>NC_090935.1:173247738-174497738 GCF_040938575.1 Ambystoma mexicanum
GGGTGCCCCTGACTGGTGGGGGGTGGGGGTGCAGGGAGACAGGAGTGGGGGCCTGGTGGAGGGTGCCCCTGACTGGTGGGGGGTGGGGCGCAGGGAGACAGGAGTGGGGGCCTGGTGGAGGGTGCCCCTGACCGGTGGGGGGTGGGGGTGCAGAGAAACAGGAGTGGTGGCATGGTGGAGGGTGCCCCTGACTGGTGGGGGGTGGGGGTGCTGGGAGACAGGAGTGGGTGCCTGGTGGAGGGTACCCCTGACTGGTGGGGGGTGGGGGTGCAGGGAGACAGGAGTGGGGGCCTGCTGGCAGGTGCCTCGCAATGCTGGGGGGTGGGGGTGCAGGGGGACATGAGTGGGACATGAGTGGGGGCCTGCTGGCAGGTGCCTCGCAATGCTGGGGGGTGGGGGTGCTGGGAGACATGTGTGGGGGCCTGGTGGAGGGTGCCCCTGACTGGTGGGGGTGCAGGGAGACAGGAGGGGGGCCTGCTGGCAGGTGCCTCGCAATGCTGGGGGGTGGGGGTGCAGGGAGACATGAGTGGGACATGAATGGGGGCCTGCTGGCAGGTGCCTCACAATGCTAGGGGGTGGGGGTGCTGGGAGACATGTGTGGGGGCCTGCTGGAGGGTGCCCCTGACTGGTGGGGGGTGGGGGTGCTGGGAGACAGGAGTGGGGGCCTGCTGGCAGGTGCCTCACAATGCTGGGGAGTGGGGGTGCAGGGGGACATGTGTGGGGGCCTGGTGGAGGGTGCCCCTGACTGGTGGGGGGTGGGGGTGCTGGGAGACAGGAGTGGGTGCCTGGTGGAGGGTGCCCCAGACTGGTGGGGGATGGGGGTGCAGGGAGACAGGAGTGGGGGCCTGCTGGCAGGTGCCTCGCAATGCTGGGGGGTGGGGGTCCAGGGGGACATGAGTGAGTCATGAGTGGGGGCCTGCTGGCAGGTGCCTCACAATGCTAGGGGGTGGGGTGCTGGGAGACATGTGTGGGGGACTGGTGGAGGGTGCCCCTGACTGCTGGGGGGTGGAGGTGCTGGGAGACATGTGTGGGGGCCTGGTGGAGGGTGCCCCTGACTAGTGGGGGGTGGGGGTGCTGGAGACAGGAGTGGGGGCCTGCTGGCAGGTGCCTCGCAATGCTGGGGGGTGGGGGTGCTGGGAGACATGTGTGTGTGCCTGGTGGAGGGTGCCCCTGACTGGTGGGGGGTGGGGGTGCAGGGAGACAGGAGTGGGGGTCTGCTGGCAGGTGCCTCGCAATGCTGGGGGGTGGGGGTGCAGAGAGACAAGAGTGGGAAATGAGTGGGGGCCTGCTGGCAGGTGCCTCGCAATGCTGGGGGGTGGGGGTGCTGGGAGACATGTGTGGGGGCCTGGTGGAGGGTGCCCCTGACTGGTGGGGGTTGGGGTGCTGGGAGACAGGAGTGGGGGCCTGCTGGCAGGTGCCTCGCAATGCTGGGGGGTGGGGGTGCAGGGAGACAGGATTGGGGGCCTAGTGGAGGGTGCCCCTGACTGGTGGGGGGTAGGGATGCATGGAGACAGGAGTGGGGGCCTGGTGGAGGGTGCCCCTGACTGGTGGGGGGTAGGGGTGCAGGGAGACAGGAGTGGGACATGAGTGGGGGCCTGCTGGCAGGTGCCTCGCAATGCTGGGGGGTGGGGGTGCTGGGAGACATGTGTGGGGGCCTGGTGGAGGTTGCCCCTGACTGGAGGGGGGTGGGGGTGCTGGGAGACAGGAGTGGGGGACTGGTGGAGGGTGCCCTGCACTGCTGGGGGGTAGGGGTGCTGGGAGACAGGAGTGGGGGCCTGGTGGCAGGTGCCTCGCAATGCTGGGGGGTGGGGGTGTTGGGAGACATGTGTGGGGGCCTGGTGGAGGTTGCCCCTGACTGGTGGTGGGTGGGGGTGCAGGGAGACAGGAGTGGGACATGAGTGGGGGCCTGCTGGCAGGTGCCTCGCAATGCCGGGGGGTGGGGGTGCTGGGAGACATGTGTGGGGGCCTGGTGGAGGTTGTCCCTGACTGGTGGGGGGTGGGGGTGCAGGGAGACAGGAGTGGGAGCCTGCTGGCAGGTGCCTCGCAATGCTGGGGGGTGGGGGTACAGGGGGACATGAGTGGGACATGAGTGGGGGCCTGCTGGCAGGTGCCTCGCAATGTTGGGGGGTAGGGGTGCTGGGAGACAGGAGTGGGGGCCTGGTGGAGGGTGCCCTGCACTCCTGGGGGTGGGGGTGCTGGGAGACAGGAGTGGGGGCCTGGTGGAGGATTCCCCTGACTGGTGGGGGGTGGAGGTGCAGGGAGACAGGAGTGGGGGCCTGGTGGAGGGTGCCCTGCACTGCTGGGGGGTGGGGGTGCTGGGAGACATGCATTGTTGATCAGTAGTGTAAGGTGACATGTGGCTTGGCTGAGGGGCATGCCCATGGTGGATGGGCTGCCTGTGGGACATGAGCAGGGGTGCAGGGTAGTCCCCCGTGGTGTGGGCTGCCTGCAGGGGCCGTGGATGTTGTAGAGCGAACACCTGGGAGGATCCACAGAGCCAATTCACGTGTAGTACTCCACGGAACCCCTGAAATACACGTATCCTGCTGAAATCGTGTATGAAACTTCCTGCGCACCCCGAAATACACGTACACAGGACATTCGCGTGTGGAACTTCCTGTACAACCCTGAAATACACGTACCCTGCTGAATTTGCATCTGAAACTTCCCGCGCACCCCGAAATACACGTACACAGGACATTCGCGTGTGGAACTTCCCGTGCACCCCTGATATACACGTACCATGATGGAATCGTGTGTGGAACTTCCTGCGCACCCCTGATTTACACGTACCCTGATGGAATCGCGTGTGGAACTTCCCGCGAACCCCCTAAATACACGTACCCAGGACATTCGCGTGTGGAACTTCCCGTGCAACCCTGAAATACACGTACCCTGCTGAATTCGCGTGTGAAAATTCCTGCGCACCCCGAAATACACGTACGCAGGACATTCGCGTGTGGAACTTCCCGCGCTCCCCTGATATACACGTACCCTGATGGAATCGCGTGTGGAACTTCCCGCGCACCCCGAAATGCACGTACCCAGGACATTCGCGTGTGGAACTTCCTGCGCACCCCTGAAATACACGTACCCAGCTGAAATTGCGTGTGAAACTTCCACAAGCAAAAAAGAATCAATTAGGGAAAGTAAACCAAGTACTTCTTTAAAGAGGGAAGACAAACTCCAAAAAAAACAGTTAGATACAGAACTATCTGGACCATTTAAATTCTCAAATATAGTTGGTGTAAGTTGCTACGCAAATGTAGCAATGAATATTCTATTTCAATTACCACCAATTGTTGACAACATTTACTTACACAGTACAGACCCATTGTGTTTGCAAATGTTAGTACTTCACAGAAATGCAGCAAACAATCCTGATAACACGTATAGCATTTTTGGAATAAGACAACAATTGGACTACTGTGTTGGAATGGTGAAATTCACTACAAAATCACAGGAAGATCCACAGGAATTTCTAATGTACTTACTACAAGTACTGGAAAACAAAAACATACCTATAAATGAAATCTTTCAGATTTCATACATGTGGAAACATACATGCACTCTCTGCAACAATGTGACACAAGAAGAAATCCCCAATGAACGCTTCATATATATATCAATACCAAATTGTTAATCCATTCCATTTCAGCAACTTGTACAAAATGCAAACCATGGTAGATTATGCTCTACCTGCAATTCTGATAATCGCTCCATGTTAGTAATACAAACACATAGTAAATACATAATACTAATGCTTCTACGTTACAATGCAGATGGTACCAAAAACAACTGCAAGCTGACTGGATTCACACATGGTCAAATATCACTTGGTAAGAAAACCTTCACAACTATAGGTATAATCTACCACGCAGGAGCCACAACCAATTCAGGGCACTACACTGCATATATAAAAAAGAAATGTGGATGGTTTGAATGTAATGATAGTACCATTACTCTAAAGCAGAGATTACCAGGAAATCTTACAAACGCTTATTTGATGTTCTTAAAACCAAAATGTGATAACTAAACTGTATTTAAACCCTAAGTAAACGTGTGTTAAAAAAATATAAACTGTTAGAATACTCCAAAAGCTATCTAACTGCTCAAAGATTCTACAACAACTAATCAGATAAATGAATACCACTAAATTAGACCAAACAATACAGTTAGAATACGCCAATTGGTATCTAACTGTCCCATAATTTAACAATATCCAAATAGATAAATCAATACCACTAAAATATATAAAAAAAATAGACAGTTAGAATACGCCAATAGGTATCTAACTGCTCCAAAATTTTATAATATCAAAACAAATAAATAATATGTTACTGCTCCAAAAAAATACAACAAGCCAAAGTATTAAGCATTAGCCAGAAACAACAAGTGAACACTGAAAACAAACAAATAAATAAACTGTAGCATAACAGAAAAAGATTTTTTTTAATCCAACATGGATTTTTTTTCCCCACAGACCCAATGATTTTAGCAACAAATACAGAAACTGAGCAAATTGCACAGTACTCTGATTTGTAATCTACTAAATATGAGGGTCCAAAAAAAAAGGTATATTGATTATACAATGTAATAAGTCATTACAAAATCCGAATACTAACATGCTATTTTCTTTTATCACAGAAATTAACAAGAAAAACATGGACTCCCGTTACTGGACCAAACAGTAAGTATACAATAATAAGGAGAACCATGGCAGCATATCACATCCATAGTATCTAATACCTTTGTTCCTTATACATTTGTTTTTCACCCAATGTTATAAGCAAATATGAATGTGATATGCTGCGGTGGTTGTTGCCAGGGCATAGAGTCTTGGGCGCATGGCCAAATGGCCATGCGCCCAAGACTCTATGCCCTGGCAACAACCACCGCAGCATATCACATCCATAGAGTCAAACATTTCAACTATGGTCTATGGAAACTTTTAATGACCGCGGACATTATGAGTGTTCTTAGAACACTTTCAACTTGACAGAGAACAATACAGACAGCGTCCTCAGGATACCCCCCATTCAGTTTATTTAGAACATTTCAGAACACCCGTGATGTCTGCAGACAAATCGAACACAAAAAGAACGTCTAACACATAAAAAACACAACTTTCTTTCTATCTCATACACTCCCACCCTCCCCAAACACTCCTACACACCAACACACTCTACTAAATACAAATTTTGAACAAAGTTTCACTCCGCTGTCCGCGGACCACCGCAAATCCAAGATGGCGGGCACTACCGAAAATCTGACGCGCTTCACGCTCCACGCGGTCCAATCATCGAACACGTTGCATGTCCGAGACCATCACGCAAGCCGATTGGCCAATCAGGACACTGTCCACGGAGCGAACAGGGAAGTCCGTCGGCGGAACGAACACAGATATCATTAATTTTTTGTACCTACTTTTTGGTCATTTTTAAAAAAACTACTGGACGGATTTTCACCAAATTTGCAAAAGCACGTTTTCGGGACCAAGCCGCTGCTCCTGGTCCAAATTTGGTGAAAATCTGTCCAGCGGTTTGGGCTGTAGACGCAAGCAACATTTTTTTCCCATTCAGTCTATGGGAAAAAAAGTTTTGGGACCCCACCTATAACTTTGCCCCCCTGGACGAATCCTCACCAAACTTTGCAAAAAAATTCAGAGTGACCCAAATACTTTGCAAAGTTTGGTGAGGATCCGTCCAGGGAGAGTGAAGTTATAAGCTGCCCAAAAAGTGCTCTTCCTATGGAAACAGCAACTTAACCATAACTACATGGCCACTAACGTATATATTCAAGTAAACACGTTTGTTACAGGGACGTTAAGGTGAGAACTTAATGCAACAAAAACCCTGGAAATTCAGGTAAAGTCACCTTTACTTTGTGCCCCTTGTTGCACAGACTATTACCACAATGATGGCATCACAGATCACATCATTGATGACATCACTAATTACATGCTATATGGTAACACTGATGACATTGCAAATCACATCACTGATGTTATCACAGTTGACAACACTAATTGTATTGAATATAACTGATTACATCAATAATTGAATTATATGATTTTAAGTTAGCTCATGAAAACTTTGATTACCTTAATAACAATTTAGGCTAATGACTTGGCTATGACAAAGGCTGGGTTCACTGGCCAGCACCAAAGGCCATGGCTATTGGTCGGTTAGCCATGACTAGTAGCCTATCACTGTCTTAAAATATACAGTGGGCAACGTTGAAAGCTGTAGTTAGTGGCCAGGGCTAAAGGCCATAGCTAGTGCCCATTAATATGTCAGAATATACTGTTGGCACAGCCAAAGACTGTGGCGACTGGCTAGTATTGTGTTAAAGACCATGGCTGGTTAGTGTATATAATATACAGTGGGCACGGTTGAAAGCCATAGCTAGTGGCTGGTTATTGTTGAGCAAGACACATTGGGCACGACAAAGGTCATCGCTTATTGCATTTTATTATTTTAAAATATACAGTGGACATGGCCAAAAGATGAACAAACAGGTCAAGGTCAAAGGTCATAGCTAATGGCCTATGTATATGTTAGATTATGTAGTGGGCACAGCCAAAGATTGTGGCCAGTACCCGTATTGTGTTAACGTCCAGCTAGTGCCTAATGTGGTTGAAAGCTGTATCCACTTGTCAATCTGGAAAAATGAATACCCTTCATTTGAATGATAGACGTAACTTGATGGCCGTGGGCCAACCGTCTTATGCACCGAATTATAGAAATATAGACTGTTATGCTTGACCAACAAGCGGCCATTTTAAACATAGCAGAATCGCCATTTTGCTTGTTAACCATTGCTAATTGCTTTATGTCCAAAAACTGCTTTGCAGCTTGCAATTCTTGCGGATTCTGCTTACTCTGCTCAACTGTTAACATTGTTGTCTGAATATGAAAGGACAAGGTCGGGGGACTGAAGAGTTTGCTGAACTCCTCATGAGTAGCCCAGAAAGGAATGCCCACGCTCCCTCTCTGTAGCCTTGGGAGGAAACTGCAGGGCATTTAATCACTTCACAGCTGCCAGCCAGTCTCGTACGATGGTAGAATATGTTAGAATAATACAGTTAAAGGCTTGAATTATGTTTCTCTTATGGCCCCCCTTCGCAAAACCCCTTAGAACATGTCGGCTCCCAGGACACGAACAGTACCTCATAGATAGCAAAGCTTGGAATGTGGCTCTTCCCCCGTGTACAGATTGCTTCCAAGAACAGAACCACTGTGTTCTAAAAGATCCCTCAGCACTTTCTAAATTGCACATTGTTACTAGAATAGACATCAAAAGCATTATGATCGTCATACTCGTCGGATATGTCCATCGTCATCCCGAGTTCAAAGGAACTTAATACAGAGGGGTGATGAACATGACTTTGCTGATTGTATGATATGCATTTTGTATATATGTAACTGATGTACGTAATTCGCTCTCTTGCATCCCTCGAGATCTAGGAAACTCACGTCGCGGGGCGTGAGATCAGAATTGGCCAATTGATACTATATTTTGCTTGCAATAAACCCTAGCATTGGGAATTTGAAACCTCGTGTCTGGCGCATCTTTTCGTGTATGGTCATTGCCTTGTTTCCATAGCACGGGAGACCCCTAGGGCCCCCTTTCACACTGGTAAAGGGCACAATCTATGGTTGGTAGCCTGTTAGTGAAGTTTGTGACCACTGTCCATAGCTGAAGGTCATGAGTAGTACCCATTCATGTGATAAAATATAATTGGCCATGCACACTGTCCATGGCTGAAGGCAATGCTTAATGCCAGTTACTGGCCAGGTACTGTTGTAATATAATTAGTGATGACATCAGTGATGTGATCTGTGATGCCATCATAGTGGTCATAGTCTGCACAAATAAACCTGTTGTTTCTAAAAAATGAGTTTGCATTTGTACTTGACTTTTTAAAGTATTTACATGTATATGTACTGTTCATGAATAGTTATTAAAGTGTTACAGTAACATATTTTAAAATAAATATTTACTAAACTACTGCCCATATACGTAGGACATATTTATATTAAAAAAAAAAGATTTCATAGCCAGGTCTACCAAGGATACATGTGTTGCTACACACAGCAACAACTGAGGTCAGTGGGTAGCAGGCGTGTGCGAAATGAGCCAATAGAATGTTGACATCCTTCAATGTGGCTATGCATCTTCACGCCTAATACACCAGACAATAGTAGCACATGCTGCAGTTCCACGCTTACACATTATACACACCAAAAATCGATGCGTTGACACATTGCGAATTGTTGGTGCGAGTACGCAGATGCTGTTTGATGTAACCCATGTGTAGGAAATAAGACAATGGGATGTCAAACCCATGTAATGCAGCTAAATCTACTTAATAGTAATGATAAAGTTAATTTATACAATGCACTATCACCACCAGAGTGGTACTATGGTGTTCACCACAACAAAATAAATACAACATTATTTATGTTTTTTTTTTCTCATATTGATGCTATAGGGGAAAAACACTTCTCAATGGAGAAAAAAACCCTCTGTTCTGTTATTTTAAATATTTAATATTTAAGTCATTACAAAGTTGTTTTTGCATCAGATTATTTTATGCTGCATGGTGACTAATTTACAGATTACTTTATACAACCTTCACCAGGAAACAATATATCTATAACATATCTATGCCTTCAGTTTTACTAAGAAATAAATGAAGACATGACAACACTGTAACATTATTTTGAGTATTGATCTTTTGAAACTATAGTCATACACACATTATAAATAATAGGTAGACAATAAAGAATATTGTGAATAAATATATTAACACTTTTCAAAAAGTACACTAATAACATAACAAATGTAATTTGTATACTTCTTATCAAATCTGTGTCCATCCTTTGTTTGGCCACCTACACACACATGAGAAGTTCATAATGACATTTCATATTATACACATCATATTTTTAAAACTACACATTATTATATAAAACTCTGTTAGCACTGATCTACACAGTGTGGAATACATGTTTTTACTATATCAACATATGTTCTAATTTATTTTTTTTTTTTTTATTATTTGATTTAATTGTGTTACAATTTTTACAAAAAATCCGACCAATGATGAGTTATTGAATTATTCATTCTTAATTCTGAATGAGATCTTTTAACAGAAAGACCAATTTCACAAGTTCAGTTTTTCCAGAAACAGAGAGAGACCGATGGTGCACCTTCTGTTGTTACCGCTAGCCAATAAGGCCCATAGGTTCTCTCAGTCGAGGGTGCGGTAGTTCTTGAAAGGGTCGGCCAAAAATCGGTGTCTGTTCCCTGTTAGGCCAGGGCCTTCGAGGATCAGATGTTTAGTAGTTTCCACAATGTCCGATGTTTCACAAAACCGACAGTTGTTTGAGCTGGATTGATTTCGAATCGCTAGGACTTCGTTTGTTTTCAATTGGTTCAGTGTGAACCTTAGGAAAGTTCTACTTAGTCGTTTATCTGGGAACTTGCATAGGTATCCACATACCCCGTCGAGTTTCATCGGCGTGCTGGGTAGGTTAGCTGTCATCGAGTAGTTGTTTGCAACTTCCAGGGTATTTATCCAGTCTGCTTCGAGAAGTTTCTTTGATACCTGGTTGGGGTTTTGTATTAATGTTTCCAGATTAAGGTTTAGTTCTTGGAGAATGGAGAGGTTATATTGGGCCCATTTGGTCAACATTGTGTTGTTCCCATAGTTAGTTTCTCTCCTAATAAGGTCCAGAACTTTATTTTTTGGAGAATCGAAGACTTTGCGATATAGCATGATGGTCGATCTCATTTTTAAGGCTCGAAGAGAGGATAAGGACAATTCTCTTCTTATCAATGTTATCGGTGTCGAAGTGGCCAGGTTTAGAACACCCCGCCAGAAAAAACCTTCAAGTTTGGGCCAGATTGAATCAGGGATCAGTGGCATTGCGTCCATACCATAAATCAGGACAGGAACGACTTAAGCTTTATAAAATCTTATAACGGGAATGATGGAGAATCTTCTGTGCTTCCTGTCCACTGCTTTGGCCTGCGCCGTTAGATTCTTCAGTTTTGTCCAAAGGGCCTCCTGCATGACTTGTTCTTCCTTGTCGTTGCTGATCATAATGTCCAGGTATTTAAAGGCCTCCACAGTTTCCAACATCTTCCCTTCTCCATACCAAGTGAATTTTTTTCTTTCTTGTAGCTGCTGTTCCCAGTATTAAAATTTTTGTTTTTTCTTTATTCAGTCTTAAGTTATTTTCTGCCATATAGCGTGTTAGATTGTCTATTTGGCGTTGCAGGCCTATAGGGGTTAAAACCATGAGGATAATGTCATCTGCATAGAGTAGTCTCTCAATTTTTGAGCCTCCTAGGGATGGGGGGAAACTTCTGATCAGTTCCGATGATTTCTTGTAGTCTGCTATATAGGCATTATACAGGGCTGGTGCTAGCGGGCATCCCTGCTTTACACCCTTTGATGTGAGTATTTCCCTTGACAATCTGCCTTCGGCGCTTAGTCGCACCCGTATTGACGTTCCGTGATGTAAGGCTTTTATGGGTTCCAAGATGTCCCTTGGACAATCTAAGCTTTCCAATTTTGCCCATAACCGTTGTCTATTGACCTGGTCGAAGGCTTGGACCAGGTCAATAAAAGCCATGTAAATGGGAGGGCCTCCCTGCAATACTCTGGCTTTCAGAGAGCTTAGTAGAAAGGTGTTGGTCGATGTTCCAGAGTTTTTTACGAAGCCGTTTTGAAAAGGGTCCACTTGGTCCGAGTCCATGATCCATTTTTGGAAAGCGTCCAGGGCCAAAGATGCAAACACCTTGCCCATGACGTCCAAAAGGGCAATCAGTCTATAATTACCCGGGTCGTCTGTGAGACCCCTCTTGAAAATAGGTACAATAATGCCTCTTTTCCAAGACGGAGGGATATCCTGGAGGCGGTTGCAGTTTTTGAAGATCTTCCTCATTATCGTTGCCCATAGTTCTGGATGGGACTTAAGCTCGGCGTTACAAAGGCCGTCCGGCCCGGGGGCCCTCGAGTTGTTCAGTTTAATTATTTTTAGCAGGATCGTTGCTTCGTCAGCAGGAATATTCCAAAATTCGGTGTCATGGACTGTTGTTCTGGTGCCAAAACCCAACGGAAAGTTGTTGTCAGCTATCGGTGCGAACAGGTTTGAAAAGTGGGTTATCCACTTGGCTTCTCCTACGTTATTCTGGATGTCTCCAGATGTTTTGTTTAGAGTTTCCTTAATCAGGTTCCAAAATTCTTTGGGTTTATTTCCACAGATGGCTGACAGCATATGTTCTGCGTCACACTGATAGAGTTTGTGGCGGTAGTGTCTAAGCCAACTCTTGTATTCACGGACAGCCAGCCTCCACAAGTTAAGATTTTCTGTGGTGGGTTTGTTAAAGTAGACTTTCTTTAAGCGTCGGTGGAGCCTTCTTTTTTTCACCAAATCGGTGTTATATAGATGGTTGGGGGCAGTTGCCGAATTGCGGGATTTTGATGTTGGTATCAAGAATTTGGTCAACAAAGGGGAATAATCCAGGGCATCTCTGGAAGTTGTTCCCAGAGCCTCGCCAATAACTTGGTAATTGGAGTATTGGCAATCGATATCTCGGAGTCCTTTTTCCGATATCTTTACCCGGTTCCCCGTAGTCGACTTTTCCAGGGGGATTGGGTATGCGAGAGAAAGGGGTCTGCAGTTCTTCCCCTCCGTAATGAGAAGGTTATGGTCGCTGAACATCGTCCGCTTAACCGCAAAGGAATGGATCACCTGAAGTAGATCCTTGGAGACGAATACGTGGTCGATCGAAGCATGTTGGTTCCCTCTTTCCCACGTGGGGATCTCCAGGTTTGCGTTGGTACGCATCAGGTGAAGGTTATGCAAATCCCTTGCTTTCATGAGATGCTCAAGCAGTTTCCCTCTTCTTCTTGCCGAAGTGGTTTGATGTTTGCCATCTTCCCCTATCCCTTCGCATACTGCATTGAAATCCCCGTTTACTATGATGTTATAGTGCTGAATTTTTTCGTCGGCTTCGTCGAACAAATTTGAGAGGGTGGATTCAAATTCCTATATAAATGTTGCCTCTGGGTTCCAGTATATATTGAGTAAGAGGGTTTTCCCCTTGTTCGATGTCGGGGAGAGTTCCAGGTTGAATGTTTGATTTAGAATCATCGCCTGGATCCATTTAGGAGTGGCCAGAACTTCAATTACTTTAAGTCCCGATCCTGATCTGAGAGTCGTAATTAGCCCTGCAGACGGTCGACCCGAGGTTCCCTTTGTTGCTGCTGAAAAAGTTATTTCATACCCGTCCAAGTGAGGTTTAGTAGTCAGCCATGTCTCCTGCAGGCATAGGATATCGAAGGTGCCTAAATTGACATCAGTTATTTTAGTTAGGTGCTCAAATCCACGTGTATTCCAAGTTCCCATTTTTAGGGGGGTCTTTAAGTCTGTTTTAAGTCGATTTTCCTTTTTTCCTGCATCTGGTGAATTAGTTCCGTCTTCTAATGATAGTTGCTAATTTTTCTTATTACGTTGTGCTTCTTCCTTAAACCAGGTCCAAGGCCTTTTAGTTCTCTCCTCTGTTTTTTCCAGTTGATTCGATGGTGCTAGTTTCTGAGGCTGATTAAATCTTCTCTGCGATCTTACTTGGGGTTGCTCGTGCGCTAGCTGTCCCCTGTGACAATTGATTGGAGAATCGGGGTCCGCATCAGGAACTGTACGTCTTCTTGGTTTCTCGCTTATTCGCTTATTGTCAGATGCTCGTAGGTGATCCATCCTGCTGACAAAATGGATGCGAGAGGGACCGGGCTTTGTTGGTGAGGTTATCGGTTCTCTCAGGCCCGTCAGTGATCTAAATGATGGTTCGGTTTGGTTGTTTGGCCGCTTAATTTCTATAAGTTCGTAACCGAGGATCAACAGCGATTCTATTTCCTTCATCAGTTGGTTCTTGATGATTTCCGAGTTTAAATGAATGTATGAATAGTCCTTTCTTCCTGATGTACTTGGTTCCATTATCCACAAGTCATAGTTTCTGATCTGTCTTAGGCTTGGGATTTGGGCCAATATTTTCAGAATATTGGTCCTGTTCAATGTGATTTCTCCCCCATTTGGGTTGATCTTTTTCAACCTAATGATGGAGTCACTTATGATTTGTTTCGTTGTGGCCTTTGGGTCCCTTTCTCGCTTCTGCCTTATCGAATTTTTGATAGTTGTTGCTGCGCGATGGTTCTGAGAGAGTAGTTGAGATCTGTTGCTAGATTCGTGTTGCATTTCGTATAAGCGGGTTTTGTACTCGGATGTTCTCGCAGGATTGCGGGGACGTAGACTCACAGACCGAGATCTGATTCCTCGATTAGAGGGATTTGATGTTCTTACTGCGAGATTATCGTTTTTTTTGTTGACTGTTTGATTCTTTCGATTGTCTAAACAGTAATTTTGTTTTTTTGGATATTTTTTTTCTACACGCAGTTCTGATGATGGTCGATCGTGCAGGAGAACTTTAATTGGTGGTTCTCGTTTGTCTGGTAGAGTACACGCTTCAGCAGCTTTCCGTTTTGAAGATTTGTTCTTGATCGGTTCAAAGCCAATTTCATCAATCGTTATTGGGCTCCAGTCAAGTTGATCTTCAACAGTCATTACTGAGTTCGATAACTCCTCTGATCCTGTTAAGTTTATTGTAATCGGTTGATGGTTCGTCAGGGTAGAATTTTCAGCTTGAGACTTGGTTGTTGGGTCTTGGGTTCGTTCCACCCGCTTGGTTTTATTCTTTACTGATTGAGAGCATTGTAACGTCACAATCTTTTTTGGGTTTTTCTTTGCACCAAAATGAGATGCGGTCTGTTGCTGGTTGAAGATCCCGTAGGAAAAAACCTTAGGTATTTGATCTGGACCTTTGATGGTGGCCATTCGGTGACCCACTGGTTTTGTGTAGGAGAAAGGGTTTAACATTGAAGGCTTAGGTCCAGTGAAGGATTTGGTTCGATTATCCTTGTGGATGGGCTTATTATTTTCATCTATTATCGCGATTATTGCGTCAAGGGGATCCAATGAATTTTCTGTTTCAGAGACGTTATTATCGCGTATTTTGGAGACTTCGGCCTCATGGTGGTCCTGAGCTTCAGATAGAGGTGGGTCCTGATTTGTTTGGGTAGATGTTGACACTCTGTTTACTTGGTCCCCCAATGTGCCATACATGGGCAGTGAGATTTCGGGAAGAGCCATTTTAAGTGATTGATCTATTCTTGAAGCGAGGTTGCCGTTGTTACCGACGATAAAGCCTTCGAGATAGTTCAGCTTTGACTGCATTGATGCTATTAAGGACGTCTGGTCTTGTAAGGTGTCGTTAATGCTCTCATACAGCTTGCTAAAAGGGGCAAGCGCAATCGTCACCGTAGACATAATAGACAGCAGGTCTGCCTTTTTGTGTTGAGGCGTTGATTGGGGTGTCGGGTGGCCTCCATTATTCGATCTTCTCAGTTTTGTCGGAGTACAAGGAACGTTAAACGAACTGGTGGATCCTCTAGTTTTTGTTGAGGCAGGACTCTTTCCTCTGAGATGGGGGGACTTAATAGTTGCTTGTACTGAGACAGGAGGACTCGGAGCGTTGAACATACTCCTTTGGTCAGAGCCCTGGCAAACCGGGTTTAACCCTTTAAGTGCCAAGGACGAGGTATCTCGTCCTTGGAAGTGCACACGCAGTGCCAAGGACGAGATAGCTCGTCCTTTTTGGCACCTTGTTTTGAGCGATCCCTGCAAAGCAGGGATCGCTCAAAACTGTAATCCAACCCCCGGGCTATGCGAGGGGGAGGTCCCCCCTCACTGCCCGGGGGTTGGATTTCCTTCAGTTTCACGCCGACGTGCGTTACGCACGTCGGCGTGAAACGGAAAGTATTTCCAACGCAGCAGCCATTTTCGGCTGCTGCGTTGGAGAGAGAAGGTGAGTGCCCTTCTTGTTCCGCCTCGATCTCCGGCTGTATTTCAAGCCGGAGATCGAGGCGGGTACCGTTGGAAAGGGGAGATTCTCCCCTTTCCAACGGTACCCATTGTGTGACTTTGCTGCCCGCGGATCGGGCGCAGGGCGCCTCGATCCGCGGGCAGCAACGTCACGGATCAAACGAAGATCCTTTTGTGACGCGTGGGGGAGGGGGGGCTGCTTACTAGGTAAGCGGCCCCCTTCCCCCGTGGCCCCAAAGCATGGGGCCACAGCGCCAGGGACCCCTGGGGGCAGATGATCACTGCCCCCGGGGGTGGGGGGAAAAAAAAAAAAAAAAAAAAAAATCGAGGGAAGGAGGGAGGTGGGAGGGGGGTTTGGGCCCTGGGGCCCACTGGGCCACCAGCGATTGACCTAAAAGTGGTGTCCCTGGAAAGGGGACTTTCTCCCCTTTCCAGGGACACCACTCATATGCCGCATTGCTGGTCACGGATCAGCGCAGAGCGCTGATCCGTGCCCAGCAACCCACTGAACCACCATGGATCTGTTTGCGAGTTGGGGGGGAGGGGGGCTGCTTCAGGTAAGCAGCCCTCTCCCCCCCCCCCCGGCCCCCAAAGCATGGGGACACATGAAAATGTACCCTGGGGGCAGATGGCTGGCCATCTGCCCCCAGGGAAATATATATAAAAAAAATAATAATAATCTGAGGGATGGGGGGAGGTGGGAGGGGGTTTGGGGTCCTGGGGCCCACTAGGCCACCAGGGATTGAACAGAAAGTGGTGTCCCTGGAAAGGGGACTTTCTCCCCTTTCCAAGGACACCACATATGAGGCATTGCTGGTCACGGATCGGCGCAGAGCGCTCGATCCGTGACCAGCAACCCACTAGACCACCATGGATCTCTTTGTGAGGTGGGGGGTGGGAAGGGGGCTGCTTCAAGTAAGCAGCCCTCTCCCCCCTCCCGACCCCAAAGCATGGGGGCACGTGTATGTGAACCCTGGGGCAGATGGCTGACCATCTGCCCCAAGGGAATGTAAAATAAAAAACAAAAATGAAATGATGGGAAACAGGGTTGGGGGAAGGGGTGGGGGCCACTAGCCACCATGGATTATTTACTGAATGAAAGGGAGGGGGTGTCCCCCCATAGGGGCGGGTGCCCCCCCAACCAAAGTAGAAAGGGGGCACCCCTTGTAACCCTCCCTGGGGGCAGATATCTGTTCCTAGGGAGGGCCATCTGACCTCAGGGAGGGATGCATGAGGTGGGGCCCCCCCTATCTGCCCCCAGGGAGGGTTGCATGAGGTGGGGCCCTCCATTTGGGGTGGGGGGGGGTTGAGGGCCACCCCCCGTTGCGGTACATCATGCGCTGCCAATTTAGGGTGGCCCTCAGCCCCCCCTAAAAAGCAGCCTGTGGTTTTGTAATTTTTTTTTTGTTTACCCAACTTTGCTTGGTGCAGATGGCCACATTAGTGTGGCTATCTGCCCCCAGGGTGCCCAAACCCTACTGCCCCATCTATTGGGGGTCCAGCCCCACCTTTTGGGGTGGCCCTCTCCCCTCTCACCCCAAATGGAGGTGGGGTGTACCTCACGCAGCCGTTTGGAGGAGGCCCAGGGAGGCCTGCATGAGGTGTGTCCCCCAGCCATTGGGGGTGGGGTGGGGGGGGCACCCCAAAAGCTGGGGCGGGACCCCCAATAGATGAGACAGTAAGGTTTGGGCACCCTGGGGGCAGATAGCCACACTAATGGGCCCATCTGCACCAAGCCAAGTTGGGTAAACAAAAAAAAATATACAAAAAAACAGGCTGCTTTTTAGGGGGGGCTGAGGGCCACCCTAAATTGGCAGCGCATGATGTACCGCAACGGGGGGTGGCCCTCAACCCCCCCCCACCCCAAATGGAGGGCCCCACCTCATGCAACCCTCCCTGGGCGCAGATAGGGGGGGCCTCACCTCATGCATCCCTCCCTGGGGTCAGATGCCCCTTCCTAGGAGCAGATATCTGCCCCCAGGGAGGGTTGCATGAGGTGGGGCCCTCCATTTGGGGTGGGGGGGGGTTGAGGGCCACCCCCCGTTGCGGTACATCATGCGCTGCCAATTTAGGGTGGCCCTCAGCCCCCCCTAAAAAGCAGCCTGTGGTTTTGTAATTTTTTTTTTGTTTACCCAACTTTGCTTGGTGCAGATGGCCACATTAGTGTGGCTATCTGCCCCCAGGGTGCCCAAACCCTACTGCCCCATCTATTGGGGGTCCAGCCCCACCTTTTGGGGTGGCCCTCTCCCCCCTCACCCCAAATGGAGGTGGGGTGTACCTCACGCAGCCGTTTGGAGGAGGCCCAGGGAGGCCTGCATGAGGTGTGTCCCCCAGCCATTGGGGGTGGGGTGGGGGGGGGCACCCCAAAAGGTGGGGCAGGACCCCCAATAGATGGGGCAGTAGGGTTTGGGCACCCTGGGGGCAGATAGCCACACTAATGGGCCCATCTGCACCAAGCCAAGTTGGGTAAACAAAAAAAAATATACAAAATCACAGGCTGCTTTTTAGGGGGGGCTGAGGGCCACCCTGAATTGGCAGCGCATGATGTACCGCAACGGGGGGTGGCCCTCAACCCCCCCCACCCCAAATGGAGGGCCCCACCTCATGCAACCCTCCCTGGGCGCAGATAGGGGGGGCCTCACCTCATGCATCCCTCCCTGGGGTCAGATGCCCCTTCCTAGGAGCAGATATCTGCCCCCAGGGAGGGTTGCATGAGGTGGGGCCCTCCATTTGGGGTGGGGGGGGGTTGAGGGCCACCCCCCGTTGCGGTACATCATGCGCTGCCAATTTAGGGTGGCCCTCAGCCCCCCCTAAAAAGCAGCCTGTGGTTTTGTATATTTTTTTTTGTTTACCCAACTTTGCTTGGTGCAGATGGCCACATTAGTGTGGCTATCTGCCCCCAGGGTGCCCAAACCCTACTGCCCCATCTATTGGGGGTCCTGCCCCACCTTTTGGGGTGGCCCTCTCCCCCCTCACCCCAAATGGAGGTGGGGTGTACCTCACGCAGCCGTTTGGAGGAGGCCCAGGGAGGCCTGCATGAGGTGTGTCCCCCAGCCATTGGGGGTGGGGTGGGGGGGGGCACCCCAAAAGGTGGGGCAGGACCCCCAATAGATGGGGCAGTAGGGTTTGGGCACCCTGGGGGCAGATAGCCACACTAATGGGCCCATCTGCACCAAGCCAAGTTGGGTAAACAAAAAAAAATATACAAAATCACAGGCTGCTTTTTAGGGGGGGCTGAGGGCCACCCTGAATTGGCAGCGCATGATGTACCGCAACGGGGGGTGGCCCTCAACCCCCCCCCACCCCAAATGGAGGGCCCCACCTCATGCAACCCTCCCTGGGCGCAGATAGGGGGGGCCTCACCTCATGCATCCCTCCCTGGGGTCAGATGCCCCTTCCTAGGAGCAGATATCTGCCCCCAGGGAGGGTTGCATGAGGTGGGGCCCTCCATTTGGGGTCGGGGGGGGTTGAGGGCCACCCCCCGTTGCGGTACATCATGCGCTGCCAATTTAGGGTGGCCCTCAGCCCCCCCTAAAAAGCAGCCTGTGGTTTTGTATATTTTTTTTTGTTTACCCAACTTTGCTTGGTGCAGATGGCCACATTAGTGTGGCTATCTGCCCCCAGGGTGCCCAAACCCTACTGCCCCATCTATTGGGGGTCCTGCCCCACCTTTTGGGGTGGCCCTCTCCCCCCTCACCCCAAATGGAGGTGGGGTGTACCTCACGCAGCCGTTTGGAGGAGGCCCAGGGAGGCCTGCATGAGGTGTGTCCCCCAGCCATTGGGGGTGGGGTGGGGGGGGGCACCCCAAAAGGTGGGGCAGGACCCCCAATAGATGGGGCAGTAGGGTTTGGGCACCCTGGGGGCAGATAGCCACACTAATGGGCCCATCTGCACCAAGCCAAGTTGGGTAAACAAAAAAAAATATACAAAATCACAGGCTGCTTTTTAGGGGGGGCTGAGGGCCACCCTGAATTGGCAGCGCATGATGTACCGCAACGGGGGGTGGCCCTCAACCCCCCCCCACCCCAAATGGAGGGCCCCACCTCATGCAACCCTCCCTGGGCGCAGATAGGGGGGGCCTCACCTCATGCATCCCTCCCTGGGGTCAGATGCCCCTTCCTAGGAGCAGATATCTGCCCCCAGGGAGGGTTGCATGAGGTGGGGCCCTCCATTTGGGGTGGGGTGGGGTTGAGGGCCACCCCCCGTTGCGGTACATCATGCGCTGCCAATTTAGGGTGGCCCTCAGCCCCCCCTAAAAAGCAGCCTGTGGTTTTGTATATTTTTTTTTGTTTACCCAACTTTGCTTGGTGCAGATGGCCACATTAGTGTGGCTATCTGCCCCCAGGGTGCCCAAACCCTACTGCCCCATCTATTGGGGGTCCTGCCCCACCTTTTGGGGTGGCCCTCTCCCCCCTCACTCCAAATGGAGGTGGGGTGTACCTCACGCAGCCGTTTGGAGGAGGCCCAGGGAGGCCTGCATGAGGTGTGTCCCCCAGCCATTGGGGGTGGGGTGGGGGGGGGCACCCCAAAAGGTGGGGCAGGACCCCCAATAGATGGGGCAGTAGGGTTTGGGCACCCTGGGGGCAGATAGCCACACTAATGGGCCCATCTGCACCAAGCCAAGTTGGGTAAACAAAAAAAAATATACAAAATCACAGGCTGCTTTTTAGGGGGGGCTGAGGGCCACCCTGAATTGGCAGCGCATGATGTACCGCAACGGGGGGTGGCCCTCAACCCCCCCCACCCCAAATGGAGGGCCCCACCTCATGCAACCCTCCCTGGGCGCAGATAGGGGGGGCCTCACCTCATGCATCCCTCCCTGGGGTCAGATGCCCCTTCCTAGGAGCAGATATCTGCCCCCAGGGAGGGTTGCATGAGGTGGGGCCCTCCATTTGGGGTGGGGGGGGTTGAGGGCCACCCCCCGTTGCGGTACATCATGCGCTGCCAATTTAGGGTGGCCCTCAGCCCCCCCTAAAAAGCAGCCTGTGGTTTTGTATATTTTTTTTTGTTTACCCAACTTTGCTTGGTGCAGATGGCCACATTAGTGTGGCTATCTGCCCCCAGGGTGCCCAAACCCTACTGCCCCATCTATTGGGGGTCCTGCCCCACCTTTTGGGGTGGCCCTCTCCCCCCTCACCCCAAATGGAGGTGGGGTGTACCTCACGCAGCCGTTTGGAGGAGGCCCAGGGAGGCCTGCATGAGGTGTGTCCCCCAGCCATTGGGGGTGGGGTGGGGGGGGGCACCCCAAAAGGTCGGGCAGGACCCCCAATAGATGGGGCAGTAGGGTTTGGGCACCCTGGGGGCAGATAGCCACACTAATGGGCCCATCTGCACCAAGCCAAGTTGGGTAAACAAAAAAAAATATACAAAATCACAGGCTGCTTTTTAGGGGGGGCTGAGGGCCACCCTGAATTGGCAGCGCATGATGTACCGCAACGGGGGGTGGCCCTCAACCCCCCCCCACCCCAAATGGAGGGCCCCACCTCATGCAACCCTCCCTGGGCGCAGATAGGGGGGCCTCACCTCATGCATCCCTCCCTGGGGTCAGATGCCCCTTCCTAGGAGCAGATATCTGCCCCCAGGGAGGGTTGCATGAGGTGGGGCCCTCCATTTGGGGTGGGGGGGGGGTTGAGGGCCACCCCCCGTTGCGGTACATCATGCGCTGCCAATTTAGGGTGGCCCTCAGCCCCCCCTAAAAAGCAGCCTGTGGTTTTGTATATTTTGTTTTTGTTTACCCAACTTTGCTTGGTGCAGATGGCCACATTAGTGTGGCTATCTGCCCCCAGGGTGCCCAAACCCTACTGCCCCATCTATTGGGGGTCCTGCCCCACCTTTTGGGGTGGCCCTCTCCCCCCTCACCCCAAATGGAGGTGGGGTGTACCTCACGCAGCCGTTTGGAGGAGGCCCAGGGAGGCCTGCATGAGGTGTGTCCCCCAGCCATTTGGGGTGAGGGGGGAGAGGGCCCCCAAAAATGGTGGGTCAGGCCCCCCCAGTGGGTGGGGCAGTAAGGTTTGGGCACCCCGGCGCCAGATTGGCACACCAATGTGACCCTCTGCACCAAGGGGAGTTGGGTTACCAAAGGAAAAAAATGAAAATGGTGGTACGCTTTTTAGGGGGGGCGGTGGGGCACCCCAATGGGTCAGGGAATTTTCTAATGGGATGGGGCGTTGACCCCCCCCCCACCCGCAATGGAGTGGGTGCCAAGTCATGCAGCCCTTCCTGGGACCAGATATCTGCTCCTAGGAACGGACGCCTCAGCCCAGGGAGGAGTGCAGGACAACCCCCCCCCCCTATCTGCCCCCGGGGAGGGCTACATTTTGCTGGTGTGACCATAGGTAACACATGTTCTTTGTTTTGTTTACAGCTTTTTCTACCCGAGCAGCTGCAACGTTATGTGAGTACTGTTTTTTATTATTCTATGGTTAGGGCCCACTGTCAGTGGGGTGGGTGAGACTGGGGCTGGATTGTTGGTGGTGTGGGTGGGAATGGCCCGTCTGGGCAGATCACCTCCAACTGTCCTGGAGTTGCGGCTTGGCTGCATTACAGCTTTTCCCTTCGGGGAGGTATTGGCACACTGCCGAGACTCCTTGGTGGGGAGAAGCTGTAACGCAGGGCAGCCAGGGCTCCAGCAAAGTCGGCGGTAATATCCCTGGCCTTGGGCACCCTTCTCCCATGTGGGTCTTTGCTGGTGGTTCTGGGTATTACATTCTGGGCCGATTTGCGTAAGTCAGACCTCTGTGGATTCCCACGGGTGTCCTCTTTTGGGAAATGCATGGGGTTCCCTGTTTCCCTTGCTGGCTGCGACACCCTAGGCCCAAATCTGTAGGTTGCCCACATGAACAAAATGGGCAGTGGCGAATGGCTTGGGGTTCCCAGTTGGTTACCCTTTTCCTTTTGCGCCCCCGGTAGGTGCACCCACACATGTGAGGTACCGTTTTCATCGGGACACATGTGGGAACGCGGGACGGTAGGCCATGTGTTGTGGGGGGCGCGTTTCGATGGGTGCGGCGAGCGAAATGTGCGGAAAAAGCGTTTTTTTCCCCACATTTCCGACTTTGCAGGGCTGTCTGGGTAAAAAAATCTGGGGCGATGGGCGCAAATCACACCTCTGCGGATTCCCACGGGTGTCCTCTTTTCGAAAATGCATGGGGTTCCCTGTTTTCCTCGGTGGCTTGGACACCCGAGGCCCATATCTGTAAGTTGCGCCGGTCGGCAGAATGTCGGAGATTTCCCTCTGACAACAGACTTGGGGTTACTTGTGTTTTAGGCTTTCCCCTTGGCGGCCAGGTAGGTGCACCCACACATGTGAGGTACCGTTTTCATCGGGACACCTGTGGGAACGCGGGACGGTAGGCCATGTGTTGTGGGGGGCGCGTTTCGATGGGTGCGGCGAGCGAAATGTGCGGAAAAAGCGTTTTTTTCCCCACATTTCCGACTTTGCAGGGCTGTCTGGGTAAAAAAATCTGGGGCGATGGGCGCAAATCACACCTCTGCGGATTCCCACGGGTGTCCTCTTTTCGAAAATGCATGGGGTTCCCTGTTTTCCTCGGTGGCTTGGACACCCGAGGCCCATATCTGTAAGTTGCGCCGGTCGGCAGAATGGACAACAGACTTGGGGTTACTTGTGTTTTAGGCTTTCCCCTTGGCGGCCAGGTAGGTGCACCCACACATGTGAGGTACCGTTTTCATCGGGACACCTGTGGGAACGCGGGACGGTAGGCCATGTGTTGTGGGGGGCGTGTTTCGATGGGTGCGGCGAGCGAAATGTGCGGAAAAAGCGTTATTTTCCCCACATTTCCGACTTTGCAGGGCTGTCTGGGTAAAAAAATCTGGGGCGATGGGTGCAAATCACACCTCTGCGGATTCCCACGGGGGTCCTCTTTTCGAAAATGCATGGGGTTCCCTGTTTTCCTCGGTGGCTTGGACACCCGAGGCCCATATCTGTAAGTTGCGCCGGTCGGCAGAATGTCGGAGATTTCCCTCTGACAACAGACTTGGGGTTACTTGTGTTTTAGGCTTTCCCCTTGGCAGCCAGGTAGGTGCACCCACACATGTGAGGTACCGTTTTCATCGGGACACCTGTGGGAACGCGGGACGGTAGGCCATGTGTTGTGGGGGGCGTGTTTCGATGGGTGCGGCGAGCGAAATGTGCGGAAAAAGCGTTTTTTTCCCCACATTTCCGACTTTGCAGGGCTGTCTGGGTAAAAAAATCTGGGGCGATGGGCGCAAATCACACCTCTGCGGATTCCCACGGGTGTCCTCTTTTCGAAAATGCATGGGGTTCCCTGTTTTCCTCGGTGGCTTGGACACCCGAGGCCCATATCTGTAAGTTGCGCCGGTCGGCAGAATGGACAACAGACTTGGGGTTACTTGTGTTTTAGGCTTTCCCCTTGGCGGCCAGTTAGGTGCACCCACACATGTGAGGTACCGTTTTCATCGGGACACCTGTGGGAACGCGGGACGGTAGGCCATGTGTTGTGGGGGGCGTGTTTCGATGGGTGCGGCGAGCGAAATGTGCGGGAAAAGCGTTTTTTTCCCCACATTTCCGACTTTGCAGGGCTGTCTGGGTAAAAAAATCTGGGGCGATGGGCGCAAATCACACCTCTGCGGATTCCCACGGGTGTCCTCTTTTCGAAAATGCATGGGGTTCCCTGTTTTCCTCGGTGGCTTGGACACCCGAGGCCCATATCTGTAAGTTGCGCCGGTCGGCAGAATGTCTGAGATTTCCCTCTGACAACAGACTTGGGGTTACTTGTGTTTTAGGCTTTCCCCTTGGCGGCCAGGTAGGTGCACCCACACATGTGAGGTACCATTTTCATCGGGACACCTGTGGGAACGCGGGACGGTAGGCCATGTGTTGTGGGGGGTGCGTTTCGATGGGTGCGGCGAGCGAAATGTGCGGAAAAAGCGTTTTTTTCCCCACATTTCCGACTTTGCAGGGCTGTCTGGGTAAAAAAATCTGGGGCGATGGGCGCAAATCACACCTCTGCGGATTCCCACGGGTGTCCTCTTTTCGAAAATGCATGGGGTTCCCTGTTTTCCTCGCTGGCTTGGACACCCGAGGCCCATATCTGTAAGTTGCGCCGGTCGGCAGAATGTCTGAGATTTCCCTCTGACAACAGACTTGGGGTTACTTGTGTTTTAGGCTTTCCCCTTGGCGGCCAGGTAGGTGCACCCACACATGTGAGGTACCGTTTTCATCGGGACACCTGTGGGAACGCGGGACGGTAGGCCATGTGTTGTGGGGGGCGTGTTTCGATGGGTGCGGCGAGCGAAATGTGCGGAAAAAGCGTTTTTTTCCCCACATTTCCGACTTTGCAGGGCTGTCTGGGTAAAATAATCTGGGGCGATGGGCGCAAATCACACCTCTGCGGATTCCCACGGGTGTCCTCTTTTCGAAAATGCATGGGGTTCCCTGTTTTCCTCGGTGGCTTGGACACCCGAGGCCCATATCTGTAAGTTGCGCCGGTCGGCAGAATGTCGGAGATTTCCCTCTGACAACAGACTTGGGGTTACTTGTGTTTTAGGCTTTCCCCTTGGCGGCCAGGTAGGTGCACCCACACATGTGAGGTACCGTTTTCATCGGGACACCTGTGGGAACGCGGGACGGTAGGCCATGTGTTGTGGGGGGCGCGTTTCGATGGGTGCGGCGAGCGAAATGTGCGGAAAAAGCGTTTTTTTCCCCACATTTCCGACTTTGCAGGGCTGTCTGGGTAAAAAAATCTGGGGCGATGGGCGCAAATCACACCTCTGCGGATTCCCACGGGTGTCCTCTTTTCGAAAATGCATGGGGTTCCCTGTTTTCCTCGGTGGCTTGGACACCCGAGGCCCATATCTGTAAGTTGCGCCGGTCGGCAGAATGTCAGAGATTTCCCTCTGACAACAGACTTGGGGTTACTTGTGTTTTAGGCTTTCCCCTTGGCGGCCAGGTAGGTGCACCCACACATGTGAGGTACCGTTTTCATCGGGACACCTGTGGGAACGCGGGACGGTAGGCCATGTTTCGATGGGTGCGGCGAGCGAAATGTGCGGAAAAAGCGTTTTTTTCCCCACATTTCCGACTTTGCAGGGCTGTCTGGGTAAAAAAATCTGGGGCGATGGGCGCAAATCACACCTCTGCGGATTCCCACGGGTGTCCTCTTTTCGAAAATGCATGGGGTTCCCTGTTTTCCTCGGTGGCTTGGACACCCGAGGCCCATATCTGTAAGTTGCGCCGGTCGGCAGAATGTCGGAGATTTCCCTCTGACAACAGACTTGGGGTTACTTGTGTTTTAGGCTTTCCCCTTGGCGGCCAGGTAGGTGCACCCACACATGTGAGGTACCGTTTTCATCGGGACACCTGTGGGAACGCGGGACGGTAGGCCATGTGTTGTGGGGGGCGCGTTTCGATGGGTGCGGCGAGCGAAATGTGCGGAAAAAGCGTTTTTTTCCCCACATTTCCGACTTTGCAGGGCTGTCTGGGTAAAAAAATCTGGGGCGATGGGCGCAAATCACACCTCTGCGGATTCCCACGGGTGTCCTCTTTTCGAAAATGCATGGGGTTCCCTGTTTTCCTCGGTGGCTTGGACACCCGAGGCCCATATCTGTAAGTTGCGCCGGTCGGCAGAATGGACAACAGACTTGGGGTTACTTGTGTTTTAGGCTTTCCCCTTGGCGGCCAGGTAGGTGCACCCACACATGTGAGGTACCGTTTTCATCGGGACACCTGTGGGAACGCGGGACGGTAGGCCATGTGTTGTGGGGGGCGTGTTTCGATGGGTGCGGCGAGCGAAATGTGCGGGAAAAGCGTTTTTTTCCCCACATTTCCGACTTTGCAGGGCTGTCTGGGTAAAAAAATCTGGGGCGATGGGCGCAAATCACACCTCTGCGGATTCCCACGGGTGTCCTCTTTTCGAAAATGCATGGGGTTCCCTGTTTTCCTCGGTGGCTTGGACACCCGAGGCCCATATCTGTAAGTTGCGCCGGTCGGCAGAATGTCGGAGATTTCCCTCTGACAACAGACTTGGGGTTACTTGTGTTTTAGGCTTTCCCCTTGGCGGCCAGGTAGGTGCACCCACACATGTGAGGTACCGTTTTCATCGGGACACCTGTGGGAACGCGGGACGGTAGGCCATGTGTTGTGGGGGGCGCGTTTCGATGGGTGCGGCGAGCGAAATGTGCGGAAAAAGCGTTTTTTTCCCCACATTTCCGACTTTGCAGGGCTGTCTGGGTAAAAAAATCTGGGGCGATGGGCGCAAATCACACCTCTGCGGATTCCCACGGGTGTCCTCTTTTCGAAAATGCATGGGGTTCCCTGTTTTCCTCGGTGGCTTGGACACCCGAGGCCCATATCTGTAAGTTGCGCCGGTCGGCAGAATGGACAACAGACTTGGGGTTACTTGTGTTTTAGGCTTTCCCCTTGGCGGCCAGGTAGGTGCACCCACACATGTGAGGTACCGTTTTCATCGGGACACCTGTGGGAACGCGGGACGGTAGGCCATGTGTTGTGGGGGGCGTGTTTCGATGGGTGCGGCGAGCGAAATGTGCGGAAAAAGCGTTTTTTTCCCCACATTTCCGACTTTGCAGGGCTGTCTGGGTAAAAAAATCTGGGGCGATGGGCGCAAATCACACCTCTGCGGATTCCCACGGGTGTCCTCTTTTCGAAAATGCATGGGGTTCCCTGTTTTCCTCGGTGGCTTGGACACCCGAGGCCCATATCTGTAAGTTGCGCCGGTCGGCAGAATGTCTGAGATTTCCCTCTGACAACAGACTTGGGGTTACTTGTGTTTTAGGCTTTCCCCTTGGCGGCCAGGTAGGTGCACCCACACATGTGAGGTACCGTTTTCATCGCGACACCTGTGGGAACGCGGGACGGTAGGCCATGTGTTGTGGGGGGCGTGTTTCGATGGGTGCGGCGAGCGAAATGTGCGGAAAAAGCGTTTTTTTCCCCACATTTCCGACTTTGCAGGGCTGTCTGGGTAAAAAAATCTGGGGCGATGGGCGCAAATCACACCTCTGCGGATTCCCACGGGTGTCCTCTTTTCGAAAATGCATGGGGTTCCCTGTTTTCCTCGCTGGCTTGGACACCCGAGGCCCATATCTGTAAGTTGCGCCGGTCGGCAGAATGGACAACAGACTTGGGGTTACTTGTGTTTTAGGCTTTCCCCTTGGCGGCCAGGTAGGTGCACCCACACATGTGAGGTACCGTTTTCATCGGGACACCTGTGGGAACGCGGGACGGTAGGCCATGTGTTGTGGGGGGCGCGTTTCGATGGGTGCGGCGAGCGAAATGTGCGGAAAAAGCGTTTTTTTCCCCACATTTCCGACTTTGCAGGGCTGTCTGGGTAAAAAAATCTGGGGCGATGGGCGCAAATCACACCTCTGCGGATTCCCACGGGTGTCCTCTTTTCGAAAATGCATGGGGTTCCCTGTTTTCCTCGGTGGCTTGGACACCCGAGGCCCATATCTGTAAGTTGCGCCGGTCGGCAGAATGGACAACAGACTTGGGGTTACTTGTGTTTTAGGCTTTCCCCTTGGCGGCCAGGTAGGTGCACCCACACATGTGAGGTACCGTTTTCATCGGGACACCTGTGGGAACTCGGGACGGTAGGCCATGTGTTGTGGGGGGCGTGTTTCGATGGGTGCGGCGAGCGAAATGTGCGGAAAAAGCGTTTTTTTCCCCACATTTCCGACTTTGCAGGGCTGTCTGGGTAAAAAAATCTGGGGCGATGGGCGCAAATCACACCTCTGCGGATTCCCACGGGTGTCCTCTTTTCGAAAATGCATGGGGTTCCCTGTTTTCCTCGGAGGCTTGGACACCCGAGGCCCATATCTGTAAGTTGCGCCGGTCGGCAGAATGTCGGAGATTTCCCTCTGACAACAGACTTGGGGTTACTTGTGTTTTAGGCTTTCCCCTTGGCGGCCAGGTAGGTGCACCCACACATGTGAGGTACCGTTTTCATCGGGACACCTGTGGGAACGCGGGACGGTAGGCCATGTGTTGTGGGGGGCGCGTTTCGATGGGTGCGGCGAGCGAAATGTGCGGAAAAAGCGTTTTTTTCCCCACATTTCCGACTTTGCAGGGCTGTCTGGGTAAAAAAATCTGGGGCGATGGGCGCAAATCACACCTCTGCGGATTCCCACGGGTGTCCTCTTTTCGAAAATGCATGGGGTTCCCTGTTTTCCTCGGTGGCTTGGACACCCGAGGCCCATATCTGTAAGTTGCGCCGGTCGGCAGAATGGACAACAGACTTGGGGTTACTTGTGTTTTAGGCTTTCCCCTTGGCGGCCAGGTAGGTGCACCCACACATGTGAGGTACCGTTTTCATCGGGACACCTGTGGGAACGCGGGACGGTAGGCCATGTGTTGTGGGGGGCGTGTTTCGATGGGTGCGGCGAGCGAAATGTGCGGAAAAAGCGTTATTTTCCCCACATTTCCGACTTTGCAGGGCTGTCTGGGTAAAAAAATCTGGGGCGATGGGTGCAAATCACACCTCTGCGGATTCCCACGGGGGTCCTCTTTTCGAAAATGCATGGGGTTCCCTGTTTTCCTCGGTGGCTTGGACACCCGAGGCCCATATCTGTAAGTTGCGCCGGTCGGCAGAATGTCAGAGATTTCCCTCTGACAACAGACTTGGGGTTACTTGTGTTTTAGGCTTTCCCCTTGGCGGCCAGGTAGGTGCACCCACACATGTGAGGTACCGTTTTCATCGGGACACCTGTGGGAACGCGGGACGGTAGGCCATGTTTCGATGGGTGCGGCGAGCGAAATGTGCGGAAAAAGCGTTTTTTTCCCCACATTTCCGACTTTGCAGGGCTGTCTGGGTAAAAAAATCTGGGGCGATGGGCGCAAATCACACCTCTGCGGATTCCCACGGGTGTCCTCTTTTCGAAAATGCATGGGGTTCCCTGTTTTCCTCGGTGGCTTGGACACCCGAGGCCCATATCTGTAAGTTGCGCCGGTCGGCAGAATGTCGGAGATTTCCCTCTGACAACAGACTTGGGGTTACTTGTGTTTTAGGCTTTCCCCTTGGCGGCCAGGTAGGTGCACCCACACATGTGAGGTACCGTTTTCATCGGGACACCTGTGGGAACGCGGGACGGTAGGCCATGTGTTGTGGGGGGCGCGTTTCGATGGGTGCGGCGAGCGAAATGTGCGGAAAAAGCGTTTTTTCCCCCACATTTCCGACTTTGCAGGGCTGTCTGGGTAAAAAAATCTGGGGCGATGGGCGCAAATCACACCTCTGCGGATTCCCACGGGTGTCCTCTTTTCGAAAATGCATGGGGTTCCCTGTTTTCCTCGGTGGCTTGGACACCCGAGGCCCATATCTGTAAGTTGCGCCGGTCGGCAGAATGGACAACAGACTTGGGGTTACTTGTGTTTTAGGCTTTCCCCTTGGCGGCCAGGTAGGTGCACCCACACATGTGAGGTACCGTTTTCATCGGGACACCTGTGGGAACGCGGGACGGTAGGCCATGTGTTGTGGGGGGCGTGTTTCGATGGGTGCGGCGAGCGAAATGTGCGGGAAAAGCGTTTTTTTCCCCACATTTCCGACTTTGCAGGGCTGTCTGGGTAAAAAAATCTGGGGCGATGGGCGCAAATCACACCTCTGCGGATTCCCACGGGTGTCCTCTTTTCGAAAATGCATGGGGTTCCCTGTTTTCCTCGGTGGCTTGGACACCCGAGGCCCATATCTGTAAGTTGCGCCGGTCGGCAGAATGTCTGAGATTTCCCTCTGACAACAGACTTGGGGTTACTTGTGTTTTAGGCTTTCCCCTTGGCGGCCAGGTAGGTGCACCCACACATGTGAGGTACCGTTTTCATCGGGACACCTGTGGGAACGCGGGACGGTAGGCCATGTGTTGTGGGGGGCGCGTTTCGATGGGTGCGGCGAGCGAAATGTGCGGAAAAAGCGTTTTTTTCCCCACATTTCCGACTTTGCAGGGCTGTCTGGGTAAAAAAATCTGGGGCGATGGGCGCAAATCACACCTCTGGGCGCAATTCCCACGGGTGTCCTCTTTTCGAAAATGCATGGGGTTCCCTGTTTTCCTCGCTGGCTTGGACACCCGAGGCCCATATCTGTAAGTTGCGCCGGTCGGCAGAATGTCTGAGATTTCCCTCTGACAACAGACTTGGGGTTACTTGTGTTTTAGGCTTTCCCCTTGGCGGCCAGGTAGGTGCACCCACACATGTGAGGTACCGTTTTCATCGGGACACCTGTGGGAACGCGGGACGGTAGGCCATGTGTTGTGGGGGGCGTGTTTCGATGGGTGCGGCGAGCGAAATGTGCGGAAAAAGCGTTTTTTTCCCCACATTTCCGACTTTGCAGGGCTGTCTGGGTAAAATAATCTGGGGCGATGGGCGCAAATCACACCTCTGCGGATTCCCACGGGTGTCCTCTTTTTTTGAAAATGCATGGGGTTCCCTGTTTTCCTCGGTGGCTTGGACACCCGAGGCCCATATCTGTAAGTTGCGCCGGTCGGCAGAATGTCGGAGATTTCCCTCTGACAACAGACTTGGGGTTACTTGTGTTTTAGGCTTTCCCCTTGGCGGCCAGGTAGGTGCACCCACACATGTGAGGTACCGTTTTCATCGGGACACCTGTGGGAACGCGGGACGGTAGGCCATGTGTTGTGGGGGGCGCGTTTCGATGGGTGCGGCGAGCGAAATGTGCGGAAAAAGCGTTTTTTTCCCCACATTTCCGACTTTGCAGGGCTGTCTGGGTAAAAAAATCTGGAGCGATGGGCGCAAATCACACCTCTGCGGATTCCCACGGGTGTCCTCTTTTCGAAAATGCATGGGGTTCCCTGTTTTCCTCGGTGGCTTGGACACCCGAGGCCCATATCTGTAAGTTGCGCCGGTCGGCAGAATGGACAACAGACTTGGGGTTACTTGTGTTTTAGGCTTTCCCCTTGGCAGCCAGGTAGGTGCACCCACACATGTGAGGTACCGTTTTCATCGGGACACCTGTGGGAACTCGGGACGGTAGGCCATGTGTTGTGGGGGGCGTGTTTCGATGGGTGCGGCGAGCGAAATGTGCGGAAAAAGCGTTTTTTTCCCCACATTTCCGACTTTGCAGGGCTGTCTGGGTAAAAAAATCTGGGGCGATGGGCGCAAATCACACCTCTGCGGATTCCCACGGGTGTCCTCTTTTCGAAAATGCATGGGGTTCCCTGTTTTCCTCGGTGGCTTGGACACCCGAGGCCCATATCTGTAAGTTGCGCCGGTCGGCAGAATGTCGGAGATTTCCCTCTGACAACAGACTTGGGGTTACTTGTGTTTTAGGCTTTCCCCTTGGCGGCCAGGTAGGTGCACCCACACATGTGAGGTACCGTTTTCATCGGGACACCTGTGGGAACGCGGGACGGTAGGCCATGTGTTGTGGGGGGCGCGTTTCGATGGGTGCGGCGAGCGAAATGTGCGGAAAAAGCGTTTTTTTCCCCACATTTCCGACTTTGCAGGGCTGTCTGGGTAAAAAAATCTGGGGCGATGGGCGCAAATCACACCTCTGCGGATTCCCACGGGTGTCCTCTTTTCGAAAATGCATGGGGTTCCCTGTTTTCCTCGGTGGCTTGGACACCCGAGGCCCATATCTGTAAGTTGCGCCGGTCGGCAGAATGGACAACAGACTTGGGGTTACTTGTGTTTTAGGCTTTCCCCTTGGCGGCCAGGTAGGTGCACCCACACATGTGAGGTACCGTTTTCATCGGGACACCTGTGGGAACGCGGGACGGTAGGCCATGTGTTGTGGGGGGCGTGTTTCGATGGGTGCGGCGAGCGAAATGTGCGGAAAAAGCGTTTTTTTCCCCACATTTCCGACTTTGCAGGGCTGTCTGGGTAAAAAAATCTGGGGCGATGGGCGCAAATCACACCTCTGCGGATTCCCACGGGTGTCCTCTTTTCGAAAATGCATGGGGTTCCCTGTTTTCCTCGGTGGCTTGGACACCCGAGGCCCATATCTGTAAGTTGCGCCGGTCGGCAGAATGTCGGAGATTTCCCTCTGACAACAGACTTGGGGTTACTTGTGTTTTAGGCTTTCCCCTTGGCGGCCAGGTAGGTGCACCCACACATGTGAGGTACCGTTTTCATCGGGACACCTGTGGGAACGCGGGACGGTAGGCCATGTGTTGTGGGGGGCGCGTTTCGATGGGTGCGGCGAGCGAAATGTGCGGAAAAAGCGTTTTTTTCCCCACATTTCCGACTTTGCAGGGCTGTCTGGGTAAAAAAATCTGGGGCGATGGGCGCAAATCACACCTCTGCGGATTCCCACGGGTGTCCTCTTTTCGAAAATGCATGGGGTTCCCTGTTTTCCTCGGTGGCTTGGACACCCGAGGCCCATATCTGTAAGTTGCGCCGGTCGGCAGAATGGACAACAGACTTGGGGTTACTTGTGTTTTAGGCTTTCCCCTTGGCGGCCAGGTAGGTGCACCCACACATGTGAGGTACCGTTTTCATCGGGACACCTGTGGGAACGCGGGACGGTAGGCCATGTGTTGTGGGGGGCGTGTTTCGATGGGTGCGGCGAGCGAAATGTGCGGAAAAAGCGTTTTTTTCCCCACATTTCCGACTTTGCAGGGCTGTCTGGGTAAAAAAATCTGGGGCGATGGGCGCAAATCACACCTCTGCGGATTCCCACGGGTGTCCTCTTTTCGAAAATGCATGGGGTTCCCTGTTTTCCTCGGTGGCTTGGACACCCGAGGCCCATATCTGTAAGTTGCGCCGGTCGGCAGAATGTCTGAGATTTCCCTCTGACAACAGACTTGGGGTTACTTGTGTTTTAGGCTTTCCCCTTGGCGGCCAGGTAGGTGCACCCACACATATGAGGTACCGTTTTCATCGGGACACCTGTGGGAACGCGGGACGGTAGGCCATGTGTTGTGGGGGGCGTGTTTCGATGGGTGCGGCGAGCGAAATGTGCGGAAAAAGCGTTTTTTTCCCCACATTTCCGACTTTGCAGGGCTGTCTGGGTAAAAAAATCTGGGGCGATGGGCGCAAATCACACCTCTGCGGATTCCCACGGGTGTCCTCTTTTCGAAAATGCATGGGGTTCCCTGTTTTCCTCGGTGGCTTGGACACCCGAGGCCCATATCTGTAAGTTGCGCCGGTCGGCAGAATGTCGGAGAGTTCCCTCTGACAACAGACTTGGGGTTACTTGTGTTTTAGGCTTTCCCCTTGGCGGCCAGGTAGGTGCACCCACACATGTGAGGTACCGTTTTCATCGGGACACCTGTGGGAACACGGGACGGTAGGCCATGTGTTGTGGGGGGCGCGTTTCGATGGGTGCGGCGAGCGAAATGTGCGGAAAAAGCGTTTTTTTCCCCACATTTCCGACTTTGCAGGGCTGTCTGGGTAAAAAAATCTGGGGCGATGGGCGCAAATCACACCTCTGCGGATTCCCACGGGTGTCCTCTTTTCGAAAATGCATGGGGTTCCCTGTTTTCCTCGGTGGCTTGGACACCCGAGGCCCATATCTGTAAGTTGCGCCGGTCGGCAGAATGGACAACAGACTTGGGGTTACTTGTGTTTTAGGCTTTCCCCTTGGCGGCCAGGTAGGTGCACCCACACATGTGAGGTACCGTTTTCATCGGGACACCTGTGGGAACGCGGGACGGTAGGCCATGTGTTGTGGGGGGCGTGTTTCGATGGGTGCGGCGAGCGAAATGTGCGGAAAAAGCGTTTTTTTCCCCACATTTCCGACTTTGCAGGGCTGTCTGGGTAAAAAATTCTGGGGCGATGGGCGCAAATCACACCTCTGCGGATTCCCACGGGTGTCCTCTTTTCGAAAATGCATGGGGTTCCCTGTTTTCCTCGGTGGCTTGGACACCCGAGGCCCATATCTGTAAGTTGCGCCGGTCGGCAGAATGTCGGAGATTTCCCTCTGACAACAGACTTGGGGTTACTTGTGTTTTAGGCTTTCCCCTTGGCGGCCAGGTAGGTGCACCCACACATGTGAGGTACCGTTTTCATCGGGACACCTGTGGGAACGCGGGACGGTAGGCCATGTGTTGTGGGGGGCGTGTTTCGATGGGTGCGGCGAGCGAAATGTGCGGAAAAAGCGTTTTTTTCCCCACATTTCCGACTTTGCAGGGCTGTCTGGGTAAAAAAATCTGGGGCGATGGGCGCAAATCACACCTCTGCGGATTCCCACGGGTGTCCTCTTTTCGAAAATGCATGGGGTTCCCTGTTTTCCTCGGTGGCTTGGACACCCGAGGCCCATATCTGTAAGTTGCGCCGGTCGGCAGAATGGACAACAGACTTGGGGTTACTTGTGTTTTAGGCTTTCCCCTTGGCGGCCAGGTAGGTGCACCCACACATGTGAGGTACCGTTTTCATCGGGACACCTGTGGGAACGCGGGACGGTAGGCCATGTGTTGTGGGGGGCGCGTTTCGATGGGTGCGGCGAGCGAAATGTGCGGAAAAAGCGTTTTTTTCCCCACATTTCCGACTTTGCAGGGCTGTCTGGGTAAAAAAATCTGGGGCGATGGGCGCAAATCACACCTCTGCGGATTCCCACGGGTGTCCTCTTTTCGAAAATGCATGGGGTTCCCTGTTTTCCTCGGTGGCTTGGACACCCGAGGCCCATATCTGTAAGTTGCGCCGGTCGGCAGAATGTCGGAGATTTCCCTCTGACAACAGACTTGGGGTTACTTGTGTTTTAGGCTTTCCCCTTGGCGGCCAGGTAGGTGCACCCACACATGTGAGGTACCGTTTTCATCGGGACACCTGTGGGAACGCGGGACGGTAGGCCATGTGTTGTGGGGGGCGTGTTTCGATGGGTGCGGCGAGCGAAATGTGCGGAAAAAGCGTTTTTTTCCCCACATTTCCGACTTTGCAGGGCTGTCTGGGTAAAAAAATCTGGGGCGATGGGCGCAAATCACACCTCTGCGGATTCCCACGGGTGTCCTCTTTTCGAAAATGCATGGGGTTCCCTGTTTTCCTCGGTGGCTTGGACACCCGAGGCCCATATCTGTAAGTTGCGCCGGTCGGCAGAATGGACAACAGACTTGGGGTTACTTGTGTTTTAGGCTTTCCCCTTGGCGGCCAGGTAGGTGCACCCACACATGTGAGGTACCGTTTTCATCGGGACACCTGTGGGAACGCGGGACGGTAGGCCATGTGTTGTGGGGGGCGTGTTTCGATGGGTGCGGCGAGCGAAATGTGCGGAAAAAGCGTTTTTTTCCCCACATTTCCGACTTTGCAGGGCTGTCTGGGTAAAAAAATCTGGGGCGATGGGCGCAAATCACACCTGCGGATTCCCACGGGTGTCCTCTTTTCGAAAATGCATGGGGTTCCCTGTTTTCCTCGGTGGCTTGGACACCCGAGGCCCATATCTGTAAGTTGCGCCGGTCGGCAGAATGTCGGAGATTTCCCTCTGACAACAGACTTGGGGTTACTTGTGTTTTAGGCTTTCCCCTTGGCGGCCAGGTAGGTGCACCCACACATGTGAGGTACCGTTTTCATCGGGACACCTGTGGGAACGCGGGACGGTAGGCCATGTGATGTGGGGGGCGCGTTTCGATGGGTGCGGCGAGCGAAATGTGCGGAAAAAGCATTTTTTTCCCCACATTTCCGACTTTGCAGGGCTGTCTGGGTAAAAAAATCTGGGGCGATGGGCGCAAATCACACCTCTGCGGATTCCCACGGGTGTCCTCTTTTCGAAAATGCATGGGGTTCCCTGTTTTCCTCGGTGGCTTGGACACCCGAGGCCCATATCTGTAAGTTGCGCCGGTCGGCAGAATGTCGGAGTTTTCCCTCTGACAACAGACTTGGGGTTACTTGTGTTTTAGGCTTTCCCCTTGGCGGCCAGGTAGGTGCACCCACACATGTGAGGTACCGTTTTCATCGGGACACCTGTGGGAACGCGGGACGGTAGGCCATGTGTTGTGGGGGGCGCGTTTCGATGGGTGCGGCGAGCGAAATGTGCGGAAAAAGCGTTTTTTTCCCCACATTTCCGACTTTGCAGGGCTGTCTGGGTAAAAAAATCTGGGGCGATGGGCGCAAATCACACCTCTGCGGATTCCCACGGGTGTCCTCTTTTCGAAAATGCATGGGGTTCCCTGTTTTCCTCGGTGGCTTGGACACCCGAGGCCCATATCTGTAAGTTGCGCCGGTCGGCAGAATGGACAACAGACTTGGGGTTACTTGTGTTTTAGGCTTTCCCCTTGGCGGCCAGGTAGGTGCACCCACACATGTGAGGTACCGTTTTCATCGGGACACCTGTGGGAACGCGGGACGGTAGGCCATGTGTTGTGGGGGGCGTGTTTCGATGGTTGCGGCGAGCGAAATGTGCGGAAAAAGCGTTTTTTTCCCCACATTTCCGACTTTGCAGGGCTGTCTGGGTAAAAAAATCTGGGGCGATGGGCGCAAATCACACCTCTGCGGATTCCCACGGGTGTCCTCTTTTCGAAAATGCATGGGGTTCCCTGTTTTCCTCGGTGGCTTGGACACCCGAGGCCCATATCTGTAAGTTGCGCCGGTCGGCAGAATGTCTGAGATTTCCCTCTGACAACAGACTTGGGGTTACTTGTGTTTTAGGCTTTCCCCTTGGCGGCCAGGTAGGTGCACCCACACATGTGAGGTACCGTTTTCATCGGGACACCTGTGGGAACGCGGGACGGTAGGCCATGTGTTGTGGGGGGCGTGTTTCGATGGGTGCGGCGAGCGAAATGTGCGGGAAAAGCGTTTTTTTCCCCACATTTCTGACTTTGCAGGGCTGTCTGGGTAAAAAAATCTGGGGCGATGGGCGCAAATCACACCTCTGCGGATTCCCACGGGTGTCCTCTTTTCGAAAATGCATGGGGTTCCCTGTTTTCCTCGGTGGCTTGGACACCCGAGGCCCATATCTGTAAGTTGCGCCGGTCGGCAGAATGTCGGAGATTTCCCTCTGACAACAGACTTGGGGTTACTTGTGTTTTAGGCTTTCCCCTTGGCGGCCAGGTAGGTGCACCCACACATGTGAGGTACCGTTTTCATCGGGACACCTGTGGGAACGCGGGACGGTAGGCCATGTGTTGTGGGGGGCGCGTTTCGATGGGTGCGGCGAGCGAAATGTGCGGAAAAAGCGTTTTTTTCCCCACATTTCCGACTTTGCAGGGCTGTCTGGGTAAAAAAATCTGGGGCGATGGGCGCAAATCACACCTCTGCGGATTCCCACGGGTGTCCTCTTTTCGAAAATGCATGGGGTTCCCTGTTTTCCTCGGTGGCTTGGACACCCGAGGCCCATATCTGTAAGTTGCGCCGGTCGGCAGAATGGACAACAGACTTGGGGTTACTTGTGTTTTAGGCTTTCCCCTTGGCGGCCAGGTAGGTGCACCCACACATGTGAGGTACCGTTTTCATCGGGACACCTGTGGGAACGCGGGACGGTAGGCCATGTGTTGTGGGGGGCGTGTTTCGATGGGTGCGGCGAGCGAAATGTGCGGAAAAAGCGTTTTTTTCCCCACATTTCCGACTTTGCAGGGCTGTCTGGGTAAAAAAATCTGGGGCGATGGGCGCAAATCACACCTGCGGATTCCCACGGGTGTCCTCTTTTCGAAAATGCATGGGGTTCCCTGTTTTCCTCGGTGGCTTGGACACCCGAGGCCCATATCTGTAAGTTGCGCCGGTCGGCAGAATGTCGGAGATTTCCCTCTGACAACAGACTTGGGGTTACTTGTGTTTTAGGCTTTCCCCTTGGCGGCCAGGTAGGTGCACCCACACATGTGAGGTACCGTTTTCATCGGGACACCTGTGGGAACGCGGGACGGTAGGCCATGTGATGTGGGGGGCGCGTTTCGATGGGTGCGGCGAGCGAAATGTGCGGAAAAAGCATTTTTTTCCCCACATTTCCGACTTTGCAGGGCTGTCTGGGTAAAAAAATCTGGGGCGATGGGCGCAAATCACACCTCTGCGGATTCCCACGGGTGTCCTCTTTTCGAAAATGCATGGGGTTCCCTGTTTTCCTCGGTGGCTTGGACACCCGAGGCCCATATCTGTAAGTTGCGCCGGTCGGCAGAATGTCGGAGTTTTCCCTCTGACAACAGACTTGGGGTTACTTGTGTTTTAGGCTTTCCCCTTGGCGGCCAGGTAGGTGCACCCACACATGTGAGGTACCGTTTTCATCGGGACACCTGTGGGAACGCGGGACGGTAGGCCATGTGTTGTGGGGGGCGCGTTTCGATGGGTGCGGCGAGCGAAATGTGCGGAAAAAGCGTTTTTTTCCCCACATTTCCGACTTTGCAGGGCTGTCTGGGTAAAAAAATCTGGGGCGATGGGCGCAAATCACACCTCTGCGGATTCCCACGGGTGTCCTCTTTTCGAAAATGCATGGGGTTCCCTGTTTTCCTCGGTGGCTTGGACACCCGAGGCCCATATCTGTAAGTTGCGCCGGTCGGCAGAATGGACAACAGACTTGGGGTTACTTGTGTTTTAGGCTTTCCCCTTGGCGGCCAGGTAGGTGCACCCACACATGTGAGGTACCGTTTTCATCGGGACACCTGTGGGAACGCGGGACGGTAGGCCATGTGTTGTGGGGGGCGTGTTTCGATGGTTGCGGCGAGCGAAATGTGCGGAAAAAGCGTTTTTTTCCCCACATTTCCGACTTTGCAGGGCTGTCTGGGTAAAAAAATCTGGGGCGATGGGCGCAAATCACACCTCTGCGGATTCCCACGGGTGTCCTCTTTTCGAAAATGCATGGGGTTCCCTGTTTTCCTCGGTGGCTTGGACACCCGAGGCCCATATCTGTAAGTTGCGCCGGTCGGCAGAATGTCTGAGATTTCCCTCTGACAACAGACTTGGGGTTACTTGTGTTTTAGGCTTTCCCCTTGGCGGCCAGGTAGGTGCACCCACACATGTGAGGTACCGTTTTCATCGGGACACCTGTGGGAACGCGGGACGGTAGGCCATGTGTTGTGGGGGGCGTGTTTCGATGGGTGCGGCGAGCGAAATGTGCGGAAAAAGCGTTTTTTTCCCCACATTTCCGACTTTGCAGGGCTGTCTGGGTAAAAAAATCTGGGGCGATGGGCGCAAATCACACCTCTGCGGATTCCCACGGGTGTCCTCTTTTCAAAAATGCATGGGGTTCCCTGTTTTCCTCGGTGGCTTGGACACCCGAGGCCCATATCTGTAAGTTGCGCCGGTCGGCAGAATGTCGGAGATTTCCCTCTGACAACAGACTTGGGGTTACTTGTGTTTTAGGCTTTCCCCTTGGCGGCCAGGTAGGTGCACCCACACATGTGAGGTACCGTTTTCATCGGGACACCTGTGGGAACGCGGGACGGTAGGCCATGTGTTGTGGGGGGCGCGTTTCGATGGGTGCGGCGAGCGAAATGTGCGGAAAAAGCGTTTTTTCCCCCACATTTCCGACTTTGCAGGGCTGTCTGGGTAAAAAAATCTGGGGCGATGGGCGCAAATCACACCTCTGCGGATTCCCACGGGTGTCCTCTTTTCGAAAATGCATGGGGTTCCCTGTTTTCCTCGGTGGCTTGGACACCCGAGGCCCATATCTGTAAGTTACGCCGGTCGGCAGAATGGACAACAGACTTGGGGTTACTTGTGTTTTAGGCTTTCCCCTTGGCGGCCAGGTAGGTGCACCCACACATGTGAGGTACCGTTTTCATCGGGACACCTGTGGGAACGCGGGACGGTAGGCCATGTGTTGTGGGGGGCGTGTTTCGATGGGTGCGGCGAGCGAAATGTGCGGGAAAAGCGTTTTTTTCCCCACATTTCTGACTTTGCAGGGCTGTCTGGGTAAAAAAATCTGGGGCGATGGGCGCAAATCACACCTCTGCGGATTCCCACGGGTGTCCTCTTTTCGAAAATGCATGGGGTTCCCTGTTTTCCTCGGTGGCTTGGACACCCGAGGCCCATATCTGTAAGTTGCGCCGGTCGGCAGAATGTCGGAGATTTCCCTCTGACAACAGACTTGGGGTTACTTGTGTTTTAGGCTTTCCCCTTGGCGGCCAGGTAGGTGCACCCACACATGTGAGGTACCGTTTTCATCGGGACACCTGTGGGAACGCGGGACGGTAGGCCATGTGTTGTGGGGGGCGCGTTTCGATGGGTGCGGCGAGCGAAATGTGCGGAAAAAGCGTTTTTTTCCCCACATTTCCGACTTTGCAGGGCTGTCTGGGTAAAAAAATCTGGGGCGATGGGCGCAAATCACACCTCTGCGGATTCCCACGGGTGTCCTCTTTTCGAAAATGCATGGGGTTCCCTGTTTTCCTCGGTGGCTTGGACACCCGAGGCCCATATCTGTAAGTTGCGCCGGTCGGCAGAATGGACAACAGACTTGGGGTTACTTGTGTTTTAGGCTTTCCCCTTGGCGGCCAGGTAGGTGCACCCACACATGTGAGGTACCGTTTTCATCGGGACACCTGTGGGAACGCGGGACGGTAGGCCATGTGTTGTGGGGGGCGTGTTTCGATGGGTGCGGCGAGCGAAATGTGCGGAAAAAGCGTTTTTTTCCCCACATTTCCGACTTTGCAGGGCTGTCTGGGTAAAAAAATCTGGGGCGATGGGCGCAAATCACACCTCTGCGGATTCCCACGGGTGTCCTCTTTTCGAAAATGCATGGGGTTCCCTGTTTTCCTCGGTGGCTTGGACACCCGAGGCCCATATCTGTAAGTTGCGCCGGTCGGCAGAATGTCTGAGATTTCCCTCTGACAACAGACTTGGGGTTACTTGTGTTTTAGGCTTTCCCCTTGGCGGCCAGGTAGGTGCACCCACACATGTGAGGTACCGTTTTCATCGGGACACCTGTGGGAACGCGGGACGGTAGGCCATGTGTTGTGGGGGGCGTGTTTCGATGGGTGCGGCGAGCGAAATGTGCGGAAAAAGCGTTTTTTTCCCCACATTTCCGACTTTGCAGGGCTGTCTGGGTAAAATAATCTGGGGCGATGGGCGCAAATCACACCTCTGCGGATTCCCACGGGTGTCCTCTTTTTTCGAAAATGCATGGGGTTCCCTGTTTTCCTCGGTGGCTTGGACACCCGAGGCCCATATCTGTAAGTTGCGCCGGTCGGCAGAATGTCGGAGATTTCCCTCTGACAACAGACTTGGGGTTACTTGTGTTTTAGGCTTTCCCCTTGGCGGCCAGGTAGGTGCACCCACACATGTGAGGTACCGTTTTCATCGGGACACCTGTGGGAACGCGGGACGGTAGGCCATGTGTTGTGGGGGGCGCGTTTCGATGGGTGCGGCGAGCGAAATGTGCGGAAAAAGCGTTTTTTTCCCCACATTTCCGACTTTGCAGGGCTGTCTGGGTAAAAAAATCTGGGGCGATGGGCGCAAATCACACCTCTGCGGATTCCCACGGGTGTCCTCTTTTCGAAAATGCATGGGGTTCCCTGTTTTCCTCGGTGGCTTGGACACCCGAGGCCAATATCTGTAAGTTGCGCCGGTCGGCAGAATGGACAACAGACTTGGGGTTACTTGTGTTTTAGGCTTTCCCCTTGGCGGCCAGGTAGGTGCACCCACACATGTGAGGTACCGTTTTCATCGGGACACCTGTGGGAACTCGGGACGGTAGGCCATGTGTTGTGGGGGGCGTGTTTCGATGGGTGCGGCGAGCGAAATGTGCGGAAAAAGCGTTTTTTTCCCCACATTTCCGACTTTGCAGGGCTGTCTGGGTAAAAAAATCTGGGGCGATGGGCGCAAATCACACCTCTGCGGATTCCCACGGGTGTCCTCTTTTCGAAAATGCATGGGGTTCCCTGTTTTCCTCGGTGGCTTGGACACCCGAGGCCCATATCTGTAAGTTGCGCCGGTCGGCAGAATGTCGGAGATTTCCCTCTGACAACAGACTTGGGGTTACTTGTGTTTTAGGCTTTCCCCTTGGCGGCCAGGTAGGTGCACCCACACATGTGAGGTACCGTTTTCATCGGGACACCTGTGGGAACGCGGGACGGTAGGCCATGTGTTGTGGGGGGCGCGTTTCGATGGGTGCGGCGAGCGAAATGTGCGGAAAAAGCGTTTTTTTCCCCACATTTCCGACTTTGCAGGGCTGTCTGGGTAAAAAAATCTGGGTCGATGGGCGCAAATCACACCTCTGCGGATTCCCACGGGTGTCCTCTTTTCGAAAATGCATGGGGTTCCCTGTTTTCCTCGGTGGCTTGGACACCCGAGGCCCATATCTGTAAGTTGCGCCGGTCGGCAGAATGGACAACAGACTTGGGGTTACTTGTGTTTTAGGCTTTCCCCTTGGCGGCCAGGTAGGTGCACCCACACATGTGAGGTACCGTTTTCATCGGGACACCTGTGGGAACGCGGGACGGTAGGCCATGTGTTGTGGGGGGCGGGTTTCGATGGGTGCGGCGAGCGAAATGTGCGGAAAAAGCGTTTTTTTCCCCACATTTCCGACTTTGCAGGGCTGTCTGGGTAAAAAAATCTGGGGCGATGGGCGCAAATCACACCTCTGCGGATTCCCACGGGTGTCCTCTTTTCGAAAATGCATGGGGTTCCCTGTTTTCCTCGGTGGCTTGGACACCCGAGGCCCATATCTGTAAGTTGCGCCGGTCGGCAGAATGGACAACAGACTTGGGGTTACTTGTGTTTTAGGCTTTCCCCTTGGCGGCCAGGTAGGTGCACCCACACATGTGAGGTACCGTTTTCATCGGGACACCTGTGGGAACGCGGGACGGTAGGCCATGTGTTGTGGGGGGCGTGTTTCGATGGGTGCGGCGAGCGAAATGTGCGGAAAAAGCGTTTTTTTCCCCACATTTCCGACTTTGCAGGGCTGTCTGGGTAAAAAATTCTGGGGCGATGGGCGCAAATCACACCTCTGCGGATTCCCACGGGTGTCCTCTTTTCGAAAATGCATGGGGTTCCCTGTTTTCCTCGGTGGCTTGGACACCCGAGGCCCATATCTGTAAGTTGCGCCGGTCGGCAGAATGTCGGAGATTTCCCTCTGACAACAGACTTGGGGTTACTTGTGTTTTAGGCTTTCCCCTTGGCGGCCAGGTAGGTGCACCCACACATGTGAGGTACCGTTTTCATCGGGACACCTGTGGGAACGCGGGACGGTAGGCCATGTGTTGTGGGGGGCGTGTTTCGATGGGTGCGGAGAGCGAAATGTGCGGAAAAAGCGTTTTTTTCCCCACATTTCCGACTTTGCAGGGCTGTCTGGGTAAAAAAATCTGGGGCGATGGGCGCAAATCACACCTCTGCGGATTCCCACGGGTGTCCTCTTTTCGAAAATGCATGGGGTTCCCTGTTTTCCTCGGTGGCTTGGACACCCGAGGCCCATATCTGTAAGTTGCGCCGGTCGGCAGAATGGACAACAGACTTGGGGTTACTTGTGTTTTAGGCTTTCCCCTTGGCGGCCAGGTAGGTGCACCCACACATGTGAGGTACCGTTTTCATCGGGACACCTGTGGGAACGCGGGACGGTAGGCCATGTGTTGTGGGGGGCGCGTTTCGATGGGTGCGGCGAGCGAAATGTGCGGAAAAAGCGTTTTTTTCCCCACATTTCCGACTTTGCAGGGCTGTCTGGGTAAAAAAATCTGGGGCGATGGGCGCAAATCACACCTCTGCGGATTCCCACGGGTGTCCTCTTTTCGAAAATGCATGGGGTTCCCTGTTTTCCTCGGTGGCTTGGACACCCGAGGCCCATATCTGTAAGTTGCGCCGGTCGGCAGAATGTCGGAGATTTCCCTCTGACAACAGACTTGGGGTTACTTGTGTTTTAGGCTTTCCCCTTGGCGGCCAGGTAGGTGCACCCACACATGTGAGGTACCGTTTTCATCGGGACACCTGTGGGAACGCGGGACGGTAGGCCATGTGTTGTGGGGGGCGTGTTTCGATGGGTGCGGCGAGCGAAATGTGCGGAAAAAGCGTTTTTTTCCCCACATTTCCGACTTTGCAGGGCTGTCTGGGTAAAAAAATCTGGGGCGATGGGCGCAAATCACACCTCTGCGGATTCCCACGGGTGTCCTCTTTTCGAAAATGCATGGGGTTCCCTGTTTTCCTCGGTGGCTTGGACACCCGAGGCCCATATCTGTAAGTTGCGCCGGTCGGCAGAATGGACAACAGACTTGGGGTTACTTGTGTTTTAGGCTTTCCCCTTGGCGGCCAGGTAGGTGCACCCACACATGTGAGGTACCGTTTTCATCGGGACACCTGTGGGAACGCGGGACGGTAGGCCATGTGTTGTGGGGGGCGTGTTTCGATGGGTGCGGCGAGCGAAATGTGCGGAAAAAGCGTTTTTTTCCCCACATTTCCGACTTTGCAGGGCTGTCTGGGTAAAAAAATCTGGGGCGATGGGCGCAAATCACACCTCTGCGGATTCCCACGGGTGTCCTCTTTTCAAAAATGCATGGGGTTCCCTGTTTTCCTCGGTGGCTTGGACACCCGAGGCCCATATCTGTAAGTTGCGCCGGTCGGCAGAATGTCGGAGATTTCCCTCTGACAACAGACTTGGGGTTACTTGTGTTTTAGGCTTTCCCCTTGGCGGCCAGGTAGGTGCACCCACACATGTGAGGTACCGTTTTCATCGGGACACCTGTGGGAACGCGGGACGGTAGGCCATGTGTTGTGGGGGGCGCGTTTCGATGGGTGCGGCGAGCGAAATGTGCGGAAAAAGCGTTTTTTTCCCCACATTTCCGACTTTGCAGGGCTGTCTGGGTAAAAAAATCTGGGGCGATGGGCGCAAATCACACCTCTGCGGATTCCCACGGGTGTCCTCTTTTCGAAAATGCATGGGGTTCCCTGTTTTCCTCGGTGGCTTGGACACCCGAGGCCCATATCTGTAAGTTGTGCCGGTCGGCAGAATGGACAACAGACTTGGGGTTACTTGTGTTTTAGGCTTTCCCCTTGGCGGCCAGGTAGGTGCACCCACACATGTGAGGTACCGTTTTCATCGGGACACCTGTGGGAACGCGGGACGGTAGGCCATGTGTTGTGGGGGGTGTGTTTCGATGGGTGCGGCGAGCGAAATGTGCGGAAAAAGCGTTTTTTTCCCCACATTTCCGACTTTGCAGGGCTGTCTGGGTAAAAAAATCTGGGGCGATGGGCGCAAATCACACCTGCGGATTCCCACGGGTGTCCTCTTTTCGAAAATGCATGGGGTTCCCTGTTTTCCTCGGTGGCTTGGACACCCGAGGCCCATATCTGTAAGTTGCGCCGGTCGGCAGAATGTCGGAGATTTCCCTCTGACAACAGACTTGGGGTTACTTGTGTTTTAGGCTTTCCCCTTGGCGGCCAGGTAGGTGCACCCACACATGTGAGGTACCGTTTTCATCGGGACACCTGTGGGAACGCGGGACGGTAGGCCATGTGATGTGGGGGGCGCGTTTCGATGGGTGCGGCGAGCGAAATGTGCGGAAAAAGCATTTTTTTCCCCACATTTCCGACTTTGCAGGGCTGTCTGGGTAAAAAAATCTGGGGCGATGGGCGCAAATCACACCTCTGCGGATTCCCACGGGTGTCCTCTTTTCGAAAATGCATGGGGTTCCCTGTTTTCCTCGGTGGCTTGGACACCCGAGGCCCATATCTGTAAGTTGCGCCGGTCGGCAGAATGTCGGAGTTTTCCCTCTGACAACAGACTTGGGGTTACTTGTGTTTTAGGCTTTCCCCTTGGCGGCCAGGTAGGTGCACCCACACATGTGAGGTACCGTTTTCATCGGGACACCTGTGGGAACGCGGGACGGTAGGCCATGTGTTGTGGGGGGCGCGTTTCGATGGGTGCGGCGAGCGAAATGTGCGGAAAAAGCGTTTTTTTCCCCACATTTCCGACTTTGCAGGGCTGTCTGGGTAAAAAAATCTGGGGCGATGGGCGCAAATCACACCTCTGCGGATTCCCACGGGTGTCCTCTTTTCGAAAATGCATGGGGTTCCCTGTTTTCCTCGGTGGCTTGGACACCCGAGGCCCATATCTGTAAGTTGCGCCGGTCGGCAGAATGGACAACAGACTTGGGGTTACTTGTGTTTTAGGCTTTCCCCTTGGCGGCCAGGTAGGTGCACCCACACATGTGAGGTACCGTTTTCATCGGGACACCTGTGGGAACGCGGGACGGTAGGCCATGTGTTGTGGGGGGCGTGTTTCGATGGGTGCGGCGAGCGAAATACGCGGAAAAAGCGTTTTTTTCCCCACATTTCCGACTTTGCAGGGCTGTCTGGGTAAAAAAATCTGGGGCGATGGGCGCAAATCACACCTCTGCGGATTCCCACGGGTGTCCTCTTTTCGAAAATGCATGGGGTTCCCTGTTTTCCTCGGTGGCTTGGACACCCGAGGCCCATATCTGTAAGTTGCGCCGGTCGGCAGAATGTCTGAGATTTCCCTCTGACAACAGACTTGGGGTTACTTGTGTTTTAGGCTTTCCCCTTGGCGGCCAGGTAGGTGCACCCACACATGTGAGGTACCGTTTTCATCGGGACACCTGTGGGAACGCGGGACGGTAGGCCATGTGTTGTGGGGGGCGTGTTTCGATGGGTGCGGCGAGCGAAATGTGCGGAAAAAGCGTTTTTTTCCCCACATTTCCGACTTTGCAGGGCTGTCTGGGTAAAAAAATCTGGGGCGATGGGCGCAAATCACACCTCTGCGGATTCCCACGGGTGTCCTCTTTTCGAAAATGCATGGGGTTCCCTGTTTTCCTCGGTGGCTTGGACACCCGAGGCCCATATCTGTAAGTTGCGCCGGTCGGCAGAATGGACAACAGACTTGGGGTTACTTGTGTTTTAGGCTTTCCCCTTGGCGGCCAGGTAGGTGCACCCACACATGTGAGGTACCGTTTTCATCGGGACACCTGTGGGAACGCGGGACGGTAGGCCATGTGTTGTGGGGGGCGTGTTTCGATGGGTGCGGCGAGCGAAATACGCGGAAAAAGCGTTTTTTTCCCCACATTTCCGACTTTGCAGGGCTGTCTGGGTAAAAAAATCTGGGGCGATGGGCGCAAATCACACCTCTGCGGATTCCCACGGGTGTCCTCTTTTCGAAAATGCATGGGGTTCCCTGTTTTCCTCGGTGGCTTGGACACCCGAGGCCCATATCTGTAAGTTGCGCCGGTCGGCAGAATGGACAACAGACTTGGGGTTACTTGTGTTTTAGGCTTTCCCCTTGGCGGCCAGGTAGGTGCACCCACACATGTGAGGTACCGTTTTCATCGGGACACCTGTGGGAACGCGGGACGGTAGGCCATGTGTTGTGGGGGGCGCGTTTCGATGGGTGCGGCGAGCGAAATGTGCGGAAAAAGCGTTTTTTTCCCCACATTTCCGACTTTGCAGGGCTGTCTGGGTAAAAAAATCTGGGGCGATGGGCGCAAATCACACCTCTGCGGATTCCCACGGGTGTCCTCTTTTCGAAAATGCATGGGGTTCCCTGTTTTCCTCGGTGGCTTGGACACCCGAGGCCCATATCTGTAAGTTGCGCCGGTCGGCAGAATGTCGGAGATTTCCCTCTGACAACAGACTTGGGGTTACTTGTGTTTTAGGCTTTCCCCTTGGCGGCCAGGTAGGTGCACCCACACATGTGAGGTACCGTTTTCATCGGGACACCTGTGGGAACGCGGGACGGTAGGCCATGTGTTGTGGGGGGCGTGTTTCGATGGGTGCGGCGAGCGAAATGTGCGGAAAAAGCGTTTTTTTCCCCACATTTCCGACTTTGCAGGGCTGTCTGGGTAAAAAAATCTGGGGCGATGGGCGCAAATCACACCTCTGCGGATTCCCACGGGTGTCCTCTTTTCGAAAATGCATGGGGTTCCCTGTTTTCCTCGGTGGCTTGGACACCCGAGGCCCATATCTGTAAGTTGCGCCGGTCGGCAGAATGGACAACAGACTTGGGGTTACTTGTGTTTTAGGCTTTCCCCTTGGCGGCCAGGTAGGTGCACCCACACATGTGAGGTACCGTTTTCATCGGGACACCTGTGGGAACGCGGGACGGTAGGCCATGTGTTGTGGGGGGCGTGTTTCGATGGGTGCGGCGAGCGAAATGTGCGGGAAATGCGTTTTTTTCCCCACATTTCCGACTTTGCAGGGCTGTCTGGGTAAAAAAATCTGGGGCGATGGGCGCAAATCACACCTCTGCGGATTCCCACGGGTGTCCTCTTTTCGAAAATGCATGGGGTTCCCTGTTTTCCTCGGTGGCTTGGACACCCGAGGCCCATATCTGTAAGTTGCGCCGGTCGGCAGAATGTCGGAGATTTCCCTCTGACAACAGACTTGGGGTTACTTGTGTTTTAGGCTTTCCCCTTGGCGGCCAGGTAGGTGCACCCACACATGTGAGGTACCGTTTTCATCGGGACACCTGTGGGAACGCGGGACGGTAGGCCATGTGTTGTGGGGGGCGCGTTTCGATGGGTGCGGCGAGCGAAATGTGCGGAAAAAGCGTTTTTTCCCCCACATTTCCGACTTTGCAGGGCTGTCTGGGTAAAAAAATCTGGGGCGATGGGCGCAAATCACACCTCTGCGGATTCCCACGGGTGTCCTCTTTTCGAAAATGCATGGGGTTCCCTGTTTTCCTCGGTGGCTTGGACACCCGAGGCCCATATCTGTAAGTTGCGCCGGTCGGCAGAATGGACAACAGACTTGGGGTTACTTGTGTTTTAGGCTTTCCCCTTGGCGGCCAGGTAGGTGCACCCACACATGTGAGGTACCGTTTTCATCGGGACACCTGTGGGAACGCGGGACGGTAGGCCATGTGTTGTGGGGGGCGTGTTTCGATGGGTGCGGCGAGCGAAATGTGCGGAAAAAGCGTATTTTTCCCCACATTTCCGACTTTGCAGGGCTGTCTGGGTAAAAAAATCTGGGGCGATGGGCGCAAATCACACCTCTGCGGATTCCCACGGGTGTCCTCTTTTCGAAAATGCATGGGGTTCCCTGTTTTCCTCGGTGGCTTGGACACCCGAGGCCCATATCTGTAAGTTGCGCCGGTCGGCAGAATGTCTGAGATTTCCCTCTGACAACAGACTTGGGGTTACTTGTGTTTTAGGCTTTCCCCTTGGCGGCCAGGTAGGTGCACCCACACATGTGAGGTACCGTTTTCATCGGGACACCTGTGGGAACGCGGGACGGTAGGCCATGTGTTGTGGGGGGCGTGTTTCGATGGGTGCGGCGAGCGAAATGTGCGGAAAAAGCGTTTTTTTCCCCACATTTCCGACTTTGCAGGGCTGTCTGGGTAAAATAATCTGGGGCGATGGGCGCAAATCACACCTCTGCGGATTCCCACGGGTGTCCTCTTTTTTCGAAAATGCATGGGGTTCCCTGTTTTCCTCGGTGGCTTGGACACCCGAGGCCCATATCTGTAAGTTGCGCCGGTCGGCAGAATGTCGGAGATTTCCCTCTGACAACAGACTTGGGGTTACTTGTGTTTTAGGCTTTCCCCTTGGCGGCCAGGTAGGTGCACCCACACATGTGAGGTACCGTTTTCATCGGGACACCTGTGGGAACGCGGGACGGTAGGCCATGTGTTGTGGGGGGCGCGTTACGATGGGTGCGGCGAACGAAATGTGCGGAAAAAGCGTTTTTTTCCCCACATTTCCGACTTTGCAGGGCTGTCTGGGTAAAAAAATCTGGGGCGATGGGCGCAAATCACACCTCTGCGGATTCCCACGGGTGTCCTCTTTTCGAAAATGCATGGGGTTCCCTGTTTTCCTCGGTGGCTTGGACACCCGAGGCCCATATCTGTAAGTTGCGCCGGTCGGCAGAATGGACAACAGACTTGGGGTTACTTGTGTTTTAGGCTTTCCCCTTGGCGGCCAGGTAGGTGCACCCACACATGTGAGGTACCGTTTTCATCGGGACACCTGTGGGAACTCGGGACGGTAGGCCATGTGTTGTGGGGGGCGTGTTTCGATGGGTGCGGCGAGCGAAATGTGCGGAAAAAGCGTTTTTTTCCCCACATTTCCGACTTTGCAGGGCTGTCTGGGTACAAAAATCTGGGGCGATGGGCGCAAATCACACCTCTGCGGATTCCCACGGGTGTCCTCTTTTCGAAAATGCATGGGGTTCCCTGTTTTCCTCGGTGGCTTGGACACCCGAGGCCCATATCTGTAAGTTGCGCCGGTCGGCAGAATGTCAGAGATTTCCCTCTGACAACAGACTTGGGGTTACTTGTGTTTTAGGCTTTCCCCTTGGCGGCCAGGTAGGTGCACCCACACATGTGAGGTACCGTTTTCATCGGGACACCTGTGGGAACGCGGGACGGTAGGCCATGTGTTGTGGGGGGCGCGTTTCGATGGGTGCGGCGAGCGAAATGTGCGGAAAAAGTGTTTTTTTCCCCACATTTCCGACTTTGCAGGGCTGTCTGGGTAAAAAAATCTGGGGCGATGGGCGCAAATCACACCTCTGCGGATTCCCACGGGTGTCCTCTTTTCGAAAATGCATGGGGTTCCCTGTTTTCCTCGGTGGCTTGGACACCCGAGGCCCATATCTGTAAGTTGCGCCGGTCGGCAGAATGGACAACAGACTTGGGGTTACTTGTGTTTTAGGCTTTCCCCTTGGCGGCCAGGTAGGTGCACCCACACATGTGAGGTACCGTTTTCATCGGGACACCTGTGGGAACGCGGGACGGTAGGCCATGTGTTGTGGGGGGCGCGTTTCGATGGGTGCGGCGAGCGAAATGTGCGGAAAAAGCGTTTTTTTCCCCACATTTCCGACTTTGCAGGGCTGTCTGGGTAAAAAAATCTGGGGCGATGGGCGCAAATCACACCTCTGCGGATTCCCACGGGTGTCCTCTTTTCGAAAATGCATGGGGTTCCCTGTTTTCCTCGGTGGCTTGGACACCCGAGGCCCATATCTGTAAGTTGCGCCGGTCGGCAGAATGGACAACAGACTTGGGGTTACTTGTGTTTTAGGCTTTCCCCTTGGCGGCCAGGTAGGTGCACCCACACATGTGAGGTACCGTTTTCATCGGGACACCTGTGGGAACGCGGGACGGTAGGCCATGTGTTGTGGGGGGCGTGTTTCGATGGGTGCGGCGAGCGAAATGTGCGGAAAAAGCGTTTTTTCCCCCACATTTCCGACTTTGCAGGGCTGTCTGGGTAAAAAAATCTGGGGCGATGGGCGCAAATCACACCTCTGCGGATTCCCACGGGTGTCCTCTTTTCGAAAATGCATGGGGTTCCCTGTTTTCCTCGGTGGCTTGGACACCCGAGGCCCATATCTGTAAGTTGCGCCGGTCGGCAGAATGTCTGAGATTTCCCTCTGACAACAGACTTGGGGTTACTTGTGTTTTAGGCTTTCCCCTTGGCGGCCAGGTAGGTGCACCCACACATATGAGGTACCGTTTTCATCGGGACACCTGTGGGAACGCGGGACGGTAGGCCATGTGTTGTGGGGGGCGTGTTTCGATGGGTGCGGCGAGCGAAATGTGCGGAAAAAGCGTTTTTTTCCCCACATTTCCGACTTTGCAGGGCTGTCTGGGTAAAAAAATCTGGGGCGATGGGCGCAAATCACACCTCTGCGGATTCCCACGGGTGTCCTCTTTTCGAAAATGCATGGGGTTCCCTGTTTTCCTCGGTGGCTTGGACACCCGAGGCCCATATCTGTAAGTTGCGCCGGTCGGCAGAATGTCGGAGAGTTCCCTCTGACAACAGACTTGGGGTTACTTGTGTTTTAGGCTTTCCCCTTGGCGGCCAGGTAGGTGCACCCACACATGTGAGGTACCGTTTTCATCGGGACACCTGTGGGAACACGGGACGGTAGGCCATGTGTTGTGGGGGGCGCGTTTCGATGGGTGCGGCGAGCGAAATGTGCGGAAAAAGCGTTTTTTTCCCCACATTTCCGACTTTGCAGGGCTGTCTGGGTAAAAAAATCTGGGGCGATGGGCGCAAATCACACCTCTGCGGATTCCCACGGGTGTCCTCTTTTCGAAAATGCATGGGGTTCCCTGTTTTCCTCGGTGGCTTGGACACCCGAGGCCCATATCTGTAAGTTGCGCCGGTCGGCAGAATGGACAACAGACTTGGGGTTACTTGTGTTTTAGGCTTTCCCCTTGGCGGCCAGGTAGGTGCACCCACACATGTGAGGTACCGTTTTCATCGGGACACCTGTGGGAACGCGGGACGGTAGGCCATGTGTTGTGGGGGGCGTGTTTCGATGGGTGCGGCGAGCGAAATGTGCGGAAAAAGCGTTTTTTTCCCCACATTTCCGACTTTGCAGGGCTGTCTGGGTAAAAAATTCTGGGGCGATGGGCGCAAATCACACCTCTGCGGATTCCCACGGGTGTCCTCTTTTCGAAAATGCATGGGGTTCCCTGTTTTCCTCGGTGGCTTGGACACCCGAGGCCCATATCTGTAAGTTGCGCCGGTCGGCAGAATGTCGGAGATTTCCCTCTGACAACAGACTTGGGGTTACTTGTGTTTTAGGCTTTCCCCTTGGCGGCCAGGTAGGTGCACCCACACATGTGAGGTACCGTTTTCATCGGGACACCTGTGGGAACGCGGGACGGTAGGCCATGTGTTGTGGGGGGCGTGTTTCGATGGGTGCGGAGAGCGAAATGTGCGGAAAAAGCGTTTTTTTCCCCACATTTCCGACTTTGCAGGGCTGTCTGGGTAAAAAAATCTGGGGCGATGGGCGCAAATCACACCTCTGCGGATTCCCACGGGTGTCCTCTTTTCGAAAATGCATGGGGTTCCCTGTTTTCCTCGGTGGCTTGGACACCCGAGGCCCATATCTGTAAGTTGCGCCGGTCGGCAGAATGGACAACAGACTTGGGGTTACTTGTGTTTTAGGCTTTCCCCTTGGCGGCCAGGTAGGTGCACCCACACATGTGAGGTACCGTTTTCATCGGGACACCTGTGGGAACGCGGGACGGTAGGCCATGTGTTGTGGGGGGCGCGTTTCGATGGGTGCGGCGAGCGAAATGTGCGGAAAAAGCGTTTTTTTCCCCACATTTCCGACTTTGCAGGGCTGTCTGGGTAAAAAAATCTGGGGCGATGGGCGCAAATCACACCTCTGCGGATTCCCACGGGTGTCCTCTTTTCGAAAATGCATGGGGTTCCCTGTTTTCCTCGGTGGCTTGGACACCCGAGGCCCATATCTGTAAGTTGCGCCGGTCGGCAGAATGTCGGAGATTTCCCTCTGACAACAGACTTGGGGTTACTTGTGTTTTAGGCTTTCCCCTTGGCGGCCAGGTAGGTGCACCCACACATGTGAGGTACCGTTTTCATCGGGACACCTGTGGGAACGCGGGACGGTAGGCCATGTGTTGTGGGGGGCGTGTTTCGATGGGTGCGGCGAGCGAAATGTGCGGAAAAAGCGTTTTTTTCCCCACATTTCCGACTTTGCAGGGCTGTCTGGGTAAAAAAATCTGGGGCGATGGGCGCAAATCACACCTCTGCGGATTCCCACGGGTGTCCTCTTTTCGAAAATGCATGGGGTTCCCTGTTTTCCTCGGTGGCTTGGACACCCGAGGCCCATATCTGTAAGTTGCGCCGGTCGGCAGAATGGACAACAGACTTGGGGTTACTTGTGTTTTAGGCTTTCCCCTTGGCGGCCAGGTAGGTGCACCCACACATGTGAGGTACCGTTTTCATCGGGACACCTGTGGGAACGCGGGACGGTAGGCCATGTGTTGTGGGGGGCGTGTTTCGATGGGTGCGGCGAGCGAAATGTGCGGAAAAAGCGTTTTTTTCCCCACATTTCCGACTTTGCAGGGCTGTCTGGGTAAAAAAATCTGGGGCGATGGGCGCAAATCACACCTCTGCGGATTCCCACGGGTGTCCTCTTTTCAAAAATGCATGGGGTTCCCTGTTTTCCTCGGTGGCTTGGACACCCGAGGCCCATATCTGTAAGTTGCGCCGGTCGGCAGAATGTCGGAGATTTCCCTCTGACAACAGACTTGGGGTTACTTGTGTTTTAGGCTTTCCCCTTGGCGGCCAGGTAGGTGCACCCACACATGTGAGGTACCGTTTTCATCGGGACACCTGTGGGAACGCGGGACGGTAGGCCATGTGTTGTGGGGGGCGCGTTTCGATGGGTGCGGCGAGCGAAATGTGCGGAAAAAGCGTTTTTTTCCCCACATTTCCGACTTTGCAGGGCTGTCTGGGTAAAAAAATCTGGGGCGATGGGCGCAAATCACACCTCTGCGGATTCCCACGGGTGTCCTCTTTTCGAAAATGCATGGGGTTCCCTGTTTTCCTCGGTGGCTTGGACACCCGAGGCCCATATCTGTAAGTTGTGCCGGTCGGCAGAATGGACAACAGACTTGGGGTTACTTGTGTTTTAGGCTTTCCCCTTGGCGGCCAGGTAGGTGCACCCACACATGTGAGGTACCGTTTTCATCGGGACACCTGTGGGAACGCGGGACGGTAGGCCATGTGTTGTGGGGGGTGTGTTTCGATGGGTGCGGCGAGCGAAATGTGCGGAAAAAGCGTTTTTTTCCCCACATTTCCGACTTTGCAGGGCTGTCTGGGTAAAAAAATCTGGGGCGATGGGCGCAAATCACACCTGCGGATTCCCACGGGTGTCCTCTTTTCGAAAATGCATGGGGTTCCCTGTTTTCCTCGGTGGCTTGGACACCCGAGGCCCATATCTGTAAGTTGCGCCGGTCGGCAGAATGTCGGAGATTTCCCTCTGACAACAGACTTGGGGTTACTTGTGTTTTAGGCTTTCCCCTTGGCGGCCAGGTAGGTGCACCCACACATGTGAGGTACCGTTTTCATCGGGACACCTGTGGGAACGCGGGACGGTAGGCCATGTGATGTGGGGGGCGCGTTTCGATGGGTGCGGCGAGCGAAATGTGCGGAAAAAGCATTTTTTTCCCCACATTTCCGACTTTGCAGGGCTGTCTGGGTAAAAAAATCTGGGGCGATGGGCGCAAATCACACCTCTGCGGATTCCCACGGGTGTCCTCTTTTCGAAAATGCATGGGGTTCCCTGTTTTCCTCGGTGGCTTGGACACCCGAGGCCCATATCTGTAAGTTGCGCCGGTCGGCAGAATGTCGGAGTTTTCCCTCTGACAACAGACTTGGGGTTACTTGTGTTTTAGGCTTTCCCCTTGGCGGCCAGGTAGGTGCACCCACACATGTGAGGTACCGTTTTCATCGGGACACCTGTGGGAACGCGGGACGGTAGGCCATGTGTTGTGGGGGGCGCGTTTCGATGGGTGCGGCGAGCGAAATGTGCGGAAAAAGCGTTTTTTTCCCCACATTTCCGACTTTGCAGGGCTGTCTGGGTAAAAAAATCTGGGGCGATGGGCGCAAATCACACCTCTGCGGATTCCCACGGGTGTCCTCTTTTCGAAAATGCATGGGGTTCCCTGTTTTCCTCGGTGGCTTGGACACCCGAGGCCCATATCTGTAAGTTGCGCCGGTCGGCAGAATGGACAACAGACTTGGGGTTACTTGTGTTTTAGGCTTTCCCCTTGGCGGCCAGGTAGGTGCACCCACACATGTGAGGTACCGTTTTCATCGGGACACCTGTGGGAACGCGGGACGGTAGGCCATGTGTTGTGGGGGGCGTGTTTCGATGGGTGCGGCGAGCGAAATACGCGGAAAAAGCGTTTTTTTCCCCACATTTCCGACTTTGCAGGGCTGTCTGGGTAAAAAAATCTGGGGCGATGGGCGCAAATCACACCTCTGCGGATTCCCACGGGTGTCCTCTTTTCGAAAATGCATGGGGTTCCCTGTTTTCCTCGGTGGCTTGGACACCCGAGGCCCATATCTGTAAGTTGCGCCGGTCGGCAGAATGTCTGAGATTTCCCTCTGACAACAGACTTGGGGTTACTTGTGTTTTAGGCTTTCCCCTTGGCGGCCAGGTAGGTGCACCCACACATGTGAGGTACCGTTTTCATCGGGACACCTGTGGGAACGCGGGACGGTAGGCCATGTGTTGTGGGGGGCGTGTTTCGATGGGTGCGGCGAGCGAAATGTGCGGAAAAAGCGTTTTTTTCCCCACATTTCCGACTTTGCAGGGCTGTCTGGGTAAAAAAATCTGGGGCGATGGGCGCAAATCACACCTCTGCGGATTCCCACGGGTGTCCTCTTTTCGAAAATGCATGGGGTTCCCTGTTTTCCTCGGTGGCTTGGACACCCGAGGCCCATATCTGTAAGTTGCGCCGGTCGGCAGAATGGACAACAGACTTGGGGTTACTTGTGTTTTAGGCTTTCCCCTTGGCGGCCAGGTAGGTGCACCCACACATGTGAGGTACCGTTTTCATCGGGACACCTGTGGGAACGCGGGACGGTAGGCCATGTGTTGTGGGGGGCGTGTTTCGATGGGTGCGGCGAGCGAAATACGCGGAAAAAGCGTTTTTTTCCCCACATTTCCGACTTTGCAGGGCTGTCTGGGTAAAAAAATCTGGGGCGATGGGCGCAAATCACACCTCTGCGGATTCCCACGGGTGTCCTCTTTTCGAAAATGCATGGGGTTCCCTGTTTTCCTCGGTGGCTTGGACACCCGAGGCCCATATCTGTAAGTTGCGCCGGTCGGCAGAATGGACAACAGACTTGGGGTTACTTGTGTTTTAGGCTTTCCCCTTGGCGGCCAGGTAGGTGCACCCACACATGTGAGGTACCGTTTTCATCGGGACACCTGTGGGAACGCGGGACGGTAGGCCATGTGTTGTGGGGGGCGCGTTTCGATGGGTGCGGCGAGCGAAATGTGCGGAAAAAGCGTTTTTTTCCCCACATTTCCGACTTTGCAGGGCTGTCTGGGTAAAAAAATCTGGGGCGATGGGCGCAAATCACACCTCTGCGGATTCCCACGGGTGTCCTCTTTTCGAAAATGCATGGGGTTCCCTGTTTTCCTCGGTGGCTTGGACACCCGAGGCCCATATCTGTAAGTTGCGCCGGTCGGCAGAATGTCGGAGATTTCCCTCTGACAACAGACTTGGGGTTACTTGTGTTTTAGGCTTTCCCCTTGGCGGCCAGGTAGGTGCACCCACACATGTGAGGTACCGTTTTCATCGGGACACCTGTGGGAACGCGGGACGGTAGGCCATGTGTTGTGGGGGGCGTGTTTCGATGGGTGCGGCGAGCGAAATGTGCGGAAAAAGCGTTTTTTTCCCCACATTTCCGACTTTGCAGGGCTGTCTGGGTAAAAAAATCTGGGGCGATGGGCGCAAATCACACCTCTGCGGATTCCCACGGGTGTCCTCTTTTCGAAAATGCATGGGGTTCCCTGTTTTCCTCGGTGGCTTGGACACCCGAGGCCCATATCTGTAAGTTGCGCCGGTCGGCAGAATGGACAACAGACTTGGGGTTACTTGTGTTTTAGGCTTTCCCCTTGGCGGCCAGGTAGGTGCACCCACACATGTGAGGTACCGTTTTCATCGGGACACCTGTGGGAACGCGGGACGGTAGGCCATGTGTTGTGGGGGGCGTGTTTCGATGGGTGCGGCGAGCGAAATGTGCGGGAAATGCGTTTTTTTCCCCACATTTCCGACTTTGCAGGGCTGTCTGGGTAAAAAAATCTGGGGCGATGGGCGCAAATCACACCTCTGCGGATTCCCACGGGTGTCCTCTTTTCGAAAATGCATGGGGTTCCCTGTTTTCCTCGGTGGCTTGGACACCCGAGGCCCATATCTGTAAGTTGCGCCGGTCGGCAGAATGTCGGAGATTTCCCTCTGACAACAGACTTGGGGTTACTTGTGTTTTAGGCTTTCCCCTTGGCGGCCAGGTAGGTGCACCCACACATGTGAGGTACCGTTTTCATCGGGACACCTGTGGGAACGCGGGACGGTAGGCCATGTGTTGTGGGGGGCGCGTTTCGATGGGTGCGGCGAGCGAAATGTGCGGAAAAAGCGTTTTTTCCCCCACATTTCCGACTTTGCAGGGCTGTCTGGGTAAAAAAATCTGGGGCGATGGGCGCAAATCACACCTCTGCGGATTCCCACGGGTGTCCTCTTTTCGAAAATGCATGGGGTTCCCTGTTTTCCTCGGTGGCTTGGACACCCGAGGCCCATATCTGTAAGTTGCGCCGGTCGGCAGAATGGACAACAGACTTGGGGTTACTTGTGTTTTAGGCTTTCCCCTTGGCGGCCAGGTAGGTGCACCCACACATGTGAGGTACCGTTTTCATCGGGACACCTGTGGGAACGCGGGACGGTAGGCCATGTGTTGTGGGGGGCGTGTTTCGATGGGTGCGGCGAGCGAAATGTGCGGAAAAAGCGTATTTTTCCCCACATTTCCGACTTTGCAGGGCTGTCTGGGTAAAAAAATCTGGGGCGATGGGCGCAAATCACACCTCTGCGGATTCCCACGGGTGTCCTCTTTTCGAAAATGCATGGGGTTCCCTGTTTTCCTCGGTGGCTTGGACACCCGAGGCCCATATCTGTAAGTTGCGCCGGTCGGCAGAATGTCTGAGATTTCCCTCTGACAACAGACTTGGGGTTACTTGTGTTTTAGGCTTTCCCCTTGGCGGCCAGGTAGGTGCACCCACACATGTGAGGTACCGTTTTCATCGGGACACCTGTGGGAACGCGGGACGGTAGGCCATGTGTTGTGGGGGGCGTGTTTCGATGGGTGCGGCGAGCGAAATGTGCGGAAAAAGCGTTTTTTTCCCCACATTTCCGACTTTGCAGGGCTGTCTGGGTAAAATAATCTGGGGCGATGGGCGCAAATCACACCTCTGCGGATTCCCACGGGTGTCCTCTTTTTTCGAAAATGCATGGGGTTCCCTGTTTTCCTCGGTGGCTTGGACACCCGAGGCCCATATCTGTAAGTTGCGCCGGTCGGCAGAATGTCGGAGATTTCCCTCTGACAACAGACTTGGGGTTACTTGTGTTTTAGGCTTTCCCCTTGGCGGCCAGGTAGGTGCACCCACACATGTGAGGTACCGTTTTCATCGGGACACCTGTGGGAACGCGGGACGGTAGGCCATGTGTTGTGGGGGGCGCGTTACGATGGGTGCGGCGAACGAAATGTGCGGAAAAAGCGTTTTTTTCCCCACATTTCCGACTTTGCAGGGCTGTCTGGGTAAAAAAATCTGGGGCGATGGGCGCAAATCACACCTCTGCGGATTCCCACGGGTGTCCTCTTTTCGAAAATGCATGGGGTTCCCTGTTTTCCTCGGTGGCTTGGACACCCGAGGCCCATATCTGTAAGTTGCGCCGGTCGGCAGAATGGACAACAGACTTGGGGTTACTTGTGTTTTAGGCTTTCCCCTTGGCGGCCAGGTAGGTGCACCCACACATGTGAGGTACCGTTTTCATCGGGACACCTGTGGGAACTCGGGACGGTAGGCCATGTGTTGTGGGGGGCGTGTTTCGATGGGTGCGGCGAGCGAAATGTGCGGAAAAAGCGTTTTTTTCCCCACATTTCCGACTTTGCAGGGCTGTCTGGGTACAAAAATCTGGGGCGATGGGCGCAAATCACACCTCTGCGGATTCCCACGGGTGTCCTCTTTTCGAAAATGCATGGGGTTCCCTGTTTTCCTCGGTGGCTTGGACACCCGAGGCCCATATCTGTAAGTTGCGCCGGTCGGCAGAATGTCAGAGATTTCCCTCTGACAACAGACTTGGGGTTACTTGTGTTTTAGGCTTTCCCCTTGGCGGCCAGGTAGGTGCACCCACACATGTGAGGTACCGTTTTCATCGGGACACCTGTGGGAACGCGGGACGGTAGGCCATGTGTTGTGGGGGGCGCGTTTCGATGGGTGCGGCGAGCGAAATGTGCGGAAAAAGTGTTTTTTTCCCCACATTTCCGACTTTGCAGGGCTGTCTGGGTAAAAAAATCTGGGGCGATGGGCGCAAATCACACCTCTGCGGATTCCCACGGGTGTCCTCTTTTCGAAAATGCATGGGGTTCCCTGTTTTCCTCGGTGGCTTGGACACCCGAGGCCCATATCTGTAAGTTGCGCCGGTCGGCAGAATGGACAACAGACTTGGGGTTACTTGTGTTTTAGGCTTTCCCCTTGGCGGCCAGGTAGGTGCACCCACACATGTGAGGTACCGTTTTCATCGGGACACCTGTGGGAACGCGGGACGGTAGGCCATGTGTTGTGGGGGGCGCGTTTCGATGGGTGCGGCGAGCGAAATGTGCGGAAAAAGCGTTTTTTTCCCCACATTTCCGACTTTGCAGGGCTGTCTGGGTAAAAAAATCTGGGGCGATGGGCGCAAATCACACCTCTGCGGATTCCCACGGGTGTCCTCTTTTCGAAAATGCATGGGGTTCCCTGTTTTCCTCGGTGGCTTGGACACCCGAGGCCCATATCTGTAAGTTGCGCCGGTCGGCAGAATGGACAACAGACTTGGGGTTACTTGTGTTTTAGGCTTTCCCCTTGGCGGCCAGGTAGGTGCACCCACACATGTGAGGTACCGTTTTCATCGGGACACCTGTGGGAACGCGGGACGGTAGGCCATGTGTTGTGGGGGGCGTGTTTCGATGGGTGCGGCGAGCGAAATGTGCGGAAAAAGCGTTTTTTCCCCCACATTTCCGACTTTGCAGGGCTGTCTGGGTAAAAAAATCTGGGGCGATGGGCGCAAATCACACCTCTGCGGATTCCCACGGGTGTCCTCTTTTCGAAAATGCATGGGGTTCCCTGTTTTCCTCGGTGGCTTGGACACCCGAGGCCCATATCTGTAAGTTGCGCCGGTCGGCAGAATGTCTGAGATTTCCCTCTGACAACAGACTTGGGGTTACTTGTGTTTTAGGCTTTCCCCTTGGCGGCCAGGTAGGTGCACCCACACATATGAGGTACCGTTTTCATCGGGACACCTGTGGGAACGCGGGACGGTAGGCCATGTGTTGTGGGGGGCGTGTTTCGATGGGTGCGGCGAGCGAAATGTGCGGAAAAAGCGTTTTTTTCCCCACATTTCCGACTTTGCAGGGCTGTCTGGGTAAAAAAATCTGGGGCGATGGGCGCAAATCACACCTCTGCGGATTCCCACGGGTGTCCTCTTTTCGAAAATGCATGGGGTTCCCTGTTTTCCTCGGTGGCTTGGACACCCGAGGCCCATATCTGTAAGTTGCGCCGGTCGGCAGAATGTCGGAGAGTTCCCTCTGACAACAGACTTGGGGTTACTTGTGTTTTAGGCTTTCCCCTTGGCGGCCAGGTAGGTGCACCCACACATGTGAGGTACCGTTTTCATCGGGACACCTGTGGGAACACGGGACGGTAGGCCATGTGTTGTGGGGGGCGCGTTTCGATGGGTGCGGCGAGCGAAATGTGCGGAAAAAGCGTTTTTTTCCCCACATTTCCGACTTTGCAGGGCTGTCTGGGTAAAAAAATCTGGGGCGATGGGCGCAAATCACACCTCTGCGGATTCCCACGGGTGTCCTCTTTTCGAAAATGCATGGGGTTCCCTGTTTTCCTCGGTGGCTTGGACACCCGAGGCCCATATCTGTAAGTTGCGCCGGTCGGCAGAATGGACAACAGACTTGGGGTTACTTGTGTTTTAGGCTTTCCCCTTGGCGGCCAGGTAGGTGCACCCACACATGTGAGGTACCGTTTTCATCGGGACACCTGTGGGAACGCGGGACGGTAGGCCATGTGTTGTGGGGGGCGTGTTTCGATGGGTGCGGCGAGCGAAATGTGCGGAAAAAGCGTTTTTTTCCCCACATTTCCGACTTTGCAGGGCTGTCTGGGTAAAAAATTCTGGGGCGATGGGCGCAAATCACACCTCTGCGGATTCCCACGGGTGTCCTCTTTTCGAAAATGCATGGGGTTCCCTGTTTTCCTCGGTGGCTTGGACACCCGAGGCCCATATCTGTAAGTTGCGCCGGTCGGCAGAATGTCGGAGATTTCCCTCTGACAACAGACTTGGGGTTACTTGTGTTTTAGGCTTTCCCCTTGGCGGCCAGGTAGGTGCACCCACACATGTGAGGTACCGTTTTCATCGGGACACCTGTGGGAACGCGGGACGGTAGGCCATGTGTTGTGGGGGGCGTGTTTCGATGGGTGCGGAGAGCGAAATGTGCGGAAAAAGCGTTTTTTTCCCCACATTTCCGACTTTGCAGGGCTGTCTGGGTAAAAAAATCTGGGGCGATGGGCGCAAATCACACCTCTGCGGATTCCCACGGGTGTCCTCTTTTCGAAAATGCATGGGGTTCCCTGTTTTCCTCGGTGGCTTGGACACCCGAGGCCCATATCTGTAAGTTGCGCCGGTCGGCAGAATGGACAACAGACTTGGGGTTACTTGTGTTTTAGGCTTTCCCCTTGGCGGCCAGGTAGGTGCACCCACACATGTGAGGTACCGTTTTCATCGGGACACCTGTGGGAACGCGGGACGGTAGGCCATGTGTTGTGGGGGGCGCGTTTCGATGGGTGCGGCGAGCGAAATGTGCGGAAAAAGCGTTTTTTTCCCCACATTTCCGACTTTGCAGGGCTGTCTGGGTAAAAAAATCTGGGGCGATGGGCGCAAATCACACCTCTGCGGATTCCCACGGGTGTCCTCTTTTCGAAAATGCATGGGGTTCCCTGTTTTCCTCGGTGGCTTGGACACCCGAGGCCCATATCTGTAAGTTGCGCCGGTCGGCAGAATGTCGGAGATTTCCCTCTGACAACAGACTTGGGGTTACTTGTGTTTTAGGCTTTCCCCTTGGCGGCCAGGTAGGTGCACCCACACATGTGAGGTACCGTTTTCATCGGGACACCTGTGGGAACGCGGGACGGTAGGCCATGTGTTGTGGGGGGCGTGTTTCGATGGGTGCGGCGAGCGAAATGTGCGGAAAAAGCGTTTTTTTCCCCACATTTCCGACTTTGCAGGGCTGTCTGGGTAAAAAAATCTGGGGCGATGGGCGCAAATCACACCTCTGCGGATTCCCACGGGTGTCCTCTTTTCGAAAATGCATGGGGTTCCCTGTTTTCCTCGGTGGCTTGGACACCCGAGGCCCATATCTGTAAGTTGCGCCGGTCGGCAGAATGGACAACAGACTTGGGGTTACTTGTGTTTTAGGCTTTCCCCTTGGCGGCCAGGTAGGTGCACCCACACATGTGAGGTACCGTTTTCATCGGGACACCTGTGGGAACGCGGGACGGTAGGCCATGTGTTGTGGGGGGCGTGTTTCGATGGGTGCGGCGAGCGAAATGTGCGGAAAAAGCGTTTTTTTCCCCACATTTCCGACTTTGCAGGGCTGTCTGGGTAAAAAAATCTGGGGCGATGGGCGCAAATCACACCTCTGCGGATTCCCACGGGTGTCCTCTTTTCAAAAATGCATGGGGTTCCCTGTTTTCCTCGGTGGCTTGGACACCCGAGGCCCATATCTGTAAGTTGCGCCGGTCGGCAGAATGTCGGAGATTTCCCTCTGACAACAGACTTGGGGTTACTTGTGTTTTAGGCTTTCCCCTTGGCGGCCAGGTAGGTGCACCCACACATGTGAGGTACCGTTTTCATCGGGACACCTGTGGGAACGCGGGACGGTAGGCCATGTGTTGTGGGGGGCGCGTTTCGATGGGTGCGGCGAGCGAAATGTGCGGAAAAAGCGTTTTTTTCCCCACATTTCCGACTTTGCAGGGCTGTCTGGGTAAAAAAATCTGGGGCGATGGGCGCAAATCACACCTCTGCGGATTCCCACGGGTGTCCTCTTTTCGAAAATGCATGGGGTTCCCTGTTTTCCTCGGTGGCTTGGACACCCGAGGCCCATATCTGTAAGTTGTGCCGGTCGGCAGAATGGACAACAGACTTGGGGTTACTTGTGTTTTAGGCTTTCCCCTTGGCGGCCAGGTAGGTGCACCCACACATGTGAGGTACCGTTTTCATCGGGACACCTGTGGGAACGCGGGACGGTAGGCCATGTGTTGTGGGGGGTGTGTTTCGATGGGTGCGGCGAGCGAAATGTGCGGAAAAAGCGTTTTTTTCCCCACATTTCCGACTTTGCAGGGCTGTCTGGGTAAAAAAATCTGGGGCGATGGGCGCAAATCACACCTGCGGATTCCCACGGGTGTCCTCTTTTCGAAAATGCATGGGGTTCCCTGTTTTCCTCGGTGGCTTGGACACCCGAGGCCCATATCTGTAAGTTGCGCCGGTCGGCAGAATGTCGGAGATTTCCCTCTGACAACAGACTTGGGGTTACTTGTGTTTTAGGCTTTCCCCTTGGCGGCCAGGTAGGTGCACCCACACATGTGAGGTACCGTTTTCATCGGGACACCTGTGGGAACGCGGGACGGTAGGCCATGTGATGTGGGGGGCGCGTTTCGATGGGTGCGGCGAGCGAAATGTGCGGAAAAAGCATTTTTTTCCCCACATTTCCGACTTTGCAGGGCTGTCTGGGTAAAAAAATCTGGGGCGATGGGCGCAAATCACACCTCTGCGGATTCCCACGGGTGTCCTCTTTTCGAAAATGCATGGGGTTCCCTGTTTTCCTCGGTGGCTTGGACACCCGAGGCCCATATCTGTAAGTTGCGCCGGTCGGCAGAATGTCGGAGTTTTCCCTCTGACAACAGACTTGGGGTTACTTGTGTTTTAGGCTTTCCCCTTGGCGGCCAGGTAGGTGCACCCACACATGTGAGGTACCGTTTTCATCGGGACACCTGTGGGAACGCGGGACGGTAGGCCATGTGTTGTGGGGGGCGCGTTTCGATGGGTGCGGCGAGCGAAATGTGCGGAAAAAGCGTTTTTTTCCCCACATTTCCGACTTTGCAGGGCTGTCTGGGTAAAAAAATCTGGGGCGATGGGCGCAAATCACACCTCTGCGGATTCCCACGGGTGTCCTCTTTTCGAAAATGCATGGGGTTCCCTGTTTTCCTCGGTGGCTTGGACACCCGAGGCCCATATCTGTAAGTTGCGCCGGTCGGCAGAATGGACAACAGACTTGGGGTTACTTGTGTTTTAGGCTTTCCCCTTGGCGGCCAGGTAGGTGCACCCACACATGTGAGGTACCGTTTTCATCGGGACACCTGTGGGAACGCGGGACGGTAGGCCATGTGTTGTGGGGGGCGTGTTTCGATGGGTGCGGCGAGCGAAATACGCGGAAAAAGCGTTTTTTTCCCCACATTTCCGACTTTGCAGGGCTGTCTGGGTAAAAAAATCTGGGGCGATGGGCGCAAATCACACCTCTGCGGATTCCCACGGGTGTCCTCTTTTCGAAAATGCATGGGGTTCCCTGTTTTCCTCGGTGGCTTGGACACCCGAGGCCCATATCTGTAAGTTGCGCCGGTCGGCAGAATGTCTGAGATTTCCCTCTGACAACAGACTTGGGGTTACTTGTGTTTTAGGCTTTCCCCTTGGCGGCCAGGTAGGTGCACCCACACATGTGAGGTACCGTTTTCATCGGGACACCTGTGGGAACGCGGGACGGTAGGCCATGTGTTGTGGGGGGCGTGTTTCGATGGGTGCGGCGAGCGAAATGTGCGGAAAAAGCGTTTTTTTCCCCACATTTCCGACTTTGCAGGGCTGTCTGGGTAAAAAAATCTGGGGCGATGGGCGCAAATCACACCTCTGCGGATTCCCACGGGTGTCCTCTTTTCAAAAATGCATGGGGTTCCCTGTTTTCCTCGGTGGCTTGGACACCCGAGGCCCATATCTGTAAGTTGCGCCGGTCGGCAGAATGTCGGAGATTTCCCTCTGACAACAGACTTGGGGTTACTTGTGTTTTAGGCTTTCCCCTTGGCGGCCAGGTAGGTGCACCCACACATGTGAGGTACCGTTTTCATCGGGACACCTGTGGGAACGCGGGACGGTAGGCCATGTGTTGTGGGGGGCGCGTTTCGATGGGTGCGGCGAGCGAAATGTGCGGAAAAAGCGTTTTTTCCCCCACATTTCCGACTTTGCAGGGCTGTCTGGGTAAAAAAATCTGGGGCGATGGGCGCAAATCACACCTCTGCGGATTCCCACGGGTGTCCTCTTTTCGAAAATGCATGGGGTTCCCTGTTTTCCTCGGTGGCTTGGACACCCGAGGCCCATATCTGTAAGTTACGCCGGTCGGCAGAATGGACAACAGACTTGGGGTTACTTGTGTTTTAGGCTTTCCCCTTGGCGGCCAGGTAGGTGCACCCACACATGTGAGGTACCGTTTTCATCGGGACACCTGTGGGAACGCGGGACGGTAGGCCATGTGTTGTGGGGGGCGTGTTTCGATGGGTGCGGCGAGCGAAATGTGCGGGAAAAGCGTTTTTTTCCCCACATTTCCGACTTTGCAGGGCTGTCTGGGTAAAAAAATCTGGGGCGATGGGCGCAAATCACACCTCTGCGGATTCCCACGGGTGTCCTCTTTTCGAAAATGCATGGGGTTCCCTGTTTTCCTCGGTGGCTTGGACACCCGAGGCCCATATCTGTAAGTTGCGCCGGTCGGCAGAATGTCGGAGATTTCCCTCTGACAACAGACTTGGGGTTACTTGTGTTTTAGGCTTTCCCCTTGGCGGCCAGGTAGGTGCACCCACACATGTGAGGTACCGTTTTCATCGGGACACCTGTGGGAACGCGGGACGGTAGGCCATGTGTTGTGGGGGGCGCGTTTCGATGGGTGCGGCGAGCGAAATGTGCGGAAAAAGCGTTTTTTCCCCCACATTTCCGACTTTGCAGGGCTGTCTGGGTAAAAAAATCTGGGGCGATGGGCGCAAATCACACCTCTGCGGATTCCCACGGGTGTCCTCTTTTCGAAAATGCATGGGGTTCCCTGTTTTCCTCGGTGGCTTGGACACCCGAGGCCCATATCTGTAAGTTGCGCCGGTCGGCAGAATGGACAACAGACTTGGGGTTACTTGTGTTTTAGGCTTTCCCCTTGGCGGCCAGGTAGGTGCACCCACACATGTGAGGTACCGTTTTCATCGGGACACCTGTGGGAACGTGGGACGGTAGGCCATGTGTTGTGGGGGGCGTGTTTCGATGGGTGCGGCGAGCGAAATGTGCGGGAAAAGCGTTTTTTTCCCCACATTTCCGACTTTGCAGGGCTGTCTGGGTAAAAAAATCTGGGGCGATGGGCGCAAATCACACCTCTGCGGATTCCCACGGGTGTCCTCTTTTCGAAAATGCATGGGGTTCCCTGTTTTCCTCGGTGGCTTGGACACCCGAAGCCCATATCTGTAAGTTGCGCCGGTCGGCAGAATGTCGGAGATTTCCCTCTGACAACAGACTTGGGGTTACTTGTGTTTTAGGCTTTCCCCTTGGCGGCCAGGTAGGTGCACCCACACATGTGAGGTACCGTTTTCATCGGGACACCTGTGGGAACGCGGGACGGTAGGCCATGTGTTGTGGGGGGCGCGTTTCGATGGGTGCGGCGAGCGAAATGTGCGGAAAAAGCGTTTTTTTCCCCACATTTCCGACTTTGCAGGGCTGTCTGGGTAAAAAAATCTGGGGCGATGGGCGCAAATCACACCTCTGCGGATTCCCACGGGTGTCCTCTTTTCGAAAATGCATGGGGTTCCCTGTTTTCCTCGGTGGCTTGGACACCCGAGGCCCATATCTGTAAGTTGCGCCGGTCGGCAGAATGTCTGAGTTTTCCCTCTGAAAACAGACTTGGGGTTACTTGTGTTTTAGGCTTTCCCCTTGGCGGCCAGGTAGGTGCACCCACACATGTGAGGTACCGTTTTCATCGGGACACCTGTGGGAACGCGGGACGGTAGGCCATGTGTTGTTGGGGGCATGTTTTGATGGGTGAGTCGAGCGAAATGTGAGGAAAATGCGTATTTTTTCCCACATTTCGGACTTTGCGGGGGTGTCTGGGTAATAAATTCTGGGGCGATTTGGGCATATTATACCTCTGCGGATTCCCACGGGTGTCCTCTTTCCGGAAATGCATGGGGTTCCCTGTTTTCCTTGGTGGCTTGGACACCCGAGGCCCATATCTGTATGATGTGAGAGTGTGACATTTCCGGTGTGAAAACAGACTTGGGGTTACTTGTGTTTTAGGCTTTCCCCTTGGCGGCCAGGTAGGTGCACCCACACATGTGAGGTACCGTTTTCATCGGGACACCTGTGGGAACGCGTGACGGTAGGCCATGTGTTGTTGGGGGCGTGTTTCGATGGGTGCGTCGAGCGAAATGTGCGGAAAAAGCGTTTTTTTTCCCCACATTTCAGACTTTGCAGGGGTGTCTGGGTAATAAATTCTGGGGCAATTTGGGCATATCATACCTCTGCGGATTCCCACGGGTGTCCTCTTTTCGGAAATGCATGGGGTTCCCTGTTTTCCTCGGTGGCTTGGACACCCGAGGCCCATATCTGTACATTGTGCCGGTCGGCAGAATGTCTGAGTTTTCCCTCTGAAAACAGACTTGGGGTTACTTGTGTTTTAGGCTTTCCCCTTGGCGGCCAGGTAGGTGCACCCACACATGTGAGGTACCGTTTTCATCGGGACACCTGTGGGAACGCGGGACGGTAGGCCATGTGTTGTTGGGGGCGTGTTTCGATGGGTGAGTCGAGCGAAATGTGAGGAAAATGCGTATTTTTTCCCACATTTCGGACTTTGCGGGGGTGTCTGGGTAATAAATTCTGGGGCGATTTGGGCATATCATACCTCTGCGGATTCCCACGGGTGTCCTCTTTTCGGAAATGCATGGGTTTCCCTGTTTTCCTCGGTGGCTTGGACACCCGAGGCCCATATCTGTACATTGTGCCGGTCGGCAGAATGTCTGAGTTTTCCCTCTGAAAACAGACTTGGGGTTACTTGTGTTTTAGGCTTTCCCCTTGGCGGCCAGGTAGGTGCACCCAGACATGTGAGGTACCGTTTTCATCGGGACACCTGTGGGAACGCGGGACGGTAGGCCATGTGTTGTGGGGGGCGTGTTTCGATGGGTGAGTCGAGCGAAATGTGAGGAAAATGCGTATTTTTTCCCACATTTCGGACTTTGCGGGGGTGTCTGGGTAATAAATTCTGGGGAGATTTGGGCATATCATACCTCTGCGGATTCCCACGGGTGTCCTCTTTCCGGAAATGCATGGGGTTCCCTGTTTTCCTTGGTGGCTTGGACACCCGAGGCCCATATCTGTATGATGTGAGAGTGTGACATTTCCGGTGTGAAAACAGACTTGGGGTTACTTGTGTTTTAGGCTTTCCCCTTGGCGGCCAGGTAGGTGCACCCACACATGTGAGGTACCGTTTTCATCGGGACACCTGTGGGAACGCGTGACGGTAGGCCATGTGTTGTTGGGGGCATGTTTCGATGGGTGCGTCGAGCGAAATGTGCGGAAAAAGCGTTTTTTTCCCCACATTTCGGACTTTGCAGGGGTGTCTGGGTAATAAATTCTGGGGCAATTTGGGCATATCATACCTCTGCGGATTCCCACGGGTGTCCTCTTTTCGGAAATGCATGGGGTTCCCTGTTTTCCTCGGTGGCTTGGACACCCGAGGCCCATATCTGTACATTGTGCCGGTCGGCAGAATGTCTGAGTTTTCCCTCTGAAAACAGACTTGGGGTTACTTGTGTTTTAGGCTTTCCCCTTGGCGGCCAGGTAGGTGCACCCAGACATGTGAGGTACCGTTTTCATCGGGACACCTGTGGGAACGCGGGACGGTAGGCCATGTGTTGTTGGAGGCGTGTTTCGATGGGTGAGTCGAGCGAAATGTGAGGAAAATGCGTATTTTTTCCCACATTTCGGACTTTGCGGGGGTGTCTGGGTAATAAATTCTGGGGCGATTTGGGCATATCATACCTCTGCGGATTCCCACGGGTGTCCTCTTTCCGGAAATGCATGGGGTTCCCTGTTTTCCTTGGTGGCTTGGACACCCGAGGCCCATATCTGTATGATGTGAGAGTGTGACATTTCCGGTGTGAAAACAGACTTGGGATTACTTGTGTTTTAGGCTTTCCCCTTGGCGGCCAGGTAGGTGCACCCACACATGTGAGGTACCGTTTTCATCGGGACACCTGTGGGAACACGTGACGGTAGGCCATGTGTTGTTGGGGGCGTGTTTCGATGGGTGCGTCGAGCGAAATGTGCGGAAAAAGCGTTTTTTTCCCCACATTTCGGACTTTGCAGGGGTGTCTGGGTAATAAATTCTGGGGCAATTTGGGCATATCATACCTCTGCGGATTCCCACGGGTGTCCTCTTTTCGGAAATGCATGGGGTTCCCTGTTTTCCTCGGTGGCTTGGACACCCGAGGCCCATATCTGTACATTGTGCCGGTCGGCAGAATGTCTGAGTTTTCCCTCTGAAAACAGACTTGGGGTTACTTGTGTTTTAGGCTTTCCCCTTGGCGGCCAGGTAGGTGCACCCACACATGTGAGGTACCGTTTTCATCGGGACACCTGTGGGAACGCGGGACGGTAGGCCATGTGTTGTTGGGGGCGTGTTTCGATGGGTGAGTCGAGCGAAATGTGAGGAAAATGCGTATTTTTTCCCACATTTCGGACTTTGCGGGGGTGTCTGGGTAATAAATTCTGGGGCGATTTGGGCATATCATACCTCTGCGGATTCCCACGGGTGTCCTCTTTCCGGAAATGCATGGGGTTCCCTGTTTTCCTTGGTGGCTTGGACACCCGAGGCCCATATCTGTATGATGTGAGAGTGTGACATTTCCGGTGTGAAAACAGACTTGGGGTTACTTGTGTTTTAGGCTTTCCCCTTGGCGGCCAGGTAGGTGCACCCACACATGTGAGGTACCGTTTTCATCGGGACACCTGTGGGAACGCGTGACGGTAGGCCATGTGTTGTGGGGGGCGTGTTTCGATGGGTGCGTCGAGCGAAATGTGCGGAAAAAGCGTTTTTTTCCCCACATTTCGGACTTTGCAGGGGTGTCTGGGTAATAAATTCTGGGGCAATTTGGGCATATCATACCTCTGCGGATTCCCACGGGTGTCCTCTTTTCGGAAATGCATGGGGTTCCCTGTTTTCCTCGGTGGCTTGGACACCCGAGGCCCATATCTGTACCTTGTGCCGGTCGGCAGAATGTCTGAGTTTTCCCTCTGAAAACAGACTTGGGGTTACTTGTGTTTTAGGCTTTCCCCTTGGCGGCCAGGTAGGTGCACCCACACATGTGAGGTACCGTTTTCATCGGGACACCTGTGGGAACGCGGGACGGTAGGCCATGTGTTGTTGGGGGCGTGTTTCGATGGGTGAGTCGAGCGAAATGTGAGGAAAATGCGTATTTTTTCCCACATTTCGGACTTTGCGGGGGTGTCTGGGTAATAAATTCTGGGGCGATTTGGGCATATCATACCTCTGCGGATTCCCACGGGTGTCCTCTTTCCGGAAATGCATGGGGTTCCCTGTTTTCCTTGGTGGCTTGGACACCCGAGGCCCATATCTGTATGATGTGAGAGTGTGACATTTCCGGTGTGAAAACAGACTTGGGGTTACTTGTGTTTTAGGCTTTCCCCTTGGCGGCCAGGTAGGTGCACCCACACATGTGAGGTACCGTTTTCATCGGGACACCTGTGGGAACGCGTGACGGTAGGCCATGTGTTGTGGGGGGCGTGTTTCGATGGGTGCGTCGAGCGAATTGTGCGGAAAAAGCGTTTTTTTTCCCCACATTTCGGACTTTGCAGGGGTGTCTGGGTAATAAATTCTGGGGCAATTTGGGCATATCATACCTCTGCGGATTCCCACGGGTGTCCTCTTTTCGGAAATGCATGGGGTTCCCTGTTTTCCTCGGTGGCTTGGACACCCGAGGCCCATATCTGTACCTTGTGCCGGTCGGCAGAATGTCTGAGTTTTCCCTCTGAAAACAGACTTGGGGTTACTTGTGTTTTAGGCTTTCCCCTTGGCGGCCAGGTAGGTGCACCCACACATGTGAGGTACCGTTTTCATCGGGACACCTGTGGGAACGCGGGACGGTAGGCCATGTGTTGTTGGGGGCGTGTTTCGATGGGTGAGTCGAGCGAAATGTGAGGAAAATGCGTATTTTTTCCCACATTTCGGACTTTGCGGGGGTGTCTGGGTAATAAATTCTGGGGCGATTTGGGCATATCATACCTCTGCGGATTCCCACGGGTGTCCTCTTTCCGGAAATGCATGGGGTTCCCTGTTTTCCTTGGTGGCTTGGACACCCGAGGCCCATATCTGTATGATGTGAGAGTGTGACATTTCCGGTGTGAAAACAGACTTGGGGTTACTTGTGTTTTAGGCTTTCCCCTTGGCGGCCAGGTAGGTGCACCCACACATGTGAGGTACCGTTTTCATCGGGACACCTGTGGGAACGCGTGACGGTAGGCCATGTGTTGTGGGGGGCGTGTTTCGATGGGTGCGTCGAGCGAAATGTGCGGAAAAAGCGTTTTTTTCCCCACATTTCGGACTTTGCAGGGGTGTCTGGGTAATAAATTCTGGGGCAATTTGGGCATATCATACCTCTGCGGATTCCCACGGGTGTCCTCTTTTCGGAAATGCATGGGGTTCCCTGTTTTCCTCGGTGGCTTGGACACCCGAGGCCCATATCTGTACCTTGTGCCGGTCGGCAGAATGTCTGAGTTTTCCCTCTGAAAACAGACTTGGGGTTACTTGTGTTTTAGGCTTTCCCCTTGGCGGCCAGGTAGGTGCACCCACACATGTGAGGTACCGTTTTCATCGGGACACCTGTGGGAACGCGGGACGGTAGGCCATGTGTTGTTGGGGGCGTGTTTCGATGGGTGAGTCGAGCGAAATGTGAGGAAAATGCGTATTTTTTCCCACATTTCGGACTTTGCGGGGGTGTCTGGGTAATAAATTCTGGGGCGATTTGGGCATATCATACCTCTGCGGATTCCCACGGGTGTCCTCTTTCCGGAAATGCATGGGGTTCCCTGTTTTCCTTGGTGGCTTGGACACCCGAGGCCCATATCTGTATGATGTGAGAGTGTGACATTTCCGGTGTGAAAACAGACTTGGGGTTACTTGTGTTTTAGGCTTTCCCCTTGGCGGCCAGGTAGGTGCACCCACACATGTGAGGTACCGTTTTCATCGGGACACCTGTGGGAACGCGGGACGGTAGGCCATGTGTTGTTGGGGGCGTGTTTCGATGGGTGCGTCGAGCGAAATGTACGGAAAAAGCGTTTTTTTCCCCACATTTCCGACTTTGCAGGGGTGTCTGGGTAATAAATTCTGGGGCAATTTGGGCATATCATACCTCTGCGGATTCCCACGGGTGTCCTCTTTTCGGAAATGCATGGGGTTCCCTGTTTTCCTCGGTGGCTTGGACACCCGAGGCCCATATCTGTATGATGGGAGAGTGTGACATTTCCGGTGTGAAAACAGACTTGGGGTTACTTGTGTTTTGGGCTTTCCCCTTGGCGGCCAGGTAGGTGCACCCACACATGTGAGGTACCGTTTTCATCGGGACACCTGTGGGAACGCGGGACGGTAGGCCATGTGTTGTGTTTGTGTGGTTTTCATAACGTTTTGACCCATTTGCTGGAGCCCTTTGTCTCACAACCCTTTCTTTTCCCAAATGTGACCTACATTTAGTCGCTGCTTTAGCCACCATACACTTTTGTAACCTGCACAAGTCACCTACCCTTGAAAAGGTCTGCCTGTGCTCTTTCAAAAAATGTATGGCTGCCGTTCCTCACCACATTGGTTTTCCCAATTTACACATGCTAAGTGCGTCTGGTCAGACCGTGAGCGTAAAACTCCTGTGTACCATGGCTCAGTGTTTGGCTTGTGGTATTGCTTGTTTTGTACAAACACTACAAAAATGGTATGCTCTCCTAACTGCAAGAGTCGGGGGAATGTAGCGGAGCATTGCTTTTCTCAAAATTCATAGAAGCCATTGCCGTACCAAGCCAACCATGTCCAACACATACCTTTTTTTTCAGTCATTTTCCCGCTTTTCCCCCATTCGATGGCAGTTTCCCCTACCTAGTTGTTGCCTGACCTATACAAATCACCCCTTCCTAAACTTGGAATTTTGTCTACTTTTCAGAAATATATGCCTTTCTGTCCTCCAATTTGGCTTTCCTGCCCTTTTCTTCCATTCCGTCCATGCATGTCCAATTGGCAAAAATGGCAAAAATCGCCTACCTCTCACAAAACGGTTGATATCCCCATCAAAATATTTTTTTTCCATTTCCACTCAACCTGTTCCTGAAAGCCAACACATTGGGGAACTCAGCACAGCAAACCATTTGTTCCTAGCTCTTACAAGGAAAAAACCACTGGCTTCTTTGTGCATCATTTTATTGGCATTTTTTGAAAAAACCCAAAATTTTCGCACATTTTCCTTATTTTCTCTCACCCCCCTACAGCAACCTGGGATTCCTGGGTGGCGTTACGACCGCCTACATGTGGGAAGAAAAGGAGCCAAATTTGGCCGAGATATCTCATGTAACAAAAAAGTTACAAGCCATTGAATGGCCACATACCAAAATCACCAAAAAAGGCTCTGGCACTGGGGAGAAATACCCATGGCACTTAAAGGGTTAAGGAAGACTCTATGTGAACTGCAATTGAGCATTCTTTCGGGGGTGTGGTGTTTAGCCTCTCACCTTCTTTGTTTAGTAAGATTACGGCAGTGTCAAGAGTTGGTGCAGTACTTTGTTTAATTATTTCCGTTGTTGATATGAATTTGGGAGTGCAGTGCCATCTGATCACAGAAGGGTCTTTTGCCGGTGGTGGCGGTGTTCTGAGCTGTACTTCTTGAAGTTTTTTAGTATGGCCCCCTGGCACTGAGTTTGAGTGAGAGGCAAATTGCTCTTGATAGTTTAAACTATCCAAAATTTCGTTGTCGGAGATTTCATCCTGGGGAGTCCACCGGCTATCCGTTTTCCTTTTAAAAAAGTAATTCAGGGTCACCTCGGTAAGGGGTAGTGCGGGATGTTTCATGGGTCCCATTTTTTTGTTTTGCGGGACCGTTGGTTTCGTGATCTGCCTTTTTCTGCACTTACTACTTGTGTTACGTTGACGTTTAATGTAGATTTTGGAAGTTGGATTCTGATCTTCGTCAGCTGGCAGAATTTTATCTGGTTTTTTGAGTTGTAAGTGGGGGGCTTGTTGAGCAGACATCGCCTGGGCTACTTGATGTAATTTCTTCGAAGGTGTATTAGGGAGACAACTTCCCAATCTTCCGGTCTCTGATGATGGAGCCTCATCCTTGTCAAGGATGTCTGCACCAAGTAAGTGAAGTTCTGCATTGGGAAAAGGTATTGGGTTCAACGTGCACTCAATAGTGTCTATAACTGACTCTGGGTGGTGAGAGGTCTCTTTAGGGCTCGACAGGTCATTCCGATTAGTTATTTGGTGGACCTCGACGTGGAATAATGATCCTTTTGAACTTGTGGAATAGGTTTCCACCTGGATTGGTGGAAAATGTTACACTGCCATTTCGTTTCCCTCTAAGGGAATTGCAGTATCCGTTGCAGCGGGGTTTAGATCTCCATTATGCCATGGGAACGGGTCAATCTGCCCACAAGATGTGCTGGGAGCCGCGTTCCCCGGAGGAGAGGGGCAGGTCCGACTCCCCAGCTCCGCCGAGGCTGAGTTGGGCCGCTGGAAATCCTCGTCCACGATACAGCCCAGTGACTCACACACAGTGCGGGCCGCTCGGCCACCCGATCCAAGGGAGGCGGGGTTAGAGGAGCCAGTGCCCACCACCTCTCCGCACTCTGCCGAGACGGCCAACTTCGTCGCCGGCTCGTCCGCCAGAACCACGGGCTGCAAGATCTGAACGATCGGGCCCGGTGAGGCCACACGCCGCACTGCCCGCCTGGGGAGCGCCAACCTTTCACCTCGCTTCCTCGTGGGCATTCCACGCGCAGCGGGCACGGCAGTCTTTCTCCTCGCACAAAGAGCCCGGCGTGAGGGCCCCTCCCCCTCCTCCTCGGATTCCACAGAGCCACGATCCGCAGAGGCAGCTCGGGAAGGAACAGGAGGTAGGGGTGGCGTGCGGAAGGCGGGTACTGGGATGGGAAGGGTAGGTAAGGCGGGAGTGAAGGGAGGGAAGGCAGGTATGGGATGGGAAGGGTAGACGGGTGAGACAAGGGCTCGGGAAGGGGCAGGGGTGGAAGGTGAGCTTTCAATGGCGGCAGGTTGTGAGGGGCGAACTGGTTCCAAGCCAGTAGTTCTAGTGTTGTTTGGCAATATTACCTCGAGTCCTGAATCAGGTCTTGGTTCGAGGATGTTGATGTCGGGCGGGCGAACCTCCATCGTGAAGCGGGACCGGTGATCCGATGGAATTGAGTTGATCGAGGATGTCAGCAGGAGCGGGCAGGTTGGAATGAGAAACACCGCCCCTGCGGTCCCGCGAGGTCCAGCCAAGGTCTGCCAAAGTCTGCAAGCTCACTCTGCGCTCACTTCGCGGCCGCTCCGCGGATAGGATGGCTTTTTCAAGCCACACAGGATATGTCCACTGTAGAAAGACTCAGTGGAATCTGGAGTCTGCCAAAGTCTGCAAGCTCACTCTGCGCTCACTCCGCGGCCGTTCCGCGGATAGGATGGCTTTTTCAAGCCACACAGGATATGTCCACTGTAGAAAGACTCTGTGGAATCTGGAGTCTGCCAAAGTCTGCAGGCTCACTTTGCGCTCAGTCCGCGGCCGCTCCGCGGATAGGATGGCTTTTTCAAGCCACACAGGATATGTCCACTGTAGAAAGACTCTGTGGAATCTGGAGTCTGCCAAAGTCTGCAAGCTCACTCTGCGCTCACTAAATTATTCAAATGATATCTACATTGCCATTTCATAACTTCTTTCATAATTTGGTGTGTATCCTTTTTCTAGCCACCTGCACAGCTTAGAAGCTAATCACCTTGATCTTAAACCTACCATACAAAATGAAAGCACATGCAGAGTTTACTGACTAAATAGATTATCTGGCTTTTCTAAAAAACTCAACAGTGCACATAAAACATATGTATACATTTAACAAAGTAACCTTTTCAGTCAGTTATTTTGATTTTGTATTTTGATTGCACTATATGCTATTGTATCTACAAACTATTGTTTACTTGTTTCATATGTAAACAGTAATCAGCTTCTAAACACCCTCATGCTCAAAATAATGTTCATGGAACCATGTATATAACCTCACACTTATAGAGAACTCTTGTGCATATTAAAATATACAGTGTGTTATACTATAAAACAGCGGTAGAAGATTGCACAGTGCTATTTTCTCTTCTAAATTAAATAATGGTCACAATACTACCTCTAAATTTATTAAGTACTGTTTTAAAAAAATATCCCAGTGACAAACCAACTTTACATAAAACACTTATTATCCTATGTTTCTATTTCAAATATGTATGTTGCTTGTTTATATTCACAAAGAATATTATACATATGTTTTAAAATGTTGTTTCTAACTACATTAAGTAGGCATTCTGAAAACCCTTCAGCAATCTAGCTTATGACTATAAAGTCACCACAAACAAGTCAATCTACTGCTGTATGCACCCATGTCGTGAAATGTCCAGATTTAATTGCATTCCATGGAATTCTTTAGCTACAAGATCAGAATATGTTACCATTTTCTGATCAGGCACATGCAAATACACTCATCTTTTACAGAGATATGGAGAAGAATATTCTTACTTACATTTTGGACCAATATGATTCCACTTTTAACACATTCATACATACCTATCTACATAAACAGTTTCCTTCACTAATAACTCAAAGACATTAATTAAACACTCTTGACCTGTGTAATTTGAGAAAATGGTTGATTTCCACTTGTAACAGCTGACTACATTTTGGATTGACATTGCTGAATGTAAACTGTGTGGATTTTCATCTACATATATTTTAAAATATGAAACTTCAACACATCAATGGAGTTATTTGAAACAACATACACAAAGCTGCATTACAATAACATTCAACTCCTGTTTCATTACTAAATCTGCAATGAGAGTATGTTACAGTTGAACAACTCTCTAACTCCATTAAATTATATTATGTGTTAGTCCTACAAGGACTGATTTCAAACTCCTTCTAGACCTGCTGTTTTAGAAAATTAATTCTCTATTTCACCTAATCAAGCTTCTGCTTTTTTGTCCAACTCTAAAGGTATAACATGGCCATCTAAAACATCAGACAATTTTATCCCCACAATATTTTGCTTTTCTGGCAGTAGCATTATAGAAAACGTGTTACGCTGTGCGATGGTTCTCTTCCTTTTTATCTGACCGGACTCACGTGGTGTCTCTCCCCCTTTTACTCCCTTCTGCTTACTGCTAGCTTTGATGTGCACTTCTTTATGTATGCAGAGAACACCCAGATCGTATTTCGTCTTAATGCCCCTAAGGAAAGCCTTTCCGATCTCCTGATAACTTGCCTCTCAGTGGTCTGTCAGTGGATGACCGAAAAGTGGCTCAAGCTGAATGGGGAAAAAACTGAGCTACTGCTGATTGGTCAGGCACCCAATAGTTGGACTCCTGATTACTGGCCTGTCTGCCTGGGACCTTTCCCTAAACCCTCTACTTTAGTTAAGAGCCTCAGAATTAAGATCATGATTTCGGGCTTAGGCACAAATCTCAACAGTTTTCCAGAATGGCTTTGTGAAATTGAGGGTTCTGAAGAAGGTGCTCCCATTCCTTTCCAATGAGGATAGGAGCAAAATCGTCACTGCTTCCATTATGGGTGCAACTGACTATTGCAATAGCACCTATCTTGGCCAACCAGAAGCACTGCTTCAATGACTTCAGATACTCTAGAATGCAGCAGCTATGTTGGCTCTTAGTGCCCCTAGACTTTCCCATTCTTATGACTTCCTCCAGCGTCTTCACTGGCTGCCTGTCAGAACCTGGGTGAGATTTAAGGTCTTATGTACGTTTCATCATGCCATCCATTCCATAGGCTCTAGGTTTCTGCAGTGGAATCTATCTCTCTACCAACCCAAGATCCCTTCACTCAGCCAACCAGTTTCTCATGACTGTCCCTCGCTTTCAACGCTCTTATGCGGGAGCAAGATGTTTTTCTGTACTGACCTGACTCTGTGGAATGCTCTCCCTTTGTATATAAGAAGCATTCACGTTTTATCCATCTTTCGCAAGGAGCTAAAAACCTTTTTGTTTTAATGTGTGTGCTCATCGCTCCTCTCTGGTGGTTTTCACCCCATCAGTGCCTTGATGCTCCAGGTCTTTGCTGTGCTTTATACATCCTTATATAATACAATACAATACAATACAATGCAATACTATACAAAGAAACAAAAAACATGTTTCTTTCCTTGAGAGTCAACATGACATCAGAGTCAGATTGACTGTAATCTGCATGAAACATGTTAGAAATCAGTCTTCCCGTTAAGACTGCTTATAAATTGTCTTAAAGAATACCTATACAAATCGTATTAAGAATCACTGCATACTCTAAGTCTCCATATTGCCTCATATTAATGGTAAGTTCCTGGAATTCAAAACAATTCCAAAAGATGAAATGGAACAATACTAGCTGTACTTTTTTGTGCATCCTTTAATAGCAGCATTCTAAAATATGGTTGACCATTCACAGGAATTAATTGTAACAATTCCAAAAATAAGTAGTTTGTTGGCATGCTCCACTGGTAACATCATCAGGCGATGGAAAATTACATTAAATGCTCCTAAACCTGTTGGAGCAGTTACACTACATTACAAAGCAGAATCTGTTACATTTTGGATCATAGCTCTTATTGCATTAATTAAAAAAGATGTACCTGTTCCTGCATGTCCACTAACATACAGCAATACAGGTTTGCATTGCACACAAGAGCATTCACGCTCCTCATGCAGTAAACCATGTAAGAACCTATCTTTAATTTTATAATACACTTTTTTTTCTATATTAAGTTTACTAACAATTTCATCAAAATTCACATCTGCAACTTAACCTTGCTGCATTGCAATTTCTACTTCCTCCATAGCAAGCTCAACATCAAATTGAATAATTGGCTGACCGAGAACATTTTGACTTCCTGCTTCAGAATCTCAACTGCCCTCAGGAGTCTCTTTTGCCAGTTCAGCTGCTCAAAGTCCTTCTTTCTGTAGTTCTTTCGCCAATAACTCCAAGTACTCTTCACATTTTGGATATGCAATTAAGCATTTTTTGCAACAAATCATTTTTCAAAAGTTTCAAAAATAAAAAAAAAGTAAATCACTCTCTGCACACCATAGGAAGAACAACTGCAAAACACAAAAATAACATAATCCCTTTTTCTGTGCAGTTTGGTAAGAAAGTTGCAAGTGTTTAATGAGATATGCCTGCTCCTGTCTCACTAGACAACCAATACATCCATGTACTTTAAATTGCCCACTCTCACTGTTTGCTTCAATATTTCATTATGAGTAGCATTGTGCTACTTCATATAAACAAAGATCTTCCAACATTTCAGAGTGATTTGGATAATATGTCTCAATCAAGTTGTTTTTCAATTTGTTTTTCAAAATCTCTGTACGTCTAGGTGCTGCTTCAGCTAACTTCTCAATTTCAGTCAAAGGCTTCAATGCCCAATTTCTATTACTAGCTGGTCCAAGGCTTAATCAAAGTACATTAATACTACGTCCATACAGAGGCAAACTAGTTAGCTGATCTGCAGCTTCATAGCTACCACACTCTCTATGTGAAAGCATCTTCAAACTACAGCTTACAGGTTTCTGACTGAGACTTTTATCTGATGATAATTCTGACCATACTTCAGCTGCATTGCTCTTTCTGCTTTTGTCATGTATGCTGTAAGATAACAAGCAACAGCTGTTGAATTGTCAGCAATAAACGGTACATCAGTATTTGCATTCCATAACTGTGCTATGACCTGCTTTATAACATTAATACATTAGCATTCCTTATTTCCTTTTAAATGATGGGCTTTTTCTCAGCGACTTACCAGCAACATGGTGTCAAACAGGTGACATTAAACTATTCACTCGACCAAATTGTGTCACAAGTCTTGGAAAGTCAAATCTTCATCAAGTGTCTTGCTTCTCTTTACTTTTGTATTTTCTTTGACAGTACTTTCCACGTGAATGTTTTTGAAACCGTTCCACCTTGTTCCATAGATCAGCATTCAGGTGCTGATCTGGAATAGAACAAATAACATATTTTTCAATGAATTCTATCAAACAGCCATCACTTTCCTTACCAAACTGAGGAGCATCATTAATTACAACAGCCTATGTATATGTGGTACTCTTTCCTCCAAAATAAATATTGCACAGGGCCTAGTAGAACATATTTTTTATTCCATATAAAGTGTAGCACGGCTAAAAATCAGTGATCAAAAAAACACAATTCACTTACAGGGTCCACAACACAATTCTCCTGGTATCATGTGTTCTATGTTGTCTTTCTCTGCATTACTTTCCTGAATCCAATCTGCAAGACCATCCCAACCATACTTGGTGCAACTTAAAATCACAAATAAGGTTGGAGATCCGAAGTTTCTGATCATGCATCTAACATCAGAGTGTCTCCTATACCAATATTCATTAGTTCCACTCATTTTAGCAAGAATATGTGTATGTTTGCCCTCTAAAATTTCATTTTTTTCTTTCACCTGTTCCAGCATCTCACATGCAGACAGATTTGGAAATTTGGTACCGATCTGAAGTGTATGAGCAACAGCATAACATAATGTTGAAAATTCACTTTCATACAATAAGTGAAAAATATATTCCACATTGGTGGTGAATAGTGAATCTTCCAAATACATTCTTGTACAATGATATTCTGAAGCAGAGATTTGTACTTTCCGATCATCTAATCTCCCTGAAGTACCAGTTGGAAAAAGGAAAGGAAAACAACATGCTTCTAATGTATTTTTCAAGATGCAAATAGGTGCACCTTTATTTGTATTGATTTGATACAATTTTAAACTATTGCCCACAACTACACGTGTGTGTAGAGGATGAATAGTGTAATGTCCATACAAACTATTCCCTTCTGCAACAGATAGATGCTGAAGCTGACCTTCGCTGCTTTTTATTGTTCACTCAAAATAATGCATAGACATTTCTGGTACAGGCAGACGGCCTTGGTATAAATCATTGTGCTCCAATAGAAACGCCAATGCGTTTTCACTTTTCCAATATTGATAAACTGGGGTAAATACACAACTTTGCCTCTCATACCTTGCACTAATGACTTCTTTGGCAGTTTTGACATATTTTGCAATCTAACATTAACTTGAAAAGGATGAACAGTTTGCAGTGCAATCCCTACTTTGCGTGTTTGATTATAAAATCCAACATAGTTCCTACAAACATAAAGTGCCTCACTTGTATCAAATTGTTCTTCTACAAACAAATACAGATGAAGTTCTTTCCAAAGTTCTTCTAGCATGTGTTCAATTTTGTTCTCAACATACCACTTGAGACTTATAAAAAGTGTGTCGACAAGATACACAAGTACTGTCAAGTCTTTAAGTAGAAGAAAACTCAAACATTGGAATACTTCTTTTATAGTGTTGAAAAATCTGATCCTTTAAAAGCATAGAATCATCATTTCCACTTCCTGTAAGCGTTTCATCTACATACATATACACGTTTAAATGCATCATATTTATCATATGCATTGTAGAAACGAAACTTTTACAGTTCCATTCAAAAGTATTTCATTTAAAACTGCAAGAGACATACTTGGTGTTTTGCAATCATACAGTTTAACTAGAAGGTATCTCATTCTAGTATGATGTGCAGCAAGCATCCGTATATGATGAAACTGACTCGTACATCTACTTTTAGCAAGACATGCTAGAGAGTAACACAAAAGTCCTGTTTTTTTCACAAACTTAACAGTGATCTATTCTTTGTAGTATCTTGCTCTGTCTTTGAACATTATCATTTGTGTTCAATACTTGCAAAAATCTCTTTAAAACATATTGCACAACACATTGCAAGTCCATACCTCACAATCCTTCAGTTGTTTCATTTTTGAATGACCTACAGTTTCCATTTCCATTTTTACACTTCTTTTTTAGAAATAACACCATTTTGGACTTCAGAGCTACGTTCACTCTCAGCATTCTTCCTATGAGTGTAACTCTCCTCATAAAAAAACTTTCAGTATGAGAAGTGTGTTTCTACTCTCCACCAAAGACGTTACAAAAGTTGTCACGTGTAAACACATTAACTGTTTCCATATTTGTATAGAATGGTGTAGCCACCATAAGCAAATTCTTAAGTTTATTTAATATGAACAACTACACTTTTCTTTTCATATCAAAAGATTTCTTAATGATTACTTCTACATGTTCTTTTTCAAAAAACATTTTACTACATGTCTAGATTTTGGTTTCACACTCCTCCAATGATTGGTAAAAACTCAGGAGTGATACATTTTCTTATATATCTTTATTCCTCTGTTTCAAATTGATATCACATTCGCTATATTTTTTTCTAAAAATTCCTTTTTTTTACTAGCTATTACCATATTTGAAATGTCATTTTCTTTTTTTTTACTTTCAATAAAAACATTATCAGTTCCAGCAAAACTTTCTATTGGCATATCTATAATTTCAACTTGAACATTTTTAAAACTATCTTCAGCACTAGAAATTGTTGCATTATCCACAGGATTTGTACCTGCATATTTTTTTAAAAACTACATTTTAAAAAATGATACTGTATAAGTCTACTTCCCTACAGTCAAACCTTTCTTATAGCTTGTTGTTGATTTTTTCTTAATAATATCTTACAAAAAAAGCTGTATAAAAAACCATTGAAATGATTAAGTTCATGCATTGTGTTTCTTTATATTTTCAATATAAAATATAACTTAACTTTCAAGCCCAGGCTAACAGGTGGAGATAGAGGTTAAAGGACCGCCAACCCAGGATTTGTAGGTCCAAGCAAAACAAGGCACTCACTGCAGCACATAAGAGCCTGTGTCTGCCTGTCAGCACAAATGTAAAAGTTGTTTGCACCCTGGGATTTTCCTGGGTGCAGATCATTGTCTTTTTTTTTGTTTACTTCTGAAAAGATATATACGTATAAGTGTAGTACACCTCCCATCAACAAAAAACTGGCCACCATAATTCAAAAAGGAACCTTTAAACTAACATTACTACTACTACTCAACAAAACATATCAGCATGGCCAACCTCCCTCCACTACCCATCTCCACTATCACTACCGTTTGAATGGCTAAGTCCCCTAGCAGCACCATACAACTACCCTACCAAACCTAATCAATAACACTGTATCCCCATACCACTATACACTTCTTAAATAATACCTCCCATGCTCTACACATAACATCTGAATACAATTCCCACACAAATTCTAAATAGAAGAAACGTTCAGTAGGAACAAAATGGCATTTCTTGATTCACATTCACAAAGGCGATCCAAAATAACACGTAGTACATCGTTGCTTTCATATACCAACCAACTATGAATTCATCTATGTTATGTTCTCAATTCAGAAATAATGTGATAAGTGACATAGCACCAAGATAATGCACTGCACTTAGTTGGTCCACCTGGTTGCAGTTTTCACACCTCACAAGCCTCTACTTAAAAACTACTTAAAAGCTAAACTACATCTACAAGCACACAGCTTTAAGTATATTAGTGTTCACATAACTAGGCCCTACCACCCCGTTGCTTCTCCCAGGACCCATTTAATTACTCCTACTTAGCAATCCTCAAAACAAAGCATGCACAATTAACTACCTCCCGTGATTTCACACATTTTAGCATAATAAAACAATAGCCTAATCCACTATCCGGCCTTTCACTTACAAACTGATAACTACTACTGTTAATCAACTAAAAGAAATCACTATGTATGTCCTCTCTTTACTGTACATCCCCACTCTACTACAGTTTTAATGGCCATATGCCCTAAGCACCGCCAGAAAACTTTCTTAACAAACTTCATCAATAATATTGCCTCACCCAACCCACTATGTACTCCTAATAATTTTACATCTTATTCACCAATTTCTTGCATACCATAATAATTCGACATCCACACCACATCAGGAAAAAAATGGGTGCGATATGTTGAAACCCAATTCATGCCATAACAAAGAAAACAAAATTGGGAATAGACTGGATGCAGATAACCTGGCACAACAGATGATGGAAAATCAGACATTTTGTTACCTGCAATTCCAAATAATAACCTGCGCAACTAAGGAGGTGGGAATGCCTGCCAGGGGTTCTGACAGGAAGCATAGGTGCATCCACTTGACCCGCTGTGGACATGACAAGCCTATCTGAACCTCAGACAAGACTCAGAGTATCATGCAACCTAGTGGAACACTCTTGCTGTATCTTGTTGAGCTGCCCCTACAGATTAAAGGCATGATAACATTCATACAACACATCACTCTTCAAGTAAGGGCAACAGATGATATACAAAGATTATTTTACATTATTGACCAGTACCTAAACACAATGGTTTCCTGAAATTCATGCATGCACGATATGCCATGTATGTCACCCATTTGGAGGAAGCATGTCTTCCACAACTGTAAACAAAAGCAAACCCTAAATGTACAGATTACATATGATGCAGACATGACCTGCACACCCTGTTTCAACAGGATCCCTAGTCCATACAGGATTTCATGGTAATGTGAAACAATACCATGGATGATTTGATAAGTCATTTATAATGTGCTTCTACACAAGTGTTTCTAGGCGCAACAAGACAGTGGAGGGAAGAAAGAGGGAGGGCAAGACAAACGATCTTACTAGACCTTGTGTCATTCAGATTGTGCAAGTTCAAGTATGAGAAGTGCCAATGGAAAGGGAGGGAGAAAGTGCAAGGGAGAACAGTGGGATGAAGAGGGAACAAATCCTCTGAGTAAGTGTAGCTAGGGCAGCAAAGCTCTGGGTAGTGCAAAGAGACTACTGACTTTCCTCTTTAAACTATGGTGGTATTAGTCTCAGGAATGTTGTCACCTGTTCATGAAGAGAGGCAAAAATAATTTACTCAGTACTTTATTCAGAGATGAAGGTGATAAAAATCTGAATATTATCAATCCAGGAAAAAACGGAAACCAGATGTGGTTTAGAGAATTGTACTGGATGATTAGAACTTTGCCACCACATATGCAGTAAAAGTAATTACTGGATGTAAAAACACAACAAAATTGCATTTGGGAAAACCAGTAATGTATCCTTGCTTCCAGTAATGTGCTTACCAGAAGCAGAAACACCACATATGCTCAAGTAGACACGTCAGAGGGCAGCCAGCATGCGAGTTCAATCCATCAATAATAACAGCCAGAGGAAGGCATCCATTTTACAGGATTCTCTGCTTATATGCCTATGATTAGCAAGTGTAGATTAAACAAGAACCCTTTAGGATGACATTTATGGTTAAAACATCTATGCCCATCGTACGCACCCATGTTTCACATTGAAAAATACAGTATAAATATGTTGATGTTTGTGCAACATATTAGTAAAAATTATATGCAGTACAACTTGCATTAAAATACTCTATTGCATCAAAAACCAAATGTTCTTAGGGTACTGCATTTATGAAACTATGCTGCAAATTACACACATTATACCCATTTTTTCTGAACTGCTTTCCTGGAGAGAACTTTCTGACACCATTGTGAAGGATGTACGTGCTCACAAAATCAGAGATCCCCCATTTATGCCCCACGCCTTTACAAAGTTACCAGTCGTCACTCCTACCAACAATCCTGCAGTGCAAAGAAATTCCCCACCTACACCTCACCTTATATGCTTAACTAATGTGGAATACAACTGAACAAGGCATACACCACACATAACGTACAAAAAGTAGATTGTCATTAACTGGCCATTAAGTTTGCCAAGTTCTGATATATGTGTGCTTGGGACCGTACATTTTTCAATGATAAACTTAAATGAAATGTTAGCTAATCTTACACACCACACTAACCATTTCTTACATAAACATTTTTAATAAAGCATGTACATAATACAGGTAATATATACATAAACCATTCACGACAAAGGTATCCAGAGAAAGAATCTGCAAAATAATACACTGGCACTGAGTTACTCCACCCAGCTCAAGTTTTCACACCTCACAACCCTCTCCTTAAGGACTGTGGGTCCTTAGAAAAACATTCAGTCTATTGCTACTCACATAACTGTGCTCTGTCACAACTTTCATCCTCCTAACACCCATTTAATCAGTCATTCTTAGTCATCTTCATCCAATAACATGTAAAGTCAAATGTGTCACCTGTTTCTATCTACTATCATTGGGCCAAAAGCATGTTCAACTATCCTACATTTCACCTACAAACTAATCACTACTTCTACTAATCAACAAAACATATCAACATGTATGCCCTCTCTTGATTGTCCATCCCCACTCCACTAAACTTGCAATGGCCATGTGACCTAAGCAAATATAGAAAACCCTAGTTTGCAAACAATACTTATGAACTTGACCAAATGAGACTCCTTAACATACTTCACGTATCTTACAAATATAATAACACAAATACAATAATTCAAAATGTACATACAATGTATTAAAACACACTATCACTCACCGTCAGCTGCTCCAAATAATGAACAGATCTTCACCATAGCCAAACACAGAACATTTGTACACTCTGAGTTTTCGAATCAGACTGTCAAAAGTTCACACAAATGTCACTTTTGGAGCTTTCACAATTCAATAACACAAAAAGGGGACTGTAGAAAGCAAACTTGCACTTATCCCAAAACAAATTAATAAATTGTTCTCCATATATGAGCAATCAGATCAAATTGATCCTTTTAAAATGTCTTTAGCACATGCTTCTATATGTTAAAAGCTGAAGCCGCTATAACAATTGATGACGCACCAAATAGGGTAGACCAAAATTGGTCACTTGAGCAATCCTCGATATTGGGAACAAAATCGATGTAACCAAGTAAGTAGGAGGTATTCAAGGATGTACAGTTGGTCAGGACATGGCGACAAGTCTCACTTTCAACATGGCAAAGACAATCCTCATGACAGATTTTCAGTAAAGCACCAACCAAGTCCATGGTAGGCAATAAATTGAGCCGCAAATACAGGCTGAAACATTTAAGTTCAATAGTGCACAACTTAGTCAGATAACCCTCAAGCTTATCAACATTATTCGGTATTTCCCAGAACCTAGATTTCTTTTTTATTTTTATTTCAAAGTTGCGATCCAGTGTTAACACAACTGGATCGAGACTTAATTCAGCAATACAAAATAACTGCAATATTCATTAAATAAACAATACATCTGTTTTTATCTGTGTAAACATTATTAATAAAAGGCCATTTGAAGCTTGGCTACTGCTCAAGAAAGTAGCATATATTAGGATTCTTTGAACATACCATAATGTCATGAGTGAGGTATCCCCAAACTGAAGTCCCATGGCCTCTACAGGTACTGGGTTTGGCACATTAATGACAGAGATTACCTTCAAAGTGTTCTAGGCAAGATATCTGCTTATATTTCAGGGCTACTAGTGTAGAGGGTATCATACTTGTACGATATACCACCAAAAGCCCTTCGATATTATAACCAGTGCAGTGCATAATATAATGTGTTATGGCCATCCATTTTCTCCAAGCTTTAGTAACAACCATTTCCTGGTAAAATGTTGGGCAATGATTGAAAGTAACCGGATATCCCAGGTAATTATATTCAGCAACTCTGTCAAGTGGGATGTCATTAATGTGCCATACAAACTTCCCCTTATCTGTACTCTTTTTGTTTAAGCAGAAGATTTTAGACTTGGATGTATTAATAACCATAGCGTTTGCATTAGTAAAATCGCTAGGGCACTTATAGCGCACTGTAGGCCAATAGGAGTGAGGTTGAACAATATTATATCGTCGGTATAAGAAAGCCACGGTATCTGTACACCATTAACCTAGGCAGAAAGTTATTAAGTGAATGAAAAACTATGCTCAGATCCACTGTAAATAAATTAAACAGGATCGGACCCAACACACACCTTGTGTAAGGCCGCTGTTGGTGTCTACAGAAGCCAGCAAGTTTCAGTCGAACTGTATGCATTGGTGTACAGCTGCTGAATATAATATAACAGGTTCTCGTTGATACCACAATCCATGTTTTTTTTCTTAAGCAATGCATGTGGGATAAGGTTAAAAGCCTTTCTAAAGTCCACTCAGCAGAGAGATGTGGCCTATTCCAATTTTCTGGTTCAGCTGTTAAATATTGCAAGGCACATATATTAGTGACAGTGTTATCATTTTTCCTAAAACCTATCTGAAAAGGACTGAAACACATTTTTATTACAAGCTATATCAATCAATAAACCCCAACACAATCCTTCAAAGAATACTTTATACAATATGTATACACCACATTAAACAAAAATGTTTATTTTTGACCTAATATTTCCCAATAACAGAACCACAGCTATAACCTTGGTTTTACAATGAAAAACAACTACTGACGTGGTTACACGGATATTTTTCAAATGCGCTCAAAAACACATATTACAAAGATTTCAAAATCAATTCACATCAGCCTTCAGGTGAGAACATCCAAACAGAAACACATGTACAAATCTGATCTAAAACATGCATAATACAATAAGATCACTGTGCCAAAATACAACCAGCTATAGCCGCGGGTACAACAGATGGATTCATACCCGCGGCTATCAAAGATCGCCATAAATGACGATATGCAATTGGAGCATTCATACTCATGGATCGAGTTAACCGCCAGTAGTCATGGCTACCTGTAACATTTTAACAAATTCAAAAAAACATATTGACAAGCTGTAACAATTCAAACAACATAAAGGTACACATGAAGGCATGGAATAAGAAACACATGTGAAAGTGTGTTGTGTAAAATCAATGGAGCAACATGAACAATGCATGAAAATTATAATCGTTATACCTGCGGCTAAGTGCCGATAGTTAGAACCGCAGCTACACACGCTAAAAATACATAATGTGCCATTTGCCTGCTCGTACCGATGCCCATAACACATCCTGAAATTGATACCTGCGGCTATCAAAGACCATCAAAAAACACGTAATACATAACCTGCCATGTTCTTGCTTGTACCTGCAGCTATGACCTCTCGTGGTTGGTAGTGGTTGCTATCCTCGGCTATAATACATCTGAAAGGACACAATATTTAATTGGCTGCCACCATAAACACTCCTATATATAAAATGCATCAAAGGTAATTTCCATTTCCAATATACTTAAAAAGTTATCTTAGGTTCTTTTACCAACATATCATCAACACATATTTTTTCAAATGAATCTACGATGATTCAAAACGTGTCTGTGCTCTTTCTTTAGATGATTAAATAATGGTCTTTTCCCAAAGAGAAACAAAAAACATGTGCTCCTTGTCAAAAATATTTCTCCACAACCACAGCATATACCTCTCATTTCAAACCCACCATCTAAAATACTATTAAAAAAACAAAAAAAAAACTTGTAAGCCAATGCTTTGAAAACTCCTCACCTATGTCCTCAGAATCACTATTAACTCCATTCTCAAAAAGCTGTCCACAATCTTCTGACAACGAGTTTCCTCTCCTTCTGAAATTGGCTCCATCTTTCAAATATCAAATGACACAATAAATACAACCCAAAAAGAGCACTGTCTCCTAAGGGTACACCTCACCCTCAAACAATAAAAATGTACTATGTAGAAAAACACTTTATATAATAATACAATATTATCTAAATGTTTTACTGCCATATATAAACATCACTCAACAAAATACATGCTCTCAAAGGCTCTACATAAGTCAACAGCATTGAGGTACTTGAAATCCTATTGGCAGCCACCCACCAAACAAACAATGAATAACCAATCAGAATGCAAGCACAGACATTACACCTTCACTTCTGATTAATCTCCCTCCATTCCAAATTCTAACTCTGAATTCACAAGAAGTTATTCTCTGTACCACTACTGAAATGGAACAGTACATGGAAAATTACCATATGGAAGAAGAAATTACAAAAGAAGACACTGAAAGACACTGAAAACAATGTTCCAGAAGAAAATACACCACAATCAGGATTTTGTAAGTACATTCTATATAAACATGTATAAAAACATGTGAAATTAGACAAACAATTATATTTAAAGGAACAACTATCAGTCAACTATCAGTCAACAAACAAATATCATTTATCTACCTATTATCAAACTAACACACATATTTTGAAAGTGTTTTATATCTTCAATTGTTTAAAACTATTTCAAATATTTTCAAACAGATGAAGAACCTATTCCAGTCTCTAGAAGATTCTAAATTCACCATAAAAAGGACACACACATCTAATTATGGATTCCTTGACAGATTGAAAAGCACTATTAATGAATATTCAAAAGGACATGCACTCAATGAAAAAGGACATTGACAATATAAGCCTAATCATGGACAGTAAAAATCCATAAAATTGGGCTAGAGAAGAAGATATATCATATGTTCTAACTAAAAGAAAAAGAAAATTCACAGCCACATCCCCTCCCAAATAAACTTGTTGTCAACAAACTGTGTTTGAATGTTTATTTACCCTTTTCACATAGGTACACTTATATGCATTATTAATGATTAAAAAGTATTTCAAATGTTACAATAATAGTTTACAAACACTACACTCGATACATATCAAAAGAAATTCCACATGTAAAAGGAAATTCTAAAAATATGTATAGCCGAGATTACAAACAATTCCAATTACGCCCCAAATCTTATAACTGTGACTATGTGATTGCGCGTCTTTCTTTTCATAAATTGAATGCAACATTTTCATAACAAAAGACACAGAAAAAAGGAGTACGGAAAGAATAAACTTTTCACACATTACAACTATAGCCGCGGGTATGTGCAATGAAATGATGCATGGGACACCCTCCATTGGTTGGTGCAATTACCCATGTCTCCAAATGCTGATGGTACATTGGGCTAGACCGTAGCCACAGTTATACATCTAGGTTTAAAAAAAATCCTTCTGTCTGAAAAAAAAGTAAACAAAATCAGTTCAATAACACACACACACACATTAATAAACACAATATAATACACACATTTTTATGGCCCTCATATTTTATATGCAGTGCATCACATGCACTAAATAAAAGATACAAAATTAGTGCATAGTACACTGCAGTTTTCTTTGCATATACTAATCATCAGGTCATTGGCACACAAAATCCACCTGGATTTAAAAAAAATCAACAAAATAAAAAATGATAAGAAAATACCACAACAAAAAACACAGAGGGATATATAAACTGGGTGAAAATAAACAAAGAACATTATACTAGTTGCATGCAGGACAAAGGATGGGAAGGTTAAGTAAACTTGGAGAACAAGAGAAAATCAGGTAGAATAATTAAACGTGAAGACCAAGAGTAAATAGGGTAGGATAAGTAAACTTGGAGAACAAGTCACCAAACAGATCTGGTTTATCAAACTACTTTTCCTTTTTTGTTTTACATTTCCATTTTTTACAGCATTTTTTTTGTCTTTTCATTTTGAAAGATTTACTTTTTCCTTCCTACTTAGACATTCCAACAAGTCTGGACTTGAGAGTTTGAATAGTGACAACATCATGATTTGGGTCGACAATCCTTCACCACCAAATTGAGAAATCCCAGAGAAATGTTAATAAAGTATTTTCTGCATTCATGAAAGACCACACCCAATTATGGATTGCAAACAACAACATACAGTTTCACATGGTCAATTTCTGTAGACATGATGGAGTACACCTAACCGATGAAGGAAATGCAGTGTTCCTTCATAAAATCAAAACAGCACTCATGATATGCTACAGTTCTACACTCAGCGTACCCCAAACAGTCCTTTTAAGGGCTAATCATACATACATACATACACAAAAACAATAAATAATAACAAAAGCATTTTGTTTATTATACCCGCCACTAAAATTAATTGGCTTTTACCATAACTGCGGCTACAAAAACTCCATCAAAGAGTCCATCAAAAAATACATTACAATAAAATAGAAATGCCAACATTGCACACCCACACAACATAATACCATATATGGGAATACACAACCTAACATACATTGTATGGCACATCTAAAACTGGACTACCACCTTTTTATATTCATTTTGTTAAACTATTTTAATTAGTGCCATCTAGCCACCCCCCCACCTCTACCCTGACCTCCTTTGTATTTTTTTTTACCTGCAAATAGCTTTTTACTGCGTTTCGTTTTCCCATATCCTCGGCTATAGACACAAATATCTCTTGCATCGAGAGAAATACAATATGGCGGTTGTTTCATTTCTGAAAATCATGATCCTGCAATGCACCATGCACCATGAGAGATACAACTATCATTTTTGGAGAAGGGGGCACCCCATTCTCCATCAAATTTTAAAATAACTGTGGCATGGTATGACCCCAAACGATGCATGTATTGTGAGTTAATGTTTCGTGCCCAAGCAGTTTCAGACCTGGTACAAATCCGTCCAGTGGTTTTGTGTGTGCTCTTTACACAAATTGGGCCTCATTAGGACCCAGGCGGATTTCGCGGTGCTAAATGCACCGCGAAGCACGGCGGAAAGCCGTCGATAGCGCCATGGGGGTTGGCGGATTTACCGCCCCATTCCGACCTCGGCGGAGCGGTAAATCCCCAATCCCCATTCTGCCCTTCCCCATTCCCATTCTTGCCCCATAGGGTATAATGGGAGTGGGGAAGGAGTTAATTACGCCACCGTAAAATACGGTGGCGTAATTAACAACGAGGTCCCGTAGCGCCATGGTTTTCTCCGCCTGGTAAAACCAGGCGGAGAAAACCTCCATGGCGCTAAGGGAACTCGTAGTACGGCGGACGGGTCCGCCGCGATTAGCGCTGGCGGAAACCCACTCCGCCTGGGTCCTAATGAGGCCCATTGACCTTTTTTGTCTATGGGAAAATGAATGGGAAGTAGGCCACACTTTTGAAAAAAACGTTTTGATTTTTGAAAGAATCTTTACGTAACTTTGCAGTGTGGGGGGCGAGCTGACATTTAATCGCTTTTGAAATTTTCGGCCAAATCTGTTACTTGAATGAAAAGTTATTAACAATAGAATTTTGAGCAGTTCCCATGTGTCTCCGACTCACCTTAACTATAGGGCAGTGACTGCCACTCTGTAATATTCTGACCGCTAGGCTATTAGTGTAAATTCTGTAAATTCTGTGTATATATATATATATAGATTGCCAATGTCTAACCTCACTTCTCATGTTTCCATTTCCTTATTGCCCCGTGTTCATGTTCATTCCCAGAACCTCAATCAATTGTTAAACAAATATAAGCAGTATTGACATGCTAACTGTTAATCCCTATATCAAGTGCTAATGTTGGAAGTACTATATTCACAAAGAAATAAAAATAGGTACACATAAATAATAATACAACTAGATATTAACACACAACCATGCCTTAACCCCATCAGATATTTCCCTATTCTAAAGTTCAAAGGGTTTCAGTGGCTGTTCTAGTTATATGTAATGTTTAATTCATAATAACATGTTACCCTCACTGATCATCTTACTTTAATAATGATAAACAATGACAAATATACCACTGCTAAAAAATATCACCATTTCCTACTCCCTTCTTGGTCATCTACTGTTTTTGTTTAGTATATTCACATTTTGTATATCATGTGCTCCTTCCAACTTATGTCAGATTAGGATATACCCACTTCTCCACCCTACCCCACCTTTTCAGTATGCCTCTGAAATGTGAGTTGTACTTAATATATATATTCTATGAAAAAACATTGTTAAAGGGACGTTATGGTTAAGTTGCACTATTAAAAACCTAAGAAATTTAATGAAAAATGTTCCATCCAGCAGTTTGGACTGTAGGAGTGAGCAAAATGTTTTCAAATGGAAAAAAGAAAATCTTTTGTGAGCCCCCCCTACAAGTGTGCCCCTCCCCCTTGACAAAACCTCACCAAACTTGCCAAAAGAATTCAGAGCGGGCCATATACTGTTTTTGCAAAGTTTGATAAGGATTCGCAAAGGGGAAGCAAAGTTATAAGCAGCCCAAAAAGTGCTCTTCATATGAGTTCAGCAACATTACCATAACTACGCGCCTGCTACCGCAGGCCTTGTACTGATTGATGAAATATACCAATTTGTGACAAATGCAAAATGTTTACTTGGTATTGTCTAGAGGATTATTGGATTTAAATGAGGTGAGCAACCTAGATCATCTTTGAAGCTGCAGTGTACTTTTTAGCATGGCTTGCATTCTTCACCAAGGCTGGGAAATAAGTGAAGAAGCAACAGATGACCACCATTCAAATTCTTACACTGGAAGGTAGGAAGTCTGCATCCACCTTTATTAACAGCAATGTTTTACATTCAATCCCCACTAGACTGGCAATGTTCTTTTCCTTTGATATGGTGTACAAATGTGTGATATATGATATTGGAAAGGGCAGAAAAGCAGCCAGGGGGCAGTCCATTATCAGAGAGGTAGAGACAGAGGTAGAAAAAGAGATAGAGAGAGAGAGGTAGAGAGAGGGAGAGAGAGAGAGAAATAGGGACAGATAGAGAGACATAGTGAGGGATAGAGACAGTGATTCAAATCGAGCTCCAATGGCTTTGCAGTTTTGGGTTTTTCCTGTGATTGAACCCTTATTTCAGATCTTTGATTCTATTTTGTATGCAGCCACGCGGTTTGAAAAAAAAATCAGCATTTCAATCCATGCAATGTAGCTGTAGATCATTTTAAGTCATAACCATGAACATCAACCATGCCTACAATATACTTAAGATAGCTTGAGCACATCGAGCCCCTGGTGCACCCAGACTCTATAAATATATTTGAAACATACAGAAGAGTTTCATCATCAGGAATGTTTGCAATATCTTGCTTCCTTTGGCATAACATCATATCAGGTATTTTCTTCTAAAAATCAACTAGTAACAAGATAAGCTCTTCCCAGTTTGTGGACATTAGCGCGGATGCCCTTGTCCTGTATCTCAGTCACAGGATTGCATATATTCGAACATTTTGGCGGCCATTCAATCAGTGGAGGTTGTAAAATTCAACATTTGCCGCTCAGTGCCACTGGAAATCTCATGAATGTGGGTCATGATCGTATCTGTCCACATATTTGATTTCTTTATTTTATTTACATATTACATTTATGGAACGCCCAAACCCAGAGGTATCACAGCGTTTGTTACCGAGTTACAGACGATCAAGCACAGCAGGTATAAACGAAGGTAAGAGCATTAGTCGTATTTGTCGAAAAGCCAGGTTTTTACAGTCTTTTTTTAAATCTTTCCATTGCTAAATCCAACAGTTGCCAAGATTGATGACCAGGGCCTTTATGTGTCCTCCTGGGTCCTAGCCTCACATCCCCAATTGTTTTCAGCCTCCGACTCACAGCACTTGCCTTGGCGCAGACTGGACTGTGCCTCACAGGCATGCACTTATTTATTGGCATTTGACCACTCACCAACTGATCTCTGCCAGTCACTTAACAACTTAATCCCTAGCGCTTACCCCATAACTCTCTCTCTCTTGCTCTGTACTTGAACGCTCTGAATGCTCACCAGTCCTAGGTGGACCACCTCTCTCTTTCAGTGTAATATTTGCCTTTCATTCCCATGTTCTCTCCCTGTTGCCCTATGGGCACTTAAATCCACAATTTACTTGATGTATAAGTGCCTTACAAATGCACTATAAATAAAATAAATAAATAAAGAGGTATATGATGGATCATTTCTGATGGGAGCCGGCCGGGCGTTCCATATAGCGGGTGCAGTGACACAGACACTGACCCCTCCTGCTTTGTTGTTTTTGAAGTGAGGAGTGACTAGGGTAATGCTGTGCTGGATCTAAGGGAGCACACTGGGAATTCTGGGTAACACTTTTAGAGGTAGAGGGGGGCCTCTTTGTGGATGCAGTTGTGAGCTAAAGACAGAGTTTTAAAGTCAATGCGAGCTTTGATGGGCAACAGCATGTGAGCATGCCTAACATACTGTCCACACAAATAAGGCTCAAATGTGTGACCTGACTACTAGATTGTTGGCAATTGTACTTGTAGGTGATCACCCAAGGTACAAGGTAAAGCCATTCTGCATTCCTTGAAAAAAAGTGTGTTTCATGGATCCCTGGTTTGGAACCATGCTTGAAGTTTGAAAGTTAAATGGGCGAATGGGAGATTTACTTACCTGGGAATGTATATTAGTGTGGCTAACACCATCTTCTTTTCCATACCTTTGCCACACAGCTACAAGGGATGGCCTTTCATATTGCCCATTGAAAACAATTATGCATCTTACTGTATCGCAGAAAACCTATAAAATTACAAGGTTGTTCTAACCTGCTGTTTATCTTCAGTATATTGCCCCTGCCAATAAAACATTTAGATTGTATAGATTCAAAGGAGATTCACAGCTCTGTAAACTGGGTCGAAGACACTAAAAATGTATTGGAAGTCTTAAGAGAACACGCCGGTAGAAGGAAAGTTTGGGTTTGCAGACATGTAGTGTTACTATCAGGGATTATACTTCCATTATTTAGTACTTGTTCTCTCTCGTTAAACTCCCTTCCACCAATTGTTTAGAAAACACAGAGGCCTATGTGTCCCCATCCAGCCTTGATTCTCTTCTCCCTTCTTATTGCAAACGAGAAATTGTTAGAGTTGGCACTTCTGCGGTTTATGTTCCTTGGGTGTGGCGTGGATTGGTGGAAGCAATTACACAAAGATTAAAACAGATATTCTCTTGGCCAAGGTGGAGGTATCGAGGCATTGTGTCACTGCAGGATGTATTGGATGGAGGGATGCTCATTTCATGTGGGTATTTATCACTAGTGTGAAAGCCTGTGTACACCGGCCAAAGTGCAGGTTTTCATCCACACAGTATGGCTACTATGTATCATCTCCCTCTAGCGGTGACAACAGGCAAATCTATGCAAATTGGCATGTCTCTTTTATCCAAAGGCAACAGCTCCCTCTAGCGGTGAGAACAGGCAAAGTCTACTGGGTATAACTGCATCGGACAACCATACATCTGTCCTTTTATTATAAGTGATCATTATTGGAGCACTTTACAATTCATAGGGGGGAGTACACAGTTAAAGAAGCATAGATATAAGGGACTGAGCCAACACCAGGGTAGGGGAGGGGATTCACAAGGGTTGAGTAGTCATGACCTATTTTTTAAACATGGTAATGATTCATAATTTTGCACCTCCTACCACATGTATTTTAGTCAAAGGCACACGCTCCCTAGTTCCACACTGTGTCGGTTAATTGGTCAACATTATGCTGTGTCTCGTCTGGATAAAGCCACATGGGCAAGGGAACTAGGAGCTGTGATCTCTGACCGTGCCTGGAAAAAGGTCTGTACCAAACAGGACATAAAGAGTGACTTGGTAGTGAGGTTTGCATATTTGACTGCATTGCCTTGGTCTTGTACAGGTGGCAGTTCTTGGCATTCTCCTAAGCTTACTGTGAAAGGAGATCTTGCAGGACAAAATGGCTATACAGGTCCACATGGTGGCTCCTAAAAACGTTTTGAGACGTTAGCACAGTATTTAGATGCCATAACAAGATGGCTATATACAGGATGTTAGAAACCTTTCTGAAGACACAGCGATCTAGAGTTGTGTCCTCCCAACACCTTCCACTCAGTCCCCTTTGCCTTGCCATGTCCTCATTTTCCAAGTTATTTAGACCTGGTGCTCACTTTCAACGTTGAAGAAATTACTATTTTTTGTGTGTATTTTAGTACTATGATTATGGATGAAAGTCCCGTTGCTGGTTATTTTACAGTAAAAACCCCAAAAGTGTTTGATAAAACAGGGAAAAAAATAAATCCGTAGGCTCCTCAACCAGTCAGGCACTGTTATCCAGCTGGTACAGATGGTTATGAGGGCTATACCTTGCCCTCATAAAACTTGAGTCCCAAGCACTTATATCAGGGAGTCCATCATTGGTGACCTCTAAGTATCAGAATTTGCAACAGAGAAATCAAAAATGTAGTTTTAAAACACCTCGAGAATGTAGGGATGGTACAACACCTACATATTACGACTTTTGTTCTTACATACGTGTGCTTTGAGACAACCATGTCAATGAATAGTGGATTCATTTAAATGACCCGGTATAAATAAGCACGCACAGTTGTTGAGTCCTAAACACCATTCCAGACTAAGGGCCTAATTCACAGAAGCGTTTTATAATGGCAAAACCCTGTTGGAAAACGCTCTGTGAATTAGGCCCTTCGAATTCTGACCACATATTGCACAGAATATTAGCAACCACTGCTATATTTTTCAAAGGTACATATCAGGAAAATACCTATGTAGCGCATTTAGTTGATCTCTACATATGGCCTAAGACTATGGAAGATCCTCCCCATCAGCATCTCATTTTCCCTCACGCTTCTAGAATTCGGAAAATAACTCAAGACCCACATCTCTCCTCAATACCTAGGCCATCACATCGCCCCTCGCGCCACCTGACTCGCTAGACACCACCAACTGCTCTCCTCCACGCAAACCAGTAGAGTGTAACCCTCCTGTGGGCCCCTCTGTATCCTACCGTACTCTCTATATCTGCTCTGTTGCTACCTCTGAAAACCTCTCCGTTATGTATCTGTACTGTTGTATACCTCTGAAAAGCACTCCATTATGTATCTGTACTGTTGTATACCTCCACTTCCTCTTGAACCTATGTCCGTGCTCAATAAGTACATTAATAATAATAATAATAATAATAATAATAATAATAATAATAATAATAATAATAGGGGAATGAGTTAAGCTTAACAGTTTTCCCCCATGTTTTCTAGAGCACAATAGCATGACAATACATACAACCCAGCCAAGTTATGATTGAAACAGACACAGAAAGAAGGGTTAGAACTTCGTCTGGATTTTTCATATCCCAACAATCCCTTTCTGTTCATTGGAATATGTGGTGGCCTTTTATAAAGGACACATATTATGGGCCTGATTCACAGAGCGTTTTCATATGGGATTTCGCCATTATAAAATGATTCTGTGAATCAGGACCTTCATCTGTTCTATGTTTGTAAGTAAATTTGATAGGGCACGATCGAACAAACAGCTGTGTATGTTGATCCATGATTGCACTATATGTAGATGAAGGCAGGCTGCACCTTCCCTGACCCCGGCATGCTAATGAGGCACATCAGATTTTTAAATGAACATCATAAAAATAAAATACATCATACGTTGTAGGCCTGTGTAAGGTTTCAAAGTGAAACACATATAGACACTCAAGGCATTGGGGTCAGATTTTACCACAGGAAAAAATAATGTAAAATGTGATTCATGTTATTTTCTAAAATCTGCAAAACAGAACCCATAATTATGACGACAAAGCAATGCATATATTTGCAAGCAGAGGTAGATGATTAAGGATTATGTATTCATCATGTCCCTTCCCTTGTACTTCGCACTGCCGGCCCAACATGTGAAGCGCACTTCACGACTTTATGGCATAATGGAAGACGCATCCTTGTAGATGTAGCAAATTGCTCTTCTCTATTGACTGAAAAACACTTGCACAATAAGCATATTATGTATGGAAGCTCTGGGGAAAGCAGAAACTGAGCCAGCCTGCAACTGAAGAGTAGACTGCATTGTGCACTGGAAACAGGCAGCTTCAGAGAGTTGACAAAATGAAATTTAAGATGGTTGCCTACGATTTTATCACCACGCCCACCCCCAACGCGCCAAGTCATTAGAGATCAGACTTTGAGATTGCTGGGAAAGGAGGAGGAGCCAGAAATCTGGGAAACAACAAAGCCATTAAGCACCTGTGGTCACGTGTCTCCCAGTGAACAGTGTTAAGATGGAGAGGTATACAAAACTGTGGGACTATAGTTGTGGAGGGTTGAAACAAGAAAAATTGAATCAGGATTTTCAGTGGCCAAGTGACTAACTAGCATAACGTGTGCAATGATGTGCTCAAAGATTTCTCAGGCTGGACCTAGGTGCAAGATTGGTCGGGAAAAAATAGGATGGTGGAGGCAGTGGTGGACTGGCCTATAGGGAACTCTGGAGATTTCCCGGTAGGCCTCGGCACCCTGGGCCTCTTTTGTGTTGCATTTCCAAATGTTCCCATAGGAAAAGGGTTGGGTATGCTGAAAATGTGTAATATGGGGCCGCTTTTAACATTATTACCAAGGCCTCTTTTGGCTCCCTGTCCACCCATGGGTGGAGGAGTTGTGATGCCTGTGGGTCATCCTGGGAAACCTGTCAGAAAGGCCAGGAGAGAGTCTCTCCTGAGGAGTAAGAGGTGTCAGAGATTGTGCTATGCAAACTATATGCAGTTCTCTGCGAGGTGGAGAGATGGTGGAACACAGAATGGCTGGAGACTGAATGAGCAGAATATAGAAGAACAAATAACCAATAACAACCAAGAACAAATAACAGGGATGAAAGATCCCTGGCGGTGCATTTTGGGCACTATAAATATGCTGTAAAATGACATTGTGTGAGAGAGAGAGCACTGACGCTTTATCCTGGAAAATCTAATGAAAGTACCAACGTATCTAAAAGAGAGAGTGGGGTATAAAGAGCGGTGGATTTGGATTCTAGCAAATGTAGTTAAAGGAATCAAACACAATTATGGCCATTATGAATCTGCATATGTAATGTTATAGTATCCAAATGTGTATAGCACACGTCCACCTAAAGCCATCTGTGCTAGGATACACAAAACAGAACTGAAGGTAAGATTTAATCGCCTAAAATAGAAGTATTTTCAATGAACGCCTGAATTCAAGGTGGTTCTGGGAGCACCTGGGAGCAAGGGACAAGGCGTTCCACAGTTTGCCGGTGACGATCATAGGTTATCCACCGCAAAAAAAACCTCAGCTGACTTAACGCATAAATAATATGTGTGTGGAAAATGCAACCAAGGACATAATGATGATTCATCAAGCTTATGCTCCCAAAAGTACACATAATATGAGCACCTGTTCTGAGATTATCCCAATATCAGCTTTGTGTGATAAAGAGTACACATACGAACATCTGCACTGACTGCAGAGAACATTCTGTGAAATGCCAAAGAAATCCAACATGTATTTGAAGCCACTAGGAAAATGAGGGACAAACATGACATGCTATGGAAATATCTGCGCTGATTGGGGAGGAAGGATAGCTCAGGGGCAACGCGTTTGTGTTGGAAACAAAACAATGTGGTGCAAGACAGGTAAGATTCCCAATCCGACGCTTAGGAAATCACTTGTTGGTATTAAGCGTGTTATAAACAAACACAAATAAATAAAACAACTAATCCTCAAGATTACCATCTCCAGGGACACTGGCTGAGGAGACAGAGTTTTGTCAGTGGAGGCCTATGCTTATGGATGCTACATTGTCAAGTCACCTCCCTGTTACAATTCAAGAGACTTTTAAAGACCTGCCAATTCAAATAAGGTTGATTAGCATGCTTACTCAACATGTATTACTAACACATGACTTCCACCCCCCACCTCCCTCTTTTGCCTCACAATCACTTATAATCCCTTCATTTCTATTAGCAGGAGAAACAAATTACTTTGTGGTGTGCAGTATACCAGTAAAGAGCAGATGTTTTTTCCAAGCAGAGAGTGGGAGCTCTCTCACTTCGGCAGGTGCCTCCCCCTGGAATGGCCTCCCTTCACCCTCAGACTTGAACAAGACCTCCTTAAATTCTGGAAGATTCTCAAAATCCTACTTGTCTCTACTTCCTTCCCTCACTCCCTTCCTTGCATATGCCCACTGAAGCTGGTGGCCTAGTCCCTTATGAGTTTGACAGGACACCATTCGCTCCTGTACCAATCTACTAGCACCCCCCCCAAACCAGCATTGCCCTTCCGGGCCCGTCTTCCTAACTAGCCTGTTGGGTTGAGCAGCACTCCAAATCCTGGTCCACCCCACTTCCTTGCACTTAAGAGTGGGGTCCTCCAGCGGCATCCACTGGCACTTCCCCCCGTGGGCTCCTTCTAGCCCTTGCCTAGCCCCTGGGCCCTTCTTCATTCTTCCCTCCCCTCTGCGTTATTATGCCCCTCCCCTGTCACCTCTCCTCCCCTCCCCTTTCCCCTTTCACTTCTTGTTAAAGCACTTGCACAATCTGAATGTCACAAGGCCTAGTAAGACCGTTATAGTTCTTTATCTCCCATGTTCCCGACACTATACAGCAGAGATGATGTTTCAAGGCATGCCTTAAAACACAATTTCTGTTGTATAGTGTGCCTTATGAATAATAAAATGTATAATCAAATAAACATAATTATCATGGTTTTTTGTATATGATTCACAGGGCTGTATTTGGCAAGTGACCTGCTCCTGGGAACATAACAGCTGTACTTGCCCCTCCCAGGGGCGTTGGTGGGGGGGGGCTAAGGGAGCTATAGCCCCTGATCTTTTGGTTGTAGCCCCGGATAGAATCTCAGGAGCTACAGCCAAAAGACCAGTCCCAACAGTTCCGACATCAGCTTAGCCCCGGGTCTTTTCCAGACCTAGCAACTCCCCTGGCCCCTCCAATGCTATTATGGGGTCATATGGTGAATATATAGATGGGTGCATTTTGCTGCCCTATGGGTAGTGAGGATTGGCTCATCATATATAGGCAGTATCTTAATATATGCGTCTGCACCTTGCATTTGATAGCAGCACCTATGCATGTGATGACGTAGCTGGGTATAAGAGAAAGCAAGTGGCATTAAATAAAGATATAACCATTGAATTTGCCACAACTTTTTTTTAAATTCCATGGCATTTCCTCAGCTCAAGAGACTAGACTAAATGAGATTGGCCTAACTCACAAGAAATAAGGTCTGTTATTTTGAGCTTTAAATCCAAAATCCAACAGCTGTGTGTATTAACTGACTGTCGAGTGGCACCAGGGGATGTATTACGTTTGCCTATGAGGTTGGGTAGCACTCACACGGAACCATAAACGGTGAAGAGAAACGGTGAAGGGGTAAAAGGCCAAGTACCCAATCTGTTGGCCTCAATCATCCCATTACTTAAACTAGTGAGATGTGAGGAACAGCACTACACCAGGCCCCCTTTACCTTCATGGAATTCACACACAAAACAGGAAAACTGAATGCTAATTAAATTGAAATAAAATATCACAATTTGATTTGTACTTGCAGAGTTTCAATAAACAAATTTAAATAAAAAGTGCTAATATGCGTGCACCCAAGAAAGAAATATCTGCAGTTGGTTGACAATCAATACTTAGACAAAACATGAAGCAACATATGCACAGAATAGCAACACACATAATGCAGGCATGATCTAACTAACTACCTATCTGTGTGGCTGATTTAAAAACGTTTTTTGCAATGGTGCAATCCCAATGAAATAAGCTTTGAAATCAGTCTCAGTATCTGTTACTGTGCAAAGCACCATTGAAAACTTCACATAATACAATTCATTAGGCGCTGGATCCAAAGCTTGCAAATGTACCTTATAGTTAATACCCTTTAAGCTGCATTCCATTGTTCTGTGCTATTCCAGTAGAACCAACACAAATGTTGTCTCCTGTTGCTCTGGAATTTATGCAGTGGACTCACAAATAATTAGGGAGCTACAGGCAAAAGGGTGTTTTGAAACCCTGCCCTCTTCCAGTGTGGGCAGATTTGAGTGTCCGATTCATAGAAAAATGTGCATAGATCCCACAAAGTTCGCGCAGCGAGAATTACTTTGCGATTCCCTGCCCACCACATTTTTGTGTGCGCTATGTGTATTCATGGAATTATCCCTGCAAGCTAACCCTATGGGCAAGTAGCAGCCGGAACGCCCCTGACACGCCCCAAGCTAAGCAAATCCAGCAACGAATACCTACCTGTGCGTGCATGCTTCTCGAATGCAAACTCATGCACCCCGGTAATCTCCACACCACGAAGCCAGCACCCTGGCAACACTGCATGAGCTCCCCTGTACCTGTAAACAGCGCCCGACAATATACGTTCCATTTTATGTATTTCAAGAAATTTCACGGTCAAACTACTTGTGAACCCCTGTAAACCGCTTCTGCACCACACTCATCTGCATATGCGCACCGCTACCTATGAATGACACTCCGACTGCATGCATGCAACCCTAAAGGCATGATCGGTCCTTACCTTTGCGCATTGATTCCTATATGATTGGGGCCTTACGCCTGCTTTTACGTGGCAGTGTAATACAGGGCTTTGTGTGCTGAATACCCTGACATGATATTGTGCTGTCAGTTCCATGAATACGCTTGGATTCTCCCAGTGCAGGATGTGTGATTTCCTCACAGAGGCAGTCCCTTGACACGCCCATATACTGCTTTGTTCTACCTCATTCTGCGTGAAGGATGGGGAATATGCATGTTCTGCACCCTATTTATTTTTATGCACAGGCCATGCCCACACTCTGCGAGGGGTCTCAAAAGGCACTTGATCACTGAGAGTGACGTGCGCAGTGACGTGTGCAAAGTCCACGCAAAGTATAGAAAAGTCCTGCAAAGTTGATTCCATGAAACGACAAAGGGGGGTTTGCAAGCAGAATGGCCCGCAACGTCCTGAATCTCTTCACAAAAAGGGTTGAAGGAGCATCCTCTGCTGCCATATGCTGGTGGCACTCTAGGCATCTGGACCAAATTGACTTATTGGAACATCAGTCCTCTAATGGATGCCAATAATGCATGCCCACTCAGAGCCGGTCCTAGGACAAGCAAACCTGGGGCACAGATAGAGGCGAGGGGATGCTGCTGGGACGGCCTGTTAAATCTCCTATATAGGAGAGAAGCAAGCTTTTCATTAACAGGTATCAGATCTATGTAAAACAGAGGTGGGGGACAATAGTCTGCACTGCTCGCATCCTACTAACCCTGTGATGCAGCCAATGGCTTAATACATTGTTCACTTTTTTTTAAGAAGGCTCCCTCCTCCCAAATGAGCATCTCTTAGGTAAACTAAGCATCCTTAAACTGCCCACAATTTTAATTCACAGGGCCTCATCACGAGTATCCCAGAAGTAAAACCCACCGGATACTGCCCAACATATTATAGCATTACCGCAACTCAGTCCGGCGCAATGTGTGCTGGATGGATCACGAGTTGTTGGGGGTGGGGAATCCCCATTTCCCATTGGACTCAATGGGGTTGGGGAACACTATTACCGCCAGTGATAATTGTGCCTGTAGTAATAGTGCCGAAAATGGCCAAATTGTCATTTTTACCTCCAGCAAATGGCTGGAGGTAAAAATGCCATTTTTCACCCAACTCGTGATGTGGCCAACCCTTAAATGCGGCGGAAATACCGCTGCATTTATGGTTTCAGGCCCAACTCGTGATTGCTAAATGCTGCATAGCACTAACATGCCAGAATGGATGGTTGCAAGCTTATTTTTGATGAAAGGTTTTCGTTTTTTTGGCTGGCGTAATTAAATGGGCCTGAGGCTGACTGAAGGAGTAGGAGGGGAGGGGGTATGTCATCTAAAAAGCACTGCAGTTGTTGTTGAAAATCTTTGTTTTCTGGTATGGTAATCAGATGAAATAACAAAAAGACTACACGTCCCGAGTCAGTTAATCTGTTACATGAGGGCCAAGGGGTGGACTGTACATGTTCAGATGACATGGAGTCATTTTGCAAAACTATGTTATTTACTGGGACGTGGAAACAAAATGTAAATGGAAAAGCAATATTGTTACCCATGAAGGTTTACACCCAACAATGCACGTATACCTGAGACCAAATAATGGACACACACCGCTAGGTAATGATACAATGAGAATAATTGCAAGTAAAAGAAATGTATAAAGATCAATGCAAGCAGAGGATCCTGCTGCCTGAGAGTGCTCTGCCAAACAATACACGGGCAGCACATTAAAAGGACACACATCGTCAGCTGTGATGTTTCAAATAGTATACAAATCTTGGCAATTGATTGGGGGAAGGCCTATGCCATACTCGATCACATAAGGAAGGTTGGATGCTAATTGGACACTGTTCCCCTTCGCCCCGGGCACAGGTGGGTCTGCTGGGCTCATCTCTGTGGTTGAAGGTCGGGTCAGTGGAGCGCTACATTTCTGTCTACATAAGCTAAGAAAACAGGAACTGATGACATGAGACAAATGGCAAGCATAACATTCTAGCATGAATGGGGGGCACTTTCAGAACCCATTGGCAGATATATCGGTATTCAAACGCTTATACCCAGAGGTGCATAAAACACAGTGTTCCAGAACTGAGTGCCTGCCCCTCGGGTTTCGATCTACCTGATGCCTCATTATACGGGAGACATGTGTTAGGGCTAAGGAGGATATATTATTGTCTAGGATTAGGGCTATGGTGGGTGCCCAATCTGGTCACTGTGAGGGGTCAGATGTGTATCTGTATCAAAGACCAGAGGGGCATGGGCACCGGCAGAGTGGGGGTTGGGAGTGCGAAGACAGGTTTGTGGAAATGGATGGGCATATTAGCTGGGGCCTGCTCCGGTCTCACACAGTGCAGTGCACACATCTATCCTAGGATGATACTAAATAGTGCAACAATGAATGGCTGGACTTCCGTGAGAACAGGGCTTGTGCAGAGCCGCCAGGAGGCGGAGGTGACCTGAGCTGTCTCTGCACGGTGCTGGACAGGGGAGAGATAGTATTTTAGAGATCTTGTCTGGGCCTAGTGAATAGATGGCGTCAGGTGTGTCACAAAATGGAGTCTCTAGGCATTGATCCAGGCTTGGTTGTTCATTCATTTACTGCGGCTAGTTAGTGCGAATAACAGAAAGAGAGAGAAAGCGTCTCCCCCTTTGGCATACACGGGATCTATTCAGTGCGGAAATGGTGAGGGGGTGGTATAGAACACATCTCCCCCAACACCCATCCCATTTGTTGTATCTGCATAGGTAAAAAACAAGCATAAACAAAGCCAAAGCTTTTGCCTTCATGATAGTGAATATATTTTCTGTGTTGCTACTATATGTATCCAGAAGCATGTCCATTTACCTCACTATTTGCACAGTATTAAAATCGCATGTCCAAGTTATTATCATTTGGCAGGTTTGGCGAGGATATGTTACCGTGCTACCTTCTCTTTCAATGAAAGGAACATTTTTGGAAATACATGATACAGCAGCAATGGGGTAGCTAGGAGAGTACCGTTCATGTAGACAATAAACATACAAATTAGATTAGATATAATTTATTTATTTATTTATTTTTACACACCAACTGTGAACACGGTTGTTTTGTAACACCCACAAAAAATAAAATAATGGGTGAATATTTTCTGGTAGGCAAATGATGTGTCCTTCTTTCTCTTTACCATTCTGTATTGAAGTTATATTTTGTGTTTGGAAAATATGTGTTTAACCCCTTATGTTCCTTCCACTGCTAATCCCTCATTTACCTTGACTGTCTCATTATAAGCACTGATCCAAAGAAGACCGATGCAAAGGGCAAGCTGAAGGATTTTACGAGAGACTTATGGCCTGTCTCCTTCGTCTTTTATTTCATTTAAAACAGACGGATAGAAAATCCCTACGAGGAAACTTGCATGCACTAATGTTCCTCCTGGAGTGAGTTATGGAAAGGACTCCCAGAGGTGTTCAACATGAAGGTTACATTTGGAGGGACTAATTTGTTGGAAAGGTGAGTGTAGCTCCGAGAGCTAAAACAAATGCTCGCACAGGAGATCAGCCATCCTGCCGTACAGCCGTGCGTTAAAGCCCACTGAAGTATGGGAGGCGGGCGAACAAATGTCACAGCCTGTTTCAGGAAACAAGGGCGCATCACGTGGATGAAAGAAGCCAGTGAAAAGATGGCTGAGATGAAGAGATCATAAAGAGATCATGAAGAGATCACATTGATCACATTCAATAGATGGCAGCTCACTGACAGTACACACGCTCATTTCTAAACACACTTTTTGTGATACTGCTGCCCATGATATATGCCAGCTCTGCCATAGTAACCACCTGATTGCAATCTCTATGAATAAATGTAAGCATACATTGCCACTGTAAATCACAATGGGCCTCATTAGGACCCAGGCGGTAAGGGGTTTACGCCGGCGTAAACCTTGCCGACCCTTACCGCCTGAGTACGAGTTCCCTTAGCGCCATGGCGGATCTAACACCTGCTTTTAGCAGGCGTTAAAATCCATGGCGCTAAGGGACCTTGTTGTTAATTACGCCACCGTAATTTACGGTGGCGTAATTAACGCCTTCCCCACTCCCATTATGCCCTATGGGGCAAAAATGGGAATGGGGAAGGGTAAATGGGGATTGGGGACTTACCGCCCCGCCAAGGTCGGAATGGGGCGGTAAGTCCGCCAACCACCATGGCAGAGTTGGCAGCTTAGCGCCATGGACCATGGTGCTAATAGCGCCATGGTCCTCCGGCAAGGTCCTAATGAGGTCCAATGTCAAGATCCATGTTCTTACAATGCATTCCATAGTCAACACGGCACAGAACATGTTCATGATGCCTGTTCTCACAATATATATGAAAGCATTTCTGTTGTAAAATAAATATTCATAATCACTATGCCCACAATACATGATAGCATTGCCATTGAAAACAGCGTGTAATGCCTGTGCCCTTAATATACACCGGCATAACCATGTACCATGTGTGCATAATGCTTTTGACCACCATTTTAAGTATTGCCACTTTAAAAACAGTGTCATGAATCTAGTGCCCACAGTAAGAAAGCATTGTTATTGTAATGCAGGTTCATGATAGTGATGCCCACAATACACATCATCATTGCCACTGTAAAACACTCATGATAATTGTGTCCACAATATATGCTGGCACTGGAACTAAAAACATGTCCACATCAATGTATGTGCCTCTACCATGGCATACACACCCTCACATGCACACAGACACAAGTGCACATACACACCTGCACATATACTATCAGGCACATATGATATGATATGATATGTGCCTGTACACACATTTTTCTATGCACAATAAAACAAGGGAGGGAAGACAGAGGGAGGACCATCCAACAATCTTACCGGGCCTTGTGTCATTCAGATAGAGACACATGCTTACACTTGCCCTAACTCTAGAAACACACTAACGTGTGTTTGTGTAATCCCGTGCTTGCTCGTGTTCTATGGGGTGCCCCTCTCAACTAGCCAGGTTACCAGTAAGAGTTTCAGAACCCAAGAGAAGCTCCGATTGGACCTGACATGGGCTCTTAGATGTTAATGCTATGATTCTCCCAATCAGTCACACAATCAGGAAGTAGCACGGGGAAGCCCCTTCTCCAAGTAGAATTCTGCCCCCAGCTATTTTCAGCACATTTGAAATGCACTGAAGTTAATGGTTTCTGCAGGGAGAGAGAGAGAGAGAGCACTCATATGCACATTTCTTTCTACTTTTATCGTGGTGCCAAATCCTACATGCTGTTAGTATGGGTGAAAGGGCCCTACCTATCCAGCCATTTTGAACATGCCTCTGACAGTCTGGAATGCCAAACTGGTGAAAGGACTATGCCGTATGCACACATCTGTCAACTTGATCAATTGTGCTACCCAGCCACATTGGGAAATGACTCATGCCCCATGCAGAAATACAAGAACCTGGCATTACAACTCGATCTCTAAATGAAATGTATTCCAAAATGAATTCCTTGACACACAGAAATCTCGACCATTTCCAACTAATGAAAGAGTTGCCCCCCATGCTTCGTATTGGACCATGAAATACATGTCCACACTCGAGTATTGACTACAGTGATCAATAAATTCAGCCTCCCACGAAACCTGAAATGACAGATCTAACTGGTACAACACTTTGCTATGAAAGATTGTGTTATGGTCTCAAATCCTAAGGCCACATTACTCCAACAATGAGCAATGTTTATTGACTTTAAATAAGATGTCAATCGTATGGTGCTTTGGCTTATGCACACCGGAAGAAAGATGCTAAGTACCCGACACACTGCGTCAAACACTGTATGCCCTCAAGATTCTTAAGCTTGGCTTCATTGGACAAAACAACACCTGAGATAACATGCTGACTTCTCTGAGTTGAGAGAAGTCTGTATTCTCTGAAATGTTGCGACAGGTTTTCTTTTCTTAGGTTTGATAGAGCTAGACATTCAAGCATTATGCTTTGTAAAGTCTCGATCTCTGGACCCTTTTTACAGTATCTACATGTCATGTTTGTTTTTTTATCTTTATCCCACACAGCTTTTCTTGCTCTAGTGGGCCACAGGTCAAATCGAATTCTCATGATCTTGTTCCTATAATGCAAATCAGGATGTTTTAGAAAGTATTTGGGAATGTCATTTAGTTTTTTCATTTAAAAATTACCTATTTTAAAAATACGATATAATTCACATTCAGATATAATTTTTATCCAATCTGGCTGCCAGTATTTCTATTTAGCCCGGTTCGGATTACATGTTAATAGTTGGTCACTGATGTCGGCATTTGCCATTATTTCCCTACAGTTTATTTTCCAGAGATGTATCATGTCTGTTCCGTACTAAATGAAAGCCTGTGATATAATTGTAATCACAGGGGACTCAAACATGCTCTTATTTTTACATTTCTCATATAAAAAGAGCAGTTGACAACAACTCTTAAAGATGGCAGGCCTAATTAATACCATATCACAGGCATGGGAACGCTTTTTGGGAGTCTTAAGATGTTCTTCCAAAAAAGGCCCACCAAATATGTCCAGTTGGGTTGGTCTATGGCTAATTTACTTGCAGCTCCATATGTGACAGTTGGAATGACCTTCTGCTTGTAATACATGATGATCGGAGTGGATGAGAACTTGGAATACTTTCTCTGTATATGTTTGGCTTATGAGCATAACATAAACATCTTGTGCTTCACTTCTTCTGTATACGGTAGATTAACCTTGCTATCATTTATATTTGTTCCCAAGTATGTATAGCTTTTAATTACTTGTATTTGATTAGCATCAATAGTCAAATGCTTAGCCAGTTTATTTGCAGATGCTTGGCTGCCTCTGATTATCAGTATATTTGATTTATCTGTGGTTATTTGTAAATGGTTTTCCTTTGGTGTGAGTTTTCTGGGGCATGTTGGAATCTATGCAAACCAATCAGTGTCTGATCTAATATTATAAGATCATCCGCATAAAGCAGATAACCCAAAACATTTTGGTTAATTTTCAGGGGGGGGGTCTTACTTTTCCGATATGTTTATGAATATCACAAAAGTAAAAGTTGAAAAGGGTTGAAACACCCTTGTTTGAGGCTGATATTTGTTGATATTGATCTTGTTAGGAGGTCCTCACTAATCAATTTTACTTTGAATGATGTTCCTATGTAAAATTGCTGAATTAGGTTGAGTAGGTGTGATGACATCCAGCTACCTTTAGCTTACTCCATAGCTTTGGCCGCAACACAGTGTGAACAGCCTGCTTGTAATCTATAAAGGCCATGTATATAGGATGTTTTCTCCTGATTGCTTCACATGTTATGTCTTGGATTATTAGAACATTAGGAGAAGTTCCGATCCCAGTTATGAAGCCTGATTGTTTAGGATCCAACATGTTCTTTTCTTCAAGCCATTTGTTGAATGCTGACAAGAGGAAGTTTTCATAGATTTTTCCTGCAGAGTCTAATAAGGCCAGAGGTCTATAGTTGGTAGGATTTGATATATTACCTTTTTTAAAAACATGGAAGATGATTGATTGTTTCCAGGAATCTGCAATACATCCTGCCAGGTCTATGTTATGGTAAATCTTCTGCACTATCAGCGCCCATTTCTCTGGGAGTAGTTTGAGAGTAGCAATGGAGATACCATCAGGCTGCGGGGACCTTGACGTGCTTAGTTTCTGGATAACAATTTGGATATCACTAAGTCCATGGCCAATTTGTTTTTTGCTGATATATATTTTTAACATGTCTAATTTCCCTGCGATTTACTATGGAAGAGGGTATTAACATTTTCAACCCAACCCTCTTCACCAATGACATTTAAAGTGTGGGGAGTTCTATCTGTTCCAGCTCCATCTTTGAGTAGAGACCAGATCTGAGCACCTGATTTAGAAGAGATGGTGCATAACATAAATTCATGTTAATTTTGTATTTTCTGTAGTTTATGTTGTGTTATAAAGTCTTGTATTTCGTATACCCTTTGTTACATTCTTCACTGTTTTTAGCTGTCATTTTTCAGATTGCCCTTCTTTTTTCAATTTGTTTAGCTTTTATGATGGGGTCATAGGATATAATAGCTTTTTCTGTTACCCGATTATTTTCATTGTCTGACGTTTTAAATTGGCATAGAGCATTACCATATTCATTTTGTTTGGGCTCAGTCAAATTTGCCAATAGTCTATCTAATTTATCATCTGTCCATTTGATTCGATAGTGACCATGATTCAAACCGAGATAATAATTCTACAAGCTTCCAACAGGGCTTGTGATAGATGCACAGGTTATGACTAAGATATTATGATCGCTCAGATCTGTTTGAACTATGGCAAAATTGGCTCCTATGTCTAGATGTCTTTTAGGTATAAAAGCATAGTTGATGATGGCCTCTGCTTTCTGTCTCCTTCAAGTGGGTTCTGCTGGTACATCCCCTTGCACATGCCCATTTTTCTTTCACCCATCAGTCTTAACCATTTAGCTGCTCGTGCTGATATAACTATCTTGCCGCTAGTCACACAATGCGTGTTTTAATCACCTGCAATTAAAGTCATGTTTATGGATGGATCAGTGTCGTTTTTTTCTAGCAACCCATTAACAAGTTTCAAAGAATTGTCTTCTGTGATATTTGCGAGATTCCAATATGCCTGTATAATTGCCCTAGCAGGGGCCATTGGATGATTGGGATTAGCAAATGTCATATTTTAACAATTGTACACTTGTATGGGGTTTTTCCCATTGTGTAAGTTTCCCTGGAGAATTCATTTTCAGAGCACCGATTAAACCTATCATAGGTCTTCCTTTAGAAGGTTTAAATGCAGGAACCCAACAGATTTGCTGATTCGGCTAGACCGTGGTAGTAGTCATCCACGTCTCCAGTAATAGTATTAAGTCATAGCTATTTAGAATGTTGGTGCTCTCTGATTGCATCAAATGCATATACCCTCTGGTGTTCCAGATGGCAATGTTCATGGTGGTTGGCTCTTGATTAGTTGAGAGCTATTCATGCTGCTCATGGTTGGTTTCTGTCATTGCTTTTGTCAACCATGCCCATTTGGTAGTTTTTCTAGCAGGGGTCGCAGGCTTCACATCCTCATAGTACACATCCCGTTTCAGGTTCCCCATGGGGCCTTGACAGTTGATCAGCAAGGACCTGTGGGAGGAGACACTGTTGCTCCTCTCTATTAGGGGTGAATTCCTTTTGTCTATCAGGGTGATGTGTGGTCTCTTTCTGTGTTTTTTAAATTTGTATATCAAGCCCTTAATAACAAATACTTGTGGGCTGTGTCCATTGATCTACTTCCAGCATGGATACCGAGTCGATATCTCTGGTTGAATTGCTTGAAGTGTAGGAATGGTATGGGAATGCTGCTATGAGGGTGGATCTATTCATGTATGGATCCCTTTGCCTCCTATCAGTCATGAGTATAATGAAATTCTTGGAGCAAATTTCAATATAATGAAATTCTTGTCTTTCTGCAAGTCCACTTCATATATTTGTTTGCCCTCTCTCATCCGATCGTCACCCATTTTTGAATATCGCTCTTGTGTTTTTGATGTCACTTTTATGGGCTTAAATGTTTTGTTACATTGGCTATCAAAATGGACTCTCTCATTTTCATTTTTGTGAAAGTTAGTCCTTCTCTCCTCCATTGTTCAAAATTTTAGGGTTGACTAATTCGAACAGTTGTATCGGGTTTGACTCGCCCACTACAAACTCCACTACTGATGGTTCCGACAGTACACACGCACATTTCTAAAGTGTGTGGTTACATTCTTTAAAATGCTCATGTCCACCTCTGGTTCAGATTTCAGAGGTAGACATTTGCCTGTCTCTTTGTTAGCGTTTTGACTGGAATTTTATGCATTTTCGTTTCCCTGCAGTTTGATTGGTATTTTTGGGAATACTCAGATTCTTTGGTTTTTTGCTTTGTCTAGTATTCTTCTTTTTAAGGGACCTTTTGGGGTTTAAATAGTTTGTATACCAATTCATGTTCATGTGAATTGGCTGGAACTACTTTGTCAGACCCCATAGCAAAGGCGGACCGAGGCAGAAAAACCATGCCTGGCTCCAAGGTGCCCTCTGCCACGTACAGAGGAGGGGTCATGAGAGAGGGATAACCCCTTGATCCTGGTTCATAGGTCTATCAGGGACTGGCAATATACAATGAGCATTCACATTGTTCGCCTCCTGACCCCTCCCGATCTTCATTTCAGATTCTGTAATTTCACGGTTGGTCTCGCAAGCTGCTTTTGGTGTATTCATTTTGCATCTCATTTCTTGTATTCTCAGATTTATCTGATTAAGTTCAGAGAATATTTTATCAAGTTTTGTGTTTATGTTTGTTGGTGGTGTGGAATTTTGCTTAATCTTAGACTCAATGTGCTCGTCTATTTTAGTTAGACTATATATTCTGGTAGTCATATCGGCAAGGGTAATTTCATAATCCAGTATGTTTGGATTTTTTAAATCAAATTGAGGTCTCGGGGAGGGTCTTATGTACAACATATCTGATGAAGCACTGGAATTCAGCATTTGAATTTTAGCTCTAGCAATTAAAATCGGGGAACCTGTTAGATTTGATTAATTTGGCGCACACACGGCAGATTGTAGTTCATTTACAATGTTCTTTTGTGTTTCTGGAACAAAAACACCCCGGCTTTCCCCTTTAGGTGACATGGAGGGGTAAACCTCAGTGAATGCTTCATTTAACTCATGCAATAGGTGTCTTGGACTACATTGTGACTATGGGATTTTAATCACAATACTTGTTTCAACCTTCAGTAGGAGATTTTAAAATATGACAAAGATTTTTAGCACACTCGACATTAGGCAAATTTCCAATTTCAGAAGCAACATGAGACTTCATGGGAATACTGTTCATGACAGCTTGCAAATATAGTCTGGGCGCAATCATGTTCTTATTTGCATGGACATTTGCTGGTATAACAGTTGGAAGGATTATCGTTGCAGTCTTACTCAAGTGTGTATCAGAGCTTAGCGGCTGCACACCTTGTGAACAAAAAGAATCCTGGCAGCATTGAGAATTGTATTCAAGAATTTCTGCATCGTTAACGTGAGATGACAGATTAGCTATAGAGTCAGGAGGCTTCCCAGGTGAGTTTGGCTTCGATGCAGTCATAATGTCTTTAGTCTTTTTTGAAGTCGCAAACAAATTCTCCGGCCCGGAGACCAGAGTTGTCTGATGTCGGCTCCTGCCGATTTTGAGACGGACACGCCCTTTGTTTTGCTCATTAATTGTAGCAGCATGGAAGGTGGTCCCGCTTTCCCTGCCTGGGCAAAGAGAGGTGTCACATTTCTTAGGAGCTCTGCTACACTTGCAGGCATCGCAGTTTTTAGCATATACATGCCAGGTAGGAGACGCCACACAAATAAGGGTCACCTGGAAAGCCTCCTGTATGAAACAAAAGAGGATCGAGTCGAGAGGAGCGGCGTCAGTTAGGACTGCTCCGCTGCTCAGGGGAACAGTCGAACCTCTCGTTTCCGTTCCTTTCAGCTCTGAGCCCCCCATCACTGGAACTCTTTACCTCTCTCCATCTGTTCCATTTCCTCTTACTCCTCTTTCTGTGCCTCCTTGAAATCTTTCCTTCTTCGCCACCCGCCCTGACTCCCCTCCTTCTCCCATTATTTCCCTCCTTTACCTCTTCTCTCCATCCTACTTCCCCTCTTCTTCCCTTTCGTTCTCAACCCTCCTTCTCTCCTCCTGTTATCTCATCTTCTTCCCTCACTCTGACCTCCCTTTCTACTTCCCTTTCTTCTTCCTCTTATCTATTCCTCCTTTAGAACTGGTCAATTTATCTATATACTGTTTTTGATGGTTTGTTTCATGTCTTTGTAATGTTATGCTTCTTGTTTATTACAATGTATTCTTGTTGTTGTATTTTAAAGCGCTTTGGCGTAAAGCTCTATATAAACCTGATAAATACATATACAAATACGAACAGCACTCGCAGACAGCACTCTCTAGAAGCGCGCACGCAGAAGCGCACGTACCCTCTGTTATGTAGGGCCTGCGGGTAAAGTGGATGGTGCCTGATTCAAGCTTCCCACGTCGCAGAAATATTAAATCCAAAATCAGTCAGATTTCGAGCGATGATCCAAGTAGCAGAGAGTCTACAGCCAAACAGAACTCGCAGACAGCACTCTCTAGAAGCGAATATTATTGTCTCCTTCCTGCTCATCACACATCCACCTCTTTCCATTTGTCCTTCCCAGTTCCCTAAAGTAATTTGGTTTGCATGTTCATTTTGGAAAATGCCAAGAAAATATATTTAATGAAATACAATACATTGTGGACATTTCCCTTCACACAGGTGTAGAATAAGTAGTGTTCAATAACTTAGACCAAGGGAACAGCCCGTTCAGCTGTTAAATTGAGCCTGTCCTCACTGAGCTCAAAATGGAAGACCAATAATATTTAAAATGTGTTTAGATATGAGCAGATAACCGAAGAGTATCATGCATGTCGAAGATACCAGGACTTCAAATATTCTCTAGGCTCCTGAGAATGTATGATTCCTGAACATATGTCCTAATGCTCATCATATACCAGAAAGCCCTTTTAATACAGAGTACCATGGCATGATGTATCAAGCAGTGCCATCTACTCCCTATCATTGTGTGTAGCATAATGCCGTGGTACATCTACAAAATTCTAGTGGCTCAAAAAGTGGAACTTACACAGTACGATGCCGTACTAGCCCAGTTAGTACCACTTGCACACCATGGCGAGAAGGCACAGTGTATGCCATCTCGTAAGGTCCTGGCAAGGGGGGCCCATTTCATGTTACTGATGCTGTGGCTTGTTCATTTCTTTCTGAAAAATGCCTGAAATGTTGCCTCAGTCAATTACTGCCAGAGCATGTTGGCTGGGTCATTTTTACCCACACATTGCCGGACATGACACCTTCACCCGGCAAGGGCATGGTGGCACTGCTTGCGCCCACTTCAACAGGGACGCCTGACGCATTTTATTCACGGCGTCCACTTTAAGAGGGCACTTTAAACTACCCGCCCAACATTAACAGTAGACAAAAGTCGTTGAACCTCTATTTCATTAAATTAAAAACAAATGGCTTTTTCGATTTGTTATGGAAACATCATTTAAAAGTTATCAAAGTGGTTGCAGTAATGAATTGGCCCGTGGTAATGTGTTTTCTAATCATGCACATAAGCACATGCCCTATTTGTAAACATCATACTTTGTGAGCAATTTAAATGTAATTTATACTGTGATTAAAGGAGCCTCGTTTATTTATATTCCTTTTTTATTTCTAATGTATTAAGTCGGTATCGATTGCTCTGTCCGGTCAATAGCAACACGTATTAACTTCAAGTTATTTCACAGCATGCAACATTAACCTTCCAGGTCAGTGCATTTTCATGTTAACAACAGATGCGCCTAATGAGAAATGATGCTTTGAAAAGCATCTCTTTAGCAAACTCATGTTGTGTGTCTACTGCCGATGCCAAACGGATTTCAGTATTTCTTTTTTTTTTTCTTCTTTCTCCGGCTGTCTCTGTGAAGGCACCCAATGTCGCCTTAACGCGCAGCCTGGGGACACATTGATATTAAGTATAAATCCATATCTATGTGTTCAGATTGTGTATGAGTGACATCTTTGTTTGACATTTTGGGGGCATGTCGCTTCAGGTTTTTTTTTAACAAAGAAAAACGCGTGTTTCCGCTACGTGTTCTTAAAATGTAAAAACAAAAAATAAATAATTAAAAAAACATTGTGAGCCGTCAATTAGATACATGCCAGATTGCTTTTAGAAAACATCAGAGAAATATTAGACAAAGGGAATCAAAAGCTTTATATTTTCACATACCAAAATCTCATGGTGTGCTTTGTCCCCAAAGGGTGATCGACCAAATGGAGTCCAATCTGTCGTAGTTCTTGAATTCGCAGCAATTGGTGTCCACTACTTCAGATTCAATTCCTACAGTAAAAGAGTGTCAGCATTGGAGGCTGGACACATATTGTGGAAAAGGATCTTGGTTCTGGAGCAAAGGCAGCCTGGGGGGTTAAGGGGGTACTCCACTGGTTGCCATGCATGATTCAGTATTAGCAGGCGCGTACATGTTCCACAATGTGTGATGTGCCATCGTCAGCTGCTTAAACCGCCCCCAAAAAATGTGATGGATGGGTGGAATCTTAGGAATTAATCGTAACCACTGACATTGCCCTGGGCCAACTTTCACACCATATTTTTTCTAGCCTTTCTGCGCCATTTCAGAAGTGGACCAAAAAAATGCAAATCATTGTTGGTCCTGCCACCAAAGGAAGCAGACAAGCCATTGCCAGCTGCCATCTTTCTAACCAGCTGGATAATTCAGCTGAAGCCACCAAATGGAAGAGCTTTCAAATCTGGTCATTAATGCTACTTCTGCTGAATCTTAATTTAGACGTGTAAGGAACTACCACGATTGAAACACACCATTATGAAGTGATGTGTATATACAAATACTGAGTGAAATTGTGAGTGCTCAATTGAAGGCAATTTCCAAAGCAAACGCAACAAGCATTGGTTGTTATGTGTGCCAATACATGCCCTAAATACTATCCATACTATGACTGAAGCACACCAATAATATTCACACCATTACAACTCATTGCAATAACAACTTAAAACGTAGCAAACAACATCCACAATACCGAAATACACTTCAGGTGGCTGTGTAATATAACCCTACATGTTTATTTAAAGTAAAAATGTATAAATTGAGTAATATAGTTTACTAACAAAAAGTACCCGTTCTGAGAACGGGTTCTGTAGACAGACATGATAAGACTCTCATCAATTGTTGAAAATAAATGATCCTGTATGTGCTGTTCTAATTCTCATATCGTTTGATGTTGTTTGTACCCTGATGTAAACTGCACTGATAATGGGTTTTGTGACATACCCCGAAGCAGACTCTGGGGGAGGTGAGAGTTGGTGTGCTGCTGCATACTGGGACCTTATGTGCTCTCTCCCCACCTATGGCCTCACCCCAGCGTGGTGCAGTTCCTTGTGGTGTATTGTGGTGCAACTATCTCAGAAATGGTGCATCGTAAGGTCCTTGAAGACCAGTCCTTCTACGACCACATTGTTTTGTCAATTTCGGGAAACCTTCTCATGTGTGTTAGGTGCTGGAATCTGGGGAAAGGGGTAGGGTGCCCAAATGTCATATGCCAGTAATGTCTGGAGCGTCCTAACAGGTAACAATGCAAATGTTGGTGCAGATTGGTGAAACAGTGTGCAATTGTATAAGGAACAATGCTTCGCCAAGCCACAGACCCACAAGCAAATTTTGGCTTTTGCTGAAATCCGGGGAAAGGGGTGGGGTATCTAAATGTCATGTAGCCAGTAATTTCCAGAGGGTCCTAACAATTACTATGTAAAATTTGATGCAGATTTGTGTAACAGTGTGGATTGTTCCAAAACGTTAAGGGTTAAAATAATGTGTTGTTTTGCTAGTCTGCCTTAAAAAATAATCGAAATGTATTGTTTTGTATCTGGCGCAATAACTGCATGGTGTTTCTCTTAATATGTAGCACTCTTTTACACAAGGCCCATATTATCTTATATGTGGTGCGAGTTATGGTTACTTGGCTTACCATAACTGGCAAATTTCAAGGGTTTATCGGTTTTACTTGAAACCATAACATCCCTATAACAATGTTTTTTTAACTGATTATATATATATATATTTTTTTTCTTTTTTTTCAGGGAAATCACATTACTTGCAGGGACGTTAAGTTGAGAACTTAACACAACAAAACCCCTGAAATTCAGCTAAAGCCACCTTAACTGAACACCTCCTGTTGCGCAGCCTATTGTAATGTTGAAAGCCAAACATGTGGTGAGGAGGTGAGAAGGGGAAATTATGAGATGGCAAGTAAACCTTGAGTATTTGCCCACGGTGTGGCAAGAGAGTTTTCAATCCTGGACACTGGTTCAAATATTTGCCCCTGATTGTGGCTGATTTTCAAGGCCACGTGGGTGGACACTGTAACTTCTTTTCAGAGGGTGGACACAACCCCTTGTGTTTTTTGAGGTTGGCAAACTTGCTCAAGTATTTGCTACTAGGATTTTACTCAGGTTGTCATGTTCCCAGGAAAGATACTTACCCACAAGACCACAAACATTTGTTTCATATTGGGATTTTGTTTTTCAGGGAGAATTTCATGACAGATTGCCGAGTTTAAAAGGTGAGCACTTTTTTTTTTCTTTGCAAGCATATTTATTTGAACATTTCCTCACTCAGGTTATTTTTCTGGTGTTCATTACTTTCTTTAAAACTTCAATTCTATTTTGTCTTGTACGCCTTATTCTAAGGGGAAGATCAAATGAACTACAGTTGCATATTTCACTTTAAGATATATCTTCACTTACTGTGCATATGTATGTTCATGGTTGCCAGCTTTTTATTTGCAATGGGGGCCAAAGTACTTGGGCATATGTTATTCTTGCAGCCAGACATTTTCTTACCTTTTCCATGCTGCTTAAATTCGGTTAGTTGGTGTCCTGCTGTGTACCACAACATTCCCCAAGACACGATCCATAAAACAAGGGGATTGTAGCACACTGCTTAACCAAAGTGTGTGAATCAAGGCAAATGTTTTAATCTCATTACGTAAAAGTATTGTGAGTTCTCAAGGAAAAAACTTTAGTTGCAAGGACATTAAGGTGAGAACTTAGCACCTTAACTGTGCATCCCCGGCTGTGCAGCCAATGACCCCAATGATTCCATCACAGATTACAACATGCCCAATGACTATGGCCATGCCCCCAAGAATCTCACCAGTGGCCACAACCATCGCAATATCATTAAACCATATAACACATACGTACATTACACCTTCAAATAACAAGATTCTCCCTGACACACCTGACATCCAAATGATGTCAGCGGACACTAAAAGTGGCCACGGACTCTGCAGCACCAGCAAACCTTTTTTCCACCTATAAAAACAGCTCCATGTCAACTTTATTCCACTGTCTTACCCTTACTTGGCCCTCTTTCAGCCACCAAATAACCCTGAATGTGTTTTTCCAAATGTTTTTCTCACTGTGCTATCCGCTGCAAATTTGTTCTGAAGGGGCCATATACTTTTTTTTGCAAAGTTGATGAGGATTTGTCAAAGGGCGCCAAAGTTATAAGCCACCCAAAAAGTGCTCTTTCTATAAGTTGAGCAACTTAACCATAACTACAGGGCTGCTACCACAGGCACTTGAATTAAAAAGGTGGTTAAAATAGATCCATATACAAATGAAAGCATACCTTATTAGCTATAGATGTACTTGAATCTCAAAATTAGAATCAGATGAGTAGTTCAATCTCATGATAACTGCACTGTGAGAGTTGAAAGGCAAGTCTGATCTGATGAAGTGATTAGGAGTGTTCTATGTAGAGTTTTTGAATGTAATTGGTGGATGAATGTGTGACTGTTGAAAAGTAGCCAATGGGGGAGTGTTACAGAGATGATTTTAAAAGAGTAGGAGGAATGCCCTATGCAATGATGTCCATGGATGCCGTGGTAGTACACGGACCTGCATGTGCCATCTGGGTCCTTTGACCAAGCCATGTGTCTGCAGACATTTTCACCATTCACGGACACCAATAACTCGTGCATATTGATGATATGTTTGAATTATATTGTTGCGGTTGTGGTCAGTGTCCAGATTCTGCCCCTAAGAATCTAGACACTAGCCACGGCCACAGTAATATGTGTATTGTAATTATAATTATAGATAGTCTAGGGGGAGTATGAATCTGGACACTGGAAACGGCCACATTAAGAGGTGTATAATAATTATAGCTACTCAAGGGTGGGTAAACAATATGTGTAATATGCTGGAAGGATATTATTGTCTGTGAAGTCATGTAACAGATAAAATCTGAAGAAAGCCTAAAAAGAAGCCTGAACAAATCTGTAAAAAAAACTAAAAAAGGTTCTTTTCAGACCCAACCTCAAAGGGGAAGAGGGGCACACTATTTAAATTTTCATTCCCCACCCTCAGATTTTTTGATGTGTCCGTGGACAGCGGGGTTGTCAGTGGGCAGCGCATATTACAAAGAGGGATTTTGAGGTTGAGAGGGATGCAAATGAGATGTAGCAGAGGAAGGGATTGGTCAATAGGGTTTAAGGGTGTGGAGTGTGAGCAGAGAGTTTGTCAGAAAGTGTTTTTCCTGCGAAGAGAGGAGATAGCTATGGCTGTGTATTTCAGAAAGCAGATTGTCTGGATTTTGGAAGATTTGTGGATAAATTGGTTGGCGGTGCATGCAGATCGCTGCAGAGTGGCTGTACATCTTGGATTCCCTCAGGTGGAAGTGCACTAACATGGAGTGTGTGGAATGAAGTGGCTGGATTTCGTACCTCTCTGTGCTACTTTGGTGACACAGTGTCATCCAGACATTATTATTATTCATTGTGGCGGGAACAGTTTAGGACATATGTCTGGAATCTCTTTGCAATTTGCAATGAAAGAAGAACTTGAGAAAGTCATGGACATGTATTCAAACTCCAGAGTAATTTTTTCCCGTATTGTGCAGGGACAAATCTGGCTGCATTCTTCTTCATTTGGTCCACAAATGGAGAAAGCAAGGAACAATGTTAACAAGGATGTCTAGTACAAACATTTTTTGCAGAGATGCAGTACATCTTACTTATGCCGGCAATCATATTTTTCTGCAAAATATACAAAATGCATTGCAACATTTTTGTAATTAGAGCAATCCATTTTGCAGTAGGTGTTGACCATTTGAAGTTTTCAAAACACAAAAAAACACCACAAAAAGGCTATTTTCAGAGCCACCACTTCCTCCCAGAGAAAAGTGAATGGTTGTGACAGGGCAGCATTGCACAGATTTTAGATGTCCACAGACTGTCCACGGACTTGTAAAAATGCACAGGGCCCTGCGCATTTCATTGACACTTGTCCTTTTGTACTGTGAAAAGCAGCTCTGAAAAGAGTCTTTTTTTTTTTGGTTTTTGTTGTTTTATATATTTTTTTTGTTTCTTAAACACGATACACAAAGAAAGGAAGGGAAGGGAGGGTAAGGAAAGGACACCAACCACAGGGATAAGAAAGGGCAGGTGGAGAGAGGAAGATGTAGGGTGGGCCTTATTCAGGTAGGTAGCAGTTTTTCTGATGCTCGTTCTGATGCACTTCGAAGGTTCTCCCCCTGCAGAGTACTGCATCACAGTACATGCACAATACTGTGACCTTCGAAAGGTAAGGATCAACAGCATTTTGTATGGCCTGCGAGGCAGCTGGAGGGATGAGCTTCCACACAGGATGTTGTAGGAGAACTCAACCTACTAAGTTTATTGCAAGGTACAACCTTACGAATAGCCCCACCGTGGAACGATTTTAGGTGTTGCTTCATTGAAGAGGTACCATAGCTGTACAAACCCGGTTTCCCACAACTCAGCACCATCTTGCACTGATTGCAGGTCACCTTGTGTGCACATGCTTTTGGTACTCCATCAACAGTGTAGATGGAGTAATAGCATCCACACCCAAGATTCACATTGAGAACTAGTAGTAGGGACTTCCACTACCTCATCCTCTTCATCCTCTTCATCACTCTCTTCCGTATCCTCACGCCTGTTCTCCTCTGCAGTCCCTCAGGGAGGGGTTGGTGGTGGAGGGGATGGGGGTGCTGCTGAGACAGCAGTAGCACCAGCAGCAGCCATGGATGCCATCAGGACAGCTGTTTCATAGAGCAATCCAATGCAACAAGGACCAGTCTACAGTAGCATGCATAGAGTAATTGACTGGGTGTGGATAATTACTTGATTAAGGGAACAAGGTTGCAGTTTGTGGTTGTTTCTCTAGGGTACAACATTTGTGCATGGTACACTGTTGTTGTATTAACATGTAGAAATCATTGGGTTATTGGACAAAAAAATCTATGGTGGATTGAAAAAAAACCTGCTGTATACATTTACAGTTTATGACATTTACTTGCTTTTTAAGTTTACTTGTTAGAGAATACATGTGTGTCTTTGAAGTAGTTAGATATGTTTTGCCGTATTGTAAACTGTATTGGATTTTAAAAATACTAGTTTAGTACTATGTACATAATATGTAATTATAAGTGTAATAGCATGCTTGAAATGTATTGTAATGAAGGGTATGTTTAAAGTAGTTAGATACCAGTTGGCATATTATAACTGTGTATTGTAGTGTACTAGATACCCATTGACATATTATAACTGTGTATTGTAATGTACATTAGTGAGTACATTTGGGTTGCAAGAATATTAGGTATGCATTTGTTTCATATGCAGTATAGTAGCCTGAAGGGGTTAAGGCACCAGTGTGGTAGATTATGCCTGCTGTTGTAAAGGATTTCTTCCCAATAGATACTTGGCCGTGTGTTAAGCTTTTGAACTCAAATTTTTCTTTGGTACCATCTGCATTGTACCTTAGAAGAATTTGTTTAACATATTGGTCATGTGAATATATTTGTATGCTAGATCAATTGCAGGAATTGTAAAAAGAGCATAATATGCCATGGTTTGCATTCTGCAGAAGCTGGTGAAATGGAATGCATTCTGAATTTGGTATATATACATAGAAAAATGTTTCAATAGGGATGTGCTCTTGTGAATCATGGTTGCAGGGAGTTTATGTATGTTTCCACGTGTATGAAATCTGGAAGATTTCATTTGTAGGGATGTTTTGGGTTTTGAGTACTTGTAGTAAGTATGCTCTGTGGGGTGTATTGACCCACTTTTTCACTGCTATGCTGCATCACTCTGTTATGATGGTGCCAGAAACGGCAAAATGGCAGCAAAACCCTTGTGCGCACAAAAACTCCTGAAAATTGTGCTTTTCCACACACAAAAAGATGGCTGCCAATCTGCCACACATATTGCCGGTGGTGGAACAGAGCTCTCATTACTGAAATGTGTCACTGGGCTCACAACAATTGAAAATGGAGTGCAGAAGGAAAAAGCAGTGCTTTGTTAAATGGAACTCCAAATCTCGCTTTAAATCACTTTTTCTTTGTTGCTGAAACTCCAGAATGCTGGAACAGAACACCTTTCAAAAATTCAAAATTCCTACTGGGTGCTACAATTGAATTAGTTATGAAATCATTGTGAACTTACAAGGTCCTGAAAGGCTGAAAGCATAGAGAGATTTTCACAGCAAAAGTGGTCTGCCTGTGGATCTGTCAAAAATCTCTGTGCAGCAGAGGGCTACTGTGATGACAAATGTTTGCAATCTAAAAGGCCTGTTACTGATAGTAACTCATATTGTAATTGTTTGATCCAGTTTGTTTTGTGCTAAAGAAAAGGCCACCAAATTTTACAATTAATTTAAACCTGGCTGAAGCTGCAGAACTTGAATAACAGTTTTCTCTCGCAGACTGAAGGTCTTTCCCCCAGCAGGAAATCACACAGAGGTGTTAATTACAGGGTAGGAAAGAACCTGGTCTACAAAGGCAAAAGGAACAATGACAAGCTGCAGATCAGGAAATTCGAAGTGACAAGACAGTCGTAAATGGCCTCTGCAAGGAACAAACATGGGGGAAGGCTCCTGGGCTTCCAGGGAGAGACCAAGGTGTGGAGCCAAACAACCATTTGTTGCTTAACATCGACAAAGAACATATTTTTAAAAGATGGATAACTTACTATTTAAAATTGTGAAAAACATAAAAATAACAGAGATGTTAATATAATTTCAGGCTGCACAGGTGAAAAGGTGCCAGAACTATGTAACAGGTTCTGGACAGCAATGGCAAGAAATGTGATATTACGCAAAATGTATTTCTGCTAGAATTGTGAAACTTTATCCACTCATTCCTGTGTTAAACACACACACTTGTGTAGAAATGTTCTTAAAAATTGGGCATTGTGTTCATAATGAAAAGGGCAAAATTCTGTGAAAAGCGGAGACACGATCCCACAGCTACGGCGTTTTGAGGAATAGCTGCTAGGTAAAATATTTAATCGGTATATGTGATTTTCATAGAGGTTGCACATGTGGAAATATGTATTTTATCAATAGTAGATTTTGTGTTCCAGGGGCTAGGGGAGGATTCTCAGCCTCATAAAATTGCACCATAAAGATGACCCTCCGTTTCTCTCCTCATATCAAGGCAGAGAGTAGACTATGACCCAATCACCTTTCAAAGGGGCAAGCTTAGGCTAAACCGGCCCACACCCCCCCTTTATGATGTCATTTCAGAGCATAAATAGAAACAGCTAACCACACATAAGGACAGACAGATTCACTCACTATCCTGATGCTGCGGAGCAACCTGATGCTGAACTCTACATCTTCCTTGCTCTAGACTGCAGAAACTTGGCAACGCAAAAGGCCTTTTGCATAACTGAACCATTCCCAGCTAGGCCTCAAATTCCAGAACAGAACCCCACAAGCCTAAGGGAAAACATCATAATACAGCCGGGCTGTGCTGTTACTGCTTGCCTACTGAAGGGAAATATCCTCAGAACCAAGAAGGACAGACCCGATCGAGTCCTGTGCCGTGCTGTGACCAAAGCGCCTTGCAGAGCCGATCCAGTCCGATGTGCCCAGCCGTCTTTCCTAAACCAGATCCAATTCTCTAACCAGAACTGGCAGTCCCATTTAAAAATGTATCCAGTGAGTATAAATAGGAAGAATTGTGTCACTAGCATGTGTAATTTGCATAGTCTTAGCCTTATCTTAGATCCAGCCTATCTTGTAATCAGAACCTGCATTGTTAGGAATATATTTGTATTGTCTTATCTCTCCAACCCATCCTATCTTTCCTGCCTGAACTGATATTGTTAGAACTATCTCTGCGCTGATCCTTTTCTCTTCTGAAGAAGGCAAGTTTCCTTAGCAGGCAGTCACCCTGATCAAGTGACTGTGTTCCTGTGTGGTATTCGTTTTGTTCATAGTTATCCTCTAGTATCAGAAACCCTTTTGTCTTTTTTAAAAGTGCATTACTGTTTTCCATTCTTGCGCCTATCTCGAAAAAACGACCACTACTAAAATGTCTATAACTCCCTATGTTTTTGTGATAGAAACAAAACTTCTGCTTGTAGCTAATATCCACAGCTTTCCATCGCACATAAAACCATATTCGAAATCAATGCGATTCTCCAGTTATCACGCAGTGAAAAGTTTGCCATGAATTTTCATTTTGGGAAATTTGTACACGTGTAAAACAGCTTTTAATTGCTCCCGACTTGAATTTTAAGATTTCAAATGTTTTCTTGGGATTAAATCAGTGCTTGTGTTTGTGTGCAACTATCCAAAGTGGTTCCCATAAGAATTTATAATAATTTCAGCAATTTTGACCACATTTGGTGTTTTTGCCGAGTCCATTCCAAAGATAACTTTAAAAGCCAATCTGACAGCTTGACAGTCAATTCCATTTTCTCTTGTGTTGAAAGGTGGAAAGTGGTATTGATATTCTGTTTGAATTCTGCCATTCCTGAATACCTGCTCTCTCCTCCTATCTCTTTACAATACCGATTGGGGGTTTAGGGGTCTGCAGGGGGAACCTCTAACCACAGTGCTATCTGATCTGAACCAACACAAAAGTATTATTTTCTGTGCTGAATTGTTTTACTCTCCACTTACTCCTTGTGTATTAAAGATATTATTCAGTGTTACATCATACCCTTGGTGATTGTTGTGTACCTATTGAAACCTATTGTGATTACATTTTAAATACATAAATAAATATTTACCTTTGCAAACCAGCCTGATTCCTGGTTCAGTGTGACCGGGGGGTTCCAGGAGAAGGGTGTGATATGAGTGGTATATCATTCAGATTAATGAACTTTTAGACAAAAATAAATAAGGATTTCAATTGTACACTGCATGCTAGGTGTTGACTTGGGTGTGTGCCGGATTGAAATCACTTACAATTAGAACTTCCAGTGGATCTTCCTGTATGTTTATGGTGAATGTTACCATTCCTGTACAGTATTGCAATTAATGCCTTACACCTGAGATACTGTAGGTGCTGTTAGGATTTTTTTGTGGCATATGTATGAAGGACAAGCATCTGCAAACACAACTGGTCTGAGCCATTTAAGTACATTTTGTGAACAATTGGTAGCAATTGGAAGAGAAGATTGATTGCTATATTAGCGTATCAGTTTACTCCAGTTGTGTTGCTGAATTTGAAAGAACCAGAGAGTTGTTCCTCTTTATCCTTTGATGGGCCTGCAGTTATTTTTTACCAAGAGATATTTGTCTCTATGGGCCTCATTACGAGAATGGAGGTAGCCATGCCATACTTACCGGCATGGCTGCCTCCATTCCGGGTACCGGGTCCGGGTTCCCTGAATGGGGAAACGCCAGGCCATTCTGACCTAGGAAGGCCCGGTATTTCCCGATTCAGGGAACCCGGACCAGGTTCATCCCCCTTCCCATTTGAACTCCCACAGGGCTCAATGGGAATGGGGAGCATGCTAAAAATAGGCCCGGTAATGACAGGCCTGTTTTTAGCATGCTGGGCTGCTCGCGGGACCCGCTAAGGACGTCTAGTGAAACAAGGCGTCCAGAGCGGGTCCTGCGAGTGGACCTCGTAACGAGGCGGTAGGGGTTTAACAGGGCTGGGGCTCTACCGTCCCTGTTAAACCCCTACCACCAGGGTCGTAATGAGGCTCAGTGTCTTTCGATGGACGTGCATTTTGTTTTTGGACTAGAGAGTTTTGCGCCTGTATAATTTGAGGGACAATCAGTTGTTCTTTGATATTTTAGTGTTATTGCAGGGAGATCTAGTATAGCTTCTGTTTTTATTCATTTTATTTCTAAAGGTGTTGCTTTTTGAGGTACTGGGTACATATCTAGAAATGGGTGTACTGTGCATGTAGCCTGTTTCATTCTAGAATGCAAGGAATGTCACCGTTTATTGCATCAAAGTTAACTAGGAATAGACCATCAAGTGTTTAGAGAAGTGATCATGCTATGTAACTCATACCTTTTTTGAAGTATGTGCTGCCATTGTTGATCAGTGTGTGGTCTAGAGTTAGATCTTGTGAATTGTGAATAGTGACAGCATATGTCAAGAGACAGAGAGAATTGTTCTCTACATACATGTCTTTGAAAAGAAGTAACCATGCTATTGTGCGGTCTTTTCTTTTAATTTCTGCAAGTTTGTCAAAGTAGATGTTGACAAACTGAATGTTGTTGTCATGTAGATAAGTTTGGAATCCATAAACTGTACCAATTGCTCCATGTCTAAACCTTGTTCGACGTCAAGGTTACATGTGAAGATCCTAATAGAAATGGAACTTTGATATTTGTTTGTTATGACAGGCCCTCTGCAGTAAGAGTCTGTTATAGGAAAAGAGACTTTGGCAGAAGGTTCTGATCGTGTCCTCATGGAAGAGAAGCCAGAGTGTGTGCGAAGCTTGAACACGCCACCTTGCTGAAAATGTGACATATTATTTCTTGAACACTGCTCTTTTTTGCATACATTATTGTCCTACACTCTTTTTGTATTTAGAAGTAAAGATTTGCAATAGGTTTATTAGTATAGGCCCTTTTATTTTGACAGAGAATTGACTAGGACCGTGTTATTATTATTTGATGGTTGTAGCTTTCTCCCATCCTTAGATTTAGGTTAGATAGGCATTCAACAAACCCATTAAAATTAAAGTTCAATAAACACCCTTGAACTGAGATCACTTGTGTCTGTCTTCACTGTTTGATACCATGCCTTCTGACAAAACCAAGAAGCACCTGGGAAGTATTGTCAATTTCATGATATGCCATCCCCTTATCAATGTGACAGTGTGATAATGCATTAAACACTGGCAGTGTAGACGATGATGCTGAGCCCAAGAAGTAGTTAAACAAAAATCTCAAAAATGTCATACCAAACTTGATCTTGCAGACGATATCACTTCACAGAGGAGGCTGCTATACAGGAAGGCAGGTCACTGAGGCAACAGGCATGAAACACATAAGCAGACATGAGAAAACAATGACAATAGGAGGCCAAGGACAAACACACACAAAAGGGAGCATGCAAATAGAAAGTGCAAGGGAAGTCAGACTTCACTGGTAATGGACGGAATTTGGTGAAATGTGAATGGAACTGAATTTAGCAGTGAAATGCACCCAGCAGCTGTCAACATGCCTCACAATAACTGACAGTGCACCAGGCATGGTACATGGTCTCCATGGCAAAAAAAAAAGAATGGATAACCAGGTGTGCCTTGTGTCTGTGGAGTACATTGCATCACAACAATGTGCATCAATGCTGATATGTGTGCAGTTTGGTTTGGGGCAGCAACCCCAGAAGGGGGAGAAGCACCAGGATTGGACTGCCTCTATAGGATGGAATTACCATTAAACAATGTTCTAATGGAAAGACATGTGACAGGCAAGACACATGTGTCAAGTCCAAGGAAACACTCGCCACCACCACCTTAAAGACATGTCACCATGAGAATAGACCATCCAGTGTTTAGAGAAGTGATCGTGCTAGGTAACTCATACCTTCTTTGAAGAATGTGCTGCCATTGCTAATCAGTGTGTGCTCTAGAGTTAGACCTTGTGAATTGTGAATAGTGACAGCATATGTCAAGAGATAGAGAGAATTGTTCTCTGCATAAATGTCTTTGAAAAGAAGGAACCATGCTATTGTGTGTTCTATTCTTTTATCTTCTGCAAGTTTGTCAAAGTGGATGTTGACACACTGAATGTTGTTGTCACGTGGATATGTTTGGAAGCCATAAACTGTACCAATTGTTCCATTGTCTAAACCTTGTTCGACATCAAGGTTACATGTTAAGATCCTAATAGAAATAGAACTTTGATATTTGTTTGCTATGACAGGCCCTCTGCAGTAAGAGACTGTTATTGGAAAAGAAACTTTGGCAGAAGGTCCTGATGGTGTCCTCATGGCAGAGCAGCCAGAGTGTGTGCGAAGCTCGAACACGCCACCTTGCCCCATGCTGAATTTGGTGAAAAGTGAATGGAACTGAATTTAGCAGTGAAATGCACCTAGCAGCTATCAACATGCAACATGTGACAGGCAAGACACATGTGTAAAGTCCAAGGAAACACTCACCACCACCATCACCTTAAAGACATGTCACAGCACATAAATGGCTGGGGTAGCCACCCTCATGACAACTCACCCACTGAGGCCCTACAGTGATGACCAAACCCAACTAGGATCCTGCAACCAGTGCCAACATGATTATTGGCAAAAGACAGCATGCATACACAAATCACCCTAACAACAACCTGTGTCACATGCACCCACAAGCCTGGACCTGTTCCCCCAAACAAGTGAAATGATATGATTATCTGATAAGTTATTTATAACTTGCTTAATACCTAGAGGTCTCTAAACACAGACCCAGAGATCGAACCTCTGGTTCTCCATGTCGTCTTGCTTCCAAGACAAGCATGTTGCCCCAGAGCTATCCTCCTGATAAATAAAAGCAACCCCACACAGTGTCATACTCCATGCTACAAAACACAAGTCCAACCTGAGTGCATTTCACTTGTGCACATGTGATCCACTGCATCCCACCTGAAAATACATATGGATATCGCAAAAACACATGCATTGTAAATACTTCAGTATACTGCCCATTCATGACAACACATGTAGGGAACACAAAAGTAGGCATGCACCACCCAGTGTACAAGGATCACAGAGTGCAAGAGGGAGACAGGACACAGAGTGATGATTGATGATCAGTGGAGTGGAGCAGGATAGAGCGGAAGAGAGGGACATGAAATAACATTGCAATGAGGAGACGTCTGGAGCAGAGAGAAGGATGGACCTGACTGACATGACAATGTGTGAGGGCATAGACAATCCTCCTTAGGGAAGAAGATGGAGACATGAAAACCTCTTTAAGAAGCATCCTGGTCTCAGAGCACGGAAGGAACAGAGATGGACAAGAACCACATCTAGTGGTACATGAAGGACAAAAGTGGGTGACAGTAAAGTGCAGACTGGCAAATAATGGACACACGTGAAAGGTCAATCATCAGCTCTACCTCAAACAAACACACCTGCAGCACACACCATGACATGCAAATCACCCAAATACCCAGGTACGCAACACCGCTGCAAAGAAGGCACTCCAACCATATATGCAGACCCAACAGCAAACAACATACACTCTGTTACTACAACACTGCAAATGGACATATGGACAATATGCAGCTGTTCTCTCACCACCCAACACCCCACACACACTGATGAGTCTGTCCCAGGAAGTGTGCCTGGATTCCAGGGTGTACTTGCAACTCACACGGCAGAACAGATGAAGACAAACTGTGAGGATTGGCCAATCATACACATGCATGGGTCCACAATGTGGGCACGCATTGTTAACTCACTGGCAGTGGCAGAAGACATGAAGAAGGAATCAAATCCAAAGGACATGTAACACACCCTGGTTCAGATAACCAACAAAACCAAATACTGTACTAAAAGTGTCCTCATTGTTTAACACAGAACCAGTCAGACACGGGAACACACGCGCATATTTGTGTAACTCAACATGCATCGAGTGTGACAAACATGTCCTGTAGAGTCAATACACACAAGAGGCCAGAATAATCATCCATAGTCTACGTCATGAAGCTCTGCAGTGGAGGATGATGATACATGAGAATCAATGTGTGTGCCACATGTCAAACAGTGGCATGTTTGGGCATGTCATGGTAGAGTAGAAGGGAGTGGATTGTGAAGTGGAACAGGTCAATGAGAAGTGTTCAAAAGGAGTACCATTGCAGGGTATGGCAGGGAACATGTGAACAGGGGGAGTGGGAGGGTGGCAGTAAGGACACATCATCACGGTTGGTCATACAGATGCACAGTGAATGCATGCCATCAATCAGTCCGTACACTAGCACTCAATGAAACATTCCCAACGGGCAAAGTTTGTATAGTGCTATCGATTCACTTCAAATTATGGCGTAAATTGTCTAAGTGCAGCCACACAAACAATGCACATGCATAGAAGTGTAACTGCGCATTCACACACTTGCATGTGTATATACACACATCTGCCCATCCATTTCGCACAACACAAAGTTAAGGTTAAGGTGATGTGTACTGCATGCAAATTCCATGGTTACAAATAACACCCACACAATATACGAGACATAGCACATGTTTACCTGGTGACTGGGCTGGCATGATGTGATTCCCTCATCCACCAGGAACTGTGCCTCCAAATGCATGAGAGGAGGGCCGGTGCCTGCCAGAGGGGATGGGGACAATGAATGCAAAAGTGTACATGGTTGACCTCCCATGGAGAGCAGCCACTGCATGATTCTGTAGCACTGTAAAAACATGGGACAATGCATTACAACAGCCATATTTCACAATCAAACATCAAGCACACATGCATTAACAATCTCGTAAAGGCAATGTTACCTGTATATGCCCTCCTGTTTTCCATGATGCAACCATGGCAGTTGGCGTCACTGTGTCTGCTTGTCCACAACTGCATCTATTATGACCCTGAGAGCGCAACTGCACATGTCGTGGGACCCACAAAATTGAGAAAGAATAAATCCACCTTGGAAAATGAAACAAATGAGAGAAGTCCATATCAGGGCCAGTGGAATGTAACAGACCAACAAAAATTGTGAATGCAGAATCAAGTGGAATCAAAAATAAACCTCTGGCCAGAATAAAAGGTCCATCATGTGTGAGGGTGGTGGGGGGGAGGGGTCCACCCAGGAGAGGGGAGGTGTAGGAGGCATGCCAATGTCCAAAAATTAGACCAAAAAAAAACCCCTACATGGACTCATGGACCCCACAGCAACGGTGGACAAGGAGACCGGTCTGTGCTGGGACTACGATCCAGCTGTTGAAATGCATGAAGATATGGTGTTGGAGCCAACCAGGCAGTGCCAGCCCTGGTTTGCACTGGCTCCTGCCAGCCGTGTCACATATGAATGCACCAGCACAGTGATGTTGGTGAGGTCTCCATGCATTTCCTCACAAATGGCTGCAGAATTTTGTATGTGCGCTGTATGCACTGAATTGCTCAGAGAGTGTCTGCCTGAAGGCATCCATCTCCTCCTGGATCAGTGTCATAGTAGCTGAGAGCTGGTCATGGACGGCAGTATTCAAGGTGAACATTTCATGCCTCAGGGCTTCACTGTGTGCTTGAAGATCAGCCTGTTCACCTGCATGCACAGTCTGTGGGAGTGGCGTGAGGACCGCATTCCCTGCCGCTGTTGCTCTACCCGGGATGCTTGCAGTGTCATGTACTTGGCCATTGTATCCATTCCCTCAGATATCTTGTCTAACACATCTCTATGACGGAGGGTGGCATGAAACATCCCGGTCTCCCCAGCCTGCACACATCCCTCACGTGTGCGGGTCCCATGGCCGCCAGATGCTGGTTTTCATGCCCATTGCTGTGGCGCACATGTCATTGGCTGCAAGCCTGCAACCCTTCCTTGGACATCAGCCCCAGGACCTGCAGCCAAATGATGGGAGGGTGGCCTTGCAGCCGTAACCACTGCAGACGGGGTGACAACCACTGACTGGCCTTGAGCAGCCAGCTGCCCCGCCATAGACTCACAGGCTCCACCTGATCCACCCATTGGGTTACTCACTTTTGCCTTCTTTGAAGTATGCATATCAGGTTCTGCTTCAAAGCTAGCTGAGTCAGAAGAGTCTGAAGAGTCTGCAGCACAACTTAGGATGGTCTGGAGCACTAGTGCATTCTCACCGCCTACCACACCACGTCCCCCACTGGTGGTATGATACACCATCAACTCTTCCTACTCCTCCTACTCCTCCACCTCCTCCTCCTTCTCTGCATCTGGTGCATCCTCACCTGCACACGAACAGAGAAATATGTGTTGATACATGTTAAAAGAGACACAAATGCGCATATGCTTCAAGGGGTACTCTGAAAGAAATGGCAGGAGACACACAAATCAGACATTGTGCATTCGCACACTTGGTCCAGTAAGCAACAGATGCATGACATTTGCTGACAGGTGACCTCCCCTAACCCCATCATGTCCATGCAAGCACTGGGTACAATGACATTCAAAAGTGTTGTAAATGTACAATGAGGGGACATTGAACTGTCAAGACGCCACACATCCCAGTGGAAAAGCAATGCATATGTAACAATTGAATGTTAAATAAAATCACATGGGAACAGCCAGTCATCCATATCCACAGAAAACTGTAGCTGAGGTGCAGCCGTTACTTATGTGCATCTTATGTGTATCCTTGCACAGAGTAGCTGGCATGCTGGATGTTGTATCAGAGGTGGACATGGAGCTTTCAGGAAAGGTTGGTCTTCACCTATGTTTTTGGTTTGCGAGGGGACATGTTGTGGATGTTCCTCGTGCAGCTCGATTCCGTTTGCGTGTCTGCTAGAATTGCGCATTTAAATCCATGAATGCGCACAGGCTTGCGCGGTGTCATTCTCAGTGTATGGCACATGTGGGAGAAATTTTCCATGAATCAGGCCCTAAGTGTAAAGAACCACTTCCTCACTTCAGTGCTAGAATAGCATGATTGCCTTGTTATGTGAATGACACAGATACACTCTGTCAATACATTAAAACATGTATGTCAAAACTAGGGGTCCCAGTTATATCCAATGACGAATACCTAAATTCAAAATCCTCTTACTTTAAAGCGATTCAGGGCATGATTCATTTTTTTTCTCACAATGGTTCAAAAAGACGTTGCACTGCTGAAAAGTGGCTTTGCACTGCTGACACAAACCCTGATTCATGGAACTGTGCAAAGTGTGTTTTTCCAATGCAAAGTCATTTTGTACTGCAAAATATGATGACAAAATGTATCATGGGCAGCTCATCCCACATTTATCCCCAACACCTAGAAGGAGTTTAACAGCGTACTGCATGATCAACTGAGAACAGTGGATCAGGTGCATGATTTGGCAATGCATATCCCAAATAGTGACAAAGAAATCCATATCCAAAACAAAACACACTACAAGATACCCCCAAACATTGCAATTGCTACACATGTGACACAGCTGCAAAAGGTTGCACTACATGGAAAAGTGCATCATGCAATGATGATTAGCAACCACATGCAACCATGCCATGTGAGTCAGGTTGTAGTGTAACCTGAATAACCAGTAATTATGTGGCCACCAAATAACATCTCCACCAGACACATGAAGATTGAAGGTGGAAGGACAATGGAAAAGTGAGCTGCAGAACCACATGAAATCAGCTATACGCAGACATGGGTTATACTGTAAATCCTACATAAGCAACATGTTGGCATGTTGAACAACAACTATGAATGGCCACAACTCCAAAATGACACAGTTATCTCTGCAATTGAGTGTGTGATGGCTTCCAGAAGGTGCTGGGGCAGCAGGTAAACTGAAGCAATTTCGGAACACTTGACACAAACGACTGCTAACTGATAAGTCGGCAAGCCCTCCTTTTTGGTTCACTCTCATTTGTTTAAATATCTAAATAGGTACTGGCATATCTCAATTACTGTTCTGTCTACTATGTTTACCTTTAATAAAGGTATAGCTATGTGGAGGATTGCCATCTGGCAAGGGTGTAGACGCCCTGGATTATTTGATGGTTATTTAAACATGAAATGATTTGCTGAATTCTCTGTCAGAGTGGGTGGTCTGCTGACCCCTCTCCAAAAACTGCAGGCCAAAAACATACTACACATCTGTGCCTCGAAATATCGGTAGCCCAATCTACAACCCTTGCTCTGCAGTGGCACAGCATAGGTTCAAGAGCACAGATGCCCTTTTGACAGCTGCTGTGACAGCCAAGTCACTGCAGCACAGGGGATACATGTATGATGTTCACCACTACTGCAAACAACCCATGATTATGAATGTAATGTGCTGGTGGCACTTTAAACTTTACATATTAGCCATAGCTGGGTTAGGGTATGGTGGATGGTATTTCTTCTTATTATTAAAGCCCAATACAACTGATATCACATGTGTAAGCCCAGCCAGACAGGTTGTTTTTTGCTCCTGCCAACACAACTGTAGACATGGGAGTTGTCTCTCTTTCTTTCTTTTTAAGGGCAGTTAACACCATCCCCAGAGAGAGAGAGATAATCCACAAGAAGCTTTCCTGGCAACAAGAATCAAGGTCCACAACCATTTACAGCAGGATGTTGCATTCCATAAGAGCTTTTTATTCTATTGAGAGCGGAATTGGCTGGGTCAGTGTAGACACAGGGAGCTCCTTACAACTGGAGGACTGTTCCACCATCTTGTTTCTCTCTGCTTCTATCCTTTCCTTCTGGTCCCTTCCACTTCCTGTAGCACAAAGCAATGTGGGTGTGACATCAGAAGGCAAGGTCCTCTTGTTCCAAGGACTTGGATTGGACCCTTTAAGTAGCCTTTCTTTTGTTTAATCCCCTTCAGACATATGGTTTTAAAAGAAAGGGTCTCCCACTCCTCATCATAACCACTTTGGAACAGACACTTAAGGAAGACTCCATTGGATCTCTTTTGGGGGAGTTGACTTTACACAGCCCTCCACCAGAGAAGAATGAGGTCCTCATTTACAAAATATGTTAACATGAGAAAGTCCCATTGACAATATGTGTGTAAATCAGATCCTGGATATCCAAGCCTGTGGTGAGATCTGTTCCCTACCCACTCCCAGGACACATTGTCAGTGACCCTTGGTGGTGGAACAAAACATGCATCTATACCAGCCACACTGCTTTTAACACACAAGGATGTAGGAGCACAACTAATATCCTGCACACGGCAACAAGTCCCACAATAGATAAAACCTATAAAAAAACACAAAAGGTGTTAGTGTGCAGTGTTCTGGTCCAGGAGGGAATACGCACGTGTTCTCGCTAATCCTTACCAAGAGGGACGGAGAACCACTGTGCAACTTGGTGCTAAGCAGTAACCATCAATCAAATTCAGAATAGTCAACGAAATTTTTAACTACTCAAAATAATACAAAAACTTTTTTGATAGAAAAATAGACAATTTATTCATAAACATAGATTAAAATTCAGAAACACAACCAATAGGCAGCTCCATACTCAAGGTATAATCTGTGAAGTTGACAGACAGTAACAACAAATAATAATGGTTACAAGCAACATAGAATGCAACAGGGAAAAACGAAAACAAGACTAATATGTTTTCGTGCTCAACACTGTGATTAATCTAACCTATCAGTTAGTAACAAAAAATACAGTTGTTGACCAAAGATGTGTTCAAAATTCTGTAGTTCATTCACTACCACTACCCACCATTCCCATTCAACCAAACATGTTTCATTACTCATGCAATACACTCACAATAAAATCGGGAAATTATTCAGGGGTGCTAATTTGCCTGTATACACAATCACCAAAGTTTTTTTGTAAATAGAAGGCCTAAACTGGTCTTCAATAGTGATCCTATATATGGGTCAACAATTTGATCGTCCACAATCTGGTCAGTTAGTTCCCACTGTGGTGGATTTAATCACTTGGTTGGTTCGAGAGACAATGTGTTCCCACCTGGAAGAGAGATAGGACTGAGATCAATAAATAATCTTAAATCCTGGATGGCCTTCAATACAATGTGGATCATTGGTAACCACCTCAAGAAAAGCATCTTAAGTGCTTTATTACCACAAACAAGAAACCAAGTGCTGTAACATCATACATAAACAGATGTATATGGTTCATCATCAAAACCCTTCTGCTGAAATTAAAACTGAATTAAGCGGTATACCTGCTAATCCTCAACCCAAACTACAGGCTAAGGCTAAACGTGGCTTTACACAGTGATGTGCAAAAGGTGGAGTGAATGGCTCAACACGTTCGCACATACCGGTAGTACTGGGGAAATTCATGTCCCTGTCTATCCGGGAGCTGCCTCATACTTTCATCATGCATAGCGGTATTCAACATTAAGAACCACTGCCAGGATCTCATTGTGGTAAAGGAGTCCTGATTGTGTGTGCCATCCTCCCTTGCTGGAATCCTGAGAACAAGAACTGAACTTCTTTCTGAGCACCAGAGGGGGACCTACAGTATTCTGAGAGCCAAGACATCCAGGATCCATGTTTTACATCACATCAAACTGCCTTCAATCCAGATATGTGGCACCTCAGGAAACAGTGGTACTGCTTATGGCACTCGATTGAACCTTCAAACCACTGTGCTTGCAATTTCAAAACAACTCGATGCAGCACCATGTCATCACAGAGCCTGTCACCTGCTCAAATCAATTACTCATCCCCGGAACTGATTTGAACCAATGTAGTATCAATCATTGGCCCAATCGGGCTGTTACCAAATGACTCAATCCGACGTGACCTTAAACTGTCACTTCGCCACAAAGCACACAGAAACAACATGATCACCACTTTGAACCATTACAACCATGAATTTTTGAACCATTGAAATGTCATATATCAACACTTGCGCATCTCCAACCTTCTCAGCCCTGAACAGATCCTGGTGAGCACACTGACCTGCATCAGTGTACATCACCCATGAACCACCCAGAACGATGGCATTCCAAGGGGCTTGACACATGTTTGCTGCTTAGGCCAGAGGTAGTGGCCCAGATATGTGATGTCATCAGTGATGTCGTCAATGACATTTGTGATGTCCTGGGTGTTAGTCTTAGCAGTGCACGGTGGTGGCGCGAGATATGGTTGCTTAGCTTACCCTAACTGGCGAATTTCAGGGGGTTTTCGGTTTTACTTGGAACCATAACGTCCGTTTAACAAAGTTTTTTCTTTGAATTTCATAGGATTTTATTAGTCCAACTTAACCATAACTTCCCTTTAACAACGTTTTTCAGTGAATTCACATATATATATATATATATATATATATATATATATATATATATATATATATATATGTATCTTGAGACTGTGTTTCAACAGTCTGAGTGAGAGGCACTCCCACGTTCCTTATGAAATCACCAGGCAATCAATTATCTTTTGGAAAAAATGTCCTCTTTATTTTGCAGACCATGCACAACACATGACTGTCAATAAAAACCACCTAAAATGTGGTGCTCCATAATGTATGGCTTAATCTGACGAATTTCGCGGTTACCTCACCGCTTGTTCACAACAAGTGATCCATACAAACAACACAGTTTAAAAACACCCCATGTGACAGGAAGTTTACCATAGAGAGAGGACTGAGTGGGCCACAATTTCGGATCGGCCATTTTGGAACGGGTTCAACCATTCAATGTTTCTTCATGTTACATTTTACATTTTCATTTAGAAACCTATTTCACATTTAAGAAAATAATATTCTTGCCGTTTAAAATCAGTTAACATAAAAACAGAAACAAACAGAAAGTGTAACGTGCAAACAATTCCTTAAAGTGCATAGTGCATTACCCATTTTTAATATATTTGTGTGGGATCGTTCCCTGTGCAAACCTTGCAAAATTAAAGTGCAAAATGGTATTTTTAAAATGCATCGTGCTGTTGTTTTTGTATGTAAAGTGCTTAGTGCAACTATACTTCATTTTTAAGGGCATTATTTTAATAGGTCTCGTGGAATATTTCCAATTTGTCCCCATCTGTAAAATCTAAATGTAACAGGTTACATAAATTCACAAATAAGAATAGCCCGTTTCACAATCCGTGCCGATACCTATCTTTTCCAATTTCCCATAATAAGCATCTTATGGTATTCAACCGGAAAACATAGAGGCATCAAATAATGTCACTTCAAAGATTTTCATTTAGTAAATTAGAAGGACATACTAACTGTATTTAATGGACCTTGATTTCAATTCAACGTTTTAGATTCTATTAGAATCATTGTTTCAGTCATTGTTAATACAATCGCGATTTATTCAAAGACCTGTGTCTCAAAGTCTGTCCGTCCACTCAAATATATAAAAAAAAAAAAAGAAATGAATGCCTCTTTAAAAGTGTATCTTATAAATAAGAACATTTTACCACTTCAAGTATTAAGGTATGCCGGTCTCACTTCAAAAATTGTATTAGTGGCGCCACTCTTTCTTGTCCTTTCAAATCCTGACACATGAATCACCATTAAAATAAGTTTAAAAATCACCCTAAGTGCAAATAACCGAGAAAGAAGGTGACCTCACTGGGCCTTCATATCACACAGCTGCCTAATCTCTTAAATCATAATTTAAAAAAAATAGAATAAGACATGAAACATAAGAATAAAACAGAGGAGGGAGAAAAGTAAAACAGAAGGAGATACACATATCATGGGTGGAGAGATTAGAATAAAATGAAATGAAATGAAATGGAAAGGTGTCAAATACTTAAGCATGAACATTTTCTCTTAAAGTACAAGGTTTGGAATAAGGAAATGAAAAATCAAAGAAAAATAATAATGCTACTCTGAAAGCAATTATTACAAATTGACTTCATTATAAAATCATCATTGTCCCAGAAATGTATACATTTCTTCATCCACATTATGGCCGGCTGGATGTTTGGTTTCAAAGTCTAGTATGTTTCAAAGTCTAGTATGTAACATGTCTCTTTTTGACGGAGTGTTTTTTCAAGATCACCTCCTCTCGGTTCTTTGTCAATTTAATAGATACCAAAGAAATAGAAACCCTGCATATCACTGGCATGATGGTCTTTGAAATGTTTGGCCATTGGATAGTTGGGGTCCTGATGTCGGATGGCCCATACATGTTGCTGAATCCGTATCTTCAGCTTGCATTTGGTGCTGCCTATGTACCATTTTTTGCAGGCGCATCCCAATGCATATACCACATACTCTGTTTCACATGTAATGACATCCATTATCTTGATTGTGTTCCCCAAGATTGGATGTTCAAAAGTTGCACAGTTTCTGGCATATCTTCAGATGTTACATTTTGTGCATTTGTAAAAACCCAATTTTTGTGGTGCAAGCCACGTTCCCTTTGCCATTGTTGCATCACTTTTCATAAAACTTTGGACCAAGGTGTCTTTCAGAGAACAGTTGCGTCTCAGGCTTATTTCTGGGTACAATTTCAGGCTCATTGCAAGGTCTTTATCGGCCAGAAGGATCTTCCAATGTCTTTGAAGAATACGTTTGATTTCCTGTGTTTCACTATCAAACGTCAAAATCAATTGTGTTGTATCTTTCTCCTTTTCCAATCTGGCTGTTGTCTTGGGACCTGTGAGAAGATTTGATCTTTCTTGCTTTCTGGCTTTGATATAAGCTTTCTCAATCACCTTTTACGGATAACATTGGTCAGAAAAACCTTTTGCTGCAATTTTACTTTCTTGTTCATAGGCCCTCAGTGTTGAGCTATTCCGTCTGATCCTTATAAATTCACCATACGGTATGCTCCAAATTAGCGTTTTCGAGTGGCCACTTGTCGCATGCAAAGGTGTATTTGATCCGGTTAGTTTTCTGTGCAGTTCTGTTGTTAACATATGATCCACGACTCTGATGTTCACATCTAAAAAGGTTAAAAGAGTACTGCTGTGTGTCTCTGTAAATCTCAGATTGTGTTCATTTGTATTCAACAGCTTCACAAAATCGATGCATGTTTTTTCAGATCCCTTCCAAATGATAAAAAGATCATCAATGTATCTCATCCAGAGTAAAATATTTTCAGTTAGCAAGTGATTTTGATCAGACCAGACATCGGAGGCCTCCCATGCCCCCATAGTAAGATTCGCATATGATGGGCCAAATGTTGTACCCATCGCAGTACCTTGCACTTGTCTGAAGTATTCGTTGTTGGAAATAAATACATTATTAGTTAAAACCAAGTCAATCATCTCTAAATCCATCTTAGTATGTTCTAGGTAGTTCAATGACTTTGTCTTTAAGAATTTCTCACAAGCTTGTTTACCATATTCATGTCCGATTGAAGTGGAAAGTGACACCACGTCCATTGTTGCCATGATATAATCATGTTCCCATGGCACATTGTCAATATGTTTCAAAAAATCAGTATTATCTTTGAGATATGAGGGAAGTGAAGAGACAATTGGAAAAAGTACCTCATCGATATATTTAGACATATTTTCTAAAACTGAACTAATTGATGAAACCATTGGTCTTCCTGGTGGTTTCTTTGTATCTTTGTGTATTTTTGGAAGAAAATAAATCGTGGGTATAGCTGAGCTGGTTACTGACCAATCATTCACCTTGTCTTCTAGCTCATTAATCGGAATATTCCCAATTTTTTCATAACATTTTTTGTCATTGAGCTGTTTATATGCCCCTTTGATGTAATCCTCTTTCTTCATAAGGACAATGTTACGTCCTTTATCTGAGGGCTTGTTGACACAGTTGGTGATAGTTTGTAGTTTTCTTTAAGGCAATCCTCTCATTTTTTGTCAGATTGTCTTTAAATTTCGGTTTTTTAACCCTTCGATAGTGTTTCAAATCTTCAATCACAAGAGTTTGAAATGCTTCAATATTATTACCTAAGTTTGCCATAGGATTAAATTTTGATTTAGATTTAAGCTTACACTTGGTCCAGTCTGTCCTTATATCGAGATCTTCAAGGTCTAGTGTGTTTTCTTCACATTCATTATCCAACTCTATTTCTTTTTCAAGGTTGGCCAAAGTTGTTAGTACTCCCAAATCGTTGATGGTTAGATCTGTTTTACCTCCTTCTTTGCTTTGCTTTTCTTTCAGTCTCCTTCCTATGTGCTGCTAGTGCTCTGGTGCTTCAAGGGGGGCTTTATGTTTCAGTTGTTAAGTATCCAAGTACCTAATGTATTGTGTGCTATGAATGTTTGCAGAGCCTCCCTCTCAGTGTTGGATAGAATGTGTCTAACATTCTTTTTTTGATGGGTACTTAGTCTTTTAAGGTCTCCTATAATGCACCTCTCAAAGAGGATACATTTCTTTTTGGTTTGGTTGTCAGTCGGTGTGAAGACGGAAGGTATTCATAGTCCCGTTTCGTATGCTCTTTCTCCAGGATCATGGTCCTGAAAAAAGCATTGCAGTCTTAACCTTCTGAAGAACTTCTTTATCTGAAGTTCAGACGTGAACCAATCCATCTGGTCGGTTAGGACAAAGGATAGTCCTTTAGATAGAGTGTGTAGTTGTGTTGTTGTCAAGATGATGCCTGAAAGATTAAATACTAGGATTTACCCCTCCATTTAGTTCTCAAATGTGGTGGGCCATCCTCTGCCTAGCTGTTGAATGTCCTCTTGCAGGCTCTCTGTCGCATCCTGCTTCCTCATGGGTTGAATTCTGGAACTGTTCATAACGATAATCATATGCATCGGCACCAGCAGAGTCGCTACTTGTATCTGAAAAAGGTACCCATCCCCTCCCACCATTGCGATTGTTGGATGTGTATTGTGCTTTCTCTGAATTCTTAGTTTCTCGGAAATTAGATACTAAGTATGGGTACATTTTTCAGTTTGAAAATCTTGTATATCCTTATTAAGTGTTGTTTGTTTTCCTAGTTAGTGTGTTAGCTTTAAAGTCCTCGAATTGAATAGTAGCTTCCCTCAATTTGTCCTCAGCATTAGTCACACTTGTGTTATTATCGAGTTTACGTTCCTCTGCAAAAAATGTCCTTTTGTTTTGCTGCCCCAATTTTTTTTTTTTTTTTTTTATTGACATAGCTGATATAAATCAACTTTACAATAGCATTATTAGAAACAAATAACATTATACAGTTAAAAAGTAAAAAGAAAGAAAGAAAAGAAAACACTGCAATTTCATATTTTAAAACTCAAATCCCAATTAATGAAACACTCATATAACACTAAACAAAGACTGATCAAGGCCAGTACCAAAGGCAATGTTTTTCTTTTAAATGTGCAAGATTGATCTCACTAAGCAGTGTTCTCGTTGCTCTCATGGAGTTTCAAGTCGTAAAGAAACGCAATTGCACTTAATCTTGTCTGCGTATAAATACCAGAATGTATTAGCTTCGATAAAGTTTCAGGAGTGAGAAGCCTGAAAAGCTCCATCAGATATTTAAAGTGTGTAAGCCGCTGATCAGTCAGTCTGTCACTCTATCAACAGATGGCATAATGTTTCCTCCTGATCTTGTCTTTTACAAAATCGACAGTAATTGGCTGAACTCTTGATTACTTTCCGTCGAGCCTAGACCTGATTCAACCTTAAATGTATAAAGTAATTTCTATGTAGTTGCGATGGTGATAGTAAGAAATAGGTCTGCGGAGCACTGTATTTTTTTATGGCAAAAAGTACAGAGTCAAAATCACGATACTAATAACATCTTTCCCTGGTGTCAATCCAGTCTCTCTAAAAGAGTTTAGTCTTCACTTGTACTGGATTTTGCAAAAGAGATACTAAGAAAACATCTGCAAGTGCAAGGGCGTGAATGACTAACTTGTGCTACTTTAAGATTAATTTGTCAGTCAATGAAAGAACAAATTCTGATACTATGCCCAACACAGAACGGGTTTGGAAGGCCAACAGACATTTCCTAAAGAGAGCAACCAACTGCCACATGTACCGAGAGTACAAGGAAATCAATCCTAATTCATTTAATATCAATGCTACTTGAGTCGATTGAGGAAACTGCAAGATTCTTTGCCAATATATGTTCTCAAGTCTAGTCCAAAACTCTTTTGACAGAATCGGTTTGGACTCGGATGCATGAAGAAGAATAGGTGTAGTCTTCTGCCGATAGTATTTTGATTATCAGATTGCAGTCCTTGTCGGCTTTGTTTTCCTCTTTCGGTGATATATTTATGTGCCAAAATTAACTTGTACTTTTGTCTAGAATCTGCACCCTAAGTGTTTATATTGCGACTGCAGCAACATCTTAAATCAATTTTACTTTTCGAAAAACACTTTTGTGGGTTGCGCTTCTGGAATCAGTAATTTAGATCACACAATGTTGATTGTTCCATGTATTATGTTTATTCTTTGCATTAATTATCATGCACCGTCAATTTTCATATATTCACATGTTCACATTTATATTTCTTTGTGTTCTGCATTAGTTTTCATGCAAATTTGATTTTCATACATTCACATGTACACATTTTTTTCCTCTCAACATGTGTTTCCCCATGGTATATGCCTGTTGTTCTTCAGGAGAGATACTAAATTTGGATTCTTTATATATTATTATAGAAGATAATCTCTCTGAATTTTTATAAGTTATATGCCATTTTTATATCTCTAATTTTTCTTTTTTTCATGGAGATAATTTTCAGATTCTTGTTGTCTTTAAATCTTTGTATTCTTTCTTGGTTCGATTGCCTGTGGATGCCAGGATCCACTCTAGATAGTATGTCAATGCTGGTACAATAGTGAATTTGCCAAACCTAGCTGGAATAAGTTTCACCTGCTGGATTGAGGTGATGATTCTGCAATAACTGTTGGTAAACTAGAGTACCTCTTTGACTAGTTATTATAGTACCTAGATAAGTATAGTATTGCACAATTTCAAGCTGGGTACCACCAATAAACCATTTAGAGGTCTTCTTGATGTATTTTTTGGCTTGGAGAAACTGCATGATCTTAGTGTTCTCTAGGTTTATTGTAAGAAGATTCTCTTCAGTGTAGATAGCCAATTCATCCAACGCTGTCTGGAGACCCTTCGGCATTTTTGAAATTAGCACAAGATCATCTGCGTACAACAAAAACAAAACTTCCTTATTGGTCAGTTTGGGAGGGTCAGTGAGGAGATGGAGAACAACATTTCCAATATCTGAAATAAAGAAGTTAAAGAGGGCCGAGGCCAAGGTACAACCTTATCTCAGCCCTCTAAACGTCCCTATTGGTTCAGATAATTTTCCATCAGATGTTAATCTCATCCGAATGGTGTTTTGCATGTGAAGTGATTCAATAAGAGAGACAATGTAAGCGGGACACCCATGATAGCACAATATTTGGAGCAAGATCGCCTCAAAACTGAGTCGCTGCCCCAATTCGTTTGGCTTTTGAGATGGTCAATACCTTAAAATCCCTGCTACATTTGGTGGCTATATAACTAAAATAGGTTTAATAAGTCTCATCATCCAGAAAGCGGCATAGCTCATTAGTACCAGCAACGATAATATTAGTTTTCAGATATTCCCTGAGAAAGTGGCAGTGTAATAATGTTTGGAAGCCCTTCTATTTAAGTTTGAGTAGTTCATGCGAGGAAAAGGAGGTTTGGTTGTTAAGGCCGGCTCCTGTATGGTTAAAGAAAGATGGACCTCTTATGATTTATGAAATGGGTGCTTCACTATAGCTAAGGGTAGCAGTCTCTGCCATACTATGCAGAGAGAAAGGGAAGGAGGGAAGGTAATCGGTAGTCTGTCCAAATTTAACAGAAATCCTCCCTAAACTCCAACAAATATCAATGTCTTATATAAAGAGAAAAAAGAGGAACTAACTACGTGTACTTATAGACACAACAAGATTATGGTGAGTGCAAGGGTGGAGCCCTAAAACAGCCAAAGGCTGAAAGTATAAGGAATAAACTTGAGAGTCTCCCCACCTCTGGTGAGGGCTGGGTTAGTATCAATAACAACCAGAACCAATGCCATTCCAGTAAATATTTGCATCGTTGAAAATCAATTCATGCAGCTCTTTTGATAGGGTGCGGGCAGAGGCCCTTAATGACACTCTGCTCTATAATGGCCCTATGTTTCCAGGATACCCCATTCTTCAAAGGTTATTAAGTTCAGAGGTCACAGATTATTTTGTACCATGTCACTTACAGGTATTTTAGTTTTACAAAAGCAATCAATCAAACCTATATACATGATACATGTGTATCAGCAATATGATGCATACATGCAAAAGAATATACAACATACCATTATTAATATAAACATGATTGGTTCTTACCATGGACTGAGGACTAGAAACAATCATAAGTCAAGCAACGCATTATGAGTTAGTTTGGTGGTATATCCAGTGGAAAATTACTGTTCCCATTAAAGTGTGGATATACTTTTAGCAGTTGACCTCCTCAGATATCTCCTGCAGTGAAAAACCTGAAATTCTGTGTTTGCTGTAAAAGTGATCGTAAGTACATTACCGCCAAAAGCGGTTGTAAGTGATTTGCAATTTGTTTAACTGAACTGACAAACTCACAGTGCACCCCGTCGAGCCATCGCTCAGTCATCAAGCTGTCCTTGTCTCTTTCATATCAAACTCAATTTCAGATCAGTGTTCATAACAGTTGTATTTCCTGCTTTCCGATTCTCTTACTCAGGCGAGCCCAATCGATATGCTTTGACTCAACAGTTTCCTAAGCTGACTTAAATCGATACATGTCTATTGTACAGGAAATCCTTAACCCAATGCAGACCTTAGTGATCGATTGGCTCGAATTGGATCGAGACGATATAAGCAATGTATCAGTCAAATCGAAATGTACCGACTATGACTCGGACAATCCAGAGTTTGCACTCTTTGAACCAGCATTCGAGTCGAGTACTTGAATGTCTTGCCCATTCCTAGTTCAAAGCTTCTGAAAGTTGAAACATTCTTCTGACGGTACACATTTTTACAAAGCTCCAAGCTTTGCTGGGGGATTCCAAAAGCAGAGGTATACCGGTCAGGCCATCTGTGCTAGTCCAATAATGGAAATAAAGTCAATCGGTGTGATGTTTCTTGCACTTCAGAAAGATAGTGTTAAAGCAATTGTCATGTCAGTGAGTGCTTTGACTGGACTGAACTGTGAATACTGATTATCACAAACAGGCAGGTGTAAAGCACCAAGATGTGTGTTGTTTTGTTTGCACTTCAGAGAGTGTTCAGTCAACTATGGGCCTCATAGCCGTGCAAGCCTGCGTTAAAATGGGTGCAGGCCCTCTTTACTCGGACAGATGTCCAGTGCACATTAAATATGCACGGGCATGATTTCCACCAAAAGCAATTTTCAATGAAGAGATCACTCTCAGAGCTCCATTTACAAAGAGCAACGCGGGTGCATGGGAATTTCTGCACAATCATGCAGCACTGCACTTGGTGCAGTTAGGGGCGTAATTTCACATTGCTGTCGGGCGTGCAGATTTTGGCTGTGGACAAGGCGCAGCTCGAAATTTGAGCAATACATTGCCACACTAGCGAACTGGGTGCCAGATTACAGAAACTTTGCACTGGTGCAAGTGCAGACATTGCATGGTATTATTTCTATGGCAAAAGGTGCCGTAGTGTTGAAAACACTGGGACATAGTAGAAAACTACTACACCATGACAAGTGCAGCTTGGGATGGTATAAGCACAAGGGCAAACATTACCATAGTACAAAAAGATACATGTTCAATGAGTTTGTTTACCAGGGCAGAGTTTGCCATAGTTCTAATACCATTCCGTGTTAGCACTAGGGCAAACTGTGCCCTGTTGCAGTAATGCAGTGAAAATGTATCTTTTTTCCACAAGGGCAACGTTTACCCTGATGCTTATACCATGGCAAACTGCACTTGTGATGGTGCAATAGTTTTCTAATATGTCCCGTTGTTTTTAAAAATAGGGCACACTTTGCCCTAATGCTAATACCGTGCAACTTTGCACTTGCACCAGTGCAAAGTTTCTGTAATCTAGCCACAGGGCTCTAATGACACGTCATGGGCCAGATTACAGAAACTTTGCACCGGTGCAAGTGCAACTTTAGCACGGTATTAGCACTAGGGCAAATTGTTCCCTTTTTTTAAAAAAAAAAAAAAACACTTGGACATATTAGAAAACGATTTCACCAGGACAAGTGCAGTTTGGCATGGTATGAGCACCAGGAAAAAAAACTGCCATAGTGCAAAAAAGATGCATTTCCGCTGTGCTTTTTCACCAGGACAAAGCTTGTCCTAGTGCCATTCTGTATTAGCACTAGGGCACACTTAGCTCTGGTGCAATAATGGAGTGATAATGTATCTCTTTTGCCCAAGGGCAATGCTTGCCCTGGTGCTTATACCATGACAATCTGCACTTGTTTTCCAATATGTCCACGTGTTTTTAAAAATAGGGCAATCTTTGCCGTATTGCTAATACCGTGCAAACCTTGCACTTGCACTGGTGCAAAGTTTATATAGTCTGGCAGGGTGGTCCAAATGAATAGCTCAATTGCATTGCAATATTGTAGAGGAGGTGGGAAATTGTGTGCTTATTTTTCACTGATATTTACACTTATCAGCAAGTGTAACAAAATTCACCAACTGACCTTTCAAAATTGTATTTGCACAGATTGATCATTGCAAAAATACTTTTGCACCAACTGACGACAGCAAACGTTTTAATGGGCTCAAATTGGTTGGTAAACGTCAGTGCAATATGGGTGATCTAAAATCGCAATATTTCTTGTACATTAGGAAAATAGGCTGTCATTACAGTGCCTGATGGGTCCCTTCCCATTTACCCATTGGAGGTAAACAACTGGGGCCAGATTACAGAAAACCTCTACAAGTGGAAATTGCACATTATTGGCACTAGGGAACAGTTTACCCTATGTTTTAAAACAATGGACCATCTTAGAAAATCTATGTACCAGGGCAAGTGCAGTTTGTCATGGTATAAACACCAGGGCAAACATTGTCCCAGAGCAAAAAAGGTACTTTTTTCACTAGGGCAGTTTTTGCATATTCTTTTTTGCACCAGGGCAAAGTTTGCCCAGTGTTAATACAAATCCATATTAGCACTAGGAACATTTTGCCCTGGTGCAAATATGTATTGTAACAGTGCTTATACCATGCAAAACAGCACTTGACATGGTACAAACGTTTTCTAATATGCCCCATTGTTTTAAAAAATAAGGCAATCTTTGCCCTAGTGCTAATACAGTGCAACTTTTCAATAGACTGGTGCAACACGTCTGTAATCTGGCTCCAAGTGTTCAAATGCTGTGGACTGTATATAGTGAGAAGAAAAAGGAGTACAGGGATAAAACCACTTTAAAAAAAAGAAAAAAGAAAAAAAAAAGAAGAATGCTAAATGTTACGTTTTACAAGCGTTTTTGCTAGAAATATTTCACATAGAGCTATGTTTGGATGCAAAAAGGTTGTAAAATGCAATTTAAACATCTCATCATTGTCCCTAAATGTTTTCCCCATGGTCTGAGGTAACCAGTTTTCCTTTTCTGGGAATTTAAGAAAGGGGGCGTGGGAAAAGAATAAGGAGAACATTTGCTCATATGCGATTGGATTGTTGAATATGAATAAAAAAAAAACACAATAGCATTGACTCACATTAGTATATTTTCGAGACTCATGAGCAAGCATGTTTTTTCTATGTTACAAATGAGAATGCACCCCGTTATTATTAATAGACAGGATTTGCTCTGCTCAACGCGCCATGTATGGTCTGTGCTGTCATCGTTTATTTTATTTTAAGTGACGTTAGCAGCGAACACTCTGCTTAAACATCTTTACTCAAAGACCCATACAATCATAGCTTCAGTTCTGCAATAAACTTGAACTATAGCATGGGGCTACTGCGTAACCACAGCCCCATTATTAACACATCTCGTCACTGCAAACTGCAAACACTATTAACTTTACTTCGTATTGCCTTATTATGGCCATTTACACGTGCTGTAATTCGCAACATCTAAAGGTCACTTTGATGTATCCAGTTTAGTATGTCATACGCCAGGAAAAACTAATTAAAACGCAAACAACATGGCGCTATTATTCTAAACAACAAATGTGCTCAGCTGAATAATGAAATGTGTAATTTGTTAGTTTTCTTTTATTAGCGTGTAAAATCGTTAAATAAAACTTGATGTAAGTACTTAGATTAGTTAAATGGCGTGTGATAGATTTTTTTTTTTCCACCTTAAAGTGTCTATATCTAATATTGTGTAAATGGTGTGAGCACTCTAGAGGCCTCAAAAACGAAAACAATGTGTTTGATTGTGATGTTTTCAGCGAACCTACACATCGGCAAATACGAATCATGAATTACGTTCCTTGAAGGGATTGGAAGCTGAAAGTGCAAGATTCCTTAAACACATTTGGAACTTCACCAATGCAGCACATTTTCTGTGAAATGTAAGGAGAATTGTATAGGAACACACACCAATGTGGCGTTGACCCTTTAAGGGCACGCACGCGACGAGGTGACGTTCACTCTGTCGCGTGCGCAGTTAAATAAAGGGGGCGTGCCCGGTGACATCACAATCACCGGGGAGCCCACACTAGCAAAATCGCTGTCTCCGTGTCTTTGTGTCACAGGGGGAGGGGGGCTCACGGACGGCGGAGTCCAGACACCGCCAACAGTGGCGACGAGTGCCGGGATCACTTCCTGGAACAGGCGGAGACATTCGCTCGTAGCGTAGATGATCCTACGTGAGCGCTTCAGCGAATTCTGACCGCGGAGAGGGGAGAGACGCACGCGGCCGGCGGCCATTTTGATGAATAGGCCTCGGATACTCACGGCTTCATAACGAAGCGCCGGTGAGCCATCCGGACACAATTTTTGGACATTCCAGCGGCGGACAGCCACTGGAAACAGCACGTGTCAATTTTAAAATGAATCATTGACATTTTCACTGTTTTTCACCGAGTAGATGGGTGAGACTCCATTGGAAGCCTGCTGAATGCACTCGGGGTCTTTTCCCCTGCTCAATTTGTGGATGCTTCATTGTCCTGCCTGCTGGCTGGAGCGGTACATCCATGAGGGGCGCATCTGGTGAGAGGCAGAATTTAGACCGTATCAGGAGGCTGCTTGCTGGTGGTGAGTTGCGGCCCCATTAATCATATCATCTGGGGTGCCTGTGCGCTATCCACCATGAGTCAAGCTGCTGCTGCTGCTGCTGCTCCTGCTGCCCAGCCTCCGCCCGCCCTCCCGCTGAAACCACCTGGGTCCCTACAGCCAATGCCTGAGTTTGATACCTCGGGCGCTCCATCAAGCCTGGGACAGAGGTGGAAGATGTGGATGGATAGACTCGAGATGTACTTCAGGGCAAAGATGGAGACGAGCGACGACAGCAAGCTGGCCACTCTCCTGTACTCTGCTGGCCCGGCAGTGCATGAGATTTTTCTGTCCCTGCAGCCAGCGGATGGGTCGTTTGCAGCGGCAAAGGATGCACTCTATAATCATTTTCTGCCAATGGCCAATGCAGATTATGAACGTTTTCTCATGGGGACGGCTTGACAGAAGGATGACGAGACTCTAGATGTATTCTATGGGCGGCTGCGGAGACTGGCGGCGCCATGTGCGTGGAACGACCCTGAAGTCATGATTCGCAATCAACTCATTCAGGGGTGCGCCTCTGGGAAACTGCGGCGCAAGATATTGCGCGAGCCTGGTATCACCCTTCGCCGCATCTTAGAACTGGGAAGATGCCACGAAGTGTCTGAACTGCGGGCGACCAGAATGGAAGCTAGTGCCCGCCCAGGCAAGGTGGAGGAGGTCTGCGCGGTCGGAAGATGCCGTGAAGCGAGCGCCCCATGAACACTCAAGGCCCACGCCCGCCTGGGACTACCTCCTCGTGCCCAAATTGTGGGTACGATCTCCCGCACCCGGCTGAATGCCCTGTGACTGGGGTGAAGTGTGGTAGGTGCGGAGGCGCGGACCATTTCGCCAGGATGTGCCGATCTGCAGCTCCCAAGGTAGTGCCTAGGGGGCCTGTTCGAGCCTGTTTCTTCTGTCCAAAGTTGCTCAAGTGGACCAGGGTGACAAAGGGGCCCCTCAGGAGGGGGAGGAGGAGGAAGAGGATGATGAAAACATTTTCTTTGTGTCCAGTGTGAGCATGCTGAAATCCCGCTCCAAGAGACAGCCCAGGTGCAATTTGCTGGTCAATGGAGACTCTATACCAATGCTAGTAGACACCGGTGCGTCAGTGAATGTGATGGCCAGACAGCACTATGATACCATGCAGGCCCCGCCCATGCTGACCGCGTCGAGAGCACGTATTTTCGCTTTTGGCGGCAACCAGCCCCTTCCCTTGGACGGCGTGTTCGTGGCTGATGTTCAATATGGCGACTCACATGTCCGGGCCAGGTTCTATGTCACACCGGTGAGTGACAACACACTGCTGTGCTGTGCTGCGGCTGAAGCTCTGGGAATTGTAACATTCGCATACTCAGTGTACCTAGATGACATTCAGGTACTCCTGGCCAAACACAGCTCCCTGTTCGAAGGCATTGGACAGTTGGTGGGTGAGCCGGTCCGGCTCCAAATCGATGAGTCGATCCAACCAGTGGCGCTGAAGCACCGGCGAGTTCCTTTTCATCTCAGGGATCTGGTGGATCGAGAGCTGGACAATCTTGGAGGGCTGGACATTATTGAGAAGGTTGAGGGCCCCAACCCATGGGTGTCTCCCATTGTCATCGCACGCAAGCCCAAACAGCCCGACGCAGTGAGGATCAGCGTGGACATGCGACTCCCCAATAAGGCCATAAAGAGGGAACGGCACTTGACCCCTACCATCGATGATATTAAAGCGGAACTGCAAGGGGCGAGGTTCTTTTCCAAACTGGATCTGAGAGCAGGCTATCACCAGGTGGTCCTGCACCCCGAGTCCCGCTACATCACAACGTTTACCACTCATCGAGGTCTCTACCGATATAAGAGGTTGAGTTTTGGGGTGTCTTCCACGGCGGAGGTGTTCCAAAACATCATAAGAGGAGCACTGGCTGATCTGGATGGAGTCCTTAACATCAGCGACGACATCCTGGTGTATGCCAGGTCGGAGACGGAGCATCTGGCACGCCTGGCCAAGACCTTTGAACGCCTTCGCTCGCTGGGACTCACCCTGCACAAGGACAAGTGCGAGTTCCTGAAAACAACGATTGAGTTTTTTGGATTCCTATTTAGGGCGGATGGGGTGTCGCCGGAACCCCGCAAAGTGAGAGACATAAAGGAGGCGCGTCCGCCAGAAAATGTTGCGGAGGTGAGGAGCTTTTTGGGCATGGTCACTTACTGTGGCCGTTTCATCAGGAATCTGGCGTCCCGTTCAGAGCCGCTGAGATCTCTCACAAAGAAGGACACCGTCTGGCAGTGGGGCCCCCTTGAGCAGACGGCATTCGATGATATCAGAGGTGCCTTGGCGGTGGACGACACCATGGCATTCTTCGATCCGAGCCTGCAGACAGAGATCGTAGTGGATGCCAGCCCCTATGGCCTGGGGGCAGTGCTTACACAAGTGGGGAGTGACCAGGAGATTCGACCCATAGCATACGCCAGCAAGGCGCTCTCCGACACCGAGCAAAGATACTCCCAGATTGAGAGGGAAGCCCTGGCGGTGCTGTGGGGTTGCAGACATTTTCGCCTCTACATTCTGGGGCGTCCCGTGACTGTGGTCACGGACCACAAACCGCTGTTGCCGATCATGGCGGGCTCATCATCCCGTCCACCAGTGAGAATAGAGCGCTGGATGCTCGCCCTGCTCGAGTATGGAGTGTCGGTGACATATCGTCCAGGGGCTAACAACGCAGCGGACTATCTCTCTCGACACCCAAGAAGAGACTCGCAGGAGTCTACGTCGGCTGAAGAGGCCGACGACCATGTCCGCCTGGTCATGGAAACGGCCACTCCAAACTCCATGCAGGTGGAGGAGCTGGAGCTCGCATCGAAGAGCGACGAGTGTTTTGCCATCCTGAGGGAAGCAATGCAGAGGGGCACCTGGAAGATGGTGCTGGAGGCGGTGGAACGCAGGACATGTGAAGCCAGAGTGGCCCTCGAGCAGCTATGGAGAGTGAGAGAAGAACTGACATTCTCGGAGTCGGGGCTGCTACTAAGGGGTGAGAGGATCGTGGTGCCCCAGGCCAAAGTTGCACAGGTCATCGCCTTGGCACAGCAGGGCCACCAAGGGGCGCCCAAAACAAAAGCTCGCCTCCGCCAGAAGGTGTGGTTCCCGGAGCTCGAGCAGAAGGTGGAAGCATTTGTGGCGTCTTGCGTATGGTGCCAGGCTGCGGCACCGGCCTAGCGGGAACCGTCCATTGAAACGATGCCAAGAGGGACCAGGCCATGGGAAGTAGTGCACGCAGACTCCGGGTCCACGTCGAGAGGCACTCACTTCCTAGTTGTGGTGGACGAGTGGTCTCGATACCCGGAGGTCGAGTTCATAGAGTCTGTCACATTTGAGAACGTGGTGGTGGCGCTGGAGAAGATTTTCGCCAACCCATGGCCTGCCCTCCGTGCTGTGCTCCGACAACGGGGCACCATTCCAGGGCGAGAGTTTTGCCGAGCTCATGAGGGAGTATGGCATTCAGCACCGGCGGGTGACCACACTGTGGCCCCGGGCCAACGGGGAAGCAGAGTGCATGATGCGCACCCTTAACAAAGTCTTCAGGATTGCCCACGGAAAAGGCGAGTGCTTGCAGAGGGCCCTGTATGTCTTCCTGCGGGGATATCGGACCACACCTCACTCCTCAACGAGTGTAGCACCGGCAGAGGCTCTCTTCCAAAGATGCCCGAGAGACATCATACCAGAGGTGGGGGACAGGGACCCTGCCGTCATTGACAATGAACAGGTCGAGGAGGACAGACGAGCAAGGACGCAGATGGAAAACATCCGGAGGGGCCTGAGACCCCCACACATCGCTCTGGGGGATGAGGTGCTGGTGAGGAATCGCCACCCACAAGGCAAGTTATCCCTCACGTATGAACCCGCCCCCCCTGGATGTCGTGGCGCTGAAGGGCTCTATGGTGACAGCCTCTGATGGGACGTCGTCCGTGACTAGGAATGCTTCCTTCTTCAGGAGAATCGGCGACCCGAGAGTGGACAGCCCAGACAACCGAGAGGGTGAGGATGCCTTGGATGAAGGTGGGGGTGAAAGCTTCGGCTGGACTCTCCGGCTCGGGGCAGACCAGGTCAAGAGACACCAGCCAGGAACGTTGGCAGGAGGTACCCCCTGAGAACAGTGCGTGGGAAACCTGCCCGTCTCACAGACTATGTAGCTGGCCTGGGGTCAATGGTCAGGCCGTGACAGGCACCCTCGGGGGATCCTTGGGGGATCCAGAGTGGCTGTTAATAGATGGGGGTTTTGGTATGTACATAGTTGCGTGCTTTATAAATGTGTGATAGTTAGTCCCTCCTGTTTCCAATTTGTTGTTATGGAAAAGGAGGAGTGTGGCGTTGGGGGCACGCACGCAACGGGGTGACGTTCACTCCGTCGCGTGCACAGTTAAATAAACGGGGCATGCCCGGTGACCTCACAATCACCGGGGAGCCCACACTAGCAAGATTGCTGTCTTCGTGTCTCTGTGTCACAGGGGGTGGGGGGCTCACGGACGGCGGAGTCCGGACACCGCCAACAACCAACATCTTCAGCTGCTTTTTAAGTGGTCGCAATTTAGGAATATGTGGCAGCGCGGACGTGGGGATCGAACCTGTGTTGCTCTGCGTAGTCGCAATTTAGGAATATGTGGCAATTTACATGATAGTTTATTTTTTACGCGCTTAATGCACAGTGGTTTCTAAGCGAGCACCTGGGGATCGAACCTGAGTTGCTCTGCGTAGTCTTGTTATCACGTTGCCACTGAGCTATCCTCCCGAGACAATTGATGTATATAGTGGTGACTCTTAAAATACGGTCAGGAGAGCATGGAGGCAGTGAAGCAATAAACACACACACGCATGCAGACCGGTGAAAAAGCCTGGCTCATACATGGGATTCATACACAGTGCATAAAATATATATATAAAAACACACACATACAACCTATCTTTAAGTGACACAATTGAGACACACTCTTCAATGTATCTGCCACTGGCACGTTACAACCACTCATGAACATTTGCCTACAGGGAAAATTAAACTAAATGTCCACATTCTACCAACATTGAAAGTCCTAATATTGATATCAGTTATAGGAGGATCTGCACTAGCTTCAGATATGTGTCTTTATAAATGATGCATAATTTAGCATGCAATTTCCAAATCAAAGGTCATATTCAAAACAACCCAGTCAAATATCTCTGTCTTCCTTGCTTTTCTACCTGGTGCGGTCTAAGCTGTGGCAGGGTGGGTGGTGGTGCTGTTGAATTTGCATGTAACTACTAATTATGGATGGAATCAAAACTGCATAAGACACAGTCCCACATTATAGCCCTGATTCATGGAATTTTCTGGGTGGAAAATAGAGACTTTAAACATCAAACCGCGTGAAAAATCCTGTTTGACAATTGCGCAGTACTCTTTTGTACTTTGCAGGTACTTTTCACAGGCTCGCCATGTCTCTGCGAGCGGCCGTGTGCCTGGAGTGAGATACCACGCAGAGCATGGGCGTGGCTTGCGCAGAGGGCAGAGTATGGGGGTGGAACTCGGTAAATGTGTAAAAACAAGGGAACATGTGGGCGTTATGAGGGATTGCCCGCAGGCAGTCCATTGGACGCACACAAATGTGCAGAACGAGACGTGTTCATGGATCCGATCAAGCAACCTCTCATTGGGGAAATGCCAAATTAAAGCTCTCATTTTATCCACCGCCCGAAAGCAGGCGTGTTTACGCATGGCATAGGATTCACCACGCAGAGGTGAGAATTCATGTTGGATTTAGGGGTGTGTGTACACAGCTGGGGTTCCAATCTAACTTAGGGGTGCACATACGCTGTGTAGTGAACAACAATCCATGAATACATGGAGAGCGCAGAAAAACTTCAGCACACAGGCTCACAGGCTCACGTAGAGTCATTCTCAGCATGCAGGCTTTGCAGGACCTATGGGCACTTTTCCATGAATTGGGCCCTAAGTCCCTCACAATGACTTTGTATGCAACATGAGTTCAGGACAGGCACAGACATATACGTATTTGTGGAGAATTCATGATGCATACAGCACGGCCGACAAAGAATCGGAGAAAAAAAGGTCCATTGGTATTAAGATTAAACATCAAAAATAGAGTAGAAAGATACCATTTCCCCTCCTGCCTTTAAGAAGGTACTAAAGGCAATCCCATTCACACAAAATGACACCGCTTAATGATGGCAGGTCTCTGATGATGACCCTGGCACTACTCATATTTTCTCTCATATTTGATCATTGAAAAGCTAGGTTCACTTTTCCCTGATGGGTGGTGCCCTGCACTAATTCCTATCAGTGTCTTAATAGACCTTCCACTTTGTTGTTTATTTTTCTTATGTGGATACAATTGTAGTTGTTACATAGATTATCTCTGGATATATGTAACAGTACAGCATCTTGAGACAAGATTACTGGTTTCTGAAGGAAATCATTCTGTAGCAATACACACAGATGTTATTTTGCTCATTTCACTGATATGGTGTGGATACAGGCACTGCCTGATATATCCCCATAGAGTAATGCCAATGAATAGGAAGACAGATGTAGAGACCATGGACCAAATATGTACAAGTAATAATCATGTATCCAAGTCTGTCTCTTGATCACGACAGACACAACATAAAGAAGGAGATCCACAGTTATTTACAAGCACCCAAAGTGGAATCTACAACCAACAACCAAAGAAAACAGGGTCCTCACGTATAATTGAGATGTAATCAAAAGGAAGACATTTAAAGCAAGTTTAAGGTTAATTTACCAAAAACTAAATGTAAGTAAATGACGAACTCACAGAACTATCTAAAAGAAAATGCATCGGTTGTGACTAAGATCAATTCAAATTGTTATCTAACACAAACATCAAAATAAAAGAATTAAACAGAACTACCAAAAGAGGAAACAAGTCTTAGAAACACCCCTGCTAGGACATGGTATCTTAACTGATAAAGCCCATCTCGAGACACACAGAAATAAAACAAAAACAAAGAGTGCTACCATCACCAGAAACCAGTGACATGTAAAGTATAAAGACAAAATATGATTAACCTGAAACCCGCTTTAAATGTGTTTTGAATATGTCTCAATTATCCAAAGTATTGATTAAGAAGACTTCATTTTTGATGTCTCCAATTAAACATTTGTGGTTTCATTGAAAGGTCAACATTATTCATCTAATAGGCTTCCGTTTTGAGTCCCTCAGGGTTCGATCTTGGTCCTTAGACATTTTCCCTTACATACTATTCCACTTGCTTCTTTAAATTCTGACTTTGAATTTTCTATACTTCTTATGCTGAAGACACAACAATCTAATTTTTATTTTCTTGTCCTACTTTTACTCTGGATCTTCATTAACCTTTATCTGCCTTTGTATCTGCTATCAGTTCATGGCTGACTTTGCATTTGTTTTGTTTAAACAGTAATTCTATTTGTTTCAGTTTCAGCAAATGTGTCATTTCCTCTGTTTGTTTTCTACCTGTATAACCTCATATTAAAAACAGTCTCAGAATTTGAGTTGTATGTTCAATGCTACCTTTATACCTTTTCTTGTCAAACCCAGATGTTGTTGCTATTTTGTGCAGTTCGCTATTTACTTCAAAATATTTGTGAATTCATCATGTTACTTGTTCCACAACTAACTTATTCTCTTCAATTAATTATCATTGTTTCTTAAATTCATGAAATTGCTTCTGCCCCACAGGAGAACAAGGATGAGTAGTGGCTAAACCACCTACTCAGCCTCCACACTTCTACAAAACAAAAATCATCACAATCAAAAAGGTGGAACAGACACAGGTAAGAGATATACCTGATTCGACTATTGTGGTAAATTGAGCCGAGGGCAGGCTATTTTCTAAATAGTACGGTGGATATGAAACAGCAGCAACACAGAAAGTAATCGTACAATAATGCAAAATAAAGTACTTTCTAATCAAGGTTCTTTAACAACATATAAACAACTATTAATAAGGATATCTGTTGTTTGACCTCAAAACCTTGACCTTAGTACCCATTTAACCTCATTTTTCTGACCTCATTTTTGTTACCTGCAACAATCAAATCCTCATTTGCAGTCATCATCATTGACCCAGAGTTTTTCAGTGAGAACAGTGAGTGTAATAATCTTCCCAAAAAATTAAGTCAGAGTCCCAGAACACCCAGACATTCAAGAAGCAGGTGGAAAAGTGATTCATTTAGCACTAGCCATACACTCGGCAGCCCCGAATTTCCTGAGGGACCTGTAATTTTGGACCCAGGGCTTCCATCGTTGGGAAAGCTCAGAGACAAAATCTCAGGTAATGATCACAATGCTTTGTAGAGGGAAACATTTATATATAGGATCTTAGGGACGTCTGCAGTATATGTAGATAGTGATCCTTTTGGTAGATATGAAGTCTATTTAATTCCTTGTAATCCCTTTTTTTAATCCCATCTCTTTATCTTGTTTTTCCTTATTTGGTGGTATCGGAATAGATTAGATTCCGATAAGCAGTACATTTCCTTGAAAATGTGTACAGGAAAGAGCCACAATTTTGTCTGTTACTCATTTGCGCAGAAATGCGAGCATTCAGTGAGTTTTCCTCCCCATCCTCCAATTTGGTCAGCAACAATAGCAATCTCTTGATGTGCTGTGCCCACCAAGAGGTCAAAATCAGTTCTAAGTGAATTACACTAATCGGAGTAGACTTTGGTAACCCCAATACTGTCTTTCTAATTTTACCCTCTAATTTATCCAAAAAGGTTTGATTTCCAAACAAGATTAACTCATAGCCATATAAGACTGTGGCTGTGACCTTTAATTTGTGTACTTCAATTAGAGGGAGCAGAGAATAGGCACAAAGCTTGGTCTTTAGAACTTTCATTAGTAAAATGGACGTACCTATTTTAGCTTCCATTTTCCTCTTTTGGATCATTAATTGCTGTTTAGAAGAGATAGAGACACCTAGATATGTTATACTGTTAACCTCTTTGATCAAGGATTGATTTACCTTCCAACCATACCTCTTGGTCTTAATCTTAGTTGTGAAAGTCAGTGTATAATACTTAAGGTGGTTGATCTTAAGATGGTTAGTTGCTAGATAAGTTTGTACACCATCAAGTACCCTGTGCAGGCCCGCTGGAGTATAATCCATTAAAACTAGATAATTTGCACAGGCGATGAAATTAAGTCTCAGGTCCTGCCATCTAGGTGCATAGCCCCCCCACTGTAAACTTTCATGCCAAAGGTCTGCTAAATATATGTTGAAAATTGTGGGGGCCACCACACACCATTGTCTTACCCCTTTGGTGATCTGAAAGGGGTTTGAAACATCCCTCTGATTATATTTGGAAATTGGTATAGTATTTTCCTACTATACTATAAACCATACTAAGGAGACCTTAATTAATACCCCATCTTCTGAGTTTATCCCACAGCCTCTGTGTGTTCATGTTATCAAAGGTAGCATTTAGATTCAGGCCACATATAGAGATTTCCCAGTAATCCCCCAATATCGAAGGTACATATGGACAGGGCAGCTGCACTCATAAGGGTGCCTACATTCTTCCTGAAATATGTTTGCAATGGGCTGAGTATATTATCCCTATCTATCCATCTTGTTAGATCTTTTAGGACCAATTTGGCAAAGATCTTAGCTGCCGAGTCTATCAGTGCTATTTGCCGATAGTTTGCTGACTTAGGTGGGTCCCACTCTTATACATGGGCATGACAGTTACAGAATGGCAGGAGATGGGACACTCTGTGCCATTGGCAATGTGTCAAAATAATCTGCAAAAAATATCCGACCACCAGGTAGGATCCTCCTTAAAGAATTGATTGCAGACTCCATCAGGGCCACTGGCTTTAGAATTATTCAGGGATTGCATAGCAATCGAGATATCCGTAGCATCAAACTCACAGATGCTGAATCATGGCGTAGCCGAAATTGGACATCTGCTGAATCATAACAGGGGTATCTGTGTTGAATTTGCTAGGATACAAGGCACACCATTCCGCCTCAGAAATGCAGCAAGTTGCAGGGCAGATTGTTTTTTTCTGAGTGCCATTTAGTATCCTCCATATACTGCTAGTAGTCTTATTCCACCAAACATTTGAACAAGGATTGATTTTGGCAATATGTAGAAGGATTCTGTGCACCCGGAGCCAGTTCATATACTCATGCTTCATTGCGTGTTTCCCTTCTGCCCAGCCCTATCCTTTCCTCTGAGAGATTTCAAGTTTTTTTCAATTTCTGCCTTTGGTCCCTTTTTCCAATCCTTTATCACCGGGTCAGAGGGTTTTGCATGATTAAGTGCGAAAGGGGTTTGGGGAAAGGACAGTTGATAAGAGCCCATACTCACTAGTTTGGCCAGAATAGATGCAAAGTTTTTTGGAAGTGTAGCTTTGCTCCTTAAATCCTCCGACAAGAGGTAAAACCAAATATTCCGATTGCGATTTGCTTTGCAGACCTTTTCAGTGCTGCACACTGCTTGCTTTCTGCTGCTAATCATCATGTTGGTCGGGCCCCCATTACTGATTGTGGTCAGCAGTCCTGCTCTCAACGAAAGATGGAGCATAGAATGATCGCTTGTAGATAATTTCACAATCTTGAATGCTTCGATATTACCCTGTCAATGTTTTTAAGAAAGATATAATCTATTGTGGATTCAGCTCCAAATAATTGCCACATGGGCATTTTTGATGAAGTCTCACCAAATACTAAATTGGTTTGGGTGAAGCCCCATCAAGACTGAACTGGGAATATTTCATGCCTTGTGCTGCTTTGTTTCCACGGCTCTCAGCATCTGCAGAACTGCACCCAGTGGAAGAGATTACCTACGACCGGCCGCCCTGGCTAACCTGATAAATCAATACAAATACTCCCAAGCCCCAGGACCAGATGGACATTCAAATATGATCCTTAAAGAAAACCCAGAGCAATGGGCCTTGGTCTTGGATCAAATCCTGAGAAGCATCTTGGAAACAAGACTCTTGCCAAACTCATGAAGAGAGGCTATTGTAGTCCCGATTTTCAAGAGCAGTGATATAGGTGACCCAAATAACTATCACCCAATCGCTCTATTGGACGCACTGGGGAAACCTTATGCTGCATTGCTCCTACAAAGACTGAGCAAATGGTCATCGAGTGAAGCATGCCAAGATCCATTGCAGTCAGGATTTGCAAAAGGCCTGGGGATCTCTCCAACAATCTTTCTCCTGTCACTACTGATGGATACAGCCCCAAAAAAGAACCAGAAGATTTATATTGCCTTTGTTGATCTATTCAAAGCTTTAGACGGAATCAGTAGGCAACAACTATGGAATAAGCTACTATTATGGAACTGTCCTGTGGATTTGGTCGACCAGTTAACATTGTTGCACACAAACACTTCCTGTTGAATTCATTGAATGCCTCGGCCCTTCTAAGTGACAAGATCATGATAGGCTGAGGTTTCAAACAAGGGTGTACATTAGCACCAGCTCCTTTCAACCTCTACTTTTCTGATCTGGCCGCCTCTATGGATGAGGTTAGGTGCTTTCCCCCAAAAATCGGAGGGATACAAGTCAACCCGCTATAATACTCCGATGACCTGGTCCTTCTCGATACTACCCCTATAAACTTGCAGAGACAGCTAAACCTACCGCAGTAATACACTGCTCTAAATGACCTATAGTTAAATACTAGAAAGACAACGATTCTTGTCATGCAGAAGAGTGGAAGGAAGTGGAATGAAACCTTCCCCTAGTGATTGGGGTCTAAGCGATTGACTCCTGTAAATACCTGGGAGTTCAGATCTGAAAACATTCAACACAAACAAATACTGCCCAAATGCTGAAATAAAAAGCAGGTGCCTTGTCGAGTCAAGCTATAATTTTGAAGCACAGATACTGTGGCTTTTCATTGCAACCTCTGATAGATTTCTATAGCGCCAAAGTAGTCCCTGTGGTGACCTATGGTGCTGACATCCAGCTAGCCATTCTGAAAAAACAATGACCATGATTATAAGGCAGTTTCTGGAAGAGAGTGCCTGGCCTCCCAAAATCGATTCCAATTTAGATTATTAGAAGGGAGCTGGGGCCAATCTCTCTGAAGTGAGCTGTAGAGTGAAAAGCCTTGACCCTCTTTGGGAAGTACTCAGAGACTAGTCCTCCGAGGATCTTTGCACTAATAAAAGCAGAGGTAGAGTTCAATTACAATGTGCTCGGGACCTCGTGGGACCAGGCTTGTAGATCTCTCTTGGAGGACATGGGGTCAACCCTCATAGAAATGTTGAATAATCCATCTAAAGTCAAGAAAAAGAAGTAGGGCAGAGACTGGATTGCGACCTGTGAGGAAGCAAATACATTCAAACTGTTTTGCCCACTAGCACACGACATGAGACTGTTTGGAGATACTCGAGGCTACATAAAGAAATTCCCAGATCAATACTTCAGATCCCATTTTATGTGGATAGATTCAACCTGTACCCTACAATGGAGATAATTATGGCAAGAGGGGGCTAGAGCTCAGAAACACCACTTTGCAGGATGTGTAGGGAATCAGGAGTTCTGGAAAATCTTGTCCACCTTTGCACTCGATGCCCAGCATTAATTGAACTAAGAACATGCCACTTTGCAAAATTTGTGACTATTGAAGTAGTAAATGTCTTGGAAAAATGTTTGAGTTCTGGGAATAATGTAGTAGCCTCAGTCAACAACTAGATGATAACAGTGATATCTTAACAAGATGAACGTTCGATAGGACGGACCTCTCTCTCTTTAGCTAAAAGTATTTGTATGAAACTACTTTAAGCAAATAACGAAAAAAATATGTATCTCAAAAATGTATTGTTATCTATTGCACTTTCATTCTGCTACTTGCAAGTTATAATTTGGCAGTGCTCTTGTGGTCTCTGTTGTTTCAATTGGTGATCATGTTTTATTTTACATTTTTAAAGCGCTCACACAGCGCAGGCATCGAGGCGCTGTTACAGGAATTGTTTTGTTTGTTTTTCTTAGTTGCGTAATTGTCTTTTTTTGTTTTTTGTCTTAGTTACGTATTTATAATGCGCACCCGGGGATCGAACCTGTTGTTGCTTCGTGTCGTCTTGCTTCCAAGACGCGCACGCTGCCGCTGAGCTATCCTCCCGGGATGTTCCCATATTTGCTGTTATTGTTCTGCTTTTTTTTCACAACATGTAAAGTGCTTTGGATAAAGGTGCTATAGACACTCTCAAGTAAATAAATACTTAAATAGATACATAAGGCCAGTAAGTAATTGGCCTTTTTATGCATTTCTGTGAAATTACACCGAAAGTGGACATGGTTGTAGACCACTACCTGGCTATTAAAAAAAAAAAATGACTATCCATGCAAAAAATGTAATAAATAAATAAATAAATATCCATCAACCGGTGTGTAAGATACAGAGTAAAACCTATTCTTAAGTAGTTTATATGCACACTAAAAGGAAGTCACCAAGAATTGTTGGCCTGTTTCTTGACGGGTTAACTTCACATCCCTTGTGCTTGTTGCAATGTGCCCATGGAGCACATAGCAATGGGATGAATTGCTTCGGACAGCCTGAGGGCCAGAACAGCATCCTTCGCTTTCAATCAATGTCAAAGCCCTCAAGTGAGAATTCATTCAGAAACCCGTTGGAGGTCTTTGCCTCTGCAGACTGCAGCCCCGCATACAATACCGAGCTCAAAGCAGTGGCTTCTCAGCAAGGATTCTGACATTCTGCCTATCTGCCATTTGCTCGGGAACTGATAATTAAACACCCTTTAAGAGATATAGGCATGACTGAGCCCGTCTGTAACCTTGACAGCTTTCCTTTCTCAAAGGGCCAAGGGTAAAAAGAGACTAAATGTGGCACCTTGCTTCCCCCTGGACCACAATAGGGATGGCCCTTATTGTAGAGAAGTGCAGCTTTGGGAAACATCGCATTGGAAATAAATGTCGCAGTCTGCAATATTTCCGTTGTATGTTACCCATCTATTTACAAAAGGAAAACATTGTCACCCAATTCCAAGTAGAGCACATACGAACAGAAACTGCGTTTCACTGAAGGCGGAAAGGGGATCACAATGAGAGTGCTGTGTTAAATAGCATTCCATTTGCATTTGTTTCCGCTGGTCTTATATTGCACAGGCGGCTATTGCACATGTGAACACAAAGAATAGCATTGGATGCAGAATGAAAAACACACGTGTACGACTTTACATAACATGCTTTGTTGCAAAGAACACAGTCATGTTTGTCCCATGGTCTGAAAGTGTGTTGAGTAGGACATTTTCAGTTCATAATAAATAGCTTGCCCAATCTAGTGCAATACCCTCATCTACTTTATTGTGTTTTTCTTGTGAGCTATCTAGACAGCCTTTTGCACATTGATGACTTTATAATTGCTGAATGGTGTGTTGCTCCTAATTCATTTGCTCAGCCACTCACGAATTACAACAGGGTATGACAGTGTACATTTACATTCTCTCATATATATGTAGGCACCTACTTGAGCTTTCCTTATTGCACGCTCCCCATCCCTCCCCCTGCCTGGCACTTCTCCTATCCCTTTCCCCTTGCACTGGCACAATCTGAATGACACAAGGACTAGTAAGATCATTTGTTTTGTTCCTCTTTTTCCTCCCTTTCCTTGTCTTGTCGCGCCTAGAAACACGCCTGTCTACAGGCTTGTTATAAATGACTTATCATATCATATGTAACGTTACAGACACGCTGTGTGTCACAATGGCTAGTTTTTCAGAAACCCCTAACAAGAGCCTGTAAGATAAACCTCATAAAACCTGCATGCAGTATAGAATATATACCTCCTTTGCCTATTGTGTTAACAATGGGTTTGAGGTATGGCTATACTGTCAAGAGGGGTGTGAATGTGATTCAGTAGCAACCCAAACAACAAATTATGCTGGTCCAAAAACAGCAATTTTCAATTAAGATTCTATAAATATATATGTAGACTTTAATTAAATGCGTCATCCGTAACAAAACTTACTCCTGTGGAAAGAACAAGGGATATGCAAGAAAGAAGAGCATGCACCAAGATTACAGGGGTTAAAGGCAATTTAATTAATACGCAGAATGTTCTTTTAGAAAGGAAATGTATTTGATGAAACAAAGTGCACAAGTGACTTTACCAGTTTCAAGTTCCCAAACCTCTGGACCAGAGGGGCAGTTAGGGTCAAATTGACCTTCTTGGCAGTTCAATGAATTGAAGCCTTTTCAGTTGTCGTGAGGTGTCTTGGCTGAAGCAGCAAGCTGGCATCAATTTGGATTGAATGCAGTTGCTTAGAGCAGTTCAAAGGCAGAGTTCATGTGTTACAAGTTGGAGCGCTCAATGGGATCAGTTCAGAGTCCAGCTGTTCACATAGTAACTGCTGGGTAGGTTTGATGCGTGATAGACGGGGGAAAGAGTTGAAGGTAGGCGATGTTCAAAGCAGTGATCCTGATGTTCCGGTGTGCATTTATGAAAGTGGCAGTTCAAGGTTGAGCTAGGTTAAGTTGTTCATTAAATGCTGGTATGAGTAGATGAGTGACACTTCAGAATGGTGATTTGATTCCAGAGGTGTGTAGTTGATTCAAAACATGCAGGATAAGAGCTATGTGACTACACAGCAGTGCATCAAGCTGGTTTTAAGTTACAAGCCCATAGATTTGAATGTTCGATTGAGTGCCAAAAGCAGCGGTGGCGGGTCACGAGGTTGAAAGTGATGCAACCCCATATCAAATGCACTTTGGTTTGCTGGGATGAAAAACAGGGTTCCTGTCTGTCTTGCCTCTGTGGATGTAGTTAGCTGCAATTTGGGGTCTCAGGTACAGGTTGTGTCATTATTATGGCAAACATATCCACAAGCCCTTCACTGCGATGAGGTCCTGTGCAGCAGTGTGGCTGGAAGTGATGTAGGTTTTGTTCTGGCAGCACGTCACCCCCAATGGGTAGGTAGGAAACAGAGCTGGGGATGGGTAGGGCACAGAGTTCACCACTGCCTTGGACACTCAGTTTTCAACTCATTTGCGCAGGCCTTTGAAAATCAACTTTCTCAGAAGAGGTCCGACAAATTATTTCTCAGGTGTTTGGCCCAATATGAAGTTGGAAGCCCCTTCTTTTAAAGACAAATACGCACATGTGTTGGACTAAAGGAAGCCTTAAGGGGTCCAATACCTGTGATTAATAGAAATGGTAGTTGCCCTCTGACATCCCACCCAAAGTGATCTGTGCGAAAGGAAGTGGAAGGGATAGGAATGAAAGATAGAGAGAATCCAACTTCTTCAGTTTGTCTGAGCTCCCCCAGTCTACATAAACTCGGGCTCCTCCCATGACAATAGCTTCTAAGTCACTTTTTGTTTGTAGCACCCTGGTTACAGGCTAGTCCTTTTGGGATGGGGGATTCATTTGATTCCTGGTTACCAGAGTAGCTCCTACTCTGAGGTTGGCTCACAGGGGAGAGATGTTACCCTACCTCAGAACGGATCAAAGGGAGGCAACTGCCAATGCTACTGTCTTTCTGTGAGCAGCAGCTGTGTGTAATTACCATGTGGCCGTGTAGTTATAGTTAAGTTTCTAATCTCATAGAAAGAACACTTTTTGGGTGGCTTATAACTTTGCTCCTCTTGGACGAATTCTCACCAAACTTTGGAAAAACAATATATGGCCCACTCTGAATATTTTTGCAAAGTTAAGTGAGGTTTGGTGCAGGGGGGGCAAAGTTGTAAGGGTGGGTGCCTAAATGTATTTTTTCCCATAGAGTGAATGGGAAAAAAACTTTGCTCACGCCTACAGCTCAAACCGCCGGACCGATGTGTACCAAATTTGCGGCAGGAGCAGCGGCGTAGTCCATAAAGCGTGCTTTTGATGTAAATTCGGTGTAAATCCGGGCAGTAGTTTTTTTTTAAAATGACCAAAAAGTAGGTCTAAAAAAATTTGTGATATCTATGACCGCTCCGCGGGCACATTTCCCTGTTCACTCCACGGACATGACACCGATTGGCTAATTGGCTTGCATTATGTCCACAGACATACGACATGTTCGCTGATTGGCTGGGTTGGAGCGTGAGGTGTGTCATATTGTTTTGATGCATCCGCCATCTTGGATCAGCGGATAGCGCAGCGACAAACGAGGAAATAATACAACTTTGAGGAGTATGTTGGTGTGTAAGAGTGCTTGGGGAGGGTGGGGGAGTAAGAGATGGGTCAAATGATGTATTTGTTTAGGTGGCAGGCGCCCCTGATGTGTTTGTTTTGTCCGCAGTCAGTGCGGCTTTTCGCGGACATAAAAAAAGCACTTCTGGCTATTTTACTTTACTATGATATTGGTAGTAGCCCATATAGCACATTTAAAATGTTTGATTCTATGGGTGTGTTATGCTAGAGAGGTTGTGGCCAGGGCATAGAGTCTTGGGTGCATGGGCGAAGGCCGTGGGGTGTAGGCCATGCACCCAAGACTCTAGGCCCTGATCACAACTAGCAAAGCATAACATACCCATAGAATCAAACATGCATCAAATATCCACAAATCTACAGTTTGTGTACTGTTTAATTTGTATAGTTTGTATGTGAAGTTGTGGCTACGTCATGCAATTAATATTGTAGAGTTTGGTAACAAGGACTGCAGTATAACATATCCATGGAAGTAAACGTTTTGGATTGTAGTGTATGGTTAGATGTTTGCTTAAATGGTTGTGTTATGGAGGCGTATTTGTGAGTTCTATTATTATATGCTTACTGTTTGACTTTTTTGTGATTGGATAGATTTTTTTCATGACTTGGGTAACTGGAGCAGATATTCTTTTTCAATTTCTGTGATAAAAGAAAAGATCATGTTAGTGTAGGTAATTCATAATGAGATATTGCATTGCATAATAGACATTTTTGCATTATTTTGACCCTCATATTTAGTAGTTTATAAACCAGTGTACTGTGCAATTTGCTAAGTTTCTGCGTTTGTGTTCTTAAATCATTGGGTCTGTGGGAAAAAAAATCTCCATGATGGATTAAAAAAAAAAACTTTTTTTGTTATGGTACAATATATTTCTTTCTTTGTTTTCAGTGTTTCTTTGTTGTTTCTGGCTAACGTTCTATCTGTTGGCTTGTTGCAGATTTTTTGGGGCAGTTACATAACTTGGCGTATTGTAACTGGTTATAGTTTTTTATTTATATTTTCAAGTTACTCATCTATCTGTTGGGTTGTTGCAGATTTTTAGGGCAGTTAGATACCTATTGGCATATTCTAACTGTTTATTTCTTCTTATATTTTAGTGGTATTGATTTATCTGTTTGGTTGTTGCAGAATCTTGGGGCAGTTAGATACCTGTTGGCGTATTCTAACTGATTATAGTTTTGTATTTATATTTTCAAGTTACTCATCTATCTGTTGGTTTGTTGCAGATTTTTGGGGCAGTTAAATACCTGTTGGCGTATTCTAAATGTTTATAGTTTTCTAATTGAAGTTTTATTAATGTTTATGCACAGATTAGTTATTAAATTTTGGTTTTAAGAATATTAAATAAGTGTTTGTAAGATTTGCTGGTAATCTCTGCTTTATAGTAATGGTACTATCATTACATTCAAACCATCCACTATTCTTTTTTATATATGCAGTATAGTGACCTTCATTGGTTGTGGCTCTTGCGTGGTAGATTATACGTATTGTTTGAAGGTTATTTTACCAAGTGATACTTGACCATGTGTGAATCCAGTCAGCTTGCAGTTGTATTTGGTACAATCTGCATTGTAACGTAAAAGCATTAGTATTACGTATTTCCTATGTGTTTGTATTTGTAAGGTGGAGCACTTATCTGAATTGCAGGTAGTACACAATCTGCCTTGGATTGCATTTTGTACAAGTTTCTGAAATGGAATAGATTCACAGTTAGATATGGATCCATACACAAAGTGTTCATTAGGGATTTGTTCCTGTGCCACATGGTTGCAGAGAGTGCATGTATGTTTCCACATGTATGAAATCTGAAAGTTTTCATATATAGGTTTGTTTTTATTTTCCAGTACTTGTAGTAAGTACATTAGAAATTCTTGTGGATCTTCTTGTGAGTTTGTAGTGAATTTCACCATTCCAGCACAGTAGTCCAATTCTAATCTTATTCCATGAACACTGTATGTGTTGTCAGGATTGTTGGTTGCATTTCTATGAAGGACTAACATTTGCAATCACAATTGTTTTGCATTGTGTAAGTAAATGTTGTGAATAATTGGTGGCAATTGGAATAGAATATTTGTTGCTACATTTGCGTAGCAATTTACACCAGTTATATTTGAACATTTGAATGGACCTGATAGTTCTGTGTACAAGTCCTTTCTTCGGAGTGTTTGTTGCTTCTTTGAAAAGTACCTGAGTTACTTTGAGTAGTAAATTCTTCTTTGGTTGTAGTAATTGATGAAGTATTATGTTTTTTTACTCTCTTTGGAGGATGTGTAGTGAGATCCTGTTGCATTTCTGTTTGAAGTAGTTTTCTTTTGCAAAGTTTGCTTTTTGTGGAACAGGATAGGTTTTTTAGGTTAGATGGGGTGTATAGTGAATGTTTTCTATTGTATTCTAAAATGCAAGGAATATCAGCATTTACTTTACTTGCATCAATGTTGATAAGAAATAGACTGTCAAGTGTACGTAAACATAATCGTGCTATGTCGCTCATGCCTTCTTTAAACACTGTGTTCTTAATATCTATCAATGCTTTATCTAGGGTAAGACCTTGTGATTTGTTTATGGTGACTGCGTATGCTAGAGTTAGAGAAAATTGTTCTCTGTGTACATACATGTCTTTGAAAAGAAGGAATCGGGCTGTTGAGCGTCCTATCCTTTTAACTTCTGATAGTTTGTCAAAGAGAATATTGACAAACTGAATGTTATTGTCACGTGGGTATGTTTGAAAGCCAACAACTGTACCAAGTGCTCCATTAACTAGTACTTGCTCTACGTCAAGGTTATGTTTAAGCATTACTCTACAGTTTAAAGATAATTTTAATGTTTTCTCCAAACCAGCTGGTATTTAGTCTTGTTGTAGCTTGTTGACACATGGGTAGTGTCATACCATGTATGTCCTGTTTGTCTGTGGAGCAAATTTCAATTATTGGTTGCATTTCTTTTTTCAACATTGTTTCATTGAATTTTGAACAGCTAGCAAGAGATGGCATCAACAACATACAATTGACATTTTTGTGTGCTAATTATTCCATGACATCAGTAGCACATGAGTTATGGCCATACAGTGCATGGATGTGCTGGGTTTTTAATATTGATTGTGCTTCTTGAGATAGTACACCAAGTACACCAACTCTAATACTTTTTAAAATGTTGGCGTATGAGAGGTCTGCAGACTGGCGCATGTTTTCTGTTAATTCTCTGTATTGGAAATGTTGCCATAGGTTGACATTTCCTATGCTGACAACAGTTTTATGGCAGAGTTTGTGCCCTAAGGTTTTAAAAATAGGATCACCTTTCAATGGTGTCAATTGAAGAAGATCTCCGAAAACAATAATGTGTTTTCCTCCAAAGAGCTCTTCGTAGTTTGTTTTGAGTACTTCTTGTAATCTGAGGTGAATCAAAGCCAACATTAGGTTAGAGACCATGCTCTCCTCATCTATTGGTAGCATTTTCATTTGTTTCAAAACTCTGCATAGCTCCATTGCAGCTTTGTATAAAGTGTGTAATATTCTAATTTGTTTTGGTGTTGTACTGGAAGGAGTAGTAATTGGTGTAAAGTGACAGTGCCTATGTTGTAGGCATCTATACCTGTGGGGGCAGTTACAACAGCTGACAGTTTGTTGTTTGTTAATTGTTGAAGGAACTGATGATTTTGATTAAGAATGTTTTTCCTGAACAAGCTTGACCACTCACGTATAGTAGTATAGGTTTGTAATTTTGGCAGGTACATTCTTTACTTTCATGTTGTACACTATGTGCAATTTCTTTTGTTACTTCTTGAAAAATGCTACACTGCTCATTGTTCAGTTTTGATTTCAGTACAGTTAAACCTTCTGTATCTTCTTCATAAATAAAGTATAATTCTTCCAAAAGAAAATGAGTAATTTGTTCGCTCCATGATGCCTCATTATAAGGCTGGCGTTCCAGGAATGAAGGGGGCCGCTACAGCACCGGCCCCCTTCATTCCGGGAGTGCCGATTACAAGCTTCCCATCGCGGGACCCGGATCGCATGCCTGGTAAAACCAGGCATGCTTTCCGGGTCCCGCGAGGGGAAGAGGGAAGCAATAACGGGCTAGATGTAATCTTCCCGTATTACCTCCCTCCCCATTCCCATTGAGCCCTATGGGGGCTAAAATGGGAATGGGGTGGGTTCCTGTAAGGAGGAATTACCGGGTCCTCCTATGTCGGAGTAACCCGGTAAGTCCCCATTGCAGGAACCCGGTAATGGAGCCCGGAACGGAGGCAGCCATGGAGCAAATAGCTCCATGGCTACCTCCATTCTCGTAAGGAGGCCCATGGTGTTTTCTACTTCGGTCATAGCTAATTCTACTTCATTTGCTATTAGTGGCTGTCACAGTGGTTCTTGGCTTTGTGCAACAGGAAGGTGATGAACAATGATGTTGGTGATGCGGGTGATTAACAAAGCAGCACATTTCAAAGACCAAGTCAGATGTTTTGGTAGTACACTGAAGGAAATGTGTTTTGGGTTTTCTAAAGGATAGGAAATGCTAGTACCCATCTAGACAACAGCACCTTTTTTTCTTTCTATGCCAAATTGCTGAGGGCTTTTCATTACACCCATGTGTAGTCGCTAGCATCTCCCTGCATTTTATTTGACTGATCACAAATAATTACAGAAGAGAGATCCATAGTTACAGAAGAAGGCACATCAGTTGTATCTGAGATTAATTGATGCAATTAACTTAAAAAGGCTAATCAGATTTTGCTCCCATCTTGGAGTTACATTTTTTTTTTCAGGGAGTGAAAATCTAATTAGCTTTGCCAATAAGGATACTTTCTGCTTGTTAAAAGATGTTCTTTTCCCCATAAAATTCCTTTTGAGAGCGGGCATTCATGTTATTAGAGTTCCTTCCTTCCTATGCCATTGCTCTACTGGTCACTAATTCAAAAACATATCAATGGAGCTTTGTGGGTTGAAGCAATATGTTTATTGTTTCTCATTTTTGTTAGGCATATTTTCCTTTTTTAGGGAGTAAAAGTGCATGGTGCATATGTCTCTTAGCTCTAAGGCTGGTGTTATCCCTACCCAGAAGAGAACATAATGTGGATAACAAGCAGAGGCACAGGATTTTTGGATCAGCATATTCTAAGGTGCAGTTATTCCGATGCAATTATCATCCTTACACACATTTTTAGAAGCATGTTCTCCTGGCCCATGAATTACTTCATTAAAGTGGAACTTGAACTCCTTTCAGCAGTGTTTTGAAACATTGCTTTTAATTGCCATTAATCCTTCGGCAAATGTATTCAATCGGAGTTCCTTGACAGCCACCTCAGTTATGACAAGAGATATTTGTGTTTTGTAATACAAATGATTGATTTTCCAATGGCATAAAACATGTGGGCCTCATTATCACTTGGGGCTGTATCCTGGCATAAATCTTCCAGAATACCGACCAAACAAATTACTGTTATTGCCACTTAGTCCAGAGGAATTTCCACCGGATTACAACTGGTGGTGGAGGTGTAATTCCCCCTTCATATTGAGTCCTTATTGAGTTCACTGGACGCAATGTGGCTTTTTTGGCATAATTACCGCAGTGGAAACTCTGACGATTTCGGCGTTGAGCTGGAGGATTTAGCTCCAGGTATTTCCTGGAGGCAAATCCTCCACTCCAGGCCCAAAATCGTAATTTGACGTAGTGGTAAATTTGGTGGTAATGGAGTTACTGCCAACTTTACCACTTACTGCCAAACTCGTAAAGAGGCCCATATTTTTCTCTACGCAGAAGTACGTTTGTAAGTTACTGTGGCAGATTTTGAAGTCTTGGACTGGTTGAGTTTTCTGTATAATCATATATGACATATTTTATTGTAGCCTATGTGTTTGGAAAAAGTGCTCTAAGATTTTTTAAGAAATATAGCGGCCGGGAAAAGGAAATTCCTTTGCAAAATCTCTTCTGCGATGGTAGCACACAAAGTGGATTATGTCATTATTCAGTTGCACACATGGAAAATAATGTGCGCACAACAGCCAACCGGTTCCGCACATAGAGAAAAATTATTAGAGAGAACATTGGTCATAGATATCTAGTAACTCTTCTTCTTTTCTCCATGGTTTACAAATTTGTAACAGGGACATGTGATATAGTTCTTGATGTTGAGGAGTTTTTAATGACAATTTGATATGATTAATTAAGCTTGGTTTGGTAAGTTTCACTAAGCTGCCTTCACACATTGTCACTCTGTATTTACCTTTATTTTCATCTGGTTTTATATTATTTTTGTATGTGAAGTTTTGGGCTATATGGTATAGACACATGGTTTCCAAAGTGGTACTCCTTTTTGGGTAGGATATTTCTAGTAAATTGTTTTGCAAAATGTCTTGGCTGTTGGGATCATTGTTGGCTATTGTTTCTATGTCCTCGCATGATTTGAGAACTCTTTTTCTAGATTTAGCAGGACCAAGACTTAGCCATACTATATTTTCAGATTTTCCATACAAAGCAGTACCGGTTAAACGGTCTGCAGCTTCACAGCAGCCACATTCTATATGAGAGGGCATTTCTATGCCTAAGCTGTACAATTTCTGAGACAGTGTTTTGTCCAATGATAGGTCATCCCAGAGGACTTGATGCTCTGTTTTTTCTGCGTTGGTTAAGTAGGCTGTAACATATCGTGCAACTGCAGTGGAATTGTCTGCAATGTACAGCACATCTATGTTTGCATTCCATAAGAGGGCACTGATTGCATTGTAATCATTGATATATTTTTCTTCTTCTGATCTTTTTATGTAATATGTGTTCTTAGGTAATTTACCTTTAACACTATGCCTAACTGAAGACATGAAGTTGTTTACTTGACCTGGTGCTATAATTGGTCTAGGGAAACCAAAGCAGCATTTGGTCTAATATTTCCCTTTGTTTTTGTATTTGCGACAACAATATTTCCCACATTTGCATCTTTGAAATTGTAAAATTTGTGCATAAACATCACTATTTGTTGTTTGTGAAGGAATTTCACAAGTGACATATTTTTCGATAAACTGTAAAACAGTGGCATCACTGTCTTGACCAAATTTAGGAGCATCTTTAATCCATAAAAGCATGTATATATGTGGTGCTCCTCTCGCTTGGTATTCTTTTCTCCAAAAGAAGTGTTGCACTTCTCTGAGGGGAGGAACAGTTTTATTACAAATAAAGTGTAGCATAGCAATGAAGCTCATAGATATCTAGTAACTCTTCTTCTTTTCTCCATGGTTTACAAATTTGTAGCAGGGACATGTGATATAGTTCTTGATGTTGAGGAGTTTTTAATGACAATTTGATATGATTAATTAAGCTTGGTTTGGTAAGTTTCACTAAGCTGCCTTCACACATTGTCACTCTGTATTTACCTTTGTTTTCATCTGGTTTTATATTATTTTTGTATGTGAAGTTTTGGCCTATATGGTATAGACACATGGTTTCCAAAGTGGTACTCCTTTTTGGGTAGGATGTTTCTAGTAAATTGTTTTGCAAAATGTCTTGGCTGTTGGGATCATTGTTGGCTATTGTTTCTATGTCCTCGCATGATTTGAGAACTCTTTTTCTAGATTTAGCAGGACCAAGACTTAGCCATACTATATTTTCAGATTTTCCATACAAAGCAGTACCGGTTAAACGGTCTGCAGCTTCACAGCAGCCACATTATATATGAGAGAGCATTTCTATGCCTAAGCTGTACAATTTCTGAGACAGTGTTTTGTCCGATGATAGGTCATCCCAGAGGACTTGATGCTCTGTTTTTTCTGCTTTGGTTAAGTAGGCTGTAACATATCGTGCAACTGCAGTGGAATTGTCTGCAATGTACAGCACATCTATGTTTGCATTCCATAAGAGGGCACTGATTGCATTGTAATCATTGATATATCTTTCTTCTTCTGATCTTTTTATGTAATATGTGTTCTTAGGTGATTTACCTTTAACACTATGCCTAACTGAAGACATGAAGTTGTTTACTTGACCTGTTGCTGTAACTGGTCTAGGGAAACCAAAGCAGCATTTGGTTTAATATTTCCCTTTGTTTTTGTATTTGCGACAACAATATTTCCCACATTTGCATCTTTGAAATTGTAAAATTTGTGCATAAACATCACTATTTGTTGTTTGTGAAGGAATTTCACAAGTGACATATTTTTCGATAAACTGTAAAACAGTGGCATCACTGTCTTGACCAAATTTAGGAGCATCTTTAATCCATAAAAGCATGTATATATGTGGTGCTCCTCTCGCTTGGTATTCTTTTCTCCAAAAGAAGTGTTGCACTTCTCTGAGGGGAGGAACAGTTTTATTACAAATAAAGTGTAGCATAGCAATGAAGCGATGATGGAAATATCTTGAAACATTAACAGGATCTAGAGAGTAAAGTTCTCCAAGTGTTAGTATATATATGTTTGTTTTGTTTTTGTTTGATATGCATAGTTAATCATGTAAATCTTCCCATGCATATTCTGCACAACTTAATGTAACAAACCAAGTGGGTGGGACAAAGTTTCTTATGATACAACGTACATTTCCGTGTCGTCGGAACCAGTATTCTTTAGTACCATGCATGTTTGCTAACAGATTTGTAATGCTTGATTGTAGAACCTCATCTTTTTCTTGCACTTTTTGTATTAATTGCATAGCTGACAAATTTTGAAAATGGGTACCTAATTGCAATGTGTGTGCAACTCCGTAGCATAGAGTTGCTAGTTCACTTTCAAAGAGTAGGTGGAATATATATTCCACATTTTGTCTAAATCTGGGATCTTCAGAATACATTTGTAATGAGCGGTATTCTGATGCTGTTATCTGAGTGGGTCTATCATCGTACCTTCCTCCTGTCCCAGTAGGAAAGAGGAGAGGAAAAGCACATGCTTCTATGCTTTTTTTCCCATTTGCTGAGTGGTGATCCTTTGGGTTGTCACATTTTGTATGTTTCTAGTGCATCATCTATGGTGTCTTTAGAGTGGAATGGATGAATTCTATAATGGTCTAAAATATTGGATACTGTAGCAGGATCTAGAAGTTCAAATTGACCAGTTTCTGGTGGCTCTTGAATTATTTCAGTGGTTTCCCTCAGGTTTTCTTCAATATTAATTTCTTTATAGTATTCATTATTGTCTTTTAGATATTGCAAGGCTTGTCTAACATTATGTAAGTCTACGAGTTGTTGCCACATTTTTTTGTCTTTTGTTGGTACACCATTTACTAAGACAATTACAGATTGATCTATTGGACGATTTTTTACATTTTCTTTCAGATCTAATGGTAAATAAACTACTTTGCCACGAATGCCTTTCACTAATTCAGAGGGAGGTAATTTTGCTGTTTTTGGTTGAAGGCGTATTATTGCTTGAAATGGATGCACTGTTTGAATTATGATGCTCTCATATAAATTGAGTTGTTGCAAGGGTTTTGGTAGTAGGAATAATTCACGTTTTGCATTGCAGTAACTGCAAAGTATTAAGGGGTCAGTTATTTCGTATTTGTGTTCTGCTATAAGGTAGAGAGCTAATTCAAACCATTTGGAATCTTCATTGTCTTCTATTTTGCATGTTATGTCTACATTGTTTGTGCTACTTTTATAAAAAAGTTCTGCGGCAACACACACACACACATGGTTTGGTAATTCAGCGGATGTACTTTTACATTTTAGTATTTCTTTTTTGTATGTGTGTAGTAGAAGGTTGCCATTTGTAGAATTGTTCCTAGTATGTTGTAAAGCTATTGCATTTTGTAAGTGGCTTTCACTTCCAAAATATTTTCTCTGGATATTCTCTATTTCTTTGAGTAGGTCTTTGGCTGTACCATGTAGAGGATTGTTATTTAAATTGCTTAATGCTAAAGCTGGACTTTTAGCATAGTACAGTTTATAGACTAGATTTCTTATAATTGAATGATGTGTTGATATCATTTTGATATGATTGAAGGTGCTTTTGCAAGTAGGCCCTGAAATGCAGGCCAATGAATTTCCTTTTAGTCCTGTGTATTTGCGCACTGGACAGGTATCCATATTTTGTAGTAGTTTCATTTTGAATTTGTCTTTGCCTTTCACATACTGATTGAGGAACTGGCGTAAAGATTTGAAAGATTTTTTGTCAATGTTACACGTTGACGTGCACAGCCATTTGTACACTGGACGTTTTGGTTCAGTCGGATGGAGAGGTGAGTTTTCTGGGGATATTTTTGTAAGCAGTATTTCTTGTTCCATAATGGTTTTATTAAGTTTTTCATACCCTTGTCCACTGCTATGTATGGCAATTGTGTTTGTTTGCCTTTTTTTGGTTTTTGTTGTTTTATATTTTTTTGGTTTTTTAAACATGACACACAAGGAAAGGATGGGAAAGGAGGGTAAGGAAGGGACACCAACCACGGGGATAAGAAAGGGCAAGTGGAGAGAGAAAGATGTAGGGTGGGCCTTATTCAGATAGTTGTCAGATCTTCTCGTGCTCCTTGATCGCAATCTCGAAAGCACTCTGAAGATTCTCTCCCCTGCAGGGTACTGCAGGCAGTTGGAGGGATGCGCTATCCCACGGGAGTGTCTCTTGTGGAGACAGGGTGGAAACAGAGGATGTTGTAGAGGAACTCAACCTACTACTTTTATCACAAGGTACAACCTTGTGAATAGCCCCACTGTGGAATGACTACAGGTGTTGCTTCTTTGATGTTGCACCAAAGCTGTATGAACCAGGCCTCCCACGACTCAGCACCATGTGGCGCTGATTGCAGGTGACCTTATTCAACATGCTTTTGGCACTCCACCAAGAGTGGTAAACAACCGCCACACCGAAGACTCACGGCGAGTGCTGGTAGTAGGGACTTTCACTAGCTCATCCTCTTCATCACCTTCATCTGTCTCCTCTACATCCTCACGCCTGTTCCCCTCTGCAGGCCCTTGGGAAGGTGGTGGTGGTGGAGGGGTTGGGGGTGTTGCGGAGGCAGAAACAGCACCAGCTGGAGCAGCAGCAGCCATGGATGTCATCAGGTTATTTGATGGAAAAGAAGCAAAAGCAGCAAGTAAATCTGCAATACTAGAAAGACAGAATGAGGATGAGCTCTGGGGTGTGGCCTTTCATAGGGGTGACAATGTCATCTTTGATGTCCTGGTTGTTAGACTTGTTAGACTTAGCAGTGCACGGTGGTGGCACGAGTTATGGTTGCTTAGCTTACCATAACTAGCGAATTTCAGGGTTTTTTTTGGTTTTACTTGGAACCGTAACGTCCCTTTAACAAAGTTTTTTTTTACTGAATATACATATGCTTTCATAGCTATGCTGGGCTCACAGTGCTGACAAATGTGTGACATCACTTTGATGGGGCTGCTATAATTGTGAAAGATACCACCATGCCTTAAACTCAGGTGTGGTATATTTTTAAAGTTTACAACTGCCACCAGGATATTAACATCATAGTTATATGATTTTGTGCGGAGGGGTCTTACCACTGAAAAGCAGGCACTGCAGATCAGGATACTGATTCTGCAGGGCAGAGGTGCACACTATTGCTTTAGTAATGTAGCTTATGAAAGGGATATCTGAATAGCAGATTCCCCTTCCCGAATTGGAATTACCCATATTATCGTATTGATTTAATTTAAATAAACATATCCCGGAAGTCTACACCCTTGCTGGATCACAATCCGTCACAGATATCATGAAAAAATACACAGAAGGTGATCATGATCCACATATAACCTAGAAATCAGACCAGAAACTAAACATGCCCTAAGGAAATTAATTCAAATCTATTTATGAATCAATAGTTTCTCAACTTGGGGCGGATCCCCAAGATTTTAACTGAAAAACTAACAATGTGAGCATTATTGCCTATGACAGAAATAAACAATATCACTTAGTAACCATAACAACCAATATGAAACCGGCATGCCCCTATACCAAGAGAAGGGGAGGCACTACATGATCCTTTTCAAAAACTGAATACTAAATTTACCGAGGAGTTATTAAAAAACAACATTTGTGCCAATCCTTGGTCCTATAGTCATACAACATTCATTTCTAATGTATGACACCCAAGAACAGATTATGGTTCTTTTGAGAGGCACCGAACACAAGTCCACTTTTGGGAGCATGGCGACTAATAGGCTACCCTAAGACATCATTTTTAGTTTTGGCTATTAGGTGGCACTGAAAGTGCTATCTTTAGCCAAAACTATTGTCAATAAACTATGAGCTTTAACATAAGAGCTTCAAATAGGGGCTTTGAATGAGGGTATGTAATGCTTTTCAATGCAGATGACATATGAGTATGGATTTTTGTTATTTGGCTATGTGTCCCACCCATTTAACTCCCATCTCTGAGTCAAATCTACATGATTTCTGCCCATTCCCACCCATCTCCAACCAAAATCACAGCCCCTTTTGCACTCTTTACCTGCATTTGTATTGTGTGCTGAATGCTGAATTTATCACCCATTTTTACATCCAAAATGGCTGCCCTCATGTGCTAATGTTAATAAAATGTTATTTGACTTGACTGATGCTTTGTAAAATATATACTACAACTTTTAAGTTACATTTCATATTTTAATGTATTTTGTATTAAAAATCAACTGTTATAGTATTATGTTTTCCAAAATGTCTCTGGAAGATTACATGTAATTATGTGTGGTGGTTGTTCTAGTCTGCTTTGTTGTAAGCAGTACCTGATTGGATCTCCAGTTTTGTGATGTCAGTAAGATGTGATTGGGTCTCCAAACTGTTTGTTTCCCCAACACAGCCAATTTCTTTCATCATTTGAAAAGAGAGCTAATGATGTTTATTTTGTTACATTGTGCATGCACTCACTCTAACTGTACTGTTTCTGACTAAAATGGATGAGGGACCTAATTTAGAAGGCGTCATCCCCTTTGGAATCTGCTATATTAGCCATTCAAGTGCACTGCCTCCCATAGGCTTTAATGGCACCGCCGTCCGAAAAACGCTTTCCTGCAAAAACATCACACTGCACCCACCACAAAGACTAAAAACGTAAAGGCACTTCTTAATGTATAACCAGGAGTGCATCTTTCTGCCTGATGTGGTGTCCGAACATAGGTTGCATGACTCAGGACACACATAGAACAGGCACTTCTATGTACATAGACCAGAAATGTAATGTAGAACTGTTCTAACCGTTCATGAAGTATGTAGTTCATATCCTCAATATTTCCCTCTAGATGGCCTAAATGATTAAGACTGTGGGGCCTCCTGGTTGTTGCCCAGTTGATGGAGCCAACCGCTTTGCAGTGGTAGACTGCATCTCCTCTTTTGAAGGGTGTGATTTACATTACCAGCAAAAATAAAAGAAGCAATTAAAGCAACAGATGGGGAGCTGTTGGGCCCTTAGAGCCTTATTTGAAAGATATGAAAGGCCCCGTATTCTGTCCCTCAGAGCGCCCCCACAACCGATGCAGGGAGCTCAAGTTGTCTCATTGCAGGGTAGATTACCAGAGTGACTTTGCATTCTGAGGAAAGGAAAAAAAATATATACGTATGTGCTTACTCCCTAACTTTTACAATTTCTCATGCAGCAACCTTTAAACAGCACACTCTGGAACGCCGGAGGGGTAATGGGGTTTAAGAATTGAAAAGTAAGCAATGTTGACCATGTCTCAAATAGTCTTCACTTCATAGATAATCGCTCGTAAGCAAATTTGCACCCCTTGACTCCAGAAGAAAGGCCCTGGTTCCCTGAAAAGTAGGTCTTCATTGGAGAGATGGCCTGTGCCTCCGGCAGTGTATCTTGTGGCTCGGTGTTGTGAGGATAGGATGAGCAGATTTTCCAAAATCAAAAACTAGGAACATTTTACAAAGTTAATTGTAGAAAAAGAATGGAAGATGGCCAGTGCCAGCGTAGCTCCATGCACAAAACATGCATATTATGGGCTAACCCGCCTCACCAAATTTATCATGGACAGTACAACCTATCCCTGTGCAGAAGAAAAGTACAATGCAGCATCGGCAGGGTAACCTGTGCTTGCACAAAATAGCTCTGTACAGAGCAGTGTGTGGTTCTATCACACAGAACTGTTAATGCATCGGAAGTGCAAGCATAACTTCCACTCTACAAGCAATAATGCACACTGCAAGCTTTCCTGGCATTGCACAGACACTGCATGGACCATGCAAGACTCCATCAAGCTCCACAAGCACAGCCTGGACAATGGCACCATTTCTCACAAAGAACATGGATATTGCAAGTCTACCTAATACAAAGTGCACACCGACGATAGCCCTGCACCTACCTCGGCCACTTGTGTGGGATGCAAACAAGGTATGAAGTGAGGCAGAGCACACATTATTCTAAAGCACTCTAAAGACTCCAGAACCTAGCTCCTAATGCCTATTTCCTGGAGTCCTTTTGTCATTCACTGGCATTTACACCAGAGTGACATGTAATTATCTGTATTTAAATGTAGATGACAAGTGTCACTTGCCGTCTTAATTAGTTCCCAGTGATGTTCGATATCACTTCTGAGCAAATTCTTTTTTGAGAGGATGCATACCTCTGGTAGTTGTTACTAACAGGAACCATCTTTTTACTCACATACCCTGACTGAAGCTACCCTATAGCTACCCTATAGTTCTTCTAAGTCATTGATTCGTTCCTCCTGCCTCATGAGTTTACTTGGTCATCTATCCTATCTATAATGCTCCATTTGCACATCCCCCCTCGCTCCCATGGATTCATCAGTCCTCACATTTATATTCATTATTCCACCCCACCTGCTGCTTCTGTTCACTCTCTGTTTGAGTTCCCCTTGACATAACCCCATCTGCCTAGATGTGTCTGTCATCATGAAGTCAGATGTGTTCACCACACAATCCACTACCACTCTATCACCACCCTCCCCCACTCTCTACTAATCACCTCCCACAGTCTTCCACCACTCACCTACTGTACCCGTACTCTCTCTACCCCACCACCCTCCCTACCCCCACTAACCCTCCCTTGCTGTCTCTACATACCCACTGACCACTCACTCACCCACCCGTCCTCCATGTTCTCTACATCCATCCAACATCTCTCTTCCCCATCCTACACACCGTCTCTCTACCCCTGGTCTCTACACTATTTTCATTCTCTATACCACCCCAATCTCTTTACCCTTACACTCTCTACAATACCATTATTCCCTATCCCACTCATCCAACGTACCCCCACTCCCTACACTCAACCACCCTACCCTCATTATCTTTACTCCCACTCACCCTACCCAGCCTTTCTACTCTCACTCACCCACCCCAACTTTCTCTAAATACCCATCATATGTCTACCTCCACTAACCCTATCCCCACTCTATCTACCTCACCTAACCAACCTCTCCTCTCTTTACACCCACCCATGCACCATACCACCCCTTTATTTCAACTCTACCCTCTCCCATTCATCCCCCCACTTTATTTCTTACCCTCTTAATCTTGTTCATATTTCCTCTAGCACATCACTGATGGCACCCTCCCTCTATAGCTTCCCCCTTGCTCTATCCCCCTTACAATTCTCTTGCACACCCGTATCCTTTGTCACATCCACCTTTGAAAATGTGCACTCTCATTCTTGCACCATAGTGCCTAAAAATGCAAAGAACAGTAGTAAATGCCAAAATCATTGGCACTGGAAACAGTTTGGTTTTTGTGTAGACATGGCAAATGCGCTTGTGGGGCACTATCATATTAGTATTAAATGGCCATTTATAATAGCACCTTAAAAATGGTTTGAGTGCCTGTGCATATAACAGCAGTGCCTGGTAAATGCCTAATAGGTATGCACAAGCAAACACTGTTGGCTTTGCCAATGCTTGTTTTTCAATTGACATTGGTGCAATTTCTTGTCTATTGTTGTCTGCACTCACCTCACAATTTTGGACTAAGTCCTTGTTGATATGGTGCCTAGGCTTTCTTTCCATACCCAGAGTGCTATCACATATGTGTTCTGCATTTTCTTCATTCTCACCATAGGGGTGTTTTTTGTTAGTGTTTTCTTCTAGAGAGTCACAAACCAGAGATGCACATTCAACAGCTTTATTTATAACTTTGCAAGCCCAGCGTGCAAAGGGCATCGTTTTTGTGAAGTGTGTCAGCTGTTGAGCTGTGGCTGCGACCCCCCCTCACCTGCCCTCTGCTAGCATCTGGAGGACTTTGGAGGTGCTGAGGGACACGTGGTGTGCAGCTTTGAGAACGCGGAGCAGGAGTGAGCACCGTCGCACTGGTTGGCTCCACCCCCTGCCCGCCCCCTGTGACACTTACAGGAAGTATAAATCCTGCATCCAAGCACCCTTCCGGCGCTAAGCCCGGCGCGCAAAGGGCGTCGTTTTTGTGGAGTGTGACAGCTGTTGAGCTGTTTGGCTGCTTGCTGTGGCGTTGCAGGGAATTGCAAACTGCAGGAGCTGAAAACAACGATAACGAGGAACTACGAGGAGGCTTCTAATTACATGAAGCAAACCGCCACAGCAATGGACCTACAAGGTACCTGATTGAGAACCCGCCTGCAGGTAAGACAAAGATTTGCCTCACTCCCGGAGGCTAATGGGAGTTCTGAACAAGCATTAAGACCAGCTCTTTTAAAACAAAGCTGTTTACCATTTTGTGCACAAAAACAGAAAAGTTTATCAGTGGGAGCCAGTCAGCCCATTCTGGAAATGCAAAAACAACTGCAGCCAGCAGAAAATGACGACAATCTGTGGTTGGCCCCTAATTCTCCAGAGCTGCCTATGGCATGTACTGTCTCCATGGCAAGAGAAGCTACAAAACAACTGCCCCCAGCTCCCACAATAGCGATAATAGCCGAGATGGCGATAGAGACTATAGGCGGCTGAACAAACTCTTAGTGATTCTAACGAAATTGCGCTACAGGATGACCCGACCCTGGTGCAGGAACTCAACGTTAGAACTAAGCCGCTTAACCAAGAGTCTATTAAACCTCCTGAAGATATTCCAAAAAACCAGAGGAACATAGAAAATTATGATGAGGCCACTGTAATATGCCCTATAGTGGGGGAGATGGACGCTCTGCATACATCAGGTCTACCCCTGGACATTCTTAGAAGTGACCAGCCCCCCACAAATAAGAATGAAAATAAAACCATTGGAAATCCACACTTAACCACACCTTTGAATGACGTGGAAAGGACAAATCTAGGGGATTCACTATCCGAGGCAAGAGTGGCTATAAATCCAAAAGTAATGCAAAAATCACTGATACAAAAGTCCAGCTGTGCTATGGATAATATCACAAAGGAGCTCCAACCTCTAGAAACATCATGGGAACAAGGAGGTCAATGGGATGAAGTGGATCTCGGACAAATGGATGAAGTCTTAAAGGAGTCCATCGTTCCGAGAGACAAAACAGATTACAGAGCTCCGATAAAGATAGCTTCAGGTCCAATAGATATTTTACAACCGTATAGAGAAGAAAAGGAGAGTTGGGACCAGTTGGAGGAAACATATAAAGAACCTCCCCAAACAGAGAGAAATTTAATTTGCCAATTCTACAAAAGAAAAAGGGAGTGTATTTGTAACCCCTTATAATGAAGCAAACACAGCAGCCCATACCACCGGATATGTATTGAATCCACCCAACTACTACAGGGTAGGACAATTCAATCAGGAAGATCGTGTGCTTATGGAACCGCAGTTACTGTACCAGGAAGTCTGAGTAACTCATGACTTGCAAACAAAAACCTGCAAAACATTTCCATATTGGCAAACAAAATTGAAAAAGAGAAAAGAAAGAGCTTTTGCTTGATAAATGAGAGAATGGCAGCCCTGGATAAGGAACACACCAAAATAAACCCTTCATTGGTTGAGAAATCTCCTTCACCTCTAACAAAACATCGGAGGTACAAGACTGCAAGGAAGGAGAATCAAACCCCAGCCTCTGATGACAGAAACTTAGCTAAACCAGACGAAATCCTGCAAGATTTAACCACGGATGCAGTGGGTGGGGAAGAACGGTCAGGAAGGTCCATGGCCTCCACCCCAATCTCGGAGGAGGTAAACAGGCACTCGGGAGATTTATGGAACAAACAAATATTATGGACAATAACAGAGGCCTGTAAATGTGAAAGAGAAAAAGACATGGACCATATTGAAAAAGTGGTTATGGCTTTGCTAACCATTACGCTGGCTCCCTTTCTAAAACTATACGAGGCAATTAAAGACTCCGTTCAAGATGTGTATACTAGCAATACACAAATAAAGGAGACCCAGGCCCAAATGGCCTCATCCAAGCAGAGCCTAAATAAAAAGATAAATAAAGAAGCCGAACTAACTCAAATTCGGCAAACACGCCTTAGCGATGTAGCCAGGCGAGATGCAACCGATAAATCCCTGCTGATGGAAGCAGTCCTGGAGGACTGCAAATGGATGAGGAGTATCCACAAACAAAAGACCGAAAAGAACGATGGGAAACAGACAGAGACAAAATCTAAAGATGGAAATGGCCCAATGAATTTGACACAGGGAACAACTGTTCTCCGAAACAAAAGGAGCAACATCTGGAGGACGTGATTCTGATCCCCTCTGGAGAAAAGAGAGGGGATAAGGTCAATTCAGTCAATCAATTACCCTTAGCCCAACTGGAAACATCTACATTTCCAATTTTTGCAGGGGCGGTGCCTAAGGCCGGGACTCAGCAAAAGGGAAAGGAGGCCATTAGAATACTTAATGAAAAAGGAAAAAAAACAAAGAATGAGTCTCTCAAACGGAAAGAAAATGGTTCGAGAGCCTTCTTAAGGAATCTAAGAACTCCACCCAGGAGAGACAATATACAGTGCGCTAAGAAGCCTCGAAGAGAAGTGATAATGAATGATTCAGACTGTATAGAGATCAAGAGGATTAAAGAACTAGAAAATGCTATAATAGAGGATAAAGGGGATGACCCTGAGCAGTCAGGAAACTTAAGTGACCTCATTGAGTTGATGGGAGATGACAGTAAGGAAGAAGATTGGGAAAGTATTAGCGTCTCGGAATGGCAAACCATAGACAATTGGGATACAACTGACCCAACTGAAAATCCTAAGGACGCTAAGAAGCCAAAGTCCAATAGAAAATCCAATCAAGTCAGCACCAAGGATTTAGAAAGAAGAGCTGGACACCCGGGACATGACTGTGATCCAGACCAGGAATATACTAAATTTAAAACACTGGAACAAAAAAGAAAAGAACAGGATGATAAAAGGCTGATAGAGCGTAAGACTCAGGACAGCCCACAACCTATCAAATGAAAAAGAAGAGAAGAAGCCAACAGAAGCCAAGAAAAGGGTTGTTCCATTGCTGCCATCCCCGAAGAAATCCATCCTATTCAAAGTATGCTACCTAAAACTTGAAACAGCATCAGATGGTCCTACAAGGGTAATACTAAATAGGAGCCATGTGATGGAACTTTGTAATCAAGTTTTACCTCCACAAATGATATCGACGGAGGATATAAAAATAGTTGAATTTCCAAGAGAACACAGGTTGGATCAAGTCATCCTGCATTTGATGTCTAAGAAGATCAAACGAAAACTCCTGGCGGCGACTGATATTCTAAAAAAAGGGGGTATCGGTTGGAATATCTGGACGATGACTTCAGTTAAGAAAAAGAGCAAGCCACAAGGAGACAAAGTGATGAAGTAAAGGAGGAGATATCATTGCGAGTCAGAGATATAGATACTGGGAAAAAGTACACAAAAAAAATAGCCCAGACTTGGAGACATTAAGGGAAAAGAATGAAAAGGGTAAAGAAGGTGAACAAAACCAAAAAGGATACCTTACAACAACAAAAACAAGTAAGGAGACACTGAAAACCTTAAGATTCACAGTGGATAATTCTGATAATCCAATGAGGACAAAAAGTAAGTCAAATAAGTCAGACAGCCAGGGAAAGGAATGGTCATGGATGGCAAATACCCTGAATTCTAAAAAGAAACAATAGAATAAGGAGAGCCAGCAGAAGCATATCCTCTGTGCCTCATGGAACACAAGAGGATTTAAACATCTGCTCTCCAAGGACAGTTGTTTCCTGGCCAAATATGATCTCATCTCAATACAGGAGTCATGGCTGAGAAAACCTCCAGTATGTGAGGGGTATGAAGTTTATATTAACCCGGCTAGAAAAGGACCCAAGGGAAGACCTTTTGGAGGCCTAATGATATTAAAGAAACTGGGCTGCCCACTTAATGTCATAGAACATTTGACACTGAACCCCTACGTACAAATACTTAAAGTAACATCTGAAGTTGAAGATGCGAAAGCTATGAAACAAATGATCTTGATTAACATATATTGGAGTGAGAATATCCCAGGACCGGCAAGTTTTTTAAAATCAATCATGGATATAATTGATAAATCCATGACGGAGAAACATGATCAGCTGATACTACTAAATGGCGATCTAAACATCAAACTGCTGGACAAACATGGTAAAATCAAAGAAATGGAACAGCTACTGGGAAAAGAACAGACATGGATGAAGGAAAAGAGAATTTGTGAGATGAAGATGTTAAACGACCAAACAAAATGAGACCTGCAGGGGGCCAACACCTGGCATAGTGGAAAAACGGGAGCATGCCTAGACTACTGTTTTGTGGGAGGGAATACGGTGGAGAGAATAACTTCCTTTACTATAATGAAACAGACAAGTAGTGACCACTGTCTGTTAGCCACCGAACTTGCCTGGGAAATAAGAACTAATCGATCGACCGAAAGAGCGATGGAAACTGAGGTCACATCGGGTCGAAATCGCTTGAGACTCAAAAATCAGGCAATTCCAGACCTGGCCTTCATTTATAAAGAAGCAGTAACTAAGGATGCAGAGATGGTGGAGTATAAATGGCTATTGGAAGCATATGAGGTCAAGTATAATCCAACCGAAAGTAAGCATACTAAGAAAAAACATGTATACGATGAACAGCTAGTGGCTAGGCGAAAACAATATAGAGCTGATCGGAGACTCATAATAAAGAACAACAGTACAGAGAGAGATGAACTACTGGGGAAATGCCATCAAACGTACAAAAACTGGCTGCGACAAACTCAACATATAAGAATGCAAAGGGATGCCGAAAAAATGCTAGCTGCAATATCTACTAACAACGCAAGAGGCACATGGGATTTACTTAACAACAGGGATCACAATTTATCGGCTATAGGCATTAATCAAGTATCAGAAGAGAAATGGTTTCAGCATTATACTGCTCTCTATGAAGGAGAAACCCAGGAAAATATCACAAAAGAAAATCTGGACACCATTCCTTGGGCTCTGGATTTTGATAAAGAAGACATCCTAATTCTAATAAAAACACTTAGCACTTCGAGAGCAGCAGGCCCAGACGGCATCTCCAACAAACTGTTGAAAGAAAATGGTGAGGATTGGGCGGACTTAATATTTGCCCTATTTAAACAAATCATGAAAACTAAACAAATTCCAGCTACGTGGACGGAGGCCTACATTGTACCAATATACAAGAAGGGGGACAGAGAAAATCCTAGGAACTATAGGCCAATAGCACTCCTAGACTCAATTGGTAAGCTTTTTGCATCGCTTCTGCTAAGAGATCTCAAAAAATGGGCTTCACAGGCCAGAATCTTAGATGAAAGACAGACAGCCTTTGTTAGTGGAGTTGGCACCGCCCTGAATCTATTTCTGATAAACCTGTTGAAGGCAAGCACACTAGCTGGGAAAAAAAAGCTTTACTTAGCGTTCATTGATCTCGAACAAGCCTTTGACGGAATTGATAGAGATCGTCTGTGGCTAAAAATGAGGAATTGGGGATGTCCAAAGGATCTATTAGAAGCCATCAAAGCCCTATACACTGGCACTTCAATTAAGATCCAAATCACAAGCAATGGAGGGCTATCTAGGAGGATCAAAACCCACAGAGGTATCAAACAGGGCTGTGATTTAGCACCTTTTCTCTTTGTGCTATACATGGCCGATATGAAAACTGGCCAAGACAACATTTGTGCATTCCCGCCTAAAATAAATGGATGGGAGATACCATGGATGCTGTATGCTGATGACGCGGTATTTGTTGACCAAACACTGATAGGTCTACAAAGACGGATTGAGACCTTCAACAAATACCTAAAAGAAAACAGCATGAATATCAATGTCAAGAAATCGATGATCCTAACCATGAAATCTGGTATGGGGAGGAAATGCGCCGGAAAACCGGCGACATGGGTATTGGAAAATAAAAAATTGGAAGAAGTGGAAACTACAATGTACCTGGGAATAATGATTAATAAAAATTGTAACGAACAGGCACATTATACTTTGATCTGGGAAAAACTCATGGCCCTGACAAACCAAGGGACTTGCCTACACCATAGATATGGGAAATTCTCCCTAACCCCGATTGTAACCTTTTTTAAGCAGAAGGTGATGGCGGTCATCACTTATGGTGCAGAGGCACTCCTAGCTCTAAAATGGGAAGTCTGGGACCTGTGTGAGGCCTACTTTTGGCGTAAGATCCTGCGCCTACCAGCTTCGCTACCGGTGGAACTCATAAGAACCGAGCTTAGGTTACAATCAGTGGCTTCGGTAGCTCTCTGGAAATTTCTAGCATTTTATAGAAAGTGCATTCTGGGCAATCCATCCAAGCCTTTTGAAATTTTAGTACAGAAGGCCACAGTAAAGGAAGATAAGATGCTACTTGATTGGAAAACAAGATGCAAAGCTTGCATGAGCCAGGCAAACCTCTCGGAAGACACCCTAAAGAGCAACCCGGATAAAGCAAAAAGATCTATCAGGGAAAAGGACTGGGAGGAAACCCAGGATCTAAGATTGAAAAGAAATCTATGTTACAACATCGTTTTGGAAAAAAAGGCTTGAATATGCTACCTCCTTATCTGCTGAAATTCCCATCTAAGCACTATCAGGACCTACTCCTGCGCTGCAGACTTAACATCTGGCAATGCAGAGAAGTAAAATGGAAAAGAAAGCAAATTGAAAAATCAATAGCATTTTGCAGGTTCTGTAAATCCAAAGAGCAACTGGAAACCATCAGACATGTAATGTTAGCGTTCCCAGTATTAAAATGGAAAAGAGAAATCTATATGGTTAGCTATACAAGATACATAACTAAAGACACAGAGGAGGAAATTTGGGAACGTCTCCTAACGGTGGAAAAGGTCGGCAAAACCCTTGATGCATTAAAATTTGTCGAAGCATTACATCTGAATCAGGAGGAAGAGGAGACGGGACCTTGAGACAATCCCAAGGGGGTTGAGCTGCTTAAGATATTGTTAACCACTCTGGATAAATGAAGCTGGGAGCAATGTTACGATGTAACAAAATGGAACTGAGGGAATAATCTATTGGACTAGTCCCTACTGGGCAAAGAGAAACTTAATGTTGAAATAATGAAATTGCTAATGGACTAAGGAAACAATGTTTAATGTTGAAATATGATTAACCAATAAAACAAAAAAAAACAAAAAAAATAACTTTGCAAGGGGTTGGATACTTCCTAACTGTCCCTAATTCTAAAGTGGGAGTAAATTCGACCATCAAGTGAAAGTAAAACCGTCCTAGTTAGTACAGTCAAAACAAAAGGTTCTAAACCTAATGCCTGCCCAATTCTAATATAAGAAGTTACAAGGGAAATGTACACACAAATGAAATGTATAGTGCTCGCAACAAAAGGACCAGCATGACATGAATCACCTTGGAACAATGGGATTGGAGGGCATAGGGACTTAGGCAGCACAGTTCTTCCGAGTGAGGCCCGCTCTTGCTTACTGGGCAAGTCAACACAATGTTCAGGCTTCTTTCATGATCAAATGTTAATTTGGACTTTCCAAACACAAAGGTTGCAAAGGTTTTCCACAAATAGACTTCTCCGTTTTGAAGCAAAAAATGTATACAAAAACTTTAATAGTCACAGAGGGTAATTCATAGAATTCAGCGCACAAGTGGCGCACGCGGCTGGCGCACAGTGTACGCGTGCGACAGTCTGCGCCAGCTGCGTGCGCCAAAATCCATTTCCGCGCACAGCGTATTCATGGATTTCAACATCCATTACCAGCCGTGGCGCCGAGTGGCACAGCAACCCTGCAGCAGTGCCAGTTACGCCCCAATCCCTCCCTGTGCGCCATGCACAGTGCGCAAATCCTGTACATGGTGCAGAGGACAGAGGACCAGCATACAGCCCCCGAACCACAAAAACGCCTGTAAAACTCCCCACGCATCCCTCCGAATACATGTACATCCCTGCACGGGGAGATTCACACGCGATTGGCCCTGTGCCAGTGGGGTACGTGTATTACTGGGGTTCGCGGGGAGTTTCACATGCGATTGGGTCTGTGCGAGCGGGGTACGTGTATCACTGGGGTTTGCGGGGAGTTTAACACGCGATTGGCCCTGTGCGAGCGGGTTATGTGTATTACTGGGGTTCGCGGGGAGTTTCACAATCGATTGGGCCTGTGCGAGCGGGGTACGTGTATCACTGGGGTTCGCGGGGAGTTCACACGCGATTGGCCCTGTGCGAGTGGGGTACGTGTATCACTGGGGTTCGTGGGGAGTTTCACACGCGATTGGGCCTGTGTGAGTGGGGTACGTGTATCACTAGGGTTCGTGGGGAGTTTCACACGCGATTGGGCCTGTGCGAGCGGGATACGTGTATTACTGGGGTTCGCAGGGAATTTCACACGCGATTGGTCCTGTGCGAGCGGGGTACGTGTATTACTGGGGTTCGCGGGGAGTTTCACATGCGATTGGCCCTGTGCGAGCGGGGTACGTGTATTACTGGGGTTCGCAGGGAGTTTCACACGCGATTGTCCCTGTGCGAGCGGGGTACGTGTACTGGGGTTTGTGGTGAGTTTCACATGCGATTGGCCCTGTGCGAGCGGGGTACGTGTATTACTTGGGTTCGCAGGGAGTTTCACACGTGATTGGCCCTGTGCGAGCGGGATGCGTGTATCACTGGGGTTCGCGGGGAGTTCACAATCGATTGGGCCTATGCGAGCGGAGTATGTGTATCACTGGGGTTCACGGGGAGTTTTAAACACGCGATTGGGCCTGTGTGAGCGGGGTACGTGTATTACTGGGGTTCGCGGGGAGTTTCACATGCGATAAGCCCTGTGCGAGCGGGGTACGTGTATCACTGGGGTTCGCGGGGAGTTTCACATGCGATAAGCCCTGTGCGAGCGGGGTACGTGTATCACTGGGGTTCGCGGGGAGTTTCTCACGCGAATGGGCCTGTGCGAGCGGGGTTGGTGTAATACTGGGTTTCGCGGGGAGTTTCACACGCGATTGGCCCTGTGTGAGCGGGGTACATGTATTACTGGGGTTCGCAGGGAGTTTCACACACGATTTGCCATGTGCGAGCGGGGTACGTGTATCACTGGGGTTTGCGGGGAGTTTCACACGTGATTGGCCCTGTGCGAGCGGCGTACTTGTATCACTGGGGTTCGTGGGGAGTTTCACATGCGATTGGGCCTGTGCGAGCGGGGTTGGTGTAATACTGGGTTTCGCGGGGAGTTTCACACGCGATTGGCCCTGTGTGAGCGGGGTACATGTATTACTGGGGTTCGCAGGGAGTTTCACACGCGTTTGGCCCTGTGCGAGCGGGGTACGTGTATCACTGGGGTTTGCGAAGAGTTTCACACGTGATTGGCCCTGTGCGAGCGGGGTATGTGTAATACTGGGTTTCGCGGGGAGTTTCACACGTGATTGGCCCTGTGCGAGCGGGGTACGTGTATCACTGGGGTTCGTGGGGAGTTTCATATGCGATTGGGCCTATGCGAGCGGAGTATGTCTATCACTGGGGTTCACGAAGAGTTTTAAACACGCGATTGGGCCTGTGCGAGTGGGGTACATGTATTACTGGGGTTCGCTGGTAGTTTCACACGTGATTGGCCCTGTGCGAGCGGGGTGGGGTACGTGTATTACTGGGGTTCGCGGGGAGTTTCTCACGCGATTGGGCCTGTGCGAGCGGGGTATGTGTAATACTGGGTTTCGCGGGGAGTTTTACACGTGATTGGCCCTGTGCGAGCGGGGTACGTGTATCACTGGGGTTCGTGGGGAGTTTCATATGCGATTGGGCCTATGCGAGCGGAGTATGTCTATCACTGGGGTTCACGGGGAGTTTTAAACACGCGATTGGGCCTGTGCGAGCGGGGTACATGTATTACTGGGGTTCGCTGGTAGTTTCACACGTGATTGGCCCTGTGCGAGCGGGGTGGGGTACGTGTATTACTGGGGTTCGCGGGGAGTTTCACACGCGATAGGCCCTGTGCGAGCGGGGTATGTGTATCACTGGGGTTCGCGGGGAGTTTCACACGCGATTGGGCCTGTGCGAGCGGGGTATGTGTATTACTGGTGTTCGCGGGGAGTTTTACACGCGATTGGCCCTGTGCGAGCGGGGTAGGTGTATTACTGGGGTTCGCAGGGAGTTTCACACACGATTTGCCATGTGCAAGCGGGGTACGTGTATCACTGGGGTTCGCGGGGAGTTTCACACAGGATTGGCCCTGTGCGAGCGTGGTACGTGTATTACTCTGGTTTGCGGGGAGTTTCACACGCGATTGGCCCTGTGCGAGCACGGTACGTGTATCACGGGGGTTCGCGGGGAGTTTCACACGCGATTGGCCCTGTGCGAGCGGGGTACGTGTATTACTAGGGTTCAGGGGAATTTCACACGCGATTTCGCTGTCAGAGCAGGGTACGTGTATCCAGTGGGTGAATTGGCAGTGTGGGTCCTCCCAGGTGTGCCCTCTACCCCCTTGATGTCCCCTGCAGGCAGCCCACACCACATGGGACTACCCTGCACCCCTGGTCATGTTCTACACGCAGCCCATCCACCATGGGCAGGCCCCCCAGCCAGCCCACATGTCACCTTGCATTAGTGATTACCAACCCATGTTCCTCAGGACCCCCACCCACCCAGCAGTGATGGGCACCTGCCAGCAGGTCCCGACTCATGTCCCCCAGGACCCCCACCCACCCAGCATTGACAGGCACCTGCCAGCAGGCCCTGAATCATGTCCCCTAGCACCCCCACTCACCCAGCAGTGACGGGCACCTGCCAGCAGGCCCCGACTCAAGTCCCCCAGGACCCCCACCCACCCAGCATTGACGGGCACCTTCCAGCAGGCCCTGACTCATGTCCCCCAGCACCCCCACCCACCCAGCATTGACGGGCACCTGCCAGCAGGCCCGACTCATGTCCCCCAGGACCCCCAACCACCTAGCATTGACGGGCACCTGCCAGCAGGCCCCGACTCATGTCCCCCAGCACCTCACACACACAGCAGTGATGGGCACCTGCCAGCAGGTCCCGACTCATGTCCCCCAGGACCCCCACCCACCCAGCATTGATGGGCACCTGCCAACAGACCCCGACTCATGTCCCCCAGCACCCCCACCCACCCAGCAGAGATGGGCACCTGCAAGCAGGCCCGACTCATGTCCCCCAGGACCCCCACCCACCCAGCATTGACGGGTACCTGCCAGCAGGCCCCGACTCATGTCCCCCAGCACCCCCACCCAACCAGCAGTGATGGGCACCTGCCAGCAGGCCCGACTCATGTCCCCCAGGACCCCACCCACCCAGCATTGACGGGCACCTGCCAGCAGGCCCCGACTCATGTCCTCCTGGACCCCCACCCACCCAGCATTGACGGGCACCTGCCAGCAGGCCCCAACTCATGTCCCCCAGGACCTCCACCCACCCAGAAGTGAGGCTCAGGCCCGGACTCATGTCCCCCCAACACGTCATCATGATCCACAAGCATGTGCCTCATGGCCTCCCAAATCCCACCGCACGCCACCCCTGTGCAAAGACCCATTCAAGTATCCCATCCACCCCACATTGAAATGCCCATTACATGATACAACCCAAATGGCAGGAATGTACATCAACATATGTCTGTCACAAACCCACAATGGGTGCTGGTGATTGTCAAAACCTACACCGTGACATGCATGAAACCAATGAGAGAATACCACATATCAAAGTAATAAAACAAAATGTACTGTACAGAAAAATAAGGAAATCCAATGAAAACATGAAAAAATGTATCAAAAAAAGATGAAATGCAGCATGTCCAAAACACAAACAGAAAATCATGAAGTCTGAATCCAAATCAATAGAAATGAAAATGTGTCCAAAGTCTCCGGCCAACAAATCAAATCCAAAGGAAACTGAAACAGTAAAATACATTGATCCATGGTGAGAAAAATAATAATAGATAAATCCACTGTTCAACTATGTACAAAGAAGTAATCCTGGGTCCATGAGCCCAACAAATGAAATGAAACCTAGCCAAAAAACTACCTAATAAAGAACTATATACAAAAAGGCGGGGCATAGTCCAAGCGCCCCAAATAAATGAAAAAGATAAAGGAAACTTAAAACTACAAACTATATACAATGGTGGCGGGCTAGTCCAACGGCTCACTTCCCGATTTCCCGGGCCAGGGCATCATCCAACTCTTGCTCGATGTCCTGGAGGCGGTCCTCTTCCATGGCCCTGAGGGTTCGCAGGGACGATGATATGTTGACCTCCAACTCCCTGCGAATTGCCTCGAGGTACTCGGCCCGGCTCAGTGCCCTCCGCATGGAGTTCTCCGCCCTGCCCATTGTGAGCCGTGCCTCTTCCGCCCGCCGCCTCTTCGCATCTATGGCGTGGCCCAACCGCTGCCACATGGAAGACACTTGTAATCCTAGGTCCTCCTGCCCTCTGGCCGATGTCTGCCCCTCCGATGTCGATGGCCCCGAGCCATCATGGCTCCCACCTTCTTGCTGCTGACGCTGTGCCTGTACCCCTGCTGCCTCCACACCCTCCTCTGGCTGGGGTGCAGTTGTCGTGGTGGCCACCCCTGCTGGATGTCTGACTCCCGACTGTGGCAGGGATAGGGACCCCACCAGACTGGCCGCTGGGTCAGAGGCAGCTTCACAGGGTACCCAGGTGATACACGGGTGGGAAGATGGCATGGAGGACGACTGGCACGAAGGGTGTTCAGGTGAGGAGGGGGTCGTAACAAGGTCCAGCAAACGGAGGAATCCAGCCCTGGTGACCAGTCCCAGTAGGTCAACGCAGTCAATGAGACATTTGAGATGACGTGCAGTGTCTTCACGAAAACACTGCAGGTCACCTCGCATGCCCCGTTGACGCAACGCCATCCCACTCAGGACATGCTCAACCCGGTACCGGATAGCGATTGCCGCAGGGAGAGGAAGGCCAGTTGTTGTAAGTGGATCCCCTCCCTGAAAACGGGTCTGGACGTAGGCATCCCTGCTGGTGCGGGATGATGCAGTCACAGGATCGGGGACAGGATTACACACAGGCACCTCCGCGCCGGCCTGTGCTGCATCCTGTCCCTGCCCCTGCACTGCACCACTAGCACCAGTGGAATCCCCACCTCCAGACCCCGTGTGTGTCCCTTCCACGGCCTCCTCCTCCACCAAACCCCCACCAACCTGGATGACTTCATGCCATCTTCCTCCGTCGGACCATGTGGGGTCTCAGCTGCCCCTTCTGCTGCCGAGGAGTCCACCTCCAACCTCTGACTCTTGGACCTACCCTCGGCAGCAGCGGCCTGGGACACGGCACCAGACTCCTCACTCCCCGACAAGATGGCAACCTGGGAGGGGAGCCGGGCCTTGCGTCTCCGGCTGGTGGTGCGATAACTGCCGCTTTGCTCCACAGCACCCTCTCCACCCTCTTTATCAGTTGACGCTGCAGACAGGGAGAGATAGAACACAGGCATCAGGGCACTGGACAATGGACTGATACACACATGACAGTTGTACACGAGTGTCAGTGTCAAACTTCAGACATGGCATCACACTCCCCAACACACATGTCATTTCAACTCACGACGCATTGTCCGGTGAGTGCCCATGCATGTCTGTGTAATCCATGTGTACGTTGTTTGTGTGACGGGTTCTGATTGAGTGCCAGGTGAGGGTGTGTACTCCTGAGTTGTAAGGGTCACCCATGTGCTTCCTACGAAACATTCACAACCTTGGATTTGGGAATGACAGTATCCCTTCTGCCCACAGTAGCCAATTAGCTCCACATTACTGCAGTTGCCCTTGAACTGTCATCTTGCAACAACATTGTTCTGAATTTTTCAGTGTTCCTTCAGGCTGATTGTTTCAATACTCCCATTTTTGCAACACATTTTTCAGCCCTAATGCCATATATGTGACATGCTTCTGACATTGATTACACCCCACATTGGCCCACATTTGTTACCTTGTTATGTGAATGATTAGACCATTCAGGCTGATTGATTATTGGCCTGTCACATTAATTTTCGGGGCCTGTTTGAATGTGGAACATGATAGTTGTTTCCTGTAATGTTAAAGTGACCAACCATTGATGTGTACATCTGCCTGCGATCACTGTATTATTGTACACTGGATGTGTTGCAGTGTGTGGCACATGCGTATTTTGTCACACTATTTAGCATTTTTCATCTCATCATGTCCATCTCACATGGATGGGTGACAGTACTCATTCACTGACATATGGCTGTACTTGTCAAATGTACCATGGCTTCGCTACATGCAATCTGTGTGATGGAATGTGTCATGTATGTGTATTGGACATGCCACTCACAGGCTAATGTGTGATGCCAGTGCTACCCAGCATGCAGCAAATGTGTTGCTTTTCCATCTTGGTGTCCTCAGTGTCTGCTTTTTGCCTCTCCTTCCAACTCATTGACAGTGCATGCATGCCAGGGTTATTGTCATGTGGGAAATATGTAATTCATGTACTGGATCTCTGGCTTGCCAGGCATATGTGTGTGCTATGGTGCTCATGCCTGTTTCTATTTGTTGTCTTTCATGGTTTTGCAGGTGATGACACACTTGATGCTGTTGAGTTTCTGGAGATGGTGCAGACCCAGGAGGAATCTCAGGTACGACCGGGCACCAGTGGAGGACGTGGTGTGGTGGTGTTTGAAAACCCAATCTTATTGCAGACCATACTGTCCAGGGGTGTCTCTGGTTGCACCTCCCCAGACCTCTATGATTCAGGTGCTGAATCGGATGATGAGACTTATGTGTGGTCGCAGGTGAGTGTTTCTGGCAGGGATTCTGTTCTGTCCAACCCACCTGCACCAGGGGTAGAACCCTCTATGGGGATGTCAGTGTTGGTAAGTCCGCCTTTGGCGGTTAAGGATGCAGGGTCACACTCCACAACATCTGATCCTGTTCCTGGGCCAGCAGATCAGAGGGGGGATGCAGTCCTGCAGCCTCAGGCAGTGCCGGCACAGCAAGGTGCAGATCGCCTTGCCCCAGAAAAGTGTGGTACCTGCCGACGCGGTGGCCGCACGCCACCAGGCAATACTGTATGGGAAAACTCCATGTACGGTATAGCAGCACAACAGGGAGCATCAGTTGAAATGATGGCTCAGGCAATGGAGAGGGTGGCCACTTCCATTCTCCCCCCTGAAAGGCAGATGGAGCAACAACAGCAGGCAACAGACTCCATTTGCCAATCACACAGGGAAGACATATTGGTGTCCAACAGGGACCGACGGGCGGCACTGGAGACTCTGCGGGAAGCCATTTCTGTAGAGTCACAGGGCCACAGGGAAGCCCTGAGGTTAGAACTCCAGTTCCTCTGGCAGACTCTAAGTGAACTTGAGGCTTCCTGAAATTTAAGGTCAGAACAGCAGCTGGAGCAGCTCACACGTTTGCTCTCAGCTGAGCTGCAGGCAACTTGGGAGGAGATCCGGGCATCATGCGAGGCCATGCGTGCAGAAATGCAAGCAAACCATGAGGTGCTGCATGGGGATCTCTGCACTATCATCCTCTAGAATCAGACCTTCAACACCCGCATGCTTGCTGCCATGGAGGACCATACCAGGGATTTGCTTGGGCCGCCTCCCATAGCACCACTACCTCCTGATGCAGAAGCAGAGGGTGAAGAGAGCGACAGCAGCAGTTCTCCCACAATAGCGTAGCTGTGCAGGCCATGAGCCCATGGAGGTATTTTTTTTTTCGCAACATCCACGCAGGTGGGTGTTGGTGTGCACCCTGTCCCCCCCCCCCTGACCCCCACATGGCCCTTTTTTTTGTCTTTTTTTTTTTTACAGTGTGTTGCCTTGTGTTGTGTAGCTACCATGGGAATCCACTGTGTATTCCAGCTGGGCACATGCAGGCTTGTCCTGTCTTTGGGTTAGATGCTTGGGTTCCTGACACACACACCCCTCCTGCTTCCCTTTTCATGGGCTTGCAAAGGGTGTGACCAAGTGACAGTGACTTACACAGTGACATTGGGCTCCCATGAGCTGTGTGGGCAGTCTGTAGTCAAAGCTGTGTGTACATCCCTAGTGGGGATTGTTGTTGTATTGAACAATGAATGGTGTATTGATATGTGCTTTTGCATCCATGTCTTCCTCCTTATTCCTTATTCACAGGTACCTTCTTCATGTCTTCACAAGGCTGCCTCCTTTGCGGATGCAGTTCATGTTTTATGCAGTACACTGACACATTTGCCTGACGTCAACACTCTGCAGTTGGAAGGGGTGGATGTGCTGGCTTATTAAGGTTGTAAAACTTGCACTATATTTTGGCAATGTTTCATCCTGTGTTGCTGGTAAGTATTTGGTCATGTGTGCTGTTTGTTATTGATTACTGGGAGCATATTGTTCTTGGCCTTTTTCCATTTGAGACAGTGCACTTTGTGACACTTTTGTCATGTATTGTGCATTGCTTTGTTTGCTTTCACATTGCATGACATGCCATGGTGTGTTGGATAGCGGAGATGGGGAGGGGTTGGGTGACATGGCGCTGTTATCATGTTCTATTTTGCAAGGGGGTAGTCATTCATGCAGTATAAATGTGTGTCTTTTTGTGACACAGCATTGGTTGTCTTTCGGTAGGTAGGGATGCACACAATGTAACACTTCCAGGTGACCAATCTCAGGCTGCTATGGTTGTGTCAGTTGACTGTCCCTTATGTCATCATCATTGATTGTCAGCTGGTATGTGCCAGGGCTGTGTGCACTCCTTAGGGGTTTGATTTTAGGTGAAGTAATTAGCCACCAGCTGCGTACGGGCTGCCTCACCACATGCCCTTTCCCTTCCCATGCACAGCGGCCGTGCATGTGGTTGGGGATGTGAGGGCACCACCATGTCCACCGGCAGGCCTCGGCAGGTTGCAACGTTGTGCAGGACACATGCTCCCACTATGATCCTGCACACTATTGGGGGCGCGTATAGCAGCTGCCCACCAGAGCGGTCAAGGGAGCGAAAGTGTCACTTGAGCACTCCGAATGTGCGCTCCACTATGCCCCGGGATGCAATATGGGCTGTGTTGTATCTTACCTTGGGTGGTGTGGTGGGGTTCCGAATTGGCATCATCATGTGGGTTCTCAGAGGGTAGGCACTGTCCCCTTGGTGAGGTGATGATGGGTATCATTAGTGGGGTTGTGACATTACTCAGTATCTGACATGCATGCATGTGCAGAGGCGTTTATACTCACCAAGCAGCCATGTATCGCCATGCCGCCCAGCTTCTAGGTCCCGGTTTAGGATTGACATTCTGAAAATGAAACTGTCAATGGTGGACCCTGGATAGTTGGCATATACTGAGGTGATGATTCCCTTGGCGTCACATACTACCTGCACGTTGATGGAATGCCAATGCTTGCGGTTTCTATAGATGTGCTGAGTTGCCCTGGGAGGACGTAGATGGCCGTGCAGTTATGATGGCCAACACCTGGTGTAGGCAGCGTGACTGCGTGGCCTGTGACACCCCCCCCCCTCTATGGCACTTGTCCGCTGAAATGAACCAGTGGCCAAGAAGTGCAGTACATTGAGCACCTTTTCCAAGGGGCTCAGTGCTTGGGAGCACAGGGTGGGTAATGTGATGTCATCCTCCCACTCACTCACCAGGTCGATTATTTTATGAGGTGGAAACCTGTACCTCCCATACACCTGGTCATCAGGCATCCCAAAAAGGCTGTTCCTGGGTGTAAACATTCTGGCCCTGACTATCCTCCTCCTCCTGCGATGTCCCACGACCACTGCTGGGAGGAACAGTATATTCATCATAGCGTCTGAGCTTGTTTGTTGTTTGCGCACACTTTTATACTGCGCGGGCCCGCGTACGCCTGCTTCCTGCTGGCGTACGTGTTTCCAGAGTAGCGCGTCTTTTTTGCCGCACGCGTTTGCCCTGTTCGATTCCATGAATACGTGTTGTAGGCACGCGTGTGGTCGTTCCGTGCATTTGCCTCCTGTACTTCCCCCGTAACACCCACATTTTCACGCGTTGTTCCCCATTCTGCGTGTTATGCCCCGTGTTCCGCCTACTTTTGTTGTGTGTGCCGTGCTATGTGCCGTTTCGCTGTGCATGTAGCGCATGCCATTTGATGACGTGAGCGCCCGCGTGCGCCAGGCAGGATTTTAGCGCACATCCCAGAATTTACACACGCACGGACTTCCATGAATCAATGTATGCGGCTTTCGCATGCTTGCACTGCGATTTTCACACTTGCACTGCGATTCGCACACTTTCGCACACTTGCACAGAGATTTTTGGCACACATTAATTCCATGAATCGGCCTGACAATCTGTTGTCATAAAGGTCTCAGGGATATCCTTCCCCAAAAGTTCTTGGTCGAGGACTTTCGAGATGGCATAAGTTTGGCTTTTGACTATCCCTGACCACTTCGACAACAGTTACCATCACTTATTCCCAATGCTTTCTGGTACTTGTGGTTGCAAGATTATGGGCTTCTCTCCTTCGGGTTCGAGCCACTCATAATATTACTGGTTAACCTCAGTTGGGCTCAGACCTCTTATCTTTCACATCCCCCTCCCTCAGTCAGACTCAGGCCTTCAATACCTTTTCCACAGTTCATACACGCCTCCCTCAGTCAGGCCCATGCTTGAAATGCATTTCTCCAGCTCACACAATCTCCCCTCTATCAGGCGCAAGCTTCAAACCACGTTATTTTCTATTTTCAACTATTTCTTTTGCCTCAGAACTTTGAATAGTCAGGCATGTTACTACAGAGACTTTCGTCTGTGCTGTATCCAACAACAGGACAACTCTGTGTACATTGTATCACACTGTCTCTTTAAAGTGTTGATTTTTCTTTACTCGCAGTTGTCATATTATGCGCAACCTTGTCTTGATACAGTTACTTTAAAGCAAAAACAAACAGGCCTTTGTTCTTCTCTTTTGATAACTCACCGGCTGCGTTGTAATATAGTTTGCATTTCCGAGTTCAAGGTTCCTTTACTGGTACCTTTATCGAACCTCCCCCAATTCAATCATTCACTGGGAGGGGAGCACACTTCTCATCAAGGTTTCCCAGAAGGACAACTTCCAGCTCGGTTATCAGCTGCTTGTTGCAAGTGCAGTTCTTTTGCCTGGTTTTCTTGGTACTTCTCCACAGCTCTTAAAAGTCCTCTGGCTTTCTGCCCTCCAATAGCTTCATTCGCAACAGCAGCTCCTGAAGTCTGGTCCCTTTTGCCCCCAGCCGCACTCAGAGTGTAACTGTGTGTTCTTCCTATTGTCCCAGGTGGAAATGATTGGAAAGGGAGGCCTGACTTTGCCATCCTAATTACCGGGATAGAGCCATTGAAAAGAGTCAGAGGTAATCTTCATGACTCTGGTCCATTGGAGTTGCAGTGTCCTACAAAGAAGGTTGGGATATGGGTATGGATTATGTAAAAAAAAGTGGGGAACAAACATTGTGGGGTTGGCATTTTCTCCTGTAGTACGTAACTGATTTTGAAAGGTGTTTGATAAAGTAGGAGTTTTCCTCACTGGTGTTATGTGAGGTAGAATTTGTTCCATTATGGTTGGGATCCCAGGTTTGTTTTCCAAAAAGGGATATGGATGTGGGAAGTTGGTATAACTGTAATCTACAAAGGCTGAGGGTGTGTCCAGTAAGGGAGTTGAAGCAGGGGATGCGGAATACCATATCTAACCTTTAGGTGTTCTCCCCAATGTCTTCAGAGATCCATTACCCAGGTGATCCTCCATCGATTGTCCGCCACCCCCAGGGTTGGAATCCAAAAGCTATGGTCAACCCCTGGCCAACTGAGCATAGAATCTCAGGGTACCAGCAGTGAGAACAACACCTTCAGATTTCTCACAATAGTTAATTGCATATTTGTTCCTTTAATCTATATATGTTGGGCCATACATTCTGTACAAAAAATAAGCAGTGACAGCAGATGCTAATTGCATTCTGTAATAAAAACACCAGAGATAGCTGGCAAATACTGTCCAAGATAAATGGGAATGGGCATAGGAAGTTAGCCAAACCCATCCCGGCATGGAAATGTAAAACTTTCCTCAAGAACAAATATGTCCATACCACTCCATATACGTGAGTACTTAAGACAAATGCCCATTTCTCCCTGAGTGTAACTAGGGCAGATATCCATACACCAATAATAAAACTTAAGGGATCACAAGCCCCAGGACCAAATAGACTTTCAAATGCAGTTTTAAATGGAAATCCAAAAGAAAGGCCTTGAATTCTTAAAATATTGTTTGACAAGGTTTACAAGCAAAAGAAGGTTCCACCATATTGGAAAAGTGCAATTAGGCTGACTAACCACAAGAAAGGAGAAAGATTTTAGCCTGAGAATTACTGGTTGCTCTCACTTTTAGATGTCCCAGGAAAGCTATTTGCATCATTGATCCTGGCAGAAATGCAGAGATGGGCAGCCAGACATAATATATTGCATACAATGCAAACAGGCTTTCAACCGGGAATTAGCACCACACATAACATCAGGTTGCTTGACCAATTGATGGTAGAATCTGCTAAAAGGGGCTCGCCAGCACTGCACTTGACATTTGTTGACCTCAAAGCTGCCTTTGATTCTGTAAATCAAGGTAAGCTATGGGGAACATTACAAATATTGGGCTGCCCAGAATGGCTGGTGGATATCACCATAATTTTACATACTAACATGACAGTGAGAGTCCTCCTAGATGACAAAGGCTCCTTCAAGAAGTGGTTATAGGCATGGTGTTAAAACAGGGATGCACGTATAAACTTTATATAACGGATCTCCCTGCTGAGACTGATTCAAGCACTGGATGTTCAGTAAAAGTGGGCTTGACATTGATCGCCAGTGCCCTCTATGCGGAAGACCTGGTATTAAAGGATATAATGGTTAGTGGGACAAGAACGAAATGCAAGGCCTTAATTGAATACGCCAAGATGAATGACCTAGCGGTTAATATGAATAAAGCAAAAATGATGGTCATAACACAGGGCAAAATAAACTGGGTCAAACTGGGCTTTTAAGTAAGTGCCCTAGACTATGTGTGCAGCTACCCATATCTGGTAATGGAATTATCAGCCAGTAGCTCCTAGGATCTGATCATAGACATCTGGAGACGAAAGTCGAGACAATTAAATCACATCATAAAAACATTTGCCAGGGAATCAGCAGAGTACACATTGGAGGGGATCATGAAGCTGTACAAGTAGTGCATCATACCAGCAATCATGTATGGGCGTGAAGCCTTAACAATGGTTGACTTGTCCTTGTTGGTGGTTTTGGAGGGTCTATTTTGGAGGAGGATATTGATGCTCCCACGAGAGACTCCCGTGGCTTTCTTGCGACTGGAATTCGGATTAGTATCACTCAAGGAGCAGGTGCAAATTGCAGAGGCGTCTTATATATGAAATCCAAGAGCAAGCCATCATGTGCCTTAATAGACCTGTTGGGGAAAAGTGATGAGGTTTTGCCGAGTGCTCACAGAAATTCAATACAAAATGACGACTGCTTTCTTCAAATAGGCTGGTGTACAGTATGAAACCCTTATGCATATTTTTGTAAATAAATGAAGAAGTATGTTTGGGTTTGCAATTGTACCACATTGGAAAAACTGCAGAGCTATCGACCAGTGTTGGGTGTCTCACATAAATACCTCCACACTCAGGCTTATCTCCTCAGAAACCCTAGCCCGCTGGTTTGTGATTTTCGGTGGCTGCTCAGGATAAATCAGCTGCCGTTACTCACTGTCCAAGGGTTATAGACCAGAATGCCTACAGACCAGCAACATTGTCGTATGTGTAAATAACTAAGCTAAAAGTAGTGCTTGTGATGGCGCTTTGCCCAGAAATATATATAAATATGTTCTCTCTCTATTATCATTTTCAGCCAAAATGTTTTTTGACACTAGGTCGCTCTCAAGGCTGTACATTTTTATCAGAAAAGGTCAAATAAAAATGTATAAAGGTAATATTACATACAAATATGGGCAGGTGTTTGAGACAAAGAGGTGAAAACACACAAACATGGATATGGTATCATTAAAAAAGACAATAAATGCTGGTAGTCATTTCATCATTAACATTGACCAGAATGTGTTGATTTTATTGCTCAGTTCTAATATCATCAGAATCAATTTATTTGGTGTTTTCTGTTACTCTGCTTTTAATACGGTTGTGTGTGGAACACTATAGCCCGTGCCAGGTAAGTGGATGCACCAATTACAAACCAAAATCGGGAGTGTGTGTGGTAACCTGATCACTAATCATTTCATGGATAATTCAAGTTAAGTGGCATGCAATTGTGGAATGCCACCCATTTGCTTCAACCTGGGGCTTGTGTCACATAGATTGTATACGGTGTGTATTACCAATTGGTCTTGATTGCGGGACCTAACAGTATGATGGAATGTTCATGGTTAGAAATACCAATATATTCCTTAATTTATTGTAGGGGTCGACTGGTATACTGAATATGAGCGTAGGGTCACTTACCCATACATTTATTTTGCTGGTGCACTAGGTTCCAATATAAGCTTGAATTTTCCTTTTCAATGTGTTTGCTTATTCTTCTTTTAATGAATGTTGTGGGTCAAATAGAGTTTATTCCTGGATGTAATATCCTGTTAAGAATGAGATATCGTGTTAGGTAATAGGTAAGTGTCTAATTATGTCACCACTTTACTATATTCTGTTGTCATTATGGCCTCCACCATCTAATCCAGTGTGTTATGGTTGCACTGTAATAGTATTATCATATAGGTATTGATATATATTACATGCCATGGTAGTGGCCATGTAGTTATGGATAAGTTGCTGTATCCATTGGAAGAGCACATTTTGGGCGGCTTATAACTTCGCTCCCCCTGGACGAATCCTCACCAAACTTTGCAAAAAAAGTAAATGGCCCACTCTGAATTTTTTTGCAAAGTTTTGTGAGGATTCGTCCAGGGGGGGAAAGTTATAGGAGGGGTCCCAAAATGTCTTTTTTTCCCATAGACTGAATGGGAATTTTTTTTTGATTGCGCCTACAGCCCAAACCGCTGGACGGATTTTCATCAAATTTGGACCAGGAGCATCAGCTTGGTCCCGAAAGCGTGCTTTTGAAAATTTGGTTGAAATCAGTCCAGTAGTTTTTTTTAAAAATGACCAAAAAGTAGGTAAAAAAATATTAGTGATATCTGTGTTCGCTTCGCGGACACACTTCCCAGTTCGCTCCGCGGACAGGACATTGATTGGGCAAGCGGGTTGCATCATGTCCGCGGACATGTTACGTGCTTTCACATTGGCTGCACTGCAGCGTGCAGTGTGTCGTATTTTCAAGACTCCCGCCATCTTTGTTTGTGGTTTGCGGTGAGAGCCCGGCTAGTAAGTGTCTTCCTTCCATTCCCCCCACCCCCGCTCATGCCCGTGTCTTCCTCCCGTTCCCCCCACCCCCACTCATGTCCATGTCTCCTTCCTGTTCCCCACCCCCACAACCGTGTCTCCTCTGTTCCTCCAGCCCCCGCTCACGCCATCGGCACACGGTGGCCCGCGGAGGACCGAGGAGCGGGATCTGCCACCTGCACAGTTAGCTCAGGCCCCGTGTCTTGCTCCCATTCCCCCCAACCCCCGCTCATCCCCCATGTCTCCCCTGTTCCCCCCCACCCCCGCTCATGTCTCCGCTCATCCCCGTGTCTCCTCAGTCCCCCCCCACCCTCCGCTCATCCCCCGTGTCTCCCTCACGATCCCCCCACCCCCCGTTCATGCCCCAAGTCTCCCCTGTCCCTCCCCACCCCCTCTCATGCCCCGTGTGTCTCTTCCCTTCCTCCCCACCCCCCGCTAATGCCCCGTGTGTCTCTCCCCTTCCCCCCACCCCCCGGTCATGCCCCGTGTGTCTCTGAACTTCCCCCGCCCACCCACCGCTCATGCCCCGTGTGTCTCCCCTTCCCCCCACCGCCCACTCATGCCCCGTGTGTCTCTGACCCTCCTCCCCACCCCATGCTCGTTCCCCATGTGTTTCCCCATCCCCCCACCCCCGCTCATGTCCCGTGTGTCTCTCCCCTTCCCCCCAACCCCCGCTCACGCCCTGTTAGGGAGAATTCTCTGTTTAGGCTGAATTTCCTAACCTAGTGAGTCCCCCAGCAGCTTTGCTGGATTTCTGGAGTTTGTTTTTTCCATCCTGCCAAGAGTGAGACTCTTTTTCTCCCACTCTTGGACATGAATGTGTGTAATTCCTTGAAATGTCAATGGGCCTCATTACGACCCAGGCGGTAAGTTACCGCCTGGGCCGTGACTTTACCACCATGGCGTAAACTATGTTTACGCCATGGTGGTTGGCGGATTTACCGCCCCATTCCAACCTTGGCGGGGCGGTAAATCCCCATTTTCCCATTTTCCCTTCCCCATTCCCATTTTGCCCCATAGGGCATAATGGGAGTGGGGAAGGCGTTAATTACGCCACTGTAAATTACGGTGGCGTAATTAACTCCATGGTCCCTTAGCGCCATGGATTTTAACCTCCATGGCGCTAAGGGACCTCGTACTCAGGCGGTAAGGGTCGGCGCTGTTTACGCTGCCGTAAACCCCTTACCGCCTGAGTTCTAATGAGGCCCAATGTGTTCTATGGGCTATGGGGTCTTTTACTCCATAGGGTCTCATATGTTTTGCTATGTGTGTTACACCGCAACCTCCGTGCCGTAGCACTGGGGTGTCCTAGCGGACCTCCATCATAGACTCCATAACCGGGGACTGACTACTGTCTCCCCGGGCATGTAAAGTCACCATTGGCTTTACTAGACCTAAATTTACTAACAAAACTAGTACAAACCATCCTATTGTGGACGTACTAGTAGGGGTAATTCGATTACTCCTGGGTCTGTTATTCGAGGGGGCACTGTCCCGTCCCCCCTCGTCGAGTTTTGGCTGGTGGCAGTGGAAACTACTTGTTATATTCGACCCCGAATATAACCCTATGGGATTCTTCCCATTGTTGGAGATTAATACTTTTTCTCGTTAATCTCTAACATACCACCGGTTTACTTATCTTAAATAAGTCTATCGGATGGTATTTTCTGCCAGAACTCGTTTTTTAAAATGGCGTCTGTGTTCGTCTCCGTGACTCCTAAACCAAAGGTTGAGCCCTTTGTTCCACTTTTGGCGGGCTTCTGTACAGAGACCCTCCAAAGTGGTGCCATTCTGTCTGGGTTACCACAGGGGTGTCGGAGGGGGTTTAGGCACCCTGGACTGAGTTGCCTTGCCAACTCCGGTCGCACTCTGGTGTGATTGGCCCAAGTGGTGAGCCTCCCCGCTCACCACTTAGCGTGTTTTGATTGACAGCTAGGCTGAATGAATAGGGATTTTCTGCATAAAAGCAGGGCTTTTGGGACTGGATCTTCAGAAGTCGCCACAGGACCTAAGAATCCGACGAGGGTAAAGCTGAGCCGACCTACAACGACAACACCTCCGGTGGAGCCCTGCTGAACCGACTCACCACTTCCCAACAACAGAGGAGATCTCCCTGCCGGAGAGTCTCTTCCCCTGACTGGTGGGAACAACCAGTCACCTTTGCTTTTTCTTCGCTCCAGGACGCAGTGATCGAATTGCCCGTGCAGAGCACCTCGGCAACTGGATAGCCACTACCCCTGTACCGTGACCAAAAGGTGGTGCCTTATGACGGAGCACTCCGCGGCTGGTCTCTTCCCTGGTGGTGCACCGAACCTCAACTTTCCTTCGACGACGAGATCATCTCTTCTCTTGGCAAAGACCCGACGTGCATCCACCACCAGGAACAACTGCCCCCGCCGGAGCTGTCTCTCCACAAACAAGGTACCGTGTCCGCCTGGCTTCCCTTTCTGCCGGATCGAGTGAGGTGTCTTAATCCTCGCCTTTCCATTGGGTCGCCTCCTAGCGTTCTTTAACTTTCTGTTCTGAACTGGTCCAATCTTTCCATAACAATTTGCGATAAAGACTCGAAGCGCATTTCCACTGAGACACTTTTGGGACATATCGCGTTGCCTCTCTCCGAGTGGGCCTGGCCTCTGAACTTTGTGATCTGCAGTAGACCCTGCCTTACTTGCCTTGCATTTGTCCGTAAAGTATTGGTACCGAGTTGATTTCATAACCTGCCTTATTTTTTCTCTCCCGACCTAACGAATACTAGAGTGCCATCTAGGTTAAAGCATAAACCTCTGTCTGCAAATAAGTGATGCCGGTGAACCTAGACTTGTCGAACTATTGTTAGGGGGATTGATATTTTTCTGCGTATAGTAATTGTGATTGAAGTTGTTTGCCGTATTAGTGCCAGAGTGTTTTCCATAGATGTGTTGTTATAAATAAATACCTTTACATCTTTACACCGAATCCTTGTCGCGTGTTTACTTGTCTTACTGTGTAGAATTGCCCTATATTGCATACTCCACATACTGTCTAACTCTTCTTGAGAGAAGTCTGACTGCTCAGCCACAGCTACCAAGTGAATCTGTGTGGTACAGACTGCTACCAAGTGGGTTTACTGCCAAACACCTGTAGTCCTAAATCTTTTGCAGTGGTCCCAGAGGGAACTGCACAGGTTTCCGCCTAACATGCCCCGTGTGTCTCTACCCTTCCCCCACTCCCTATTCATGCCCCCTGTTTCTCTCCCCTTCCAGCCCCCCTGCTCATGCCCTGTGTGTCTCTCCCCCCACCCCCCGCTCATGCCCCGTGTGTCTCTCCCCTCCCCCCACCCCCCGCTCATGCCCCGTGTGTCTCTCCCCTCCCTTCACCCCCCGCTCATGCCCCGTGTGTCTCTCCCCTTCCCCCCACCCCCAGCTCATGCCCTGTGTGTCTCTCCTCTCCCCCCCAACCCCCGCTCATGGCCCGTGTGTCTCTCCCCTTCCCCCCACCCCCGCTCATGCCCCGTGTGTCTCTACCCCCCACCCCCCGCTCAGTCCCCGTGTGTCTCCCCTTCTCCCCCACCCCCCGCTCAAGCCCCGTGTGTCTCTCCCCTTCCCACTGACCCCCCGCTCATGCCCCGTGTGTCTCTCCCCTACCTCCCACCCCCCGCTCATGCCCCGTTTCTCTCCCCTCCACCCCACCCCCTGGTCATGCCCCATGTCTCTCCCCTCCCCCCACCCCGCGTTCATGGCCCGTGTGTCTCTCCCCTTCCCCCCACTCCCCACTCATGCCCCGTGTGTCTCTCCCCTCCACCCCTCGCTCATGCCCTGTGTGTCTCTCCCCTCCCCCCCACCCCCAGCTCATGGCCCGTGTGTCTCTCCCCTTCCCCCCACACCCCGCTCATTCCCCGTGTGTCTCTCCCCCCACCCCATGCTCATTCTTCGTGTATCTCCCCTTCCCCCTCACCCCCCGCTCATGCCCCGTGTGTCTCTCCCCTACCCCCCAACCCCCACTCATGCCCCGTGTCTCTCCCCTCCGCCCCACCCCCTGCTCATGCACTGTGTCTCTCCCCTCCCCCCCACACCCCGCTCATGGCCCGTGTGTCTCTCCCCTTCTCCCCCCACTCCCTGCTCATGCCCCATGTGTCTCTCCCCTCCACCCCCCGCTCATGCCCCGTGTGTCTATCCCCTTCCCCCCACCCCCCACTCATGCCCTGTGTGTCTCTCTCCTTCCCCCTCACCCCTCGCTCTTGCCCAGTGTGTCTCTCCCCTCCACCCCCTGCTCATGCCCTGTGTGTCTCTCACCTCCCCCCACCCCCCGCTCATGCCCGTGTGTCTCTCCCATCCCCCCACTCCCCCGATCATGCCCCGTATGTCTCTCCCCTCCCCCCACCCCCCGCTCATGACCTGTCTCCCCTATTACCCCCCACCCCCGCTCATGCCCCTTGGGTCTCTCCCCTCCGCCCCACCCCCCGCTCAAGCCCTGTGTGTCTCTACACCCCCACCCCCCGCTCATGCCCTGTGTGTCTCTCCCCTGTTCCCCCACCCCTGCTCATCCCCGTGTCTGCCCTGTTCCCCCACTCCCTGCTCATGCCCCGTGTCTGCCCTGTTTCCCCACCCCCGCTCATGCCCCATGTCTCCCCTGTTACCACCCACCCCACACTCATGCCCGTGTGTCTACCCTCCTCCCCACCCCCGCTCATGCCCCATGTGTCTCTCCCCTTTACCCCCACCCCCGCTCATGCCCCGTGTCTCCCTACTGTTCCCCCCAACACCTGCTAATGCCCTGTGTGTCTCTCCCCTTCCCCCCACCCCCCGCCTCTCCCCTTGCCCCCCACCCCCGCTCATGTCCTGTGTGTCTCTCCCCTCCCCCCCACCCCCGCTCATGCCCTGTGTGTCTCTCCCCTTCCCCCCACCCCCCGCCTCTCCCCTTGCCCCCCACCCCCCGCTCATGTCCCGTGTGTCTCTCCCCTCCCCCCCACCCCCGCTTATGCCCTGTGTGTCTCTCCCCTTCCCCCCACCCCCCACCTCTCCCCTTGCCCCCTACCCCCCGCTCATGTCCCGTGTGTCTCTCCCCTCCCCAACACCCCCCGCTCATGCCTCGTGTCTCTCCCCTTCCCCCCCACCCCCCGCTCATGCCCCGTGTCTCTCTCCCCTTCCCCCTAACCCACGGCTCATGACCTGTCTCCCCTGTTACCCCCCACTCCCCGCTCATGCCCGGTGTGTCTCTCCCCTTCCCCCCTCCTCCCGCTCATGCCACATGTCTCTCCCTTTCCCCCCACCACCCGCTCATGCCCCCTGTCTCTCTCCCCTTCCCCCTCACCCCCGCTCATGCCCCGTGTGTCTCTCCGCGCCCCCCACCCCCTGCTCATGCCCCGTGTGTCTCTCCCCTCCCCCACCCCCTGCTCATGTCCCGTGTGTCTCTCCCCCCCACCCCCTACTCATGCCCCGTGTGTCTCTCCCCTCCCCCCCACCCCCCCTCATGCCCTGTGTGTCTCTCCCCCTCTCCCCCACCCCCCGCTCATGACCCGTGTGTCTCTCCCCTTCCCCCACACCTCCTGCTCATGCCCCGTGTCTGCCCTGTTCCCCCACCCCCTGCTCATGCCCCGTGTCTGCCCTGTTACCCCCCACCCCCCGCTCATGCCCCGTGTGTCTCTCCTTCGCCCCCACCCCCCGCTCATGCCCCGTGTGTCTCTCCCCTTCCCTCCTACTCCCCGCTCATTCCCCGTGTGTCTCCCCTTCCCCACCACCTCCCGCTCATGCCCCGTGTGTCTCTCCCCTTCCCCCTCACCCCCGCTCATGCCCCGTGTGTCTTTCCCCTCCACCCCACCCCCCGCTCATTCCCCGTTCTCTCCCCTCCACCCCATCCCCTGCTCATGCCCCGTGTCTCTCCCCTCCACCCCCCGCTCATGCCCCGTGTGTCTCTCCCCTTCGACCCACCCCCCGCTCACGCCCCGTGTGTCTCTCCCCTTCCCCCCACCCCCGCTCATGCCCAGTGTGTCTCTCCCCTCCACCCCCTGCTCATGCCCCGTGTGTCTCTCCCCTCCCCCCACCCCCACGCTCATGCCCGTGTGTCTCTCCCCTCCCCCCACTCCCCGCCCATGCCCCGTGTGTCTCTCCCCTCCCCCCACCCCCTGCTCATGACCTGTCTCCCCTGTTAGCCCCCACCCCCCGCTCATGCCCCTTGTGTCTCTCCCCTTCCCCACACCCCCCTCTCATGTCCTGTGTGTCTCTCCCTTTCCCCCCACCCCCCGCTCATGCCCCGTGTGTCTCTCCCCTCCCCCCACCCCCTGCTCATGCCCCGTGTGTCTCTACCCCCCACCCCCCAATCATGCCCCTTGTGTCTCTCCCCTCCCCCCCACTCATGCCCCATGTGTCTCTCCCCCTCCTCCCCACCCCCGCTCATGCCCCGTGTGTCTCTCCCCTGTTCCCCACACCCCCTGCTCATGCCCCGTGTCTGCCCTGTTCCCCCACCCCCTGCTCATGCCCCGTGTCTGCCCTGTTCCCCCACCCCGCTCATGCCCCGTGTCTCCCCTGTTACCCCCCCCCGCTCATGCCCCGTGTGTCTCCCCTTCCCCCCACCCCCTGCTCATGCCCCGTGTGTCTCTCCTTCCCCCCCACCCCCCGCTCATGCCCCGTGTGTCTCTCCCCTTCCCTCCCACTCCCCGCTCATGCCCTGTGTGTCTCTCCCCTTCCCCCCACCCCCCGCCTCTCCCCTTGCCCCCCACCCCCGCTCATGTCCTGTGTGTCTCTCCCCTCCCCCCCACCCCCGCTCATGCCCTGTGTGTCTCACCCCTTCCCCCCACCCCCCGCCTCTCCCCTTGCCCCCCACCCCCCGCTCATGTCCCGTGTGTCTCTCCCCTCCCCCCCACCCCCGCTTATGCCCTGTGTGTCTCTCCCCTTCCCCCCACCCCCCACCTCTCCCCTTGCCCCCCACCCCCGCTCATGTCCCATGTGTCTCTCCCCTCCCCCACACCCCCCGCTCATGCCTCGTGTCTCTCCCCTTCCCCCCCACCCCCCGCTCATGCCCCGTGTCTCTCTCCCCTTCCCCCTAACCCACGGCTCATGACCTGTCTCCCCTGTTACCCCCCACTCCCCGCTCATGCCCGGTGTGTCTCTCCCCTTCCCCCCTCCTCCCGCTCATGCCACATGTCTCTCCCTTTCCCCCCACCACCCGCTCATGCCCCCTGTCTCTCTCCCCTTCCCCCTCACCCCCGCTCATGCCCCGTGTGTCTCTCCGCTCCCCCCACCCCCTGCTCATGCCCCGTGTGTCTCTCCCCTCCCCCACCCCCTGCTCATGTCCCGTGTGTCTCTCCCCCCCACCCCCTACTCATGCCCCGTGTGTCTCTCCCCTCCCCCCCACCCCCCCTCATGCCCTGTGTGTCTCTCCCCCTCTCCCCCACCCCCCGCTCATGACCCGTGTGTCTCTCCCCTTCCCCCACACCTCCTGCTCATGACCGTGTCTGCCCTGTTCCCCCACCCCCTGCTCATGCCCCGTGTCTGCCCTGTTACCCCCCACCCCCCGCTCATGCCCCGTGTGTCTCTCCTTCGCCCCCACCCCCCGCTCATGCCCCGTGTGTCTCTCCCCTTCCCTCCTACTCCCCGCTCATTCCCCGTGTGTCTCCCCTTCCCCACCACCTCCCGCTCATGCCCCGTGTGTCTCTCCCCTTCCCCCTCACCCCCGCTCATGCCCCGTGTGTCTTTCCCCTCCACCCCACCCCCCGCTCATTCCCCGTTCTCTCCCCTCCACCCCATCCCCTGCTCATGCCCCGTGTCTCTCCCCTCCACCCCCCGCTCATGCCCCGTGTGTCTCTCCCCTTCGACCCACCCCCCGCTCACGCCCCGTGTGTCTCTCCCCTTCCCCCCACCCCCGCTCATGCCCAGTGTGTCTCTCCCCTCCACCCCCTGCTCATGCCCCGTGTGTCTCTCCCCTCCCCCCACCCCCACGCTCATGCCCGTGTGTCTCTCCCCTCCCCCCACTCCCCGCCCATGCCCCGTGTGTCTCTCCCCTCCCCCCACCCCCTGCTCATGACCTGTCTCCCCTGTTAGCCCCCACCCCCCGCTCATGCCCCTTGTGTCTCTCCCCTTCCCCACACCCCCTCTCATGTCCTGTGTGTCTCTCCCTTTCCCCCCACCCCCCGCTCATGCCCCGTGTGTCTCTCCCCTCCCCCCACCCCCTGATCATGCCCCGTGTGTCTCTACCCCCCACCCCCCAATCATGCCCCTTGTGTCTCTCCCCTCCCCCCCACTCATGCCCCATGTGTCTCTCCCCCTCCTCCCCACCCCCGCTCATGCCCCGTGTGTCTCTCCCCTGTTCCCCACACCCCCTGCTCATGCCCCGTGTCTGCCCTGTTCCCCCACCCCCTGCTCATGCCCCGTGTCTGCCCTGTTCCCCCACCCCGCTCATGCCCCGTGTCTCCCCTGTTACCCCCCACCCCCCGCTCATGCCCCGTGTGTCTCCCCTTCCCCCACCCCCTGCTCATGCCCCGTGTGTCTCTCCTTCCCCCCCACCCCCCGCTCATGCCCCGTGTGTCTCTCCCCTTCCCTCCCACTCCCCGCTCATGCCCCGTGTGTCTCTCCCCTCCCCCCACCGCCCGCTCATGCCCCGCGTGTCTCTCCCCTCCCCCCCACCTGCACTCATGCCCCATGTGTCTCACTCCTTTACCCCCACCGCCCGCTCATGCCCTGTGTCTCCCTACTGTTCCCCCACTCCCCACTCATGCCCTGTGTGTCTCTCCCCTTCCCCCCACCCCCCGCTCATGCCCCGTGTATCTCCCCTTCCGCCCCACCCCCCGCTCATGTCCTGTGTGTCTCTCCCCTCCCCCCCACCCCCGCTCATTCCCCGTGTGTCTCTCCCTTTTACCCCCACCCCCCGCTCATGCCCCATGTCTCTCTCCCCTTCCCACCACCCCCCACTTATGCCCCGTGTGTCTCTCCCCTTACCCCCACCCCCCGCTCATGCCCTGTGTGTCTCTCCCCTCTCCCCACCCCCCGCTCATGCCCCGTGTCTCTCCCCTCCGCCCCACCCCCTGCTCATGCACCATGTCTCTCCCCTCCCCCCCACACCCCGCTCATGGCCCGTGTGTCTCTCCCCTTCCCCCCACTCCCCGTTCATGCCCCGTGTGTCTCTCCCCTCCCCAAACCACCCGCTCATTCCCCGTGTGTCTCCCCTTCCCCACCCCCGCGCATGCCTCATGTGTCTCTTCCCTTACCCCATCCCCCGCTCATGCCCTGTGTGTCTCTCCTCTCCCCCCCACTACCCGCTCATGCCCCGTGTCTCTCCCCTCCGCCCCACCCCCTGCTCATGCACCATGTCTCTCCCCTCCCCCCCACACCCCGCTCATGGCCCGTGTGTCTCTCCCCTTCCCCCCCACTCCCCGTTCATGCCACGTGTGTCTCTCCTCTCCACCCCCCGCTCATGCCTCGTGTGTCACTCCCCTTCCCCCCACCCCCCGCTTATGCCCAGTGTGTCTCTCCCCTCCACCCCCTGCTCATGCCCTGTGTGTCTCTCCCCTCCCCCCACCCCCCGCTCATGCCCGTGTGTCTTCCCCTCTCCCCACTCCCCTGATCATGCCCCGTGTGTCTCTCCCCTCCCCCCACCCCCGCTCATGACCTGTCTCCCCTATTACCCCCACCCCTGCTCATGCCCCGTGTGTCTCTCACCTCCCCCCGCCCCCGCTCATGCCCCGTGTGTCTCTCCCCCTCCCCCCACCCCCCGCTCATGCCCTGTGTGTCTCTCCCCTGTTTCCCCACCCCCTGCTCATCCCCGTGTCTGCTTTGTTCCCTCACCCCCTGCTCATGACCCGTGGCTGCCCTGTTCCCCCACCCCCGCTCATGCCCCATGTCTCCCCTGTTACCACCCACCCCACGCTCAAGCCCCGTGTGTCTACCCTCCCCGCACCCCCACTCATGCCCCGTGTGTCTCTCCTCCCCCCCCACCCCCCGCTCATGCCCCGTGTGTCTCTCCCCTCCCCCCACCCGCTCACGCCCTGTGTGTCTCTCCCCTCCTCCCCACCCCCGCTCATGCTCCGTGTGTCTCTCCCCTTTACCCTCACCCCCCGCTCATGCGCCCCTTGTCTCCCTACTGTTCCCCCCACCCCCCGCTCATGCCCTGTGTATCTCTCCCCTTCCCCCCACCCCCTCCTCTTGCCCCGTGTCTCTCCCCTTCCCCCTCACCCCCGCTCATGTCCCGTGTGTCTCTCCCCTCCCCCCACCCCCGCTCATGCCCCGTGTGTCTCTCCCCTTTACCCCCACCCCCCGCTCATGCCCCGTGTCTCCCTACTGTTCCCCCCACCCCCCATTCATGCCCCGTGTGTCTCTCCCCTTCCCCCCACCCCCCGCTCATGCCTTGTGTCTCTCCCCTTCCCCCCACCCCCGCTCATGCCCCGTGTCTCTCTCCCCTTCCCCCTAACCCCCGGCTCATGACCTGTCTCCCCTATTACCCCCCACCCCCTGCTCACGCCCGGTGTGTCCCTCCCCTTCCCCCCACCTCCCGCTCATGCCCCATGTCTCTCCCCTTCCCCCCCACCACCCGCTCATGCCCAGTGTCTCTCTTCCCTTCCACCTCACCCCCGCTCATGCCCCGTGTGTCTCTCTGCTCCCCCCACCCCCGCTCATGCCCTGTGTGTCTTTCCCCTCCCCCCACCCCCCGCTCATGCCCCGTGTGTCTCTCCCCCCGACCCCTACTCATGCCCTGTGTGTCTCTCCCGTTTACCCCCACCCCCCGCTCATGCCCCGTGTCTCTCTCCACTTCCCCCCACTCATGCCACGTGTGTCTCTCCCCTCCCCCCCACCCCCTGCTCATGGTTCGTGTGTCTCTCCCCTTCCCCACACCCCCAGCTCATGCCCCGTGTGTCTCTCCCCCCACCACGCGCTCATTCCCCGTGTGTCTCCACTTCCCCCCACCCCCTGCTCATACCCCATGTGTCTCTCCCCTTACCCCCACCCCCCGCTCATGCCCTGTGTGTCTCTCCCATCCCCCCACCCCCGCTCATGCCCCATGTCTCTCCCCTCCGCCCCACCCCCTGCTCATGCACCGTGTCTCTCCCCTCCCCCCCACACCCCGCTCATGGCCCGTGTGTCTCTCCCCTTCCCCCCACTCCCCGCTCATGCCCCGTGTGTCTCTCCCCTCCACCCCCCGCTCATGCCCCATGTGTCACTCCCCTTCCCCCCACCCCCGCTCATGCCCCGTGTGTCTCTCCCCTTACCCCCCACCCCCGCTCATGCCCAGTGTGTCTCTCCCCTCCACCCCCTGCTCATGCCCTGTGTGTCTCTCCCCTCCCCCACCCCCCACTCATGCCCGTGTGTCTCCCCCCTCCCCCCACTCCCCCGATCATTCCCCGTGTGTCTCTCCCCTCCCCCCACCCCCCGCTCATGACCTGTCTCCCCTATTACCCCCTACCCCTGCTCATGCCCCATGTGTCTCTACCCCCCCACCCCCTGCTCATGCCACGTGTGTCTCTCCCCTCCCCCCACCCCCGCTCATGCCCCGTGTGTCTCTTCCCCTACCCTCCACACCCGCTCATGCCCTGTGTGTCTCTCCCCTGTTCCCCCACCCCCTGCTCATCCCCGTGTCTGCCCTGTTCCCCCACCCCCTGCTCATGTCCCGTGTCTGCCCTGTTCCCCCACCCCCGCTCATGCCCCATGTCTCCCCTGTTACCACCCACCCCACGTTCAAGCCCTGTGTGTCTACCCTCCCCCCACCCCCGCTCATGCCCCGTGTGTCTCTCCTTCCCCCCCAACCCCCGCTCATGCCCCGTGTGTCTCTCCCCTTCCCTCCCACCCCCCGCTCATGCCCCGTGTGTCTCTCCCCTCCCCCCACCCCCGCTCATGCCCTGTGTGTCTTTCCCCTCCTCCCCACCCCCGCTCATGCCCCATGTGTCTCTCCCCTTTACCCCCACCCCTCGCTCATGCCCCGTGTCTCCCTACTGTTCCTCCCACCCCCGCTCATGCCCTGTGTGTCTATCCCCTTCCCCCCACCCACCCTCTTGCCCCGTGTCTCTCCCCTTCCCTCTCACCCCCCGCTCATGTCCCGTGTGTCTCTCCCCTCCCCCCCACCCCCGCTCATGCCCCTTGTGTCTCTCCCCTCCGCCCCACCCCCCGCTCATGCCCCATGTGTCTCTACCCCCCCCACCCCCTGCTCATGCCCCGTGTGTCTCTCCCCTCCCCCCACCCCCGCTCATGCCCCGTGTGTCTCTCCCCCTTCCCTCCACCCCCCGCTCATGCCCCGTGTGTCTCTCCCCTTCCCTCCCACCCCCCGCTCATGCCCCGTGTGTCTCTCCCCTCCCCCACCCCACGCTCATGCCCTGTGTGTCTCTCCCCTCCTCCCCACCCCCGCTCATGCCCCATGTGTCTCTCCCCTTTACCCCCACCCCCCGCTCATGCCCCGTGTCTCCCTACTGTTCCTCCCACCCCCCGCTCATGCCCTGTGTGTCTCTCCCCTTCCCCCCACCCCCCCTCTTGCCCCATGTCTCTCCCCTTCCCCCTCACCCCCCGCTCATGTCCCGTGTGTCTCTCCCCTCCCCCCCACCCCCGCTCATGCCCCGTGTGTCTCTCCCCTCCGCCCCACCCCCCATGTGTCTCTACCCCCCCACCCCCTGCTCATGCCCGGTGTGTCTCTCCCCTCCCCCCACCCCCGCTTATGCCCCGTGTGTCTCTCCCCCTTCCCTCCACCCCCCGCTCATGCCCTGTGTGTCTCTCCCCTGTTCCCCCACCCCCTGCTCATCCCCGTGTCTGCCCTGTTCCCCCACCCCTGCTCATGTCCCGTTTCTGCCCTGTTCCCCCACCCCAGCTCATGCCCCATGTCTCCCCTGTTACCATCTACCCCACGCTCAAGCCCTGTGTGTCTACCCTCCCCCCACCCCCCGCTCATGCCCTGTGTGTCTCTCCTTCCCCCCACCCCCCGCTCATGCCCCGTGCGTCTCTCCCCTTCCCTCCCACCCCCCGCTCATGCCCCGTGTGTCTCTCCCCTCCCCCCACCCCCCGCTCATGCCCTGTGTGTCTCACCCCTCCTCCCCACCCCCGCTCATGCCCCATGTGTCTCTCCCCTTTACTCCCACCCCCCGCTCATGCCCCGTGTCTCCCTACTGTTCCTCCCACCCCCCGCTCATGCCCCGTGTCTCTCTCCCCTTCCCCCTCACCCCCGCTCATTCCCCGTGTACCTCTCTGCTCCCCCCACCCCCCGCTCATGCCCTGTGTGTCTCTCCTCCTCCCCCCACCCCCCGCTCATGACCCGTGTGTCTCTCCCCTTCCCCCACACCCCCGCTCATGCCCCGTGTCTCCCATCTTTCCCCCCACCCCCCGCTCATGCCCCATGTCTCCCTTCTTCCCCCCACCCCCACTCATGCCCCGTGTCTTCCTTCTCCCCCCCACCCCCCGCTCATGCCCTATGTCTCCCTTCTTCCCCCCCAACCCCCGCACATGCCCCGTGTCTTCCCCTTCCCCCACCACCCCCCGCTCATGCCCCATGTCTCCCTTCTTTCACCCCACCCCCCGCTCATGCCCCATGTCTTCCTTCTCCCCCCACCCCCCGCTCATGCCCCGTGTCTCCCTTCTTGCCCCCCCACCCCCCTCTCATGCCCCATGTCTTCCATCTCCCCCCCACCCCCCACTCATGCCCCGTGTCTCCCTTCTTCCCCCCACCCCCGTTCCCCCACCTCCGTTCATGCCCCTTGTCTCCCTTCTTACCCCCCACCCCCCACTCATGCCCTGTGTGTCTCTCCCCCCCAACCCCCGCTCATGCCCTGTGTCTCCCTTCTTTCCGCCCCCACCCCCTCTCATGCCCCGTGTCTCCCTTCTTCCCCCCACCCCCCTCTATGCCCCGTGTCTCCCTTCTTTCCCCCGCACTCCTTGCTCATGCCCCGTGTCTCTCCCCTTCCCCCACCACCCGCTCATGCCCCGTGTCTCTCTCCCCTTCCCCCTCACCCCCCGCTTATGCCCAGTGTGTCTCTCCGCTCCCCCACCCCCGCTCATGCCCTGTGTGTGTCTCCCCTCCCCCCACCCCCCGCTAATGCCCAGTGTGTCTCCCCCCACCCCCTGCTCATGCCCTGTGTGTCTCTCCCCACCCTCCCACCCGCCGCTAATGCCCCGTGTCTCTCCCCCTCCTGCCCACCCCCCGCTCATGCCCCGTGTGTCTCTCCCCTTCCCCCATACCCCCGCTCATGCCCCATGTGTCGCTCCCCTTCCCCCCACCCCCATTCATGCCCTGTGTCTCCCTCCTTTCCCCCACCCCTCGCTCATGTCACGTGTCTCCCTCCTTTCCCACCACCCCACGCTCATGCCCCATTTCTCCCTTCTTCCCCCTTCCCCCGCTCATGGCCCGTGTCTCCCTTCTTCCCCCCACCCCTTGGTCATGCCCCGTGTCTCACTTCTTCCCCCCACCCCCCGCTCATGCCGCGTGTCTCCCTTCTTTCCCCCCACCCCCTGCTCATGCACCGTGTCTCCCTTCTCCCCCACCCCCCGCTCATGCCCCGTGTCTCCCTTCTTTCCACCCCCCACCCCCCGCTCATGCCCCATGTCTTCCTTCTCCCCCCACATCCCGCTCATGCCCCGTGTCTCCCTTCTTTCCACCCCCCACCCCCCGCTCATGCCCCCTGTCTTCCTTCTCCCCCCACACCCCGCTCATGCCCCGTGTCTCCCTTCTTTCCACCCCCCGCTCATGCCCCATGTCTTTCTTCTCCTCCCCACCCCCCGCTCATGCCTCGTGTCTTCCTTCTTCACCCCGACCCCCTCTCATGCCCCGTGTCTCCCTTCTTTCCCCCTCCCACCCCCGGCTCATGCCCTGTGTCTTCTTTGTTCCCCCCCACCCCCGCTCATGCACCCTTGTCTCTCCCCTTCCCCCACCACCCGCTCATGCCCCATGTCTCCCTTCTCCCTTCTTCCCCCTTCCCCCTTCTCCCGCCCCGTGTCTTCCTTCTCCCCCCCAACCCCCCGCTCATGCTCCGTGTCTCCCTTCTCCCCCCCACCCCTTGCTCATGCCCCGTGTCTCACTTCTCCCCCCCACCCCCCGCTCATGCCACGTGTCTTCCCCTTCCCCCAACACCCCCCGCTCATGCCCCGTGTCTCCCTTCTTGCCCCCCCACCCCCCACTCATGCCCCATGTCTTCCTTCTCCCCCCACCCCCCACTCATGCCCCGTGTCTCCCTTCTTCCCCCCACCCCCCGTTCATGCCCCGTGTCTTCCTTCTCCCCCCCACCCCCCGCTCATGCCCCGTGTCTCCCTTCTTGCCCCCCCACCCCCCTCTCATGCCCCATGTCTTCCTTCTCCCCCCCACCCCCCACTCATGCCCCGTGTCTCCCTTCTTCCCCCCACCCCCGTTCCCCCCACCTCCGTTCATGCCCTTTGTCTCCCTTCTTACCCCCCACCCCCCACTCATGCCCTGTGTGTCTCTCCCCTCCCCCCACCCCCCGCTCATGCCCTGTGTCTCCCTTCTTCCCGCCCCCACCCCCTCTCATGCCCCGTGTCTCCCTTCTTCCCCCCACCCCCCTCTCATGCCCCGTGTCTCCCTTCTTTCCCCCGCACTCCTTGCTCATGCCCCGTGTCTCTCCCCTTCCCCCACCACCCGCTCAAGCCCCGTGTCTCTCTCCCCTTCCCCCTCACCCCCCGCTTATGCCCAGTGTGTCTCTCCGCTCCCCCACCCCCGCTCATGCCCTGTGTGTGTCTCCCCTCCCCCCACCCCCCGCTCATGCCCAGTGTGTCTCCCCCCACCCCCTGCTCATGCCCTGTGTGTCTCTCCCCTCCCCCCCACCCGCCGCTAATGCCCCATGTCTCTCCCCCTCCTGCCCACCCCCCGCTCATGCCCCGTGTGTCTCTCCCCTTCCCCCATACCCCCGCTCATGCCCCGTGTGTCGCTCCCCTTCCCCCCACCCCCATTCATGCCCCATGTCTCCCTTCTTCCCCCTTCCCCCGCTCATGGCCCGTGTCTCCCTTCTCCCCCCACCCCCCGCTCATGCCCCGTGTCTTCCTTCTTTCCACCCCCCACCCCCCGCTCATGCCCCATGTCTTCCTTCTCCCCCCACACCCCGCTCATGCCCCGTGTCTCCCTTTTTTCAACCCCCCACCCCCCGCTCATGCCCCATGTCTTCCTTCTCCCCCCACACCCCGCTCATGCCCCGTGTCTCCCTTCTTTCCACCCCCCGCTCATGCCCCATGTCTTTCTTCTCCTCCCCACCCCCCGCTCATGCCTCGTGTCTTCCTTCTTCACCCCGACCCCCTCTCATGCCCCGTGTCTCCCTTCTTTCCCCCTCCCACCCCCCGCTCATGCCCTGTGTCTTCTTTGTTCCCCCCCACCCCCGCTCATGCACCCTTGTCTCTCCCCTTCCCCCACCACCCGCTCATGCCCCATGTCTCCCTTCTCCCTTCTTCCCCCTTCTCCCGCTCATGCCCCGTGTCTTCCTTCTCCCCCCCAACCCCCCGCTCATGCTCCGTGTCTCCCTTCTCCCCCCCACCCCTTGCTCATGCCCCGTGTCTCACTTCTCCCTCCCACCCCCCGCTCATGCCGCGTGTCTCCCTTCTCCCCCCTCACCCCCCACTCATGCCCCGTTTCTCCCTTCTTTCTCTCCCAACCCCCGCTCAAGCCCCGTGTCTTCCATCTTTCCCCCCGAGCCCCCGCTCATGCCCCGTGTCTCCCTTCTTTCCCTCCCACCTCCCGCTCATGCCCAGTGTCTCCCTCCTGTACCCCCCACCCCCCGCTCATGCCCCGTGTCTCCCTTCTTTCCCCCCACCCAGTGGTCGAAGTGTACGATAAGAAGTAGTGGAGCTATGTTCCCTGCCGGTCTGCCCCACTCCCCACAAACCCCATCGCTGCACCCCTCCCACACACAGTCCAATCCCCCAAACAAACACACCTATTATTTAAGGGAATGTTCAGAGCAGTGCACTGAAGTGCAAGCTTCAACTTCTTCCTACACTTTTATTTTAAAACTAAACCCCTTTCCCCCCGACCCCCCGCTCATGCCCCGTGTCTCCCTTCTTCCCCCCCTTGCTCATGCCCCATGTCTCACTTCTTCTCCCCCCACCCCCGTTCATGCCGCGTGTCTCCCTTCTTTCCGCCCCACCCCCCGCTCATGGCCCGTGTCCCCCATCTTTCCCCCCGACCCCCCGCTCATGCCCCATGTCTCCCTTCTTTCCCTCCACCCCCCACTCATGCCCCTTGTCTCCCTTCTGTACCCCCCACTCCCCGCTCATGCCCCATGTCGCCCTCCTGTACCCCCCACGCCCAGCTCATGCCCCGTGTCTCCCTTCTTTCCCCCCACCCAGTGGTCAAAGTGTACGAAAAGAAGTAGTGGAGCTATGTTCCGTGCCGGTCTGCCCCACTCCCCCACCCCCGCTCATGCCCTGTGTTTGTCTCCCCTCCCCCCCACCCCCCGCTCATGCCCAGTGTGTCTTCCCCCACCCCCTGCTCATGCCCTGTGTGTCTCTACCCTCCCTCCCACCCGCCGCTAATGCCCCATGTCTCTCCCCCTCCTGCCCACCCCCCGCTCATGCCCCGTGTGTCTCTCCCCTTCCCCCATACCCCCGCTCATGCCCCGTGTGTCGCTCCCCTTCCCCCCACCCCCATTCATGCCCTGTGTCTCCCTCCTTTCCCCCACCCCTCGCTCATGTCCCGTGTCTCCCTCCTTTCCCACCCCCACCCCCGCTCATGCCCCGTGTGTGCCCTGATTCCCCCCACCCCCGCTCATGCCCTGTGTCTACCCTGTTCCCCCACCCCCCCTTGTGTGTGCCCTGTTTCTCCCCCACTCATGCCCTGTGTCTCCCCTGTTCCCCCCACCCCCGCTGATGCTCCATGTGTTCCTCCCGTTCCCCCCACCCCCGCTCATGCCCCGTGTGTGCCCTGTTCCCCCTCACCCCCCGCTCATGCCCCGTGTGTGCCCTGTTCCCCCCACCCCCCGCTCATGCCCCGTATGTGCCCTGTTTCCCCCACCCCCTGCTCATGCCCCGTGCCTCCCTTGTGTTCCCCCCACCCCCCGCTCATGCCCTGTGTCTCCCTCCTTTCCCCCCACCCCCGCTCATGCCCCGTGTCTCCCATCTTTCCCCCCACCCCCCGCTCATGCCCCATGTCTCCCTTCTTCCCCCTTCCCCCGCTCATGGCCCGTGTCTCCCTTCTTCCCCCCACCCCTTGGTCATGCCCCGTGTCTCACTTCTTCCCCCCACCCCCTGCTCATGCACCGTGTCTCCCTTCTCCCCCCACCCCCCGCTCATGCCCCGTGTCTCCCTTCTTTCCACACCCCACCCCCTGCTCATGCCCCATGTCTTCCTTCTCCCCCCACACCCCGCTCATGCCCTGTGTCTCCCTTCTTTCCACCCCCCACCCCCCGCTCATGCCCCATGTCTTCCTTCTCCCCCCACACCCCGCTCATGCCCCATGTCTCCCTTCTTTCCACCCCCCGCTCATGCCCCATGTCTTTCTTCTCCTCCCCACCCCCCGCTCATGCCTCGTGTCTTCCTTCTTCACCCCGACCCCCTCTCATGCCCCGTGTCTCCCTTCTTTCCCCCTCCCACCCCCCGCTCATGCCCTGTGTCTTCTTTGTTCCTCCCCACCCCCGCTCATGCACCCTTGTCTCTCCCCTTCCCCCACCACCCGCTCATGCCCCATGTCTCCCTTCTCCCTTCTTCCCCCTTCTCCCGCTCATGCCCCGTGTCTTCCTTCTCCCCCCCAACCCCCCGCTCATGTTCCGTGTCTCCCTTCTCCCCCCCACCCCTTGCTCATGCCCCGTGTCTCACTTCTCCCCCCACCCCCCGCTCATGCCGCGTGTCTCCCTTCTCCCCCCTCACCCCCCGCTCATGCCCCGTTTCTCCCTTCTTTCTCTCCCAACCCCTGCTCAAGCCCCGTGTCTTCCATCTTTCCCCCCGAGCCCCCGCTCATGCCCCGTGTCTCCCTTCTTTCCCTCCCACCTCCCGCTCATGCCCAGTGTCTCCCTCCTGTACCCCCCACCCCCCGCTCATGCCCCGTGTCTCCCTTCTTTCCCCCCACCCAGTGGTCGAAGTGTACGATAAGAAGTAGTGGAGCTATGTTCCCTGCCGGTCTGCCCCACTCCCCACAAACCCCATCGCTGCACCCCTCCCACACACAGTCCAATCCCCCAAACAAACACACCTATTATTTAAGGGAATGTTCAGAGCAGTGCACTGAAGTGCAAGCTTCAACTTCTTCCTACACTTTTATTTTAAAACTAAACCGATCCGGAACGGTTTCTTTTTAAAATAAAAGTATAGGAACGGTGAAACTTAAAAATAAAAAGTATAGGAGCACTGCTCCCGACCGCTCCCACCCACTTTGACCTCTGCCCCCACCCCCTGCTCATGCCCCGTGTCTCCCTTCTTTTCCCCCACCACCCGCTCATGCCCCGTGTCTCCCTTCTCCCCCCACCCCCCGCTCATGCCCCGTGTCTCCCTTCTTTCCACCCCCCTCTCATGCCCCATGTATTCCATCTCCTCCCCACCCCCGCTCATGCCTCGTGTCTTCCTTCTTCCCCCCCACCCCCTCTCATGCCCCGTGTCTCCCTTCTTTCCACCGCCCACCCCCCGCTCATGCCCCGTGTCTCCCTTCTTTCCACCCCCCGCTCATGCCCCATGTCTTCCTTCTCCTCCCCACCCCCGCTCATGCCTCGTGTCTTCCTTCTTCCCCCCCCACCCCCTCTCATGCCCCGTGTCTCCCTTCTTCCCCCCTCCCAACCCCCGCTCATGCCCTGTGTCTCCTTTCTTCCCCCCACCCCGCTCATGCCCCGTGTCTCTCCCCTTCCCCCACCACCCGCTCATGCCCCATGTCTCTCTTCCCTTCCCCCTCACCCCCCGCTTATGCACCGTGTGTCTCTCTGCTCCCCCCACCCCCCACTCATGCCCCGTGTGAGTCTCCCCTCCCCCCCACCCCCGCTCATGCCCCGTGTGTCTCCCCCCCACCCCCTGGTCATGCCCTGTGGGTCTCTCCCCTCCCCCCCACCCCCCGCTAATGCCCCGTGTCTCTCCCACTCCCAGCCACCCCCCGCTCATGCCCTGTGTGTCTCTCCCCTTCCCCCAAACCCCCGCTCATGCCCTGTGTGTCGCTCCCCTTTCCCCCCACCCCCGCTCATGCCCTGTGTCTCCCTCCTTTCCCCCACCCCCCCTCATGTCCCGTGTCTCCCTCCTTACCCACCCCTCATGCCCCATGTGTGCCTTGTATCCCCCCCACCCCCTGCTCATGCCCTGTGTCTCCCCTGTTCCCCCCAACACCCCTTGTGTGTGCCCTGTTTCCCCCCACTCATGCCCTGTGTCTCCCTGTTCCCCCCACCCCCGCTGATGCTCCATGTGTTCCTCCCGTTCCCCCCACCCCCGCTCATGCCCCATGTGTGCCCTGTTCCCCCTCACCCCCGCTCATGCCCCGTGTGTGCCCTGTTCCCCCCACCCCCTGCTCATGCCCCGTGTGTGCCCTGTTTCCCCCACCCCCTGCCCCATCCTCCCTTGTGTTCCCCCCACCCCCGCTCAAGCCCTGTGTCTCCCATCTTTCCCCCCACCCCCCGCTCATGCCCCATGTCTCCCTTCTTCACCCCTTCCCCCGCTCATGCCCCGTGTCTTCCTTCTCCCCCCATCCCCCGCTCATGCCCTGTGTCTCCCTTCTCCCCCCAAACCCCCGCACATGCCCCATGTCTTCCCCTTCCCCCACCACCCCCCGATCATGCCCCGTGTCTCCCTTCTTTCCCCCTACCCCGGCTTATGCCCCGTGTCTTCCTTCTCCCCCCCACCCCCGCTCATGCCCCGTGTGTCCCTTCTTCCCCCCCACCCCCCGCTCATGCCCCGTGTCTCCCTTCTTGCCCCCCACCCCCTGCTCATGCCCTGTGTCTTCCTTCTCCCCCCAACCACTGCTCATGGCCCTTGTCTCCCTTCTAACCCCCCACCCCCCGCTCATGCCTCGTGTCTGTCCTGTTGGAACAGGGCAGACACAGGGCATGAGCGGGGGTGGGGGGGTGGGGTTTCCCCGGGTGGCCCCACCCCCCGCTCATGCCCTGTGTCTCACTTCTTCTCCCCCCACCCCCCGCTCATGCCGCGTGTCTCCCTTCTCCGCCCACCCCCCGCTCATGCCCCGTGTCCCCCATCTTTCCCCCCGACCCCCCGCTCATGCCCTGTGTCTCCCTTCTTCCCCCACCTTGCTCATGCCCCATGTCTCACTTCTTCTCCCACCACCCCCGTTCATGCCCCGTGTCTCCCTTCTTTCCGCCCCACCCCCCGCTCATGGCCCGTGTCCCCCATCTTTCCCCCCGAACCCCCGCTCATGCCCCATATCTCCCTTCTTTCCCTCCACCCCCCAATCATGCCCCTTGTCTCCCTTCTGTACCCCCCACTCCCCGCTCATGCCCCATGTCTCCCTCCTGTACCCCCCACGCCCAGCTCATGCCCCGTGTCTCCCTTCTTTCCCCCCACCCAGTGGTCAAAGTGTACGAAAAGAAGTAGTGGAGCTATGTTCCGTGCCGGTCTGCCCCACTCCCCACAAACCCCATCGCTGCGCCCCTCCCACACACAGTCCAATCCCCCAAACAAACACACCTATTATTTAAGGGAATGTTCAGAGCAGTGCACTGAAGTGCAAGCTTCAACTTCTTCCTACACTTTTATTTTAAAACTAAACATTTCCGGAACGGTTTCTTTTTAAAATAAAAGTATAGGAACGGTGAAACTGAAAAATAAAAAGTATAGGAGCACTGCTCCCGACCGCTCCCGCCCACTTCGACCTCAGCCCCCACCCCCGCTCATGCCCCGTGTCTCCCTTCTTTTCCCCCCACCCCCCGCTCATGCCCCGTGTCTCCCTTCTTTCCCCCCACCCCCCGCTCATGCACCGTGTCTCCCTTCCCCCCACCCCCGCTCATGCCCCATGTCTCCCTTCAACCCCCCACCCCCCACTCATGCCCCGTGTCTCACTTCTTTCCACCCCCCACCCCCCGCTCATGCCCCATGTCTTCCTTCTCCCCCCAACCCCCCGCTCATGCCCCGTGTCTCCCTTCTTCCCCGCCACCCCCGCTCATGCCCCGTGTCTCCCTTCTTCCCCCGTCCCACCCCCCGCTCATGCCCCGTGTCTCCCTTCTTCCCCCCCACCCCCCACTCATGCCCTGTGTGTCGCTCCCCCTTCCCTCCACCCCCCGCTCATGCCCTGTGTGTCTCTCCCCTGTTCCCCCACCCCCTGCTCATCCCCGTGTCTGCCCTGTTCCCCCACCCCCTGCTCATGTCCCGTGTCTGCCCTGTTCCCCCACCCCCGCTCATGCCCCATGACTCCCCTGTTACCACCCACCCCACGCTCAAGCCCTGTGTGTCTACCCTCCCCCCACCCCCGCTCATGCCCCGTGTGTCTCTCCTTCCCCCAAACCCCGCTCATGCCCCGTGTGTCTCTCCCCTTCCCTCCCACCCCCCGCCTCATGCCCCGTGTGTCTCTCCTCTCCCCCCACCCCCCCGTTCATGCCCTGTGTGTCTCTCCCCTCCTCCCCACCCCCGCTCATGCCCCATGTGTCTCTCCCCTTTACCCCCACCCCCCGCTCATGCCCCGTGTCTCCCTACTGTTCCTCCCACCCCCGCTCATGCCCTGTGTGTCTCTCCCCTTCCCGCACCCCCCCTCTTGCCCCGTGTCTCTCCCCTTCCCCCTCACCCCCGCTCATGTCCCATGTGTCTCTCCCCCTCCCCCCCACCCCCGCTCATGCCCCGTGTGTCTCTCCCCTCTGCCCCACCCCCCACTCATGCCCCATGTGTCTCTACCCCCCCACCCCCTGCTCATGCCCCGTGTGTCTCTCACCTCCCCCCCACCCCCGCTCATGCCCCGTGTGTCTCTCCCCCTTCCCTCCACCCCCCGCTCATGCCCCGTGTGTCTCTCCCCTTCCCTCCCACCCCCGCTCATGCCCCGTGTGTCTCTCCCCTCCCCCCACCCCCCGCTCATGCCCTGTCAGTCTCTCCCCTCCTCCCCACCCCCGCTCATGCCCCATGTGTCTCTCCCCTTTACCCCCACCCCCGCTCATGCCCCGTGTCTCCCTACTGTTCCTCCCACCCCCGCTCATGCCCTGTGTGTCTCTCCCCTTCCCCCCACTCCCCCTCTTGCCCCATGTCTCTCCCCTTCCCCCTCACCCCCCGCTCATGTCCCGTGTGTCTCTCCCCTCCCCCCACCCCCGCTCATGCCCCGTGTGTCTCTCCCCTGCGCCTCACCCCCCGCTCATGCCCCATGTGTCTCTACTCCCCCACCACCTGCTCATGCCCGGTGTGTCTCTCCCCTCCCCCCACCCCCGCTCATGCCCCGTGTGTCTCTCCCCCTTCCCTCCACCCCCCGCTCATGCCCTGTGTGTCTCTCCCCTGTTCCCCCACCCCCTGCTCATCCCCGTGTCTGCCCTGTTCCCCCACCCCCTGCTCATGTCCCGTGTCTGCCCTGTTCCCCCACCCCCGCTCATGCCCCATGTCTCCCCTGTTACCATCCACCCCACGCTCAAGCCCTGTGTGTCTACCCTCCCCCCACCCCCTGCTCATGCCCCGTGTGTCTCTCCTTCCCCCCGACCCCCGCTCATGCCCCGTGTGTCTCTCCCCTTCCCTCCCACCCCCCGCTCATGCCCCGTGTGTCTTTCCCCTCTCCCCACCCCCCGCTCATGCCCTGTGTGTCTCTCTCCTCCTCCCCACCCCCGCTCATGCCCCATGTGTCTCTCCCCTTTACCCCCACCCCAGCTCATGCCCCGTGTCTCCCTACTGTTCCTGCCACCCCCCGCTCATGCCCCGTGTCTCTCTCCTCTTACCCCTCAACCCCGCTCATGCCCCGTGTGTCTCTCTTCTCCCCACACCCCCCGCTCATGCCCTGTGTGTCTCTCCTCCTTCCCCCACCCCCGCTCATGACCCGTGTGTCTCTCCCCTTCCCCCACACCCCCGCTCATGCCCCGTGTCTCCCATCTTTCCCCCCACCCCCGCTCATGCCCTGTGTGTCTCTCCCCTTCCCCCCACCCCCCCTCTTGGCCCGTGTCTCTCCCCTTCCCCCTCACCCCCCGCTCATGTCCTGTGTGTCTCTCCCCTCCGCCCCACCCCCGCTCATGCCCCATGTGTCTCTCTCCCCTCCGCCCCACCCCCCGCTCATGTCCCGTGTGTCTCTCCCCTCCCCCACCCCGCTCATGCCCCGTGTGTCTCTCCCCCTTCCCTCCACCCCCCGCTCATGCCCTGTGTGTCTCTCCCCTGTTCCCCCACCCCCTGCTCATCCCCGTGTCTGCCCTGTTCCCCCACCCCCTGCTCATGTCCCGTGTCTGCCCTGTTCCCCCACCCCCGCTCATGCCCCATGTTTCCCTGGTACCATCCACCCCACGCTCAAGCCCTGTGTGTCTACCCTCCCCCCAACCCCCGCTCATGCCCCGTGTGTCTCTCCTTCCCCCCCACCCCCCGCTCATGCCCCGTGTGTCTCTCCCCTTCCCTCCCACCCCCCGCTCATGCCCCGTGTCTCTCCCCTTCCCCCACCACCCGCTCATGCCCTGTGTCTCTCTCCCCTTCCCCCTCACCCCCCGCTTATGCCCAGTGTGTCTCTCCGCTCCCCCCACCCCCGCTCATGCCCTGTGTGTGTCTCCCCTCCCCTCCACCCCCCGCTCATGCCCCGTGTGTCTCCCCCCACCCCCTGCTCATGCCCTGTGTGTCTCTCCCCACCCCCCCACCCGCCGCTAATGCCCCGTGTCTCTCCCCCTCCCGGCCACCCCCTGCTCATGCCCCGTGTGTCTCTCCCCTTCCCCCATACCCCCGCTCATGGCCCGTGTGTCGCTCCCCTTCCCCCACCCCCATTCATGCCCTGTGTCTCCCTCCTTTCCCCCCATCCCTCGCTCATGTCCCGTGTCTCCCTCCTTTCCCACCCCCACCCCCGCTCATGCCCCGTGTGTGCCGTGATTACCCCAGCCCCCTGCTCATGCCCTGTGTCTCCCCTGTTCCCCCACCCCCCTTGTGTGTGCCCTGTTTCCCCCCACTCATGTCCTGTGTCTCCCCTGTTCCCCCACCCCCGCTGAAGCTCCATGTGTTCCTCCCGTTCCCCCCACCCCCCGCTCATGCCTAGTGTGTGCCCTGTTCCCCCTCACCCTCCGCTCATGCCCCGTGTGTGCCCTGTTCCCCCCCACCCCCCGCTCATGCCCCGTGTGTGCCCTGTTTCCCCCACCCCCTGCTCATGCCCCGTGCCTCCCTTGTGTTCCCCCCACCCCCCGCTCATGCCCTGTGTCTCCCTCCTTTTCCCCACCCCCGCTCATGCCCCGTGTCTCCCATCTTTCCCCCCACCCCCGCTCATGCCACATGTCTCCCTTCTTCCCCCTTCCCCCGCTCATGCCCCGTGTCTTCCTTCTCCCCCCAACCCCCCGCTCATGCCCCGTGTCTCCCTTCTTCCCCCAACCCCTTGCTCATGCCCCGTGTCTCACTTCTTCCCCCCACCCCCCGCTCATGCCGCGTGTCTCCCTTCTCCCCCCTCACCCCCCGCTCATGCCCCGTGTCTCCCTTCTTTCCCTCCCACCCCCCGATCATGCCCCGTGTCTTCCATCTTTCCCCCCGAGCCCCCGCTCATGCCCCGTGTCTCCCTTCTTTCCCTCCCACCTCCCGCTCATGCCCAGTGTCTCCCTCCTGTACCCCCACCCCCCGCTCATGCCCGTGTCTCCCTTCTTTCCCCCCACCCAGTGGTCGAAGTGTACGATAAGAAGTAGGAGCTATGTTCCCTGCCGGTCTGCCCCACTCCCCACAAACCCCATCGCTGCGCCCCTCCCACACACAGTCCAATCCCCCAAACAAACACACCTATTATTTAAGGGAATGTTCAGAGCAGCGCACTGAAGTGCAAGCTTCAACTTCTTCCTACACTTTTATTTTAAAACTAAACCGATCCGGAACGGTTTCTTTTTAAAATAAAAGTATAGGAACGGTGAAACTTAAAAATAAAAAGTATAGGAGCACTGCTCCCGCCCACTTTGACCTCTGCCCCCAACCCCTGCTCATGCCCCGTGTCTCCCTTCTTTTCCCCCCACCCCCAGCTCATGCACCGTGTCTCCCTTCTCCCCCCACCCCCGCTCAGGCCCCGTGTCTCCCTTCTTTCCACCCCCCACCCCCCGCTCATGCCCCATGTCTTCCTTCTCCCCCCACACCCCGCTCATGCCCCGTGTCTCCCTTCTTTCCACCCCCCACCCCCCGCTCATGCCCCGTGTCTCCCTTCTTTCCACCCCCCAATCATGCCCCATGTCTTCCTTCTCCTTCCCACCCCCCGCTCATGCCTCGTGTCTTCCTTCTTCACCCCGACCCCCTCTCATGCCCCGTGTCTCCCTTCTTCCCCCCTCCCACCCCGCGCTCATGCCCTGTGTCTCCTTTCTTCCCCCCCACCCCCGCTCATGCACCCTTGTCTCTCCCCTTCCCCCACCACCCGCTCATGCCCCATGTCTCCCTTCTTCCCCCTTCCCCCGCTCATGCCCCGTGTCTTCCTTCTCCCCCCCAACCCCCCGCTCATGCCCCGTGTCTCCCTTCTTCCCCCCCACCCCTTGCTCATGCCCCGTGTCTCACTTCTTCCCCCCCACCCCCCGCTCATGCCGCGTGTCTCCCTTCTCCCCCCTCACCCCCTGCTCATGCCCCGTTTCTCCCTTCTTTCTCTCCCAACCCCCGCTCAAGCCCCGTGTCTTCCATCTTTCCCCCCGAGCCCCCGCTCATGCCCCGTGTCTCCCTTATTTCCCTCCCACCTCCCGCTCATGCCCAGTGTCTCCCTCCTGTACCCCCACCCCCCGCTCATGCCCCGTGTCTCCCTTCTTTCCCCCCACCCAGTGGTCGAAGTGTACGATAAGAAGTAGTGGAGCTATGTTCCCTGCCGGTCTGTCCCACTCCCCACAAACCCCATCGCTGCGCCCCTCCCACACACAGTCCAATCCCCCAAACAAACACACCTATTATTTAAGTGAATGTTCAGAGCAGTGCACTGAAGTGCAAGCTTCAACTTCTTCCTAAACTTTTATAAACTAAACCGATCCGGAACGGTTTCTTTTTAAAATAAAAGTATAGGAACGGTGAAACTTAAAAATAAAAAGTATAGGAGCACTGCTCCCGACCGCTCCCACCCACTTTGACCTCTGCCCCCACCCCCCTGCTCATGCCCCGTGTCTCCCCTTCTTTTCCCCCCACCCTCCGATCATGCCCTGTGCCTCCCTTCTCCCCCTACCCCCCGCTCATGCCCCGTGTCTCCCTTCTTTCCACCCCCCTCTCATGCCCCATGTCTTTCCTTCTACCCCCACCCCCGCTCATGCCCCGTGTCTCCCTTCTTTCCACCCCCACCCCCCGCTCATGCCCCGTGTCTCCCTTCTTTCCACCCCCCGCTCATGCCCCATGTCTTCCTTCTCCTCCCCACCCCCCGCTCATGCCTCGTGTCTTCCTTCTTCCCCCCACCCCCTCTCATGACCCGTGTCTCCCTTCTTCCCCCCCTCCCACCCCCCGCTCATGCCCTGTGTCTCTCTTCCCTTCCCCCTCACCCCCCGCTTATGCCCCGTGTGTCTCTCTGCTCCCCCCACCCCCACTCATGCGCCGTGTGAGTCTCCCCTCCCCCCCACCCCCGCTCATGCCCCTTGTGTCTCCCCCCCAACCCCTGCTCATGCCCTGTGTGTCTCTCCCCTCCCCCCCACCCCCCGCTAATGCCCCGTGTCTCTCCCACTCCCGGCCACCCCCCGCTCATGCCCTGTGTGTCTCTCCCCTTCCCCCAAACCCCCGCTCATGCCCCGTGTGTCACTCCCCTTTCCCCCACCCCCGCTCATGTCCTGTGTCTCCCTCCTTTCCCACCCTCATGCCCCGTGTGTGCCCTGTATCCCCCCACCCCCTGCTCATGCCTGTGTCTCCCCTGTTCCCCCACCCCCCTTGTGTGTGTCCTGTTTCTCCCCACTCATGCCCTGTGTCTCGCCTGTTCCCCCCACCCCGCTGATGCTCCATGTGTTCCTCCCGTTCCCCCCACCCCGCGCTCATGCCCCATGTGTGCCCTGTTCCCCCTCACCCCCCGCTCATGCCCCGTGTGTGCCCTGTTCCCCCCCACCCCCTGCTCATGCCCCGTGTGTGCCCTTTTTCCCCCACCCCCTGCTCATGCCCCGTGCCTCCCTTGTGTTCCCCCACCCCCTCTCAAGCCCCGTGTCTCCCATCTTTCCCCCCAACCCCCGCTCATGCCCCATGTCTCCCTTCTTCCCCCCTTCCCCCGCTCATGCCCTGTGTCTTCCTTCTCCCCCCACCCCCGCTCATGCCCCGTGTCTCCCTTCTTCCCCCAACCCCCGCACATGCCCAGTGTCTTCCCCTTCCCCCACCACCCCCCGCTCATGCCCTGTGTCTCCCTTCTTTCCCCCCACCCCCCGCTCATGCCCCGTGTCTTCCTTCTCCCCCCCACCCCCGCTCATGCCCCGTGTGTCCCTTCTTCCCCCCCACCCCCCGCTCATGCCCCGTGCCTCCCTTCTTGCCCCCCACCCCCCGCTCATGCCCTGTGTCTTCCTTCTCCCCCCCACCCCCGCTCATGGCCCTTGTCTCCCTTCTAAACCCCCACCCCCCGCTCATGCCTCGTGTCTGTCCTGTTGGAACAGGGCAGACACAGGGCATGAGCGGGGGTGGGGGGTTGGGGGCCCCACCCCTGCTCATGCCCTGTGTCTCCCTTCTTCCCCGCCCCCCGTTCACGGGCCATATCTCCCTTTTCCCCCCACCCCCCGCTCATGCCCTGTGTCTCCCTTCTTTCCCCTCCACCCCTTGCTCATGCCCCGTGTCTCACTTCTTCTCCCCCCACCCCGCTCATGCCGCATGTCTCCCTTCTTCCCCCAACCCCCGCTCATGCCCCGTGTCCCCCATCTTTCCCCCCGACCCCCGCTCATGCCCCATGTCTCCCTTCTTTCCCTCCCACCCCCTGCTCATGCCCCTTGTCTCCCTCCTGTACCCCCCACTCCCTGCTCATGCCCCATGTCTCCCTCCTGTACCCCCACCCCCAGCTCATGCCCCGTGTCTCCCTTCTTTCCCCCACCCAGTGGTCGAAGTGTACGAAAAGAAGTAGTGGAGCTATGTCCCGTGCCGGTCTGCCCACTCCCCACAAACCCCATCGCTGCGCCCCTCCCACACACAGTCCAATCCCCCAAACAAAACACACCTATTATTTAAGGGAATGTTCAGAGCAGTGCACTGAAGTGCAAGCTTCAACTTCTTCCTACACTTTTATTTTAAAACTAAACCGTTCCGGAACGGTTTCTTTTTAAAATAAAAGTATAGGAACGGTGAAACTGAAAAATAAAAAGTATAGGAGCACCGCTCCCGCCCACTTCGACCTCTGCCCCCACCCCGCTCATGCCCCGTGTCTCCCTTCTTTTCCCCCACTCCCGCTCATGCCCCGTGTCTCCCTTCTTTCCCCCCACCCCCCGCTCATGCATCGTGTCTCCCTTCCCCCGTCCCCCGCTCATGCCCCATGTCTCCCTTCAACCCCCCACTCATGCCCCGTGTCTCCCTTCTTTCCACCCCCCACCCCCCGCTCATGCCCCATGTCTTCCTTCTCCCCCCCAACCCCCTGCTCATGCCCCGTGTCTCCCTTCTTCCCCGCCACCCCCGCTCATGCCCCGTGTCTCCCTTCCTTCCTCCCCAACCCCCCGCTCATGCCCCGTGTCTGCCATGTTCCCCCCACCCCCCGCTCATGCCCCGTGTCTCCCTCCTGTACCCCCCACCCCCGCTCATGCCTCGTGTCTCCCTCCTGTTCCCCCGACCCCCGCTCATGCCCCGTATCTCCCTTTTTCCCCCCACCCCCACTCATGCCCCCTGTCTCCCTTCTTACCTCCCCACACCCCCGCTCATGCCATGTGTCTTCCTTCTTTCCCCCGCCCACTCCCCGCTCATGCCCCGTGTCTCCCTTCTTCACCCTCCACCCCCGTTCATGCCCCGTGTCTCCCTTCTTACCCCCCACCCCCTGCTCATGCCCCGTGTCTCCCTTCTTTCCACCCCCACCCCCTGCTCATGCCCCGTGTCTTCCTTCTTCCACCCCACCCCCTGCTCATGCCCCGTGTCTCCCTTCTTCCCCCCACCCCACTCATGCCCCGTGTCTCCCTACTTCCCCCCAACCCCCGCTCATGCCGCTTGTCTCCCTTCTCCCCCCACCCCCCGCACATGCCCCATGTCTCCCTTCTTCCCCCCACACCCCGCTCATGCCCCGTGTCTCCCTTCTTCCCCCCACCCCCGCTCATGCCCCGTGTCTCCCCTCTTTCCCCCCACCCCTTGCTCATGCCCCGTGTCTCACTTCTTCCCCCCACCCCCCGCTCATGCCGCGTGTCTCCCTTCTCCCCCCCTCACCTCCCAGTTCATGCCCCGTGTCTCCCTTCTTTCCCCCCACCCCCTGCTCATGCTCCGTGTCTTCCATCTTTCCCCACCGAGCCCCCGCTCATGCCCCATGTCTCCCTTCTTTCCCTCCCACCCCCGCTCATGCCCAGTGTCTCCCTTCTTTCCCCCCACCCAGTGGTCGAAGTGTACGATAAGAAGTAGTGGAGCTATGTTCCCTGCCGGTCTGCCCCACTCCCCACAAACCCCATCGTTGCGCCCCTCCCACACACAGTCCAATCCCCCAAACAAACACACCTATTATTTAAGGGAATGTTCAGAGCAGTGCACTGAAGTGCAAGCTTCCACTTCTTCCTACACTTTTATTTTAAAACGTAACCGCTCCGGAACTGTTTCTTTTTAAAATAAAAGTATAGGAACGGTGAAACTGCAAAATAAAAAGTATAGGAGCACCGCTCCCGACCGCTCCCACCAACTTCGACCTCTGCCCCCACCCCTGCTCATGCCCCGTGTCTAACTTCTTTTCCCCCCAGCCCCCGCTCATGCCCCGTGTCTCCCTTCTTTCCCCCTGTTAAGCGGAAATCTGTGCAGTTCCCTCGGGGACCGCCGCAAAAGATTTAGGCCTACAGGTGTTTGGCAGTAAACCCACTTGGTAGCCGTCTGTACCAAAAAGATTCACTTGGTAGTTGTGGCTGAGCAGTCAGGCTTCTCTCAAGAAAAGTTAGGCAGTATGTGGAGTATACAAAATAGGGCAATTTACACAGCATGATAAGCAGACATGGAACAGAGCTTGGGTGTAAAGATATATAGTTATTTATTTATAAAGACACATCTATGAAAAACACACTGGCACTAATACGGTAAAGAACTTCAATTACAGTTACTATAAGTATATCGATCCCCTAACAATATTTCGACAAGTCTAGGTTCACCGGCACCACTTATTTGCAGACAGAGGTGAATGCTTTAACCTAGATGGCACTCTAATATCCGTTAGAACGGGAGAGAAAAGGCAGGGTATGAAACCAACTCGGTGCCAACACTTTTATGAAGCAAATGCAAGGCAAATAAGGCAGGGTCTACTGTGAATCACAAAGTTCAGAGGCCAGGCCCACTCGGATAGAGGCAAGGCGATATGTCCCACAAAGTATCACAGTGGAAATGCAGTTCGAGTCGTTGTAGCAAATTGTCACAGAAAGGTTGGACCAGTTTAGAACAGAAAGTTAAGAAGGACTGGAGACGACCCAGGGGGAAGGTAGGGAATTAAGACACCCCACGCTACCCGGCACAAGGGAAGCCAGGCGGACACGGTACCTTGTAAGTGCAGAGACAGCTCCAGCGGGGGTAGTTGTTCCTGGTGGTGGATGCAAGTCGGGCTTTGCCAAAAGATTGGATGCTCTCGTCGTCGAAGGAAAGTTGAAGATCTTGCACCACCAGCGAAGAGACCAGCTGCGGAGTGCTCTGTCACAAGGCACCACCTTTTGGTCGCGGTACAGGCTAGTGGCTATCCGGTTGCTGGGGTGCTCAGCACGGGCAATTCGACCACTACGCCTTGGAAGCGAAGAAAAAGCAAAGGGACTGGTTGTTCCCACCAGTCAGGGGAAGAAGACTCTCCAGACGGGGAGATCTCCTCTGTCGTTGGGAAGTGGTGAGTCGGTTCAGCAGGGCTCCACCGGAGGTGTCGTCGTTGCAGGTCGGCTCAGCTTTACCCTCGTCAGATTCTTAGGTCCTGTGGCGACTTCTGAAGATCCAGTCCCAAAAGCCCTGCTTTTATGCAGAAAACCCCATTCATTCAGCCTAGCTGTCAATCAACACATGCTAAGTGGTGAGCGGGGTGGCTCACCACTCGGGCCAATCACACCAGAGTGCGACTCGAGTTGGGAAGGCAACTCAGTCCAGGGTGCCTAAACCCCCTCCCACACCCCCTGTGGTACCCAGACAGAATGGCACCACTTTGGAGGGCTTCTGTGCAGAAGCCCGCCAAAAGAGGCACAAAGAGCTCAACCTTTGCTTCGGAGTTACAGAGGCGAACACAGACGCCATTTTTTAAAAACCGATTTCTGGCAGAAAATACCGACTGGTAGATTTATTTAAGACAAATAAACTGGCGGTATGTTAGAGATTACGGGAAAAAGTATTAGCCTCCAAAAAATGGGAAGAATCCCATAGAATTATATTCGGGGTTGAATATAACAAGTAGTTTCCACTGCCACCAGCAAAAACTCGATGAGGGGGGACGGGACAGTGCCCCCTCGAACAACAGACCTAAGGGTAATCGAATTACCCCTACCAGTACGTCCATAATAGGATGGTTTGTACTAGTTCTGTTAGTAAATTTAGGTCTAGTAAAGCCAATGGTGACCTTACATGCACTGGGAGACAGTATTCAGTCCCAGGGTATGGAGTCTATGGTGGGGATCTTCTAGGATACCCCAGTGTTACGGCACGGAGGGTGCGGTGTAACACACATAGCAAAACACATGAGACCCTATGGAGTAAAAGACCCCATAGCCAATAGAGCACATCGACACTCAAAGGAATTAACCACATTCATGTCCAAGAGTGGGAGAAAAAGAGTCTCACTCTTGGCAGGATGGAAAAAAACAAACTCCAGAAATCCAGCAAAGCTGCTGGGGGACTCACTGGGTTAGGAAATTCAGCCTAAACAGAGAATTCTCCATAACACCCCCCCACCCCCTGTTCATTCACCATGTCTCCCTTCCCCCCCGATCCCCCGCTCATGCCCCGTGTCTCCCTTCTCCCCCACCACCCGCCCATGCCCCGTGTCTCTCTCCCCTACCCCCTCACCCCCTGCTCATTCCCCGTGTGTCTCACCGCTCCCCCCACCCCCCGCTCATGCCCCGTGTGTCTCTCCCTCACCCCTACCCCCGCTCATGCCCCGTGTGTCTCTGCCCCCCACCCCCTGCTCATGCCCCATGTGTCTCTCCCCTGCCCCCACACCTCACTAATGCCCCGTGTCTCTCTCCCTCCCCCCGCTCATGCCCTGTGTGTCTCTCTCCTTCCCCCATACCCCCGCTCATGCCCTGTGTGTTGCTCCCCTTCCCCCCCACACCCGCTCATGCTCTGTGTCTCCCTCCTTTCCCCCCACCCCCGCTCATGTCCGTGTCTCCCTCCTTTCCCACCCCCACCCCCGCTCATGCCCTGTGTCTCCCCTGTTCCCCCCATCCCCCTTGTGTGTGCCCTGTTTCCCCCCACTCATGCCCTGTGTCTCCCCTGTTCTACCCCACCCCCGCAGATGCTCCATGTGTTCCTCCGGTTCCCCCCACCCCCGCTCATGCCCCATGTGTGCCCTGTTCCCTCTCATCCCCCGCTCATGCCCCATGTGTGCCCTGTTCACCCCCACCCCCCGCTCATGCCCCATGTGTGCCCTGTTTCCCCCACCCCCTGCTCATGACCCGTGTCTCCCTTGTGTTCCCCCCACCCCCCGCTCATGCCCCGTGTCTCCCTCCTCCCCCCACCCCCCGCTCATGCCCCTTGTCTCCCATCTTTCCCCCACTCCTGCTCATGCCCCATGTCTCCCTTCTTCCTCCCCCACCCCCGCCTGCCCTGTTCCCCCATGCCCCGCTCATGCCCCGTGTCTCCCTTCTTCCGCCCCCACCCCCGCCTGCCCTGTTCCCCCATCCCCCGCTCATGCCCCGTGTCTCCCTCCTGTACCCCCCACCCCCGCTCATGCCCCGTGTCTCCCTCCTGTACCCCCCGACCCCGCTCATGCCTTGTGTCTCCCTTTTTCCCCCCACCCCCCGCTCATGCCCCGTGTCTCCCTTCTTCCCTCCCCAGCCCCCGCTCATGCCCCGTGTCTCCCTTCATCCCCCCAACCCCCGCACATGCCGCGTTTCTTCCCCTTCCCCCACCACCCCCCGCTCATGCCCCGTGTCTCCCTTATTTCCCCCCACCCCCTGCTCATGCCCCGTGTCTTCCTTCTCCCCCCCACCCCCGCTCTTGCCCTGTGTGTCCCTTCTTCCCCCCACCCCCGCTCATGCCCCGTGTCTCCCATCTTGCCCCCTCACCCCCCGCTCATGCCCAGTGTCTTCCTTCTCCCCCACACCCCCAATCATGCCCCTTATCTCCCTTCTCCCCCTCCACCCCCCGCTCATGCCCCGTGTCTTCCTTCTTTCCCCCCACTCCCCGCTCATGCCCAGTGTCTTCCTTCTCCCCCCCACCCCCCGCTCATGCCCTGTGTCTCCCTTCTTCAAGCCCCCACCCCCGTTCATGCCCCGTGTCTCCCTTTTTCCCCCCACCCCCCTCTCATGCCCCGTGTCTCACTTCTTCTCCCCCCACCGCCCGCTCATGCCGCGTGTCTCCCTTCTTCCCCCCACCCCCGTTCATGCCCCGTGTCTCCCTTCTTTCCCCCCCACCCCCCGCTCATGCCCCATGTCTCCCTTCTTTCCCTCCCACCCCCCGCTCATGCCCTGTGTTACCCTCCTGTACCCCCCACCCCCGCTCATGCCCCGTGTCTCCCTCCTGTACCCCCCACCCCCCGCTCATGCCCCGTGTCTCCCTTCTTTCCCCCCATTGTTGGGGAGAATTCTCTGTTTAGGCTGAATTTCCTAACCTAGGGAGTCCCCCAGCAGCTTTGCTGGATTTCTGGAGTTTGTTTTTTCCATCCTGCCAAGAGTGGGACTCTTTTCCTCCCACTCTTGGACATGAGTGTGTGTAATTCCTTTGAATGTCAATGTGTTCTATGGGCCATGGGGTCTTTTACTCCATAGGGTCTCATAATTTTTTAAATGTGAGTTACACTGCGCCCTACGTGCCGTAACACTGGGGCATCCTGGCGGACCTCCATCATAGACTCCATACCCGGGGACTGACTACTGTCTCCCCGGGCATGTAAAGTCACCATTGGCTTTACTAGACCTAAATTTACTAACAGAACTAGTACAAACCATCCTATTGTGGACGTACTAGTAGGGGTAATTCGATTACTCCTGGATCTGTTATTCGAGGGGGCACTGTCCCGTCCCCCCTCGTCGAGTTTTGGCTGGTGGCAGTGGAAACTACTTGTTATGTTCGACCCCGAACATAACCCTATGGGATTCGTCCCATTGTTGGAGATTGATACTTTTCCTCGTTAATCTCTAACATACCACCGGTCTACTTATCTTAAATAAGTTTGTCGGATGGTATTTTCTGCCAGAACTCGGATTTTAAAATGGCGTCTGTGTTCGTCTCTGTGACTCCTAAACCAAAGGTTGAGCCCTTTGTTCCACTTTTGGCGGGCCTCTGTACAGAGACCCTCCAAAGTGGTGCCATTCTGTCTGGGTTACCACACGGGTGTGGGAGGGGGTTTAGGCAACCTGGACCGAGTTGCCTTGCCAACTACGGTCGCACTCTGGTGTGATTGGCCCAAGTGGTGAGCCTCCCCGCTCACCACTTAGCGTGTGTTGATTGACAGCTAGGCTGAATGAATGGGGGTTTTCTGCATAAAAGCAGGGCTTTTGGGACTGGATCTTCAGAAGTCGCCACAGGACCTAAGAATCCGACGAGGGTAAAGCTGAGCCGACCTGCAACGACGACACCTCTGGTGGAGCCCTGCTGAATCGACTCACCACTTCCCAACGACAGAGGAGATCTCCCTGCCGGAGAGTCTCTTCCCCTGACTGGTGGGAACAACCAGTCCCCTTTGCTTTTTCTTCGCCTCAGGACGCAGTGGTCGAATTGCCCATGCAGAGCACCTCGGCAACCGGATAGCCACTACCCCTGCACCGCGACCAAAAGGTGGTGCCTTGTGACGGAGCACTCCGCGGCTGGTCTCTTCCCTGGTGGTGCACCGGACTTCACTTTTCTTCAACGACGAGATCATCCCTACTCTTGGCAAAGACCCGACGTGCATCCACCACCAGGAACAACTGCCCCCGCCGGAGCTGTCTCTCCACAAACAAGGTACCGTGTCCGCCTGTCTTCCCTTTCGATCGGTTCGAGTGGGGTGTCTTAATCCTCTCCTTTCCGTTGGGTCGCCTCCAAGCTTTCTCACGTATTGTTCTGAACTGGTTCAATCTGCCAATAACAATTTGCTACAAAGACTTGAACGCATTTCCACTAAGAGACTTTTTGGGACATATCGCCTTGCCTCTCTCCGAGTGGGCCTGGCCTCTGAACTTTATGATCTATTGTGGTTCTTGCCTTCTTGCCTTGCATTTTTCCCGTGAAGTATTGAACTGTGTTGATTTCGTAACCTGCTTATTTTTCTCTCCCGTCCTAAACTAATATTAGAGCGCCATCTAGGTTGAGGCATACACCTCTGTCTGTAAATAAGTGATGCTGGTAGAACCTAGACTTGTCGAAATATTGTTAGGGGTATTGATTGTTTCTTCTTCGTAGAGTAATTGTGATTGAAGTGTTTGCCGTGATAGTGCCATAGTGTTTTCCATAGGTGTTCTGTTATAAATAAATACCTTAATATCTTTAAACTGAGCTTCGTTGCGTGTTTGCTTGTCTTAATGTGAAGAATTGCCCTATATTGTATACTCCACATACTGCTTAACTCTTCTTGAGGGAAGTCTGACTGCTCAGCCACAGCTACTAAGTGAATATGTGTGGTACAGACTGCTACCAAGTGGGTTTACTGCCAAACACCTGTAGTCCTAAATCTTTTGCAGTGGTCCCAGATGGAACTGCACAGGTTTCCGCCTAACACTGGTGTACAGCGGTGGGATTTGTATCGAGTATACAGTTTAGAGTGCTTTTCGACACTTTGGGATAACTAACCACAAAGCTTAGCACTAAAAAGCAACTTTCAAAAACATGTCTACGATGGAAACTTACAGTCAAGAATCCTTGTCAGGTGAAAATACTGAGAGTTTGCGAGCTCTCTGTAGGCAAGAGAATCTTTCTGTAAGAGGCAAGAAGTTAGAACTAATAGAGAGATTGCTGGCGAACCAAAGTCTGGGTACTGGTTCAGAGGAACCAAGTTCTCCAGCAACTGTAGATAACAGTGATGGTGTTGATCTAAATCGTAATTCTGATGATAGCGATGAAGAGGCTGACGAGGATGGAGAGGCTAACGAAACTGTCTCCCCTGCTCCTCTACCTGCCTTACCAGCTGTGCCTACGGGGCCCATACCAGGTCCCACATGTAACCCTGCTTATTTTGAACTTGAAAAAATGAAGCTCAAATTAGAATACAAATGGTTCATGGCTCAATCTGAACGAAACCAAGAGCTCGAGTTCAGACGGATGAATGCCCAGGCTGAGCAGAAGCATGCTGAGTTAAGACTCAGGGAAATAGAACATAATCACGAGTTAGAGATGAAAAAGTTGTCTATGGAAAATGCTTCTCTCTCCTCTGGTTCCTCTAGGAGCTCCAGTCCCAAAAGACCCCGGATGCCGAAGGAATTAGTGGGTATGTATGAACCGAGATTGGATGTGTTGGATTGGTTAAAACTGTTTGAGTACAATCATGGGCTCCAGGACATCACCGGGAACGATTTGCTTCCCTGGTTGTTCTCTAGGCTCCCTCCTGTTGCGACTGATGTGGTAATGGAATTGGGGGAGGCGGATAAGACGGATTATGAAAGTGTGAAACTAGCTTTAATAGCTAGATTCGGGAAGACCCCTTCCCAGTATCTTAAGAGGTTTAAAACCCTCAAAAAGCATGATGGTACCCCTTGGGCTACCTGGGTGAGTGAAGGGTTGAAAAACTTAGAGGGATGGATTAAGGGTTACAAAGTGAACACTTATGAGGGTATGAGGAATCTTTTTATGTTGGAGTCTATTTATGATGCCTGTTCTCCTGAGCTCAGACAGCACTTGGCTGATTCGAAGGAATTGGATTCCCAGAAGCTAGCTAGGGCTGCTGACTTGTGGGTTGCCAACAGGGCTACTCATAAGGATTCTGGGGCAACTCAGAAAAAGGATGAGGGAAAACAGCCTAAAAAAGACTCAAAAGAGAATTTGAATAACTCAAATTCCAAAGAGGGCCCCGAACAAAACCAGAAGGGTAAGCCACTGGGAAAACCACAGCAGCATAGTGTGTCTTCTGGTGCCAAACCGGAAGGAGGTCAGAACAAGCCACCATTCCAAAAAGCATTCGGTAAATGCTTTGTTTGTGGCTCGACTGACCACGTGAAAGGAGATCCCAGATGTAAGGGTAAACCTTCAGGGGTCCAGCTTGTCTCCTTAGCCTTCGCTCCAGAGGAGGAAGTCCAAATGGCAAGTGGAAACTTTCTACTGCTAGCTGACGAACCCATTGGAGTCTCAGCCACCGTTTCTTTAGTATCTCTGAGGTTGTGGGAACAACAGAATTTAGATGTCTATAATTCTATCCCCGATAATACTAAAGAGTATTATAAGGACAGTGTCCAGGTGAATGGTCAGGAGACTCCTGCCATTAGGGACACTGGGGCCAGCAAAACTGTGGTGGATGAATCGTTTTTACAGGCTGAGGATGTTGCTAAGGCACCCAAACGCCAAACGCCTCACCAAGTTAGCTGGAGGGCCTGTGCAGATGCTTCCCCAATTACCAGTTCTCATCCAGTGTAACGACATGACTGTGAAGATACCTGTCAGCATACAGAGTGAGGTACCAGGACGCGTACTGTTGGGTAACAATTTGAAAACTCTCAGAGTTGTATCGCATACTCCCAGACCTCCTAGTAAACGGTTACAGGAGCTAACCAGACCCGCAAGAGAGAGGACCATGCGCGGTACTCTCCAGGAGATGATGAAGAAAGAAATCACTCCTGCTCCACTGGAATTATCGGCCGCTGTCTCAAAGAAAACAGAAGCGAAAGGGAAACCTAAGACTTCTGCCCCGAAACCAGCAGCCGGCATTACAGTGCAGCCAACACGGATTTCCCCGCGGTTGTCCAAAGTTACACCCGTAACTCCACCTCCAGCTGAGGCTGAGAGGGAGGTACAACCCTGTGTGGTAGAATTAGACTCTGAGGAAGAGCTAATGGAAGGCCAGGAACTCATTGGAGATCTGGATCCTGTTGACCATCCTCAGCTGCTGTCTTTACTGGCAGAAGGTGGACCCAGCAGGGCAGACTTCAGTAAGGGACAGAGAGAATGTCCAACTCTGGAAGGTCTTCGCCACCAGGCAGAAGCTCAGGCTGAAGGGCAAGAGCCTGGGAAATACAGGTTGCACTGGGAAGATGGCCTCTTCTACAGTGAACCGACCAAGTCTGCACCTGGAGACTACAAACGACTTGTAGTACCCCAAGAGAACAGACCACAGTTCTTGCAGTTAGCCCACGAGATTCCTTTGGCTGGTCACTTGAGTTTCAAGAAGACTAAGACTAAGGAAAGGCTCTCTCTCTACTTCTATTGGCCGAAGATGGGGGCCGAAGTAGAAAAACACTGCAGGAGCTGCCACACCTGCCAGACCTCTGGTAAGGTTGGCTCCAAGAATGTGGCACCTTTAGTGCCTCTCCCAGTTGTGGGAGTCCCGTTTGAGAGAGTAGGGATTGACATTGTTGGTCCCCTTGATCCTCCAACCTCCTCAGGCAACAGGTTTATACTTTTTGTAGTAGACCATGCTACTAGGTATCCTGAGGCAATTCCTATGAGGACTGTTACAGCTCCAGCTGTGGCTAAGGCCCTCCTTGGTATTTTTACTAGGGTCGGTTTTCCTAAGGAAGTAATCTCTGACAGGGGGTCAAACTGTATGTCCCACTACATGAAAGCCATGTGGAAAACCTGTGGAGTTACTTACAAGTTCTCAACTGTTTACCACCCACAAACCAATGGATTGGTAGAACGGTTCAACCGAACCATGAAGAGCATGATAGGTGCTTTAGAAGAACCCCTTAAGCGTAAGTGGGACCTTCTACTGCCATGCTTTCTCTTTGCTTATAGAGAAGTCCCTCAGGAGGGAGTAGGTTACTCTCCCTTCGAACTACTCTATGGTCATCCCGTCAGAGGTCCATTGGCCCTGATTAAGGAGGGGTTGGAGAGTGCTCCTTCCCCCAAGCCAGTCAGAGTGACTGACTACGTGATAGGTCTCCGGAGGAGAATGTCGCACATGATGACGGAAGCAAGCGATAACTTGAAAGCTGGACAAGCATTGGTCAAGCACTGGCACGATCAAAAGGCTAACATGGTTGAGTTCGCTCAAGACCAGCTCGTTCTCGTTATGATCCCAACAAGGCAGAGGGCCTTGCAAGATAAGTGGATGGGACCCTTCAGAGTTGTGGGTAAACTCGGAGAGGTCAACTATCTGGTGGACTTGGGCAATCCCAAGGAGGCTCCGACAGTCTTTCACACCAACCGACTCAAAGCATATGTCTCAAGACCCGATGTAGGAGCGTTGCTTCTAGCATCATCCGAGGAAGAAGAAGAGAGTGAAGCTCTTCCGGATCTCCTCAGAGGCTTACCCTTAGACGAAAAAATTGAAGGAGTAAATCTCTCCTCCAATCGGACACCCGAGCAACAAGAAGAGTGCAAATCCATGTTGAATCAGTTTGCCTCTCTGTTCTCGCTTTCGCCAGGCTTGACCCCTTGGGGCCAGCACGACATACTCACTGGTGACTGTCTGCCAGTCAAAAGCAGAGGATACAGAATGTCAGAAAACGTACAAACCCACATCAAAGGTGAGGTCAGCAAGATGCTCGATCTCGGGGTAATAGAGCCCTCTACTAGTCCATGGTCTAGCCCAGTTGTGTTAGTACCAAAGGCCGGATCTAAAGAACTTAGATTCTGCGTGGATTATAGAGCTCTTAATGCAGTCACCAAGACTGATGCCCACCCTTTGCCAAGAACTGATGAGTTGGTGGATAAACTTGGCGCCGCCAAATTCCTCAGCACATTTCACTTGACGTCAGGCTATTGGCAAATAGCCCTGAAAGACCATGCCAAGGAGAAAACTGCATTTTCTACCCCAGTTGGCTTATACCAGTTTAAGGTAATGCCTTTCAGATTGAAGAATGCACCTGCTACGTTTCAACGGATGGTAAACCAGGTTCTGAATGGGATGGAGGACTTCTGCATGGCATACTTGGATGACATCGCAGTGTTCAGCAATTCCTGGGAAGAACATGTAAACCACCTGAGAGATGTTTTGCAGGCTCTTGGACAAGCCAATCTGACCATAAAGGCGAGTAAATGCCAAATTGGACAGAGTAAGGTAGTCTACCTTGGACATGAGGTAGGAGGTGGAGAAATAAGGCCTTTGCTCAGTAAGATCGAAGCTGTGCAAAATTGGACAATACCTACTACTCAAACCCAAGTGAGAGCCTTCCTAGGCCTCACTGGGTACTACAGAAATTTCATAGAGAACTATGGGACCATAGCTTCTCCACTGAATGTCATCTCCTCGCCCAAATTTCCTAAAAAGGTTAGATGGAACGAGGAGTGCAATCAGGCTTTTGAAAACCTGAAAAAGGCTCTTTGCCAAGCCCCAGTACTCAGAGCTCCTTATTACTGCCAACACTTCATTGTGCAGACAGATGCTTCAAATGTAGGGATAGGTGCCGTACTCAGTCAACTGGATGGGAAAGGTAGGGAGCACCCCGTTTGCTTCATCAGCCGCAAGCTGAAGGATCCTGAAACAAGGTGGGCAACAATCGAAAGAGAGTGCTTTGCTATTGTGTGGGCTCTGAAGAAGTTTAGGCCCTACTTGTATGGTTCTACTTTTGTCATTCAGACTGACCACCAACCCTTGAGATGGTTAATGCAAATGAAAGGGGAAAACCCGAAACTATTGAGATGGTCGATCTGCCTGCAAGGGTTTGATTTCACCATTGAGCTCAGGTCAGGGTGTCACCACCAAAATGCTGATGGTCTCTCTAGGATGTATGTCATCGACTAGAGGTATGAGATTCATCCAGGAGTGGATTAAATCCTCCTGTCCCTTAGTCTGGGGGGGGCGAGTGTTAGGGAGAATTCTCTGTTTAGGCTGAATTTCCTGACCTAGGGAGTCCCCCAGCAGCTTTGCTGGATTTCTGGAGTTTGTTTTTTCCAGGTTTATACACAAATAGTGAGCACGCTTTTATAGCATGAGTCCTCTTTTTTCTGGGGTCTGTTGGATGAGGACCAAATGTACAGCGGAACACAAGAAGGATTTCCAACAAACTACCATTACATATCCTCACCAGGGGTTAACATAACTAGTTCTCACAACAAATCCATGTAATCACAAACCATCAATCTTTTAACAAATATAAAGAGATGGAAGGCTCAATTTTAGCAAAAATAATTCATCAATTTATTATGTTTTCTAATAAAACAGACCATTGGGTCACATTTGTACAATTCATTATACATACATAAAAAACACAAGAAACAAAACACAGATATAAAAACCTAATCTACAATTTAAATCTTGTGATGTGTTCACCTAATATTTGGTCGTCAGACAATAGTGGTGTTAGTAGACGTGCACAAATACGTTTCCAGCCTTGATATTTTCACACCGACTTCTCCTAAGGTTTTTGTCAATTAGTCGTGTATGTAAGGCTTTCCTCAGGACACAATATTAACAGGTACAGCTTGTTACACAGTCAAGTATACAATGTCTCGAGATATCGGAAAACAAGACCTCTATGTTGTTGTGGCCTTCATATTTTGGATGGACACTTATTCCCACTTCACACAGTGACGTTACAACTCAATCCTGTCAGCAAGAAATCACTGTGCCGGGCTTTGTGATACCACAAAGATGTTTTTCATCCACATGCAGAAAGACAGACGTTTGTCACTGCTTAGCTTCGCACGTTTACTTATAGTCATAGATGACTCATCTTTTTTTTTCCATCCTGTCAAGAGTGGGACTCTTTTCCTCCCACTCTTGGACATGAGTGTGTGTAATTCCTTTGAATGTCAATGTGTTCTATGGGCTATGGGGTCTTTTACTCCATAGGGTCTCATATGTTTTTCTATGTGTCTTACACCGCACCCTACGTGCCGTAACACTGGGGCGTCCTAGCGGACCTCCATCATAGACTCCATACCCGGGGACTGACTACTGTCTCCCCGGGCATGTAAAGTCACCATTGGCTTTACTAGACCTAAATTTACTAACAGAACTAGTACAAACCATCCTATTGTGGACGTACTAGTAGGGGTAATTCGATTACTCCTGGATCTGTTATTCGAGGGGGCACTGTCCCGTCCCCCCTCGTCGAGTTTTGGCTGGTGGCAGTGGAAACTACTTGTTATGTTCGACCCCGAACATAACCCTATGGGATTCGTCCCATTGTTGGAGATTGATACTTTTCCTCGTTAATCTCTAACGTACCACCGGTCTACTTATCTTAAATAAGTTTATCGGATGGTATTTTCTGCCAGAACTCGGTTTTTAAAATGGCGTCTGTGTTCGTCTCTGTGACTCCTAAACCAAAGGTTGAGCCCTTTGTTCCACTTTTGGCGGGCCTCTGTACAGAGAACCTCCAAAGTGCTGCCATTCCGTCTGGGTTACCACAGGGGTGTGGGAGGGGGTTTAGGCACCCTGGACCGAGTTGCCTTGCCAACTCCGGTCGCACTCTGGTGTGATTGGCCCAAGTGGTGAGCCTCCCCGCTCACCACTTAGCGTGTGTTGATTGACAGCTAGGCTGAATGAATGGGGGTTTTCTGCATAAAAGCAGGGCTTTTGGGACTGGATCTTCAGAAGTCGCCACAGGACCTAAGAATCCGACGAGGGTAAAGCTGAGCCGACCTGCAACGACGACACCTCCGGTGGAGCCCTGCTGAATCGACTCACCACTTCCCAACGACAGAGGAGATCTCCCAGTCCCCTTTGCTTTTTCTTCACCTCAGGACGCAGTGGTCGAATTGCCCGTGCAGAGCACCTCGGCAACCGGATAGCCACTACCCCTGCACCGCGAGCAAAACGTGGTGCCTTGTGACAGAGAACTCCGCGGCTGGTCTCTTCCCTGGTGGTGCACCGGACTTCACTTTTCTTCGACGACGAGATCATCCCTACTCTTGGCAAAGACCCGACGTGCATCCACCACCAGGAACAACTGCCCCCGCCGGAGCTGTCTCTCCACAAACAAGGTACCATGTCCGCCTGGCTTCTCTTTCGATCGGTTCGAGTGAGGTGTCTTAATCGTCTCCTTTACATTGGGTCGCCTCCAAGCTTTCTCACGTATTGTTCTGAACTGGTTCAATCTGCCAATAACAATTTGCTACAAAGACTCAAACGCATTTCCACTAAGAGACTTTTTGGGACATATCGCCTTGCCTCTCTCCGAGTGGGCCTGGCCTCTGAACTTTATGATCTATTGTGGTTCTTGCCTTCTTGCCTTGCATTTTTCCCGTGAAGTATTGAACTGTGTTGATTTCGTAACCTGCTTATTTTTCTCTCCCGTCCTAAACTAATATTAGAGTGCCATCTAGGTTGAGGCATACACCTCTGTCTGTAAATAAGTGATGCTGGTAGAACCTAGACTTGTCGAAATATTGTTAGGGGGATTGATCGTTTCTTCTTCGTAGAGTAATTGTGATTGAAGTGTTTGCCGTGATAGTGCCATAGTGTTTTCGGTAGATGTTCCATTATAAATAAATACCTTAATATCTTTACACTGACCGCTCCCGCCCACTTTGCCCTCTGCCCCCACCCCCGCTCATGCCCCATGTCTCCCTTCTTTTCCCCCGACCCCCTGCTCATGCCCCGTGTCTCCCTTCTTTCCCCCCACCCCCCGCTCATGCACCGTGTCTCCCTTCTTTTCCCCCACCCCCTGCTCATGCCCCGTGTCTCGCTTCAAACCCCCACCCCCCGCTCATGCCCCGTGTCTCCCTTCTTACCCCCTCCCGCCCCCCGCTCATGCCCCCTGTCTCCCTTCTTCCCCCCACCCCCGCTCATGCCCCGTGTCTCCCTTCTTCCTCCCCCACCCCCCGCTCATGCCCCGTGTCTGCCCTGTTCCCCCATCCCCCGCTCATGCCCCGTGTCTCCCTCCTGTACCCCCCACCCCCGCTCATGCCCCGTGTCTCCCTCTTGTACCCCCCGACCCCGCTCATGCCCTGTGTCTCCCTTTTTCCCCTCACCCCCGCTCATGCCCCGTGTCTCCCTTCTTCCCTCCCCTACCCCCGCTCATGCCCCGTGTCTTCCTTCTTTCCCCCGCCCAATCCCTGCTCATGCCCCGTGTCTCCCTTCTTTCCACCCCCACTCCCTGCTCATGCCCCGTGTCTTCCTTCTTCCCCCCACCCATGCTCATTCCCTGTGTCTCCCTTCTTCCCCCACCTCTGCTCATGCCCCGTGTCTCCCTTCTTCTCCCTCACCCCCCGCTCATGCCCCGTGTCTCCCTTCTTCCCCCCCACCCCCTGCTCATGACCCTTGTCTCCCTTCTTCCCCCCACACCCCGCTCATGCCCAGTGTCTTCCTTCTTTCCCCCCACCCCCCGCTCATGCCCGTGTCTCCCTTCTTCCCCCCCACCCCACCGCTCATGCCCCGTGTCCCCTCTTTCCCCCTGCTCATGGCCCGTGTCTCACTTCTTTCCCCCCACCCCCCGCTCATGCACCATGTTTCCCTTCTTCCCCCCACCACCTGCTCATGCCCCGTGTCTCCCTTCTTACCCCCCACCCCCTGCTCATGCCCCGTGTCTCCCTTCTTTCCACCCCCACCCGCTGCCCCGTATCTTCCTTCTTCCCCCCACCCCCCGCTCATGCCCCATATCTCCCGTCTTCCCCCCCACCCCCGCTCATGCCCCGTGTCTCCCTTCTTCCCTCCACCCCGCTCATGCCCCATGTCTTCCTTCTTCCCCCACCCCCCGCTCATGTCCCGTGTCTCCCTTCTTCCCCCCAGCCCCCGCTCATGCCCCGTGTCTCCCTTCTTCCCCCCACACCCCGCTCATGCCCCATGTCTTCCTTCTTTCCCCCCACCCCCGCTCATGTACGTGTCTCCCTTGTTCCCCCCACCCCCCCCACTCATGCCCTGTGTCTCCCATTTTTTCCCCCTGCTCATGGCCTCTGTCTCACTTCTTTCTCCCCACCCCCCACTGATGCCCCGTGTCTCCCTTCTTCCCCCCACCACCTGCTCATGCCCCGTGTCTCCCTTCTTACCCCCGACCCCCTGCTCATGCCCCGTGTCTTCCTTCTTCCCCCCCACCCCCGCTCATGCCCCATGTCTCCCTTCTTCCCCCCACCCCCGCTCATGCCCCGTGTCTCCCTTCTTCCCCTCCCACCCCCCGCTCATGCCCCATGTCTCCCTTCTTCCCCCCACCCCTGCTCATGCCCCGTGTCTCCCTTCTTCCCCCCACCCCCGCTCATGCCCCGTGTCTTCCTTCTTTTCCCTCACCCCCGCTCATACCCATGTCTCCCTTCTTCCCCCCCACCTCCCCGCTCATGCCCCGTGTCTCCCTTCTTCCCCCCCGCTCATGCCCCGTGTCTCCCTTCTTCCCCCCACCCCCCGCTCATGCCCCGTGTCTCCCTTCTTCCCCTCCACCCCCTGCTCATTCCCCGTGTCTCCCTTCTTCCCCCCCACCCCCCGCTCATGCCCCGTGTCTCCCTTCTTACCCCCCACCCCCTGCTCATGCCCCGTGTCTCCCTTCTTTCCACCCCCACCCCCTCCCCCGTGTCTTCCTTCTTCCCCCCACTCCGCACTCATGCCCCGTGTCTCCGTTCTTCCCCCCACCACCTGCTCATGCCCCGTGTCTCCCTTCTTACCCCCGACCCCCTGCTCATGCCCCGTGTCTTCCTTCTTCCCGCCACCCCCGCTCATGCCCCATGTCTCTCTTCTTTCCCCCCACCCCCGCTCATGCCCCGTGTCTCCCTTCTTCCCCTCCCACCCCCCGCTCATGCCCCGTGTCTCCCTTCTTCCCCCCACACCCTGCTCATGCCCTGTGTCTCCCTTCTTCCCCCCACCCCCGCTCATGCCCCGTGTCTTCCTTCTTTCCCCCCATCCCCGCTCATACCCATGTCTTCCTTCTTCCCCACCCCCTCCCCGCTCATGCCCAGTGTCTCCCTTCTTTTCCCCCGCTCATGCCCCGTGTCTCCCTTCTTCCCCCCACCCCCCGCTCATGCCCCCTGTCTCCCTTCTTCCCCTACACCCCCTGCTCATGCCCCGTGTCTCCCTTCTTCCCCCCCACCCCCCACTCATGCCCCGTGTCTCCCTTCTTACCCCCCACCCCCTGCCCCGTGTCTCCCTTCTTTCCACCCCCACCCCCTGCCCCGTGTCTTCCTTCTTACCCCCACCCCCCACTCATGCCCCATGTCTCCCTTCTTCCCCCCACCCCCGCTCATGCCCCGTATCTCCCTTCTTCCCCCCACCCCGCTCATGCCCCATGTCTTCCTTCTTCCCCCCACCCCCCGCTCATGTTCCGTGTCTCCCTTCTTCCCCCCACCCCCTGCTCATGCCCTGTGTCTCCCTTCTTCCCCCCACACCCCGCTCATGCCCCTTGTCTTCCTTCTTTCCCCCCACCCCCCGCTCATGCACGTGTCTCCCTTGTTCCCCCCCACCCCTCCGCTCATGCCCTGTGTCTCCCTTCTTTCCCCCCGCTCATGGCCCGTGTCTCACTTCTTTCCCCCCACCCCCCACTCATGCCCCGTGTCTCCCTTCTTCCCCCCACCACCTGCTCATGCCCCGTGTCTCCCTTCTTACCCCCCGACCCCCTGCTCATGCCCCGTGTCTCCCTTCTTTCCCCCCACCCCCCGCTCATGCACCGTGTCTCCCTTCTTTCCCCCCACCCCCTTCGACCTCTGCCCCCACCCACGCTCATGCCCCATGTCTCCCTTCTTTCCCCCCGACCCCCTGCTCATGCCCCGTGTCTCCCTTCTTTCCCCCCACCCCCTGCTCATGCCCCGTGTCTCGCTTCAACCCCCCACCCCCCGCTCATGCCTCATGTCTTCCTTCTCCCCCCTACCCCCCGCTCATGCCATGTGTCTCCCTTCTTCCCCCCCACCCCCGCTTATGCCCCGTGTCTCCCTTCTTCCCCCCTCCCACCCCCGGCTCATGCCCCCTGTCTCCCTTCTTCCCCCCACCCCTGCTCATGCCCCGTGTCTCCCTTCTTCCTCCCCCACCCCCCGCCTGCCCTGTTCCCCCATCCCCCGCTCATGCCCCGTGTCTCCCTCCTGTACCCCCCGACCCCGCTCATGCCCTGTGTCTCCCTTTTTCCCCCCACCCCCCGCTCATGCCCCGTGTCTCCCTTCTTCCCTCCCCTACCCCCTCTCATGCCCCGTGTCTTCCTTCTTTCCCCCGCCCAATCCCCGCTCATGCCCCGTGTCTCCCTTCTTACCCCCCACCGCCTGCTCATGCCCTGTGTCTCCCTTCTTTCCATCCCCACCCCCCTGCTCATGCCCCGTGTCTTCCTTCTTCCCCCCACCCTTGCTCATTCCCTGTGTCTCCCTTCTTCCCCCACCCCCGCTCATGCCCCGTGTCTCCATTCTTCTCCCCCACCCCCCGCTCATGCCCCGTGTCTCCCTTCTTCCCCCACCCCCCGCTCATGCCCCGTGTCTCCCTTCTTCCACCCACACCCCGCTCATGCCCAGTGTCTTCCTTCTTTCCCCCCACACCCCGCTCATGCCCGCCACCCCCCCGCTCATGCCCCGTGTCTCCCTTCTTTCCCCCCGCTCATGGCCCGTGTCTCACTTCTTTCCCCCCACCCCCCGCTCATGCGCCATGTTTCCCTTGTTCCCCCCCACCACCTGCTCATGCCCCGTGTCTCCCTTCTTACCCCCCACCCCCTGCTCATGCTCCATGTCTCCCTTCTCCCCCCGCTCATGCCCCATGTCTCCCTTCTTCCACCCACCCCGCTCATGCCCCATGTCTTCCTTCTTCCCCCCACCCCCGCTCATGCCCTGTGTCTCCCTTCTTTCCACCCCCACCCGCTGCCCTGTGTCTTCCTTCTTCCCCCCACCCCCCGCTCATGCTCCATGTCTCCCTTCTCCCCCCGCTCATGCCCCATGTCTCCCTTCTTCCCCCACCCCGCTCATGCCCCATGTCTTCCTTCTTCCCCTCACCCCCGCTCATGTCCCGTGTCTCCCTTCTTCCCCCCCACCCCCCGCTCATGCCCCGTGTCTCCCTTCTTCCCCCCACCCCCGCTCATGTCCCGTGTCTCCCTTCTTCCCCCCCACCCCCGCTCATGTCCCGTGTCTCCCTTCTTCCCCCCACCCCCCGCTCATGCCCCGTGTCTCCCTTCTTCCCCCCACACCCTGCTCATGCCCCGTGTCTTCCTTCTTTCCCCCCACCCCCCGCTCATGCACGTGTCTCCCTTGTTCCCCCCCACCCCCCGCTCATGCCCTGTGTCTCCCTTCTTTCACCCCCGCTCATGGCCTGTGTCTCACTTCTTTCTCCCCACCCCCCACTCATGCCCCGTGTCTCCCTTCTTCCCCCCACCACCTGCTCATGCCCCGTGTCTCCCTTCTTCCCCCCCACCCCCCCGCTCATGCCCTGCGTCTCCCTTCTTTCACCCCGCTCATGGCCTGTGTCTCACTTCTTTCTCCCCACCCCCCACTCATGCCCCGTGTCTCCCTTCTTCCCCCCACCACCTGCTCATGCCCCGTGTCTCCCTTCTTACCCCCCGACCCCCTGCTCATGCCCCGTGTCTTCCTTCTTCCCCCCCACCTCCGCTCATGCCCCATGTCTCCCTTCTTCCCCCCCACCCCCGCTCATGCTCAGTGTCCCCCTTCTTCCCCTCCCACCCCCGCTCATGCCCCGTGTCTCTCTTCTTCCCCCCACCCCCTGCTCATGCCCCGTGTCTCCCTTCTTCCCCCCCACCCCCGCACATGCCCCGTGTCTTCCTTCTTTCCCCCCACCCCCCTGCTCATGCCCCGTGTCTTCCTTCTTCCCCCCACCCTTGCTCATTCCCTGTGTCTCCCTTCTTCCCCCACCCCCGCTCATGCCCCGTGTCTCCATTCTTCTCCCCCACCCCCCGCTCATGCCCCGTGTCTCCCTTCTTCCCCCACCCCCCGCTCATGCCCCGTGTCTCCCTTCTTCCACCCACACCCCGCTCATGCCCAGTGTCTTCCTTCTTTCCCCCCACACCCCGCTCATGCCCGCCACCCCCCCGCTCATGCCCCGTGTCTCCCTTCTTTCCCCCCGCTCATGGCCCGTGTCTCACTTCTTTCCCCCCACCCCCCGCTCATGCGCCATGTTTCCCTTGTTCCCCCCCACCACCTGCTCATGCCCCGTGTCTCCCTTCTTACCCCCCACCCCCTGCTCATGCTCCATGTCTCCCTTCTCCCCCCGCTCATGCCCCATGTCTCCCTTCTTCCACCCACCCCGCTCATGCCCCATGTCTTCCTTCTTCCCCCCACCCCCGCTCATGCCCTGTGTCTCCCTTCTTTCCACCCCCACCCGCTGCCCTGTGTCTTCCTTCTTCCCCCCACCCCCCGCTCATGCTCCATGTCTCCCTTCTCCCCCCGCTCATGCCCCATGTCTCCCTTCTTCCCCCCACCCCGCTCATGCCCCATGTCTTCCTTCTTCCCCTCACCCCCGCTCATGTCCCGTGTCTCCCTTCTTCCCCCCCACCCCCCGCTCATGCCCCGTGTCTCCCTTCTTCCCCCCACCCCCGCTCATGTCCCGTGTCTCCCTTCTTCCCCCCCACCCCCGCTCATGTCCCGTGTCTCCCTTCTTCCCCCCACCCCCCGCTCATGCCCCGTGTCTCCCTTCTTCCCCCCACACCCTGCTCATGCCCCGTGTCTTCCTTCTTTCCCCCCACCCCCCGCTCATGCACGTGTCTCCCTTGTTCCCCCCCACCCCCCGCTCATGCCCTGTGTCTCCCTTCTTTCACCCCCGCTCATGGCCTGTGTCTCACTTCTTTCTCCCCACCCCCCACTCATGCCCCGTGTCTCCCTTCTTCCCCCCACCACCTGCTCATGCCCCGTGTCTCCCTTCTTCCCCCCCACCCCCCCGCTCATGCCCTGCGTCTCCCTTCTTTCACCCCGCTCATGGCCTGTGTCTCACTTCTTTCTCCCCACCCCCCACTCATGCCCCGTGTCTCCCTTCTTCCCCCCACCACCTGCTCATGCCCCGTGTCTCCCTTCTTACCCCCCGACCCCCTGCTCATGCCCCGTGTCTTCCTTCTTCCCCCCCACCTCCGCTCATGCCCCATGTCTCCCTTCTTCCCCCCCACCCCCGCTCATGCTCCGTGTCCCCCTTCTTCCCCTCCCACCCCCGCTCATGCCCCGTGTCTCTCTTCTTCCCCCCACCCCCTGCTCATGCCCCGTGTCTCCCTTCTTCCCCCCCACCCCCGCACATGCCCCGTGTCTTCCTTCTTTCCCCCCACCCCCGCTCATACCCATGTCTCCCTTCTTCCCCCCACATCCCCGCTCATGCCCCGTGTCTCCCTTCTTTCCCCCCACTCATGCCCCATGTCTCCCTTCTTCCCCCACCCCCTGCTCATGCCCCGTGTCTCCCTTCTTCCCCCCCACCCCCCGCTCATGCCCCATGTCTCCCTTCTTACCCCCCACCCCCTGCTCATGCCCCGTGTCTCCCTTCTTTCCACCCCCACCCCCTGCCCCGTGTCTTCCTTCTTCCCCCCCACCCCCCACTCATGCCCCGTGTCTCCCTTCTTCCCCCACCACCTGCTCATGCCCCGTGTCTCCCTTCTTACCCCCCAACCCCCTGCTCATGCCCCGTGTCTTCCTTCTTCCCCCCACCCCCGCTCATGCCCCATGGCTCCCTTCTTCCCCCCACACCCGCTCATGCCCCGTGTCTCCCTTCTTCCCCTCCCACCCCCCGCGCATGCCCTGTGTCTCCTTTCTCCCCCCCACCCCCTGCTCATGCCCCGTGTCTCCCTTCTTCCCCCCCACCGCCGCTCATGCCCCGTGTCTTCCTTCTTTCCCCCCACCCCCGCTCATACCCATGTCTCCCTTCTTCCCCCCCACCTCCCCGCTCATGCCCCGTGTCTCCCTTCTTTCCCCCCCGCTCATGCCCCGTGTCTCCCTTCTTCCCCCCACCCCCCGCTCATGCCCCGTGTCTCCCTTCTTCCCCTCCCCCTGCTCATGCCCCGTGTCTCCCTTCTTCCCCCACACCCCCCGCTCATGCCCTGTGTCTCCCTTCTTGCCCCCCACCCCCTGCTCATGCCCCATGTCTCCCTTCTTTCCACCCCCACCCCCTGCCCCGTGTCTTCCTTCTTCCCCCCACCCCCCACTCATGCCCCATGTCTCCCTTCTTCCCCCCCACCCCTGCTCATGCCCCGTATCTCCCTTCTTCCCCCACCCCGCTCATGCCCCATGTCTTCCTTCTTCCCCCCACCCCCCGCTCATGTCCCGTGTCTCCCTTCTTCCCCCCACCCCCCGCTCATGCCCCGTGTCGCCCTTCTTCCCCCCACACCCCGCTCATGCCCCTTGTCTTCCTTCTTTCCCCCCACCCCCCGCTCATGCACGTGTCTCCCTTGTTCCCCCCCACCCCCCGCTCATGCCCTGTGTCTCCCTTCTTTCCCCCCGCTCATGGCCCGTGTCTCACTTCTTTCCCCCCACCCCCCACTCATGCCCCGTGTCTCCCTTCTTCCCCCCACCACCTGCTCATGCCCCGTGTCTCCCTTCTTACCCCCCGACCCCCTGCTCATGCCCCGTGTCTCCTTTCTTACCCCCCGACCCCCTGCTCATGCCCCGTGTCTCCCTTCTTTCCACCCCACCGCCCGCTCATGCCCCATGTCTCCCTTCTTCCCCCCCACCCCCGCTCATGCCCTGTGTCTCCCTTCTTCCCCTCCCACCCCCCGCTCATGCCCCTTGTCTTCCTTCTTTCCCCCCACCCCCCGCTCATGCACGTGTCTCCCTTGTTCCCCCCCACCCCCCGCTCATGCCCTGTGTCTCCCTTCTTTCCCCCCCGCTCATGGCCCGTGTCTCACTTCTTTCCCCCCACCCCCCACTCATGCCCCGTGTCTCACTTCTTTCCCCCCACCCCCCACTCATGCCCCGTGTCTCCCTTCTTCCCCCACCACCTGCTCATGCCCCGTGTCTCCCTTCTTACCCCCCGACCCCCTGCTCATGCCCCGTGTCTCCCTTCTTTCCACCCCACCGCCCGCTCATGCCCCATGTCTCCCTTCTTCCCCCCCACCCCCGCTCATGCCCCGTGTCTCCCTTCTTCCCCTCCCACCCCCCGCTCATGACCCGTGTCTCCCTTCTTCCCCCCACCCCCTGCTCATGCCCCGTGTCTCCCTCCTTCCCCCCCACCCCCGCTCATGCTCCGTGTCTTACTTCTTTCCCCCACCCCCGATCATGCCCATGTCTCCCTTCTTCCCCCCCACCCCCCGCTCATGCCCCGTGTCTCCCTTCTTTCCCCTGATCATGCCCCGTGTCTCCCTTCTTCCCCCCCACCCCCCGCTCATGCCCCGTGTCCCCCTTCTTTCCCCCAACCCCCCGCTCATGCCCGTGTCTTCCCCCCCACCCCCCGCTGATGCCCCGTGTCTCCCTTCTTCCCCCCCACCCCCGCTCATGCCCCGTGTCTCCCTTCTTTCCACCCCCTGCTCATGCCCCGTGTCTCACTTCTTCCCCTCCAACCCCCTGCTCATGCCCCGTGTCTCCCTTCTTCCCCCCACCACCTGCTCATGCCCCGTGTCTCCCTTCTTACCCCCAACCCCCTGCTCATGCCCCGTGTCTCCCTTCTTTCCAACCCACCCCCTGCTCATGCCCCGTGTCTTCCTTCTTCCCCTCCACCCCCCGCTCATGCCCCATGTCTCCCTTCTTCCCCCCCACCCCCGCTCATGCCCTGTGTCTCCCTTCTTCCCCCCCACCCCCCGCTCATGCCCCATGTCTCCCTTCTTCCCCCGCACCCCCGCTCATGCCCCGTGTCTCCCTTCTTCCCCCCCACCCCCTGCTCATGCCCCGTGTCTCCCTTCTTCCCCCCCACCCCCGCTCATGCCCCGTGTCTTCCTTCTTTCCCCCCACCCCCGATCATGCCCATGTCTCCCTTCTTCCCCCCCACCTCCCCGCTCATGCCCCGTGTCTCCCTTATTTCCCCCCTGATCATGCCCCGTGTCTCCCTTCTACCCCCCCACCCTCCGCTCATGCCCCGTGTCTCCCTTCTTTCCCCCCACCCCCCGCTCATGCCCGTGTCTTCCCCCCCACCCCCCGCTGATGCCCCGTGTCTCCCTTCTTCCCCCCACCCCCCGCTCATGCCCCGTGTCTCCCTTCTTTCCACCCCCTGCTCATGCCCCGTGTCTCACTTCTTCCCCCCCACCCCCCGCTCATGCCCCGTGTCTCCCTTCTTTCCCCCCACCCTCCGCTCAAGCCTTGTGTCTTTCTTTTCACCACACTCGCTCATGCCTCGTGTCTTCCTTCTTTCCCTCCCACCCCCGCTCATGCCCCGTGTATCCCTTCTTACCCCACCCGCGCTCATGCCCCGTGTCTCCCTTTTTTCACCCTTACCCCCGCTCATGACCCGTGTCTCCCTTCTTCCCCCCCACCCCCCGCTCATGCCCCGTGTCTCCCTCCTGTACCCCCCAACCCCCGCTCATGCCCTGTGTTTCCCTGTCTCCCTTCTTTCCCCCCCACCCCCCGCTCATCCCCAGTGTCTTCCTTCTTTCACCCCCACCCCTCGCTCATGCCCCGTGTCTCCCTTGTTCCCCCCCACCCCTGTTCATGCCTCGTGTCTCCCTTCTTCCTCCCCCACCCCCAGCTCATGCCCCGTGTCTGCCCTGTTCCCCCATCCCCAGCTCATGCCCCGTGTCTCCCTCCTGTACCCCCCGACCCCCGCTCATGCCCTGTGTCTCCCTTTTTCCCCCACCCCCCGCTCATGCCCCGTGTCTCCCTTCTTCCCTCCCCCACCCCCCGCTCATGCCCCGTGTCTTCCTTCTTTCCCTGCTCATGCCCTGTGTCTCCCTTCTTCCCCCCACCCCTGCTCATTCCCTGTGTCTCCCTTCTTCCCCCCACCCCCGCTCATGCCCCGTGTCTCCCTTCTTCTCCCCCACCCCCCGCTCATGCCCCGTGTCTCCCTTCTTCCCCCCCGCCCCCCGCTCATGCCCCGTGTCTCCCTTCTTCCCCCCACACCCCGCTCATGCCCCGTGTCTCCCTTCTTCCCCCACCCCCCGCTCATGCCCCGTGTCTCCCTTCTTCCCCCCACCCCCTGCTCATGCCCCGTGTCTCCCTTCCCCCCCCACCCCCCTCTCATGCCCCGTGTCTCCCTTCTTACCCCCCACCCCCTGCTCATGCCCCGTGTCTCCCTTCTTTCCACCCCCACCCCCTGCCCCATGTCTTCCTTCTTCCCCCCACCCCCCACTCATGCCCCATGTCTCCCTTCTTCCCCCCACCCCCGCTCATGCCCTGTATCTCCCTTCTTCCCCCCCACCCCGCTCATGCCCCATATCTTCCTTCTTCCCCCCACCCCCCGCTCATGTCCCATGTCTCCCTTCTTCCCCCCACCCCCGCTCATGCCCCGTGTCTCACTTCTTCCCCCCACACCCCGCTCATGCCCCTTGTCTTCCTTCTTTCCCACCACCCCCCGCTCATGCACGTGTCTCCCTTGTTCCCCCCCACCCCCTGCTCATGCGCTGTGTCTCCCTTCTTTCCCCCCCGCTCATGCCCCGTGTCTCCCTTCTTACCCCCCGACCCCCTGCTCATGCCCCGTGTCTCCCTTCTTTCCACACCACCCCCTGCTCATGCCCCGTGTCTTCCTTCTTCCCCCCCACCCCCCGCTCATGCCCCATGTCTCCCTTCGTCCCCCCCACCCCCGCTCATGCCCTGTGTCTCCCTTCTTCCCCTCCCACCCCCCGCTCATGCCCCGTGTCTCCCTTCTTCCCCCCACCCCCTGCTCATGCCCCGTGTCTCCCTTCTTCCCCTCCCACCCCCCGCTCATGCCCCGTGTCTCCCTTCTTCCCCCCACCCCCTGCTCATGCCCCGTGTCTCCCTTCTTCCCCCCCACCTCCGCTCATGCCCCGTGTCTTTCTTCTTTCCCCCCACCCCCAATCATGCCCATGTCTCCCTTCTTCCCCCACCTCCCTGCTCATGCCCCGTGTCTCCCTTCTTTCCCCCTGATCATGCCCCGTGTCTCCCTTCTTCCCCCCCACCCCCCGCTCATGCCCCGTGTCTCCCTTCTTTCCCCCCCACCCCTCGCTCATGCCCGTGTCTTCCCCCCACCCCCCGCTGATGCCCCGTGTCTCCCTTCTTCCCCCCCAACCCCCGCTCATGCCCCGTGTCTCCCTTCTTTCCACCCCCTGCTCATGCCTCGTGTCTCACTTCTCCCCCCCACCCCCCGCTTATGCCCCGTGTCTCCCTTCTTTCCCCCCCACCCCCCGCTCAAGCCCTGTGTCTTTATTTTCGCCACCCCCGCTCATGCCCCGTGTCTTCCTTCTTTCCCCCCACCCCCCGCTCATGCCCCGTGTCTCCCTTCTTCCCCCCACCCCCCGCTCATGCCCCGTGTCTCCCTTCTTTCCCCCCCTACCCCCCGCTCATGACTCGTGTCTCCCTTCTTCCCCCCCACCCCCGCTCATGCCCCGTGTCTCCCTCCTGTACCCCCCACCCCCCGCTCATGCCCCGTGTCTCCCTTCTTTCCCCCCCACCCCCTCGCTCATCCCCAGTGTCTTCCTTCTTTCACCCCCACCCCTCGCTCATGCCCCATGTCTCCCTTGTTCCCCCCCACCCCCGCTCATGCCTCGTGTCTCCCTTCTTCCTCCCCCACCCCCCGCTCATGCCCCGTGTCTGCACTGTTCCCCCCACCCCCCACTCATGCCCCGTGTCTCTCTCCTGTACCCCCCACCCCCCGCTCATGCCCCGTGTCTCCCTCCTGTACCCCCCACCCCCGCTCATGCCCCATGTCTCCCTTCTTCCCCCCACCCCCCACTCATGCCCCGTGTCTCCCTTCTCCCGCTCATGCCCCATGTCTCCCTTCTCCCCCCGCTCATGCCCCGTGTCTTCCTTCTCCCCCCCCACCCCCCGCTCATGTCTCGTGTCTTCCTTCTTTCCCCCACCCCCCCTGCTCATGCCCCGTGTCTCCCTCGTGTTACCCCCCACCCCCGCTCATGCCCCGTGTCTCCCTCGTGTTACCCCAACTCATGCCCCGTGTCTCTCTCCTGGTCTTCCCGACCCCCACCGATGCCCTGTTGTGTTCTCTTTATACACCCCGCCTTCCCTTTCCCTGGTGTCCATCTTGGTAAAAGATTTTCCTTCCTACACCGGGACTCCTGCCTGTGACGTCCCGGTTTGGGAAGAACAATCTTTTTTTTACCACCCCGGGTTCCCACTTTGAGAACCTAGGATGCTACTGGTCTTCCTCCATTGAAAAGGACGTTATGGTTAAGTTGCACTAATAAAAACCTATGAAATTCAGTAAAAAAACTTTGTTAAAGGGACGTTATGGTTAAGTTGCGCTACTAAAAACCTATGAAATTCAGTAAAAAAACGTTGTTAAAGGGACGTTATGGTTAAGTTGCGCTATTAAAAACCTATGAAATTCAGTGAAAAAACATTGTTAAAGGGACGTTATGGTTAATTGCGCTACTAAAAACCTATGAAATTCAGTGAAAAAACTTTGTTAAAGGGACGTTATGGTTAAGTTGAGCTACTAAAAACCTATGAAATCCAGTAAAAAAAACTTTGTTAAACTGACGTTATGGTTAAGTTGCGCTACTAAAAACCTATGAAATTCAGTAAAAAACTTTGTTAAAGGGACGTTATGGTTAAGTTGCGCTATTAAAAACCTATTAAATTCAGTGAAAAAATTTTGTTAAAGGGACGTTATGGTTAAGTTGCGCTACTAAAAACCTATGAAATTCAGTGAAAAAACTTTGTTAAAGGGACGTTATGGTTAAGTTGCACTATTTGTGATGTCATCTTTGATGTCCTGGGTGTTAGGCTTAGCAGTGCACGGTGGTGGCGTGAGTTATGGTTGCTTAGCTTACCATAACTCACGAATTTCAAGGGTTTTTCGGTTTTACTTGGAACCATAACGTCCCTTTAAGAAAGTTTTTTCACTGAATTTCATAGGTTTTTAGTAACGCAACTTAACCATAACGTCCCTTTAACAAAGTTTTTTTACTGGATTTCATAGGTTTTTAGTAGCGCAACTTAACCATAACGTCCCTTTAACAAAGTTTTTTCACTGATATATATATATATATATATATTACATGGCCACGGTAGTGGCCATGTAGTTATGGTTAAATTGCTGTTTCCATAGGAAGAGCACTTTTTGGGTGGCTTATAACTTCGCTCTCCCTGAACGGATACTCACCAAACTTTGCAAAAATAAGTATTTGGGTCACTCTGAATTTTTTTGCAAAGTTTGGTGAGGATTCGTCCGGGGGGGCAAAGTTATAGGGGGGTCCCAAAACTTTTTTTTTTCCCATAGACTGAATGGGTAAAATGTTTTGCTCGCGTCTACAGCCCAAACCGCTGGACGGATTTTCACCAATTTGGACCAGGAGCAGCGGCTTGGTCCCGAAAGCGTGATTTTGCAAATTTGGTGAAAATCCGTCCAGTAGATTTTTTTAAAATGACCAAAAAGTAGGTAAAAAAAAAAGAGTGATATCTGTGTTCGGTCCGCGGACACACTTCCCTGTTCGCTCCGCGGACAGTGTCCTGATTGGCCAATCGGCTTGCGTGATGTTCGCGGACATGCAACGTGTTCGCTGATTGGACGGCGTGGAGCGTGAAGCGCGTCAGATTTTCATCTTGGATTCTCGGTCATCCGCGGACAGCGCGGTGAAACCTTGTTCAAAATTTGCATTTAGTAGAGTGTGTTGGTGTGTACGAGTGTTCGGGGAGGGTGGGAGTGTATGAGATCGGATGAAAGTTGTGTTTTTTTATGTTTTAGACGTTCTTTTTGTGTTTGATTTGTCTGCGGACATCACGGGTGTTCTGAAATGTTCTAAATAAACTGAATGAGGGGAGTTCTGAGGACTCAATATGTGTCCGTTTTGTTCGCAAGCAAACTGAAACTGTTCTAAGAACACTCGCAGTGTCCTGAAATGTTCGCAAATAAACAAAATGGGGGTGTCCTGAGGACGCTGTCCGTATTGTTCGTTGTCAAGTTGAATATGTTCTAAGAACACTCGCGGTGTCCTGAAATGTTCGCAAATACACAAAATGGGGGTGTTCTGAAGACATTGTTGAACACTCGCTGTGTCCTGAAATGTTCGCAAATATGAATGGGGGTTGTGGCTGACAAGTTGAATGTGTTCTAAGAACACTCGCGGTGTCCTGAAATGTTTGCAAATAAACAAAATGGGGTGTCCTGAGGACGCTGTCCGTATTGTTTGTTGTCAAGTTGAATATGTTCTAAGAACACTCGCGTTGTCCTGAAATGTTCGCAAATACACAAAATGGGGGTGTTCTGAAGACGTTGTCGAACATTCGGTGTGTCCTGAAATGTTCGCAAATATGAATGGGGGTTGTTGCTGACAAGTTGAATGTGTTCTAAGAACACTTGCGGTGTCCTGAAATGTTCGCAAATAAACAAAATGTGGGTGTCCTGAGGACGCTGTCCGTATTGTTCTCTGTCAAGTTGAATGTGTTCTAAGAACACTCGCGGTGTCCTGAAATGTTCGCAAATAAACAAGATGGTGGTGTTCTGAAGACGCTTCTAAGAACACTCGCGGTGTCTGGGGAATGTTTGTAGGGGGTGTCCTGAGGACGCTGTCCGTATTGTTCTCTGTCAAGTTGAATGTGTTCTAAGAACACTCGCAGTGTCCTGAAATGTTCGCAAATAAACAAAATGGGGGTGTTCTGAAGACATTTCTAAGAACACTTGCGGTGTCCTGGAATGTTTGTAGGGGGTGTCCTGAAGGCGTAGTCCGTATTGTTTGCTGGCAAGTTGAATGTGTTCTAAGAACACTCGCAGTGTCCTGAAATGTTCGCAAATAAACAAAATGGGGGTGTCCTGAGGACACTGTCCGTATTGTTCGTTGTCAAGTTGAAAGTGTTCTAAGAACACTCATAATGTCCGCGGACATTAAAAGTTTCCATAGACAATAGTTGAAATGTTTGACTCTATGGATGTGATATGCTGCGGTGGTTGTTGCCAGGGCATAGAGTCTTGGGTGCATGGCCTCTATGCCCTGGCAACAACCACCGCAGCATATCACATTCATATTTGCTTATAACTTTGGGTGAAAAACAAATGTATAAGGAACAAAGGTATTAGATACTATGGATGTGATATGCTGCTATGCTTCTCCTTATTATTGTATACTTACTGTTTGGTCTAGTAACCGGAGTACATGTATTTCTTGTTAATTTCTGTGATAAAAGAAAATAGCATGTTAGTATTAGTATTTTGTAATGACTTATTACATTGTATAATCAATATACTTTTTTTTTGGACCCTCATATTTAGTAGATTACAAATCAGACTACTGTGCAATTTGCTCAGTTTCTGTATTTGTTGCTAAAATCATTGGGTCTGTGGGAGAAAATAAAATCCATGTTGGATTAAAAAAAAACCTTTTTCTGTTATGCTACAGTTTATTTGTTTGTTTGTTTTCAGTGTTCACTTGTTGTTTCTGGCTAATGCTTTATACTTTGGCTTGTTGTATTTTTTTGGAGCAGTAACATATTATTTATTTGTTTTGATATTATAAAATCTTGGAGCAGTTAGATACCAATTGGCTTATTCTAACTGTCTATTTTTTAATATATTTTAGTGGTATTCATTTATCTATTTGTATATTGTTAAATTTTGGGACAGTTAGATACCAATTGGCGTATTCTTACTGTGTATTTTTTGGTCTAATTTAGTGGTATTCATTTATCTGATTAGTTGTTGTAGAATCTTTGAGCAGTTAGATAGCTTTTGGAGTATTCTAACAGTTTATATTTTTTTAACACAAGTTTACTTAGGGTTTAAATACAGTTTAGTAATCAAATTTTGGTTTTAAGAACATCAAATAAGCGTTTGTAAGATTTCCTGGTAATCTCTGCTTTAGAGTAATGGTACTATCATTACATTCAAACCATCCACATTTCTTTTTTATATATGCAGTGTAGTGCCCTGAATTGGTTGTGGCTCCTGCGTGGTAGATTATACCTATTGTTGTGAAGGTTTTCTTACCAAGTGATGTTTGACCATGTGTGAATCCAGTCAGCTTGCAGTTGTTTTTGGTATCATCTGCATTGTAACGTAGAAGCATTAGTATTATGTATTTACTATGTGTTTGTATTACTAACGTGGGGCGATTATCTTAATTGCAGGTAGAGCATAATCTACCATGGTTTGCATTTTGTACAAGTCGTTGAAATGGAATGGATTCACAATTTGGTATTGATATATATATGAAGCGTTCATTGGGGATTTCTTTTTGTGTCACATTGTTGCAGAGAGTACATGTATGTTTCCACATGTATGAAATTTGAAATATTTCATTTATAGGTATGTTTTTGTTTTATAGTACTTGTAGTAAGTACATAAGAAATTCTTGTGGATCTTCCTGTGAGTTTATGGTGAATTTCATCATTCCAGCACAGCAGTCCAATTGTTGTCTTATTCCATAAACACTATACATGTTGTCAGGATTGTTTGCTGCATTTCTGTGAAGTACTAAAATTTGCAAACACAATGGGTCTGTACTGTGTAAGTACATGTTGTCAACAATTGGTGGTAATTGAAATAGAATATTCATTGCTACATTTGCGTAGCAACTTACACCAACTATATTTGAGAATTTAAATGGTCCGGGTAGTTCTGTATCTAACTGCTTTTTTTGGAGTTTGTCTTCCTTCTTTAAAGAAGTACCTGATTTACTTTCCCTAATTGATTCTTTTTTGCTTGTGGTACTTGATGAAGTATTAGTTTCTTTTATTCTCTTTGGAGGATTTGCAGTGACATCCTGTTTCATTTCTGTTTGATTTATTTTTTCTTTTATAACGTTTTACTTTTTGTGGAACAGAATATGTGTTTAGGTGGGGGTGTATAGTGAGCGAAGTCTATTGTATTCTAAAATGCAAGGAATATCAGCGTTTATTTTACTTGCATCAAAGTTGATTAGAAATAGACTGTCAAGTGTACGTAAGCGTGATAGTGCTACATAGCTCATGCCTTCTTTAAAGACTGTGTTACCAATATCTATCATTGCTTTGTCTAGGGTAAGACCTTGTGATTTATGAATCGTGACTGCGTATGCAAGAGTTAGAGAAAATTGTTCTCTGCGTACATACATATCTTTGAAGAGAAGGAATCTAGCTGTTGAGCGTCCTATCCTTTTTACTTCTGAAAGTTTGTCAAAGAGTATATTGACAAACTGAATGCTGTTGTCGCGTGGGTATGTTTGAAAGCCAACAACTGTACCCAGTGCTCCATTAACTAGTCCTTGGTCCACATCAAGGTTACGTTTAAGCATTACTCTGCAATTTAAGGATAATTTTTATATCTTTTCTAAGCCTGCTGTGTTTGAGATTGATTTTTCTAAACTATTTAGTCTTGTTGTGGCTTGGTCACACATGGGTAGTGTCATACCATGTACATCTAGTTTGTCTGTGGCGCTAATTTCCATGATTGGTTGCATTTCATTACTTAGCATGATTTCATTGAATTTGAAACAGCTTGCAAGAGTTGGCATTAAGGCCATACAATTGACAATTTTGTGGGCTAATTGTTCCATAACATCTGTAGTACATGCATTATCACCATAAAGTGCATTAATGTGCCGGGTTTTCAATATTGCTTCTGCTTCTTTAGAAAGTATACCAACTCTGATACTTTTTAAAATGTTGGCATAAGTAAGATCTGCAGATTGCCGCATGTTTTCTGTTAATTCTTTGTATTGGAAATGTTGCCAAAGGTTGACATTTCCAATGCTGCCAACAGTTTTACGGCAGAGTTTGTGTCCTAATGTTTTAAAAATAGGCTCACCTTTTACTGGTGTTAATTGAAGCAGATCTCCAAAAACAATAATGTGTTTTCCTGCAAAGAGCTCTTCATAGTCTGTTTTGAGTACTTCTTGTAATCTGAGGTGAATCAAAGCTAACATCAGGTTGGAGACCATGCTCACTTCATCTATTAGTAGCATTTTCATTTGTTTCAATACTCTGCGTAATTCCATTGCAGCTTTTGCAGAAAGTTTGTAATAGTCTAATTTGTTCTGGTGTTCTACTGGTAATAGTAGTAATCAGTGTAATGTAACACCACCTATGCTGTAGGCAGCTAAACCTGTGGGGGCAGTGACAATAGCAGACAGTTTGTTGTTTGACAATTGTTGAAGGAACTTACTAATGATTTTGATTAGGAATGTTTTGCCAGAACCAGCTTCACCACTGACGTACAGTAGTATAGGTTTATAATTATGGCAGGAACATTCTTTAATTTCATGTTTTACACCAATTTGTTTTGTTACTTCTTGAAAAATGCTACTTTACTCATTGTTTAGTTTTGATTGTAGTATAGTTAAGTCTTCTTTATCTTCATCATAGTGACACATGGTGTTTTCTACTTCTATCATAGCTAATTCTGCCTCATTTATTATTAGTGGTTCTCCCAGTGGTTCTTGGCTTCCTGTTACAGAAGGTTGACTACTGTCAGGAGTATCCTTATCTAGTTGGGCTTGGAGTTCTTCTTCGTGTTGCTGTTCATTGTGCAACATTGTTTTGTACTGTGTAAAGTTTACATCAGTTATAGTGCTTTCATTTGCTTTGAAAGCATCCTCATATGAGTCATAGTTATCTAGTAATTGTTCTTCTTTTCTCCATGGTTTGAAGAGTTGTAGCAGGGACATGTAATATACTTCTTTATGTTGAGGAGTCTTTAATGACAATTTGATATGATTAATTAAATTTGGTTTAGTGAGTTTAACTAAGCTGCCTTCATAGTTTGTCACTCTATATTTACCTTTTTTTTCATCAGGTTTCATATTATTTTTGTATGTGTAGTTTTGGGCTATGTGGTATAGACACATGTTTTCCAAAGTGTTACTTCTGTTTGGGTAGTATGTGTCCAATAAATTGTTTTTTAAAATGTCTTGGCTGTTGGGATCATGTTTGGCTATTGTTTCTATATCTTCATATGATTTTAGAACTCTTTTTCTAGATTTAGCTGGACCAAGACTTAGCCATACTATATTTTCATATTTACCATACAATGCAGTACCAGTTAAATGATCAGCTGCTTCATTTGATCCACATTCTCTATGGGTGAGCATTTTTATGCCCAAGCTGTCTAATTTCTGAGATACTGTTTTATCTGATGACAGGTCATTCCAGAGGTCTTGGAGCTCTGTCTTTTCTGCTTTAGTTAAGTATGCTGAGACATATCGTGCAACTGCAGTAGAATTGTCTGCAATGTATTGCACATCTATGTTTGCATTCCATAAGTGGGCAATGATTGCATTATAATCATTGATATATTTTTCTGCTTCTTTTCTTTTTATGTAATATGTATTTTTAGGTGACTTACCTTTAACACTATGTCTAACTGAAGACATGAGGTTGTTCACTTGTCCTGTATTTGTAACTGGTCTAGGGAAACCAAATCGGCATTTGGTGTAGTATTTCCCTTTGTTTTTGTATTTGTGACGACAATATTCTCCACATTTGTGTCTTTGAAATTGTAAAATTTGTGCATGAAGATCACTATTTGTGGCTTCTGATGGAATTTCACAATTATTATTATTCATTATTCTCTTTAAGATATTGGAAGGCTTGTCTAACTTTATATAAATCTACCAGCTAATGCCATATTTTTTTGTCTTTTGTAGGTACTCCATTTACTAAGATAATTAAAGATTGCTGCATTGGACGTTGCACTCCTAGAGTATGCACATTTTCTTTTAGATCTAATGGTAAATAAACTACTTTTCCACAAATGCCTTTTACCAATTCAGAGGGAGGTAATTTTGCTGTTTTTGGTTGAAGGCGTATTATTCCTTGAAATTGGTGTACTGTTTGAATTATGATGCTCTCATATAAATTAAGTTGTTGTAGGGGTTTTGGTACTGGGTATAATTCCAAATTATTTGTGATAGCACGTGAAGGAGTTTGGTTGTTGTCAAGTTTTGTAGTGCAGTAACTGCAAAGTATTAAGGGCTCAGTTATTTCGTATTTGTTTTCTGCTACAAGGTAGAGAGCTAATTCAAACCATTTAGAATCTTCATTGTCTTCTATTTTGTATGATAGGTCTACAGTTTTTGTGTTACTTTTATAAAAAGTTCTATGGCAACATACACATACATGGTTTGGTACTTCAGCTGATGTACTTTTAAATGTTAGTATTTCTTTTTTGTATGTGTTTAGCAAAAGGTTTCCATGTGTAGAATTGTTGCTTAATTGGTTTAAAGCTATTTCATTCTGTAAATGGGTTTCACTTCCAAAATATTTTTTCTGGATATAGTGAATTTCTTCAAGTAGGTCTTTTGCTGTACCATGAAGAAGGATGTTATTTAACTTTGGTAGTGCTAAAGCAGGACTTTTAGCATAGTACAGTTTATAGACTAGATTTCTTATAGTTGAATGATGTGTTGATATCCTTTTGATATCATGGAAAGTGCTTTTACAAGTAGGTCCTGTAATGCAGGCCAATGAATGTCCTTGTAGTCCTGTGTACTTGCGCACTGGACAGGTATCCATGTTTTGCAGTAATTTAATTTTGATTTTGTCTTTGCTTTTAACATATTTATTGAGGAATTGGCTTAAAGATTTGAAACATTGTTTGGGAATGTTACACATTGACGTGCATGGCCATTTGTACACTAGACGTTCTGATTCAGTTGAATGGAGGGGTAATTCTAAGTTTTCAGGGCATATTTTTGTAAGGAGTACTTCTTGTTCCATTATGGTATTATTCACTTTTCACAACCTCGACCACTGCTATGTATGGCAATTGTATTTGTTTGCTTTTGTTTGTACGCTTCTTCATTAAAATATGGTTCTGTGCTCGTAGTGTGATTCCATTTACCTCCGCAGATACTGAAGAAGTTCTTTCTGTTGACATTTCGCTTATTGAGAAGTCTTTTTTGTAATTTAGTTATTAGTTTTGTTAGTGGTTTCATTTTGTTTAACAGAAAAATAAATAACTTTCTTTTGAGAAGAATTGCACTGTCCATCAACGCTTCTAAGATTAATTTCCTACCATAGGTTTTAAGCATTGAACCTGATTTCTCTCCTGTTTTTATAAGATTTTGAAGGACTTTGTGACGGTACATTTTGGCTAAAATACTTTTCTTGGTATGCTTACTTTGCACTATATTACAATTTGAAGAAGTAGTTTTATCTGTAGTGATAGCTGATTTTCTGTTAATTGTTTTTTGGTTTGTTTTACATTTTGATAGAGGAGGCAAAGTTTTTGTACTTGAAACTTCTTGTGTTTCACTAAATGACTGTATTAGCTGTTTTGTTTCAACTTTTTTTACAAATTCTGCTAGAGATGGATGCTTATGTTGGACACTTTTATTTTCATTTGCTCTACTTTTGCGTTGCTTTCTACGGACTTGACTTTTGGTAGGCATTATTTAGGGTCTGTTGAAATAAATAAAGAAGATCTGGGTTGGAGTGTTCTGGAATGTATGTGTGCTGTGTGCATGAGTGTTTGAGTAAGATGATAAAGATGTATGTAATGGTGTGTGATTGTGCATTGGGTACTACAACTAGTAGGGATAGGTATTCTTGAATTTATGTGTTACTAAACTTGGGTTCAGATGACAAAAAAAAAGTAAGCTAGTGGTGTGGAAAATTACAAATAGTAAATCTAATGTATACAATTAAAACAGTTGTTTGTTCTATAATATGAAAATTGTAGCGGTTCAGTTGGGTAATTTGTGTGTCCAAAAATAGGAATTTGTGGGCCATTCTGGCTGTAAATCGCTGTTTAAAACATGGATATTTTTCAACAAAATGGTACACAATCTCTATTTTTAGGCACAGAAATAGCTTGTATTAACGTTATAGTATGTTTGATTAATAATACAAATATTATGGTAATATTCTACTTACTTTTTTTCTTAAATTAACAGGTAACTTCTTAGTTCTTCTTTGTTCTTTGAATTCGGCTGCTTCTTTTCAGGAGACTGGTCTTCACTGCAATTGTAAAAGCTTCAAATTAGTAACTTTGTCTATAGCGCTGTTTTTAATTTAGATATTGATTTTCTTAATTGAAATCCTCAGTCCCTTCTTTAAAACCATTAAACTAATTTATTTACATAAGATACATTGCATCAGTTCAGTACATATGATATGTTCTTAATGAACAAATAGTATTGAATGACTAACTGTAGCAAAAAAAATATCTTTACTATGTCTTGTGAAATTTATAATATACCAGTGAATACCACTATTTCTGTAACTAAGCTGTTCTAGTGAATAGCGCCTCAATGTCATGTCTAAATTAAAGTAATTAAGTAAATAAATAAACAAAAACAAAAAAATCTGAAATTGTATAAGTATTTTTTTTAAAGATTTAAACATAGATTGTGCTTGCATGCAGTTTTGTTTGAATATATGTAGTCTATATATTTCATTTAAAAAATGTTAGTTTAACATGATTTGAGTGTGTGTGTATAAAGAAAGTAAATAGTATAAAGGTTAATAAGTGATAGTTGATTTTAGGAAATTGAAAAAAAATACAGTAAATTAATTTTACAGATTACACAAGCTAAAAGTCTGTTTGAAAATGTGTTCATCTACTGTACAGAAAATATGCATACCTGAAGTTTGTGTTCATGCATATGAATTTGCATGGAGATGCAAGTAGAAATCCTGGAGACTTGTACAGTATTTCTGGTAGATGGTGCTTGCCAATGATATGACACTTGTACTCAGAGAGATTCACAGTACATTTGCAGTGCTGATCTATGATGATGCAGTTAGATGTAGAGGTCTTGAATGTGATTGGTGCATGGTCATGTGATTTCTTAGCTACATCCAATGAGGGAATGGCAGAGAGAGTGAAGTGGAAATGGTAGAAGGGCTGTTCATGTTACGATATGTCTGCTGACATGGCGGTAGTTCGCGGACTTCGGGAGTTACATCCGGGGATTTTTGGGTTCAGAAGTCATGCAAATGAGAGTGAGTACTAAAAGGGATTGGTCAGGAAAGTTTAGTGGGTGTGTTGTGCCAGAAGAGAGTTTCTCATATACTGTTTTTACTGAGTGAACAACACATAGCTATGTCTGTGTATTTTAGGAAAAAGATTGTATGGATTTTGGGAGATTCATGGATATATTGGTTGAAGGTGCATGCAGAAAGCTGTGGAGTAGCTGTAGATCTTGGATTCCCATATGTGGAAGTACACTGGCAAGGAGTAGGTGGAATGAAGTGGTTGGACTTGCTACCTCTCTGTGCTACTTTGGAGAAAGTGCAACATCCAGACATAATTGTAATTCATTGTGGAGGGAACAGTTTAGGACATGTGACTGGAATGTTTTTGCAATTTGCTATGAAAGAAGGACTTGGGAAGGGTATGGACATGTTTCCTAATTCTCAAGTGATATTTTCACGGATTGCGCAGAGACAAATGTGGCTTCGTTCTTCTTCATTTGGTCCACAAATGGAAAAAGCAAGGCGCAATGTTAATAAAGCTGTTTGTGCCTTTCTAAAAGATTTTGGCATGTCTTCTTTTCACAATGAAAATATTCTGTTTCGTAGTACAAACATTTTTCGCAAAGATGGAGTCCACCTTACTTATGGTGGCAATCAGATTTTTCTGAGAAATGTACAAAATGCATTACGATCTTTTTTGGAATTACAACATCCATTTTGAAGTAGGTGTTAAGCATTTATAATTTTTGACTTACAAACACCTCCCAAAGGCTCTTTTCAGAGCCACCACTTCCTCCCAGAGAAAATTGCAATGTCTGTGATGGGGTAGCAACCCAATTTTTTTAAATGTTTGCGAACTGTCCGCAGACTTCTAAAAAATACAAAGGGCCATGCTTCATTTATTTTCACTTCTATTTTTTATCTGTGAAAGGCGGCTCTGAAAAGAGCCTTATTTTTTTTTTGATTTTTGATATTTTGTATTTTTTTTGTTTTGATTTTTTATACACAACACACTAGGAGAGAGAGGAAAGGAAGGTAAAGGGGGGACACCAACCACAGAGATAACAAAGGGCGAGCTGAGAGAGGAAGATGTAGAGTGGGTTTTATTTGGGTAGTGAGCAGATCTTCTCGTGCTCTGAGACGATAGTCTCAAAAGCACTACGAAGTCGCTCTCCCCTGCAGAGTACTGTGTCACAGTACATACATACAACTGTGACCCTCGAAAGGTAAGGGTCATCAGCATTCTGTATGGCCTGTGAGGCAGCTTGAGGAAGATGCTGTCCCACAGAGGTGGTCCTTGTGGTAACAGGATCAGGAACAGAGGATGAAGTAGAGGAAATCAACCTGCTACGTTCTTCGCAAGGTACAACCCTGCGAATAGCCCCAGAGTGAAATGACCTCAGGTGTCGCTTCATAATAGTGGTCCCAAAGCTGTACTTACCGTGCTTCCCGTGACTGAGTATCATTTTGCACTCATTGCAGGTAACACGGTTCGCACGAGCCTTAGGAACATTCCCATGAATGGTAAATAACCGCTACACCCAAGACTCACACCTAGTGAGGGTAGTAGGGTTTTTTTCTACCTCATTCTCATCATCCTCTTCTTCCTCCTCTGCATCCTCACTCCTGTACCCCTCTTCAGGCCCTTGGGGAGGTGGTGGAGGGGGTGGGGGTGGTGCTGAAGCAGGTGCAGCACCAGGTGGCAGTTCAGCAGCCAGGGTTGCCATCAAAGATGCAATGGAAATCTGCAGTTGGCAGCAAAATTCGCTGTGCTCTGTAGAAAAGCCAGAAACACAATAAGAATAAGCTCTAGGGCGGTCTTTTATAGGGGTGCATGTGCGTGGTCCATGGACATGCGCGCTGTCCGCGGACAGATCGAACACAAAAAAAAATTGAAAAGTTTCAAAAGGTATGTAGAAACTCAGGATTACTCTGTGGGACTTGTGCCATGGTGAGATTTTATTAAAAAATATTATGGATTCATTGAAAATGTAGTTTTAATTTGTTCGGGGACCCGAACAGTGTCCGCATTCAGAACACGCGATCAACGTGGGCGCGGTCATATGATCCGTTCGCAAACAAGTCCGCAAAGGAAGCGCATGTCCGCAGGACACCAAATGCACGGAGATTGGCTAGCGCATGCGCGTTGATGTTCTACGGACACTGTTCGGGTCCTGAACTAATTAAAATTGCGTCACACGTGAAACGAACATTTCAGGACACTGCGTGTGTTCTTAGAACAGTTTAAACTTGCTAGCGAACAGTAAGGACAGATATAGTATTCTTCAGGACACGTTCAATTTTGTTTATGTACGAACATTTCAGGACACCAATTGTGTTCTTAGAACATTTTCAACTTGCTAACGAACAGTACGGACAGGTATAGTGTTCTTTAAGACACCTCCATTTTCGTTTAATTACGAACAATTCAGGACACCGCGTGTGTTCTTAGAACAGTTTGAACTTGCTAGAGAACACTACGAACAGGTATAGTGTTCTTCAGGACACCTCCATTTTCGTTCTTTGATGTCGTGGGTGTTAGTCTTCGCAGTGCACGGTGGTGGCGCGAGTTATGGTTGCTTAGCTTACCATAACTGGCGAATTTCAAGGGTTTTTCGGTTTTACTTGGAACCATAACGTCCCTTTAACAACGTTTTTGTGTATTTGCGAACATTTCAGGACACCGCGAGTGTTCTTAGAACATATTCAACTTGACAACGAACAATACGGACAGCGTCCTCAGGACACCCCCATTTTGTTTATTTGCGAACATTTCAGGACACTGCGAGTGTTCTTAGAACAGTTTCAGTTTGCTTGAGAACAAAACGGACACATATTGAGTCCTCAGAACTCCCCTCATTCAGTTTATTTAGAACATTTCAGAACACCCGTGATGTCCGCAGACAAATCAAACACAAAAAGAACGTCTAAAACATAAAAAAACACAACTTTCATCCGATCTCATACACTCCCACCCTCCCCGAACACTCGTACACACCAACACACTCTACTAAATGCAAATTTTGAACAAGGTTTCACCGCGCTGTCCGCGGATGACCGAGAATCCAAGATGAAAATCTGACGCGCTTCACGCTCCACGCCGTCCAATCAGCGAACACGTTGCATGTCCGCGAACATCACGCAAGCCGATTGGCCAATCAGGACACTGTCCGGGGAGCGAACAGGGAAGTGTGTCCGCGGACCGAACACAGATATCACTCTTTTTTTTTTACCTACTTTTTGGTCATTTTAAAAAAATCTACTGGACGGATTTTCACCAAATTTGCAAAATCACGCTTTCGGGACCAAGCCGCTGCTCCTGGTCCAAATTGGTGAAAATCCGTCCAGCGGTTTGGGCTGTAGACGCGAGCAAAACATTTTTCCCATTCAGTCTATGGGAAAAAAAAAAGTTTTGGGACCCCCCTATAACTTTGCCCCCCCGGACGAATCCTCACCAAACTTTGCAAAAAAATTCAGAGTGACCCAAATACTTATTTTTGCAAAGTTTGGTGAGTATCCGTTCAGGGAGAGCGAAGTTATAAGCCACCCAAAAAGTGCTCTTCCTATGGAAACAGCAATTTAACCATAACTACATGGCCACTACCGTGGCCATGTAATATATATATATATATATATATATCAGTGAAAAAACTTTGTTAAAGGGACGTTATGGTTAAGTTGCGCTACTAAAAACCTATGAAATCCAGTAAAAAAACTTTGTTAAAGGGACGTTATGGTTAAGTTGCGTTACTAAAAACCTATGAAATTCAGTGAAAAAACTTTCTTAAAGGGACGTTATGGTTCCAAGTAAAACCGAAAAACCCTTGAAATTCGTGAGTTATGGTAAGCTAAGCAACCATAACTCACGCCACCACCGTGCACTGCTAAGCCTAACACCCAGGACATCAAAGATGACATCACAAATAGTGCAACTTAACCATAACGTCCCTTTAACAAAGTTTTTTCACTGAATTTCATAGGTTTTTAGTAGCGCAACTTAACCATAACGTCCCTTTAACAAAGTTTTGTTCACTGCATTTCATAATATATATATATATATATATATATATATATATATATATATATATATTCAGTGAAAAAACTTTGTTAAAGGGATTTTATGATTAAGTTGCACTAATAAAAACCTATTAAGTAAAATTGAAAACCCCCAGACATTTGCCAGCAACACCCAGGACATCAAAGATGACATAACAAATATAATTGATGACATGATGACATCACACATCTGGGCCAATTCTTTTTGTTCACTGATGATGTAAGCCAGGTGGTTTTGTTCACTGACAGTCAGAAACCTAACATTCAAAAGGGACTATATATCTAGACATTACCCTTCTCATATTTTCTTACAGGACTTTCCTTAAGGTCTGACCTTAGCTCATGGCGCACATACATGGGCCAATAAGCAGGCCTCAGACACAACAATCGTGTATATACATGAAGATGAACGTTCATGTTATTAGCAGTTTCTGATGATCCTGCTTTCTTTTTGCTTACTTTAATTTCCCTGGATGTACCTCTGATTTGTATGCATTTTGTATCTGGTTAGTACATGTTTAACAGAACTCAAAACTCTGATCCGGTACCATTTATTATTTTACTATCCAACATTGCAAGAATACACATTTTGTACCTCTATGGTGCATGCTGCAGCCATTGCCTATATTTATTTCTGATTACGTTCCTGTACTAAGAACCACACTGCAATAGAATGTTGTTTAGAGCAGTGCATTCTTTACTAGATTAATTAGTTCATGATAGTTCTCCCGAACACCCCTGACATCTTTTTGCCAACATTATAATCACAATCCCTTGTAGGGACTTTTTATCAAAATTAATTTCACAATTGATGTCATCAGTGATGTTATCAATGACATTTGTGATGTCATCTTTGATGTCCTGGGTGTTAGTCTTAGTAGTGCACGGTGGTGGCGCATGTTATGGTTGCTTAGCTTTTACCTGTAAACATAATATCCCTTTAGCATAGTTTTTGCACCCAACTTGATAGGCTTTTATTAGTGCAACTTAACCATAACGTCCCTTTAACAACTTTTTGTTCACTGAATTTGATAGGTTTTTATTAGTACAACTTAACCTTAACGTCCGTTTAACAATGTGTTTTCACTGAATTGCACAGGTTTTTACCAGGATAGCCTTAATCTGTCTACATATCCCTTACATCATACTGACCACCATCCCCTGCCCCAACATGAGACCCACAGAGTCCGCGGACAGCGTGACTGTCCGACGACAGCGCGACTTTCCACGGACTCCGGACTGCATTTGCACTGCCCAAAAGCACCGGGGTTACCTTACATTGTTATAGCATGCAGCAAACAAACAGAAGATGTTTAAAGAGCAACGCAAATATGTAGGACAATCAAAAATCATACATGCCTACAAACTCTGTACTTATGAAATCAGCAGTACAATTACATAGGTGACACAACATAATGGAATTCACCAAGCACAAAAGTGAGCTGTGCATATTACAATATTACCTCAGTACAGCTTGCTCACACAGTCAGAAACAAATCTCACATGCAAGTCCAACCTACTAAGAAGAAACCCATACAAAAAGTGGTAAATGCACTATATTTCTGCCTGTAATATTGGAGTTTGTTGTTTGTACATGAGTTGTAAAAAGTAGTGTTTTCTTTACACAGAAATGGCAAGCACCCTTTGGCTAGAGGAACATTTCCCCCACGATGAAACGGTACACAATACAATTTTTAAAGTAAGAAAAGTAATGTAAATTGCTTCACTGAATGTCACTGAAACATGTTGGTTTTTTTTAACAGTACATAGTGCAAATGGAGAAAGTGGCCCGAATTACCACCAAACCTGCAAGAAGATGGGCACAGACAGACCCAAAATGCAAAGGTTGCAAATTAACTAACAAGTCTCTCTGCAAAAATGGATTAGCTCAACACCAATCTTGCACAGATGATATTTGTGGAAAGTCAAATTACAGACAATATTGAATACCACTGCACCACTTGTACTTGTACCACTTGCCCCTGTCCCAGCCAGTCATCCCCACCAAATCCCTTTAATCAACGACGCTATGATGAGACCCCAATCCCTTCCTCCCCTGATGAACAGCGTGTGGAAACCCCAATTCCCCCATAGCCCCAATATGTTTCCCATTCTGCTACCACTTCCCTTTCCTAATTAAGTGTATTTGTGTGTGTTAATACATTTCTATATGTTTACTGTTGCTGTGTGTGTGTGCTCTAAAAAGCCCTGTTAGGTGTCCGCATACAGCAGCAATTTTGGGCCTGTCTGTAATCAAAATGGAGGTACCCCCGAACAGCGTGCCTTATCGGACTTGTCTGCAAGATCATGACGCACCTTTATATGATTCGGGGACCAAGACCCTGTCCTGCGGACACCTGGGCGCATGCGCATCTGATTCCCTGTGCCCTCGGAACATTGTTCTTATCCACAGATGTCTGTAGTTGTAGCATACATTTAATTATTTCAGGAGACCCTGTAACGCTCACCTGATTCTCGCAGAGGCGCCGGTCTTGACTGGGTGACTACCGTGTCTTCAAAGGTGATGTGTAGCACCCGGTTGGCTCTTTGGGCTGGACCTCTGTGCACTGTATGCCTGACGTGTAGAGTAAGATGTCTTAGGTAAGTGAATGCCAAGCTCTCCATCTGCCTCGGGGCAGGGTGCTGTAGCCAGTTTCTTCACTGGATAGGTAGCACAGGCCTCTTGACTTCAGAGGACTGCTGTCCGTCGTTTACTGCACGAACGGTAAGTTTCGAGTCATTCAAATGTCTTTTTAAAGTCTTTAGTAATGATGTCTCTTGTTTTGCAGGGTTGCGGCGATGGCGGATGACGGGCTGAAGTGAGTTGAAGATGGAGCCCGTGTGATGAATAGAAGCGCCTGGAAGCACGTGAGTAAGCGCTTGTTGCCTGTTTCACGATTCTAACTGTCTTTTTATTTTGCAGGTACGAGTTCGGAGCGGCTGCAGGGTGCCAGAATACCCACTGGATTAGATGTGGAAAGGAGTAGAGGCACGTGAGTATTAAAGTTCCCCAATGTCTTTAAACGCACCTTGTTTTGTCTTTCAGATGCGGATGCAGCGCCAAAGGCCTCCGGAGCGTGCGAAGAGTTGGTAAGCTTTTGTCTTTCAGATGCCGGAATGCAGTATGAAGACCTCCGGAGCGCACGAAGAGTAGGTAAGCCTTTGCCTTTCAGATGCCCGAATGCTAACCTGTTCTTTCTTGTCTTTATAGGTGTTGCTGAAGACTGGATTCAGGATGGTAAGCCTTTTTCCTTAGGCCCAGGACTGGATGCAGAAGACACGATGAGCGTCCTGCTGCAGAGGGTGCAGAATAACGCAAAGCAAGATTCATCCACCGGGTGTGGTTTAAATAGCCTCCTGTAGTGCTTAGGTGTCTCCTTCCACAGCCACGCCTAAGTAAGAAAAGAGTTCCTGGTAAGAAAAGAGTTCCTGCCTTCCAGAAGAGTTCCAGTGTTCTAAATCTAGGGAGTGGCTCCAGCCCCACCCAACAGGAAAAGTAGTTCCAAACAGAAGAGGATCAGAGGCTCAACTGGCAGGCAAGTAAGCAGCATGGTCTGCTGCAGGTAAGTCCACCCAAGCATTATGAGCCCGGCGCTTCCAGCCCTGGGACTGGGCATATTTATGAGCCTGGTGCCACTGGCGCCAGGACTGGGTCCAAAAGGTCCCAATTGGGACTGGTTGGCACTCGGAACCTGGGTTATGGATCTGCTTCCAAGGGAGTTGGGAAAACCCTGACCTTTTGGAAGCAGAGATCATGACAGTACCCCCCTCAAGGCCCCTCCCAAACCGGGCTTCTCCGGGGGTTTTGGCTTGTCAGGAAATGTTCGGTGAAATCTTTTGATTAGGCGAGGAGCGTGGACATATTCAGCAGGTTCCCAGGATCTCTCTTGGGGGCCGTAGCCTTTCCAGTCAATTAGGTAGAATAGTTTAGATTTGGAGATCTTGGAGTCCAGAATGCTTTTGACTTGAAACTCGAGTTCTCCATCCACTAGGATAGGTTTTGGAGATTTGGTTAGTCGGGTTTGAGGTTGCACAGGTTTTAATAGAGAGACGTGGAAGACCGGATGTATCTTCATGTGCGGGGGCAAGTCCAACTTGACCGCTACTGGGTTTACTATGGTAGTGATGGAATAGGGACCAAGGTATCTTGGGTTAAATGTGCGTGGCCCTTTTAGAGATAGATATTTGGTGGATAACCAGACTTGATCCCCTACTTGATAGTGAGGGGCTTCCTTCCGATGTTGATCTGCTCCTTTCTTGTATTGTTCTTTAGCCCTTTGAAGGTGAGAAACAGCTTCCTTAAAGGCTTGGGTGATTGTAGAATGCAGGTAGTCTACTGCTGGTGTTTCAAGATCTTGGAGGGGATCCAACTCCGAGGTTCGAGGGTGACTGCCGTACAAAAGAAAAAACGGGGTTTTCCCAGTTCCCGAATGGACAGAGTTATTGTAGGCATACTCGGCTATCCAAAGGATATCTTTCCAAGTTTTTTCAGTTTGTTGCAGCATGCAGCGTAAATACTGTTCCAGAGTTTGATTGGTCCTCTCGGTTTGTCCGTCGGTCTGAGGGTGGTAACTGGTCGATAGTCTCACATCAATTTGAGCCGACCGACAGCAACTTCGCCAAAAATGAGAAATAAATTGACTACCTCGATCCGAAATTAGAACCGAAGGAAAACCGTGCAGTCGGACGATGTTTTCGAGAAATTCTCGGGCCAGAGTTGCTGCTGTTGGCAAGCCTTTGAGCGGAATGAAATGCGCCATCTTGGAGAATAAGTCCACGATTACTAGAATCGTATTGTATCCGGAGCATGGAGGTAGATCGGTGATGAAGTCCATAGAAAGCGTATGCCAAGGGCGAGGTGGGATGTCAATAGGGCGTAAGAGGCCTGCTGGTCTTTCCTTTTGACTCTTGTTTTGGGCGCATACTCCACAGGACATTATAAAGTCTCTGATATCTTTTTTCCAAGACGGCCACCAGAAGTAGCGCTTGATCTTTTCTGAGGTCTTGGCTATACCGGGATGACCTTCCATTAAAGAGTCGTGATAACAAGAGATTACTTTTTTCTGTAAATCTGTGCTGGGTAGGTATAATCGTTCTTGGAAATACAATAAGTTGTCCTTTACTGCAAAGTCCTTTCCCTGCAGATGCCAATTCTGTATATCTGCTGGAGTTACAAGTTGCCTGGCTTTATCCTTAACTTCCTCTATGGATTCTGTGGCGATTACACCCAGAATTCTTTGTTCGGGAATGATTGGTACAGGTTTAGGGTTGATCAAGTGTTCTTCCACTCCCATCCGAGAAAGGGCATCGGCTTTACCGTTCTTTGTACCAGGTCGATAGGTAATTATGAAGTCAAACTCGGCAAAGAATAATGCCCAACGGCGTTGTCTAGAGGATTGGGCTTTTGCGGTTTTCAAATATTGCAGGTTTCGGTGATCCGTAATCACAGTAACGGTGTGTCGGGCCCCCAGCAGATAATGCCGCCAAGCCTTAAAGGCAGACTTGATAGCCAGAAGTTCCTTGTCAGTAATCGTGTAATTGACTTCAGGAGGCGAGAATTTGCGGGACCAAAATGCCACGGGATGCAACTGATTGGTTACCGGGTCCTTTTGTGATAGAACTGCCCCCATGGCAAGGCTTGAAGCATCAGTTTCCACGATGTAGGGGAGTTTGGGGCGAGGGTGTTTTAAGATTGGTGCAGAGATAAATTTAGTCTTCAAATCCTGGAAAGCTAGTTCCGCCTCGGTAGACCATTCAAAATGTTTGTTTTTCTTTAACAAGGCAGTGATGGGCTGGACTATTCGAGAGAACTCAGGGATAAACCTGCGGTAAAAGTTAGCGAAGCCTAACATGCTTTGCACACCTTTTACGGAGGATGGTGATGGCCATTTGAGAACTGCATCGACCTTCTTTGAATCCATACGCACTCCGCCAGGTGATAATATGAATCCCAAGAATTCAACTTCAGTCACGTTGAAAACACATTTTTCCAATTTAGCGAAAAGTTTGTGTTGACGCAATCTTTCGAGGACCATTTTCACGTGTTTCCGATGTTCAGATTCCCATGAAGAATAAACGAGGATGTCGTCAATGTAAACAACAACACATACATCTATGAGCTCTCTGAGGACATTGTTCATAAAATATTGAAAGGCGGCGGGGCATTGCAAAGTCCGAAGGGCATGACCTGATATTCAAATAGCCCATACTTGGTGTGGAAGGCCGTCTTCCATTCATCGCCCTCTTTTACTTGTACCAAGTGGTAAGCTCCTCTAAGATCCAGCTTTGTATATATGCATGCTTTTCTGACTTGGTCCAGGAGTTCAGGGATCAAAGGTAACGGATATCTATTCTTAACGGTGATCTGGTTCAGGGAGCGATAATCGATACAAGTTCTAAGGTCTCCTTCCTTTTTTGGAACGAAGAACAAAGCTGAAGAAGCAGGGGACTTGGAAGGACGAATAAACCCATTTGCCAGGTATTGATCCAGGTATTGTCGAAGGTGAAGGTTCTCAGGCTCGGTGAGGGCATAAATTCTACTACAAGGAGGAGTAGATCCAGGTATCAGGTCTATCTGGCAGTCATAAGACCTATGAGGAGGTAGAGAGTTAGCCTGATCCTTCCGGAAAACATCTTGGTATTCTAGGTATTCGGGAGGTAACTGGGGAGTCTCTGAAGAAATTGCGGCCAGTGCAACACCAGGTGGAGGGTGACAAGTAGAGACACATTCTGGAAACTGGACCGTTCTTGCTCGCCAATCGATCAGAGGATTGTGTTTCTCTAACCAAGGTATTCCTAGAATAATCTGAAACTGAGGGGCCTTGATCATATCGAACACGATCTTCTCATGGTGTCCATCTTGACTTACTAGCGTCACTTCTTGAGTGGTATGCGTTACTGACCCGGAGGCTATCTCCGTACCATCCACCGTAGTAATGACGTCCTTTACAGCCTTGGGACAAAGAGTTAGATTCATCCTCAAAACCATTTCATGATCCACATAATTGCCGATGGCACCGCTGTCGACGTAAGCTTCAATTGCATGTAATCGATCTGGATTATCAGGGCTAATGAGGACCATAGGTATCACGAAATGCGAGGTCACGGAACTGGTTTTTACGCTCGGCAAGAGGACCTCTATTCTTGTCGGGCGAGGTCGTTTCCCTGCTCAGAGTTTGTAACTTTGGTAACTGCAGCTCCTACTGCCTTCTTGGCAGGTTTCTCCGGACAGTCTCGAAGAAAGTGCCCTGAGTTTCCGCAATATAGGCATAATTGCAACTGTTTCCTCCTTTCCCGCTCCCGTTGTGTTAGAGGACCTTTCAGACCCCCTATTTGCATGGGTTCCCCGGAGTCTACTCCTTTGGAAGGAGTTGTCGGTTTGGAAAATACTCGAGCATCAAACTTGGAACGATCGGCCTTCCTGTTCTGCAGCCTGTGATCTATTTGAACGACCAAGTCTATGTAATCCGAACAGTCTTGTGGGGGATTCACTACTTGGGCTAAAACGTCTTTGAGCTCTCCACGTAGACCTCTATAAAACAGCGTAATCTTTTTGTCCTCAGGCCATTGAGTTTCCACTATTAGTCTATTGAAAGATGCAATATAAGCCAAAAGGTCTTGATTACCCTGTCGCAACGAAAGAAGCTCATTGTCCAAGGCCTGCCCCTGTGAATGTCTTGCGAACAGTTTTTCCATACTAAGCTGAAAGGCTTGAAAATCATGGAGAACTGGATCATCTTGATGAACTAGAGGGATCGACCAGTCTGCCGCATTGCCACTAAGGTACGAAAGTACAAAAGCTACTTTAGCTTGATCAGTTGGAAAGGCTGCTGGCCGGCATAAGAAGTGCAACCGGCACTGATTGATAAATACTGCAAACCTCTTTGGGTCACCAGAAAATCGCTCAGGCGGGGCCAGAGGTACATTCCCAGGTAGGTTGATCTGCACTGGATTCATAGAGGATGTTGAAGGAAGATTTGCCCCTGATGCGGGTAACGGGGTCTGTCCAGCTTGTGACTGTAGCACTTGTCTAGCAAGATTGTCTGTTCTCTCCTTGGAAATAATTAGTTCCCTTCTTAGAGCATTTGTTTCCTGACGAGTTGCATGCACTTCTGCCCTTAGTTCCCCAAGTAACCGGGCTAGGGGGTCAGTATCCGAGGTTTCCATAGCGCCTGGGCAAGAGTTTTGCGGTAGGCTTTGCGTTCTGTAACGCTCACCTGATTCTCGCAGAGGCGCCGGTCTTGACTGGGCGACTACCGTATCTTCAAAGGTGATGTGTAGCACCCGGTTGGCTCTTTGGGCTGGACCTCTGTGCACTGTATGCCTGACGTGTAGAGTAAGATGTCTTAGGTAAGTGAATGCCAAGCTCTCCATCTGCCTTGGGGCAGGGTGCTGTAGCCAGTTTCTTCACTGGATAGGTAGCACAGGCCTCTTGACTTCAAAGGACTGCTGTCCGTCGTTTACTGCACGAACGGTAAGTTTCGAGTCATTCAAATGTCTTTTTAAAGTCTTTAGTAATGATGTCTCTTGTTTTGCAGGGTTCCGGCGATGGCGGATGACGGGCTGAAGTGAGTTGAAGATGGAGCCTGTGTGATGAATAGAAGCGCCTGGAAGCACGTGAGTAAGCGCTTGTTGCCTGTTTCACGATGCGCTCTAACTGTCTTTTTATTTTGCAGGTACGAGTTCGGAGCGGCTGCAGGGTGCCAGAATACCCACTGGATTAGATGTGGAAAGGAGTAATGGCACGTGAGTATTAAAGTTCCCCAATGTCTTTAAACGCACCTTGTTTTGTCTTTCAGATGCGGATGCAGCGCCGAAGTCCTCCGGAGCGTGCGAAGAGTTGGTAAGTTTTTGTCTTTCAGATGCCGGAATGCAGTATGAAGACCTCCGGAGCGCACGAAGAGTAGGTAAGCCTTTGCCTTTCAGATGCCGGAATGCTAACCTGTTCTTTCTTGTCTTTATAGGTGTTGCTGAAGACTGGATTCAGGATGGTAAGCCTTTTTCCTTAGGCCCAGGACTGGATGCAGAAGACACGATGAGCGTCCTGCTGCAGAGGGTGCAGAATAACGCAAAGCAAGATTCATCCATCGGGTGTGGTTTAAATAGCCTCCTGTAGTGCTTAGGTGTCTCCTTCCACAGCCACGCCTAAGTAAGAAAAGAGTTCCTGGTAAGAAAAGAGTTCCTGCCTTCCAGAAGAGTTCCAGTGTTCTAAATCTAGGGAGTGGCTCCAGCCCCACCCAACAGGAAAAGTAGTTCCAAACAGAAGAGGATCAGAGGCTCAACTGGCAGGCAAGTAAGCAGCATGGTCTGCTGCAGGTAAGTCCACCCAAGCATTATGAGCCCGGCGCTTCCAGCGCTGGGACTGGGCATATTTATGAGCCTGGTGCCACTGGTGCCAGGACTGGGTCCAAAAGGTCCCAATTGGGACTGGTTGGCACTCGGAACCTGGGTTATGGATCTGCTTCCAAGGGAGTTGGGAAAACCCTGACCTTTTGGAAGCAGAGATCATGACAGTCCCGCCCTTGTCCTACGGACACCTGGGCACATGCATATCTGATCCCTTGTGCCCTCCGAACACCACGCCTTTCCAAAGATGTCTGTAAAATTGTGAATACTTTTAATTTGTTTGGGGGTCCCGCCCCTGTTGTAAGGACACCTGGGCACATGCACATCTGATTCCCTGTGCCCTGCAAACCCTACACCTGTCTGGAACTGTCCACTGCATGTGTTGCACTTTTATTTACTTTGGGGATCCCGCCCTTGCCCTATAGACACATAGGCGCATGCGCACATCGCATCCAGCACAATAGGTGCTCCACGGACAGCTGTCCTATCCATGGATGTCTGGGGACGTCACCATGTGACCACACCTGCGCTGAGCGTCAGGCCTATCCGCAGACACTGTGCTTACCACTGGTCACTTAAAAAGTGCATTTTTGGTCAATGCATGGTGTTTTAAGATAAACCTTCACCCTTGCAGAGGTCCTAGACCATGCCCTGATCAATCTAGAGACTTTTTGCAACTGTTGGAGCCCAACCTGAGATAAGAAGTGTCCTCAGAGCATACAACTGTCAGCACAGCGCAACACTATCAAAGGCCACACCACACTGCTGCTCCACATTGTGTTTTTGGCTGATCAGGACAGAGCACTTGCTTAGATTGGTGTTGCTGGATTCCTGCTATTCCATACAATGGCATCCGTGGCTGCTGCAGCTGCCTCCTCACCACCACCCCCATCACCACCACCACCACCTGCTGGAGGGCCTGAAGAAGTGAACAGGTGTGCTGATGCAGAGGGGGATCAAGAAGATGAAGAGGATGAGGTACTGGAAGTCCCTACTACCAGCTGCCTGCATAGGTCTTGGGTGTGGAGGCTGTTTACCACCATTGGGGGTACCCAATGAAGTCAAGGTTTGCTGCTCTGGTACTCAGTCGCAGAAAGCCTCTACTATATAGCTATGCAGTGACACTTGAGGTCTAACTACAAGGCAGCAGTTCAGAGGGTTGTCCCTTTCAAAGGTAGCAGGTTGACTTCCTCTATCGCATCCTCTACATCTGCTCCTGTCACCACAAAAGACACTCCTGTGGGCCAGTGGATCCTTGAACATGCCTCACAGGTGTACATAATGGAGTGAACCCTTGCTTTTCGAGGGTCACTGTACTTTGTATGTACTGTTATATGGTACTCTGCGGGGGAATGGTTTCAAAGTGCTTTTTAGGCTACGGTCTGGGAGCATGAGAAACAGTGCCCTCTACCTAAATGAGATCCACCCAACAGCTTCCTCTCTCCCCCAGCCCCTTCGTCCCTGTGGTGGTACCCCTTCCCTACCCTCCCTTCAGTTCCCTTCCTTGTGTGTCCTGTATAAAAAAATCATAAAACAACAAAAATAAAAAAATAAACAGTACTTTTCAGAGCCACCATTCACAGTTCAAAAATAAAAGTACCAAAAAAATGGTGCAGGCCCCTATGCTGCCTGCGAAGTCTGCGGATAGCACTATAGTCCGCAGATATCTAAAAAATGTGAGTGGTGGCAGAATCTAAACCATTGCACTCTTTCGCTGGAGAAAATGGTGACTCTAAAAAGAGCATTTTATGTTGTTTTTTTCAGGTTTAGAGTAAAGTAGGAAAGATCTGCTATACAATGCTTGCTACATTTGCAAAAAGAGCTGCAAAGCATTTAGGGTATTTTGCAAAAAAAAGCCAATTACAGCATCAGTAAGATGTACTCATTCTCTGTGAAAAATATTGGTGCTGTGAAATGTAATGTTTTCATTATGGGAAGATGTCATGCCAACATCTCTCAAAAATGCATAAACAGCATTTCTGACATTGCGCCTCGCTTTCTACATTTGCGGACCAAATTAACTGGAGTGCAGCCACATCTGTCTCTGGGCAATACGAGAACAAATTACTCAGGAGTTTGGAAACATGTCCATCATTTTCCCAAATGTATCCTTCATTGCAAACTGCAGTGAAATTCCCATTACATGGCCTAAACTGTTCCCGGCAGAATGAACAATAAGAATGGCCGGATGATGGCACATCACCAAAGTGGCACAAAGTGGGAACAAGTACATCCACTTCAAGCCACACACTCCATGCCACTGCGCATGAACATGCTCAAATCCAAGATGTGCAGCCACTCCATACTTCTATGCATACACCTGCAACCAATGGATCCATGAGTCCCCCAGAATCCACACACTCTGCCTCCTGAAAGACATAGCCATAGCCATAGCCATCTGCTCTCCTCTCAACAAACATACCTTCTGCTACACTCTCTTCTTGCATACCACACCCAGGAAAAATTATTGGTCAATCCCCTGGGCGCCGCAGTCCCATTTCCATGCCTGCCATTCTCAACTGCCCTGGATGTGGCATGTGCTGTCCGCTGACTACTGCGGTGTCCGCGGACAGATTGTCTAATTCGAGGCGGTGGGTTGAGAAATGTAACTCACATCACACTGATTTACAGTATATACTATGGAACATTGACCCACCCACATGGTTGGTCACTTTGAGATCTGCAGAATATGCATGGGAGGACTTGCACAACTTCCGACTCATAGCAAACCAAAACAAAGAAGGGATGGACATAAAAACTCCAGGAGAACTCTGGTCTCTTCACACCGTAAATGTATCAAGAAACAATCACCACTGCTTTATTTCTATTCTGCAATTCATCTGTAGTAAAACAATTGCTCCCTTCGGAGAAGTACAACACTACTTTTGGAGAAAAGAATATCAATTCAAAGGAGCACCACACATCCACATGCTAAATAATGCTCCTAAATTTGGTCAGGACAGTGATGCCACTGTTTTGTAGTTCATTCACAAATATGTAAACTGCAACATCCCTTCAGAAAGCACACATAGTGAGCTACGCACAGAAATGTTACGCTTCCAAAGACATAAATGCAGCAAATATTGTCAACGCAGATATAAAAACGAATACAAATACTACACCAAATGCTGCTGTCATTTACCTACACCTGTTTCAGCAAAAGGGCAAGTACACACCTTCATGTCTTCTGTTAGACACAGTGTGAAGAACACATTGCCTAAAAATGCATACTGATTTACAGGAAACAAAATTTTGAACTACATCAATGATTAAAATGCATTAATTGCCCTCTTGTGGAATTCAAACATAGATATACAGTACATTGCAGATAATTCCACTGCTGTTACATGATGGGTCACAGCCTACCTCGGTAATGCTGAGAAAACAGAGCTAAAAGACCTCTGGGATGACATTTCATCTGATATAACACTGTTGCAAATATTGTACAGCTTTGGCATCAACATGCTCTCCCATAGTGAATGTGGATGCTACGTAGCCGCAGACCGTTTAACAGGCTCAGCTTTATATGGCAAATCGGAAAACATAGCGTGGCTAAGCCTTTGTCCAGATGCATCCAGAAAAAGAGTGCTGAAATTGTACCAGGACATAGAAACAATAGCCAAAAATGATCCCAATGGCCAGGACATTTTGAAAAACAATGTATTCGACACATACTACCGAAACAGAATTAGTGCTTTGAAAAACATGTGCCTATTCCACATAGCCCAACATTTCTTGTACAAGAATAATATTAAACCAGATGAAAAAAAAACGCAAACACATAATCGAAACTTGTGAAGGTAGCCTTGTTAAACTTGCCAAACCCAGCCTAATTAATCATATAAAGCCATCATTTAATACTCCTCTACATAGAGAATTTTACAACATGTCCCTACTCCAACTTTTTAAACCATGGCAAAAAGTAGAAGATTTATTAGGCACCCATGACTCCTTTGAAGATGTTTTCACTGCAATTGCAAGCAGTATTACAAATATCAATTTCAAGCTGTACAAGAACATGTTGGACAATGAACACCAATAAGAGGAAACTCCTGAGGGCAGTCAACCTTCTCTTACAGTAAACCAAGAACCACTTGGAGAGCCACTCAAAGTAAATGATGCAGGAATCAGAAGAAACCTTTTCTCTGCTGAAATCACAACTCATTGATGAACATAGCATTTTCCTAGAAGTAACTAAAAAAAAATTAACATGGTTTGCAGCATGAAAGTAACACTTCTAGCTGTCAAAATGATAAACCTATACTCCTCTGTGTAAGTGGTGAAGCTGGTTCAGGCAGAAATTCTTACTAAAGATCATCAGAAAAATCCTCTAAAAATTTACAAACAACAAGCTTTTAGCTGTTGTAACAGCTCCCACATGTTTAGCTGCCTACAACACCCGGGTTGTTATTTAACACTGACTGCTGCTTGTTCCAGTTGAACACCAAGACACGTTAGAGTACTACAAACTGTCAAAAGAAGATGCTATGGAGCTATGCAGAATTCTGAAACAAAATCAAAATAAAAAAATTCCTCTAATAGATGAGATGAGCATGGTGTCCAAGCTAATGTTGGCTTTGATCTACCTTAGATTCCAAGAGGTCCTTAAAATGAACTACAAAGAACTTGTTATTCTTTTTATTCTGGGTTTTCAAAGTGAAAGGTGAACCTATTTTTAAAATCTTAGGACATAAACGGTGCTGTAACTCACTTGGCAGCATAGGAAATGTAAATCTATGGCAACATTTTCAATACAGAGAATTAACACAAAACATGTGTCTGTCTGCAGACCTCACCTATGCTAACATTTCAAAAAGCATTCAGATGGGTCTTCTTTCTAAAGATGCACACTCTATCTTATCGAAAAATGGATGATGCTAAACAACTTGGCACTTAAACGTACTAAAACTGAACTTATGATGGTGGGATCAGAGGGCATCCTAGCTAAAGTTGACCTAGCCTATAAGTTCTTCCAGCTGGGGGAAACTCAAATCGCTACCCTCTCTAAAGTAAAGATCTTGGGAGTGGTCCTGGATCAGTCACTTAGTATGAAGTCCTACATAGCCAGTACAGTCACATCTGCTACTCATTATATTAAACTACTGGCCATCTGAGACCACTCATCTCCAAACAGAATGCTGAGTCTATTGCCAGAGCCATTATAGGAGCTAAGCTTGATTATTGTTGCAGTCTGCTGGCTGGCTCTAGCGAAGCTACTATTAATCGTTTTCAGGTAGTTCAGAATGAGACGGTTAGAGTCGTAGTTGGCCTCTCTTATAGGGCCCGTGTTTCGGAAGCACGTCGAGCCCTGCATTGGCTCCCAGTGGAGGCTTGGATTACCTTCAGACTTTCGGTCATCATCTTCAAATGCCTCATGGGCACTATGCCACCTTACTTACAAAGGTACATAGAAAAAAAAAACATGCCTTAGAAATTTGAGCTCTAATAACCAAAGCCAAGATTCAAAACAGAAAAAGCGCAACTGGGTGCCTTTGTGTTCATGGCACCGGCACTCTGGAATGCCCTACCCAGCCACTTGAGAAGCTCCTCAGTTTTGAGTATCTTCAAAAAGGGTCTTAAAACCTTCCTCATTAGGTAGCTCTCCATCTGATCGCCCCCCTTAGGCAACCTTTTTGCCCCAGGACAGCTTCTGCTCATTTTGTCATGTTTGTCCTTTTGTCCACGCCCTCACACCCATAGTTCTATGGATGCGCACTATACATGTAATAAAGTAAAGTAAAGCAAAGAAACAACAACTGTGCAAAACATGCACACACATTGTTTCACCCACAGTACTTACATTGCAATGATTATGAGGAGGATCTACAAACTGTAGTCACTAACCTGTGAAACTATGAACTCTTATGCCAACTGCTGTCTAACTGGGCCCATACCACTGCAATGAATATACCAACTGGTATCTACCTGCACCCATAATGCAGCAATATCACTTTCCAATAGTGAAAGACTTGAAATCCACCAACAGGAATGAAAGTACTTCAAAATATACCCGGCAAAACTGTGAACAGTTAGAATACGCCAACTGGTATCTAACTGCAGCCTTAGCACTGCAATACTACTTTCCAATGCTGGGACCCTTAAAATCCACCAGCAAGAAGGAAAATGCTTCAGTACATACCCTTCAAGACTCTTAAACTATCAACAGTCAGAATACGCCAACTGGTATTTGGCTACACCCATAGTACTGCAATTTTACTTCCCATAGGGAAACTGCTAAAATCCACCTTCAGGAATGAAAGTGCTTCAAGCATACCCTTGAAAATGATATAACTGGCAACAGTTAGAATATGCCAACTGGTACCTAACTGGACCCACAGTATACTACAATATTAGTGTTCAATAGTAAAGTACTTATAATGCACCAACAGTAATCAAAGTGCATCAAAGGATATTCCTAAACATTGCAAAACGATAAACAGAATATGCCAACTGGTATCTTATTACAACCATACCACCACCATGTGTAATAAGCAAAACACAAACACCATTTCAATTCCTCCTACTGAAACAGTGCTTGTAAAAGCAAAAGCATCTATGTGTGCACCTTAAACATTCCTGTAACTACTGCACACTTCAAACAAACAAATCAAATAAATGTCCTTGTTTTTTTTTAATCCTACATGGATTTTTTTCCCACAGACCCAATGATTATGCAACCAAACACAGCAACTGTGCAAAATGCATAGTAATGTTGTTTGAAGCATAGTACTTGCAATGTACTAATTATGAGGGTCTAGAAAGTACATGAATTTATTTCCAATGGCCAACTTGCATTTCTGTACATATATTAGTGCAATGCTTGTGGCCAGTGGCCAGATTATTGGGTGCATGGCCATATTATGCTATAGTGTTTGTGTCCAGCCACTAGACTCTTGGGTACATGGCTTACCCCCTACAGCCTCTGTCCATGCACCCAAGAGTCTAGGGCAACAACCCACACACAACAATTTGCCCTTAACTTCCCAATTTAAACACCATCTGCAGATATTAAAGTAGACCTCCAACCCTATTTATCACCAATGGCAATATCACCATATCATCCATACTGCACTCCCCTATTGTAAGAAACCCTATTGCAGTCACAAATAAGCCTAAACAACTACCAACAAAACACTACCTACTGCAACAGTTGTGGGTAAGTTATTGGTTCCATGGCTGTTTGATACTGCAGTAGTTGTGCCAGTGCCTATATTCTTGAGTGTGTGTCCTATTTATAACCTATGCAACCATCCTCCTATCATCTACATTTCATTTCCCTACCCTAATAAAGCCTGCCTGCAGTCACCACATAAGCCGGCCTCCCAGAGCCCTGTCTGCAGACAACTATACACAAATTATTGTAATTGTTCTTTACAATGGGCAAATTCCATTACAGTACACTACACACATTATTACAATGCTTGCAGTCAGTGGCCCGATTGTTGGGAGCATGACCGCATGACTCCGGCCATGCACCCAAGAGTTTAGGGTCTGGCCACAATCAATACAACATAATATGGCCATGCACCCAACAGAGTGGCCACTGTACACAACCAAAACACATCAATGTTCGCTTATCGTCCCAATTTAAACACCATCTGCAGATATCAAAATAGACTGCCAACCCTATTTTTCACAAATGGCAATATTACCATTTCACCTAGATTGCACTCCCCTACTCTAACAAGCTGTCATGCAGTCACCAAATAATCCCAAACATGTTTCTCCAACTACCCACCAAACACTACCCACTGTAATAGTTGTGGAAACATTCTTGGTTGCATGACCGTATGATACAGCAATAGTTGTGCCAGTGCCTACATTTGTGGATGTGTGGCCTATGTTTAACCTATGCAAACATCCTCATATCATTTACATTCCACTCCCCAACCCTAAAGAAGTCTACCTTCATTAACCAAATAAGCCGTTCGCCGATGGCCTTGTCCGCGGACTACTGCAGTGTGTGGAGACTTCTGCGCACCGCACGCTCCTCTTCCACCTAAACAAATACAGCATGTCAACTGTCTTTCACTCCCCCACCCTTCCCAGCCCCTCTTCCAAACACCAGATGCCCCAAAGCATGTTTCCCAGCCCTGTTCCCCAACGCAATATCCCCGGACAACAGCAGCTATCAGTGGATAGAACATAGCGGGTGTTTCAGGAAAATATGATGCACATCACGCTTTTCGCCAGTCAATCAGTGGGCACCTCATTTGTCCACGGACATCACGCGGCCCTTCGGACCAATCAGATTCCTGTCCGCGGAGTGAACAGGGAAGTAGGTCCACAGAGCGGACCTAAATATCATTCATTGTTTGGGACCTACATTTTGCCTGTTTTAAAGAAAACTACTGGAAGGATTTACACCAAATTTACAAATGTACACTTTTGGGACCAAGCTGTTGCTCCTGCCGCAAATTTGGTGAACATCCGACCAGCGGTTTGGGCTGTAGGCATGAGCAAACATTTGTTTCCATTGCAGCTATGGAAAAAAAACAATTGGGAACTGCTATAACTTTGACCCCCCCTTGACAAAACCTCACCAAACTTGTCAAAAATATTCAGAGCGGGCCATCTACCTATTCTGCAAAGGTTGGTAAGGATTCTTCCAGGGGGAGCAAAGTTATAAGCCACCCAAAAAGTGCTCTTCCTATGAGTTGAGCAACTTAAACATAACTACACGGCCGCTACCGCAGCGCCCGTGTGGTATAAATATATATATATATATATATATATATATATATATATATATATATATATATATATATATATATATATATATATATATCTGCCTATATTATAATACTATTACAGTACACCCATCATGCACTGGATTGGATGGCAGGGACTATAATGAAAATGGCATAGACACTAACCTTTTGCCCAACACAATATCTTATTCTTAACAGCATATTACATCCAGGAGTGTACACTATCAATTGGCCAAGAAAACAGTAAAAGAACAAGAACGCACTGGAGGTAAGCAAATGAATTCCAAGTACGATTCACTGGGGTTCATCAGATAAGAAAGGCCACTTATACTGAGGCATTTTACAATCTATTTGACCCACAGCCTTCTTTATATGTATAATAAGAAAACACAATGAAAAGGAGAATTCAAGCGTATATTGGCCCCTAGTGCACCAGCAAAATAAATGCATGAGTAAGTGACCCTACACTCATACTCCCAGTCAACTCCTACAATAAATTAAGGAATATATTGTTATTTCTAACCATGAACATTCTATCATACTCTTAGGTCCCGCAATCAAGACCAATTGGTAAGACTCACTATACATAATCTATGTGACACAAGCACCAGGTTGCAGCAAATGGGTGGCATTCCACAAGTGCATGCCACTTAACTTGAATTATCCGTGAAATTATTAGTGATCAGGTTACCACACTCACTCCTGATTTTGGTTTGTAATCTGCGCTTCCACTTACCTGGCACGGGCGATAGGGTGCCACACACAGCCATAATAAAAGCAGAGTAACAGAAAACACCAACTAGATTGATGATGATGATGATATTAGGGCTGAGCAACAAGATCAACCCATTCTGGTCAATGTTAATGATAGAATGAACACCAGTATTTACTGTGGTTTTTAAATGGTATCATGTTTGTTTATTTACTTCTATGTGTCAACCACCTGCCCCTATTGGTATGTAACATTACCTATATTATTTTTGATTTGACGTTTTCTGATAATTACTTTTTTGAAATCACATGCTATAATATCTTTTGAATACTGATAAAAATGTACAGCTTTGAGAACGGCCTGGTGTTCAATCACTTGTCGGCTGAAAATTAAAAAATAAAAATGTGCAAGCACAACCAAATGAATATTGGAGATCATTGTAAGATAATAGAGCGAACATGTATATATTTATGTACATTTCTGGCCAAAGCGTAAATCACCAACACTATATCTTTAGCTTAATTCTTTCTGTGAGAGGTTAGGGTTATACCTCTCAATGCAAGGAATGTAGATAGCCAACAGAATAAACAGAACAGCCATATCGCATCAATAAACGGTTATATTTGATGCAACTTAAACCTATGTAAAGAACTAGACAGACCTGAGATGGCTAGACACATTTTGACCCAGTGCAGAACGATGAGCACAAGATACATGTGCTTATTGGGCAACTTCGTTAGCCGATACAACACCATAAAAACAGAGGCATCTTGGTGCTACTGCTAGAATACTGAGTCAGAGTTGGTACAGATTGCATTATATTACCTTTGGTGTGAAATAAAATGTAAATGGGGAATATGAAGGGACCAAATAAGTACGCCCCAACCCACTGGTAATAATGATGCCAGTTGTAGCATTGAATAGTGACAGAGCCTCGGAAGGTATTAGAGCGCTACTAAGGGCTAACAGAAAAGATAACTGAAAGTGGACACAAGTACAATACCGAGGGCAACACATACATTTGTATAATTATGACAATACCTTTTAAGACTCCTTTTTAAAAAATGATACTTTTTCAAAAGTGTTTTTTTTAAATGTAATGCAAACTATTTTTTGTAAAAGTTCATTATGAGAACTAAATACAAATAAACTATAGTATATTCTGTTTGTTTGTGGGTTTTTATGTGGTGTTCTTTGGGACGTTACTCCTCATGAACGGTGAGGTCTGGCGTCATGAATATTGCATGGAATATTCTATACTTCATTGCCAAATGAATGCAATTATTTCTGGCTCGATAGGTCATCCTGTTCCTAAGATAATTCATCTTTTTGTAGTTTTTTTGGCTTTGTTTTTCTGCATTACGTTTTGGGGTGTTACACCGCCTTCTACAGCTCATTTGTAGAAAGTGCTCGTCATCACACATCACAATTGAAACATGATCAACATTCTGAAGAAGGAAGATCTCAAGACCATAAAGCTGATTCAACATGCCTTTAGACAGATTAATGAAAGTGCTGAAGAACCTGAAGCAAGACTAAGTAATCAGAGAATGTGTGCTGCTAAAAAAAAACAAAGCAACTTAACTGCTGAAGAAACTGAAACACAAATTGCTGTGAAGAAAATTAGTGCCTCTGAACAACGAAGGAATTAAACTGCTGAAGAAACTCAAGCAACACTTACTGATCTGAGAAAGCGTGCTGCTAAAAAATGCAGCAACGAAACTGCTGAAGACACTGAAGTGAGACTTAACGATCAGAGATTTAAAAATCTGAGAATTGAAATCCTGGGCGAAGCTATGTAATTAAGCTAGTTAAATTATAAATATTTGTAAATTATCCTTTACTGGGCATTCCTGGGCATTCTTTTATTATTGGGTCTTTGTACAATCACTGTTGGGCTGCTATTGTTCTCACATTGAAATTCCTCTTAAAAGTATAGCCTTCCCTTGGCCCACATTACCACACATGGTGAAGCATGTACATTTCAACAACAACAAAAGACTCTGCCTTACTGTTGAAAAGGGGAACCTTGCTCAACATGCAGCATCCTCCATTCAACATTTGATGTCACAACGTCTTCTCTTAAACAGGCATCCATAGATAATCATGAAAGCAGAGGGCAAGGGACATTATGCTACATGGATTCTATATTCTGCACTGCTACATTTAGCCATTATTTCAAGAAAATAGTTTCCTGGCTTTCAGACAAGTAGCCATTGAATGTGCTCACCCTTTAAAAGTTAATTTACTTGAAGACATTCATATTTAAGGCTCCATCTCTACCAAATTCTCTATCTAGTAAAACCCCTCAATGAACACTATTTGGCCCACCTTTTCTTTATAAGAATAGTATTCTTGTCTCATCAGTTAGTGCATCTTTTGGTTTGCTTAATCACTTCCGTGCTAACGATACTATACCTAAATCTAATTCTCTTCAGCATTTAATTTTTTTAATATTACAAATAAACCTAAGCATCCCTCACCAACTCGGTCGGTAATCTCCTGTCACATACGTTAGTGCTATCCTACCGCATTCACTTTGCTACTGTTTATGTTGGCTTGAAAACAAATACATGTCTCCATTACAATCTCTTGTGTACTCAGGGCTTATTTTAAATGGTCTTTCCTACTCAGTTTATATGTCTCTTCATTTGGCTCTTTTTGATTGACTTCCATCCATTATCAATTTCAATTTCACTTCATGTGCACTGCCTTCTGTAGAGGAAAAACCTCCATTCTCTGGACACTCTAAAACTAGACTATTCCATTGCCTGATCCTTTGTAGATCATTATTTTTCTTTATTGTGTAAGGCTGATGGTGGCTCAACTCAGTATGTTAGTTTGCTTGAACCACACAGAAGATATGGAAAACCTTAGTAAATAAAACAACAACAGATATGCACATTTCCTTTTATAAAAGTGTCTTAATTCTCGCACCAATATTGTGAGTCACTGTTGTCTGTTGCAACCATAAGTTGCAATACAGGAAAAGGCTGAAACAGGACACAGTACTATGTGTTGTATCCCTTAGATTACAAATCTAAAGAGTTAGATTTTCCCCCCAAATGGCAGGCAAGTAAGTTAATCACAAACTTAGGGAACCAACATGAATGGTGAATAACGTTATGACCCAACACAGAGAAACAGAGAAATAGATTGTCCAACATGAGCTTCACACTTACACAGGCATCCAATACAGTATATTTAGTTTGTGTTCTTAAGGGCCTGACACTAAGTTCCAATAATACATGACTTACAATGACAACTAAGTCTGTCTGCTCTAATTGAAGAACAACACACAAAATCAAGTTGTTGACAAAAGAGTAAGTGTTTAAGAGAAGAGAAAAAATAAAAGAGAAAAAAAGATAACATCAAGAAAATCGTAAAAGTCCAATTCACATTCAATAAACTAAATAAATAACTGTAACAAACTAAATAGCTGTTTTCATAACAGCCTATTGCTAGACAGTCCAAATAAATAACTCCATCAAGCTAATGTAACACTCTAAAATAAATATAAAAAAATAAAAAAAGAAGAAATGGAATAGGGGAAAATGAATTCATAAATGGCTATACACTTGAAACACTTGTGTATAGGCACGCTAGACATGCGAAATCATCTCATACACTGGTGAGACACTATTTAAAGCAACCCATCTCAGTCTTTACAGCAAACCTCCCATTAATAAACTTCCAAAGTCCCTAAAGGCTATGACAGTCAGGAGCCTGCTGGTGTGTAGGAGAAGGCTGCTATGTTTTTAAGGTACTGTTCCTACATCTAAGCAAACATCTTTTAGTGCAGTAACGTACTTGCACCACCACCACCACAACAAGAGGGCTGGGCTGTGGTGTGTTATTTCCATCTAAGAATGGACAACAGATGTATTTAGTATTTAAGATATAGAGTAGTATAGTTTAGAGTTCAGAGTGCTGAAAATTAGTTCATATTTTCAGTTAGATTAGAGTGTTTAGAGTTTTGAGTGGTTAAGGGTTAGAGCGCTGAGAATTTAGTTAGAGATTGGAGTTTACAGTTCATGTTTTAGACTTTAGAGTCAGAGTTTTTTGTTGTCAGCGCAATCAGGCTCATGAGCAGCTCTGGATCACATAATGCCTTTCCTAAAGGAAAGGGATACGCCGTCCCATCCCACTGAGTAGAATAAGTTTTGCATGCCACCTCAACCTACCATTTGCCAACCACAGTGACTCAGTGACAGACAAAAAGCAAAAGCAGTTTCCAGGCTGATCCTAAAGTTCCATATGCTGTATGAAGTACATGGATTTCCACCTATGTCATCATCACTATGCATGAATAAATGTCTGAAAATATAACAATGAATCTTTTGTTGAACACTAATTGAAAAATAGTCCAATACAACTGTGGTTATTTTTGTTTACTATACTATGCTATGCTGAATGTGAATCTTTTCAACATCAGTAGCCATTTTAGCAGGTATCGTAAAGTAGTCAAGGCCACCTGCCATCCATCTCTTCCTTTGACAGGTCCCTTTCTCAACTGCTCCCATGGAACACTCATCCAGTCAGCACATAGATGTTTGAAATGTCATCAACGGGCTTACTCATGCAAGGAACTGTAGGATACAGCATATCCTTCCCCTTTATATCATTTAGGGAAGCACAAGACACAATGATACCCCAATACTACACATCCTTCACCCTCATAGCACTGTGACCTGACTTGGACTCCTATGACATAGTGGAAATGTCATCCTAGATGGTAAAACAGCAGTCCTTCCTGCCTTTCCCAGATAGAGCAGGAGGAATGGCTGTAAGGGAGCTGGACAGACTGCATGTAAGTTCTGCACTCACCTACACATTGGAAATCTTAGCTGCCCTGTTCCTGCTGCTCACTTTGATTATTAATCATGATATATAGGTATATGTTGGTAAACATCCTTTATTTTTATTTTTGATCAGTGTGTTATACAGCCTGGTAATCAATATCATTACTTCCTATCTGCTATTATCCTACCACCTTTCCTTAACCACTCGACAGAGCATAAGACACCATGGAAATAGCCGCAAAGGAAGGCTGCAGAGACTGACCACATACCTAGACCCACACGAAAGCCCAATTGACACTTCCGCTCTTACATACCGGACAAACACATCCAGACCGGCAGAGAAATCTAGATAGACGCTGGCCTGCGTCGCCTCTCGATAGGATCGATTGAAGGATAACATGCCCGCACCTAGAAAAACGTGAATGCTAACATGTGCCACACCTAGAGTTGTGAACACCAGCCTGCGTGGCGCTCAGATGGAGTTGTGAATGTTAGCATGCCCACACCTGGACGGGTCTCTACACACTGGCCTGCGCCGCATCTGGGTGGGAGTGTGAGTGTTGGCGTGGCCACACCTGGATGGAGTCCTTGGAGTTGGCCTGCGCTGCGTCTAGATGGGAATGTGAGGGCCAACAAGTGCCACACTCAGACAGAACTGTGAATGTTAGCATGTTAAAGGTCAGGTAACCCACTAACCAATATAAGCTCAAACTCTGCATACTGATCTCACTCAAAAAACTCACACAACCATCTCTCGCACAACAAGCTGCACGCACTTCACAACACTGCAACAACACATAAGCCGGAACAACAGCACATGCGGACTGACTCCGATCCGATACCCGCACCAAAGCTCAGCACCCGGTGTATACTGAGTTGAAGCTGCCAACCGAACACCACTCCTCTCACTATCCTACTCCCTCTTCACCTTACTAACCCATCCCACCTTTATCGTTTACAGATCCGCCTGAGCGCCTAGGGACCAATTCCATTGGTGACGGTGCGCGGTACAAATACCTTTAACATTTAACATTTAACATGGATGTGCAGGTAAGCTTGGGATGAATCTATTTGATTCAAATCACAGTGAATTTATCTGCATGGTTGTGCCCCATGTACCACCCTTTTTTACTGTATCCGTGGTGCATACTCCTGGGATGCATGTTAGTTCTCCCAAGTAGTGCATCTAACTGTACTTAAATGCTACCCCACACGTCTTGCATCTTACTGTATGTAGACCCTACTGTAGGTGTCTTACATCTTAACATATGCAGACATTACCTATTGTGCCTTAAATATGGGTATGTTCCTAGTGCAACGATGTGCACCAGGCACCTGGTTTATTAACATAATATATGTGCTCGGCAGTCATCTTAAAATCCTCATTGGAGTGTGCACTTAATCTCTCCACATACTTGAACACACATTGACACTTGCATGACACTTAATTCAAGATTATATTTTTTTTCTGAGCACTCCAATAACCATGTCCCTATTTGGCACCTTACTGTGATTCATTATATTGTGATTAGAACTCTTCCACATTGTTCCAGGCCTTAACATTACATCCATATATTTCAACAATTTTACAGAATAACCAACAAATAACTAACACAAGCATTCATGTAATATCAGAGTTACAATTCCTTTCTGACCAATCAATGAATAAACTAACACAGTGGGATTAAAGATCCTATGATACAGACCTGTACTATAATAACTGTAATATGGCACAATCCCCACTAACATGCATTGTTCTTGGACATAATATCCACAGAACACATTGAACCGCGACACAACATCGAAAAAAAGAAAGCGAAAAGAAAAATAATATAAAATAAACGAAAAGAAAGACATGTACACATACCCTTCCCCCAACCAGAATTCCTCCACTGAACTACTTCACACACAAGTGCTTAATTCCCTACCCAACATAGAGGCTGTTGATCTTCTCAATGTCAGATAACACTTGCACATCACTCACCATCAACTCTTCATTCACATTTTTTTTCTTGTTTTCCACAATTTTAATATTTGGTTTGCAGCCACTACTAGCACTTTGTCAATCTACTGACTATACTGCCAAGCAAGCTTACACCGTACTCTATTGGCTAGTAAAAGTGCTTGCAAAGGCACCCATATTTTTTATAAATATATATAATACATTTTGCCCTGGGCATATCCTTCAGCTGTCCATCACTATGCTTCATTGTCTCATCTTGAAGTTATGTTTGTGTGCCGTTCGCGCTCCCTTCCCCTTTCATTCTTCCGGGTATGCCATTACATGAAGGTGCTTTTGTTTAAAGCAGGTGAGCCGTGGCTTTTTTAAATCGTGGGGTGGTGCTTTATTTGCATGTCGAAAAATTCAGCTTGGTAGCCCTGTGATTCAGCACATATACCAAGACTCTGCTCGTAACTCTGCATGAGTATGCACTTTTCTGTTAAACACAGTCCAGTGCTGGTGTTAGTGTTTGTGCTGATTCAAGAACCATTTTTGAAAGTAAATACCAGTTACTGTCTCGCCTAATGCTCGCTCTCTTTTATTTCATTTTTTTTGTTTTTTTAAGCTAGTCATCACAATTCATCACAGTAGAAAGGGACCCTTACATTAGTCTCCTCCCAGCATGTGATTGCACCTTTAAAGTCCCAGCTAATTAGTTGGACCTTCTGTTGTCATTCATTTATGAACCTTTTAAATACAGTACATTTATAATGAGGACTTGATCCCCCTTGCATTTATCACTTCTTGGAAACGTTAACACTGGATGCATCCTTATTTGGTATCTGCTTTGCAGCACTTTACTTTCAGAACATTACTTTTGACTTAAGATTGCTAATTTGGATGACTGTTCTAGTTCCTGCAATACACTGTGGTGCAGCACTCCTTGCACTGTGATGCAGCCTGGCAGGGAAAGCTTTCCTATATTAGTTGTTTTGTTCGATGTATGCTTTCTTTGGCACATATTTCCAGCTTGCTGCTACCCTTGGCAATTGTATTCAATGAACCTCGTCTTTTGTTGGTTTTGTGTTTTCATTGACCCGCTTCTACTCTCTAGATATGCTCTCTGTGCTCTCTGGCACTTCTGCTATCTGGTATATGTGTACTGTGTTCACTGGCACTACAGTTGTCTCTGGGCCACTCTGGTGGCTTGGGTTCTTCACCTTTTAGGTTGACCTGCGCACCCCGGCAGTTGTTGGGATCCTTTTTTAGCCATACATTTCCCACTCCAGGGGCAATGTATGATCTTCTGAGGGCAGTGGTTTTAGGTTTGGCTGCCACTCGCCTCCGCAAGAGCTCAAGTTTACCCTTGCGCCATAACATTTTGTCTTCAATGATACATACAGTGATGACTCTCAGTCAGCATCTTCGTTGTAGTGCTCTTTATTGGTCACAGCAAACATCAGTAGCCATTTTAGCAGATATAATATGTAGTCACGGCCAGCATTCATCCATGTCTTCCCTTGTCAGCACCCTCTCTCAATTGATCCTGTGAGACACACACTCAGTCAGCACATGGAAATTCTGTGATGTAATCAGCCTGCTAACTTAGACATGGAAGTGTAGGATACAACATTACTACTTCATTCACACATACATGTATGGTTGTATTGATTTTTTGATACAAACAGAATTTGCAGGGCATGTAATATGCTAAGTGACTGCTCTGGGCAAAACAATCAAACACTTTGTGACAAGCGTAGGCAGAACAAAGCCAGCATACTTTTAAACTTTGTGTAGTGTCAAATACAGGAACCTTGCACAGTGGTGCACTAGTTCACTGACTTTTTCCTAAAAGAAGAGGTGTCTAAAATGCGTTCGTACATGAAAGATACCACAGCAATCCTGGTATATTTGAACAATCTTGTTCTGGAGAGTCAAGACGTGTATATTGTGACCATGGACATAGAGTCATTATACTCTAAGATCCCCCAGGGAGAAACCTTGAGAGTCATTGAGAGTGTGTTACAAACAAAAACATTAGATATGCCCATCTCACTGATAATGCAACTAGCAGAAATAGCCCTGACCAAGAATTATTTCTTGAATGGAGAATGCTACTATGAACAGATAGCCGGAACAGCTTTGACCGCAACGTTTGCACCCATCCTAGCGAACCTTTACATCGCACATTTTGAGGAAACCCACATATACCCTGAGACCAACCCTTTTGCCATCAACATTGTGAGTTGGCGCCGCTACATCGACGACATATTTTTGCTGTTCGATGGAGACAACGCCACCCTGAATAACTTTATGAGATGGATCAATGGATTAAATCCCTTTTTGAAATGTACTCATGAGGCAAGTAAAACAGCAGCCACATTTCTCGATTTGAAAATAATGAGGACAGGCCAGACATTTGAAACCACAGTCTTTCAAAAACCTACGGACAGAAACTCCTTATTGGACTACACCAGCTATCATCAAAGGTCACTAAAAGAAAATCTACCCTTTGGCCAGTTTCTCCATTTTAGGAGGAACTGTACAACAAGAAACAAATACGATCAACAAGCGGAAAGACTTTCAGACAATCTAAAGGAGCGAAATTATCTACATCGAATAATCAAACAAGCCAAAAAGAGGGCGAGAAATATACCTAGAGAAATAACCCTCAACCAACATGGCAAAAGAAAGAGAGATGACAATACAATCACAGCAGTATTCAGCCACTCTCCAGTAATTAACCGCTTGAGAAAGAAATTCGGAAAGCCTGGCACATATTGAACATTGAAGAAAATCAATTACCTGAACCACTGTTTGCTTTGAAAAGGAGAACAAATCTGAGGGATTCATTGGTACATACTTACAAAGAAACAACCTCTACCACTAATCTAACAACACTTTGGAATACACCCTGGCCCCAGGGCCACACACCATGTGGGAATTGTACTGTGTGCAAATTCACCCAACGCACTACATCTATAGACACTACAGCTATAGCTGGAAATATCCCTGGGAACAGAGGAATTTGACTAATTGTAACACTACTAACGTAGTGTACTTAATCCAGTGTCCGTTTAACAAGAAGTATATGGGCATGACGACAAGAGCCATAAAGATACGTATTGGGGAGCATAGATCGAACATTAGGAATCAAAAAAGAACTGCCCCATTGGTAGAACATTTAATTTAAATGCAACATACTGAAAATGATCTAACATGGACTATTTTGGAAAAAGTCAGAATACCAAAGAGAAGTGGCAACATAGCAGCCCTACTACTGAGAAGAGAACAACACTGGATATACAGGACTCGCAGCCACCTGACAGGCCTTAATAAAGAGATTTGCTGGCAAGCTTTGGCAGTCCTATAACTAGACTGCTAGCTATTAGTGAACGTACAGTGTAGAAAAATACCGTTACCTATATTCAGAAGAATATAGCTCTGGTCCCCTCTCTTCCCTTCCCCCTCCTTCCCTTCTCTCTCAATGAGAATATTGGACAAGAAAGGAATCGCTGATATATGCTACGGCAAAATGAATATCCCCCTCTTTGGACAATAACCACGTTCTCTTTCCCTGTTTGGAGAATAACCAGTATTCAATTTCTTAGATACAGCCACTAGATATCGATTATGATATTGCCAAGGTTTACTTGCTAGACATGGGCTAAATCGCGAGACAAAACAGGAAACAAGTGGGCTATTTGCACTATAAATCCCGGCACTACTGGTGATTGAAGTAAAGTTGACATGGGACCACAAAATGGACACGTGGGCACTGGTATCTCAACAAGAGAATGGCCAACTAAAAGGAGCTAGGAGGATAGCTTCCAAAAGAGACTGGAATTGAAGTACACATACCGTGATAAGCGAATAGATCTAACAATATAGTCACCAACTACATTTCCCAGGTCAGCCTGGGTGAAATTTGTAGTCCACTCGCGGCGTCACGATCACGTGAGTACGACGTGATTATAAAAATAGACACTAACTAAGATGGCGCCGCACCGGATCGCGTTACGAGAGGCGGCTATAATAGTAAAAAAGAGGTAAGCGTTATTTATTGCGGTTCCATTGACACAGTTACGATTTCAGACTGTGACCCGTATGAGATGATTTGACCATAGTTGGGAAAATTGCCGGAATAACAATAGGAATATAGAATTAGCATCTGGCGAAAACAGGAGGGGTTCTGAAGCGAACCTAGTCACGAAAAATGCCGAGACACTGACTAAGGTTGATTTCTGACCGTAATGATTGTATAATATGATTTTGGAAGGCATGACACAAAAGCAAGGCAAATGCACAACAATTGAGCCTTCAGCACAACAATGTACCGATAAGAACCTACATCATAGCCTTAATACTCCTGTTTCTATTACAGGAAGAACACTCCAGGAGAGAAGAAGGGACAGTGCACCTTCCTCCCTCTTACAGGACTGAATGTCAAAGACAGGTAAATTAATAAATTGAGCACTGTGTGAATACAGTTGTTATTTGGATCATTTTAGTAAGCGAGTGGGATCCTAGCATTGATTTCCCATCTCTTACAGAATCCTGCAAACAACACATGCAGCTTAGGTCAAGACACTTGCAGCACATAGCAGGCATGAGCAAGACATTTGATATATAGAGGTAAGAAGCACTCTACCTCAAAGGAGATGGAAGGACCATTTATAACACAATTGGAATTAGGTTTTAGTAGCACTTTGAGACTTATGACAGCTCCACTTGTCTCTTGTGTCTTTTTATCCCTTAGGATCAGGGACTGTTCCATTAAGCCCATTTGGACCCCGAAAGATATCCTCAAAAACCTCATAGAATTGAAGATACTCATAGAATACTAAATCCAAAAGTATTCGTCCTGAAGAAAGCGGCTACCCAAGAATCCCGGTGAAACCGGTTGACTGTTTCTATAGTAGTACTGGCTGATAACCAAGACTCTGATACCCTTCACCTACAGAGAAAAGGGCTTGTAAAAAGAAATGTGACCAGTTATCACCACTCATTTTCTCCCCAAAACATTACAGTGGTGAGAGAATTAGGTTTTTTTAAACTGCTCTACTGACCATTGGTCATAGAGTTTCTTTCTTTTTGTTTTTAATGATAAGACAGACGCTTTGGGGGCGGAAACATTAAACATAGACACCGACCTCCACTTTATGTGCACCTACTTGTAGACACTAGGAAAGTGGTTTAGAGAGGATAGGGTCAGGATCTCGACATTCCCTTGTAGTCGGCTCAGCAGCGCTAACTAGGGCCGTAAACATATGGATATGAGATTTTTTACAGATAGGGTCATTTAACTTGTGCTAGGGACTCAGCTTTAGGAATAACTTTGTAAATAAATTAGCCTTCTGTTACTAATGTGTTACAACATGCAATCATGACGGGCAGCATTTAACTGTAATTGTACATGCTACCAGCCATGCAAGCATGGGAGGCTGCTTGTACAATTGATCCCTATGGAGTTCACCTTCTGTATGCTGATAAGAATGCTGTGCAAAAGAGATACAAATGACATGTTTCTGTAAAGCTAGGGATGTCAGTAAAGAGTTTGAAATGGGAAAATGGGATTTTAGCATACATATATAGTTTGCTGTGTGTCTTTAATCAAACTATTAATATTTCAAAATGTTATGATAATTCAATAAAAAACAATGATACCAGTTCACAAAAAAACATAATAATTTAAGAAGCATCACCTTGTTCTACAGCTAGGCTTTTGAAAGAGTTTTTCCCGCCTCAGCGGGGAAGCCTTTACTGCTGACATTTTGCCACTGCTGTCTCAGTCTTCTATTGATGTCATCTGCACTCTTCACACGTCTGATGCATTTTCTATGAAAGTCACACTGCCTGCATGGTGGGGAGACCATTTCAAAGTGGGCACTTCAGCTGTACATGTTGCTTATAAAAGAATCAAAGCAGAACAGAATGTCTCTCGAGATCGCGCCCACCTCTGCTCGAGCAGACATCTGGAAATACTGAAGATTATCTTCGCATCCTTGATGACATTACGTAGCTCGGAGACTATGTTTTCAGATCCACTGGCTTTTGCAACCTTTTCATGGAAAGAGTTTCTCAGTCCTGCACACTGATTTGCATGTTTCTCATTGAATGTCAATTGAAGTGATTTAACCATTTAAATGCATACATTCATAGAATAAATGAACAACAGATTTAAATTGGGATGAACAGATTTATCCATTTATATAAACTAGACGACAAAAACATTGTTGTACAGATGAATTGGAATGAATAGCCCTGAGTATGCTAGGTTGTTGCTTTCATGAAATGCCTTTCTCAGTTCCTCAGTAGAAGCTGACACCATGAATGCTTCCATGAAATCTCTACTCCTTTATTATGCCACAATGTTCTGCTGATCAGGTTTTTGGTTCTCTGAGGCAGGCAACATTTGGTTCCTGGGAGTGGGGTTGTTGCCTGAGACCTGAAAATGTGTGAGCCATGTGGGCAAGCTTTCAAGAAGGTTTTTGAGGAGCAGAAGCTGGTGGATGGATGTTAGGCAGAATTATATGCAGTACCCTTTGGGAACACCACACACAATTAACACTACAAATGACAGTACAAATTCACCTTTGGTAGAAGCTCGTACTACACAGTAAAGTGGTAGCGATGGCTGAGCAGCCAGACTTATCTCAAGAGTAAAGTGAGCAGTATCAATAGTTACACAAAGCACAGCAATTGCTATAATTCAAACATACCCTGACTCAAGGTTTCGGAGTAAAAGAAAATACATTTATTTACACATCAGTTATTAAACATTTCACTATTATAAAGTAGTTGAAAAATCACATTTCTAATACATTACACCACACTCAATAGATTCTGGACAAGTTAGGCTCAAAATGAAGTGTGAGCAAAATGGCACTCCAGTAATAAAAAGGGAGGGAAAGACAAAGTTAGACAGAAGTTAAGTAAGCAGGGCAATCTAGAAACAGTAACTACATTGAGGAAATCAAATCAAGAGGCCAGGGCCAAAGTCAATGGACCAAAGTCTTTGCAAAGGATCATACTGTTCAGGGTAGTTTGTGGCTAAGTCTTTGCCAAGAGTTCAGAACGAAGTTGATCGGACGAAAAGTTACTTTAAAGAATAGAGAAGGACAAGCCATTGGATTGGTGAAAGATTTCCCACATTTTCACCGCGGCTGGACGAAACCAAGAACCGGGTTAGCACAGTACCTTTAGAGCAGAAGAATGCTGTAGCTGAGGCAGACATTCCTGGAAGGTCCTGCAGGCTAACGGTTCCTGAAGTGACTGTCGGATTGAGAAGAAGGAGGAAGACTGGAGGGTCCTGCACTGCCCAGGGAAGAAACCAGCAGCGGAGCAAAGCGACAAATAAAAGGTGCATTCCTTAAAACACAAGCAGGATCCGTTCCTCCTGGCTCTCCGGTTCACTGTAGCTGTGCACAGCAAATTCGAACAGAGGAGGGATGCCTGGCTAGCAGTTTGGTGAACTGGTTGTTCCCACCAGCTCAAGGGGAGAATATTTCTTGCAGATCTTCACTGTCGTAGAAGTTTGGAGATTCGGTCCCACAGCAGGGCTTCACCGGGAAGTTCAGTCGTGGTAGAGGTCCTCTACTGTTAGCTTATCTTCAGTTTTCTCGATCCAGTGCCGACTCTGCCTTCTCAGTCCCAGAGACCTGAATTTTATGCAGTTTTCCCCATTCACACAGCCTGGCTGTGTTAGGAAAGATTTCGTATTGTATGTAATTTTCCTTCCATGTGGCAACCCCCAAACTTTTTGCTGCTCTTTTACACCCTGATCTAGACTCCGCCGCACTCCTCTGGGCTTTCGCTCAATTCTTATGGGGAAACTGACATGCCCTTTAGACAGTCAGTACTGGGAGACTTTGTTTCCCTTAGTCCTTTCCTCATGTTGCAGCTTTTGTGCAACATGAAACGAGTGCACTGTAACTTACTTTACCACAGTCTTGGGTCTCTAGTCATTCCAAAGTCCCTAGCAACCTCTCGCTGGACTAATTATGAACTGTGCCAGGGTGTCATGGACAGGACTGGTGGAAGCTATTGTTTCTCTTGTGTTTTGAACCCTTTTTTGCCATGTTATCCGCGCTTCCCGCGTTTGGCACGAATAGGTGGCCTGGCTCCCAAAATGCCACGAGGTTCTTTGTCCTGTCCGCTGACCGTCTTGCCCCTTCACCTTCCCCCAGGTCGAGCCGACCCGGGTGAGTCCTTATTTGGTCATGCACTTTCCCGCAAAACCGCAAAGCTTTCACAGGCTTTCGCCTGCATTGTGTGTGCCTCCAGGATGTGGGCTGGGATGTCTGTTCCCAAAACACATTCTGGCTGCCAGAGAGTCTAGAATGTCTGGAATGCCTGGGATCACCGTGGTCTGTGATAGGTCCACGTATGGTGTGAGTGTTTGTGAGCAGATCTCCCATTGGGTCCTCTCCCTTTTGGCGCAAAGGGAACTTTGGATAAGAGGAGGCTGAAAACACCACTACCATGTCGATCTCCTGAGTTCACACCGAACAAGGGATAAGGAGCCAAGTATCCTGCAACAAGAAGCTGAGTCGAGGAACCGCTGTTGGCCCGCTAGAAGGTCTGCGAAGGCGCTTCATACCATTGGAATAGTGGGATCAACTATTCCCGGCACCTTCATCAAAGCCTGCAAGTAAGCCTCCCTCTTCGGAAGTATCCCTGGGCCAACCAGTGGGCTGACCAGCTTACGCAGGACGCTTTACTCTGTCACCGCCGTCGTTTGGGAGAAGCCCTCGAAACTTGGTCTACTGCTTGCTCTGCGTCCAGGGCACCCTCACACTGAATTTCGTACACTTGGCATTCCCAGGTCTGAAGTGAGACGAGTGCACCCGGAATAGAGTAAACATGGTTGCCGTGTTGCCCTGCTGTGGTAACAACCTGTGCACGTCTGCTGCATTTGGGACACCCTCGACCCTGCATCCTACTAACACAGAATCTACACGGTGTCGAGACGTCCTGATCATCGCAGCTGAACCTGCCAGCAACGTGAACTGAACTGGAGAAGTCTGGGTCTGCCTGCGTCGGGGACCGGTGAGTAGTCCATACCCCAACCGGTGGCCCCTCGCACAGGAGCCCGTTTCTATTCTACTGCTTTTGCAAAATAGCAACTCTATCCCGCACTCTCAACCTGCCTCTGCCCACAAGTGGATGCCTTGCTTGAGTAGTGGGGACTTGTTCTGCATCGCTTCATTCACCTTCCTGAACTGCCTGAGACCCTTGAAGAGACCCTACTTTATCCATTGGCATCAGCGTGTGCAGGTACTTTTGAGGATAAGGCTCCTCTCTTCGTAGGGCTCGGACTTCCTCCTAGTTAGGTGTATTTCTGATGTCGAACTGGGTCTAATGATTACTTGCACTGCCGGTTTTCCATCCCATCTAGGTGGTCTACATATTACGTGCTCCTATCTCCTTAGACCCCTCGGTCTTGTATATATATTGTATTTATTGTGATGTGTTGGTTTACTTTAGTATTATTGTGATTCTTTGCTATGGTCAATGTTACAAAGGCCTTGTAATAAATGTGTCTATATTTTTAATATAACACCTGTCTGGAGTAATTTGTAAGTGTCCTTGCTTTGTGTGCTCATTGAGGTCTTTCAGTCACCCTCACCCCTCTTGAGACTTAGTCTTGATCGCCGCCATCGCTACCCTGATTGGTCTGGCTTCTCCAAAGGTTACCCTGTTCCAAGAAACTAGGATGCCCCTCCAGGTCAGAGTTAAAAAAAATCATCTTAACAGGCTGTCAATCACACAGCAGGGTGGCTGTCCTGGCGGGATGGTCTCCTAGCCAATCAAACAGGAGTGCGACTTGGGTTACCAAGCGAACCCATAGCAGGCGTCCTAAAACCCCTCCCTTAAATCCTGCCTAAGGAGGGTTTCTGTGTAGAAGCCTGCCAAAGAGCGACGAACAAAGGAACCAAACCTGGTTTGGCACGCAGAGTAAAACACAAGAAAGACCTTTGCAAAAAGAAATGGCGAATAAACCCAGACGGAACCATATAAAAACAAATATGGTCTAACGGGTTTAAGTTCGAGGCTACCAAGATAGCCTTATACAATACCAAGGCTATATAAAATAACTCCGGTAGACAAAATATGGTAGATACCACTGCCACCAGCCAAGTCCTAATGAAAAGGGAACGAAACAATGTTCCATGAGAGAAAGACAAAAAGGGATAACTATTAACCCTTTCTAGTACTCTATGTAAGATAGTGTGCACTGGGTCTGTGGTTTTAAAAATACTAATACAGTCAATGGCAACTTTACATGTTCAGGGAGACAGTAGTCAGTCCCAGAAAATTGAGTATTAGTTAGGAAGTCTAAAAAGACAACCCTGTGTCACTGCACTGAAGGTGCTGTGTAACACATAGTAAAAAGATGATGCCTAGGGAGTAGGTGAGGCTCCACAGTCTATGCACACAAACATGTTAAACACAGAAAGCAAAACACATGTAAGAGTGGGAAAAAAGGCTCACACTCTTACCAGGTGAAAAAGATAAATCCTAGAAATCCAGCAAAGCTGCTGAGGGACTCAGTGGGTAAAGGAAATTAGCCATTCTGGAGAATTCTCCCTAACAATGGAGAACATTGATGCTTTCTGTAGCTATTCATGTTCATCCTGACTTTACAAGATATTGTTCTCTGATGCCCTCTGTCCTTCTGAAGTATTGCCATCTGTCAAGGGAGTAGACGTCCTGGTGTTTTTGATTTATACTAATGAAAACATTTTTTGGTATTTTTGACTCAGAAAGAAAGGCCTACTAACCAGGCCCCCTTTTCAGCAAACTTCATGGCAAAAACATAGTGTGCATGTGTACCCTGCAAAACAGTATCCTGATCAGGAGTGCCTGCTCTCCAGTGGCACTGAGATGGTACAGAGGACACAGGGGGCCACTTGACAGCTGCAATGACATCCAATTCACCACAGTCAAGGGGCTACATTTAAGATATGCACAGCAGTTCCCAAATCACATAACTATGAGAGTTCATATCCTGGCAGCAATCGTCAACTTTAAATATAGGCCGTACCTTAGTTCAAGGTATGGTGGCTAGTATCTCTCATAGTTATTAAAGCCACATCAAATTGGTATCATATATGTGTCAGTTGTGGAATTGATTTGTGTATTCTCCTCAAACAGCCTGGCTCTGCCAGCTTGCAGGTCAAGAGACTCAATGGCTGGACCTCTCCTTTGAATCTTTGTGAGGTCTGGTATAAAATCTCTCCAGCAGGAATGCCTCTCAAGAGGAGCTGTTATGGGAAACAGACATCATAGGGCATCCCATCCCAAAAGGGATAGCCACACACCAGGGTGCTGCATATCAAAAAGTTCCTTTGATGCTACTGACTAAGGAATGGGGCAGAGCTAGTGTAGACAGAGGGAGATCAGCATAGATGAAGGAAGATTCCACCATCTTATTCCTCTCTATAGCTCTCTTACTCTATTTCCCCACCACTTTCTTTAACACAAAACACTATGGGTGTTATGTCAAAGCTCTCATCTATTGAGGTAAACAATGTGCCTTCCAGAGCAAAGGCAGGCTCTGCTCCCTAAACACTCCCAGGGCACATTGGGGGTGACTCTTGCTGAGGTCCAGGACCTGTCACGCTTCACCAAACCTCCCTGGCTGGTAGAACACACACTGAACAGGCTCATCCTGCCCAAGAGCCCCTGAATTGGATATCACAGTACCTGGATGACCAGGTCAGCCCAAGCTCCCTGTTCTGCTGCCTCAAACTGGTCAACCTGCAGTTGAACTGTGCTAAATGCACTCAAACCAGAGGGAATCGCCAGTACTGCTTTTGGATCTCGATCAAAATTGAACTGCAACTGCATTGCACTTGTCGCACCTGCTCGCTGCTGCATTGTAACAAGTGGAGAACTTCATCTGTTCGGTCAAACAACCTGCTTGCCACTGTGATCCAAACTCGAACTGCATCGTCTTCAAACCCTACAATGGAGTATCGAGATCACTGCATCAAAGCAATGTATCTCAAATAACAGAGAATAACAGAGAAGTGGCTGTTGGCGGTATTTCCATGGCAGAACTCTACACATAAACATTGTGGTGCACTACCTTTTCCACATCAAGCCCCTACACACTAGAGAAGTGAGGCAGAAGCGCGGGCACACCATCTCTCTCCGCCCTTGTGCAATCTCACAATATGATGTTGCCACATGCCCTTGCTGCTTACACTCTCACATTGGAGTACTGTAAGGTGTGGTGTTCTAACCATGTATGCTTTGTTTTGAAATGGCCCAGAACTGTGACTCATAGTCCACTGATTATGTTCCAAGTTAATGGTGTCCCTAAAAATGAGGTCTGAGGATGCAAAGCACAGCAGAGTGGACAACATGATGACACTTGGAGCACTCTCTCACAATATGAGGTTGGTACATGAACTTGATATTGTAAGTGTTATAGATTGTTTGTCTTGTTCTCCCGCTGTCTTGCCTCCCTTGTCTTTTCACGCCTAGAAATATTTGTGTATAGGCACGTTATAAATGATTTATCATATCATAATACCTGAACGATCAATTTATAAGTGTTCCATGTTATATCAATTACATAGTGGTACTACTTAATAAACAGTAACATATAAATTCATTGGCCCTCATTACGACCCTGGCGGAGATCCATGGTGCAATTTGCACCATGGTCCATGGCGCTAAGCTGCCAACTCGGCCATGGAGGTTGGCGGACTTACCGCCCCATTCCGACCTTGGCAGGGCGGTAAGTCCCCAATCCCCATTTACCCTTCCCCATTCCCATTTTTGCCCCATAGGGTATAATGGGAGTGGGGAAGGCGTTAATTACGCCACCGTAAATTACGGTGGCGTAATTAACAAGTCCCGTAGCGCCATGGATTTTTCCGCTTGCAAAAAGCAGGCGTAAAAATCACCATGGCGCTACGGGAACTCGTAGTCGGGCGGAAAGGTACGCCATGCATTACGCCGGCGTAAACCCCTTTCCGCCAGGGTCCTAATGAGGGCCATTGTGATTAGTCAGTCATAAACTATATTCACAAATGTCATAGCAGCAATAAAAAGTCTTTGTCCTATGTTGAGAGCAGAGAATACCACAACCATTGCCAAAGGGGCAACACATTTTAGCCATGTCATTCCCAAATAAATGTGCATGGATCACACACACCACACATAAGTGCTGTAGTGTCTGTGTTTCCGTTTCCTGGTTGCAAAAGTAACCTTGCATTTCCTGCTTTGGGAGTTTTTCTCTAGCACCAAGAACATCCTTCATTGGGAGCAAATTAAACTTTATTCTGAATATTGCATCCTACATTTTCTAGAAGAATGCCCACGTAAATAAAATGGCATTGTTTTAAATGCATGACCATCTAATCTGACATGATCACTCATCTTAAAGGTACACAGCTTCTCCCAATTCTGGATCCAATCAATTTCCTTATATCTTTACTTTATGTAGGGAGAAAATCAGTTCATCCTTTGAGGAAGATATCAGTGTTAACATCGTAATACATAATTCTCCCAACAAATGTAGTATCTTACAAGAGCCAGGCTTCCAAACACCTCTCAATTTTTGAAATCTGGTGCCACTAGGGGGTAAAAGCAGGCCTTTAGACAATTGAAGGTGTCTCCAATCTATATGTGTCTGCAACAATATCAGACCCAACTCATGTCTGATTGCAGGCAATGGAGTACCCTGAGATAATAACAGTACTTTCTTCCAAAAATTGTCATCAAACCTTTCCCAATCAACCACAGCTTCCAAAGGATCTGTTAGTGGTTTTATAAACATCCTTAACAATATGTTTCATACCCTTGCCCCAGCTTACCAGCCCAAAGCTCCCAAATATGTAAAACTATATACAATCTCCAATATTTAATTCTTGAATACCAATTAAAAAACTGTCTTCATTATAATCGTCTTGGGATGGTTCATGATTAAAATGTTTAATTTCAAGATGTTCAATTTCAAATCCAAGTTGTTTAACTATTCGTGAACTTCTGTCAGTGTCCTCTGTAGCCAAATTTGCATACAATCAAACAATACTATGTCATCAGCATATAATAAGTAATAGATTGACACAGAACACCAATTCACTTAATATACATGCTCAGATCGGATACATACATGTTAAGCGGGAAGTGGGCCAACACGCAACCCTAATGAATGCCCCTATTACTGTTAATCCAATCTGAGCATGTGCTGTGCTAGTCGAGCCTAATCCCCTTTCTAGTATCCGTATAGAATAAGTCTTATTATATATTATTATTATATAAGGCTTCTGAGCATCCCTGCTTCCTCATTTTACCCCAAAGTCTGCTTTAATTATGCAGTCAAATGCCATACTGATATGGAGAAACGTCAAGTAAAGTTGCCTTTTTGCTATCACAAATTGTTTCCCTACTAAACTAATTACCAGACAAATGAGTGAGGTGCTTGTACCACTCTTAAGCCCTGATTGATATGTATCCATGCAATAAGTGGCCATAAGTGAAGTTTCCTTAAAACAAAGGATGGGTATATTTGATATGCAGCATTCAATAATGAAATTGTGGGATATTTAGTAGGATTTAACCCGTCACCACTTTTAGAAATCAATATTACTATAGCATCTCTCCATGAAGGTGGTATTGCACGTTGATCAATTATATTTAAAAATAATTACAAAAAGACTGTTGACCAAATCTGCGAGACAGATTTTAATGTAAGATTAGACAGCCAATGAGAGCCGACAGCATTCAAAATGTTTTCCTTGTTAATTGCACATTCAATGTTTTCCAATTCAGTACTCAAAATATCCCAACGGAAGAAACACTGAGTTTGTCAATTTTCAACTTTGGCCTAACTAATTTTCCAGTGGCTTCAGAATATAAATTCCCTATATATGATTCCCAAGTTTCACCTGAGATGGGTTGCACTTTCATATAGTTCTGCTGGGCCATTGCCTTCATCAAAGACCAGAACTGGGAGCCATCTCTATTATATAAGCAGCTCAACATGGCTTCTGCATTTTTCTGAAACTTTAAATATCTGAACACCTTTGACCAATTTACATAATACTTATTTTTTTTATCAGCAAAGCACCAGTGGCACTGGCCTTCCAAGCACATCTTATTTGCCTCCTAAGGGCCTTTTTTTGGCAATTCACCTCATCAGACTTTTGGTTAAGAGGTTGTCTATTTATCGACCCATTTAAACAATTATTCGATTGCAGGCCTTTCAAAAGCCATTGCATTAGGTGTCCAAATTCTGCAGGGGTTACCTGTGAGAACCATCCTTCCTGGCAGCAGCTATGTACGCCATATTACAGCATGACCTCTCTGCCTTGTCTCAACTTCTAGTGGCTGGGTAATCCATAATATGGTGAGATTCACTTGGCCATGGCATTCGTGTTTTATTATTTCCAAGCTTCTGCAGGCACTGGTCATATCACTGGAAACAAAAATGTAATCTAAGGTGGAGTGTACATCCGTATTAGACCATGCATGTTGTGTAGGAATGTCACCTGAAAGATTACCATTTTGTATACACAGTTCCCAATCATCACATTCTGATCTAATTATTTGACCTCTAAGTCTAGAACTCTCCTGAGATTTTCATACACCTTCACTCTTGTAATATCTCTCACCAAGCCATTTACTATTTAGGTCACCAACCACTACACAGCTCATCCCTTCCTCTGGGGCATAGCTTTCCAAAAGAAGTGAAATAGCATGTACAAAGTCAATGATGTTCATTGCGCTGGGATTGTAGTACCCATTAAGTAATACACATAGGGCCTCATTACAGGTCGGACGGTCCGGAATTAACAGTGGCGGTAAACCGGCCGCCACTGTTAATTCCGGACCGCCCGATCCCGACTCCTGCAGGCGGGAGGTGATGTTTCCACCAGGTGTGACCTGGCGGGTTTAACACCGCCCGCCTGCGGGCGGACGTGGAAACACCGGCACCATCACGAGATGGTGCCGGTGTTTCCACTTCCCCATTCCCATTGAGTCCTATTGGACTCAATGGGAATGACGATTTACCGAATTCCGCCTTCGGAAGTCCCAGTACACCAGGGTCGTAATGCCCTGGTATTTCCGGAGTCACAGAGGCGGAATGGTAATAGGAGTCTGGCGGTAACCAGGCGGTTTTACCACCTCGGTTACCACCGGACTCGTAATGAGGCCCATGCTCTTTGCACCAATTGCACGACATCCTACCGGTCAATTTAACCCCTACTATATCATTTCTACCAATTTGTAACTTTTACATTATGAGTCCTGAATCACAGTTCCAAACGGCTGCCCTCTATCACCCCTTCTAGCTGTCGCAAAACAGAGACCAAAGCCATCAAGCAACAGCATATCAAGAAACCATGTTTCTTGCATGCACATTACATCCCCCATTAATCATAAGTCATAGTCTACATCTAAATGTTTAATACCTTGCGTATTCCACATCACCAGCTTATGTTTGGCTTCAAGACTCATGATTTTTGTTGGAACCTGCATCATGCAAAGAATTTAAAATGTGGGCCCAATCAGATACAACTGATCTTTCCACACCTGTTTTATTACCAGCGTTGAGGTCCCTGTTCGCTGTTTTCTTAATATTAATCACTAATGAACCTCGAGGTATCGGGACACGTTTACTTACTAATGTGTCCGGAGGAACCACTTGCCTACCCAGATTAGTAGAGTCCACAATTTCATAACGTAGATGGTTCATGGATGATGTCTCAGCCAAGATTTTTTTTTCCAACATTGGGAGATTATCTATGAATTTCACTTGTGCAAAGTCTTTTGCTGTTTTTAGTTGTAAACTTGGAATTTCTCCAAAGAATGTCAGGAGATATTGTCTGTTTAAGAGAAAATAGTTCAAGTCTCCTCCTTTTTGAAAACCTTCAGCTTGATGATTAGGTGCCCCTGCATCAAGCTCAGCAGTTGCTCTTTTTGGATACATAAAAGGCTCCTAAGCTCTTGCATATGACAGGCGTTCCACTGCAGAATGAGCAGGCTTAGATAATTGGCCTTTATCCAGGGACTTGTTCTATTTTTCTTCAAGAGATAAGACTACCGGATAGACATTATCGACTGAAGTTGGCTTTTGCTGAATCGGAATGAATGGAGGTGCAGTAGGTGTCATTCTTGAGTGCAGAGCAGCTATATGACTGAGCACTTCTACAATCGTAGTTGGGGGGGCTAAATCTACTTCTGCATCTATGTTTAAATGCTGCATAAGAAAGTTCAGTTCTTCATCCAATTCCGCAGAAAGGATAGTTGATAGAAATAGTTCCCTCAAACTATTTGATGCAAAACTTTTCTTGACTTTTAAGAAGTTTGTGATTGCTCATTTGCCTTTAATTGGAAAATTGGTATTTTTGAATTTCTTTTCTGCTTTGATTTTAAGCCATTAGATGGTAAACCAGCCTCTGCTGCAAAGACCAGCTCTTTGTCCTTGCCTATGTTATTAGATATCACATCCTTGTCTTCATCCAAAGGTGCAAATACGATCACTTCTCCCTTCTCCATAGTCACTGAATTAGTTGGCGAATTCAGGGTGTGCAAAAACATTATTGAAATCTTATTACATTGTCGAGGTAGGTTTTTGAGTTTTTTCACCTTGTTTTTTCTTGTGGTTTTATGGTTCAATGCCTCTTTCGGATTGACTTCGTCTGAACAGCTGTATCATCTCCTAATGTCAACACACCCAGTGATAGATCCTCGTCCTACCCTCCAGTTTTCTAACCTATGCATAGTTCTTGAGTAGATTATTTGGTGGAACTCTCAAACATACTCACATCAGTAAAAGCAATCTGGAGGCATGGTCTGAGAGAAATTATCCTGACAAGAGACCCCTTTCAGATAATTGGATTCAGCTGGTACAGCTCCTGGACAATGTGATTTTCCTCCTCAGAAATAATGAATGGTCTACCGCAGGCCATGAAAATAATTCCACAAAGTGTATTTTGGTGCATCATTCTTTTAGCATTGTGAGCACATGCCGTTATTCATATTGCATTACATCATGCCCTTTTTCCATAGAATTTAAGATCTGAGATAGGACTGGAATTGAGAAAGCATCAATCAGGCGATCCCCCTGATTCATATCCATAAATAAACGTGACCCGTTCCTATTCCCCATCTCTATATGGGGTGTGTTGTCAAATTTACCAGATATGTGTATAGAATCCTCATGATCCTTAATAGATTCCAAACCGGCCTCGTGTCGCTATTGGTCCTCCGTTTGCAGGGCATGATTATACAGAATGAGAGAGGATTCCACTTTAGGTGTCATCCTATGCAGAGCAAACTCCTCCCTAACATCCCATGAAGGAGAACAGGATGGCTGTCAATCCATCGAAAGCCGCACTTGCCTAGAAATTTCATGTGAAATAACCGGGCTAATACTGAGACATCCGAAAGTAAGTCTCTGTTCTGACAATTAATCAGATCTTCAGGATTTATGCACTCAAGGGAGCCCATTGCTCTGTATTGCAGGTCGCGTCACCTCGGTGTCAGGCACAGAAGTATTGAACACATTTAAGGGGGTGTTCAGTCTTGTTGCATGTGTCCTTTCCCCCCCACCACTACATGGGCCATTGGTATTGAACACATTTAAGGGGGTGTTCAGTCTTGTTGCATGTGTCCTTTCCCCCCCACCACTACATGGGCCATTGTTAGGACCGTTGATTGAATTTTAGTTGTAATGCTCTTTGAGATCTTAGCACTACGAGATATAATCCCATCCTTGTGGGACATTAAGTTCAGTTGGACAGTAGCCCCCTTGCTGGCGGAAAGGAGGTCATGATCCTTGTGTTTCATTTAGCTCTATAGTCCGTATGCCATTTGTGTACACTAAACAAGGCTTGTACTGGTAGAGACAAACTTATACATAAATGCCCAGTCACACCTTCACTGAGCACAATACCTTGTTGCACTTGAAACAATCCTAAATAATAGTAGTCGGACCACCAGTCACCTACAGCCTGCCAGACTGCACAACTGCAAACGTGAGCTCACTTCTGCTCACTGCCTGCACGCGCTCAATTCTGCAGACTGTTCTTTGTAGAATTCAGGTGCAATGAGTTGAATACCAAACTCCAGACACTACTAGTGAAACCATGAACAGCAAGCCAAGTACCACTGCCCCCACTTCAGCTCACATCAGCGTTCCTCCCTGTGTGCATTCTGCACTGCAGATTGAGCATTGTAGTATTCAGGTGTGATGAATTGAATACCAAACGCCAGTCACTGCTAGTGGAAAAGCGAACAGCATACCAGGCACAACTGCACAATTGAGCTCACTTCTGCTCACTGCCCAACCCAAGAGACCCCTTCTTTGAAAGGCACAGTTCTACAGGTGATTAGACTAAAGTAGCCTTGCTTTGGTGATAAAATCCTTATGTGCTTTTCCTTCAGACATAATACCAAAAGTGCTTTGTGTTAAAAGAAGTGTAGAGGACAGAAAAGAAGAGCGATTTAGAGAAAAAGCAATATGATTTAATCTTCCTCCAGCTGGTCTGAGGTCCCCTGTCTGCATGTCATGACCACAGTCCCAACAGTTGTCCCAGGTCCTCCATCAACCGATACTTGTGTGACCTTGATGCACATTTGGCTTACAGTACTTACAGGCTTACAGTACTCTCTTCCATGATGGCTGCTGGCCCTAAGGCAAGATAATGTAAGCCTAAATTGTAGTGAGAAGTCCCACATCAAGGCAGCCATATTTCCCCACAAGCTTATAAAACCCCACCCGAACTAGCACATGTGCTGAGCATTCCTTAGCTTAATGCTAGCATTCTTCATCAAGGAATTCTTCACTAAGAACGTACCTGCTTCCCTACTGCCAAATCAGATCTGTTCTCCTGTTCCCTGCAGTTGCTGCATTCCCCTCAAAACCTATGTAGAGGAGCAGCTGAATGCCTCTGCAGGAAGTCCCGCCCCTATTCTGCCTATATGGAAAATCAGAAATTGCGACATGCGCAACGCCAGTGATGATGCCTATTCCACAAAGAGCCTTTGAGACAAGGTATCCACAGAGAAAAGGTATACACAGAGAAAACCCTACATGACATATCCCTGACTAGATGATGGTCTCCTGAGGGAGATCCCTGAAGAGGTGTGAAGATGTGAAAAGGAGAGGCTGGTGACATCACAAGAAATGAGCGTGACGCACTGAGAAGGCTGACTGAAGAAGAAAATGCATAGACCTTATATAATCTGATGATGAAGTAAAGAATGAAGAAGACTTTCATGTGCGGAATGAAGATCCTCCATCCCATCCATTGCACAATGTATTGCCTCAATTAAAAGGACCATAAGGGTTCACCTTGAAGACACAAGACACCGGTGAGACCGCAGCCTTGTTTGTAACAGAGTCATGAGCATAAGCCTTGCTTACCTGCCGCAGATAAAAACTCCAATGCATGCCACCCAGAAACCTACGGAGGAAGAGGAGATCATCATAACTGCCAAAAGACATTAACTACAAGAGACATCTTAAGTGCATCGAAAACTACATTAGCAAAACAGGCGGCTAAGCAATGCTTACTGCACAGCAGAAGACTACAACAGTTGCGCAAGACTAAGAGAGATTTAACTGCACAGAAAGCCACACTGGTGGCTCAGAGACATTTTGACAACACAGAAGGCCACTAAAAATGTACAAGGGCGCTTTGAAACACAATTTACTTTTATTTATAACTGCCAAACAAATGCACAATAAATAAATAAACAAATAATCCAGAAGAGGACTGCAAGAATTATCCTTAACCTGAAGCCCAGGGACTGCATCTCTCCCACCCTGGTATCTCTCCATTGGCTCCTGGTTTCAGCAAGTATCAAGTTCAAGACCCTCTGCATCATCCACAATGCCTTCTGGGGCCAGGGTCCTCACTATATGCAACTGGTTCTGCGTAAATATCCTCCTTTAGAGCCCTTAATTCATCTACGTCTAACTTTCTGAGGGCCAGATGCTTCTCCAAGCAGAGAATTGGGGGTGGTACTCTCTCCTCTGCATGTGCCTCCCTCTGGAACAGGCTCCCTGCCCCTCTCAGACTTGAGCCGGAGCATCTGAAGTTCCGGATGTTGCTCAAGATCTTCCTTTTTCTCCACTGATTTCTCACTCTCGCTTCCTTGCTAAACTACCAGTCTGCTGCCCAGAGTGGTTGCATGGTATCCTCAGAACCTCACAGGGTACCAGGCTTACACTGCCTCCTGGCCTACTGTGCACTTAGGGGCTGTAACAGTCGCTCGTACAACCCTCTTGTCTCCATGCGCTTCGCTGGCTGCACTTACTCAGAACCATGTTTCCCTGATAGCATTTCCCCTACCCAGTCCCCTGCAATTCCCCCCTTTCCCTTCCCCATGCACTTCTCGTTGTCGCACTTGCATTATCCGAATAACTTAGGGCCTAGTAGGATTGTTTGTATTGTTTTCCCACTGTGTACCCTCACTTGCTTTGTGGCGTCCAGAAACAGTTGTATTCAGGTGCATTATAAATAACATATCATAGAATATAATAACTAGCCCACACAAGCACGTGTTACACCAAGAAGATGAGTCTTACACCTTCAGCATGCCATTCGGGATCAGGGTAGGAAATGGTGGGAGACTATTCAAAAGGTGTTCCAGGGTGTCCATACAGGACTGACAGGGGAGCATTACACAAAGTCTCAGTCTTTCCTGGGTGTCATGGAAACCTCTGAAGTTGAACTGTTGTCCAAACTGTTAGGGGAGCTCAGAGCAGAGGTCCATGCAGCTATGTCGGAAACCGATGCCAGTGGGAGCTAGTTTTCAATGGGAAACATACTGATGATCTAGCTATAGGCCCACGTTTTCCTGAAAAACATATCCAACTCCCTTCTTTTTTTATTTTTATTAATCATATGGTTTTGATTACTCAAACCTTTGCTACATCAAGGAATTCCCATTTTACAAAATGTTCAGTTTACACTCCCAATATTAAAAAAGAAGAAACAGAAGACAAGATTATTTTTTTTAACAAAATACTAGGGAGCTCCCTTATAACTTTAAATACATTCTCTGCACATCCTTCTCAAATCAAGATAAATAGACCAGTTCAGGTATACGTAGTAGCTCAAAGTCAATGTTAGGGTGCTCCTATAACATTAACCCCCAAAGACACTGTTGATTTTACTTGCATCGCCAGCAGTTCAAAAAGGGCCTTCACAAAGGCTAGTAGGGCCAGGGACAACGATGTTCATTCACTCGACATCAGGTATCCCCACATCTCTTTCAGTGTTGAAGTCGAAGCTTCAACTAGATATTTACCCAACCATTTACTGCCTAGATCAGCACAAACCGGGCATATCAAAGTAAGTTGCATCAATGTCTCTCGTCAGAAGCACAGAGACGACATTGATAAACACATAGATTTAGTGGTTTCCTTTTGTTGATGACCTCTTTTGTTGGGTAGATGTTCATTCTCACTCTAAGGAAGTTACCTCGCTTACATTTACACAGGAATTTAGTTATATAGGTTGGGGCTGAACCTCTTATTCCTACTCCCATAAAGTTATCACCATATAATTTATAGATTACTCTACCCTCTAAGGAGTATAGTTTTCTTTTAATCCTCGCTGGATTTACTTAGAGCAATTCTGTTGATTCACCCAGATACAGTAATATGTCCAGACATAGTGACTGTCAAGATTCCAAGAGGTGGTCAGTTGAGCTTGTTAAAGCCAAACCTATAGCCGCCAAGCCCCCCTCTCTTATTTCTGCTGTACATTTCTTGAAAAGTGACAGACTTTTCCAAAGTGTGAGCGAGTACAGGGATGTGAGTCCAAGTTCCACCCTAATCATCTGAATTGGGACAGAATTCGGGAGCTGATAGGGAGAACAAGGTTTCTGCGCCATAAGTCAGGATTGCAGCCACCTTGAGGCAGAAAAGGGGTAGTTTGCAGCACACTATGGCTGAATTGCAGACAGACAGTCAGATATAAGAAAGGTATAAGAGGTTGCTCAGGGTAGCCTGAAGGAGAGTTGCATGTCATCAGCGTAACACTGGAAGTTAGAGATGAAAGTGACAATCACACATACCAGCGCAGCCATGTAGACCTTGAAGAACCAGGTGGCTAAGTTAGAACCCTGGGAAACACTGCAGGTTGAAAGAGTGAGAGTAGAAAGAAAAGACCCAAGTTCCACCTGGGATGGACGGCCGGAAAAGAATGAGGTTACCCACGCCAGAGCCTGACCTGTGATTCCCAGGGTGTCACGGTGACGTGCAATCAGGATGGTGTGGTTTACCGTGTCAAAGGCAGAGAAGAGGTCAAGAGGAATGAGGACAGAGGGGTGTTAGTGTCGAGATTTAAGAGCAGGTCTTCACAGGTATTCAGAAGAGCATTTTCCGTTCCTCTGGATGCTCTCTAGCCAGACTGATGGTTGTGGAGGCAACCAGCAGATTCAGTGTTGAGGGTGAGCTGAGAGATAGCCAGCTTCTCTAAGAGTTTGTCCAGGAAGGGGGTGATAGAGATAGGGCGGTAGTTTTCTGGAATGGAGGGGTCGGCAGAGGGTTTCTTAAGCAGAGGGTGCACAATGGAGTGCTTAAGAGAAGATGGGAAAACTCTAGTTGCAAAAGAGAGATTGCAGTGATCAGCCAAGGCTGGAGAAAGAGAGTCAATGTTGTACTTAATGGTTTTGGAGGGGCAGGGGTCCACCTGTTTGGATGAGGCCTTCATAGATCAGACTTTTCTGGCGATCTCATCAGGTGTAATGGGATTGAGAGAAGAGAGGAGAAGTGGTAGAGTGGCAAAGGGAGGCTCCAGAAGTGTTGGTGTATGATGTGGTGTGGAAGTGAGAGAGAAAAGGATGTCTTGCGTTTTTTCAGTGAAGTGTGCAGCCAGGGCCGAGCAAAGGTCCTGGGTGGGTTTGACAGAGGAGCAGGAGGGGGAATATTCAAGATTACCAGTAAGTAATCTGAGTATTACCTCCACGTCCCTCTTTCTCGTCCAGGTACTTACCTTTGAGTTGTACCAAAGCAGAAACAGGAAGGACGCCCATGCCCACCACAAAAGACACAGACACCAAAGGTAATGCGAAACCCACCCAACACCAATTTATTCAAGATACAGCAAAAAGCCAAAGGCATGCTGACCATGACTCCTATCACCGCCTCAACCAGACACAGCCTCCAGACACCCACACCAAAGGACCTAGACTGGTGCCCCTCCGTTTTGAGTTGGTAATGCAGAATGAATGTATTAGGTGTAGCTCATGTGGCAGCTCGGCAAATATCCAACAAAGGTAGCCCCCGCAGGCCTGCCCATGAGACGGTCACCCCTCTTGTAGACCGACCCTGGACCCAAGCTGCAGTACAGGGGCCCAGGGACTCATAGAATCAAAGATTAGTCCACCGGCTAATCGTTGGAATGGAAGCCTGGCAACCACAGTCCCCTGCCCCCTGATCAGTGAGACAAAAGGACTCTCTCTGGGACAGATAATGTAAAACCGCCAGCTTGGCATCCAGACAATGCCAAGCCTCCCCCCTAGGAGAGGATGGAGCAAGAAAGAAAGCTGAGATAACCACTTCCTGAGACCGATGGAACCAAACGGCGACCTTGGGCACAAACGAGGGGTCACAGCCCAGCACCAAAGGCTCCTCCTCGACCACTAGAAACAGTGGCCTACGCAAGAGGGCCCTGATTTCCCCCAAATGCTGAGCCAAAGTAATGGCAATCAGGATGTTAGTCTTCAGCAACAACTATTTCATCTCCACCTCCTCCTGTGGCTAAAATGGAGGCTTCTGCAATATGGACATGACCAAAGGAACGTCCCACGGGGAACCCCAACTGGGCCCAAAGGATGAGTACCTGCTACCCCTTTCAAGAGCGTTGAGACCTGAGCCTCACCCCCTACCAGAGAGGACCAGGAAATCTGGAAAGCCCGAATGGCAGACCACTGAGAACAGAAAGTAGAGACCACCAACCCCTTCTCCGCCCCTTCATTAAGAAATTGCAAAATGTCTGGGATGCCACACTCCAGTGCCAGGACACACTTCAGGTGACACCAAGCCAGGAAATCATCCCAATGACGGTCAGAACTTAAGTGTAGAGGACTGACGCACCCTCTGAACCATCCCAGCCACCGCAGCTGAAAGGCCTAATGCCAGGAGATCCCTCCTCTCCGTTTCCAGAACCCACAACGGATGAGAGAGGAGAAGGGGGACATTGACCACCTGCAATGCAGACGGCCACCTGAGCAACACCCAAGGAGAAGCTAACTGCATCTCCAGAAGGCCCGGGAACCACCCCCTCTGAGGCCAGTAAGGTACCACCAGGATAAACACAAGTGGAGATGATCTGATTGTGCTGATGACCTGCAGAATCAGGGGATTTGGAGGAAAGGCATAAAGAAGCTCTGAGGGGCCAAGTCAAGGGAACAGCGTCCACCCTCCCCACAACCCCTAGGGGGGCAGAGTCCTCAAGCAAAACCAGGAAAGTTGAGAGTTGCAGGGGGAGGCAAAGAGGTCCATCCAGGGATGCCAAACCACCGACACACATCCTGAAAAACCTTGGGACAAAGAGACATCTCTTCTGAGACCGGAAACACCCTGCTGAGCCGGTCCACAGTCACATTGTCCACCCCCCGGATATGGACCGCTCTCAAGGAGACCAGGTGTGCCGTGCCCCAGGTCCAAATGGACAAAGCCAGATCCTCCAGGGAGCGGGACCCCGTAGTCTCCTGATGGTTGATGGAAGCAAGAGCCAAGGTGTTGTCTTTCCGAACCATAACATCATTCCACTAGATCGAAGACCTGAAGACCACCAAAGCCCTAGAACACCTGATAACTCCTTCCAATTGGAGGAGGGCAGCTTGAAAAGAAAAGAGTTCCAGTGAGCACGGAACGTACTCAAAGGTAAGTGCTGGGAAGAGGAATGGGGACATGGAGGTAATGACTTATTCATTCAAATGGATGTTAAATTAATTTTAATACATATTACATTCACTTCAATGTGTGCAATATTAATTTCAATGGGTTTCATATTCATTCCATTCTATGTCCTATTCACTTCAACATGTGTCATATTCATTTCAATGGGTGTCATATTTATTTCAATGCATGTCCTATTCACTTCAAAGTGTCTCATATTCATTTCAATAGATGTCATAATTATCTCAATGCATGTGCTATTAATTTCAATGTGTGTTTTATTGATGCCAATACATGTTATATTCACTTCAATGTGTGTCATATTCATTTCAATGGGTGTCATATTCATTTCAATGAATGTTATATTCACTTCAACCTGTTTCATATTCATTTCAATGGGTGTCATATGCATTCCAATTAATGTTATATTCACTTCAACGTGTGTCATATTCATTGCAATGGGTGTCATATTCATTCCATTGCATGTTCTATTCACTTCAAAGTGTCTCATATTCATTTCAATAGATGTCATAATTATCTCAATGCATGTGCTATTAATTTCAATGTGTGTTTTATTGATGCCAATACATGTTATATTCACTTCAATGTGTGTCATATTCATTTCAATGGGTGTCATATTCATTTCAATGAATGTTATATTCACTTCAACCTGTTTCATATTCATTTCAATGGGTGCCATATTCATTCCAATTAATGTTATATTCACTTCAACCTGTTTCATATTCATTTCAATGGGTGTTATGTTCATTCCATTACATGTCCTATTCACTTCAACGTGTGTTATATTCATTTCAATGGGTGTCATATTCATTCCATTACATGTCCTATTCAATTCAACATGCGTCATATTCATTTCAATGGGTGTCATATTTATTTCAATGCATGTTCTATTCATTTTAACGCATGTCTTATTCATTCCAATGCATGGTATATTCATTCAAATGCATGTTATGTTCACTTCAACGTGTGTCATATTAATTTCAATGGGTGTCATATTCATTCCAATGAATGTTATATTCACTTCAACCTGTTTCATATTCATTTCAATGGGTGTTATGTTTATTTCAACGTGTGTCATATTTATTTCAACGTGAGTCATATTTATTTCAATGGGTGTCATATTCATTCCATTGCATGTCATATTCACTTTAACATGTGTCATATTCACTTGAATAGGTGTCATATTCATTCCATTGCATGTCATATTCACTTCAACGTGTGTCATATTCACTTGAATAGGTGTCATATTCATTTCAATGTGTGTCCTATTCATTTCAATGCATGTCTTATTCATTGAATTTCAGTGTATGTCATACTCATTTCAATACATGTCATACTCATTTCAATAAATGTTATACTCATTTCGATACGTATTATAGTCATCTCAGTGTATGCCTTACTCATTTCACTGCATGTTGTATTCACTTCAATATGTCACATTCACAAAGGTGTAATTTTGACTTGAACGGCCCCCCATAGAGGTGGAGCTCCCTGTTACTCACACAGTGTCCCCAGGCACGCCTCAGCCAGGCCACTGCCTCTTCCTCTGCTTTTTTCTTAAAGGAACAATTACAATGTCTTTGCTGAGTCTCATGAGCACAACCGGACTTGCTCAATACCGGCAACAATATAAAAGCAAACCAGCTTCTTGCCAACAGATTGACACTTGGCGACACTTTCGGCCCTATTAGTATGCATTCAAGTTCCGTACCCACCGGTCTAGTCGCTGGCCGTAGGGTTCGGAGCATGGGGTGGGGGCAGGAGTTTTTGTAGAATGATAATAAGCAGCGCTCGGCTTTTCATGGATTCCCATCTGAATTAATCTCCGACGGTGGGAGCCAATTTTCATCTCAGTTCTGGGATCGTTGTGCCCAAGTTGATGTATATCTGTCTACCAGCCATCACCCACAAAAAGACGGGCACACCAAGAGAATGGCAGAATATGTTCATAACAGCATCATACATAGCTCAGCGGGCATTTCTCTTTCTATATGGAACACACCCACAAACATCATCTACCAGACACCCTTGAAATGCCTGCTGTCAAAGATCAGCACACAACAATACAACACACTTTGTACCAAACCAGGCAGAAACTCCAACATACTTACGAGACTTATGAATGGCTTACAGACCAGAAAAGAAGACCAACTCCGAACTATCAGGTGGGCATTCAGATATGGCTGGCTATCACACATATCCACATAAAGGGGCCTCGGAAATGTCGCCCTCTGTATATCGGCCTCTATCCTATTAAGGTTATAGTGGGCCAAACACTTGCAGCTCTGTACGTGTGTCAACTCCCATACCAGTAGACAGTGACCTTGAATATGAGGTACATAGTATCTTATATTCAAAGAAACCAAAACAAATTCTATACTACCTAGTGGATTGGGAAGGATATAACACACTGGATAGGTACTGGGAGCCTGCCTCACATGTTCACGCTCCACACCTGGTAACCTGCTTCCACCATGACAACCCTGACACACCAGGGCCGGGAACAGGAGCTTTGAAGGGGCCTGGGAGGGGGTGCTGTCATGACTACAGCCCTGACATTTTTCCAGGGCCTCCGTCAACCCATAAATGGGCAACCTTGAAGCACACTTGGCTTTGTAAGAGGATTCAATTCAACACTACAGCTAAGTCAATGCCTAGTCTGGGATACTGAATGGAAACCCTTATTGATAGATCTTTATGTCCAGTTCATGCGTTCTGGATGACTACCCCTATATAACACCCCTCTCTTGGAATACCCCTGACCCCACTGAGCCAAGAAGTAGTTCTGTTTTGCAAGTTAAAAGGTTTATTTGAGAATTTAAACAATATATATATATATCACACTTTATAATTAATTAATAATTGAATATCACACTTAATCTGAGCAGTAATCAATAATGGATAGTCTGGCACTGGCACACTTGTGAATAGGAACAGAAGAATAAGGTGTTAGAGAATGCTTTATATAAGTTCAGATGGATGTAATGTTGAATGAAAGGCAGTACAGAAAATACTCAAAATGATTTCACCAAAACAATGTAATCACTTTTCTCTGGCAATCCACTCCCCCCCTTTATGCAATGCAAGGAAATGGAAGGAAAGCACACAGTTCTCAGAAATGCAATCAAATGTAATTCAGTTCACCCCAGCAAGCTTAGACCACAGAAGTTGGAAACACAGGCCCAAAATGCTTTAAAATGTGATAGCAATATATTGGAAAATGTGCTAAAATGATTTTAATTCCCTCTGGAGGTAAAGGTTGAGGATTAGTTGGTTTAAATTAGTTCAGGCTTACTTTAGCAATGTTCTAGGAATGATTGGCAGGTTAAACGAATTTTTGGCAAATGAAAGCAAGGAAGCTGCTGTTTTCACACGTGGAGAAATTTGCAAATCGCGAGTGCGTTTTTCGCGATTGCGGCAAAAGTATAGGGAGTAGGAATGCGATTCTAGGTTCGTTGAAAAGCCAAGATTCCCAGCTTTCAGAGGAAAGTTACTGCAAGTCTCTAAGAAAGACGGTCACGGAGATATGAGCAATATGGTAAAGGTCGTTTTTCAGATTTGAAATTTTAAAAGTTCAAAGTGACAAGTTACAGCTAGCAACTAGAAATGACAGGTGACAGCTTTGCAAATGACAGGTGACAGTTAGGAGACAGTTCTGGTTAGATTAAAATAGATTGAATTATATTATTTTAACTAAGAGATTGGTTCTGCACAGTTCTGCTAGGTACTCACAATATATTTAGAAATAGAATGGGCCTCGCCACGGATCTGGTCAGGTTTTCTTCACTCGCCACGGACGGTCTCTGCGCACAGCGTCTGGGTCAGCTCTGCTCTGCCTCTTGTTCTGGATATTGCTCTGCTTTCTCTGGGTACAACACTGCTTCTGGATCTTTCTGCACAGCTTTCTCTGGACCCAGCGCTGATCTGCACGGCTCCTGGATGCTGCTATCACTGTTAGGTTTGCTAGATGCTGAGGCCCACTGAGAAGAGTTCTCAGTTTGTGGGTTTAGGCCCTTGCTTTGAGTTCTGAATCAAGTTCTTTGGAGTTTTAAAGTCTAAGTGTTGAATCTGGTATCTTCTGGATGTTGTGAGGTCTGGCAGAGCGCGTTGCAGCAAATGGAATTGAATGTCCCTATCTGTCCTGGCTGTCTGCTTTTATGTGTTTTGAAAGTGGGTGTGTGTGCAGCATCACTAGCCAGCCCCTCTCTCAACTGACCATTGGCCCAATTCTCCCCTCTCCCATGATTGGGGAAGGAACTGTGAGTCAGAGTGATGCTGTAGGTTTTATGGCTCAGAGGATCCTCCCCTGGTCAGTTTGCCCACAAAATCTATATTTGATCAAAATGCACACTTCATAGATACACAGTGGTTTGAAATTACATGCACCCATCATGCATTTACTGATGGTAGCCCCTGTTCAAACTCTGCTCTTCCTGGGGGCTTGCATTCAGAAATGGCAATATTTTGTGCTTTTTAGTGGTTTTGCAACATCAGATTTTTCTCCAGATTTGTACACATGTACACGGCCTGTCCATACATACTCCAGTAAATTAACATGTCTCTAGCTTAAACACAGAGTCTGTAGTATACATAAATAGCAGGGTTTTGCCCCAGAACATCACACAAATTGGAGTTTGGGCTTGAATTGAAGGTACATTTTTTAAATTAAGGCTCTCAAAGTTATACATTTCTGTCATTTGATTACAAAGAGTTATCAGTGTTTCTGTAACATATATATTTTGCTTTCAATTCAGTTCTCAGAGTGTTGGAGTCCGCCTCCAAGACTTGGGTGGGTCAGTCACCTGTGTCTTCTGGCAGGCAGGCCTTTGTTGACAGGAAACAGTCAAAATCAACATATCCTATTCAATTGCAAGAGCCTATTGTGTGGTCTCCAGGAGGCTCCCAGCCAGTCTGCCTTCTATCAATCAAGAGGTCATGTGAGATTCTAACTCCTGGTGTGAATCTCTGGAGGTGAGAGTGTTTCCCAGGCTTCAGGCCTCTGGAAACAGCAGGTGGCTAATTTTTAATTAAAATGCAGCCTTTGAAGTCAGCTGAGTCAAATCCCTTTGTCAGCAACTGCACTCAGTTCTCCTGTCAGAGTTTAGACCGCTAGCGCCGCCTTGAGGATTTTGTTGGTACTGCATGCAATTTTGGGATCTTTCTTGGATTAATGCATTCCAAACAGGAATGGTTCTTACATGGTAGTAAATAATCCTTGCTTAACATTGTTTTGATGGGGCTCCTTACAGTAAGATGGTTATGTGGAACCCCACAAAAGGGTTGAATCTTTAAAGTGGTCCAATGAGTCACGATTTCAGCAACTTTTTGACATCAGTAACAGTAGATTTTGTTAACAAAGATCTTTCTTTACACTGGTGGGTGGCAAGTTAGGTAACCATTTTGGTGTGCGCACAAACTGTGTGGTTCTCCTGGATTCTGGCGCACTTGTGGGCTTTTTGGCCATCTTGGATTTTCTAAGCCCACAGCACCAAATGTTGCAGCATGATAGCTCAAACGTGGGTCAGGACACCCAACAGCTTAGAGTACTCCCTTCCAAGATGGCCACTGTTCATGCAGCAAGATACTGTAAATCTGAATTCTCTATAGAAATCCCCACATCACGTGAGCCATCTTGCCCCAGAATCCTATAAATACCCCGCCCTACCTAGGATGTGTGCTCAGCGTTCCTTAGCTTAATACTAGCATGCTGCATCAAGGAAATCTTTGCTGAGAAATTCCCTGCTTCCCTGACACCATATCGGATCTGTTGTCCTATGCACTGCAGTTGCTGCATTCATTCCAAAATGTGAAAGACACAAGACACCAGTGAGACTTTAGACTTGTTTGTAACAAAGTCGCACAGCATAAGACTTGCTTACCTGCCGCGGTCCAATGCTCCCGAGTACGCCACCCAGAAACCTGCGGAGGAAGAGGAAATCAGGATTACACGCAAGAGACATTAACTGCAAGAAACATCCTAACTGCATAAAAGACTACAAAAGCCACGCAGGCACCTAATCAATATTTACTGCACAGCAGAAGGCTAAAACAGTTGCGCAAGACTAAGAGACTTTTTACTGCACAGCAAGCGCACTGGTGGTGGCTAAGAGATATTTTACCCACACAGAAGGCCAGCAAAACTGTACAAGGGATAACTGGCCCACAGAAGTACAGCAAGTGTTACGCCAAGAAAGAGCTATGCCAACCATAGCAGGGATGAGCTGTTTAATCAATGAAGTAACTGCTTAATGGAGCATCACTACAGCATTTGTGCATCACGTTGATTTTACGGCCCAGAGGAAGAAAGCTTTACACGAAGGGAGGTGAGGAACGTTTTGCCTAAGGTCCATTCCAGGTTGAGATAGGAAATGGTGAGGGACTATTCATGAGGCTTTCCAGGGCATCCCTGCAAGACCCATTGGTGGGTGTCACACTGCGCTAAATCCACCCCTTCCCTTGTCAATAGCATCAAAGGCGATTTCTTTAGGCAGCACCCTAGTTTGAGAGTTGCCCTTTTGAGATCAACGTGCCCTATAATTCGTGTTTTCCAGCCCAGCTCTGGCTGGAACGCTGGAGAGGGGTGTTACCCAACTTCAGAAAGGATCGGAGGGGAGGCATAGCTATCCATCATCCTGCCCTGTAACTCGGCATGCCCATCCTGTCAGACCAGAATACTCATAACCCGACCACAGCGGAGCTGACCTCACAGTGCCACCATACCCCAACTCAGTGGCTTAGATGTCATGTTTACAACTGCCACCATGATAGAAATTCACATATTTATGTGGTTTTTGGAATAGGGATACATCTCTTAAATGCAGCACCTGCCCTACAAATACCTGGCTGCCAGTGCTGTTGTCAGAGGGTGCCTACGCTCACCGAACCTGCTCTGTGCCATAGAAGAGTGGGTGCTGCAGAGCAGGATACTGATCCAGCAGGGCACAGGTGTACATTATGCTCTTGGCATGGAGTTTGTGGAGAGGGTTTTCTAGTCAGCACACCACACTCTCTGAGATAGAATTAACATTTGTTTATTTTATTTAATTTTACAACAATAATTAGCACAAGGCAAACACATATAATGCATCGTGATTATGCCTCTGCTTACATTTTCTTTTTAAAAAGAAAAAAAAGGATTGTTACTATTTTATTTGAGCAATAAATAAGGTATATGTATCGCAACCAGCCAATACCCTAACAGTTACACATCTTAATTAACTTCAGTTCTTGATAACCCAGTCAAAAAAAGCCATGTCTTCTGCACCCTAGCATGATGGCATTCCTTCATAGCATACCCCAGGACAATAGTTTGCAGGTGCAAACAAGAGTTGTTCAGTGATAAAGATGGAACAAAATACAGAAATGAGATAAAACAATTCTCCTCTGTTTTACATTCATTACCAGTGAACCAACATTAGAGCCTGCCCTGTGGTGTGGATGATGTGGACTGTATATGAAGCACGAATATGGGCAGATATTGCATGGTGTGCAACAATAGTGTTATATAGCACGTATGTGAAGACGTGAAGGATGTGGTGCTGGCGGTCAGTAGTGCAGGTGGTGATCAGGAGCATGAGGGAAACAGTCAGTGAGTGGAGCTGATTAGGAAAGGCAGACGAGTTGTGATGAGAATTGTGTCAGGTTCTATACACACACTTCCTAGAGGCCATGTATACAACTGTAGATTTACAAGATATAGATACTAACTCACTGGACAACCTGTGTGGTGTTCAAGGTACCATGCTGACAAAATGGTAATGGCATATCAGTAAGGGAAAGAAAATAAGGGAGGGGAGGGATGTCTTCAGGAGAGGCATAGTACACATTCACGAGTACAGCCACAGGATTTGTCTAAAAGATGAGGCAGTGACCCAACGTAGAAGGCCCAATGACAACAAGGTATGAAGTCAACAAAGTTGAGTGTCATGGAATGAAATCATTCAAAAGAAAGAATGGAATTTTGCGCAATGTGCCCCCTCACTGGACGTTATACATCTGTAATCAGGCAAACCAACACTGTGTGCTGGATTAAGGGCACTTAATAGGTATGTAGTACCTGGTAGGCTCCTATTACTTAAAACTGAAGAGATGATATGATTGGTTATTTATAACGCGCTTAATACCCAGAGGTTTCTAAGCGCAGACCTGGGGATCGAACCTGTGGTGCTCCATGTCGTCTTGCTTCCGAGGCGAGCACGTTGCCTCTGAGCTATCCTCCCGGGACGCTGCATTTGCTAGAGACCGCTAAGGTGTTCTCAAATCTCGATTTAGCAGCCGCCTATAATCAAACTGGCATCACTGTCTGGCATTGATCCTGACTGGCATTGACAGGGTTTATGACGCGTAATGCTGTGCCAAACATAAGCGTATTTTGGATGTGTCAAAGTGCCAGTGTTCTAGAGGGTAATATAACATATCTATAAAGGGGAAGTTGGCATACTTTTCATACCAGCAAAGGGTTTATTAATTGCAAGGGATTTTGCAGAGCATGATACCTAGGTAAACAGGGGCCTGATGGTTTTTCAGCAACCACTATCAAGCAAAAGTAGGAATCAGATTGAGTACATTGGTATGGGATATCAGAATGGGGAGTGCAACCCATCAATGACTTTGTAGGAATATTTAGTGTCACACCTAGGTCAAAGAATAAGGAGGACATGTTGTCATTCACATAGGTTTGGCTGTGTATTATGCCAGATTTTTGCAATTGTACCATGAATATGTGTCTTCTCATTGAGAAAGAGAGTCAATTCAATAGAAATGAACAATGTGAAAAATAATATAGCTATAGGAAAACGTGTTCTCAAATTCTTGCCGTTCCAGACCTAAAATTGTCATGGGAGAAAGCCATTATCTCCACTGACACAAATACTATGCATCAAGGAGCCATATTTAATTAGGACGAAAGAGGTATTAAGCTATTGTGAGGATGTCGTGAAGGCCCATACAGAAACTGGAGGTCAGTGTTTTGACACACCCCTTCAAGTGGGCATCATCACTGTGTCCATATCCTTCTCACCTCCCACTTTATCCATGTATCCATATGTCAACCCTCAATACCCAACATCTCCCACTTTTACACATAAAACGGATCCTGCATGGTTCAGATCATACTAAATGTTGGCCACAGAAAAAAAAAATCATAACCACTGTCAGTCTTCAGGGATTAATTCCACAGCACCACGGATTAGTCTGTCTGAGTCATTACAAAAAATGTACCAGCCACATGCAAATCAGTCAGACACTTCCACAAATACGAGCATTCAAGCTCAAATTGCTAAGCCATTTCCAATTTGCATAGAAACACATGCTATCCCAGTATTGATTCAGGATTGTTATGCCTTATCTCTGAGGTTCAGCTTGGTTCCCTATGGCACAGCAAGCAAAGTAACTACTTTTGGGAAACCACTCCACCACACAATGTGGAAATCCTGGGAACATTGCGTACAATTGTGTTTAGTCAATATGGGGCCTTTTGGAAAGTGTTCCTCCCAAATGCAAGTCAACCAGGGCCAGTGCTACCACTAGGCAAGGGTAGGTGCTTGCCTATAGTGTGAAAATGTTAGAGCATCAAATGCTGCCAAAGGCAATAACCAATTATACATGTTTTCTATAATTATATTTATTGTCTCTCTCTCTCGTCGTGATGTGGGTGGCACTCTCAGCACTGTCTGCAGCACCAGGCAGAGCAGCAGGCAGGTCGGGACGTGGGTGTGGGGCGCTGTGCCACACCTAAGCAGTAGCACAACCCATGCCCTCATGACTGAAGCACCTGCAAATGTTCTTCTTCTCTTCTGTACAGTCATTTGGTCCCGACCATCTGTGGCCTGCCCTGCACACTAGCTGAAGCCTGCTGGGTGGCAGCCATACCTTCTGAGAGAGACTCAGACACACACACAGTACAGGCAGGTGAGGAGTGGCCCATTGTTGTAATTGTTCTTCCTCTCAGTATCGGGGGTGGCAATAGCCGAACAGGGTGGGATAGAGAGTAGATGAATGGAAGCAGAAGGGAGAATGAGTGTATACATGTATGTGTGTGGTATTGTGAATTAGCTGGGGTCCACTGGACCCTTTCCCAGGTCTCTGGCCAGGGCTCAGGGCAAGGGCCAATGCTGGTGTTAAAATTGCCTGCATTGCATAAAGCTGCCAATACTGCTTTCCTATTTAAAAACAGCCTAGCAAAGCAGAAACTGACTGACACAGACACTATGACTGTAACAATTCCATCTCTTTCCTTTCTATGCTCATTGCCCATGGGCTCCTTATCTTTCATTTTTACAATGCTTTTGAAACCTCTAGTCTGTGGCTCTGGATGATATACAAACATAAGTAGAGTCTTGCCTGCGTTTTCTGGCACCAAGGGGGTTGTGCGTGTGTGTGTGCATGCGCTTGCTTTTGCGTGTATGTCCCCTTCAGAAAACTGTGCATTTCAAAGCTAGGCGTGGAAAATAGACACATAACTCAAGTTAACTCTGGTCTGTTATGCGCAGCCCATACATCTGTCACTCTTATATGCTTTCCTTTAGTTTATTGTAGTTTACCAAATATTTTAGATCACACTCCAGTTGTAACCATACATCAAAAACCAGGCCTGTACTGTACACAAATGTTATTTAATCTTTTACTGTACATGGGGGGGTGGAATATGAGGCATTCTGTGTTTTCTTGCGCCACCCACGTCTTCCGTAATGTTGTGGTCTCATCTTGTTTGTCCTCTGCAAGGGCCTTTCTGTCTTTCATCACGTAGACGTTATACATTAAATAACACTCCCATTTAGATAAAGATTTTCACAAGGAGTTCACTCCTCTGCCCCAAACTAGGATTTAAAGGCACAGCAAGTGGGCTTTGGTGGGAATACAGTGGAAACGAAAAAACTACGAGACAGGTCTTGCCATGAAGTATTCAACTAAGGGGGAGTGGGCTTGAAAGGAGGCAGAGGTGCAGAGGAGCATCCTGCCTTAAATCTCCAAGTTATCATGTCTGCAGAAGCAATTCCTTTCTATGCTTCTACTCAAGTGCTTGAAGATGTGTATTTTATTACGTAATATAAAGCCCTTTTTCAAGATTTGTGGCAGGAATTATGATCAAATGAGCAAAAGTAACTTTTCCCTTCTAATGAGCGTGTCACTGTTCCGAATTGCTGTATTTGCAGACCGTTCTTCCATTTGTCACTAGCTATAACGGAACCTAAAACTCACATTTTCTGTGTGTTTCTTCAGAACAACCCAATAACTGGGGCCAGGCACTGCCGGCATGTTGCAAGGCATTTGAAAAACACAGGCGGCATGTTGCAAGGCACATCACAAGCATTGTTTGAATGTGTGATTTTTGAAATGAGATGAGACGTAGGCAGATGGAATGTATTTTTGCGCAACACAGTTTATAATATGCCAGTTTTATGCATTAGAGTCCTGGAGCTGCACCACATTGAGCGATTTAAGAATATATTTGTAGGATGAGAAGTTCTCTCTGTATCACGTATGGTCCCTTATTGGACATTGATTCTGAGCCAATGAGACATGTGACTCTGTCTGAGTAGTGTGCACAGTCATCCTCACTGATCTGCAGCATGGTCTGTCAATGGGGGGCGCAGTAATAAGGTGTCAAGCCTCTTGCTATGTGGCATTATATTGAGTGAATTTCCTTATCATTGCTGTGATAAGTGGTAAGTGTGGGAGTGACTTTATCTTTAGGTTTGTTTGTTTTATTATTTGTAATGCGCACCTAACCTAGGGGTAGCAGGGTGCAAGAACAGCAAGAGGATTGTATAGCTTAGGTTACATATGGCGAAATGCATGGATTCCAGCTATGGTTGCAGTACTGGACACATCCGCATCATTGAGAACAGATACAATAAAACATTTACAGAAAGTATAATATTCAGAATGTACAAGTTCTAGCTAAGCATATAGGGTAGGTGATAAGAGCAAGTACGTTAGTTGTCGTGTTCCTTGATCCAGTGGATAAGATTGGATCTAAATTGTATGTAAAGAATGTCTTCCCTTAGGGGTGGTGGTAGAGAGTTCCAATGTTGTGCTGCTTTGACGGGAAAGCTACTCCCCACGGTCGTAGTGCGTTTGAATCTCAGCACCAATAGAAGGTTAGAGTTGACCTTTCTGGAGAGGCGGCAGGATACTTGTCTGGTAAATCTCTTTGTCAGGTAAAGAGGGGCAGAATGGTGAGACATTTGTGGATCAAAGAGACAGATTTAAGGAAGATCTTGTCTGTCGTGGAGAGCCAGTTGACAGATCTTCTAATATCTGAAATGTGGGCTTTCTTCGGAAGACTGAAGGCTGCTCTTGAGGCATTATTTTGCAAGATTTGAATCTTGTTTGTGATGTATCTTTTACTGCCTACGTATAGGGCATTACAATAGTCCAACTTGGACAGGAACGAAGTTCTGGCTAGGGTAATGCAATTATTGGAGGAGAGGAAAGGTTTGGCAGCTCTGATGAGTTTGCAAGTATAGGATGTGGCAGAAGTGTGGAGTCTAGATGGAAGACAAGGGCTTTAACTCCTTAGCCACGGCAATGGTATTATTGTCAATTTCAAATGAAGAGTAGTTTTGGCCAGGTTTGTTAAGGTTAACTGTTATGCCCAAGATGAGGAGTTCCATGCCTGGAAGATGAGGTACACTCTATTGACAAAGGCCAAATCCTTGTCATAATCTCCCGTCAACGGGATGAGGATCTGGGTATCATCGGCATCGTTCGTGTAGGTGATACCCAGACCATCAAGATCATCGAAAAGGGGCTTTGTAAAGAAATTGTACAAAGTGGGCGAGACGCAGGAGTCCTGTGGAACACCGCCGGTTCTAAATATTGGGTCCGCAGCTGCTAATGGGTAGAAGACTTGCATTGTTCTGTTGTTGAGAGAGGACTGAATCCAGTCGATTGTCTCTTGGGAGAAATGGGCTGCCGTCTCTAAGTGCTTGCAGAGGATCTCATGGTCGACCAAATCGAATGCTGCTGAGAGATCAAGGAGCAGGAGTAGTACCTTCTTGCCCTCGTCTCTCAACCTGTCAATTTGTGCTCTAAGGTCTACAAGCACGGTCTCAGTTCCATGTTGGGGTCTGAAACCTGACTGTCGGACTCCTAGGAGGTTGTTGTGTTCAAGGTAGTGTTGGATTTGTAGGTATGCTATTTTATCAAGGATTTTAAGTAGGAATGGCACAGTGGTAATGTGACGGCAGTTGGTGGGGATGGAGGGATCTAAACTTTTTGGGAGGACCCAAGATTGTTTCAGGTTATTGGGTATGATACCTGAGGTGAAGGATGCATTTATAAGTTTGGTAATGAAAGGGGAGAGTTCACGAGCTGCATCTTTTATGAGTTGCGCTGGACATAAGTCAACATGGCAGTTTGAAGGTTTTAGAGTAAGGATGACTTTTTCAACCTCTATGGTGGATACTTTGCGAAAGTTAAAGTGGGGGATGGCTGCATAGGGTGGAGTCAAGATTGGTAACGGTACTGTTGTATTAGTGTTGCTGGATTTCGAGGTGGTAAGAAGAATGTCTTTTTTGTTATTGATCTTAGTTTGTAAGGTTGTAATTTTATTGGCCAGAGCATTTTGTATGCCCGTGCACCAGTTTTTGTCCTTGAGGCAGGAGTTTGGAGTTTGGATAGGGGATTCTACCTCTTTCAGAATAGCAAAAAGCTCTTTGTTATTGGACTTGGCTTGGGAGATGCGGAGGTTGTAGGAAGTTTGTTTAGCAAGGATGATTTATTTTTGTAGAGGGAAGCTTGTTTGCTCAAGTTATTCTTATTGGTCTCAGATGGATTTAGTCTCCATATTTTTCCGCAACAATGTTTCTCTTGTCTAATTCCTTTTAGGTGTGGAGTGAACCAGGTATTCACGTGTTTGCAAGGTTTGCTCTTTCTCATTTTTAATGGTGCTATGACATCAAGGGATGATAACATCACTTTGTTGTACATATCTACCATAGTGAAGGGATCAGTGTGTTCTGAGATAGAGTTGAGAGTGGGTAATATCAAAGGGAAGAGGTTTTCTGGAGTAATATTTCTTTTGTTTCTGTGGGGACCGCTGGTGCTACACTGTCGATAAGCAATGGGGCTGATGCCTCTAGTGAGAACATAATCAGATGATGGTCAGACCAGGACTGGGGCATTATGGATGGGACCGTAATCCGGCAGTTGTACTCGGCAATCCAGTCAAGGGTTCTGCCTTGATGCTTTGAGAGGAGTTTTTAAGGTTGTTGGAAAGGATGTTAGTTAGGTCCTCTTCGAAGGACCTGGAGGGCCTGGAGGTCGGTATATAAGGTGGATGGATACTGACTGCGTGTTGGATATGGCTAACTTGGCTGCTAGAAATTCACAAGAGTCAGTGTTGTGGGGTGGACAGAGTCTCAGTGAAAGGTTAGTTTTAGCTATTATGGCGAGGCCGCCAGCTCGCGAGGTGGTACGATCTAGTCTTAGCAAGGTGTAGTCAGCTGGGATGGCTAACATAATTGCTGGACCAGCTGCGGGGTGGAGCCAGGATTCAGATTTCGCTAGGAAGTCCATATTTTCTTTTTGTAATAGATCGGCTATATCTGTTGCATGGTCAACCATAGAGCGGGCATTTATAAGAGCACTCTTAATCCCAGACTGTGCTGGTTGGGGCAATGAAGGCTGTACTTTGAGATTGCATTTTGGGGCAGAAATGGGCTCTCAGAAAAGTCTGTTGTTCAGTTGGAAGGGGTGCTGTGAATGGGTAGTTTTGCACAGGCTAGTAGTAGCATTACTTGACGCTTTTTTAGGTAGAGGGTCGTACAGTCTTGGGAGTCTTGCGCGCAGTTTGAGGTTCCTCTGTAATAGGGTACAAGGTCTAGATATCATGTCAATCTGCTTAGGGGAGTTGTGCGCGGCCGCCAGTGGAGGTTGTAGTGTAACATAGTGAAGTCTTGCAGGGTGATTATGTGGAAGAGTGTCCTTAGTAGGACTGTGTAGAATGGTGGGAGGTACATATTGTGTGCGTAGGGCTGGTTGCGGGGTGGACCCGGGATAGATGTGCTGTGTGGGTAGCTATGAAGGCAAGGTTCATAAATGGGACCACAGGTCTATAATTTAGCAGCTGAGCATGTGACACAAATAATCGGTTGAACAATGTAAAGCTACTGTCTATTTGCAAGTAAGGCAGAGTAGGTCTAACAGGACTAGCATAGTGCATTTGCATAGGACATAAGGCTGAGCAATGGGTTGGATGCGCATGTGGCGTAATTAAGCTGGTATGAGGCTAGTATGCTAGGGAACACAATGGGAGGCATACGATCTTAGGCATTATTACTTGAATAGAGCTGGGTTAAATACAGTATGGCATGCTGGTGACTAAAGAACTATTGGCAGTCATGGGTGAAATAATAGATTGAACAGAGTAGGGCTGCTGTCTAATAGCAAGAGGGCAGCGTAGGTCTAGCAGGACTAGCAAAGTACATATGCAAAGGACCTCTGGCTGAATAGTAGGTTAGAGGGGCATATGGCGTAAATAAACTGCTATGATGCTAGTATGCTAGTTAACCAATGGGAGGCATACAATCATAGGCATTGTTACTTGAATAGTGCTGGGTTAAATACAGCATAGCCTGCTACTAGCTGTAGAATTATTGGCAAACACAGTGCACAGTGCATTGGTTGTTCACCTAGAATTGATGGCAGTTCAGATGGCAATGCACTAACAGGCTGAATACAGCTATCAAATTACGATGTAGTGACAGGCTAAATGCAGCTATCAGGTGGCAATTCAGCTATCAAATAACAGCGTAGTAACAGGCTAAATGCAGCTAACAACTGGCAGCATTATGCATGTGCAACTGTAAGGCAATACAATAGGTATAACTGACAGAAGGTGATGCAGCAGGTGGCTGGGTATAGATAACACGTGGCATAACTCGGGAGCAATTAACAAATGGTACTACAGGTGGGGGACAAGTGGTAGCGCAGTTACAGGCAGACAGTGTTCACATATGCAGGATTGTTTAGCTGGGTAGGCCTGGGCAGAATAAGTATGTGTAAGCAGAGTGCCTTATGAGTTGGTTTGGGACTAGAAACAATTGCACAAGTGGGCTGAGGCAGTGTGTAACTGACCCCTGGCAGCTGCGACACTTGGGATAGATTTAATGTAGCCGATCCAGCGCTAAATAGTGCTTATGGGGCTAAAGCAACATTCAGGTGGAGAGGTGGATAATGCTAAACAATCACAACTAGCAGTAAATCAGATCTAGGTAAAGCTGAGTTCACAGTCATATGTAAAGATGTATGCTACATATAGGGCTCAATGTTGGTGTAATGGCAATAATGACAATCACGTAATAACAAATATATAGGTAAGTCACGAGTAGGGGCTTACGGGCCGCCAGGTCATGAGATGACTTCACACTTTAGACAAGGTTGCAGCTGGCCATCCATAGGCTCAACAATAGCAATAAGGGCTGTAATAACAAGAAGGGCGTGGGGCCAACACGGCAATTTAGAGTCTGGCGCGTAGATGAAAGTTGTGTAAGCCGGGAGGCGCATGGGTTTGGGTCACAGCACCTTATGAAAGCGACATCAAGATTTGAGGGTGCAAAGTTTCTGGCAGGAGGCAGGGTCAGGCATGGACAGGCTGGGACAGGGTTTAGCCTTTGCTCATGGCCTTTGAGAAATGGCCGGCTTGCACCTCTCGGCGGACGATGGCCTGCCTTCTAGGCAGTATGGGCCAATAGCAGTGCTTGGTGGACCAGGGTAGGGGAGAGGCATGGAATGGAGCCTATTCCGACTGGGCATCCATCTTGGAGGGGTACACACGTGCAACCCAGTATGGGAGCACAATCGTGGAACAGCGAGCGGAGCGCGCAGGGTGCCTGGGGGTTAGATCAGCAGCAGGCAGTAGATAAGGTGAACGTCGGTGCGCAATTGCAACGCACTTTTTGCAGACTGGTCGGCGGGGCCGCGATTTAATCAGCTGGGCCGTAGGCTTACCTTGATGGGAGGGAAGCTCCTGATTCTCCTCCTCCAGGGAGTCACTGCTCCAGCAGTGGTGATGGGAGCTCCTGCTCCTTTGTTGTAGTCAAGTGGAATTCACTTATTTATTAGGCACACGTTTCAATAGGCACTGTGGCTAAGAAGCAAAACTTCTATGTGCCCTTTGTGTCGCAAGGCCATGTTAATTATGCCATAACACCAACACTGAGATTTCTTTTTCCAGGGCATCCTAGTCTAGCAACTGTCACCTGTTTCTCAATACCTTCCATTAGTGAGAGGAGAGCATACATTTCACAATGACTGGTTAGCTTGTTGCAGGTACTCATTGAGCCTGTGTCAGGGTGGTGCTGGTAGTCACATGTCTGGGCAGGATGCTTCAAGAAGTCACAGCATTATTAGGGCAAGTTGGTAGACTGGCTTGGTGCAGCCAGCCTATACATGCTTTCTTACAGTGACATGGCCAAAGCCTGCAAGAGTACATTGTTATATGCCAATACTGGCATCTGCCTGCAAATAGCCGTAATGTAATGTATGGGCGCAGCCTGCATGAACATGTTTTTTTATTCTGGCATATATGTTTTCCCCACTTGAAATTTAGGAACACTACCCGTTCCAGAATTCCAAGCAACATCAGGACTGGATGGCTTTCGCAAATGGCCCTGGGAAACTTTAGAGCTCTGCTCTGTAAGGCAGTATTATATAGGTCTTAGGTACATTTCAATATTTTTACCAAGGGCAGCATGGAAGGCATGTGTTCAAGTGCCTCAGTGGGGGCACCAATCTGACACTTTGCCTAGGGTGGCAAAATTCCTGCCTTTGGCACCAGGCTCATGATAAAATGAGCTCTGCACACATTTGTTCTGGTGCACGTGTTACTTCCTCCCTTGCAGGGCCCCCACGTGCATCCTGGTCGGGAGTGGCCATAGGAATACATTGGGCTGCACGTGCAGCATCTTCTAGGAGTGTCAGGGTGGGGCCACACGGCAGAGCAAAGGGGCGTGGCTGGGACCAGGCTATTTAAGCCCACCCCACCCACCTGCAAGCGATTCGCGTTATTCTGCTCATTGCAGCGTAACTCTCACTGCCGCCTGAAGCCCTTCTTACCTGATTCCAGTGATACCATCGCCTGAAGCGCATCCTGCCTGATTCCAGCAATACCATCGCCTGAAGTGCATCTTACCTGATTTCAGCAATACCATCGCCTGAAGCACACCTTACCTGATTCCAGCAATACCATCGCCTGAAGTGAGTCTAACCTGATTCCAGCAATAATCGTCGCCTGCAGCGCATCTTACCTGATCCTAGCAGCCACCGCGGTCGGAAAGCATTATTACCTGTTCCGGGCTTCCACCAATTACTCTGGAGCTCATCTCGGACAGCATCCTTGCGGATCTAGCCATCCATCACCCGCCGGCAGGTCTTTGGATAGCTGTTCCCCGTCTTACTTCGCCAGGCCATCCCTGCAGGAGAAAAGGACAAATAAGGTTAGAAACAACATAAAGACATTACGCTAAGGTTGCGCGCAATGCAGGCCTCACGCTGGACATGAGAACCAAATTTACCATCTATTTGGGACATCGTACACTCCTCAGGCCTCCATTGGGGCTTGCTTCCAGCACTGCGACTCCTTTAGGCCTCACATCACCTATTGGAGAGAAGGAAAGACATTGCAAGGGATACGGACAATAATAACGGAAAAAAGGACAGTGCAAAAGAATACGAACAATGATGATGTTGAAGAACACTTACCTTTGAAGTGGTTCAGTCACAGCCAGTATGGGCTGCCACACACATGGACAAGTGAAGAAACTAGGTCTATCTAAGATGCCCCTGCACTTGAGAAGCAGGATGGAGAGCTTGCCATTATAAATAAACAGGTGAGACTTTATGCTCACAACATTCTGGGAAGAAGAGTTTGAGGGAAACCAGAGCCATATGACAGCATTCTCACGGCCTCTCGTATTCTCACAGGAGCAGTATCAACAACCAGCACAGTCAACAACACAGGAGCAGGGGAAGAAGCCTGACCCGGGGGAGCCAGTTCCAGGGAGGGCTGCAACCGTGCCCCAACGTCCCCACAGAGACCTGCTGAGCGTAACAGCCAATGATATTTGGTGAACTTGTTAACTCACATCTAGACTACACTAACTCTCTCTATGTAGGTCTCATCAACTGCCAAAATGGTTGCTACAAAAGTGTCATAAAGCTATGGATCACCTAATGTTCCAGTTAATAAACTCGTGTGTCAGTGTCATTCAGAATCAAAATCAGGATACATGTCTTGCATTCAAGAAGGTCCATGGTTTGGCACCCTGCCCTCATCACGACAAAATCCAACACTAAAAACAAAATTCAACACTACCAACCACCATGCATATATGTTTGTTTATTCTTCACTGGCAGTTTGTGAATTGTCTTATACAACCAGGTATTCACGTGTTTGCAAGGTTTGCTCTTTCTCATTTTTAATGGTGCTATGACATCAAGGGATGATAACATCACTTTGTTGTACATATCTACCATAGTGAAGGGATCAGTGTGTTCTGAGATAGAGTTGAGAGTGGGTAATATCAAAGGGAAGAGGTTTTCTGGAGTAATATTTCTTTTGTTTCTGTGGGGACCGCTGGTGCTACACTGTCGATAAGCAATGGGGCTGATGCCTCTAGTGAGAACATAATCAGATGATGGTCAGACCAGGACTGGGGCACTATGGATGGGACCGTAATCTGGCAGTTGTGCTCGGCAATCCAGTCAAGGGTTCTGCCTTGATGCTTTGAGAGGAGTTTTTAAGGTTGTTGGAAAGGATGTTAGTTAGGTCCTCTTCGAAGGACCTGGAGGGCTGGAGGTCGGTATATAAGGTGGATGGATACTGACTGCGTGTTGGATATGGCTAACTTGGCTGTTAGAAATTCACAAGAGTCAGTGCTGTGGGGTGGCCAGAGTCTCAGTGTAAGGTTAGTTTTAGCTATTATGGCGAGGCCGCCACCTCGCGAGGTGGGACGATCTAGTCTTAGCAAGGTGTAGTCAGCTGGGATGGCTAACATAATTGCTGGACCAGCTGCAGGGTGGAGCCAGGATTCAGATTTCGCTAGCAAGTCCATATTTTCTTTTTGTAATAGATCGGCTATATCTGTTGCATGGGCAACCATAGAGCGGGCATTTATAAGAGCACCCCTAATCCCAGACTGTGCTGGTTGGGGCAGTGAAGGCTGTACTTTGAGATTGCATTTTGGGGCAGACATGGGCCCTCAGAAAAGTCTGTTGTTCAGTTGGAAGGGGTGCTGTGAATGGCTGTTTTCCACAGGCTAGTAGTAGCATTACTTGACGCTTTTTTAGGTAGAGGGTCGTACAGTCTTGGGAGTCTTGCGCGCAGTTTGAGGTTCCTCTGTAATAGGGTACAAGGTCTAGATATCATGTCAATCTGCTTAGGGGAGTTGTGCGCGGCCGCCAGTGGAGGTTGTAGTGTAACATAGTGAAGTCTTGCAGGGTGATTATGTGGAAGAGTGTCCTTAGTAGGACTGTGTAGAATGGTGGGAGGTACATATTGTGTGCGTAGGGCTGGTTGCGGGGTGGACCCGGGATAGATGTGCTGTGTGGGTAGCTATGAAGGCAAGGTTCATAAATGGGACCACAGGTCTATAATTTAGCAGCTGAGCATGTGACACAAATAATCGGTTGAACAATGTAAAGCTACTGTCTATTTGCAAGTAAGGCAGAGTAGGTCTAACAGGACTAGCATAGTGCATTTGCATAGGACATAAGGCTGAGCAATGGGTTGGATGCGCATGTGGCGTAATTAAGCTGGTATGAGGCTAGTATGCTAGGGAACACAATGGGAGGCATACGATCGTAGGCATTATTACTTGAATAGAGCTGGGTTAAATACAGTATGGCATGCTGGTGACTAAAGAACTATTGGCAGTCATGGGTGAAATAATAGATTGAACAGAGTAGGGCTGCTGTCTAATAGCAAGAGGGCAGCGTAGGTCTAGCAGGACTAGCAAAGTACATATGCAAAGGACCTCTGGCTAAATAGTAGGTTAGAGGGGCATATGGCGTAAATAAACTGCTATGATGCTAGTATGCTAGTTAACACAATGGGAGGCATACAATCATAGGCATTGGTACTTGAATAGTGCTGGGTTAAATACAGCATAGCGTGCTACTAGCTGTAGAATTATTGGCAAACACAGTGCACAGTGCATTGGTTGTTCACCTAGAATTGATGGCAGTTCAGATGGCAATGCACTAACAGGCTGAATACAGCTATCAAATTACGATGTAGTGACAGGCTAAATGCAGCTATCAGGTGGCAATTCAGCTATCAAATAACAGCGTAGTAACAGGCTAAATGCAGCTAACAACTGGCAGCATTATGCATGTGCAACTGTAAGGCAATACAATAGGTATAACTGACAGAAGGTGATGCAGCAGGTGGCTGGGTATAGATAACACGTGGCATAACTCGGGAGCAATTAACAAATGGTACTACAGGTGGGGGACAAGTGGTAGCGCAGTTACAGGCAGACAGTGTTCACATATACAGGATTGTTTAGCTGGGTAGGCCTGGGCAGAATAAGTATGTGTAAGCAGAGTGCCTTATGAGTTGGTTTGGGACTAGAAACAATTGCACAAGTGGGCTGAGGCAGTGTGTAACTGACCCCTGGCAGCTGCGACACTTGGGATAGATTTAATGTAGCCGATGCAGCGCTAAATAGTGCTTATGGGGCTAAAGCAACATTCAGGTGGAGAGGTGGATAATGCTAAACAATCACAACTAGCAGTAAATCAGATCTAGGTAAAGCTGAGTTCACAGTCATATGTAAAGATGTATGCTACATATAGGGCTCAATGTTGGTGTAATGGCAATAATGACAATCACGTAATAACAAATATATAGGTAAGTCACGAGTAGGGGCTTACGGGCCGCCAGGTCATGAGATGACTTCACACTTTAGACAAGGTTGCAGCTGGCCATCCATAGGCTCAACAATAGCAATAAGGGCTGTAATAACAAGAAGGGCGTGGGGCCAACACGGCAATTTAGAGTCTGGCGCGTAGATGAAAGTTGTGTAAGCCGGGAGGCGCATGGGTTTGGGTCACAGCACCTTATGAAAGCGACATCAAGATTTGAGGGTGCAAAGTTTCTGGCAGGAGGCAGGGTCAGGCATGGACAGGCTGGGACAGGGTTTAGCCTTTGCTCATGGCCTTTGATAAATGGCCGGCTTGCACCTCTCGGCGGACGATGGGCTGCCTTCTAGGCAGTATGGGCCAATAGCAGTGCTTGGTGGACCAGGGTAGGGGAGAGGCATGGAATGGAGCCTATTCTGACTGGGCATCCATCTTGGAGGGGTACACACGTGCAACCCAGTATGGGAGCACAATCGTGGAACAGCGAGCGGAGCGCGCAGGCTGCCTGGGGGTTAATCAGCAGCAGGCAGTAGATAAGGTGAACGTCGGTGCGCAATTGCAACGCACTTTTTGCAGACTGGTCGGCGGGGCCGCGATTTAATCAGCTGGGCCGTAGGCTTACCTTGATGGGAGGGAAGCTCCTGATTCTCCTCCTCCAGGGAGTCACTGCTCCAGCAGTGGTGATGGGAGCTCCTGCTCCTTTGTTGTAGTCAAGTGGAATTCACTTATTTATTAGGCACACGTTTCAATAGGCACTGTGGCTAAAAAGCAAAACTTCTATGTGCCCTTTGTGTCGCAAGGCCATGTTAATTATGCCATAACACCAACACTGAGATTTCTTTTTCCAGGGCATCCTAGTCTAGCAACTGTCACCTGTTTCTCAATACCTTCCATTAGTGAGAGGAGAGCATACATTTCACAATGACTGGTTAGCTTGTTGCAGGTACTCATTGAGCCTGCGTCAGGGTGGTGCTGGTAGTCACATGTCTGGGCAGGATGCTTCAAGAAGTCACAGCATTATTAGGGCAAGTTGGTAAGCCAGCCTATACATGCTTTCTTACAGTGACATGGCCAAAGCCTGCAAGAGTACATTGTTATATGCCAATACTGGCATCTGCCTGCAAATAGCCGTAATGTAATGTATGGGCGCAGCCTGCATGAACATGTTTTTTTATTCTGGCATATATGTTTTCCCCACTTGAAATTTAGGAACACTACCCGTTCCAGAATTCCAAGCAACATCAGGACTGGATGGCTTTCGCAAATGGCCCTGGGAAACTTTAGAGCTCTGCTCTGTAAGGCAGTATTATATAGGTCTTAAGTACATTTCAATATTTTTACCAAGGGCAGCATGGAAGGCATGTGTTCAAGTGCCTAAGTGGGGGCACCAATCTGACACTTTGCCTAGGGTGGCAAAATTCCTGCCTTTGGCACCAGGCTCATGATAAAATGAGCTCTGCACACATTTGTTCTGGTGCACGTGTTACTTCCTCCCTTGCAGGGCCCCCACGTGCATCCTGGTCGGGAGTGGCCATAGGAATACATTGGGCTGCACGTGCAGCATCTTCTAGGAGTGTCAGGGTGGGGCCAAACGGCAGAGCAAAGGGGCGTGGCTGGGACCAGGCTATTTAAGCCCACCCCACCCACCTGCAAGGAATTTGCGTTATTCTGCTCATTGCAGCGTAACTCTCACTGCCGCCTGAAGTCCTTCTTACCTGATTCCTGTGATACCATCGCCTGAAGCGCATCTTGCCTGATTCCAGCAATACCATCGCCTGAAGTGCATCTTACCTGATTTCAGCAATACCATCGCCTGAAGCACACCTTACCTGATTCCAGCAATACCATCGCCTGAAGTGAGTCTAACCTGATTCCAGCAATAATCGTCGCCTGCAGCGCATCTTACCTGATCCTAGCAGCCACCGCGGTCGGAAAGCATTCTTACCTGTTCCCGGCTTCCACCAATTACTCTGGAGCTCATCTCAGACAGCATCCTTGCGGATCTAGCCATCCATCACCCGCCGGCAGGTCTTCGAATAGCTGTTCCCCGTCTTACTTCGCCAGGCCATCCCTGCAGGAGAAAAGGACAAATAAGGTTAGAAACAACATAAAGACATTACGCTAAGGTTGCGCGCAATGCAGGCCTCACGCTGGACCTGAGAACCAAACTTACCATCTATTTGGGACATCGTACACTCCTCAGGCCTCCATTGGGGCTTGCTTCCAGCACTGCGACTCCTTTAGGCCTCTCATCACCTATTGGGGAGAAGGAAAGACATTGCAAGGGATACGGACAATAATAACGGAAAAAAGGACAGTGCAAAAGAATACGAACAATACTCATGTTGAAGAACACTTACCTTTGAAGTGTTTCAGTCACAGCCAGTATGGGCTGCCACACACATGGACAAATGAAGAAACTAGGTCTATCTAAGGTGCCCCTGCACTTGAGAAGCAGGATGGAGATCTTGCCATTATAAATAAACAGGTGAGACTTTATGCTCACAACATTCTGGGAAGAAGAGTTTGAGGGAAACCAGAGCCATATGACAGCATTCCCACAGCCTCTCGTATTCTCACAGGAGCAGTATCAACAACCAGCACCGTCAACAACACAGGAGCAGGGGAAGAAGCCTGACCCGGGGGAGCCAGTTCCAGGGAGGGCTGCAACCGTGCCCCAACGTCCCCACAGAGACCTGCTGAGCGTAACAGCCAATGATATTTGGTGAACTTGTTAACTCACATCTAGACTACACTAACTCTCTCTATGTAGGTCTCCTCAACTGCCAAAATGGTTGCTACAAAAGTGTCATAAAGCTATGGATCACCTAATGTTCCAGTTAATAAACTCGTGTGTCAGTGTCATTCAGAATCAAAATCAGGATACATGTCTTGCATTCAAGAAGGTCCATGGTTTGGCACCCTGCCCTCATCACGACAAAATCCAACACTAACAACAAAATTCAACACTACCAACCACCATGCATATATGTTTGTTTATTCTTCACTGGCAGTTTGTGAATTGTCTTATACATATAGAACTATTGATTGATTGTTTTCTGACTTAAATTGAATGTAATTTTGCAAAATAAAGTTCTTATTCAATGATCTCTGTCATTAGTTTCATTTTGTTTCATTTATCTTCATCACATCGAAATTACATCAACGATAAAAACACAAGAATAAAATCACATAATTCATACATACTGCAATTGTTCATAAATAACACGTCAATCCTGGTAAAACCATACAAACTGCACCTTGCTAATCCTTGTCATAGGCATAACTTCAAAAATGTGAAACTTCTTCTCCATGCTCTAAAAAAAATGCAGCTACTAGGTAGACAAATCATTTGTCTGAGCACAACAAAGCATAGCTTGCTCAGTCGCTCTAATGCCATATATAAGAAACTTTTTTCAAATATAGTCTACTGAGATCAAGGTAGAGAGCACAAATTAGAAAAAATGGTGTTTCAATTTTCCTTTGCGTATTGCAATAAAAACATCTATCGGAATTGCTATATTGGTGTAAGCCTGCTGCTATGGGAAGGGTTTAAAATCTACATTTCATAGAAAGGAGTCTGAAAAATGAGCAGTTCAAAATGTCCAGATATTTCTCATATCCCAGAGTAGATTTTGAATCCAATAGAGCCTTAACGTTTATGAACTTTGAATTTTAGCAAGCAGCATCTCACCCTCATAATGTTGGTATTTAACTTTTATTAAAGCTCTGGTTGTTGTATTGATATACTCTGGGTTTGACCACAATTCTAGATAACCCAAATTGGCCGTAGGTTTCCTGATATGGAAGAATCACTGGGAGGTTGTCCCTCCCTCTTGTGAAAGGACATCTTTAATTGCATTCCTATATTTGTTTAATGTAGGTGTGCTCCAAAACCTAGCCCAATAGAGCAGCCGTTTGATTACTACTAAGCAGTTTATACTGTGTGGAGTAAGCTCATTTAACAGTGGAATTGTAGGGGTGGGAGTAAATAGGGTTGGTTTCAAAGCACAATCATCATCCAATACTATTGTTGCATGAAGGCCAGATGAACCATTGGTGCTGATGATACATCTACAATCCTGTATAATAATAATTTATTCATGCAGTCGATTAATCAAACACCCTATCAGCCCCCTTTCCTCATCCGTTGGCATACTAGGGGGGTACTTCCCTGGTTACTTTAATTTGACGACTTTGCATAGAATGAAACTTAAAAGTATTTGCATGTTTGGATAATAGAATAGGGTTGTCAAAATTGGGCTTGCACAATGCATGTGTTGTGTAAGAGTCCACGGTGCAAAATTAAATCAGCCGTAATTGTAAAAGTACATATTGTGAGAAATTAATTAGTGGCAACACCAGTTTGACAATACACCCTACATGTATTTCTTCTCTGACATTTTTGCTAATTAAAATTGTGTCATTTATTTTTCAATTACAAAAATAAGCACCTGTAAATTTATGAAACGAAGCTTAGCAGAAATAAACACTCAGATGTTGTTTTTATAATTATTAATAATCACCATATGTTCTGTTTTAATTACATTTGCAGTGATATGGTATAACCTTTTTTCATTCTGTATTAATCACTAGCGAAGGATATAATTGTAGCTTGTTGCATGTACTTAAAATAACTTTGTAAATAAATAAAATTAAGAAAATAAAAAAGCCAACAGAAATCAACCTCATATTCCTATGTCCCATAGTCAAGTTAGATCAAGGTTTCAATGAAAATCCTGTAAATGTTGAACACTTTGAGAATTTGTGGACTTCAAAGGGGACCTGTGACCATAGCGACTACACTCGAGGGTGCATTTTTGTAATGGCCTCTTGAAAAGGCTTTGCTCAGTCCTTCAATATAGTGTCTTTTCCTGCGGTATAAAGGTATACATTTGCCGTGAACGTATCGTGATGACACTGCTCGTGTGTGGGGAGCAGGGGGGATTTGGCAGCTGATTAAAGCTCTTAATTTATTCGGTATGGCCCATGATGCGCTGAAGGTGCAGAGATGGACTAACATTAGATGCAGTGGAAGTTTGTCTGAGGCAGATCTTTAAGGGAAATGTACAATTCTCAAAATACTTCTATCTTCTCTAAAGAAGACAGTGTTCGTGTTATCATATTTATATAAACTTAATGTGGAGAGCGTAACATTAAAGAGCTTTAAGAACGTATGTATACCATGAATAACTGATGAGGCATGCCGTTTGTTGTATTCAGTAATGTAAATTAATTACTGTGTTGTCTGTTTTGGGTGACTGATAATGTGTGAGGTAACGACACAGATAAAACGTTGGTTTTAACGATAGTATTACAAATATGTATTTGAAAGGCTGGAAAGGACAGTCTATGATTAGGCCAAGCTCTTTGGATGAGATAAGAGTCCCAAATGAACATCACCCTTTTTGTCAATTTATTGACACTGCTGTAAATATGAGTTCACGCTCGAGTTGTGGTCCATGCTAAATCATGAATTTGATGTTTATTACATAGCATAGGAACATGTACAGCTCCCGATATAGGGCATTTGATCTGATTAGCTGTAAACATCTTGGTTTTTGGCATGATATAAATTACATGATATGATAGTTAAATACAATTGGAAGGGATCAAACGATGTGCCAGCAGTGATTTTACACACAACGATCACGTAATAACAATGAATTATGATACCCCAATAGGAAGGTCCGCGATATTAGGTTGTTGGTACAGTAACAGTAAAAAAACAAAAAAAACAACTTGCAGTGATTCCATTATCACTACCTTTATTTTTAGCAGTGATGGAATCATCACTGCATTTACCATACCACCAAATTACGAGTTTTGGCTTGAAGAGGTGAGTTAACTTCCATCATGGTTTTGGAGGTAAATCCCCAACTTCATGCCATGCCTCGGAATCCCATGGTAAGTCCACGGCACCAACGGGTGGTATCAGTAACTGATTTTGGCAGCAACTCAGCAGATTTACGCCCAAATTACTGCCATACTCAGATTGGGATCCAGAATATTTATTGCCCATGGGCCTAGAGGATCTTTCATTCAACAAACTTGAATCAACTGAATTGTGAATGATTTGTCTAGGAAAGACCTCATATGGAATTTTTGAAGCATGTGTCTGATGTTTGTCTTCATGAGGGGGACACATGGCTGCAACTAAACTATTATACAGTATCATCAGTTTTCATTTCACGAAGGGTTAGGAGATGAGGTGAGTGGCTTGGACCCAGTCAGAAAGTGACATTAAGAGTTGGGTGTGCTTACGCTGTACTGTGTGATACCTTCACTCAATTGAAGTGGGTGAACAAGACAAATGCCATCTCGAGAGAAGTGGGCGTTGGGTGACACTCAATTCAGTTTACATCTCATTATGTAATTTTAAAAGATGAGTGTCATTTGTTGAACTGTGGGAGGAGGAGTACATGTTGGCAGGTATCGCTGAGGGCAGCTGGTGTGAGTGTCATGAGCATTTGATGATGCTGGGAGGAGGAGTATAGATTCAGGGAGGTGGGTATTATAGCAGTCAGTGTCCATAACTTGAATTGAATGGATCAGGAACATGCTATTGGGAGATACAAGGAAGGAGGATTGAAAGGATCTTGGAAACCCTGGGAGCCATTTGAGGGAGAGACACAATCACAATGGTTTTGTTGGAAGGTATCAGAAGACAGGTCAAATACCATTCAGTATACGTCTCTTGAAATGGGTGAATGAGACTATTGCCATAATGAGACACCTGGGAGGAGGAGCAGGAGGAGCCAGGAATCCATGAGGGCAGAACTGTGAAAAGGCTTGTTCATCATTGGATTACACTGGGAAGGTGCATCAGACATTCGAGAGACTGAGAAGAGGAGTGGGGGTAGATGGATATCCCTGATGGCAACTTGATTGAGTGTTACACCAACCAACTTGTTCTGTGAGTGTGCAGAGTGTGCAGCAGAGAATCAGGGATGTGGGAGGCAGTGTCCATCTATTAAAGTGAATCAACAAGACACATGCAATCAGGAGAAACTTGGGAGGAGGATTTAGGAAAACTGGGAATGATCCTGAAGACAAGTAATGGTACAGTTGCAAGCACTGAATTTTGATGGGAGAGAAGAGCAGAGCTTTACAGTGGTGAGACAAACACCAGTCAATATCTGTTTCGTGATGCAATTAGATGAGAAACTTGCCATTGGGTGGCACAAGTGAGAAGGGGAAAGGAAAACCCGAGGACAGATTGTGGTACAATCACCTCATCTGATTTTGCTGGGAAGGTTTGTCAGACATTCAAGGAGGTGTGTGGCACATCTGTAGGTAAGCATCACTCGATGCAGGTCAACTGGACACCTGCCCTTCGAAGACATATGGGAAGAAGAGTGGAAGGAGATGGGAATGTCTGAGATCAGCTCATGGGTATGCCATTCTCACTAGATTTTTCTGAGAGTGAGCAGCAGAGATTCTGGCAGATGGATGACAGGCATGCCAGTGTCTTTTCTGAAACACGTCTATGAGACAAATGAAATTAGTGAAGACGGAGGGGAGGGAGGTGCAAGCCATTCCTCAGTGCAGCTTGTGGAAGCATCATGCGCTTGGAGAAAGGAGGAAACATGTAAGAGGTGGATGACACACAGTTGGACACTCATGAAACAAAATGTGAGAATCCAAACAAGTGAGAGGATGGAGAAGATGTTCTGATTATGGCCATTTCACTCCTTCAGCAGCCTGTGCTGTGTGCACAAAGGGGACCAGAATTTCCTGTGCTCATCTGATGGTATAAGCCAAAATAACGTTCTTACCCCTTGTCACAAGTCACTCATGGGTACATGTGGCAGCACAAGAAAATGTTGCAAGCCTGGTGGCACAGGTTGCAATTCCAGTTCCTCCCAAAAGCTCACGAGAAGGAACCTGCGTGAGCCGTGGTGCAGAAAATAATTGGACGCTCTGCGTATTCATGGATTCAAAGACGCATTACAAGCTGTCGCGCAAGTAAAAAGAAGCTGAATGAGGAGGGCCCACAACACACCACCACGCACACCAAAAAGCAAGCTAAAGGCCAAACCAGGCACAAGCTTCTGCGTCCAACCCTGAAACCCAGCAAGTACCCTTGTGATAAGGCGCGCCCTCTCCCGTAAGCCCAGGCTGCACCCCAGCAAAATTGCACACCTCAACTCGCAAGCCCCGGCTGCACCGAAGCAAAAATGCAGGCCCACCCTCGCAACTCCAGACTGCATGCCTGCAAAAACGTGGGCCGTCCCTCACAGAGCCAGACTGTACCCCATTGAAATCACGTGCCTCCCCGTGTAAGCTCAGGCTGCACCCCAGAAAACTGAGGGCCCTCCCACACAAAGCCAGACTGCACCCCAGCCAAAATGCGGACACTCCCTCGAATGCCCAGGCTGGACCCCAGCGAAATTGCGTGCCTCACCTCACAAGCCCAGGCATCACCCCAGCGAAAATGCGGGCCCTCCCTCGCAAGCCCAGGCTGCACCCCTGTGAAAATGCAGGCTGTCCCTTGCAAGCCCAGGCTGCACCCTCCAGACCGGACACCACCCCCTGGCCCCCTCCAGTCTGGACACCACCCCCAGCCCCATCACCTGTGACACCCCCAAACAGCCCCCTCCAGACTGGACACCACCCCTCAGTCCCATTCAGTCTGGACACCACCCCCAAGCCCCCTTCACCTGTGACACTCCCAGGTAGCCCCCTCTAGACTGGACACCACCCTCAGCTCCCTTCAGTCTGGACACCACCCCCAGTCCCCTTCACCTTGACACCCCCCCAAGAATCCCCCTCCAGACTGGACATCACCCCCATCCCCCTACACCTGTGTAACCCGCCAGGCACCCTCCTTCAGTCTGAACACCACCCCCAGCCCTCTCACCTGTGACACCATCTAGGCAGCCCCTTCCAGACTGGACACCACCCCCTAGCCCCCCACAACTGTGACACCCCCCATGCAGCCCCCTCCAGACTGTATACCACCCCCAGGCTCCTCACATGCGACACCCCCCAGACAGCCCCCTCCAGACTGGACACCACCTCCCAACCCCCTCCAGTCTGAAAACACACCTCTAACCCCCCCCACCTGTGACCCCCCCAGGCAGCACCCTAAAGTGAAGCAGCTGCCCCAGTCCAAAAGGGTACTGGACAAACTGTGGAAGCAGCTGTCCCATCCCCAGGGGGTAATGCCATGCCCCAGGCCACTTGTCGTCCAGCAGCTTGACCCCAAAGTGGTCTCAGCCACACAGGGGTGGCATCAACACCTCATGGCAAGAAGGCAAAGCCTGCACAGCAGGAACATGCTCAACCCCATGACACGGCACAGGAAACTGCCACGTTGAGGAATAAGAACTACCATGATGACAAACTCAAGATCCTCATGGACTACGTGAACATTCATCACCGTGACATGTGCCAGCATCTGGGGAGCACACATACAACTGCTCAGCGTATGGTGCATTGGCATCATGTCACGGATGAGATCAATTTCTTAGGGTTTGAGAAGCGCACTGCTGCACAGGTAGTGAAGCGCTAGAATAATATCACCCGCCACACCAAGTCCAAGCTGGGTGCCAACCTGGCCTCTGCTCTGACAACTGGAGGGGGGCTCACCAGAGGAGGAGGAGCTGACCGAGCATGAAGAGGCTATGAGCCAATGAATTCTACTGGAGCAGTTGCAAGGTGTGGGAGGCCTGGTAAATTGGGAGGACATGTCTGGTGAGCAACCAACATTGTGCATCCTGAGTACTTGAAGCAATGCATTACCGAGATGTATAACTGTACCTTAGCTCACCTCCCTATTACTTGTCACAATATCCCATTAGTAACTCTTTACATTACCCGTGCCTGCCTATTAGGGACAATTCTCCAGAATGGCTAATTTCCCTTACCTACTGAGTCCTCAGCAGCTTTGCTGGATTTCTAGGATTTATTTATTTCACCTGGTAGTATGAGCCTTTTTTCCGACTCTTACACGTGTTTTGCTGTGTGGGTTTTAACATTCTTGTGTTCATAGATTGTGGAGCCTCAACTACTCCATAGGCATCATCTTTTTACTGTGTGTTATCCAGCACCTTCAGTGCAGTGACACAGGGATGTCTTTTAGACTTCCCAATTCAGACTGCATTTTCTGGGACTGACTACTGTCTCCCAGAACATGTAAAGTTGCCATTGACTTTATTAGCTCTTTAAAAAAAAAAACACAGACCCAGTGCCAACTATCTTACATAGAGTACTGGAAAGGGTTAATACTTTTTCCCTTTTTCATTGTTTTGCTGCCTTTCCATCAAGACTTGGCTGGTGGCAGTGGTAAATACCATATTTTTCCTACCGCGGTTATCTTAAATAACGTTGGTATTGTTTTAGGCTATCTTGGTAGCCTCAAACTTAAACCCGCTCGACCATATACATTTTTAGATGGTTTTGGATGGGTTTATTCGCCATTCCTTATTGAAAATGTCTTTCTCGTGTTTTACTCATCACGCCAAACCAGGTTTGGTTCCTTTGTTCACTGTCTTTTTGCAGGCTTCTCTGCAGAAGCCCTTCTTAGGCACCTGAAAGTCTGGGTAGGCAGGATGAGAGGGAGGGGTTTTAGGACCCCTGCCATGTGTTACCTTGGTAACCCAAGTCACACTCCAGTTTGATTGGCTAGGTGACTATCCCGTCAGGACAGACAGCCTGCTGTGTGATTGACAGCCAGGCTGTGTGAATGGGGGAAAACTGCATAAAAAGCAGGTCTCTGGGATTGGAAAGGCAGAGTCGCCACTGGAACGAAAGAACCAACGAGGAGTTGGCAGAAGAGGACATCTACAACGACTAAACCGCCCGGTGAAGCCCTGCTGCAGGTCCAAATCTTCAGACTCCAATGACAGAGAAGATCTACCAGGAATTTTCTTTCCCTGAGCTGGTGGGACCAACCAGTTTGCCCAAACTGCAAGCCAGGACTCCCTCCTATGGTCAAATTTGCTGTACAGAGCTACAGTGAACCGGATAGCCAAGAAGGTCAGACCCTGCTTGGGTTTTAAGGAGCGCAACTTTTATTTGTTGCTTTGCTCTGCTGCTGGTTTCTTCCCTTGGCAGTGCAGGACCCTCCAGTCTTCCTACTTCATGTCAGTCCAAGAGTCGCCTCAGGAACTTTGAGCCTGCAGGTCCTGCCAGGAACGTCCGTTTCAGCTACAGCTTCTTCTCCATTTAAAGGTACTGTGCAAATCCAGTTGTTCGTTTTGTCCTGCCGCAGTGAAGTTGTGTGAAACCTTTTGCCAATCTGAGGGCTTGTCTTACTCTACTCTTTAAAGTAACGTTTCTGGCGACCAACTTTGTCCGGATCTCTTGGCAAAGACTTAACTGCGAACTACCCTGAACTGTGTGATCTTGAGCAAAATACTTTTGTCCTAAGCCTTTTTGATTTGATTCCATCATTCTAGTTCCTCTTTCTAGATTGCCATGCTTACTTAATTGTTGGTACTGCTCAATTTGTATCTAACTTTGTCTTTCCCTCCCTTTTTCAAATTGTTGGAGTGCCATTTTGCTCACACTTCATTTTTTAGCTTAACTTGCCCAGAATCTATTGGGAGTGGTGTGGTGTATTAAGAGTGTGATTTTTCAACTGCTTTACTTTAGTGAGATGTTATACAACTGATGTGTAAATAAATGTATATTCTTTTACTAAGAAACCTAGAGTCAGTATTTGTTTGAATCATAGTAATTGCTGTCATTTGTGTAACTATTGATACTGCTCACTTGCTCTTGAGATAAGTCTAGCTGCTCAGCCATCGCTACCACTTTACTGTGTAGTACAGGCTGGTACCAAAGGTGAATTTGTACTGTCACTTGTAGTGTTAATTGTGTGTGGTGTTCCCAAAGGGTACGCATGTAATTCTGCCTAACTCTGCCTTTTCCTTGTCCCACTACTCTATTATTAATTAATAACACTACCCATACCTCCCTCTTCCTTGTTCTTTTTCAACATTAGTAATCCATTACATTATATCTATCTCTCCAGTATTCTGCAACATTTACCCTGCCTCCCTCTTGGCCGCCACTTTATGCCATTAGCAATTCTTTAGTTGACCTCCTCTCCCCTCATACTAGTCCTGGTACCCCATTAGTATTCATTTTCATTACCCCTGCTGGCCTCTTCTTTGTCCCTGTACCCCATTAATAATCCAGTAAATTAATCCCAGCTATCTGTTCCTCGTCATGGTTCCACATTAGTAATCCATCACATTACTTCCGCCTTCTGCATCCGCATTCCATCAACCAAGTATTACTCCATTTCCCTGCCTCAAAAACATTTCGTCACAGTCTTGAGAACACATACTCACCACAGTCATGCATGTGCATCCTCCTCACATTCCCTCGTGCACATTTTCATCACTATACCTCACATGCATCATCTTCATGGTCCATCACATACATCCTCATCATAGTTCCTTGCAAGAATCCTGGTCGCAGTTTCTTTAGCACATCCTCATTACAGAACCTCATGTACTTCCTCATCACAGTTCCAAACATGCATCCCTATTTCAGTCCCTTTTGTGCATTCCTCATCTATCCCAATCCATGCATCCTTTGGCATGTTACAAACTGGCCATTAGCCAAAGTATATATGTTAAAGTTCACAGACTGGGACACAGCCATGATGTAACACCCTTATGACTTTGTTTATGACATCCGTTAAGATGCCAAAATGAATAGCTTTAATACTGTAAGTAATATTGTAAGTGGTGTATAATATAGCATATAAACATTGAAAAACCATTGAAATTCAGTGGCAAAAAGATGACACTCGTTAATGCTACAATACACTTGACATTCAGAATGTGTAGGAAGCTATGCCTCCAACAAGCAGCCAGGTATGTTGCACAAGGACATCAAATCACATATTAATCACTTCTATCATCAGTGGCTTCATTGGAAACTACAGGACACTGATGACATCATAATGTACATCATTTATGATATAACTGTAAAGTAAATGACAGAATAACATTTGTAATTTCCTTATTTTTTTTTAGATATTTTTGAAAAATTCTATAACTAGATGACATTTAATGTATGTTACCAAACGGGAAATATTCACTTTCAATAAATCAAGCCTTGCAAAATGTATGTGAGGATCCAGAAAACCCCAGTTTCCTACACAAGTAGAAAGACTGCATGTTTTAGTGCACAACTGCATTATCTTCATCTTTCCTAATAAACTGATATACACCCAACATATAACTATAATTCCTCCAATTGACCTTTACCTGTCACCTTACAGGAGCATTAACATTTTGCTGGGTGCATGGCTGTATTTTCCTTGGAATGTAGTCAATTGTGTTATAAAATGGGCACGTATAACAAGGCGATTGAGATGCATTCATATTTACAGGGAAGAAGGAAGAGAAGAACCAACAGCATTCATATTTTTTCTGACTATTAACCATATACCATCAGATTTGCCAGTTCCATTAAATAAATACCTTTAAAATTAAGTTTACTCAATTCAGACACAAAAGTGCAGTCTTTTCATTATTGAATGTGTATGATTTGATGAACAACAAATACTAAAATGTGATCATATTGAAAGGGAGGAAGGGTTGTTTCGACCCTCCTATACATTCTGTATGGAATAAATCTTATGCTCATCCAATCGCGGGAGACATCCCGATGTTCTGTCCCCTGAAGACAGAGGGCAGGAGCCATGGAATGACACATAAAGACTCTATTTTATACTTCCCCAAACTCCATCTTTTTACTAGGCCGCACAATGATTTCCAAAAGCCATCTCTCCCACTGTCCAGCGCCGCGCACAGCCAGCCCAGCCGCCCCACCACCTCCTCCTATGTCTGCATCACACAATCTCCTTTCTCACGGAAGTCCAGGCGCGGATAGCTGCAAATGGATACCATATTCTTTCTCTTCCTCTGAGCGCATTGCCCTGTGTGTGATCGAAGCAGAAACACCGCCTGTGTGCCCATACATTTCTACAAACCTGTCTATGGCCCCTCAACCTCTACCTCGAGAAGCCACAGTCCCTCATCCTCTCTTGATGCAGATACACATCTTGTATGTGTACCATTTTATGAACAGGCCAACCACTCCCCCAGGTCTATTCCCCCACTGTTGTATTTCACTAGTAAACCTAATACATGTCGGCTTATATCATGAGGCACCAAGCAGAGCAAAACGTCCAAGGTGGGCACCTGAGCCCGGGCATCAGAGTTTAACAGTACTTAAGGTTCAAAAAGCAAAATCAATCAGATATCAAACAAAATGAACTCTACAGCATCCCCATGATGGTCCACTTTTTCCAATTGTTATTTGTTACATGCCTTCAGTTCCTGTTTTTGAACAGATAGATTAGTTAGCTATGTTTCATTGTATGTGTCTGACCTACACCCCACGGAGATGAGCCCAGCTGAACAACATGCTGCTCGATGATCACCCAATCCTCCACCAGGCCCCCACCCATGTCTCCCACCACCCCCTAACCCCCAGCAGTCAGGGGCAGCCTCCACCAGGCCCCCACTCATGTCTCCCACCACCCCCACCCCCCAGCCACCAGGGGCAGCCTCCACCAAGCCCCCACTCATGTCCCCTATTACCCCCACCCCCCGGCTGTGCAGGGGCACCCTCCACCAGGCCCCCACTCATGTCTCCCACCACCCCCTACCCCCCAGCAGCCAGGGGCACCCTCCACCAGGCCCCCACCCATGTCTCCCACCACCCCCACCCCCCAGCAGTCAGGGGCAGCCTCCACCAGGCCCCCACTCATGTCCCCCTGCACCCCCACCCCCCAGCAGTGCAGGGGCAGCCTCCACCAGGCCCCCACTCATGTCTCCCACCACCCCCATCCCACAGCCACCAGGGGCACCCTCCACCAGGCCCCCACTCATGTCTCCCACCACCCCCTACCCCCCAGCAGTCAGGGGCAGCCTCCACCAGGCCCCCACTCATGTCCCCTATTACCCCCACCCCCCGCAGTGCAGGGGCAGCCTCCACCAGGCCCCCACCATGTCTCCCACCACCCCCCAGACACCAGGGGCACCCTCCACCAGGCCCCCACACATGTCCCCCTACACCCCCACCCCCCCCAGCCACCAGGGGCAGCCTCCACCAAGCCTCCACTCATGTCTCCCACCACCCCCTACCCCCCAGCAGTCAGAGGCTCCCTCCACCAGGCCCCCACCAATGTCTCCCACCACCCCCACCCCCCAGCAGTCAGGGGCAGCCTCCACCAGGCCCCCACTCATGTCCCCCTGCACCCCCACCCCCCAGCAGTGCAGGGGCACCCTCCACCAGGCCCCCACTCATGTCTCCCACCACCCCCTACCCCCCAGCAGTCAGGGGCAGCCTCCACCAGGCCCCCACCGTGTCTCCCACCACCCCCAGACACCAGGGGCACCCTCCACCAGGCCCCCACCCATGTCCCCCTTCACCCATACCCCTCCAGCCACCAGGGGAGGCCTTCACCAAGCCCCCACTCATGTCCCCTATTACCCCCACCCCCCGCAGTGCAGGGGCAGCCTCCACCAGGCCCCCACCGTGTCTCCCACCACCCCCAGACACCAGGGGCACCCTCCACCAGGCCCCCACCCATGTCCCCCTTCACCCATACCCCTCCAGCCACCAGGGGAGGCCTCCACCAAGCCCCCACTCATGTCTCCTATCACCCCCATCCCCCGCAGTGCAGGGGCAGCCTCCAACAGGCCCCCACCATGTCTCCCACCACCCCCAGCCACCAGGGGCACCCTCCACCAGGCCCCCACCCATGTCTCCCACCACCCCCTACCCCCCAGCAGTCAGGGGCAGCCTCCACCAGGCCCCCACTCATGTCTCCCACCACCCCCACCCCCCAGCCACAAGGGGCAGCCTCCACCAAGCCCCCACTCATGTCCCCTATTACCCCCACCCGCCCGTAGTGCAGGGGCACCCTCCACCAGGCCCCCACTCATGTCTCCCACCACCCCTACCCCCCAGCAGTCAGGGGCACCCTCCACCAGACCCCCACCCATGTCTCCCACCACCCCCACCCCCCAGCAGTCAGGGGCAGCCTCCACCATGCCCCCACTCATGTCCCTTGCACCCCCACCCCCCAGCCACCAGGGGCACCCTCCACCAGGCCCCCACCCATGTCTCCCACCACCCCCTACCCCCCAGCAGTCAGGGGCGGCCTCCACCAGGCCCCCACCTATGTCTCCCACCACCCCCTACCCCCCAGCAGTCAGGGGCAGCCTCCACCAGGCCCCCACTCATGTCCCCCTGCACCCCCACCCCCCAGCAGTGCAGGGGCAGCCTCCACCAGGCCCCCAATCATGTCTCCCACCACCCCCATCCCACAGCCACCAGAGGCACCCTCCACCAGGCCCCCACCCATGTCTCCCCCCACCCCCTACCACCCAGCAGTCAGGGGCGCCCTCCACCAGTCCCCCACCCATGTCTCCCACCACCCCCACCCCCAGCAGTCAGGGGCAGCCTCCACCAGGCCCCACTCATGTCCCCCTGCACCCCCACTCCACAGCAGTGCAGGGGCAGCCTCCACCAGGCCCCCACTCATGTCTCCCACCACCCTCATCCCACAGCCACCAGGGGCACCCTCCACCAGGCCCCCACTCATGTCTCCCACCACAACCTACCCCCCAGCAGTCAGGGGCAGACTCCACCAGGCCCCCACTCATGTCCCCTATTACCCCCACCCCCCAGCCACCAGGGGCAGCCTCCACCAAGCCCCCACTCATGTCCCCTATCACCCCCACCCCCCGCAGTGCAGGAGCAGCCTCCACCAGGCCCCCACCATGTCTCCCACCACCCCCACCCCCCAGCCACCAGGGGCACCCTCCACCAGGCCCACACCCATGTCTCCCACCACCCCCTACCCCGCAGCAGTCAGGGGCAGCCTCCACCAGGCCCACACTCATGTCTCCCACCACTCCCAGCCACCAGGGGAAGCCTCCACCAAGCCCCCACTCATGTTCCCTATTACCCCCACCCCGTCCGCAGTGCAGGGGGAGCCTCCACCAGGCCCCCACTCATGTCTCCCACCACCCCCTACCCGCCAGCAGTCAGGGGCTCCCTCCACCAGGCCCCCACCCATGTCTCCCACCACCCCCACCCCCCAGCAGTCATGGGCTGCCTCCACCAGGCCCCCACTCATGTCCCCCTGCACCCCCACCCCCCAGCAGTGCAGGGGCCGCCTCCACCAGGCCTCCACTCATGTCTCCCATCACCCCCATCCCACAGCCACCAGGGGCACCCTCCACCAGGCCCCCACTCATGTCTCCCACCACCCCCTACCCCCCAGCAGTCAGGGGCAGCCTCCGCCAGGCCCCACTCATGTCCCCTATTAACCCCACCCCCTCAGTGCAGGGGCACCCTCCACCAGGCCCCCACCATGTCTCCCACCACCCCCCAGACACCAGGGGCACCCTCCACCATGCCCCCACCCATGTCCCCCTGCACCCATACCCCATCAGCCACCAGGGGCAGCCTCCACCAAGCCCCCACTCATGTCCCCTATCACCCCCACCCCCCGCAGTGCAGGGGCAGCCTCCACCAGGCCCCCACCATGTCTCCCACCACCCCCATCCCCCAGCAGTCAGGGGCAGCCTCCACCAGGCGCCCACTCATGTCTCCCACCACCCCCACCCCCCAGCCACCACGGGCAGCCTCCACTGCCCAGAATCTATTGGGAGTGGTGTGGTGTATTAAGAGTGTGATTTTTCAACTGCTTTACTTTAGTGAGATGTTATACAACTGATGTGTAAATAAATTTATATTCTTTTACTAAGAAAACTAGAGTCAGTATTTGTTTGAATCATAGTAATTGCTGTCATTTGTGTAACTATTGATACTGCTCACTTGCTCTTGAGATAAGTCTAGCTGCTCAGCCATCGCTACCACTTTACTGTGTAGTACAGGCTGGTACCAAAGGTGAATTTGTACTGTCACTTGTAGTGTTAATTGTGTGTGGTGTTCCCAAAGGGTACTGCATGTAATTCTGCCTAACTCTGCCTTTTCCTTGTCCCACTACTCTATTATTAATTAATAACACTACCCATACCTCCCTCTTCCTTGTTCTTTTTCAACATTAGTAATCCATTACATTATATCTATCTCTCCAGTATTCTGCAACATTTACCCTGCCTCCCTCTTGGCCGCCACTTTACGCCATTAGCAATTCTTTAGTTGACCTCCTCTCCCCTCATACTAGTCCTGGTACCCCATTAGTATTCATTTTCATTACCCCTGCTGGCCTCTTCTTTGTCCCTGTACCCCATTAATAATCCAGTAAATTAATCCCAGCTATCTGTTCCTCGTCCTGGTTCCACATTAATAATCCATCACATTACTTCCGCCTTCTGCATCAGCATTCCATCAACCAAGTATTACTCCATTTCCCTGCCTCAAAAACATTTCGTCACAGTCTTGAGAACACATACTCACCACAGTCATGCATGTGCATCCTCCTCACATTCCCTCGTGCACATTTTCATCACTATACCTCACATGCATCATCTTCATGGTCCATCACATACATCCTCATCATAGTTCCTTGCAAGAATCCTGATCGCAGTTTCTTTAGCACATCCTCATTACAGAACCTCATGTACTTCCTCATCACAGTTCCAAACATGCATCCCTATTTCAGTCCCTTTTGTGCATTCCTCATCTATCCCAATCCATGCATCCTTTGGCATGTTACAAACTGGCCATTAGCCAAAGTATATATGTTAAAGTTCACAGACTGGGACACAGCCATGATGTAACACCCTTATGACTTTGTTTATGACATCCGTTAAGATGCAAAAATGAATAGCTTTAATACTGTAAGTAATATTGTAAGTGGTGTATGATATAGCATATAAACATTGAAAAACCATTGAAATTCAGTGGCAAAAAGATGACACTCGTTAATGCTACAATACACTTGACATTCAGAATGTGTAGGAAGCTATGCCTCCAACAAGCAGCCAGGTATGTTGCACAAGGTCATCAAATCACATATTAATCACTTCTATCATCAGTGGCTTCATTGGAAACTACAGGACACTGATGACATCACAATGTACATCATTTACGATATAACTGTAAAGTAAATGACAGAATAACATTTGTAATTTCCTTATTTTTTTTTAGATATTTTTGAAAAATTCTATAACTAGATGACATTTAATGTATGTTACCAAACGGGAAATATTCACTTTCAATAAATCAAGCCTTGCAAAATGTATGTGAGGATCCAGAAAACCCCAGTTTCGTACACAAGTAGAAAGACTGCATGTTTTAGTGCACAACTGCATTATCTTCATCTTTCCTAATAAACTGATATACACCCAACATATAACTATAATTCCCCCAATTGACCTTTACCTGTCACCTTACAGGAGCATTAACATTTTGCTGGGTGCATGGCTGTATTTTCCTTGGAATGTAGTCAATTGTGTTATAAAATGGACACGTATAACAAGGTGATTGAGATGCATTCATATTTACAGGGAAGAAGGAAGAGAAGAACCAACAGCATTCAAATTTTTTCTGACTATTAACCATATACCATCAGATTTGCCAGTTCCATTAAATAAATACCTTTAAAATTAAGTTTACTCAATTCAGACACAAAAGTGCAGTCTTTTCATTATTGAATGTGTATGATTTGATGAACAACAAATACTAAAATGTGATCATATTGAAAGGGAGGAAGGGTTGTTTCGACCCTACTATACATTCTGTATGGAATAAATCTTATGCTCATCCAATCGCGGGAGACATCCCGATGTTCTGTCCCCTGAAGACAGAGGGCAGGAGCCATGGAATGACACATAAAGACTCTATTTTATACTTCCCCAAACTCCATCTTTTTACTAGGCCGCACAATGATTTCCAAAAGCCATCTCTCCCACTGTCCAGCGCCGCGCGTCAGCCAGCCCAGCCGCCCCACCACCTCCTCCTATGTCTGCATCACACAATCTCCTTTCTCACGGAAGTCCAGGCGCGGATAGCTGCAAATGGATACCATATTCTTTCTGTTCCTCTGAGCGCATTGCCCTGTGTGTGATCGGAGCAGAAACACCGCCTGTGTGCCCATACATTTCTACAAACCTGTCTATGGCCCCTCAACCTCTACCTCGAGAAGCCACAGTCCCTCATCCTCTCTTGATGCAGATACACATCTTGTATGTGTAGCATTTTATGAACAGGCCAACCACTCCCCCCAGGTCTATTCCCCCACTGTTGTATTTCACTAGTAAACCTAATACATGTCGGCTTATATCATGAGGCACCAAGCAGAGCAAAACCTCCAAGGTGGGCACCTGAGCCCGGGCATCAGAGTTTAACAGTACTTAAGGTTCAAAAAGCAAAATCAATCAGATATCAAACAAAATGAACTCTACAGCATCCCCATGATGGTCCACTTTTTCCAACTGTTATTTGTTACATGCCTTCAGTTCCTGTTTTTAGATAGATAGATTAGTTAGCTTTGTTTCATTGTATGTGTCTGACCTACACCCCACGGAGATGAGCCCAGCTGAACAACGTGCTGCTCGATGATCACCCAATCCTCGAGCCAATCTGATGCAACTGTCCCCTATGTTTCTGTAATGTATCTATATGCACAGCCTATGACATTCAAGTATTGTGTACCTATAACGAAGCATCAGCAGTCATGCATTTCAATCTCATAATGTGCTGCTCGTGTAATGTTTGGCAGAGCACTCTCAGAGCAGCAGAGTTCTCTGCGTGCATCTTTTATCTGTTATAAATCTTTGCTCAACTTACAATCTATCTCCTGGTCTCAGTCCCTTCTGGGGTGTGTCCATTTATTCCAATTTTGGGACCTATGTTGGGGGATGAGGCCATTCAATATACAAAATATCCATGTGTGTCCATTGTACTCAAGTGCAGATACAGTATCTTAGTAGAAATCATACAATTTTGTATAGGGCTCTCGTTACATTGAAGCCACCCAATTGATAACAGTCTATCATGGATGCTCATATACTATTTTTTTTTTTTTTTTTTTCTTTGATTTAATTGTATAGAACAATTTTTACAAAATTGAAGAGGTGTAAAACGAAGAAAAGAGAAGTTTCCACGTTAACTGTTCCAGGTTCCCCACCGTCATTCTTTGTCCTGCGCCCCAAACATCACGCCCGCGAGGCTCCGTCAGATCAATTCTTTTTCAATTCGGGTTCAGGTTCGGAGTCAGGGTCAAATTTAACTTTCCCCCTAGGAGGAGATGAAATAGGGACGCCCGGCTGGCAAACCAGCCCCCTCTTAACTGCCATCAGGTGAGCAGTTTTAACTCTCGGAAGAAGCCCACCACCGCAATCACCCAAGTAGTCTTTTCCCCACTTAGAAGCCGACACCACCATTCCTCTTCATCATAGATATATAGATTTTTGAACAAGTGTCCCAAATGTCTCTGGCGGGGGCCCGTGACTCCTAAGCAGTTTAGCAGTAGGTGTTTTATGGTTTCTGCCATCTCTAACTTTCTACAGAATCTGCAGGTTTTGTCCGAAGCCAGTTTTCTTCGGAATAGAACTTCTCTTGTGTGAAGAATGTTCAGGCGGATTCTTAAGAAGTTCGCCCTAAGATTCGAATCTGGCACTTTCACCAAGTAAGACTTAAGTTCGTTCACTTAAGTCAGTTGTAGAGGCAGATCAGTGAACAAATTCGAAGCGGCTGCTTTTTCCAGTGTATCAATCCAATCTTGGTGTAGTAGACGCAATTTGACCTTAGAAGGGTTGTAAATTAATTCGTCTTTAGAACTTCCAACACCCTTCAGAATTGCGTCGATCTTTGCCGCCCATTTTGTTAGCATTTTGCATGATCCCGACTGAATTTCTTGATGGATTTCTTGCATAATCAAAGGGGCGCTTGGGAGTAAAGACTTTTGGAATAGCATGGCTTCGTTACGGGTCACAATGGAGGTCAGCGATTGTAGAGAAAGTTCCCTTCTTATTAACACCATTGGAAGCGAGTCAGGGAGATTAAGGACCTTTCTCCAACAGAATCCTTCCAGTTTTAACCAAAAGGATGTTGGGAGGTTTGGTAGAGCTTCTGCCCCGTAGGTGAGTGTTGGGATCACTTTAGACTTATAGAACGTCACCACTGGCGCCATCGTGAATTTTCCATATTTTTTCAGTACTGCTCGGGATTGTGAAATGAGTAGTCTCGCTTTGGACATGATGCTCTCCTGCATCATTGTTTCCTTACTGTTCTTGTTGATAATAACGCCCAGGTATTTGAAGCAATCCACCAGTTCAAGTTTGGTGTTATTTACCGCCCATGTGAATTTCTCCAACTTCCTTTCGTTTCCGCCCAGAGTCATGATCTTAGTCTTTTCCAAGTTCATCAAGAGGTTGTTTTCCTTCAGATAGGAGTCAAGGTTGTTTATCTGCCTCTGGAGGCCGATCGGAGTAACATCGAAGAGGATTATATCGTCCGCATATAATAGGCGTGAGATTTTGCTGGATCCCAGTGTTGGGGGGAACATCCGGACTCTTGTTTCGTGCTCTTTAAAATCGGCCGTGTATGCGTTGTACAGGGCGGGAGCTAAGGGACATCCCTGCTTTACCCCTCTTTCCGTCTTCATCCAGGAAGATAGCAGGCCTTGATTGTTTAACCGAACACATATTGTAGTTTCCGTGTACAAGGCCTTTATGGGCTCCAGGATCCTTGGGGGACAGGCATGAAGTTGTAATTTTTCCCAAAGACGTTGCCTGTCTACCCGATCGAAGCCTGTACCAGATCAATGAATGCCATGTAGATCTTCGGGCTGCCCTCGAACACTTTAGCTTTAAGTGTGCTCACCGCCAAGATGTTAACCGTTGTTCCGACATTTTTCACGAAACCCGCTTGGAAAGGGTCCGACAGGCCAGTCACGGAGATCCAATTACTGAAATTATCCAGGATTAGGGCACCAAAGAGCTTTCCTATGGAATCAAGTAGAGCGATAGGGCGGTAATGTGAAGGGTTATCTTTAGCTCCCTTTTTGAAAATGGGGACCAGGATCGCTTTTTTCCATGACGAAGGAATGGTCGAGAATCTGACGCAATTTGAGAAGACCTCCTTGATGAAAAGTGCCCAGAATTCCAATTTGTTTTTTATATCAAAATTGGTTATTCCGTCGGGGCCTGCCGCTCTGGATCCATTGAGATGTATTATTTTCCCTTTGATTGTGTTCAGGTCCAGAGGGATTTCCCACCGGTCCCCAGAGCTGGAGGCCTTGCTCTCTTTTTTTGTCTCTTTGACTCCGAACAGTTTTTCAAAGTGGGATAGCCATGTTTTTTCACCAATTGAATTTTGCAGTGCCTGGTTCACTACTTTAGAATTACCCTTAATCAGTGACCAGAAGTCACGTGCCTTATGGCCACTGATAGCTCGCAGCATATTCTCCGCGTCAGCTTGGAACCTGTTTGCTTTTGTTAACTTCAACCAGGTTTTATAGGTTTTTGCTGCCTTAATAGCTTCAACCTTCTTACTTAAGGATGTTGTTTTTGCGGCCTCCCGTTGCAATTTTCTGACCCCCTTTCTTCGTGCAACTAGCTGTTCATTGTAAGTATGGAGTGGGACCTTGTTTTCTTGCTTCAACGCTCCTTTTTTCCGATGGTACACTGTCAGAAGGGGCGAGTATTCGATCCGTCTTTCCGGGCATAAATTGGCAACCAGCGATCGTGCCTTGTATTGGGTGGTTATGTTGGCAATGGCTACTTCTGGCAGTCTCAGCCTTATCCCGCTCTGATTTACTTCCAGGTTCTGAGCGTCGTAAACCGCCTCTCTTTTCCGTGAATACCACGAGAAGGTGAGCAAGTTATGGTCGCTATGTTGCGTCCTGGTAATTGTAAAGGTTATGAGCAATGGCAATAGGCTTCTCGAAACCTGTATGTAGTCTATAGTTGCCGCTTGATCCTCTCTCTCCCAAGTTGGGATGGCTTTGAGCTTCTTCACGTCCTTTTGCTTGAGGATGTACATCTCTCTTGCATTTAGAAGGTTATGCCACATGTTATTTCTACTTTGGAGCACTTTGGAGTGGAAGGTTAGATCAGTATTCAGGTCTCCGGTGATGATCACGTCGCTGGAAGTAGATGTTATCAGAAAGTCGTCTATTAGAGTCTCGATTTGAGCGAGGAAATAGTCGTTGGTCACTCGCTTTGGGTTCCAGTAGACGTTGATCAATAGAATCTCTGCATTTTGATTCAGCTCCGAAGAACCTTCCTTCTTTTCCCACTCCAAGAGCGTCGCCAGAATGAATTCTGAGGCCAGAAGTATCTTTGACATTGATAAGCCAGAGCCCACTCTTATGGCAGTAATAAGGCCAGATCTCGGTCTGCCCCTCTCGCTTCTTTGAGCCGGCAAATGTGCCATTTGGAAACCGTCTAAAGTGGGTGGCTCAATTAGCCAAGTTTCCTGCAGACATACGGCGTCGAAACTCCCAAAGTTAACGTCTGATGTGACAGTTAAGTGAGCAAAGCCTCTAGTATTCCACGATCCTAGTTTCAACGATGCTTCCGGGGGTTCCATAGGAGCCCGTGCCTTCCTGAGGGAATCGCCGGAAGGCCCCTCTGGTGGCTACTGCCTTCTGATTTGGGATTTCTGGGAGTGCCTGCTATAAATTGTTCCCTCTGCAACTGGGTCAATTTTTCCCGATAAACTTCTGCCGTGCTTCATTGTCTCATCTGTTTTATCAATGCGTTGGAAGATTCTATGAGTTACATTACAAGTCGGGTGTGATGCCGGTGAGAGATCCCTCTCCGAACTCACTCTCCTATTCGCATCCCGTCGAGTGTTCAGAATATTAGATTTGCGCCGGATCCGGTTTTCGACATATTTACTGGGAGCTTGTTCCCCGGTAGGAATCTTGTACAGCAGAGAGCCTCGATCAGGTTCCTGCTGTCTAGATCGGTGATAAGACCACTCCTGCGGGGGCACAGACGGTGTTTTGCCCTCCCTCGCATTTGACAGATCGAAGCCAAGATTGTACAATTTGTCTCTTGCTTTCCAGATTTGTTCTTGAATATGATTCGATCCTATGTGTAGGAACGAACTATCTTTTCTTCCGTTAGGATTCGGTTCCAGGATTTTTATGTCTTTTGTGACATCGATATGAGACAACCGGCTCTCCTGAAACAGTTTGAATAGAGCTTTGCGGTTCAGTGTCCAACTATCCTGTCTATCATGTATTCTTTGCAAATTAAAAGTTCTTGTCGTCGTATTCCTTTGTCTAGGCGGAGGAGAGTGGTTAGAACGGGTGGCTACGTCAACCCGCCGGCCTGGTGATCCCGACGGAGCATGAGCCCTGGTTCTATACTGGCGTTTGAGTTTGTCCATTGATGGGCTCCTATCCTTTTTTCTGTCATGTTGGACCCAAGGGTTCTTCTCCCCTGGAGAGCGCGATCTTTGCTGAGGGTCTCGGGGGTGGACTTCGCCTTGATTTCTCCCCTGAAGCCCCTTACCCCGCAATTGTCCCAAGTTCCTACTTGCTCTTTTTTGTGGCAAAGTATTTTTTTCCAACACTCGCGGCGAGGTCGAGGGAGAATCAAGAAGCAGAGCCTTTGATTTTGGTTCCTCTGCTTCTCTGTTTTCGCGACTTTCCGGTTTTTTTCTTTTTTGATTCAGCGCTTGCGGAATTTCTGATTCTGAGTCCTCGACCGTGTAGGTACTCATGTTCATTAGGTCAAGTGAGTTCCAAGAATCATCTTGCGACCTCTCTGGACTCCGTAAGGCCTTCTGCGTCTTATCCGAGGGTTTTAGTTTGAAGACTGGCGATTTTGTATTGGTGGGGTAGGTTTCTCTTGGTTACTTTGACCTCTGCTCTCTGTTTTGTCTTTTTGTGCGGGCTGTTGAGGGGGCTTATGTTTCGAAGCCTTCTTGCCCTTACAGACCGGTTCACTTTGGCCTTTGTGTTGGAATATTTCAAAGGTAGACGGGACTTTCATTTTGGAGAAGTCTATTGGTTTCGCGACTGATTGGATCGCTGCACTTTCTGGGAGGGCAAATGCAACTGATCCATTTTTCCTTCCTGGTTTACCAGTCGATTCATTCAAAGACTGGCCCCCCTTTGAGCGGAGTTCCGTCTGTGTTGCACTTTTCGCCAAAGGTAATGGTCTGTCAGTGGGCCAAGTGCCCACCTCTATCTCCCGGCCGGGCTCGAGACCTTGATTCGTCTCGGGGGATTCTCTCGAGCAAGGCCGATCGATCAGTTGTGTCCCCTGCGCGTTTTCTGTCCTGTTTCCAGAGCACGAGTGGTCGGTTGGTAGCTGGTCCACTACCAGGGATTTGCTCCCCCCACTCGAACTTTCCATGTCGTCGCCTTTGTGCTGTCGAGAGGCTGTAATGAACCCCTCTAGGAAATTCAGTTTGGTGTGCATATGTGCGATCAGAGTGGTTTGGTCTTTTAAAGTATCGCTGATGGCTTCATATAATTTCCCAAATGGTGCCAGCGCGATAGTGACTGTAGCTAGAATAGACATAAGATCCTCTTTTTGCGAGGGAGTTTCAGACACTTGGCTAGGAGGAGGTTCGCCTTGATAACTGAGGGGCGTCGGAGAGCCCCGTTCTTTGGGGTGGCTCGGGTTTACCTCGTACGGAGGGCCCACCCCTCTAATGTGCGGTTCCAAGCTGCACTCCAAAGATCGGGGAAAAAAGGGGACGGACCTTTTGGGCAGCGCAGGGGGGCCATTAACCGGAGCCAGGGGCGGGTGTGGCTCTCCCACTAGGGTTCCTGACAGCCCCAATCCCTCTGCTTGTTTGTTAATGGAGCGCGGGGTGCCAGTAACCAAAGTGGCACTTCCCAAGGTCCCCCTTCCAGCGTCTAACTCGGTATGCGGCTGAGTTGACACAGTCGTCTTGTCCAACAGATCACAAGTTCCAGCACCATTAACCGGTTGTGGTATGTCCCTCCCCGTTACAGCTTCTGATCCCGTGTGTATTAAATTTGGACTCTGACTCGCTTGAGCGGTTAAGTGTGAAGCACTATTAGCCGCTTTCTCTAAGGATGCGGTCATCTTAACAGGGAAGTTCAGGGTTGAGGGGAGTATGGCTCTATCTTCAACTATGGCCAAAAGCTCTGCATCTGATACATCTTGGTATCCTTCACCCTCCGTTTGTGTCTTTTTCCCAAAAAACTCTTTCAGCGTTGACATGCAATGAGGGATAAGATGTTTTTTACCCCTTCCCTGTCCTCTTTTATACGGGGGTTTGGCCCTCACCGTTCTACGAGAGGACATCTTTTGTGAGCCTCCCGAAAGTTTGGGCAGGTTGCCCGGAATCTCATTGGCATTTGCTGTTGCCTCGACCACACCGAGTAGGGGTGGGGGGGATGTACTGGGTAGAAATTGATGTTTTTTCGCTGGGCTGGAGCTGGGCTTCGGAATTCCCGACTGAGAGCGGGGAGCAGGGGGTTGGGTACCCCCCTCTTCCAGGGCAGTCCCCACAATCTCCGACCCCCGATGTTCGTCCCTTCCCTCCTCGCCAGCAAGTTCAAACAGCAATTGGGGGGAGGAAGATGGGGCGACTAGTCCCGGAGGTGTTCTTAAATCCTCCACTGCCGCCGCTCCCTCTGTGTTGTGTATCATGATCACTACTGACTCCCCCGGGAGTGAGGGCGGGATTGAGTCTGACCGGGATATTTTCCTGCCGCCCTTGTGCGTTGCTTGCTCCGTGAGGGAGTCCAAAAAGCAGGACGGAGACTGGCTCCCCCCCCCCCTCCACGTTCCGTATAGGGGTCGTGGGCTGCTCGGACGTGGCCTCTTGCGCTTCCTCCCCAAACAATGGGAACAGCTCCGGGTTTGACGGGCTTCCCCTCCCTGTTTCTGGACCTTGGGCCTCCGTATTGGGTAGAGGGGAGGGGAGTGTGTAGGTAGACGCGGGGCTCGTCGTTATTAAGATGGTTTCTTGAGGGATAGTTTGATCGTGTTCTGTAGTCGGCACTATCAGAGATGGTGTGCCCTCCAAGCCCAAGGATTCAATCGGGGGAAACATGAAGTCACTTACTTCGTTAAGCTCCGCTGGGCGATTTGTATTTGCCTGAATCATTTTGCTCGCGTGTTTAATGCGGGAAATCCGTTGAAGCCTCTGAGTAGCCAACTGCTCCACGCTTTCCGGCGAGGTTACATGGTCCTTGTTATGGGACGGCGGCTGGCGAGGTTTGCCGTTTCTTAGCAAGCGCTTGTCCAGGTCTTCCAAGCCAGGTTTCCGCTTTACGGAATCGTCCAGGGCCGCCATCCGCTTTATGAAAAAAGTCTCAGAGTTGGATCAGCACGCGGTCACGCGGGCCCGCGGACTGCTGACTGCCCTTGTCAGTCCCTTCGCGGTCCGCTTCGCGGAGGACTGAGGGTATGTAGAATGGAGGGCTCGGGACACGCCTCTGAGCACACGCCTCCACTGATGAAGCTGAAAAAAATACTCGAACTCCAGCACAGCGTGCTGGTACTGCTGACTGCCCTTGTCAGTCCCTTCGCGGTCCGCTTCGCGGAGGACTGAGGGTATGTAGAATGGAGGGCTCGGGACACGCCTCTGAGCACACGCCTCCACTGATGAAGCTGAAAAAAATACTCGAACTCCAGCACAGCGTGCTGGTACTGCTGACTGCCCTTGTCAGTCCCTTCGCGGTCCGCTTCGCGAAGGACTGAGGGTATGTAGAATGGAGGGCTCGGGACACGCCTCTGAGCACACGCCTCCACTGATGAAGCTGAAAAAAATACTCGAACTCCAGCACAGCGTGCTGGTACTGCTGACTGCCCTTGTCAGTCCCTTTGTTTATTTAAGAAATAATAGCTTTGGGCTACTAAATGACATATGACTTAAACTGATATAATCTATGAATTTACATTTGAGTAAAGAATACATGTGTCCATTCTCCATAATTCAGTTGCTGAAACCTCATAAATTAAATAGTTCACTTTAATGAAGTGTTGCTATGCTCATAGACCTGGATAATATGGGGATTTAGCATAACTTGTCATTACAAAGTGCACACCTATTGTATGATCACTCTTAATTAACATTATTTGTTGATCTTCCAAATTCATATATCCATGATTTTCTCATTCAGCAATATGTTCACAGAATAAAATGCAATATTTTGGAGGGCCCGAAACATGTTCCAAGATGGACAATAAATATGCTACACTAGAAGTCTTTTTTTGTTGAAATCGCATACTGTAGATGGTCTGTTTGAATTAAGTGTTGTTAAGTTCTGTGCTGGATGAATTTGGGGTCATCAGTATAGCCTTATAGACCAAGGGAGGGTCATTATTGTGGGGTAATGATCCATCAACAAATTATTTCCTGAGGCGAAGCATAAGTTGGGTAGGGTCACTGTCCTAAGTGATAATGACCCCTCCTGAGGTGTATAATAATATTACCACATAGTGGTAGTAGCAATACATGTTTTGGAGTTTTGATGGTGAAGTGAAAACGTTACTTTAATAGTGAGTAAAGGAAATAGATAAATTCACAGGGTAATTCATAGAAAATCGCACAAAAGTGGCGCACGCGACTGGCACACAGAATGCCCGTGCGAATGTCTGCGCCAGCCGCGTGCGCTAAAATCGATTTCCGCGCACAGCGTATTCATGGATTTTCGCATCCAAAACCAGCCGTGGCGCAGCGTGGCGCAGCGACCCTGCAGCAGCGCCAGTTACGCCCCCAAGAACGCCCTCGTGCAAGGAAAAGCCCTCAAAATCCCCAAATAATCGCAAAGGGCTGCGCTAACCCTGGACCAGTTCACAGGGTTGGCAAACAGCAAACGCCAAGCGGGGACTGTGTATTTCAGTGGTTCGTGGGAATTTCCACACGCGATTGTCCTGTGTACGTGTGCATCAGGGGTGCGCGGGAAGTATCACACGCAAATTCAGCTGGGCACTTGTATTTCAGGGGTGCGCAGGAAGTTCCACACGCGATTGCCCCCGTGCGAGCAGGGTACGTGTATTCCAGGGGTGCGCGGGAAGTTCCACACGCGATTCCATCAGGGTACATGTATTTCAGGGGTGCGCGGGAAGTTCCACACGCGATTGGCCCAGTGCGAGCAGGGTACGTGTATTCCAGGGGTGTGCGGGAAGTTCCACACGCGATTTCAGCAGGGTACGTGTATTGCAGGGGTGCGCGGGAAGTTTCACAAGCGATTTCAGCAAGGTACGTGTATTGCAGGGGTGCGCGGGAAGTTCCACACGCGATTTCAGCAGGGTACGTGTATTTCAGGGGTTCTGGGGAGTACTACACGTGAATTGGCCGTGTGGGTCCTCCCAGGTGTACGCTCTACAACCTCCACGGCCCCTGCAGGCAGCCCACACCACGGGGGACTACCCTGCACCCCTGCCCATGTCCCGCAGGCAGCCAATCCACCATGGGCATGCCCCCCAGCCAACCCACATGTCACCTTGCACCACTGATCAACAATGCATGTCTCCCACCACCCCCACCCCCCAGCAGTGCAGGGGCAGCCTCCACCAGGCCCCCACTCATGTCTCCCACCACCCCCACCCCCCAGCCACCAGGGGCAGCTTCCACCGAGCCCCACTCATGTCCCCTATCACCCCCACCCCCCGCAGTGCAAGGGCAGCCTCCACCAAGCCCCCACCATGTCTCCCACCACCCCCACCCCCCAGCCATCAGGGGCACCCTCCACCAGGCCCCCACTCATGTCTCCCACCACCCCCACCCCCCAGCCAGCAGGGGCAGCCTCCACCAAGCCCCAACGCATGTCCCCTATTACCCCCACCCCCCCGCAGTGCAGGGGCACCCTCCACCAGGCCCCCACTCATGTCTCCCACCACCCCCTACCCCCCAGCAGCCAGGAGCACCCTCCACCAGGCCCCCACCCATGTCTCCCACCACCCCCACCCCCCAGCAGTCAGGGGCAGCCTCCACGAGGCCCCCACTCATGTCCCCCTGCACCCCCACCCCCCAGCAGTGCAGGGGCAGCCTCCACCAGGCCCCCACTCATGTCTCCCACCACCCCCATCCCACAGCCACCAGGGGCACCCTCCACCAGGCCCCCACTCATGTCTCCAATCACCCCCTACCCCCCAGCAGTCAGGGACAACCTCCACAAGGCCCCCCCTCATGTCCCCTATTACCCCCACCCCCCCGCAGTGCAGGGGCAGCCTCCACCAGGCCCCCACCATGTCTCCCACCACCCCCCAGACACCAGGGGCACCCTCCACCAGGCCCCCACCCATGTCCCCCTGCACCCATACCCCCCCAGCCACCAGGAGCAGCCTCCACCAAGCCCCCACTCATGTCCCCTATCACCCCCACCCCCCGCAGTGCAGGGGCAGCCTCCACCAGGCCCCCACCATGTCTCCCACCACCCCCACCCCCCAGCCACCAGGGGCACCCTCCACCAGGCCCCCACCCATTACTCCCACCCCCCCCACCCCCCAGCCACCAGGGGCAGCCTCCACCAAGCCCCCACTCATGTCCCCTATTACCCCCACCCTCCCGCAGCGCAGGGGCACCCTCCACCAGGCCCCCACTCATGTCTCCCACCACCCCCTACCCCCCAGCAGTCAGGGGCACCCTCCACCAGACCCCCACCCATGTCTCCCACCACCCCCGCCCCCCAGCAGTCAGGGGCAGCCTCCACCAGGCCCCCACTCATGTCCCTTGCACCCCCACCCCCCAGCCACCAGGGGCACCCTCCACCAGGCCCCCACCCATGTCTCCCACCACCCCCTACCCCCCAGCAGTCAGGGGCAGCCTCCACCAGGCCCCCACTCATGTCTCCCACCACCCCCAGCCACCAGGGGCAGCCTCCACCAGGCTCCCACCCATGTCTCCCACCACCCCCTACCCCCCAGCAGTCAGGGGCAGCCTCCACCAGGCCCCCACTCATGTCCCCCTGCACCCCCATCCCACAGCCACCAGGGGCACCCTCCACCAGGCCCCCACTCATGTCTCCCCCCACCCCCTACCCCCCAGCAGTCAGGGGCAGCCTCCACCAGGCCCCCACTCATGTCCCCCTGCACCCCCATCCCACAGCCACCAGGGGCACCCTCCACCAGGCCCCCACTCATGTCTCCCCCCACCCTCTACCACCCAGCAGTCAGGGGCAGCCTCCACCAGTCCCCCACCCATGTCTCCCACCACCCCCACCCCCCAGCAGTCAGGGGCAGCCTCCACCAGGCCCCCACTCATGTCCCCCTGCACCCCCACCCCCCAGCAGTGCAGGGGCAGCCTCCACCAGGCCCCCACTCATGTCTCCCACCACCCTCATCCCACAGCCAACAGGGGCACCCTCCACCAGGCCCCCACTCATGTCTCCCACCACAACCTACCCCCCAGCAGTCAGGGGCAGCCTCCACCAGGCCCCCACTCATGTCCCCTATTACACCCACCCCCCAGCCACCAGGGGCAGCCTCCACCAGGCCCCCACCCATGTCTCCCACCACCCCCTACCCCCCAGCAGTCAGGGGCAGCCTCCACCAGGCCCCCACTCAGGTCCCCCTGCACCCCCATCCCACAGCCACCAGAGGCACCCTCCACCAGGCCCCCACTCATGTCTCCCCCCACCCCCTACCCCCCAGCAGTCAGGGGCAGCCTCCACCAGGCCCCCACTCATGGCCCCCTGCACCCCAATCCCACAGCCACCAGGGGCACCCTCCACCAGGCCCCCACTCATGTCTCCCCCCACCCTCTACCACCCAGCAGTCAGGGGCAGCCTCCACCAGTCCCCCACCCATGTCTCCCACCACCCCCACCCCCCAGCAGTCAGGGGCAGCCTCCACCAGGCCCCCACTCATGTCCCCCTGCACCCCCACCCCCCAGCAGTGCAGGGGCAGCCTCCACCAGGCCCCCAATCATGTCTCCCACCACCCTCATCCCACAGCCAACAGGGGCACCCTCCACCAGGCCCCCACTCATGTCTCCCACCACAACCTACCCCCCAGCAGTCAGGGGCAGCCTCCACCAGGCCCCCACTCATGTCCCCTATTACCCCCACCCCCCAGCCACCAGGGGCAGCCTCCACCAAGCCCCCACTCATGTCCCCTATTACCCTCACCCCCCCGCAGTGCAGGGGCACCCTCCACCAGGCCCCCACTCATGTCTCCCACCACCCCCTACCCCCCAGCAGTCAGGGGCACCCTCCAACAGGCCCCCACCCATGTCTCCCACCACCCCCACCCCCCAGCAGTCAGGGGCAGCCTCCACCAGGCCCCCACTCATGTCCCCTTGCACCCCCACCCGCCAGCCACCAGGGGCACCCTCCACCAGGCCCCCACCCATGTCTCCCATCACCCCCAACCCCCCAGCAGTCAGGGGTAGCCTCCACCAGGCCCCCACTCATGTCTCCCACCACCCCCACCCCCCAGCCACCAGGGGCAGCCTCCACCAAGCCCCCACTCATGTCCCCTATTACCCCCCCCGCAGTGCAGGGGCACCCTCCACCAGGCCCCCACTCATGTCTCCCACCACCCCCTACCCCCCAGCAGTCAGGGGCACCCTCCACCAGGCCCCCACTCATGTCTCCCACCACCCCCTACCCCCCAGCAGTCAGGGGCAGCCTCCACCAGGCCCCCACTCATGTACCCCTGCACCCCCACCCCCCAGCAGTGCAGGGGCAGCCTCCACCAGGCCCCCACTCATGTCTCCCACCACCCCCATCCCAGAGCCACCAGGGGCACCCTCCACCAGGCCCCCACTCATGTCTCCCACAACCCCCTACCCCCCAGCAGTCAGGGGCAGCCTCCACCAGGGCCCCCACTCATGTCCCCTATTACCCCCACCCCCCAGCCACCAGGGGCAGCCTCCACCAAGCCCCCACTCATGTCCCCTCTTACCCCCACCCCCCCGCAGTGCAGGGGCATCCTCCACCAGGCCCCCATTCATGTCTCCCACCACGCCCTAACCCCAAGCAGTCAGGGGCACCCTCCACCAGGCCCCCACCCATGTCTCCCACCACCCCCAGCAGTCAGGGGCAGCCTCCACCAGGCCCCCACTCATGTCCCCTATTACCCCCACCCCCCAGCCACCAGGGGCAGCCTCCACCAAGCCCCCACTCATGTCCCCTATTACCCCCACCCCCCAGCAGTTCAGGGGCACCCTCCACCAGGCCCCCACTCATGTCTCCCACCACCCCCGACCCCCCAGCAGTCAGGGGCACCCTCCACCAGGCCCCCACCCATGTCTCCCACCACCCCCACCCCCCAGCCACCAGGGGCACCCTCCACCAGGCCCCCACCCATGTCTCCCACCACCCCCTACCCTCCAGCAGTCAGGGGCAGCCTCCACCAGGCCCCCACTCATGTCTCCCACCACCCCCACCCCCCAGCCAAAAGGGGCAGCCTCCACCAAGCCCCCACTCATGTCCCCTATTACCCCCACTCCCCCGCAGTGCAGGGGCACCCTCCACCAGGCCCCCACTCATGTCTCCCACCACCCCTACCCCCCTGCAGTCAGGGGCACCCTCCACCAGGCCCCCACCCATGTCTCCCACCACCCCCACCCCCCAGCAGTCAGGGGCAGCCTCCACCAGGCCCTCACTCATGTCCCCTATCACCCCCACCCCCCGCAGTGCAGGGGCAGCCTCCACCAGGCCCCCACCCATGTCCCCCTGCACCCCCACCCCCCCAGCCACCAGGGACAGCCTCCACCAAGCCCCCACTCATGTCCCCTATCACCCCACTCCCCTGCAGTGCAGGGGCACCCTCCACCAGGCCCCCACTCATGTCTCCCACCACCCCCATCCCACAGCCACCAGGGGCACCCTCCGCCAGGACCCCACTCATGTCCCCTATCACCCCCACCCCCTGCAGTGCAGGGGCAGCCTCCACCAGGCCCCCACCCATGTCCCCCTGCACCCCCACCCCCCCAGCCACCAGGGACAGCCTCCACCAAGCCCCCACTCATGTCCCCTATCACCCCCACCCCCCGCAGTGCAGGGGCAGCCGCCACTAGGCCCCCACCATGTCTCCCACCACCCCCACCCCCCAGCCACCAGGGGCACCCTCCACCAGGCCCCCACCCATGTCTCCCACCACCCCCTACCCCCCAGCAGTCAGGGGCAGCCTCCACCAGGCCCCCACTCATGTCTCCCACCACCCCCACCCCCCAGCCACCAGGGGCAGCCTCCACCAAGCCCCCACTCATGTCCCCTATCACCCCCACCCCCCGCAGTGCAGGGGCACCCTCCACCAGGCCCCCACTCAGGTCTCCCACCACCCCCTACCCCCCAGCAGTCAGGGGCACCCTCCACCAGGCCCCCACCCATGTCTCCCACCACCCCCACCCCCCAGCAGTCAGGGGCAGCCTCCACCAGGCCCCCACTCATGTACCCCTGCACCCCCACCCCCCAGCACTGTGGGGCACCTGCCAGCAGGCCCCCACTCATGTCCAACTCATGTACCCCTGCACCCCCACCCCCCAGCACTGTGGGGCACCTGCCAGCAGGCCCCCACTCATGTCCAACTCATGTCCCCCTGCACCCCCACCCCCCAGCACTGTGGGGCACCTGCCAGCAGGCCCCCACCATGTCCAACTCATGTACCCCTGCACCCCCACCCCACAGCACTGTGGGGCACCTGCCAGCAGGCCCCCACTCATGTCCAACTCATGTACCCCTGCACCCCCACCCCCCAGCACTGTGGGGCACCTGCCAGCAGGCCCCCACTCATGTCCAACTCATGTTCCCCAGCCAACATGTCATCACAATCTAGATCCCTGGTCCCTATGGTCAGCCTCCAAATGCAAAACACCCACCCGAGTATTGTATCCACCCACTCATAATTGGCAATTACATGACAGAACACCAATTGCAAGTTCCGAAACAAACACATTTCCCTCACATACACCCAATGGGTGTCAGTGAATCTCAAAAGCCATATCATGATATGCATTAAACCAATGAGATGATACTACACATTGAAGTGTGATAAAAAAAATATGTATTGAAGGAAACATAAATAGAATCAAAAATAAAGAAACAGAAATGTGAATGTACAAAAATGAAAAGAAGCATGTCCGTGAAAAAAAGCAAAACCAAAAATAAAAATCCAAAGTAATGGTGTCCAAAGTCACTGTCCAGAAAACAAAATCCAATGGGAAAAAAAATAGAAAGCCATTGCTCCATGGTGAAAATGCGAAAGAAAAATACAATCCAACAGTGAACTATGTGCATACGAACAAGCCAGGGTCCATTATCCCAACAAAAGAAAGGAAAGTTATCTAACTACACTGACTAATAAAATAAACTATATACAAAAATGTGGCCAATGTCCGAAAGGTCCAAAATAAATCCAAAAAAAATGAAACCTAACACTACCTACATAACTATGTACAAGGGCAGCGGGCTAGTTCGACGGCTCACTTGTGGATGTCCCGGGCCAGGGCATCATCGAACTCCTGCTCAATGTCCCAGAGGCGGTCCTCCTCCATGGCCCCGAGGGTCCGCAGCGCCGTCGACGTGTCCACCTCCAAACCCCTGCGGATTGCCTCGAGGCACTCGGCCCGCCTCAGGGCCCTCTGCATGGAGTTCTCCGCCCTGACCATTGTGAGCCGTGCCTCTTCCGCCCGCTGCCGCTCCGCATCTATGGCGTGGCCCAACCGCTGCCACACGGAAGACACTCTCTGTCCTGGGTCCTCCTGCCCTCCGGCCGATGCCTGCCCCTCCGATGTTGAAGGCCCCGAGCATTCATGGCTCCCACCACGTTGCTGCTGCTGCTGTGCCTCTGCCCGTGCACTGCCTCCTGCTGCCTGCACATCCTCCGCCGGCTGGGGTGCAGTCGTTGACGTGGCCACCCCTGCTGGACGTCCGACTCCCGACTGTGGCAGGGATGCCTCCTCCACCAGCCTGGTCGCACCGTCAGAGGCAGCTCCACAGGGCACCCAGGTGACTGATGGGTGGGAAGATGGCACGGAGGACGACTGGCGCGTAGGGGGTTCAGTTGAGGAGGTGGTCGTAGCAAGCCCCATCATACGGAGGAATCCGGCCTGGGTGACCTGTCCCAGCAGGCTGACGTGGTCAACGAGCCATTCGAGATGACGTGCAGTCTCCTCATGAAAAGACTGCAGGTCACCTCGCATGGCCCGTTGACGCAACGCCACACCACTCAGAACAGGCTCAACCCGGATCCGGATAGCCACGTCCGCAGGCAGAGGAAGGCCAGTTGTCGTGAGCTCATCCCCTGCCTGAAAACGGGTCTGAACGTAGGCATCCCTGCTGGTGCAAGATGATGCATGGACAGGATCAGGGACAGGATTGCACACAGGCACCTCCGCGGCGGCCTGTGCTGCCTCCTGTCCCTGGTCCTGCACTGCACCACTAGCACCAGTGGGATCCCCACCTCCAGACCCCGTCTCTGTTGCTTGCACGGCCTCCTCCTCCACCAAACCCCCCATCAACCTGGATGACTCCGTGCCATCTTCCCCCGTTGGGCCCTGTGGGGTCCCAGCTGCCCCTTCTGCTGCCGAGGAGTCCAACTCCAACCTCCGCCTCTTGGACCTCCCCCCGGCAGCTGCGGCCTGGGACGCGGCACCGGACTCCTCACTCCCCGACGAGATGACAACATGGGAGGGGAGCCGGGCCTTGCGTCTCCGGCTGGCGGTGGGATCCCCGCCGCTGTGCTCCACAGCACCTTCTCCGCCCTCTTCATCAGTTGACGCTGCAGACAGAGAGAAATAAAACACAGGCATCAGGGCACTGTACAATGGACACATACACACATGACAGTTGTACATGAGTGGCATTGTCAAACCTCAGACATGTCATCACAATCCCCAACACACATGTCATTTCAACTCGCACACATGAGCCATACCACAGCCATATCGCAACTGCCAGCACCATCCATACACATACAACAGCATGAGCAGGCAAAGGTGAGCAGACATCACATGCAACACAGGAAGTGCACCACACATGTACACACACCACCACACTTGCATGCATGTGTACACCTCTGCCAAGTGTCGCAGTGTTCAGATGGGCATCCATGTCACATCTGCCCATCAGGCTTCCACATACCGCTGTCACATGCATCCATGTTGCATCACTCTTGCACCCTTGTCAAATACACACACATGCACATGTACACAGTGCTGATACATGCAGCTGAAAACAACATACATGCGTGACATCACGGACATGTCTACTTACATACACATTCATCCAAACATGTGTGCCCACACAACTGCATTTGGCATGCAAGCCTACACACACAAGCACCATCCATGTCTCACACATTCCAGCCCTCGCATGTGTTAGCCCCACGGCCCTGTACACCCCCACCCATACTCGACCCCATACAAACAGATGTGCAACCTGCACACTACTGAATAATCACCACACGCACAGCTCACAATCAGGATGCATGTACACTTACCGCTCGACTCCAGACGGGTCAGCCTCTCAAGGACCTGGACATGGAGCGCTGGGGATATGCGTTCCAGGACCCTCATCTGTTCTTCCGACAAGTGGCCCCGGCGCCCCTTGGCATCCGCTGCCTTCAAGAGGCGCTGGGCCTTGTTCAGGGTCCTGGACCTGAAGTCCTCCCAGCGCTTCTTGACATGTTGGAAGTCGCGGACTGCCACCCCCTCCGCGTTGATGGCAGTCACGATGTCAGTCCAGATCCGAGTCCGTCCTTCCTTGTCGGCGCGGGAACTTCCAAAGAGGGCATCATACTGCCCCAGGACTTGCTCCACCAGGACACCAACTTCGGTGGCACTGAAGCTGGTGCCCCTCTGCCTCTCTGGATGGGGGTTGTCAGTGGTCTCAGATGGTGTTTGCCCCGACATGACAACCCCATAGGCAGGAGTGGGTGGGCAACTGGGTCCTGGGGCTGGGCTGTGGAGTGATGTAATCCAAGTCGGGAGTCTTCGGTTCCAGCAGGGGTGGTCACAGCAACAGCACCCCTGGCTGATGTGCAGGCAGTAAATGGCAGGGCACGTGGGCAGCAGGCAGTCAGGCAGCAGCAGATGGCAGGTGGGAGCGTGCTTGGGGCTCTGGGGGGCAGTAGTTCGGCCTTCTGGGCAGGAGCGTGGTCTTCCGTGTGCTTACGCGTGGCCAGCTTGATACGGAGTGATTTGGCACGTGAAAATCCTGTACGTCTGCGTGTAAATCGAGGAAAGGCCCTAAGCGCGTATGCACGTCAGCACGCATATGCGATTTCATTGGACCAAAGGCCCTTAGCGCGTGAGTGCGTCTGTGACGTGAGGCGCGCAGGTGTTTCCCTCATTACACGTGATGAGAGAGCAAACGTGGATTTCCACCAATCGCGTGTGGAACTTCCTGCGCACCCCCAGTAATACACGTACCGAGGCCAATCGCGTGTACGCTCACTTCCCTCCGATTACACGCGATGACACTCGGACATGCAGTTTTACCACGTGTGCTCACATTTGCGATTTCATTGGCCCAAAGGCCACCATGCGCAGCTGTGACGTCACACGCATGGCCGTAGAGAATGGCGCGTGTAAAAATGAAGAGATACACGTCCGAGTGTCAAAGCGCGTAATTGGTGGAAATGGCCTCATTGCGTATGCGCGTCTGTGACGTGTGTTTAAAAGGTACGTGTAGGACGCCATTTCCTTGTACGTGCTTTTCGTGGAGAGCGAGTGGGTGAAATCTGTACTTCTTGTCGGTTCACACGCGATTTACTTCACAGCGTTTCCAGTTCGTACTCCCTGTTACCTCTGACAGTTTTTTTTCTTTTCCTCTTTTTCCTGGGCCTGTTTCCTCAAACAGCTTCCCTACTACTGTTGTCCTGTCTCCTCAGACAGCGTAAATTCTTCTTTTGGCGGGGTGTTGCCAACGCGCACACGCGCATATTTTTCACGCTTTTGTTCCTGGCAGACGGTGAGTCGCGCACGTATCTAACATCTGTGCTTGCCCCGTGTGTCGCGTACCCCTTCAGAGGTCATTCGAGGCTGCGTGTGACACGCATACGTTCATTCTTGTGTTCCTGGGTGCCACAGCGTAGTGCAGGTTTTTTTTCCACGCACGTGGTCTAGGAGGGGTTGCGTGCACCTTACTTCCCTTTTTTGGGGTGCCTGTGCGTTGCGTGACCCGTCATCTTTCCCCAGGGGTGACATACAGCCTTGCTAGAGCACTAGGGTACGATTACCATCTGGTACCCAAGCCCTTTAACCCCCATTTGCCCAGGACAATAGTTCACATCAACTCCCATACGCACAATAACATCAGTGCCATGGCTGGGAGGCGAACAAGCCGTAAGGGTGGCAAAGGTGGCCGAGCCCCAAGTGGTGGCCGTGGTGGATCCGGTAGGGGACGTGGCCGTGACTTGCAGGGTGCCCCTCGCCCCCCATGTGTGGAGGAGCAGTCAGGGACACCCATGCCCCCCCCGGTTGAGGTTACTGTGGCAGACACCATCCATGCTCAGCCCTTGTTGGACCAGCCCACTGTGGAACCAGACCTGGCACAGGGTGACTCCATGGCTGACTTCCAGGTCAGCAGGTCTAGGCCACGTGCGCCGGTGAACGTTGGTGTCATCAGGCCACGTGGATCAGGGGCAGCTAGGTCATCTGCTGCCCCGCGTAGGCAGGCTGGGGAGGCTGCAGGGGCAGCTGTGGCTCCATCCACCCCACCTCTCACACACCCAGCCAGGACAGTGTCGGTCCAAGTCCATCATGCTGACATTCCCCCTGACACCATCACACTTGAGATAATGCCTGCACCAACTCCCATGCTGAGTGTGCAATCCCACGCTCCTGCCCCTAGTGTCCAGAGCGGCGCAGGACACTCCGGATCCCCACCACCTTCCAAGCGGAAGAGGAAGAGTGCTCGTCCAGTAGAGGCTGATGCCCAGACACGGCTACACAGTCAGGCCCGTCAAGGAAGCCCAGCTTCAATGAGGCCGAACTGAATGCACTTGTAGAGTATGTGTCCGCACATGACCGCGAAATGGTGATTGTTGCAGGATCCAAGACCACACCTGCACAACATCAGGCACACTGGCAGACCATTGCGGACATCATAAGTGCCCTTGGAATCGTGACGCGCACAGCTAATGATTGCTACAAGCGCCGGAATTACCTGAAGCGCAGGGCAAAGAATAAGCTGGCCTCAAGTCATGCCGCAACTCTAGTGACTGGAGGTGGGTCTCCATCAGACGACATAGAACTCACTCCACATGAGCAGGTTGCTGGGACCTACGTCACGGAGGAACAGATCCAAGGCGTGGGAGTAGTGGCAGATTACGAGGCATTGTCCGGTGAGTGCACATGCATGTGTGTGTCATCCATGTGCATGTTGTGTGTGGGAGGGCTTCTGTTTGTGTGCCAGGGGAGGGTGTGTGCCTGAGTGGTTCGGCTCACCCATGTGCCTCTTCCTAAACATTCTTGGCACCAGCATTTGGGTATAGCAGCATCCCTTCGGCCAACATTAGACATCCAGCCCAACACCACGCCACTTGCCCTTGGAGTGTCATCTTGCCACTACACTGTTGCTTATTTACCTCTGTTTATTCAGGCAGATTGTTTGCATACCACCACTTTTACTCGGGATTTCTCAGTCCTATTGTCACATGTCTGACATGGCTATGGTACAGTGGACTGGCTCAGTTTCGTGGACATGATTAGTTCGGACATGTCCCTGTGCTATAGGACCATTTTTGACTGGCAGCTGCATGTTAAACATTAGAACCATTACAATGAAAATAATCAATCATATGAACAAACTGGACTGAATGAACAATTGGTGACCTCCTCTCCCTCTTCACTTCATGGCTAGGGTACATGCCATCTGTGTGATGGCATGTGTATTTGACCTGCCAATCACTGGCCAATGTGTGATGGCACTGCTAGGCAGCATGCAGCAAATGTGTTCATCTTCCATCTTGGTGTCATCAATGTGTGGCATCTGCCTCCCCATCACACGCAGTGACGGTGCATGCATGGGAGTGTTTTAGTCATGTGGGACATGTGTCAATCAAGTACTGTTTCTGTAGCCTCTCGGCCCTCATTGTGTGCCATAGTGCTAATGCCTGTTTCCATTTGTTTTCTTTTATGTCTTTGCAGGGGAAGACGCACCTGATACTGCTGGGGTTGTGGAGATGGTGCAGACCCAGGAGGGTTCTGAGGGCCGACCGACCACCAGTGAGGGACGTGGTGTGGTGGTGGGTGAGAACCCACAACTGCTGCAGGTCGTGCTCTCAAGGGGTGTCTCTGGCTGTTCCTCCTCCGAGCTGTACTCAGCTGATGATTCGGATGATGAGACCTACGTGCCGTCGCAGGTGAGTTTTCCTGGGAGGGATTCTGTTCTGTCCGACCCACCTGCACCAGGGTTAGAACCCTAAATGGGGATGTCAGTGTTGGCAGGTACGCCTTTGGTGGTTACGGATGCAGGGTCACACTCCGCGACATCTGATCCTGTTCCTGGGCCAGCAGATCAGAGGGGGAATGCAGTCCTGCAGCCTCAGGCAGTGCCGGCACAGCAAGGCACAGTTCGCCTTGCCCCAGACAGGTGTGGTGCCCGCCGACGTGGTGGCCGTACGCCACCTGGCAATACCGCATGGGAGCAATCCATTTACGGTATGGCAACCCAACAGGCAGCATCATCAGAGATGATGGCTCAGGCCATGTATAGGGTGGCCACTTCCATTGTCTCCCCCGAAAGGCTGATGGAGCGACTACAGCAGGCAACCGACTCCATCTGCCAGTCACACAGGGAGGACATGTTGGCGTCTGACAGGGACAGGTGGGCGGCACTGGCGACTCTGCAGGAAGCCATCTCCATAGAGTCCCAGGGCCACAGGGAAGCCCTGAGGCTGGAACTCCTTCACCTCAGGACGACTCTTGTTGAGCTTGAGGCTTCAACAAACCGAAGGACAGACAGCAGCTGGAGCGTCTGACCCGTACGCTCTCAGCTGAGATGCAGGCAACTAGGGCGGAGGTCCGGGCATCCCGTGAGTTGTTGCATGGGGACCTCCGCACACTCATCCTCCAGAACGAGACCTACCACACCCGCATGCTTGCAGCCATGGAGGAACAGACTAGGGCCTTGCGTGGGCTGCCTCCCATAGTGCCACCACCTCCGGATGCAGCTGCACAGGGTGAGAATAGCGACAGCAGTGATACTCCCACAATAGGGTAGCCGTGTGGGCCATGAGCCCATGGAGGTGTTTTTTTTTCGCAAGATCCACACAGGTGGGTTTTGGTGTGCACCCTGTCCTCGGACCTCCTGGGTGGCCTCCCCAACACCCCCGGACCCATTAATGGCCATTTTTGATTTTTTTTTTTTTTTTTTTTTTGGGACAGTGTGTTGCCTTGTGTGGCTCCCGTGGGCATACGCTGCATTGTGGCTGGGCACATGCAGGCTTGTCATGGATTTGGTTCAGATGCTTGGGTTTTTGTCACACACACCCCTCCTGCTTCCCGTTTCCATGGGCTTGCAAAGGGTGTGCCCAAGTGACATTGACGTACATGGTGACATTGGACTCCCATGAGCTGTGGGGCAGTCTGTAGTCAATACTGTGTATACATTCATGGTGCATATTGTTGTTGGTGGTGTATTGATATGTGCCTCTGCGTGGTGTATTGATATGTGCCTCTGCATCCATCTCATCCTCCATATTTGCAGGTCCATTCCTCATGTCTTCACAATGCGGTCCACCTTGGAACTGGAGTCCATGTTGTAAGCAGTGCACCTACACTCTTGCGTGGCACTAACACTGTATACTTGCAAGTGTTCGGAGGGCTGTCATCATCAGGTGGTGAGGCAAGCAAATTTTTAAGTCTGTAATGTCATGTTTAAGGTAGGTTGGAGGTTGTGTAGGTGATTGGTATTCTTGGTAAGTATTTGGTAATGTGGGCTGTAGGTCCTGCATTACTGTGAGCATTTCATGTGTGGACAGGTTTCCATTAGGGACACTGTAGCTGCTGATACTTGGGGCATGTTGTGAGGATTCATTTCTTTCCTCTCACATTGCATGACATGCCATGGTGTGTTGTGTGGCCGTGCCGGGGAGGGGGTGGGTGACATGGCACTGTTTTCATGTAGTATTTTGCAAGTGGGTATTCATTTCTGCAGCATGGAAGTGTCTTTCATGACACTGCATTGGTGGTGTTTGTGTAGGTAGGGATGCACACATTGTGACACTTCCACATGAACAATCTCAGGCTGCTATGGTTCTGACAGTTGACAGTCCCTTTGTTCGTCTTAATTGTCAGGTTGAGTCATCATTGCTTATCAGATGATATGTGCCAGGCCTGTGTGCACTCCACTGGGGTGTGATTTCTATGTGAAGTAATTAGCCACCAGCTGCGTACGGGCTGCCTCACCCCGCGCCCTCTCCCCTCCCATGCGCAGCGGGCGTGCATGTGGTTGGGGATGTGGGGGCACCCCCATGTCCACGGCCAGGCCCCGGCGTGTTGCAACATTGTGCAGGACACATGCTGCCACTATGATCCTGCACACTACTGGGGGCACATATAACATCTGCCCGCCAGACCGGTCAAGGGAGCGAAAGCGTGACTTGAGCACTCCGAATGTGCGCTCCACTATGCCCCGGGTTGCAATATGGGCTGTGTTGTATCTTACCTCTGGAGGCGTGATGGGGTTCCGAATTGGCGTCATCATGTGGGTGTTCAGAGGGTAGGCACTGTCCCCTGGTGAGGAGGTGATGGGTATCATTAGTGGGGTAGTGACATAACTCTGCATCTGGCATGCATGCATGTGCAGTGGCATTCATACTCACCAAGCAGCCATGTATCACCATGCCGGCCAGCTTCTAGGTTCTGGCTTAGGGTAGACATTCGGTAAATGAAGCTGTCGTGGGTGGACCCTGGATAGTTGGCATATACTGAGATGATGATTCCCTTAGCATTACATACTACCTGCACGTTGATGGAATGCCAGTGCTTGCGGTTCCTATAGATGTGCTCAGATGCCCTGGGGGGACGTAGTGCCACATGGGTGCAGTCAATGGCACCTAGCACTTTTGGAAATTGTGCCACACCGTAGAAGTCGAGGGTGGCAGCCTGCCTTTCTGCTGGTGTCCTGGGCAGGTATATGTGCCTACGGACTGATGGGCGTGCAGTGATGATGTTCAAGACCTGGTGTAGGCAGCGTGACTGCGTGGCCTGTGACACCCCACCCACTATGGCACTTGTCCGCTGAAATGAACCAGTGGCCAAGAAGTGCAGTACATTGAGGACCTTCTCCAGGGGGCTGAGTGCTTGGGAGCACAGGGTGGGTGATGTGAGGTCATCCTCCCACTCACTGACCAGGTCCAGTATTATGTGTGGGGGAAACCTGTACCTCCCATACACCTGGTCATCAGGCATCCCAAAAAGGCTGGTTCTGGGAGTGAAAATTCGGGCCCTCACTATCCTCCTCCTCCTCCTTTGGTAACCCACGGCCACTGCTGCTAGGAATGGTATATTCATCCTGGCGTATGAGCCTGTTTGTGGTTTGCGCGCACTTTTATGCTGCGCGGGTCGACATACGCCTGCTTCATGCTGGCGTACGTGTGTCAGGATTGGACCCTTTTTCGGCACGTCGTAGGCGAACGTGTGAATCTTCCCGCCGACACCAGGAATACACGTAGCACGCTCTCACAGGCATAGTCGCGGGTAAATATTCCCGCCCACCCCTGGAATACATGTGACCCACTCTCACAGGCCTAATCGCGTATGGAAGTTCACGCGCACCCCGAAGTACACGTACCTAGGCAAATCGCGTGTGGAAGTTCACCGAAGTACACGTACCCAGGCAAATGGCGTGTGGAAGTTCACACGTACCCTGAAGTACACGTACAATCGCGTGTGGAACTTCACGCGCACCCCGAAGTACACGTACCCAGGCAAATTGCACGGCTATGGGGTGGGGGTGGTGGTAGACATGGGTGGGGGCCTGGTGGAGGGTGTCCCTGCACTGCTGGGGGCTAGGGGGTGGTGGGAGATATGGGTGGGGGCCTGGTGGAGGGTGCCCCGGCACTGCTGGGGGGTGGGGGTAATAGGGGACATGAGTGGGGGCCTGGTGGAGGCTGCCCCTGGCTGCTGGGGGGTGGGGGTGGTGGGAGACATGGGTGGGGGCCTGGTGGAGGCTGCCCCTGGTGGCGGGGGGTGGGGGTGAAGGGGTACATGAGTTGGACATGAGTGGGGGCCTGCTGGCAGGTGCCCCACAGTGCTGGGGGGTGGGGGTGGTGGGAGACATGAGTGGGGGCCTGGTGGAGGCTGCCCCTGACTGCTGGGGGGTGGGAGACATGGGTGGGGGCCTGGTGGAGGCTGTCCCTGGTGGCGGGGGGGTGGGGGTGCAGGGGTACATGAGTTGGACATGAGTGGGGGCCTGCTGGCAGGTGCCCCACAGTGCTGGGGGGTGGGGGTGGTGGGAGACCTGAGTGGGGGCCTGGTGTAGGCTGCCCCTGGTATCTGGGGGGTGGGGGTGGTGGGAGACATGGGTGGGGGCCTGGTGGAGGCTGCCCCTGGTGGCTGGGGGGGGTGGGAGACATGAGTGGGGGCCTGGTGGAGGCTGCAACTGACTGCTGGGGGGTAGGGGGTGGTGGGAGACATGGGTGGGGGCCTGGTGGAGGGTGCCCCTGCACAGCTGGGGGGTGGGGGTAATAGGGGACATAAGTGGGGGCCTGGTGGAGGCTGCCCCTGACTGCTGGGGGGTAGGGGGTGGTGGGTGACATGGGTGGGGGGCTGGTGGAGGGTGCCCCTGCACTGCTGGGGGGTGGGGCTAATAGGGGACATGAGTGGTGGCCTGGTGGAGGCTGCCCCTGGTGGCTGGGGGGTGGGGGTGGTGTGAGACATGAGTGGGGGCCTGGTGGAGGCTGCCCCTGACTGCTGGGGGGTAGGGGGTGGTGGGAGAAATGGGTGGGGGCCTGGTGGAGGGTGCCCCTGCACTGCTGGGGGGTGGGGGTAATAGGGGACATGAGTGGGGGCCTGGTGGAGGCTGCCCCTGACTGCTGCGGGGTAGGGGGTGGTGGGAGACATGGGTGGGGGCCTGGTGGAGGGTGCCCCTGCACTGCTGGGGGGTGGGGGTAATAGGGGACATGAGTGGGGGCCTGGTGGAGGCTGCCCCTGGTGGCTGGGGGGTGGGGGTGGTGGGAGACATGAGTGGGGGCCTGGTGGAGGCTGCCCCTGACTGCTGGGGGGTAGGGGGTGGTGGGATACATGGGTGGGGGCCTGGTGGAGGCTGCCCCTGGTGGCTGGGGGGTGGGGGTGGTGGGAGACATGAGTGGGGGCCTGGTGGAGGCTGCCCCTGGTGGCTGGGGGGTGGGGGTGGTGGGAGACATGAGTGGGGGCCTGGTGGAGGGTGCCCCTGCACTGCTGAGGGATGGGGGTAATAGGGGACATGAGTGGGGGCCTGGTGGAGGCTGCCCCTGGTGGCTGGGGGGTGGGGGTGGTGGGAGACATGAGTGGGGGCCTGGTGGAGGCTGCCACTGACTGCTGGGGGGTAGGGGGTGGTGGGAGACATGGGTGGGGGCCTGGGGGAGGGTGCCCCTGGTGACTGGGGGGTGGGGGTGGTGGGAGACATGAGTGGGGGCCTGGTGGAGGCTGCCCCTGACTGCTGGGGGGTAGGGGGTGGTGGGAGACATGGGTGGGGGCCTGGTGGAGGCTGCCCCTGGTGGCTGGGGGGTAGGGGGTGGTGGGAGACATGAGTGGGGGCCTGGTGGAGGCTGCCTCTGGTGGCTGGGGGGAGGGGGTGATGGGAAACATGAGTGGGGGCCTGGTGGAGGCTGCCCCTGACTACTGGGGGCTAGGGGGTGGTGGGAGACATGGGTGGGGGCCTGGTGGAGGCTGCCCCTGGTGGCTGGGGGGTGGGGGTGGTGGGAGACATGAGTGGGGGCCTGGTGGAGGCTGCCCCTGACTGCTAGGGGGTAGGGGGTGGTGGGAGACATGGGTGGGGGGCTGGTGGAGGGTGCCCCTGGTGTTTGGGGGTGCAGGGGGACATGAGTGGGGGCCTGGTGGAGGCTGCCCCTGACTGCTGGGGGGTGGGGGTGGTGGGAGACATGGGTGGGGGCCTGGTGGAGGCTGCCCCTGGTGGCTGGGGGGTGGGGGTGCAGGGGTACATGAGTTGGACATGAGTGGGGGCCTGCTGGCAGGTGCCCCACAGTGCTGGGGGGTGGGGGTGGTGGGAGACATGAGTGGGGGCCTGGTGGAGGATGCCCCTGACTGCTGGGGGATAGGGGGTTGTGGGAGACATGGGTGGGGGCCTGGTGGAGGGTGCCCCTGCACTGCTGGGGGGTGGGGGTAATAGGGGACATGAGTGGGGGCCTGGTGGAGGCTGCCCCTGACTGCTGGGGGTTAGGGGGTGGTGGGAGACATGGGTGGGGGCCTGGTGGAGGGTGCCCCTGCACTGCTGGGGGGTGGGGGTAATAGGGGACATGAGCAGGGGCCTGGTGGAGGCTGCCCCTGGTGGCTGGGTGGTGGGGGTGGTGGGAGACATGAGTGGGGGCCTGGTGGAAGCTGCCCCTGACTGCTGGGGGGTAGGGGGTGGTGGGAGACATGGGTGGGGGCCTGGTGGAGGCTGCCCCTGGTGGCTGGGGGGTGGTGGGAGACATGAGTGGGGGCCTGGTGGAGGCTGCCCCTGGTGGCTGGGGGGTGGGGGTGGTGGGAGACATGAGTGGGGGCCTGGTGGAGGGTGTCCCTGCACTGCTGGGGGGTGGGGGTGGTGGGAGACATGAGTGGGGGCCTGGTGGAGGGTGCCCCTGCACTGCGGGGGGGTGGGGGTAATAGGGGACATGAGTGGGGGCCTGGTGGAGGCTGCCCCTGGTGGCTGGGGGGTGGGGGTGGTGGGAGACATGAGTGGGGGCCTGGTGGAGGGTGTCCCTGCACTGCTGGGGGGTGGGGGTGGTGGGAGACATGAGTGGGGGCCTGGTGGAGGGTGCCCCTGCACTGCGGGGGGGTGGGGGTAATAGGGGACATGAGTGGGGGCCTGGTGGAGGCTGCCCCTGGTGGCTGGGGGGTGGGGGTGGTGGGAGATATGAGTGGGGGCCTGGTGGAGGCTGCCCCTGGTGGCTGGGGGGTAGGGGGTGGTGGGAGACATGAGTGGGGGCCTGGTGGAGGCTGCCCCTGGTGGCTGGGGGGTGGGGGTGGTGGGAGACATGAGTGGGGGCCTGGTGGAGGCTGCCCCTGGTGGCTGGGGGGTGGGGGTGTTGGGAGACATGAGTGGGGGCCTGGTGGAGGCTGCCCCTGACTGCTGGGGGGTAGGGGGTGGTGGGAGACATGGGTGGGGGCCTGGGGAAGGTGCCCCTGGTGGCTGGGGGGTGGGGGTGGTGGGAGACATGAGTGGGGCCTGGTGGAGGCTGCCCCTGACTGCTGGGGGGTAGGGGGTGGTGGGAGACATGGGTGGGGGCCTGGTGGAGGCTGCCCCTGGTGGCTGGGGGATAGGGGGTGGTGGGAGACATGAGTGGGGGCCTGGTGAAGGCTGCCCCTGGTGGCTGGGGGGTGTTGGGAGACATGAGTGGGGGCCTGGTGGAGGCTGCCCCTGACTGCTGGGGGGTAGGGGGTGGTAGGAGACATGGGTGGGGGCCTGGTGGAGGCTGCCCCTGGTGGCTGGGGGCTGGGGGTGGTGGGAGACATGAGTGGGGGCCTGGTGGAGGCTGCCCCTGACTGCTGGGGGTAGGGGGTGGTGGGAGACATGGGTGGGGGCCTGGTGGAGGGTGCCCCTGGTGGCTGGGGGGTGGGGGTGCAAGGGGACATGAGTGGGGGCCCGGTGTAGGCTGCCCCTGACTGCTGGGGGGTGGCGGTGGTGGGAGACATGGGTGGGGGCCTGGTGGAGGCTGCCCCTGGTGGCTGGGGGTGGGGGTGCAAGGATACATGAGTTGGACATGAGTGGGGGCCTGCTGGCAGGTGCCCCACAGTGCTGGGGGGTGGGGTGGTGGGAGACATGAGTGGGGGCCTGGTGGAGGCTACCCCTGGTGCCTGGGGGGTGGGAGTGGTGGGAGACATGGGTGGGGGCCTGGTGGAGGCTGCCCCTGGTGTCTGGGGGGTGGGGGTGGTGGTTTGACATGGGTGGGGGCCTGGTGGAGGCTGCCCCTGGTGGCTGGGGGGTGGGGGTGGTGGGAGACATGAGTGGGGTCCTGGTGGAGGCTGCCCCTGACTGCTGGGGGGTAGGGGGTGGTGGGAGACATGGGTGGGGGCCTGGTGGAGGGTGCCCCTGCACTGCTGGGGGGTGGGGGTAATAGGGGACATGAGTGGGGGCCTGGTGGAGGCTGCCCTTGACTGCTGGGGGGTAGGGGGTGGTGGGAGACATGGGTGGGGGCCTGGTGGAGGGTGCCCCTGCACTGTTGGGGGGTGGGGGTAATAGGGGACATGAGTGGGGGCCTGGTGGAGGCTGCCCCTGGTGGCTGGGGGGTGGGGGTGGTGGGAGACATGAGTGGGGGCCTGGTGGAGGCTGCCCCTGACTGCTGGGGGGTAGGGGAGGTGGGGGCCTGGTGGAGGCTGCCCCTGGTGGCTGGGGGGTGGGGGTGGTGGGAGACATGAGTGGGGGCCTGGTGGAGGCTGCCCCTGACTGCTGGGGGGTAGGGGGTGGTGGGAGACATGAGTGGGGGCCTGGTGGAGGCTGCCTCTGACTGCTTGGGGGTAGGGGTTGGTGGGAGACGTGGGTGGGGGCCTGGTGGAGGCTGCCCCTGGTGACTGGGGGGTGGGGGTGGTGGGAGACATGAGTGGGGGCCTGATGGAGGCTGCCCCTGACTGCTGGGGGTAGGGGGTGGTGGGAGACATGGGTGGGGGCCTGGTGGAGGGTGCCCCTGGTGGCTGGGGGGTGGGGGTGCAAGGGTACATGAGTGGGGGCCTGGTGGAGGCTGCCCCTGACTGCTGGGGGGTGGGGGTGGTGGGAGACATGGGTGGGGGCCTGGTGGAGGCAGCCCCTGGTGGCTGGGGGGTGGGGGTGCAGGGATACATGAGTTGGACATGAGTGGGGGCCTGCTGGCAGGTGGCCCACAGTGCTGGGTGGTGGGGTGGTGGGAGACATGAGTGGGGGCCTGGTGGAGGCTGCCCCTGGTGTCTGGGGGGTGGGGGTGGTGGGAGACATGGGTGGGGGCCTGGTGGAGGCTGCCCCTGGTGGCTGGGGGTGGGGGTGGTGGGAGACATGAGTGGGGGCCTGGTGGAGGCTGCCCCTGACTGCTGGGGGGTAGGGGGTGGTGGGAGACATGGGTGGGGGCCTGGTGGAGGGTGCCCCTGCACTGCTGGGGGGTGGGGTAATAGGGGACATGATTGGGGGCCTGGTGGAGGCTGCCCTTGACTGCTGGGGGGTAGGGGGTGGTGGGAGACATGGGTGGGGGCCTGGTGGAGGGTGCCCCTGCACTGCTGGGGGGTGGGGGTAATAGGGGACATGAGTGGGGGCCTGGTGGAGGCTGCCCCTGGTGGCTGGGGGATGGGGGTGGTGGGAGACATGAGTGGGGGCCTGGTGGAGGCAGCCCCTGACTGCTGGGGGCTAGGGGGTGGTGGTAGACATGGGTGAAGGCCTGGTGGAGGGTGCCCCTGCACTGCTGTGGGGTAGGGGGTGGTGGTAGACATGGGTGAAGGCCTGGTGGAGGGTGCCCCTGCACTGCCGGGGGGTAGGGGTGGTGGGAGACATGGGTGGGGGCCTCGTGGAGGCTGCCCCTGGTGGCTGGGGGTTGGGGGTGGTGGGAGACATGAGTGGGGGCCTGGTGGAGGCTGCCCCTGACTTCTGGGGGGTAGGGGGTGGTGGGAGACATGGGTGGGGGCCTGGTGGAGGCTGCCCCTGGTGGCTGGGGGGTGGGGGTGTTGGGAGACATGAGTGGGGGCCTGGTGGAGGCTGCCCCTGACTGCTGGGGGGTAGGGGGTGGTGGGAGACATGGGTGGGGGCCTGGGGAAGGTGCCCCTGGTGGCTGGGGGGTGGGGGTGGTGGGAGACATGAGTGGGGCCTGGTGGAGGCTGCCCCTGACTGCTGGGGGGTAGGGGGTGGTGGGAGACATGGGTGGGGGCCTGGTGGAGGCTGCCCCTGGTGGCTGGGGGATAGGGGGTGGTGGGAGACATGAGTGGGGGCCTGGTGGAGGCTGCCCCTGGTGGCTGGGGGGTGTTGGGAGACATGAGTGGGGGCCTGGTGGAGGCTGCCCCTGACTGCTGGGGGGTAGGGGGTGGTAGGAGACATGGGTGGGGGCCTGGTGGAGGCTGCCCCTGGTGGCTGGGGGCTGGGGGTGGTGGGAGACATGAGTGGGGGCCTGGTGGAGGCTGCCCCTGACTGCTGGGGGTAGGGGGTGGTGGGAGACATGGGTGGGGGCCTGGTGGAGGGTGCCCCTGGTGGCTGGGGGGTGGGGGTGCAAGGGGACATGAGTGGGGGCCCGGTGTAGGCTGCCCCTGACTGCTGGGGGGTGGCGGTGGTGGGAGACATGGGTGGGGGCCTGGTGGAGGCTGCCCCTGGTGGCTGGGGGTGGGGGTGCAAGGATACATGAGTTGGACATGAGTGGGGGCCTGCTGGCAGGTGCCCCACAGTGCTGGGGGGTGGGGTGGTGGGAGACATGAGTGGGGGCCTGGTGGAGGCTACCCCTGGTGCCTGGGGGGTGGGAGTGGTGGGAGACATGGGTGGGGGCCTGGTGGAGGCTGCCCCTGGTGTCTGGGGGGTGGGGGTGGTGGGAGACATGGGTGGGGGCCTGGTGGAGGCTGCCCCTGGTGGCTGGGGGGTGGGGGTGGTGGGAGACATGAGTGGGGTCCTGGTGGAGGCTGCCCCTGACTGCTGGGGGGTAGGGGGTGGTGGGAGACATGGGTGGGGGCCTGGTGGAGGGTGCCCCTGCACTGCTGGGGGGTGGGGGTAATAGGGGACATGAGTGGGGGCCTGGTGGAGGCTGCCCTTGACTGCTGGGGGGTAGGGGGTGGTGGGAGACATGGGTGGGGGCCTGGTGGAGGGTGCCCCTGCACTGTTGGGGGGTGGGGGTAATAGGGGACATGAGTGGGGGCCTGGTGGAGGCTGCCCCTGGTGGCTGGGGGGTGGGGGTGGTGGGAGACATGAGTGGGGGCCTGGTGGAGGCTGCCCCTGACTGCTGGGGGGTAGGGGAGGTAGGGGCCTGGTGGAGGCTGCCCCTGGTGGCTGGGGGGTGGGGGTGGTGGGAGACATGAGTGGGGGCCTGGTGGAGGCTGCCCCTGACTGCTGGGGGGTAGGGGGTGGTGGGAGACATGAGTGGGGGCCTGGTGGAGGCTGCCTCTGACTGCTTGGGGGTAGGGGTTGGTGGGAGACGTGGGTGGGGGCCTGGTGGAGGCTGCCCCTGGTGACTGGGGGGTGGGGGTGGTGGGAGACATGAGTGGGGGCCTGATGGAGGCTGCCCCTGACTGCTGGGGGTAGGGGGTGGTGGGAGACATGGGTGGGGGCCTGGTGGAGGGTGCCCCTGGTGGCTGGGGGGTGGGGGTGCAAGGGTACATGAGTGGGGGCCTGGTGGAGGCTGCCCCTGACTGCTGGGGGGTGGGGGTGGTGGGAGACATGGGTGGGGGCCTGGTGGAGGCAGCCCCTGGTGGCTGGGGGGTGGGGGTGCAGGGATACATGAGTTGGACATGAGTGGGGGCCTGCTGGCAGGTGGCCCACAGTGCTGGGTGGTGGGGTGGTGGGAGACATGAGTGGGGGCCTGGTGGAGGCTGCCCCTGGTGTCTGGGGGGTGGGGGTGGTGGGAGACATGGGTGGGGGCCTGGTGGAGGCTGCCCCTGGTGGCTGGGGGTGGGGGTGGTGGGAGACATGAGTGGGGGCCTGGTGGAGGCTGCCCCTGACTGCTGGGGGGTAGGGGGTGGTGGGAGACATGGGTGGGGGCCTGGTGGAGGGTGCCCCTGCACTGCTGGGGGGTGGGGTAATAGGGGACATGAGTGGGGGCCTGGTGGAGGCTGCCCTTGACTGCTGGGGGGTAGGGGGTGGTGGGAGACATGGGTGGGGGCCTGGTGGAGGGTGCCCCTGCACTGCTGGGGGGTGGGGGTAATAGGGGACATGAGTGGGGGCCTGGTGGAGGCTGCCCCTGGTGGCTGGGGGATGGGGGTGGTGGGAGACATGAGTGGGGGCCTGGTGGAGGCAGCCCCTGACTGCTGGGGGCTAGGGGGTGGTGGTAGACATGGGTGAAGGCCTGGTGGAGGGTGCCCCTGCACTGCTGGGGGGTAGGGGGTGGTGGTAGACATGGGTGAAGGCCTGGTGGAGGGTGCCCCTGCACTGCCGGGGGGTAGGGGTGGTGGGAGACATGGGTGGGGGCCTCGTGGAGGCTGCCCCTGGTGGCTGGGGGTTGGGGGTGGTGGGAGACATGAGTGGGGGCCTGGTGGAGGCTGCCCCTGACTTCTGGGGGGTAGGGGGTGGTGGGAGACATGGTTGGGGGCCTGGTGGAGGGTGCCCCTGCACTGCTGGGGGGTGGGGGTGCAGGGGGACATGAGTGGGGGCCTGGTGGAGGCTGCTCCTGACTGCTGGGGGGTGGGGGTGGTGGGAGACATGGGTGGGTGCCTGGTGGAGGCTGCCCCTGGTGGCTGAGGGGGTGGGGGTGCAGAGGTACATGAGTTGGACATGAGTGGGGGCCTGCTGGCAGGTGCCCCACAGTGCTGGGGTGTGGGGGTGGTGGGAGACATGAGTGGGGGCCTGGTGGAGGCTGCCCCTGGTGTCTGGGGGGTGGGGGTGGTGGGAGACATGGGTGGGGGCCTGGTGGAGGCTGCCCCTGGTGGCTGGGGGGTGGGGGTGGTGGGAGACATGAGTGGGGGCCTGGTGGAGGGTGCCCCTGCACTGCTGGGGGGTGGGGGTAATAGGGGACATGAGTGGGGGCCTGGTGGAGGCTGCCCCTGACTGCTGGGGGGTAGGGGGTGGTGGGAGACAAGGGTGGGGGCCTGGTGGAGGGTGCCCCTGCACTGCTGGGGGTGGGGGTAATAGGGGACATGAGTGGGGGCCTGGTGGAGGCTGCCCCTGGTGGCTGGGGGGTGGGGGTGGTGGGAGACATGAGTGGGGGCCTGGTGGAGGCTGCCCCTGACTGCTGGGGGGTAGGGGGTGGTGGGATACATGGGGAGGGGCCTGGTGGAGGCTGCCCCTGGTGGCTGGGGGGTGGGGGTGGTGGGAGACATGAGTGGGGGCCTCGTGGAGGCTGCCCCTGACTGCTGGGGGGTAGGGGGTGGTGGGAGACATGGGTGGGGGCCGGATGGAGGGTGCCCCGGCACTGCTGGGGGGTGGGGGTAATAGGGGACATGAGTGGGGGCCTGGTGGAGGCTGCCCCTGGTGGCTGGGGGGTGGGGGTGGTGGGAGAAATGAGTGGGGGCCTGGTGGAGGCTGCCCCTGACTGCTGGGGGGTAGGGGGTGGTGGGAGACATAGGTGGGGGCCTGGTGGAGGCTGCCCCTGGTGGCTGGGGGGTGGGGGTGGTGGGAGACATGAGTAGGGGCCTGGTGGAGGCTGCCCCTGGTGGCTGGGGGGTGGGGGTGGTGGGAGACATGAGTGTGGGCCTGGTGGAGGGTGCCCCTGCACTGCGGGGGGGTGGGGGTAATAGGGGACATGAGTGGGGGCCTGGTGGAGGCTGCCCCTGGTGGCTGGGGGGTAGGGGTGGTGGGAGACATGAGCGGGGGCCTGGTGGAGACTGCCCCTGACTGCTGGGGGGTAGGGGGTGGTGGGAGACATGGGTGGGGGCCTGGTGGAGGGTGCCCCTGGTGGCTGGGGGGTGGGGGTGGTGGGAGACATGAGTGGTGGCCTGGTGGAGGCTGCCCCTGACTGCTGGGGGCTAGGGGGTGGTGGGAGACATGGGTGGGGGCCTGGTGGAGGCTGCCCCTGGTGGCTGGGGGGTAGGGGGTGGTGGGAGACATGAGTGGGGGCCTGGTGGAGGCTGCCCCTGGTGTCTGGGGGTTGGGGGTGGTGGGAGACATGAGTGGGGGCCTGGTGGAGGCTGCCCCTGACTGCTGGGGGGTAGGGGGTGGTGGGAGACATGGGTGGGGGCCTGGTGTTGGTTGCCCCTGGTGGCTGGGGGGTGGGGTGGTGGGAGACATGGGTGGGGGCCTGGTGGAGGCTGCCCCTGGTGGCTGGGGGGTGGGGTGGTGGGAGACATGAGTGGGGGCCTGGTGGAGGCTGAACCTGACTGCTGGGGAGTAGGGGGTGGTGGGAGACATGGGTGGGGGCCTGGTGGAGGGTGCCCCTGCACTGCTGGGGGGTGGGGTAATAGGGGACATGAGTGGGGGCCTGGTGGAGGCTGCCCCTGACTGCTGGGGGGTAGGAGGTGGTGGGAGACATGGGTGGGGGCCTGGTGGAGGGTGCCCCTGCACTGCTGGGGGGTGGGGGTAATAGGGGACATGAGTGGGGGCCTGGGGGAGGCTGCCCCTGGTGGCTGGGGGGTGGGGGTGGTGGGAGACATGAGTGGGGGCCTGGTGGAGGCTGCCCCTGACTGCTGGGGGGTAGGGGGTGGTGGGAGACATGGGTGGGGGCCTGGTGGAGGCTGCCCCTGGTGGCTGGGGGGTGGGGGTGGTGGGAGACATGAGTGGGGGCCTGGTGGAGGCTGCCCCTGGTGGCTGGGGGGTAGGGGGTGGTGGGAGACATGGGTGGGGGCCTGGTGGAGGCTGCCCCTGGTGGCTGGGGGGTAGGGGGTGGTGGGAGACATGAGTGGGGGCCTGGTGGAGGCTGCCCTTGGTGTCTGGGGGTTGGGGGTGGTGGGAGACATGAGTGGGGGCCTGGTGGAGGCTGCCCCTGACTGCTGGGGGGTAGGGGGTGGTGGGAGACATGGGTGGGGGCCTGGTGGTGGGTGCCCCTGGTGGCTGGGGGGTGGGGTGGTGGGAGACATGGGTGGGGGCCTGGTGGAGGCTGCCCCTGACTGCTGGGGGGTAGGGGGTGGTGGGAGACATGGGTGGGGGCCTGGTGGTGGGTGCCCCTGGTGGCTGGGGGGTGGGGTGGTGGGAGACATGGGTGGGGGCCTGGTGGAGGCTGCCCCTGGTGGCTGGGGGGTGGGGTGGTGGGAGACATGAGTGGGGGCCTGGTGGAGGCTGAACCTGACTGCTGGGGAGTAGGGGGTGGTGGGAGACATGGGTGGGGGCCTGGTGGAGGGTGCCCCTGCACTGCTGGGGGGTGGGGTAATAGGGGACATGAGTGGGGGCCTGGTGGAGGCTGCCCCTGACTGCTGGGGGGTAGGAGGTGGTGGGAGACATGGGTGGGGGCCTGGTGGAGGGTGCCCCTGCACTGCTGGGGGGTGGGGGTAATAGGGGACATGAGTGGGGGCCTGGGGGAGGCTGCCCCTGGTGGCTGGGGGGTGGGGGTGGTGGGAGACATGAGTGGGGGCCTGGTGGAGGCTGCCCCTGACTGCTGGGGGGTAGGGGGTGGTGGGAGACATGGGTGGGGGCCTGGTGGAGGCTGCCCCTGGTGGCTGGGGGGTGGGGGTGGTGGGAGACATGAGTGGGGGCCTGGTGGAAGCTGCCCCTGACTGCTGGGGGGTAGGGGGTGGTGGGAGACATGGGTGGGGGCCTGGTGGAGGGTGCCCCGGCACTGCTCTGGGGTGGCGGTAATAGGGGACATGAGTGGGGGCCTGGTGGAGGCTGCCCCTGGTGGCTGGGGGGTGAGGGTGGTGGGAGACATGAGTGGGGGCCTGGTGGAGGCTGCCCCTGGTGGCTGGGGGGTGGGGGTGGTGGGAGACATGAGTGGGGGCCTGGTGGAGGGTGCCCCTGCACTGCGGTGGGGTGGGGGTAATAGGGGACATGAGTGGGGGCCTGGTGGAGGCTGCCCCTGGTGGCTGGGGGGTGGGGGTGGTGGGAGACATGAGTGGGGGCCTGGTGGAGGCTGCCCCTGACTGCTGGGGGGTAGGGGGTTTTGGGAGACATGGGTGGGGGCCTGGTGAAGGGTGCCCCTGGTGGCTGGGTGTTGGGTGTGTTACGAGACATGAGTGGGGGCCTGGTGGAGGCTGCCCCTGACTGCTGGGGGGTAGGGGGTGGTGGGAGACATGGGTGGGGGCCTGGTGGAGGCTGCCCCTGGTGGCTGGGGGGTAGGGGGTGGTGGGAGACATGAGTGGGGGCCTGGTGGAGGCTGCCCCTGGTGGCTGGGGGGTGGGGGTGGTGGGAGACATGAGTGGGGGCCTGGTGGAGGCTGCCCCTGACTGCTGGGGGGTAGGGGGTGGTGGGAGACATGGGTGGGGGCCTGGTGGAGCCTGCCCCTGGTGGCTGGGGGGAGGGGGTGGTGGGAGACATGAGTGGAGGCCTGGTGGAGGCTGCCCCTGACTGCTGGGGGGTAGGGGGTGGTGGGAGACATGGGTGGGGTCCTGGTGGAGGGTGCCCCTGGTGGCTGGGGGTTGGGGGTGCAGGGGGACATGAGTGGGGGCCTGGTGGAGGCTGCCCCTGACTGCTGGGGGGTGGGGGTGGTGGGAGACATGGGTGGGGGCCTGGTGAAGGCTGCCCCTGGTGGCTGGGGGGTGGGGGTGCAGGGGTACATGAGTTGGACCTGAGTGGGGGCCTGCTGGCAGGTGCCCCATTGTGCTGGGGGGTGGGGGTGGTGGGAGACATGTGGGGGGGTCTGGTGGAGGCTGCCCCTGGTGTCTGGGGGGTGGGGGTGGTGGGAGACATGGGTGGGGGCCTGGTGGAGGCTGCCCCTGGTGGCTGGGGGGTGGGGGTGGTAGGAGACATGAGTGGTGGCCTGGTGGAGGCTGCCCCTGACTGCTGGGGGGTAGGGGGTGGTGGGAGACATGGGTGGGGGCCTGGTGGAGGCTGCCCCTGGTGGCTCGGGGATAGGGGGTGGTGGGAGACATGAGTGGGGGCCTGGTGGAGGCTGCCCCTGGTGGCTGGGGGTTAGGGGTGGTGGGAGACATGAGTGGGGGCCTGGTGGAGGCTGCCCCTGACTGCTGGGGGGTAGGGGGTGGTGGGAGACATGGGTGGGGGCCTGGTGGTGGGTGCCCCTGGTGGCTGGGGGGTGGGGGTGGTGGGAGACATGGGTGGGGGCCTGTTGGAGGCTGCCCCTGGTCGCTGGGGGGTGGGGGTGGTGGGAGACATGAGTGGGGGCCTGGTGGAGGCTGCCCCTGACTGCTGGGGGGGTAGGGGGTGGTGGAAGACATGGGTGTGGGCCTGGTGGAGGGTGCCCCTGCACTGCTGGGGGGTGGGGTAATAGGGGACATGAGTAGGGGCCTGGTGGAGGCTGCCCCTGACTGCTGTGGGGTAGGAGGTGGTGGGAGACATGGGTGGGTGCCTGGTGGAGGGTGCCCCTGCACTGCTGGGGGGTGGGGGTAATAGGGGACATGAGTGGGGGCCTGGGGGAGGCTGCCCCTGGTGGCTGGGGGGTGGGGGTGGTGGGAGACATGAGTGGGGGCCTGGTGGAGGCTGCCCCTGACTGCTGGGGGGTAGGGGGTGGTGGGAGACATGGGTGGGGGCCTGGTGGAGGCTGCCCCTGGTGGCTGGGGGGTGGGGGTGGTGGGAGACATGAGTGGGGGCCTGGTGGAGGCTGCCCCTGACTGCTGGGGGGTAGGGGGTGGTGGGAGACATGGGTGGGGGCCTGGTGGAGGGTTCCCCGGCACTGCTCGGGGGTGGGGGTAATAGGGGACATGAGTGGGGCCCTGGTAGAGGCTGCCCCTGGTGGCTGGGGGGTGGGGGTGGTCGGAGACATGAGTGGGGGCCGGGTGGAGGCTGCCCCTGACTGCTGGGGGGTAGGGGGTGGTGGGAGACATGGGTGGGGGCCTGGTGGAAGCTGATCCTGGTGGCTGGGGGGTGGGGGTGGTGGGAGACATGAGTGGGGGCCTGGTGGAGGCTGCCCCTGACTGCTGGGGGGTAGGGGGTGGTGGGAGACATGGGTGGGGTCCTGGTGGAGGGTGCCCCTGGTGGCTGGGGGGTGGGGGTGCAGGGGGACATGAGTGGGGGCCTGGTGGAGCCTGCCCCTGGTGGCTGGGGGGAGGGGGTGGTGGGAGACATGAGTGGGGGCCTGGTGGAGGCTGCCCCTGACTGCTGGGGGGTAGGGGGTGGTGGGAGACATGGGTGGGGTCCTGGTGGAGGGTGCCCCTGGTGGCTGGGGGGTGGGGGTGCAGGGGGACATGAGTGGGGGCCTGGTGGAGGCTGCCCCTGACTGCTGGGGGGTGGGGGTGGTGGGAGACATGGGTGGGGGCCTGGTGGAGGCTGCCCCTGGTGGCTGGGGGGTGGGGGTGCAGGGGTACATGAGTTGGACCTGAGTGGGGGCCTGCTGGCAGGTGCCCCATTGTGCTGGGGGGTGGGGGTGGTGGGAGACAGGTGTGGGGGCCTGGTGGAGGCTGCCCCTGGTGTCTGGGGGGTGGGGGTGGTAGGAGACATGGGTGGGGGCCTGGTGGAGCCTGCCCCTGGTGGCTGGGGGGTGGGGGTGGTGGGAGACATGAGTGGTGGCCTGGTGGAGGCTGCCCCTGACTGCTGGGGGGTAGGGGGTGGTGGGAGACATGGGTGGGGTCCTGGTGGAGGGTGCCCCTGGTGGCTGGGGGGTGGGGGTGCAGGGGGACATGAGTGGGGGCCTGGTGGAGGCTGCCCCTGACTGCTGGGGGGTGGGGGTGGTGGGAGACATGGGTGGGGGCCTGGTGGAGGCTGCCCCTGGTGGCTGGGGGGTGGGTGTGCAGGGGTACATGAGTTGGACCTGAGTGGGGGCCTGCTGGCAGGTGCCCCATTGTGCTGGGGGGTGGGGGTGATGGGAGACATGTGTGGGGGCCTGGTGGAGGCTGCCCCTGGTGTATGGGGGGTGGGGGTGGTGGGAGACATCGGTGGGGGCCTGGTGGAGGCTGCCCCTTGTGGCTGGGGGGTGGGGGTGGTGGGAGACATGAGTGGTGGCCTGGTGGAGGCTGCCCCTGACTGCTGGGGGGTAGGGGGTGGTGGGAGACATGGGTGGGGGCCTGGTGGAGGCTGCCCCTGGTGGCTCGGGGATAGGGGGTGGTGGGAGACATGAGTGGGGGCCTGGTGGAGGCTGCCCCTGGTGGCTGGGGGTTAGGGGTGGTGGGAGACATGAGTGGGGGCCTGGTGGAGGCTGCCCCTGACTGCTGGGGGTAGGGGGTGGTGGGAGACATGGGTGGGGGCCTGGTGGTGGGTGCCCCTGGTGGCTGGGGGGTGGGGGTGGTGGGAGACATGGATGGAGGCCTGTTGGAGGCTGCCCCTGGTCGCTGGGGGGTGGGGGTGGTGGGAGACATGAGTGGGGGCCTGGTGGAGGCTGCCCCTGACTGCTGGGGGGGTAGGGGGTGGTGGACGACATGGGTGTGGGCCTGGTGGAGGGTGCCCCTGCACTGCTGGGGGGTGGGGTAATAGGGGACATGAGTAGGGGCCTGGTGGAGGCTGCCCCTGACTGCTGTGGGGTAGGAGGTGGTGGGAGACATGGGTGGGTGCCTGGTGGAGGGTGCCCCTGCACTGCTGGGGGGTGGGGGTAATAGGGGACATGAGTGGGGGCCTGGGGGAGGCTGCCCCTGGTGGCTGGGGGTGGGGGTGGTGGGAGACATGAGTGGGGGCCTGGTGGAGGCTGCCCCTGACTGCTGGGGGGTAGGGGTGGTGGGAGACATGGGTGGGGGCCTGGTGGAGGCTGCCCCTGGTGGCTGGGGGGTGGGGGTGGTGGGAGACATGAGTGGGGGCCTGGTGGAGGCTGCCCCTGACTGCTGGGGGGTAGGGGGTGGTGGGAGACATGGGTGGGGGCCTGGTGGAGGGTGCCCCGGCACTGCTCGGGGGTGGGGGTAATAGGGGACTTGAGTGGGGGCCTGGTGGAGGCTGCCCCTGGTGGCTGGGGGGTGGGGGTGGTGGGAGACATGAGTGGGGGCCGGGTGGAGGCTGCCCCTGACTGCTGGGGGGTAGGGGGTGGTGGGAGACATGGGTGGGGGCCTGGTGGAAGCTGATACTGGTGGCTGGGGGGTGGGGGTGGTGGGAGACATGAGTGGGGGCCTGGTGGAGGCTGCCCCTGGTGGCTGGGGGGTGGGGGTGGTGGGAGACATGAGTGGGGGCCTGGTGGAGGGTGCCCCTGCACTGCGGGGGGGTGGGGGTAATAGGGGACATGAGTGGGGGCCTGGTGGAGGCTGCCCCTGACTGCTGGAGGGTAGGGGGTGGGGGAGACATGGGTGGGAGCCTGGTGGAGGGTGCCCCTGGTGGCTGGGGGTTGGGGGTGGTGGGAGACATGAGTGGGGGCCTGGTGGAGGCTGCCCCTGCACTGCTGGGGGGTGGGGTAATAGGGGACATGAGTGGGGGCCTGGTGGAGGCTGCCCCTGACTGCTGGGGGGTAGGAGGTGGTGGGAGACATGGGTTGGTGCCTGGTGGAGGGTGCCCCTGCACTGCTGGGGGGTGGGGGTAATAGGGGACATGAGTGGGGGCCTGGGGGAGGCTGCCCCTGGTGGCTGGGGGGTGGGGGTGGTGGGAGACATGAGTGGGGGCCTGGTCGAGGCTGCCCCTGACTGCTGGGGGTAGGGGGTGGTGGGAGACATGGGTGGGGGCCTGGTGGAGGCTGCCCCTGATGGCTGGGGGGTGGGGGTGGTGGGGAACATGAGTGGGGGCCTGGTGGAGGCTGCCCCTGACTGCTGGGGGGTAGGGGGTGGTGGGAGACATGGGTGGGGGCCTGGTGGAGGGTGCCCCTCCACTGCTCGGGGGTGGGGGTAATAGGGGACATGAGTGGGGGCCTGGTGGAGGCTGCCCCTGGTGGCTGGGGGGTGGGGGTGGTGGGAGACATGAGTGGGGGCCGGGTGGAGGCTGCCCCTGACTGCTGGGGGGTAGGGGGTGGTGGGAGACATGGGTGGGGGCCTGGTGGAAGCTGATCCTGGTGGTTGGGGGGTGGGGGTGGTGGGAGACATGAGTGGGGGCCTGGTGGAGGCTGCCCCTGGTGGCTGGGGGGTGGGGGTGGTGGGAGACATGAGGGGGGGCCTGGTGGAGGGTGCCCCTGCACTGCGGGGGGGTTGGGGTAATAGGGGACATGAGTGGGGGCCTGGTGGAGGCTGCCCCTGGTGGCTGGGGGGTGGGGGTGGTGGGAGACATGAGTGGGGGCCTGGTGGAGGCTGCCCCTGACTGCTGGGGGGTAGGGGGTGGTGGGAGACATGGGTGGGGGCCTGGTGGAGGGTGCCCCTGGTGGCTGGGGGTTGGGGGTGGTGGGAGACATGAGTGGGGGCCTGGTGGAGGCTGCCCCTGGTGGCTGGGGGGTAGGGGGTGGTGGGAGACATGAGTGGGGGCCTGGTGGAGGCTGCCCCTGGTGGCTGGGGGGTGGGGGTGGTGGGAGACATGAGTGGGGGCCTGGTGGAGGCTGCCTCTGACTGCTGGGGGGTAGGGGGTGGTGGGAGACATGGGTGGGGGCCTGGTGGAGGGTGCCCCTGGTGGCTGGGGGGTGGGGGTGCAGGGGGACATGAGTGGAGGCCTGTTGGAGGCTGCCCCTGACTGCTGGGGGGTGGGGGTGGTGGGAGACATGGGTGGGGGCCTGGTGGAGGCTGCCCCTGGTGGCTGGGGGGTGGGGGTGCAGGGGTACATGGGTTGGACCTGAGTGGGGGCCTGCTGGCAGGTGCCCCATTGTGCTGGGGGGTGGGGGTGGTGGGAGACATGTGTGGGGGCCTGGTGGAGGCTGCCCCTGGTGTCTGGGGGGTGGGGGTGGTGGGAGACATGGGTGGGGGCCTGGTGGAGGCTGCCCCTGGTGGCTGGGGGGTGGGGGTGGTGGGAGACATGAGTGGGGGCCTGGTGGAGGCTGCCCCTGACTGCTGGGGGGTAGGGGGTGGTGGGAGACATGGGTGGGGGCCTGGTGGAGGGTGCCCCTGCACTGCTGGGGGGTGGGGTTAATAGGGGACATGAGTGGGGGCCTGGTGGAGGCTACCCCTGACTGCTGGGGGGTAGGGGGTGGTGGGAGACATGGGTGGGGGCCTGGTGGAGGTTGCCCCTGCACTGCTGGGGGGTGGGGGTAATAGGGGACATGAGTGGGGGCCTTGTGGAGGCTGCCCCTGGTGGCTGGGGGGTGGGGGTGGTGGGAGACATGGGTGGGGGCCTGGTGGTGGGTGCCCCTGGTGGCTGGGGGGTGGGGGTGGTGGGAGACATGGGTGGGGGCCTGTTGGAGGCTGCCCCTGGTCGCTGGGGGGTGGGGGTGGTGTGAGACATGAGTGGGGGCCTGGTGGAGGCTGCCCCTGACTGCTGGGGGGTAGGGGGTGGTGGAAGACATGGGTGTGGGCCTGGTGGAGGGTGCCCCTGCACTGCTGGGGGGTGGGGTAATAGGGGACATGAGTAGGGGCCTGGTGGAGGCTGCCCCTGACTGCTGTGGGGTAGGAGGTGGTGGGAGACATGGGTGGGTGCTTGGTGGAGGGTGCCCCTGCACTGCTGGGGGGTGGGGGTAATAGGGGACATGAGTGGGGGCCTGGGGGAGGCTGCCCCTGGTGGCTGGGGGGTGGGGGTGGTGGGAGACATGAGTGGGGGCCTGGGGGAGGCTGCCCCTGACTGCTGGGGGGTAGGGGGTGGTGGGAGACATGGGTGGGGGCCTGGTGGAGGCTGCCCCTGGTGGCTGGGGGGTGGGGGTGGTGGGAGACATGAGTGGTGGCCTGGTGGAGGCTGCCCCTGACTGCTGGGGGGTAGGGGGTGGTGGGAGACATGGGTGGGGTCCTGGTGGAGGGTGCCCCTGGTGGCTGGGGGGTGGGGGTGCAGGGGGACATGAGTGGGGGCCTGGTGGAGGCTGCCCCTGACTGCTGGGGGGTGGGGGTGGTGGGAGACATGGGTGGGGGCCTGGTGGAGGCTGCCCCTGGTGGCTGGGGGGTGGGGGTGCAGGGGTACATGAGTTGGACCTGAGTGGGGGCCTGCTGGCAGGTGCCCCATTGTGCTGGGGGGTGGGGGTGGTGGGAGACATGTGTGGGGGCCTGGTGGAGGCTGCCCCTGGTGTCTGGGGGGTGGGGGTGGTGGGAGACATCGGTGGGGGCCTGGTGGAGGCTGCCCCTGGTGGCTGGGGGGTGGGGGTGGTGGGAGACATGAGTGGTGGCCTGGTGGAGGCTGCCCCTGACTGCTGGGGGGTAGGGGGTGGTGGGAGACATGGGTGGGGGCCTGGTGGAGGCTGCCCCTGGTGGCTCGGGGATAGGGGGTGGTGGGAGACATGAGTGGGGGCCTGGTGGAGGCTGCCCCTGGTGGCTGGGGGTTAGGGGTGGTGGGAGACATGAGTGGGGGCCTGGTGGAGGCTGCCCCTGACTGCTAGGGGGTAGGGGGTGGTGGGAGACATGGGTGGGGGCCTGGTGGTGGGTGCCCCTGGTGGCTGGGGGGTGGGGGTGGTGGGAGACATGGGTGGGGGCCTGTTGGAGGCTGCCCCTGGTCGCTGGGGGGTGGGGGTGGTGGGAGACATGAGTGGGGGCCTGGTGGAGGCTGCCCCTGACTGCTGGGGGGGTAGGGGGTGGTGGAAGACATGGGTGTGGGCCTGGTGGAGGGTGCCCCTGCACTGCTGGGGGGTGGGGTAATAGGGGACATGAGTAGGGGCCTGGTGGAGGCTGCCCCTGACTGCTGTGGGGTAGGAGGTGGTGGGAGACATGGGTGGGTGCCTGGTGGAGGGTGCCCCTGCACTGCTGGGGGGTGGGGGTAATAGGGGACATGAGTGGGGGCCTGGGGGAGGCTGCCCCTGGTGGCTGGGGGGTGGGGGTGGTGGGAGACATGAGTGGGGGCCTGGTGGAGGCTGCCCCTGACTGCTGGGGGGTAGGGGGTGGTGGGAGACATGGGTGGGGGCCTGGTGGAGGCTGCCCCTGGTGGCTGGGGGGTGGGGGTGGTGGGAGACATGAGTGGGGGCCTGGTGGAGGCTGCCCCTGACTGCTGGGGGGTAGGGGGTGGTGGGAGACATGGGTGGGGGCCTGGTGGAGGGTGCCCCGGCACTGCTCGGGGGTGGGGGTAATAGGGGACATGAGTGGGGGCCTGGTGGAGGCTGCCCCTGGTGGCTGGGGGGTGGGGGTGGTGGGAGACATGAGTGGGGGCCGGGTGGAGGCTGCCCCTGACTGCTGGGGGGTAGGGGGTGGTGGGAGACATGGGTGGGGGCCTGGTGGAAGCTGATCCTGGTGGCTGGGGGGTGGGGGTGGTGGGAGACATGAGTGGGGGCCTGGTGGAGGCTGCCCCTGGTGGCTGGGGGGTGGGGGTGGTGGGAGACATGAGTGGGGGCCTGGTGGAGGGTGCCCCTGCACTGCGGGGGGGTGGGGGTAATAGGGGACATGAGTGGGGGCCTGGTGGAGGCTGCCCCTGACTGCTGGAGGGTAGGGGGTGGTGGGAGACATGGGTGGGGGCCTGGTGGAGGCTGCCCCTGGTGGCTGGGGGTTGGGGGTGGTGGGAGACATGAGTGGGGGCCTGGTGGAGGCTGCCCCTGCACTGCTGGGGGGTGGGGTAATAGGGGACATGAGTGGGGGCCTGGTGGAGGCTGCCCCTGACTGCTGGGGTGTAGGAGGTGGTGGGAGACATGGGTGGGTACCTGGTGGAGGGTGCCCCTGCACTGCTGGGGGGTGGGGGTAATAGGGGACATGAGTGGGGGCCTGGGGGAGGCTGCCCCTGGTGGCTGGGGGGTGGGGGTGGTGGGAGACATGAGTGGGGGCCTGGTGGAGGCTGCCCCTGACTGCTGGGGGGTAGGGGGTGGTGGGAGACATGGGTGGGGGCCTGGTGGAGGCTGCCCCTGATGGCTGGGGGTTGGGGGTGGTGGGAGACATGAGTGGGGGCCTGGTGGAGGCTGCCCCTGACTGCTGGGGGGTAGGGGGTGGTGGGAGACATGGGTGGGGGCCTGGTGGAGGGTGCCCCGGCACTGCTCGGGGGTGGGGGTAATAGGGGACATGAGTGGGGGCCTGGTGGAGGCTGCCCCTGGTGGCTGGGGGGTGGGGGTGGTGGGAGACATGAGTGGGGGCCGGGTGGAGGCTGCCCCTGACTGCTGGGGGGTAGGGGGTGGTGGGAGACATGGGTGGGGGCCTGGTGGAAGCTGATCCTGGTGGTTGGGGGGTGGGGGTGGTGGGAGACATGAGTGGGGGCCTGGTGGAGGCTGCCACTGGTGGCTGGGGGGTGGGGGTGGTGGGAGACATGAGTGGGGGCCTGGTGGAGGCTGCCCCTGACTGCTGGGGGGTAGGGGGTGGTGGGAGACATGGGTGGGGGCCTGGTGGAGGGTGCCCCTGGTGGCTGGGGGTTGGGGGTGGTGGGAGACATGAGTGGGGTCTGGTGGAGGCTGCCCCTGGTGGCTGGGGGGTAGGGGGTGGTGGGAGACATGAGTGGGGGCCTGGTGGAGGGTGCCCCTGCACTGCGGGGGGGGGTGGGGGTAATAGGGGACATGAGTGGGGGCCTGGTGGAGGCTGCCCCTGGTGGCTGGGGGGTGGGGGTGGTGGGAGACATGAGTGGGGGCCTGGTGGAGGCTGCCCCTGACTGCTGGGGGGTAGGGGGTGGTGGGAGACATGGGTGGGGGCCTGGTGGAGGGTGCCCCTGGTGGCTGGGGGTTGGGGGTGGTGGGAGACATGAGTGGGGTCTGGTGGAGGCTGCCCCTGGTGGCTGGGGGGTAGGGGGTGGTGGGAGACATGAGTGGGGGCCTGGTGGAGGCTGCCCCTGGTGGCTGGGGGGTGGGGGTGGTGGGAGACATGAGTGGGGGCCTGGTGGAGGCTGCCCCTGACTGCTGGGGGGTAGGGGGTGGTGGGAGACATGGGTGGGGGCCTGGTGGAGGGTGCCCCTGGTGGCTGGGGGGTGGGGGTGCAGGGGGACATGAGTGGGGGCCTGGTGGAGGCTGCCCCTGACTGCTGGGGGGTGGGGGTGGTGGGAGACATGGGTGGGGGCCTGGTGGAGGCTGCCCCTGGTGGCTGGGGGGTGGGGGTGCAGGGGTACATGAGTTGGACCTGAGTGGGGGCCTGCTGGCAGGTGCCCCATTGTGCTGGGGGGTGGGGGTGGTGGGAGACATGTGTGGGGGCCTGGTGGAGGCTGCCCCTGGTGTCTGGGGGGTGGGGGTGGTGGGAGACATGGGTGGGGGCCTGGTGGAGGCTGCCCCTGGTGGCTGGGGGGTGGGGGTGGTGGGATACATGAGTGGGGGCCTGGTGGAGGCTGCCCCTGACTGCTGGGGGGTAGGGGGTGGTGGGAGACATGGGTGGGGGCCTGGTGGAGGGTGCCCCTGCACTGCTGGGGGGTGGGGTTAATAGGGGACATGAGTGCGGGCCTGGTGGAGGCTGCCCCTGACTGCTGGGGGGTAAGGGGTGGTGGGAGACATGGGTGGGGGCGTGGTGGAGGTTGCCCCTGCACTGCTGGGGGGTGGGGGTAATAGGGGATATGAGTGGGGGCCTTGTGGAGGCTGCCCCTGGTGGCTGGGGGGTGGGGGTGGTGGGAGACATGAGTGGGGGCCTGGTGGAGGCTGCCCCTGACTGCTGGGGGGTAGGGAGTGGTGGGAGACATGGGTGGGGGCCTGGTAGAGGCTGCCCCTGGTGGCTGGGGGTGGGGGTGGTGGGAGACATGAGTGGGGGCCTGGTGGAGGCTGCCCCTGACTGCTGGGGGGTAGGGGGTGGTGGGAGACATGGGTGGGGGCCTGGTGGAGGGTGCCCCTGCACTGCTGGGGGGTGGGGGTAATAGGGGACATGAGTGGGGGCCTGGTGGAGGCTGCCCCTGACTGCTGGGGGGTAGGGGGTGGTGGGAGACATGGGTGGGGGCCTGGTGGAGGGTGCCCCTGCACTGCTGGGGGGTGGGGTTAATAGGGGACATGAGTGGGGGTCTGGTGGAGGCTGCCCCTGGTGGCTGGGGGGTGGGGGAGGTGGGAGACATGAGTGGGGGCCTGGTGGAGGCTGCTCCTGACTGCTGGGGGGTAGGGGGTGGTGGGTGACATGGGTGGGGGCCTGGTGGAGGCTGCCCCTGGTGGCTGGGGGGTGGGGGTGGTGGGAGACATGAGTGGGGGCCTGGTGGAGGCTGCCCCTGCTGGCTGGGGGGTAGGGGGTGGTGGGAGACATGAGTGGGGGCCTGGTGGAGGTTGCCCCTGCACTGCGGGGGGTGGGGGTAATAGGGGACATGAGTGGGGGCCTGGTGGAGGCTGCCCCTGGTGGCTGGGGGGTGGGGCTGGTGGGAGACATGAGTGGGGGCCTGGTGGAGGCTGCCCCTGACTGCTGGGGGGTAGGGGGTGGTGGGAGACATGGGTGGGGGCCTGGTGGAGGGTGCCCCTGCACTGCTGGGGGGTGGGGTTTATAGGGGACATGAGTGGGGGCCTGGTGGAGGCTGCCCCTGACTGCTGGGGGGTAGGGGGTGGTGGGAGACATGGGTGGGGGCCTGGTGGAGGTTGCCCCTGCACTGCTGGGGGGTGGGGGTAATAGGGGACATGAGTGGGGGCCTTGTGGAGGCTGCCCCTGGTGGCTGGGGGGTGGGGGTGGTGGGAGACATGAGTGGGGGCCTGATGGAGGCTGCCCCTGGTGGCTGGGGGTGGGGGTGGTGGGAGACATGAGTGGGGGCCTGGTGGAGGCTGCCCCTGACTGCTGGGGGGTAGGGGGTGGTGGGAGACATGGGTGGGGGCCTGGTGGAGGGTGCCCCTGCACTGCTGGGGGGTGGGGGTAATAGGGGACATGAGTGGGGGCCTGGTGGAGGCTGCCCCTGACTGCTGGGGGGAAGGGGGTGGTGGGAGACATGGGTGGGGGCCTGGTGGAGGGTGCCCCTGCACTGCTGGGGGGTGGGGGTAATAGGGGACATGAGTGGGGGCCTGGTGGAGGCTGCCCCTGGTGGCTGGGGGGTGGGGGTGGTGGGAGACATGAGTGGGGGCCTGGTGGAGGCTGCTCCTGACTGCTGGGGGGTAGGGGGTGGTGGGTGACATGGGTGGGGGCCTGGTGGAGGCTGCCCCTGGTGGCTGGGGGGTGGGGGTGGTGGGAGACATGAGTGGGGGCCTGGTGGAGGCTGCCCCTGGTGGCTGGGGGGTGGGGGTGGTGGGAGACATGAGTGGGGGCCTGGTGGAGGGTGCCCCTGCACTGCGGGAGGGTGGGGGTAATAGGGGACATGAGTGGGGGCCTGGTGGAGGCTGCCCCTGACTGCTGGGGGGAAGGGGGTGGTGGGAGACATGGGTGGGGGCCTGGTGGAGGGTGCCCCTGCACTGCTGGGGGGTGGGGGTAATAGGGGACATGAGTGGGGGCCTGGTGGAGGCTGCCCCTGGTGGCTGGGGGGTGGGGGTGGTGGGAGACATGAGTGGGGGCCTGGTGGAGGCTGCTCCTGACTGCTGGGGGGTAGGGGGTGGTGGGTGACATGGGTGGGGGCCTGGTGGAGGCTGCCCCTGGTGGCTGGGGGGTGGGGGTGGTGGGACACATGAGTGGGGGCCTGGTGGAGGTTGCCCCTGCACTGCGGGGGGTGGGGGTAATAGGGGACATGAGTGGGGGCCTGGTGGAGGCTGCCCCTGGTGGCTGGGGGGTGGGGCTGGTGGGAGACATGAGTGGGGGCCTGGTGGAGGCTGCCCCTGGTGGCTGGGGGGTGGGGGTGGTGGGAGACATGAGTGGGGGCCTGGTGGAGGGTGCCCCTGCACTGCGGGAGGGTGGGGTAATAGGGGACATGAGTGGGGGCCTGGTGGAGGCTGCCCCTGGTGGCTGGGGGGTGGGGGTGGTGGGAGACATGAGTGGGGGCCTGGTGGAGGCTGCCCCTGCACTGCTGGGGGGTAGGGGGTGGTGGGAGACATGGGTGGGGGCCTGGTGGAGGGTGCCCCTGGTGGCTGGGGGTTGGGGGTGGTGGGAGACATGAGTGGGGGCCTGGTGGAGGCTGCCCCTGACGGCAGGGGGGTAGGGGGTGGTGGGAGATATGGGTGGGGGCCTGGTGGAGGCTGCCCCTGGTGGCTGGGGGGTAGGGGGTGGTGGGAGACATGAGTGGGGGCCTGGTGGAGGCTGCCCCTGGTGGCTGGGGGGTGGGGGTGGTGGGAGACATGAGTGGGGGCCTGGTGGAGGCTGCCCCTGACTGCTGGGGGGTAGGGGGTGGTGGGAGACATGGGTGTGGGCCTGGTGGAGCCTGCCCCTGGTGGCTGGGGGGTGGGGGTGGTGGGAGACATGAGTGGGGGCCTGGTGGAGGCTGCCCCTGACTGCTGGGGGGTATTGGGTGGTGGGAGACATGGGTGGGGGCCTGGTGGAGGGTGCCCCTGGTGGCTGGGGGGTGGGGGTGCAGGGGGACATGAGTGGGGGCCTGGTGGAGGCTGCCCCTGACTGCTGGGGGGTGGGGGTGGTGGGAGACATGGGTGGGGGCCTGGTGGAGGCTGCCCCTGGTGGCTGGGGGGTAGGGGTGCAGGGGTACATGAGTTGGACCTGAGTGGGGGCCTGCTGGCAGGTGCCCCATTGTGCTGGGGGGTGGGGGTGGTGGGAGACATGTGTGGGGGCCTGGTGGAGGCTGCCCCTGGTGTCTGGGGGGTGGGGGTGGTGGGAGACATGGGTGGGGGCCTGGTGGAGGCTGCCCCTGGTGGCTGGGGGGTGGGGGTGGTGGGAGACATGAGTGGGGGCCTGGTGGAGGCTGCCCCTGACTGCTGGGGGGTAGGGGGTGGTGGGAGACATGGGTGGGGGCCTGGTGGAGGGTGCCCCTGCACTGCTGGGGGTGGGGTTAATAGGGGACATGAGTGGGGGCCTGGTGGAGGCTGCCCCTGACTGCTGGGGGGTAGGGGGTGGTGGGAGACATAGGTGGGGGCCTGATGGAGGTTGCCCCTGCACTGCTGGGGGGTGGGGGTAATAGGGGACATGAGTGGGGGCCTTGTGGAGGCTGCCCCTGGTGGCTGGGGGGTGGGGGTGGTGGGAGACATGAGTGGGGGCCTGGTGGAGGCTGCCCCTGACTGCTGGGGGGTAGGGAGTGGTGGGAGACATGGGTGGGGGCCTGGTAGAGGCTGCCCCTGGTGGCTGGGGGTGGGGGTGGTGGGAGACATGAGTGGGGGCCTGGTGGAGGCTGCCCCTGACTGCTGGGGGGTAGGGGGTGGTGGGAGACATGGGTGGGGGCCTAGTGGAGGGTGCCCCTGCACTGCTGGGGGGTGGGGGTAATAGGGGACATGAGTGGGGGCCTGGTGGAGGCTGCCCCTGACTGCTGGGGGGTAGGGGGTGGTGGGAGACATGGGTGGGGGCCTGGTGGAGGGTGCCCCTGCACTGCTGGGGGGTGGGGGTAATAGGGGACATGAGTGGGGGCCTGGTGGAGGCTGCCCCTGGTGGCTGGGGGGTGTGGGTGGTGGGAGACATGAGTGGGGGCCTGGTGGAGGCTGCCCCTGACTGCTGGGGGTAGGGGGTGGTGGGTGACATGGGTGGGGGCCTGGTGGAGGCTGCCCCTGGTGGCTGGGGGGTGGGGGTGGTGGGCGACATGAGTGGGGGCCTGGTGGAGGCTGCCCCTGGTGGCTGGGGGGTAGGGGGTGGTGGGAGACATGAGTTTGGGCCTGGTGGAGGCTGCCCCTGCACTGCGGGGGGGTGGGGGTAATAGGGGACATGAGTGGGGGCCTGGTGGAGGCTGCCCCTGGTGGCTGGGGGGTGGGGCTGGTGGGAGACATGAGTGGGGGCCTGGTGGAGGCTGCCCCTGGTGGCTGGGGGGTGGGGGTGGTGGGAGACATGAGTGGGGGCCTGGTGGAGGCTGCCCCTGGTGGCTGGGTTGTGGGGGTGGTGGGAGACATGAGTGGGGGCCTGGTGGAGGGTGTCCCTGCACTGCGGGGGGGTGGGGGTAATAGGGGACATGAGTGGGGGCCTGGTGGAGGCTGCCCCTGGTGGCTGGGGGGTGGGGGTGGTGGGAGACATGAGTGGGGGCCTGGTGGAGGCTGCCCCTGACTGCTGGGGGGTGGGGGTAATAGGGGACATGAGTGGGGGCCTGGTGGAGGCTGCCCCTGGTGGCTGGGGGGTGGCGGTGGTGGGAGACATGGGTGGGGGCCTGGTGGAGGGTGCCCCTGCACTGCTGTGGGGTGGGGGTAATAGGGGACATGAGTGGGGGCCTGGTGGAGGCTGCCCCTGGTGGCTGGGGGGTGGGGTGGTGGGAGACATGAGTGGGGGCCTGGTGGAGGCTGCCCCTGACTGCTGGGGGGTAGGGGGTGGTTGGTGACATGGGTGGGGGCCTGGTGGAGGCTGCCCCTGGTGGCTGGGGGGTGGGGGTGGTGGGCGACATGAGTGGGGGCCTGGTGGAGGCTGCCCCTGGTGGCTGGGGGGTAGGGGGTGGTGGGAGACATGAGTGGGGGCCTGGTGGAGGCTGCCCCTGCACTGCGGGGGGGTGGGGGTAATAGGGGACATGAGTGGGGGCCTGGTGGAGGCTGCCCCTGGTGGCTGGGGGGTGGGGCTGGTGGGAGACATGAGTGGGGGCCTGGTGGAGGCTGCCCCTGGTGGCTGGGGGGTGGGGGTGGTGGGAGACATGAGTGGGGGCCTGGTGGAGGCTGCCCCTGGTGGCTGGGTTGTGGGGGTGGTGGGAGACATGAGTGGGGGCCTGGTGGAGGGTGCCCCTGCACTGCGGGGTGGTGGGGGTAATAGGGGACATGAGTGGGGGCCTGGTGGAGGCTGCCCCTGGTGGCTGGGGGGTGGGGGTGGTGGGAGACATGAGTGGGGGCCTGGTGGAGGCTGCCCCTGACTGCTGGGGGCTAGGGGGTGGTGGGAGACATGGGTGGGGGCCTGGTGGAGGGTGCCCCTGCACTGCTGGGGGGTGGGGGTAATAGGGGACATGAGTGGGGGCCTGGTGGAGGCTGCCCCTGGTGGCTGGGGGGTGGCGGTGGTGGGAGACATGAGTGGGGGCCTGGTGGAGGCTGCCCCTGACTGCTGGGGGGTAGGGGGTGGTGGGAGACATGGGTGGGGGCCTGGTGGAGGCTGCCCCTGGTGGCTGGGGGGTGGGGTGAGGGGAGACATGAGTGGGGGCCTGGTGGAGGCTGTCCCTGGTGGCTGGGGGGTAGGGGGTGGTGGGAGACATGAGTGGGGGCCTGGTGGAGGCTGCCCCTGCACTGCGGGGGGTGGGGGTAATAGGGGACATGAGTGGGGGCCTGGTGGAGGCTGCCCCTGGTGGCTGGGGGGTGGGGGTGGTGGGAGACATGAGTGGGGGCCTGGTGGAGGCTGCCCCTGGTGGCTGGGGGGTGGGGGTGGTGGGAGACATGTGTTGGTGATCAGTGGTGCAAGGTGACATGTGGGTTGGCTGGTGGGCATGGCCATGGTGGATGGGTTGCCTGTGGGACATGAGCAGGGGTGCAGGGTAGTACCCTGTGGTGTGGGCTGCCTGAAGGGGCCGTGGAGGGTGTAGAGGGAACACCTGGGGGGACCCACATGGCCAAATCACGTGTAGCATTCCCCCGCAACACCGAAATACACGTACCCAGCCAAATCACGTGTGAAACTTCCCGCGCACCCCTGGAATCCACGTAACCAGCCAAATCGCGTGTGAAACTTTGCGCGCACCCCTGAAATCCACGTACCCAGCCAAATCATGTGTTGAACTTCCCGCGCACCCCTGAAATCCACGTACCCGGCCAAATTGTGTGTGGAACTTCCCGCGCACCCCTGAAATCCACGTACCCAGCCAATTAGCGTGTTGAACTTCACGCGCACCCCTGAAATCCACGTACCCAGCCAAATCGCGTGTGGAACTTCCCGCGCACCCCTGAAATCCACGTACCCAGCCAAATCGCGTGGGAAACATCCCGCGCACCCCTGGAATCCACGTACCCAGCCAATTCGCGTGTGATACTTCCCGCGCACCCCGAAATACACGCACACATTATTTTCCAGTCAGCGGGTGTCCGTGTTTGTGGGTACCCCTTTGCACGTCATTTGTCCTGGAGGGCCACAGTATAGGACATTCATCATAGCTGTATATAGGAGCTATTTGTTGGCGCACCTTTTGGCGCACATTTTTTACAGGTGCAGGGACGCTACCACCTGCTTTCTTGTGGCGGTCGTGTTTGTTCCTGTGCGCTGGTTTGACCGAGCGCTGTTTTGCCCTATTCGATTCCATGAATACGTGTTGTAGGCGAGCGTGTGGGCGTTCCGCGCACTTGCACCCTGTACTTCCCCCGTGACACCCACATTTTGGCAAGTTGTTCCCCATTCCGAGTGTTACGCCCCGTGTTCCGCCTACCTTTGTTCCGTGCGCCGCGCTATGTGCGATTTTCGCTGTGGCCTGTGCGATTTTCGCGGTGACCTGGCGCACGCCGTTAGATGGCCTGTGCGCCAACATGCGCCGCGCACTTTTTTAGCGCACATCAGATGGTTTTTTCGCGCACGCCCTTCCATGAATCGATGTGTGCTGCTTTTCGTGCGATTTTCGCACTTGCACTGCTTTTTCGCAATTCCACTGCGATTTGCACGTTTTTGCCCACTTGGGCCGCGCTAATTATTCCATGAATCGGCCTGTTTGTTAACAAAATGTGTTTTTGTTCTGTATTGTTTAAATAGTGATGTTGTCTGATATGTTACGGACTCGATTAACAGAACATGTGAATAGACCTGGCAAAGTCCTCTGACCGTAACACTGTTTTGGGCATACCTGCACGCAAAAGCATATTATGCACAAACCACGTGTTTCTGTAATTTGAACCGCAAAGTAACCCTAGGTGCGAGTTGAGGCTGGAACGCCCATGACATACAACCATGCAAAGCAGATCGAGCCACATATAGAAACGTATGTGCCCTCCTCATCCACAAAGTCTTCCACCCTGGCAATACTATGTGCTGTATCCCAGCAACCAAGGCAGCATTCCAGCAGCACTGCAAAGGGTCCCCCGTAACTCATACCTGCACCGCAACAACATGTATTACATGTCTCGTACCTCAATTCGGCCCTCAGAAAATCTGCGTGCGAACCCCTGTGAACTATGGTTACACCCCACTAATCTGCATACGTGCACACCTAACTGAAATCAGCACCCTAGCTGAGTGCCCGAACCCATTAATTCCCGATCTGAGCTTACCTTTGTGCTTGATTCCTATGCGATTGGGACTTTACGTATCCCTTCATGTGGGGGTGAGATTGTGAAATGTGCATGCTAATTTCCCCGACATTTTGTTGTGTGGTCAGATCCATGAATACGTTTGGTTTTGTGCAGTGCTGGGCATGCAATTTCCTTGCACACGTCGGTCCTCGACATACCCACTGAATGCCTTGTTCTTTCTCATCCTGCATGTGGGATGGGAAATATGCATGTTCCACCCCCTGTTTACATCGTTGTGTAGGCTCCTCTCACACTTTGCGAGGGGTTTCACGCAAGTCTCTCAACTGCACACAGAGATGGGACGGACCTGCGTGAAGTATCCTCAAAGACCCAGAAATGCACACAGTTCATTCCCTGAATCGACAAGGGGAGTTTTACTGATTAGTGCGCTAAATCTCTATTCAGCGAGCAGAACATTCTATAAATCAGGCACTAAAGGCCTAAATAAGAGTCTGGTGGCAACCCTTGAATGCGGCGGTAGCGCTATTACCGCTGCATTTAAGGGTCCACCAGATCATGGCCTTGGCGGATTGCAGCAAATTTGCCGATTTTCGGTGCTATTACCGCCCGCGGGAAATCAGCTGGTGGTAATATCGCAAGTTTTCCCCATTGAGCCCAATGGGCAATGAGGAATTCCAGAACGGGCCCAATGGGGAATGGGCACTAACCGTTCCGCCAAAACCGTCATCTGGCGCAAATAGCGCCAAGGGGGTTTGGCGGTAGGGCTATTAGCACCGGCGGTAATAGCGCTGGCGTTACCACCCAACTCCTGATGAGGCCCTAAGTGTTTCATCTTCAAACCTGGTTAAATGGGACAGGGTTTGGCATGGCAAGCATTAGGCATGTTGTAAAAGTAAACGTTTTATCTATGAGAAAGTGAAAGCATAGTCCCATGTTTTAGTTTTCTCACTGGAGTTTTAAATAGGATTGTTACGCAAAATAAATGTATCCTGTTGGAAAACATGCTTGGAAATTGCACAGTGGTTTCCCTGTTTGCTTTTGAAGTCAGAATGTTCAGGATGCAGCAATACCCCTATTTATTGACATGCCCTGTGAACATCCTGATTAGTTGACAGGATGTCGATAACGATCCCCATATGCTAATATAAATTGCTCTTTTCAAGTGCACACATGCATTGCACAATCATTCTTCATTGACATATTTCTCTGATTCATAAATTCACATATCCATTATGCTCTTCCATTATGCTCTCCTAAAATTATACTTTTTTAATTCATACATCCAGTCATTCATCAGCGTTTTTGTTTATAAAAAAAGATATAAATCAATGGCTGTCCTAATGTAAACCTAAAAGTGCAAAAAGATCAGTAGGCTGCATCTAATTTTCAGTACACCCTATACAAAATGTAGCAAATATACTGTTATAAATGGGGTCAGCCGTTCATAGAAAATAAAGAGCAGGCTTACATTGGTTAAAATGTAGCAGTCTGAAAACAGGGACTAAGAAATATCTCCTCAAGGAAATATATACTGGGTAAAAGAAGCATATATGCAGTAGGTCCTACTTGGCACCTCCACTTAAGTACAACTATGAAAATGTGCAGGTGACTAATTTGCTGACCACACTAAGCTACAACATATCAGAATGTGCTCTTGTAATTACTGCACTAATGAGTTTATCTTTAGGCCAGTGCAAATACCAACGAATGTGACCAGTTGCACAAATATAGCATGTCCTATTTATGGGTTTACATAGTTCACCCTCTTCATGGTCCAACAGATTCTTTCATTTTAAAGGCGTTTTAAAACAGTTTCAATGTTATCTTTGTATGCACTATTGACTAAATAGGGTTGCTACAAAATGCACAGGTGTACCGATGCCCTTTGATATGCTTCAGACCATAGAATATAAGGTATCTCAGAGGCAATGATGTGGTTCAAATTTAATATTTTTTATTTTGTTCGTTGTCTGTAAGGCACCTTGGCCAATAGGTATCTGAGCACTATACAAATTCAGGAAGAACCATAGATTATCCGTAGAAAAAGAAAGTATTATTTTTTTTGCTGAACAATAGTAGGTCAGGGATGCCTCAAACTTCTGGAGGCAGAAGATGTATAATGCAATTTCTTCCCATGCTGTGGGCTAATTTAAAGTGTGGCAAATGGACGAGGAAAAAGGCATTCAATCTTAGGTTACAAGAAGGATTGTACTTCAACATTTGATTCCTAATGTAACACAGACATCTGCTATAGAAAGCTTTATGGGCTACGGTTTGTAATTTAAAATACATTTTAGCCTTGATCAATGTTCCCTCTAATAATTTTTCTCTATGTTAGAAACCGGTTGGCTGTTGTGCGCCCATTAGTTTCCATGTGGGCAACTGACTAATGACGTAAGCCACTTTGTGCGCTACCATCGCAGAAGAGAGTTTGCAAAGGAATTTCCTCTTCCCTGCCACTGGATTTCTTAAGAAAAATTTTACAGCACTTTTTCCAAACACATAGGCTACATTAAAATATGTCATATGTGATTATACAGAAAACTCAACAACCAGTCCAAGACTACAAAATCTGCCACAGTACCTTACAAACGTACTTCTGCGCAGAGAAAAATATTGGCCTCAGTTTGGCAGTAAATGGTAAAGTTACCAGTAACTCCATTACCACCAACCTTACCACTACGCCAAAATACGATTTTGGGCCTGGAGTGGAGGATTTGCCTCCAGGAAAAACCTGGAGGTAAATCCTCCAGCTCAACGCCGAAATTGTCAGAGTTTCCGCTGCAGTAATTCCGACAAAAAAGCCACATATAGACTCAATATGAAGGGGGAATTACAACTCGAGCACCAGTTGTAATCCGGCAGAAATTCCTCCGGACTAAGTGGCGGTAACAGTAATTTGTTTGGTCGGTATTCTGGCAAGTCGTAATGAGGCCCACATGTTTTATGCCACTGGAAAATCACTCATTTGTATTACAAAACAAAAATATCTCTTGCCACAACTGAGCTGGCTGTCAAGGAACTCAGATTGATTACGTTTGCTGATGAATTAATGGCAATTAAAAGCAATGTTTCAAAAAACTGCTGAAAGGAGTTCAAGTTCCACTCTAATGAAGTAATTCAAGGGTCAGGAGAACATGTTTCTAAGAATTTGTGCAAGGATGATAATTGCATCAGAATAACTGCACCTTAGAATATGATGATCCAAAATTCCTGTGCCTCTGCTTACTATCCACATTACGTTCTCTTCTGGGTAGGGATAACACCAGCCTTAGAGCTAAGAGACATATGCACCATGCTTTTTTACTCCCTAAAAAGGAAAATGTGCCTAACAAAAATGAGAAACAATGAACATATTGCTTCAATCCACAAAGCTCCACTGATATTTTTTTGAATTAGTGATCAGTAGAGATTTGGCATAGGAACAAAGGAACTCTAATAATATTAATGCCAGGTCTCAAAACAAATTTTATGGGGAAAAGAACATCTTTTAAAAAGCAGAAAGTATCCCTATTGACAAAGCTAATTACTTTTTCACTCCCTGAAAAAACATTTGACTCCAAGATGGGAGCAAAATCTGATTAGCCTTTTAAGTTAATTGCATCAATTCATCAGAGATACGACTGATGTGCCTTCTTCTGTAACTATGGATCCCTCTTCTTTAATTATTTGTGATCAGTCAAATAAGATGCAGGGAGATGCTAGAGACTGCACACAAAGAACACATGGCTGTTATGAAAATTCCTCAGCAATTGAGCATAGAAAGTAAAGAAGGTGCTGTTGTCTAGATGGGTACTAAAATTGCCTATCCTTTAGAAAACCCAAAACACATATCCTCAGTGTACTACCAAAATATCTGACTTGGTCTTTGAAATTTGCTGCTTTGTTCATCACCCGCATGGAGTGATGATTCCACCCATACCCTTCCCGGCCCCTGTGCTTGCCTCCAATACTAGTTGATAAAGCACTGTAAAAAGTTAGAGATTGTAGCAGTGAACACTCACTGGGATATTTGCAGACACACAATTCTTTGCAAGCAAGGCATATTTAAATGTCTCAACATATGATGTGCATTTTAAGAATGTCATGACTCTGCATGTACACAATTATGTTGCAGTGCATAGAAGATTGTTTGCAACATTCCCCACCTTATATCATTTTGTAGGATTACACAAGTGCTCAGTGAAACTGTTTTTGTATAGAAGCGAGTGACCATATAATGTGTGAAGGTCTATGCCCAAAGGAACTGTGAACACATGGAAACAATGCAGATTGTGTGAAAAGCTTTCTCCTGTCTGTATATCCGGTGCCCTGATACTATGGACGAGTAATCCCAGGCATAGTCCATACCCATTATCCCTTTTAGGCTAAGTAAATGATATTGCAATGTTGTTCTCTACTTATAGGGTAATGTTAGTAATGCTAAACTAGGAGACGCTCAGCATCACATTTGTCTTTTCAAAATCTTTACAGGGCAAATTAATATTTGAGTTTTATAATGCGTTAACTTACAAGGGAGCCGCTTCAAAGCACTTGTGTGACATATGTACAAAGAAGAGCAAGAATGGGATTTGGTTACATATCCAAGTAGCATGCTTACTTACAGTCAGTATCCAATATTTGAGCTGGTAGTTCGATTATATAGTATGGGTGACACTCTTGGTAAGGCATAATGAGTAACTGAAATTCTGGCGCATTAACGTTATTCATGTTACAACAAACATAAAACAAATGGATGTAGGTACACGTCTGCTAACCTTTCACAGAGCCAAGCGAGGAAGAGTCAAGGTTGTCTGGTAGTATCTTAATGTACTCTGGTGAAGAAGGTAGTCATATGGTAAAAGTGTGGTAGAGTCAGGTTTAGGAGTCATGAGTGGGAGGGCAAATGTTTGGTTAATGTGTGTGCCACCATGTTATTCTGTTGACCTTGTTGAAGGCAGTGCTGAGGTCCATGAAAGTTAAGTAGCTTTTCTATTGTTTAGTTAAATTGAATTTGATTTTACAAGGTCTGCAGTAGTAGCCCTGTAGTTATGGTTAAATTGCTCAACCCATAGAAAGAACACTTTTTAATTGGTTTATAACTTTGTCCCTCCTGAACGAATATTCACCAAACTTTAGAAATAAAGTATATGACCCTCTCTGAATGATTATGCAAAGTTCTGTGTGGTTTTGTCCAAGGGAGCAAAGTAATAGGGGGTCCCAACATTTATCTAAATCCTTGTAGATGCAATAAAAACATTATTTGTTTGCACCAACTGCCCAAACCGCTTGCCGGATTTGTAACAAATCTGCCCTAGGAGTGGCAGCTTGGTCCAAAAAGCATGCTTTAGTGTATTTGGTGTACATTTGTGCAGTAGTACTTTTAACATTGGCCAAAGAAAGGTCCCAAAAACCTTTGAAATGGGCATCATGTTGGATTTGCGAACAGTGACTGTAGTCCGCGGACATAGCGGTAAACACATGTTAAAAAACACAACATTGCACTTGTTAAACAAATGAACCAATCTCTGGATAGATGAGGGGTGATGAGGATGTGATGGGATGGGATATGGTCATAAAAATCCAAAACTCAGGTGTTTTTCTTCCTCAAAGTCCAGAAACATCTAACATCCTCAGGGGCATTCATGCATATTTGTGAATTACAGGGTTGGTGCAGAGCATTTTCTGGATGGCATATAGCTCCGGTGCCACGCAATGGAACTGCATGAAACGTTGTAATAGTATTTTAGACCTGACCTTGAATGAATGGTTCTGCAAAGTCTGGTGCTATTTTACCAACAGGGGGCAAAATATTTCGGGGGGTGTCTCAAAATATTTGAAAGGCTTATAAATTTGGTGCCGATTGACAAATCTTCACAACAGTTTGCAAATAGGTTTAGACACAGATCTGAATGTTCCTGCAAAGTTTAGTGGGATATTGTCAAGAGTGGGCAACATTAGGGGGGTATCAACATTTTCAGATGGCCTATAAATTTGTTGCTGTTTGACGAATCTAAATGGAAATGTGAAGAAACACTGTTTTCATTAACGTTCAATTTATTCCATTCATCCTGTTTAGATTTAAATAATGTTCCTTTATTAACCAGTTCCACAAAGTTCTTCAAATTGGTTTGGGATGCAGCAATGATCAATCCTTCCCAGGCTTCCTCTTCCAATTCCAGCTTCCATTCTGAAAGTGCTCGTTTGAACTCCACTATCTCTGTTCTTTCACTGGAAGCTGCTTCTAAAAACCCAGGTATTGCCACTTTTGCAGTCCTGCATCTATCGTTGAGTCAGCCAGGTCTTGTTACCAAATTACCATGGTTTATTACTTTTGAATAAACTGCTAGAAGATGGTAGATATTAGCAGAATATCTGATGTAGGGTGAACATTTCTATTTAAAATTGCTTCACAGAGATTAACTATGTTTTGGAATATGCCAGGGTGATCACTAAACAATACTTGAACCGCCCTAACATCTAAAACAAGATTACATTTCCCAACCAACCAAAACACAACAATAATCAATTGTTGATTTATCCTGGTGACTGATGAAAGTATGTTGGCCTTGGTTATCATTAGGATATCTGTCATTTATAGAGCAAAGCCCCATTTGATTAAACACATATATGTTTGAGGGCCATTTGAACAAGTTTTCAGGTCTAGCCTTTTGGTGCTTTTATAGCTAGAGTTGAATCTCTAGATGTAAAAATCGGGTTATAGCAGATCACGCATCAGACCATTGCCTAACTTAACATTAAAGTCCCCACTGATGATAAACTATAAATGATCATCTTCTTTTGGTTCTAAACATTTCTCTCTGCTTTTGCTATGAAATGTTATAACTTGCATCACTCAGTAAAAGTCTTAAAATGGCTGATTAAATACTTATCTAGTAATCCTTTTTTGTTGTTTACAGAACATATTGGTTTTTAAAAAACAAATATGCTGCTGCACATTCAGACAAACACTAAAAGCAGACGGCAAACATAATACATAATACTCATATAAAGAAATAGTTACCATTTGGAAGCATTTGATTTTATTGATAATTTTGATGAAGATACTCAGTAAAACAAAGATCTCAAGCATTTGCCTCTCCAGGTTACAGAAAAATGCATGGATAATATGTAAGAACGGCATAGCAGCCAAGTCCACCAAGACATTTCGAAACAAGGGAGACATCAAATAAGATATCCTTGCAGTCATTAGACCATGAATTAGACAGTTGAAGGGAATTCCGTTTTATCATACACTGAATTTTTGTACTACCAATAAGATTTGAATCTTGATTAATTCATAGCTTGTTTTTTTATAAACAAGGATTTCTTTTTTAAAGGAATTCATTGTGTTTGTCAGAAACTACCAGAAAACTACTGGCAAGCTGTGTCACTGGACATCAGCAAATGGGTGATCAATTTACATTTGATGATTACCTCCAGAGGCCGCATTACAGAAACTTTGCACTGGTGAAAGGGATATGTTGCAGTAGCAATAGGGATAGCTTTTCCCTAGTACATGAAACATGGGGGAATGTTAGAAACTTTTGCACCATGATAGGTGCACTTTGTCATGATATAAGCACTAGGGCAAACATTGCTCTAGTGCTAAACTATGTACTTTCAACGCATTCTTAAACGAGAGCAAAGTTCGCCCAGTGATTTTTGCCCTAGTAAATGTACGAGCTTTGACAGATCCTTAGATGCAATCACTTCTCCCCAAGGCGGAGCCCCTTCCCATGAGGCCAGAGTGGTGAGGCCACGACCCGATAGTCCCACTGGGGGTGGTACTTAGAAGGAGGATCTCATGGGAAGAGAATCTCCCTCTAGGGACAAGGATGACCATCTAGAGAGAATGTGGTACAATAACCCTCACCCAACACCCTTCACACCTTTCTACTATGTAGAGACCAATGCCCTGCCCAACACTTCATGTTTCTCTGCAAACCTGAATGTCTAACAACTATTGTTAGTAGCCACAGGTATAACTGCAGTGCCCGGAAAACTGACAAAACTAAAAGTACTGAGACAAGGTGAGACAAAAGAAACAAGAGAATTACCTAAGAGCTACTAAAAACAAGAACTGATGTTATGCAAGGGGGGGACAAGTCCTCTCATAAGGAAACTGAAGAAGGAAATGCTGTCTTCTACCGTGGAAGTCAGAAGTTCACAACAGCCGCCCAGGAGATTCAAACCCGGGAGAAAGGGGTGAAAGGGTGAGATGTTGCTGACGACAAAGCAGTACAGGAGCTGGCAGGAGGCCGACTCTTACAGGGATTGCTGACGTACTGGCAGTCCCACACCTGGTATGAAGTGGACCGTAGGGTCCAATCCAGTGCAATTCCTGAGAAGGGAACGACAGGTTGCGACGTCGCTGACATGGTAAGAGCAGGGCTGGGGGAGCTGCTTGAGAAAGCTGGTTGGAATTAGAGAGGACCGGAGAGGCTGGCTTGGAAGAACCATGAACCCTAAAAGAGCAAGTGACTTGTCAGTTTTAGAAAGTAGGTAACAGGGAATGTTGGAGACCCAGTAGGGTAGGGTGGAATGGAAAGCCAAGCATAGCCCAAGGATAAAATTCATTGCAACCGTTGAAACAGTTGAAACAGAAGTACCACTGACCACCAGAGAAGCGTCTGGGCCCAACACAGAAAGCTAGATAGAATCCAAGGTAGTTTCCCTGATGCTGGGGTTCAAGTGAAGCCACCCAAAAACAGCAACGTAATACAAGACATCTTTTCGAGGCAGTAGCACCTACCCACCGGCATCTTCTCCACCATCTAGCTCTGTACTAGCAACGCAGCCTCTGGGAGGATTTTCAGGATGCTCATCCCGTCAGAACTTAAACAGTGCATCAAGAGTGCACAATGACAGTGCTACAGGATGGATCATGTATAGCGAGAATGTAGTCCTGAAAGCCTTCCTTCCAGGTTCCCTGTTTAACAGGGTGCGTGCCTGCAGAGGGTGATAATGATGCTGGAACGCTACTCATATTTTCCCAGTTTGTGCTAGGCCTGAGTCTTGTTGTTTTATGCTCACACATGCATCTTGTTAGTACATGGGTATACTGGATCTCAGTTATCAGCAGGCCCAGCTATACAACCCCACAATGATAGGCATATGAATTGTAACTTGATTGTGAAGTATTGTTCCTCATTTCTTCTATAAATTCCCTATATTCTCTTGTTGTTTGAATAACGCAAGTTAATACACAAGTCTGTTCTTGGTGCCATGAGGATCACAGCTTTCCCATTTCCAGGAAATCACAACCGCTGATGCAGCACGCAGCTGGCACTGCTGGGTCTTGTCTTCTAGTGCACAGGCATGTGCAGGCTTGCAGCGGCAGCACTTGTGCTATGGGGATAACAAAATCAGATTCCTTTGTGCAGCGCAACAGCACCCCAGGAACGCTGAATTCAATTTGGGGGAGGTGCCAGATTCAAAAGTACCATGCAGCCACTTCCCTCTGATCCATCGGGGAACTGTCACTAATCCTGGTGAAGCAATTGGAGGGGCAGAGGTCGCTTCCTCCACCCTCACTGACACTACATTGAACACCACACATCAGCAAATGCAGAGGTGGCCCTCGTCGCCCTTATGGACACAGTGATGAACAGCAGACAGGCGGCCGGATGAAATTGATTACGGGAGCTGACTCTGGGGGCTTGACCAGCTTGTTGCAAATAAAATTAAATAAACTGCACATGCTTTATTGCTGTTCTTCTGCCTTTGGTTTGGGTTACATCAAGTTTCGGTTAATTAAGCACCCAGCTTCACTGCCCTGCTCCATCCTCCTCCTTTCACATACAACTTAACTCTTACAGCACTCTCCACTAACTACATTCCATATTTGAATCTAGAACAGCCTTTAACTATATATATATTCAATGAAAAAACTTTGCTAAAAGGACGTTATGGTTACAAGTAAAATCGGAAAACCCCTGAAATTTGCCAGTTATAGTAAGCTAAGCAACCATAACTCGTGTAACCACCGTGCACTGATAAGACTCACACCCAGGCCATCAAAGATGACATCACAAATATCATTGATAACTTCACTGATGACATGACATGCCTAGCCCCTTTTTGTTCACTGCCATATCTAGGTCAGTTGGTTTTATTTAATGACAGTCAGAAACTTAACTTTCAAAAGGTATTATATGTATAGATATTGCTATTCTCACATGTTCTTACACTACTTTCCTTAGGATTTAATCATATCTTATGATGTACATATATAGGGGACGAAGCAGGCCTGAAACACAGCAATCATTTTTGTGCGTGAATACAATCATGTAGATTATACACAGTTGCTAATGATACTGCCTCTTGTTTGCTTACTTTACTCGCCGTACATAAACCCATATTTGTATGCATTGTAGTCTATTTATGTTTTGTGTGTATTAGTAGAAATATGTATTAAGTGATGCATTATTAGATACAGAAGCATTCACCGTTGTATTATATAACTTTGGTAAATTACAAATATTGCACCTCTGTGGTGTATGCTGCAGCCAATACCTAGATTTCTGTATGAGTAGGTTCCGTACTAGAAAGAACACTGCAATAGCATGTTCTTTAGAACACTACATTGCATAATGAAGTATGTAATTTATTACACATCTCCCGATAATCCCTGATACTGTTTTGCCAATATTACATTCACAAACCCTTGTATCAAAATTAAGTGCACATGTGATGTCATCCTTGATGTCCTGGGTGTTAGTCTTAGCAGTGCACAGTGGTGGCGCGAGTTATGGTTGCTTAGCTTACCATAACTGGCGAATTTCAGGGTTTTTTCATTTTCACTTGTAACCATAATGTCCCTTTAACAAAGTTTTTTCATTGAATTTCATAGGCTTTTATTAGTGCAACTTAACCATAACGTCCCTTTAACAAAGTTTTTTCATTGAATATCATAGATTTGTATTAGTCCAACTTAACCATAACATCCCTTCAACAACATATTTTCAGTGAATTTCATGGGTTTTTACCAATGCATGCTATTTTCCTGCAATTTACTAATATCATTCTTACCAAATATAACACTATTTGTGTCCAATTTACACAGTGTGACCTTAAAACACTGCCATTTTTTAACACTTATATACCATTTTTGAAACTATTTCAACTAGTTTAGGATCCGTAGACATCTACGAACATCTGACTTCATTGTGGACCTTCCTGACAGTGCCACATGACAATTACGCTGGCGTGCGGCATGATGACGTGTCTGAGGACCCGCCCGCACTTCACAATAAGATCTGTGCTTCGCGGACAGTTAGGAACTGATTGATTTGATTTTTATTTTTTTCATTTGTAACGCGCACGTGACAAACTTAATCGTATTTTGGCGCAGATGACAACAACAGTGGTAGAATATATAGATTGAAACAGATCCCCCCAAAAAAAGCAGGGCTATCTACCTAAAAAGGAAGGGTTTCAGTGCTCGGTGGAATTGCAGAAGAGAGCTCATGGTCCTAAGTTGCAAAAGTAGAGAGTTGCACAGCCTAGGACCGAAGACAGAAAATCTTCTGTCACCTCTAGAGGTACAAATTGAATGGGGAATGACCAGAAGATGACTGTCACTGTAATGTACATAGACTTCATAAGATTTTCCAACATTTCCATTTGCATTTTATGTTATGCTAATGGTGAATATTGTGGCGTTCATCCCAGGGACTCGAACGGTGGATACCGGCTCAGCAGCCAAAGTTACCAGCCCAAGCGAAGCAAGGGTGGATAACGAGGTCTCCGGACCATTATCCCCTCATTCCAACCCCTGGAATGAGGGATGAAGGTCATTAGCACCCTAAGTTCCCAAAGAGGGAACTTGGGTGCCAAAAAAGGATTTTTATTCCTACACGGGACACCAGTGCAGGAAGGAACATCCTTTTCCAAGATGGCCACCAGGGAAAGGGAAGGTGGGGTTCCGTACACGGCCCCTCTTGCTTTTCCATGGAACCCTGCAGAAGGCGAAGAGAAAACCCTATGACTATATTACTACGAGCACATTTTTCTTCCCTTTCAAACCTATCCCAATTTCAAACAACTTTAACACAAAGCCGATCCCAGGTGGACATGCCACTTTAACCCCATGTGTTGTCCCTCGTGGTCATGGCCATTAGCCAGATTGTCCGGATCATGACCTTATTCCATGACGTAGACAATCTGGCCACTGCCCATGGCTACCAGCTATACCTCAGTCACCAAAAAGGTATATCACTATTTTTTGTACCTACATTATGACACTTGTTCAAAAATAAATTACGGCACATTTGAAAAACCATGCTTTCAGATCCTTGCCAATGCTCCTTCACAAGTTTACTGGAAACCCACACATGTTTTATTTTTTCAAAAGTGTCAAATGTATGCACATACAATAGTCATATAACCTAGCCCCAACTCAACAAAATCCATATAGACTTTATGAAAACCTTTATATCTAGATCTAAAATCGTCTTTCAAACTTTTGTGTAGATTTGTCAAATTGCACCACATTTATAAGCCTTTACTATATTTTGGGACCCCCCTCTAATTTTGCCCCTCCTGACAAAATCCCACCAAAATTTGCAAAAAAATGTATTTCTAGATCTATAATATTTTTGCAAACCGTTGTGTAGATTTGTTAAATGGCACCCCATTTATAAGTCTTTAAAATAATTTGTGACCCCCCCTCTAATTTTGCTCCCTCTTCACAAAATACCACCAAACTTTGCAAAAGCATTTATATCTAGATCTATTATCAGTTCCCCAATTTGTGATGTCATCTTTGATGTCCTGCGTGTTAGTCTTAGCAGTGCACTCTGGTGGCGCAAGTTATGGTTGCTTAGCTTCCCATAACAGGCAATTTTTTATTTTTATTTTACTTGGAACCATAACATCCCTTTAACAAAGTTTTTTTCAGTGAATTTCATAGGTTTTTAGTAGCGCAACTTAACAATAACGTCCCTTTATCAAAGTTTTTTCACTGAATTTCATAGGTTTTTAGTAGCAGAACTTAAGCATAATGTTCCTGTAACAGTGTTTTTTTCACTGAAAATAGATATATCGATAATGTAAACTTGATAAATGTTTACTAGGTTGCCCTTAGTTTATATACATATACCATACGACATACTGAACCCCCTAGCTGCGCTAGTGGTTCTGAGGTCCGGTGACCATGCGCCTGTTTGCGGAAAGACTTGGACAACATCAACACTATCCAAAAAGCGCATAAATAAATTACATTCAATAATATATAAGAACTGAAACTGTGTATATAAGACAGTAACAGTCCAATTACATAGCATATGCAACATGGTGGAATGTATCAAAACACAATAAATATGCCTCCAACAGAATGACCTCACAGAAATGTATTGTATATATTTATAAACATTCTGTATTAGGTACACTAAAACTAATATATATATATATATATTTTTACACAGAAATGTCTAGTACTTTGGAATGGCTGGAAGAAAATGTTCCTCGGGATGAAATGGGTGAAGACAGTGATACTAATGGTAGACACTACACTTCTCTATATAAGCCAATGAATAACCATTAGTTTATGCGTACGTAACATTTTTTTTTTCAACAGACCATACAGACATTAAAAAAAATATACGAAGAGAGACTTTAGAAAATCCTCTCCAGCGAATGGAGCTAAACATGGATCTGTTAATGAAAAATGTAATTCTTTTAAAACACATTGTGGAGGACCATATAAATGAAAACATTAAATATCACTGCCCCACATGTACTTGTGCCCCCTCTCCATGTCCCAGTCAACTTTCCCCAAAACCTCCACAGCAAGATAAACGTTACGATGAGACGTCAGTCCCTTTCTCCTCTACCATCCATGATGTCCAAACCCCTAATTCTCCTGTATTCGTTTCAGTTTCTGGTTCCCCCCCTCTTTCTTAATTGTTATACTTTTCTACAAAAATAAAATATTAAGTGTGTTGTTAGTATATTCCTCTGTGTTTTTGTTTTTAAAAGGCAGTTAAGGTGTCCGCGGACAGTGCAGCTGTCTGAGATCTCCTCAATTAACCAAAATGGAGGTGTCCTAAGGATACTATACATGTTCGCACAGTCCTCAATCAAGATGGAAGTGTCCTTAGAACACACAAGATGTCCGCCTGTCCCTAATTAACCAGAATGGGGGTGTCCTAAGGACACTACACCTGTTCAAATAGGCTGTAGTCAAAATGGGGGGTGTCCACAGAACACTAAAGATGTCTGTATGTTCGTAGCTATGCAAAATAACGTGTCCTAAAACCATTACCCTTGTTTGCATTGTCCGTAACCAGAATGAATATGTCCGTAGAACACATAGCCTGTCTGCCTGTCAGCAAAGTTGTGATGCATGTTTATTATGTTCGGGGACCTGAACACTGTCCGTAGAACACCCGCGCGCATGCGTAGCGCACCCTTGCCCCTACGAACAGTGTGCCTGTCCGCAACTGTTCTCTGCATGTGTGTCACACTTTTGATTACTTCGGGGTCTGGTACACTGTCCGTAGAACACCTGCACGCATGCATAGATCGGACCCCGCTCTTTTGGTGTCCTACGGTCAGCTGTCCTATTCGCCAATGTGTCCTCAACTTCATCATGTGACTGTACCCGTGCTAAGCATAATGAACACTGTCCGGGCCCCCAAACACCTTAAAAGTGTCTTTTTCATCAATCCAAGGTATTTTCCTGTGAAAGTTCACCCTTGCACATCTCCCACATTATGTCCCTGGCGATCTGCATACTTTTTTGTTTTTTTTTTAGCCCTTTCTTGGTGTTCGTAGTGGCCTGGGGCAGTGCAGGTGTCCGCAAAGCGTGCCCCAGTACCCCTGTAAAAGGCCACACCCAAGAGCTGCTCCTTATTCTGTTTTTGGGCTTCCAGGACAGAGACTGGTCCTCGTTGCCTTGGATTGCTCTTTGAAACAGCTGTCCTGATGGCATCCATGGCTGCTGCTGGTGCTACTGCTGTCTCAGCAGCACCCCCATCCCCTCCATCACCAACCCCTTCCCGAGGGCCTGCAGAGGAGAACAGGCGTGAGGATACGGAAGAGAGTGATGAAGAGGATGAAGAGGATGAGGTAGTGGAAGTCCCTACTACTAGTTCTCAATGTGAATCTTGGGTGTGGATGCTATTTACCACTGTTGATGGAGTACCAAAAGCATGTGCACACAAGGTGACCTGCAATCAGTGCAAGATGGTGCTGAGTCGTGTGGAACCGGGTTTGTACAGCTATGGTACTACCTCAATTAAGCGACACCTAAAATCGTTCCACGGTGGGGCTATTTGTAAGGTTGTACCTTGCGATAAACGTAGTAGGTTGAGTTCCCCTACAACATCCTCTGTTTCCGCTCCTGCCATCACAAGAGAAACTCCTGTGGGGAAGGGCTTCCCTCCAGCTGCCTCGCAGGCCATACATGATGCTGTTGATCCTTACCTTTTGAAGGTCAGAGTATTGTGCATGTTCTGGGATGCAGTACTCTGCAGGAGGGAGAACTTTCAAAGTGCATTGAAGACTGTGATCAACGAGCATCAGCAAAACTGCTACCTACCTGAATAAGGCCCACCCTACATCTTCCTCTCTCCACCTGCCCTTTCGTATCCCTGTGGTTGGTATCCTTTCCTTACCCTCCCTTCCCTTCCTTTCCTTGTGTATCGTGTTTAAGAAACCAAAAAAAAAGACTCTTTTCAGAGCCGCCTTTCACAGTACAAAAAGACAGGTGTCAATGAAATGCGCAAGGCCCTGTGCATTTTTCCAAGTCCGCGGACAGTCCATGGACATCTAAAATCTGTGCAGTGCTGCCCTGTCACAACCATTCACCTTTCTCTCGGAGGAAGTGGTGGCTCTGAAGATAGCCTTTTTGTGGTGTTTTTTTGTGTTTCGAAAACTTCAAATGGTCAACACCTACTGCAAAATGGATTGCTCTAATTACAAAAAAGTTGCAATGCATTTTGTATATTTAGCAGAAAAATCGGATTGCCGGCATAAGTAAGATGTACTGCATCTCTGCAAAAAATGTGTGCACTACAAAACATAATGTTTTCATTGTGAAAAGAGAACATACCAACATCTCGCAAAAAGGCACAGACGGCCTTGTTAACATTGTTCCTTGCTTTCTCCATTGTGGACCAAATGAAAAAGAATGCAGCCAGATTTGTCTCTGCACAATATGGGAAAAAATTACTCTGGAGTTTGAATACATGTCCATGACTTTCCCAAGTCCTTCTTTCATTGCAAATTGCAAAGAGATTTCAGACACATGTCCTAAACTGTTACCGCCACATTGAATAATAATAATGTCTGGATGACACTGTGTCACCAAAGTAGCACAAAGAGGTACCAAATCCAGCCACTTTATTCCACACACTCCATGTCAGTGTACTTCCACCTGAGGGAATCCAAGAAGTAAAGCCACTCTGCAGCGATCTGCATGCACCTCCAACCAATTTATCCACAAATCTCCCTAAATCCAGACAATCTGCTTTCTGACATACACAGCCATACCTCTCTTCGCAGGAAAAACACTTTCTGACAAACTCTCTGCTCACACACCACACCCAGTAAACCCTATTGACCAATCCCTTCTTCTGCTAAATGTCATTTGCATCCCTCTCAACCTCAAAATCCCTGTTTGTAATATGCGCTGCCCGCTGACAACCCCGCTGTCCACGGACACATCAAAAAATCTGAGGGTGGGGAATGAAAATTTAAATAGTGTGCCCCTCTTCCCTTTTGAGGTTGTGTCTGAAAATAACCTTTTTTTTCTTTTTTTACAGATTTGTTCAGGCTTCTTTTTAGGCTTTCTTCAGATTTTATCTGTTACATGACTTCACAGCAACTTCCTGATTGAGGTCCGCATATTACCAAGAAATATTGCATGACCAAAATCTGTGAAAGTCATTCCATTACAATAAGAAAATGCACCATCTTCCAAAAGATTCTCATTTTGGAATGATGACATGCCCACAGGATACATGAAACAAGATATGCCTTCATTAACAAGACAACTTGCTATGTCTTGTTGAGGATTAAATACATGACAAGGCATCCATGCAGTCCCAGGTGGTATTTGTGAAAAAATGATCTTAGCAGACAGAAACAGGTGCAGCAGTTCCTTTAGCAACTGCTTCAGTGCACCCAGCAAACTTGTTGCACTCAGATAGCCCAAATAAGCCATATTTCTACAAAGTGTATAAACACCTTGCATATTTTTCCCTGGTACATCACACCAGTTAGCCTCAACTCCCTGCATTCCAACATTATCTGAAATGCCACACATGTTTGCATACCACTACAGATTAGTAATATAATGATCTCCCACTATCCAAACTCTAACTCTGTCCATCTCAGCAACCACATCCATCTTCACAGCATACAGCAATGAATAAAATGAATACCCTCTCTCTCTATGAATGACACCCTCAGCACCTGATTGGCTAATTCCACTGGTTCCATTTCCATGTCAGATATGCATGTCAGATATGCAGAGAAGCCCCAGATGTGGCATGTCCTGTCTGCGAACAGCTGCACTGTCCGTGGAGCGCTTAACACTGGAGCAGCCCTTCTACCTTTTCCAATTCACTCTCTTCACCATTCCCTCATTGGCTACTGTTAAGCAGTCACATAACCATCCACCAATCACATCCACGAACTCTACATCTAACTCCATCATCCCAGTTCAGCACTTTAGATGTACTGTTGATCACTCTGAGTACAATTGTGCTGTGATTGCAAAGAACCTACAGCAAAAACTACTATAAAACTCTCCAATACGTCTGCTTGCAGATTCATACACATCCACATGCATTAACACAAACTACAGTTATGAATATTTTCTGCACAGTACATGTACAGCTCTGGCATAAATACATATAAATACATATAAACAGGGTAACTTCCACGTACCCAGTATAACCTATAAAAAAACATACTCATTTCTCCCATCTGCTATGATCAAGTGCCGCTTGCAAAACGGTCTGCTCTCCAACTTTTCGTTTACCCATATTAAACCATATTACTAACTGTCTGTTATTCTCTTCATTCATTGTGTCATTTGTGTAACCACTGCCACCTATTTATCCACATTTGAGCCATAATAGCATTTAATGTATTATAGTGCATTGGACGTACATACAATTTCCTTTCTATACATTCTGGATATTTTACATACAATCTATCATTTGAACTTCCTTTAAGAATAAATATAATAGTAATCAGACACAGCACACACAGCTATCTAACAACGTGTCATTGCATGTTAAAAGATGGGAGAAATAACAGTATAATTATGGGAAAAGGCTTTCTAGTGTATTATAAAATGACATGCAGTCAAGATGAGTACATGCATCTTTATTTATGCACAAAGATAGCCAATATCATTTGAAAGGCTCCCAGTTGAAACAACACCACTGCCTCTACAACTGTTCTTCCAATCTACACAACTCTCTCATTCCAGCTGGTTGCCCATTCCTTTCTAGATTTCACAACAGCATTCAACTATACACAGGTGCAGTCATATCTACGACATGATCTACAACTATGTACAGTGTTGTAAAGCAAGACATACAACATCTCTCCCCTTCCCTTCAGTCTGCATCAGAAGCACAAGGACCTTCTTTGCAACCCTTACTTTATTTCAGATTCTCCCATCTCCAAGCACCACAGAATCACCCAGTACTTAGTAATCACTTACTGAGTAATAAGCTGGTGACCCCACCAAATCCTTTGCATGTATTTCCCCTTAGCAGCCCACATACCACAATCAAAATGTTTGGTAGCATTGAAGAGTTATGCTGTGGTGGTTGTGGCTAGGCCCTGGCCACAACCACCATAGCATAAAACACCCATTTAAAGAAACACCTACCAGATGACCACAACTAAAAAAACATAATACATCCACCTCAAAACTATGAACTTCAATTAACATTCTAAGTAGTGTGCCCAATGTTGAGTATGTCCGCTGACAACCGCAGTGACCGCAGACAGCGCAAACACATCACAACCTTCTCCCACCTAAACAACTACAGCATTTAACCATCTCTTACTCCCCCACCCTCTCCAAGCACTCATACACACCAACACACTCCTCAAAATTGGATTTATGCTCACTTCTAGCCCATGTCCGCGCATCCGATATGGCAGGCACATTGAAACAATTTGACGCACATCACGCCTCATCCCAGCCAATCAGAGAACACGTTGAGTGTCCGCGGACATGACGCAAACCGATCATCCAATCAGTGTCCTGTTCGCAGAGCAAACAGGGAAGTGTGTCCGCGGAGCAGACACAGATATCACTAATTGTTTTGCCTTACATTTTTGTCATTTAAATAAAAACTACTGGACGGATTTCCACCAAATTGACAAAAGCACACTTTTGGGACCAAGCTACCGCTCCTGCCGCTGATTTGGTGAAAATACGTCCAGCGGTTTGGGCTGTAGGCGCGACAGACATTTTTTCCCATTATGTCTATGGGAAAAAAATACATTTTCGGTCCCCCCCTATAACAATGCCCCGCTATACCAAACCTCACCAACCTTTGCTAAAAAATTCAGAGTGGGCCATATACCTTTATTGCAATGTTTGTTGAGGATTCGTCCAGGGGGAGCGAAGGTATAAGCCAACCAAAAAGTGTTCTTCCTATGGGTTTAGCAACTTAACCATAACTACACGGCCACTACTGTGGGCCGTGTAATATGTTTATATACACAAGGAGCGAGGCACATTCATTAGTAAACATTGCATATTCATAAAACAACAGTGCATATATTATATTCCTTGAACTATGTATCCCTATCTGGGTACTGTTTGCAATTAATCCAAATGGAGGAGGGTGTTTTTCAAATCATGATGGGGGGGACTTTTCAGAATTGTTGGATAGCATTTAATCTAAGAGAGAATGAAACAAGTTGATCAAGCCCATTGTTTGATTGAGTGAGACCAAGTAACAGGAGGACACCGAAACATCAGAAATGTTTAGGACATGACCAAGGCAGAGGAAGGCATTTCAACACATGCTCAATCTATTCGATTTGAGGATCTCCATGGTACTTCCTCACCAGTTGCCAGGGATACCAGAGATGATTCCAACTTTTAATCTATCATCCGACAGATTATAAAGTGTAGAAACAACACTGGTTTCAAAAGGGCTATTTTATGTCACCACCCTTGTGGCCTTACATGAAGATTATGTATGGGAGATTAGAAACATCTGCAATAATGGACACTTAAAATTCTCTGCCAATAATGAATATTACCATATTCGAGGTACTGTGGAATTAAGACTTTCATCTACCTTTATCCCACTATGCTCCCAGAAGTCTTAGCTTGGGAAGATTAAATACGAGGTGGTGTCACTAAGATCTATAACAATGCACAATAAGTAACCTTAAGAATGATACATGGACTCAACCAAGGTGCATCCAGGAGAACTAAGATACCATCATAAAGCCAGTGGATTAGAAGGTAGGGATTGTGGACTTCTCTAATGAAGATCAGTGGCAGGACGTTCATAGACCTCTTAAGGAATCAACTTTATTACAAACTGTGTCATTCCAACCCCACACAAGAGATTCAGGCATTAATCTGAGAATGTACAGGTAGACAGACCCCTTCCTGTTACACCACAATGATAACAATGCTCCAACCAGTATCAAAATAAATTGATGTATTTCTCCAACCACTGGCACCAAACTACAACATATGTATGAGATAGAGCTGAGTCCATTAGATTGATAAATGATTTAGAGTGTACCCCCTAACATATGGATTGATAAAACTAGATGTTTCATTACATACCATCATTCCACAAATGTATATATATTAGACTGATGCCAACTCAGGTTCTGTATTGTTCCATCATTGTATGTATTAAACACATATTTCTTCCCTTCTAGTGTTCACAATTCATCACTGTCACTGATGAGTCACCCAGTCACTCCTCTCGAGGTGATAAACCGCTTCACAACTACTTTCTATTTTTAAACAAAAAAGACTTTGCTGGTCTGGTTTGGAACAGTATAAAAAAAACAACATGGGCCTATGAGCAGCAACTTCAACAACCTGATGCTCAACAATCTTATCACACAATGCAGGAAAAAGTTGGAGATTTTTTTCATAACTTCTATATCTAAAGTGGTCTACAGCTCACTAAATTACCCTATTCGAAGAAACTAACTGCCCCCAATTGATGTAAAATGTACCTAGTGAGTTCTGTTGTGCAGCCTACATAGGGTAGGGGATAGAGAGGAAACTGTCCCTTAACTCACTCACTACTTTCCTCAAAGTAAAAGACACTACTGGAAGTTATTTTTTCTTTTAATACTTCCTTCTAATGTTCCATAAACCATATTAATAAGGTTTCTTATTTTTATCTACCAAAAAACCTATACAGGTCTAATCTGCTATTCTCACAAAAAATATATATACTTAACCAAGCTCTTAATGCATCTGAGAGGCTTGAGGGTTCAGGTAATCACCCTGAACCTCCACTAGGTCAACTGGTATCAGCTGTATTAGCGTTAGTCTAACCACTTTCTTCAGGACTAAATCCCAACCAAATTGTTGGGATCGCTAATTACAAAAGAGGTAACATTGCTCTTTTTGTCAAGGGCTCCATCTTTTTTCCTTCAGGAGATATTTCTCTCCTTTAGTCTTCTTTCTGTCTTTATTTCTTTGTTGAACCCTAAATCAGGGAACATAAAAATCGGGACCATCACTGTATCTATTTTCTATTTATGTATGTACCATATATTACTGCATATATACTTTATAACCCTTTATTCAGTTCTTATAGCTTCACTGTTTTTGATCAGTGTACTGTGTTCTGCCTAGGGTCAAAAGAAAGAACACATGCATATAGTGTCCTCACCAATGATAACTATACTTGTCATTATGTTCACATTAGAGATTATTATTTACCACTACTTGGGTTTTACATAATATGCTTAAAAGTATGTCTTCTCAAATGTGTGAGAACTCTTCCGTGTCTCACTCTATTCTTTTAAAATGATTTGTCTCCACTTAGTTTTGGACCTGTAGAATTACACAGTCCAGATTTAGAGGATATAATGCTGGTAAGAATTGTAATTTGCTCGCACTGACAATGCATAATTATCCTCTTCCCGTAGATGTTTAACATAATTCTCTTACTCCCATAGAGTTTACATTGTTTAGATAAATGCGGGCTAGTTTAGATCTAACAGCTCTTTTTTAAGCTGTTTTAGTTCGCTCCCATTCTCAATCTTCATTGTCCCTCACTCACCGTAAAATGTTGAATATTCTTTTGTCTCTGGATATGTGGCTTGTGTCCTCCTGTTCCTGTTAGCTATTCCTTTAGATCGGATCAGGCCGCGAGTCATATGATAAGTCCACGTCAACGTGATGGTGTCACGTGACGTAGAGTTATCTTCTATTGCGGGCATACTTGAACTTTTTCTTTTTCCATTCTATTCAAACTGTGTTTGTAAGCTTATGGGTTTATCATGCTGTATTATTTCATTCCCAGAGCCAATCGTGCTACAATATATTATGTGAGAAAAGCGACACTGGCATAACACAGGATTATTGTTTTGTACATAGTTATTCACATCCAGTGTACATATGTCCACAGTAGTCGTGTTCTAATATACTGTATCAGAGATTCTCTTAGAGAGGTAAAAACATAAGACAACATCATTATTATTTTGTACATCAATGTTCACACCAATAATTCACAACTATTTATCTTACATAGAGCATATCTTCTATATAATAATTATAGGATCTAGCCTGGGTACGAGATTGAGTATTCTATTCTCACTATTCTCTATTCTCACTTAAATGATGGGTCATGGGTCATGGGAGTGTATTATAGAGTTATTTTCCTCAAAGTGCATTTGCCTGACCATGCTTCCATATGAATCTACATAAGTTGACCCACCTCCCTCCTCCCTATGAATCATTGCAGAATAGGTTGATGAGGCCTTTCAGTGTAGACTTCCTCATGAGTCTATTTTGCTCCTTATCTTGCGTGGAATATAACTCATGTTATGGCATTGTCAAAGGGTGGCCAGTGTTTGCCAACATATGTTCTCATCCTAAGACCCCCCTTATAGCTGTTAAGATGGAAAATCCATAATTGTTCTCTTTTAAGGAACATTGCTCCTATATTACCATATATCCATTTCTTGGTATCTTCATTTTCTCAAAAAAATGGCCAAGAGAAATTGTTTTCTGTATGTTTGGCATTGACAAAGTGTTCCACCAGTGGTGCTGTAATTTGTTTGGTTCTAATATTGGACAAATGTTTTCATATTCTCACCTTTATGGCTCTTGTAGTCATTCCTATATATCTCTTTTTACATGGACATATGATATGATAGATCACGTTTGTTGTATTGCAATTAGTCAAAGATCTTTGTTCCCATGAGAGTGACCAATGAAGGTGGGCACCCAAACACGCAATTCCACAATAGACCAAAATAATGATAACACACCCCGTCAGGGAATGAGACCAAGAGATGAATTGCAAAGATAACAAACTTTATGTAAATTAAAGTTAGCAAGCAAAGAACTCTGCTGCCCGAGAGCTCTCTGCCAAACAATACATGGGCAGCACATTTTAAGGGATATTGTTGTCATCAGTAAGGTCATACTATACAGTACAATGTAACAGCGTGAAATGGTGGGCCCGTATGGCACAGCCTGCTCTATAGGGAATGCCAGGCTGCAATTGGTGGCCTCTTCCCAGTCGATCTTGTGGCACGTGGGTCAGCTGGGCTCATCTCTATGGTGAAGGTTAGGTCAAAATGTAACACACTTCTAACTGTCTATGCTAAACAACAGGAACTGATAGTATGAGCATAATGGCAGACATAAAATCATTGCTTCAAAGGGCTATTTTGAAAAGGTAGGCTAATATAAGGGCATTCTGACCTCTACCGTCAGACTTTTATTGGTACCGGGGTCCGGCTCCCAGGTGTCTCCCCCTGGGGGTTTGATCTACTATTTATGTTCCCTGGTGCCTCATGATGCAGACAGACATGTATTGGGATTGGAACAAATATACTGCGGGAAGGTATTAAGTCTATGTTGAGTGTTCTGCAATGGTCAGTGCAAGGGGTCAGATGGGTATCACCATGATAGAGAGTGAGGGTTTGAGGACTGGTGGCCCCTGGCCTGGCAGGGTGGGGGTTGAGAGGGTATGGACAGTTTAGTGGAGATGGATGGGCACTTGTGCTGGGACCTGCTCTGGTCCCACGCTCGCCAGAGAGCACATTCTGTGGAACTGATACTAAACTATTGCTACAACAAATGGATGGACATCTGTGAGAACAAGGCTTGTGCAGAGCTGGCAGGGGGATGCAATGTCCGGGGCTCTCTGTGCGAGGTGCTGAGGAATGGAGAGCTGTGTTTGCAAATGAATGATTTTTGGGCCTAGTAAAAGATGGCGTATGCTCTAATACAGAGTGGCATCTATCGGAGGGGTTGTGGGCTGTGTAACGCATGCATAATCTCTATGTTATATCATAATACAACGTGCCGTGCGGTAGGAGTCTCTCCCCCTCCTGGCCTACATGGGATCTATTCCCTAGGTGAATGGTGAGGGAGGTGGTGAGGGGGCGAGGTGAGGGGGGTGGAATAGGACCACCTACTCCACCCTATATCTATCTCAGTTGTCTGCTTGGTAAATAGACACACAGAGCACTGGCCACATGCAGTATGTCCTACAGCTTTCGGCTGGCCCCATAGTTTAGTTTTGTTTTCAGTATCCTCATTGTTTTCTCTATAGGTATTGACCAATGAGTCTCTGTGATTTTTTTCTTCTTTTTATCACAAAAAGGTGGGACGGCCAATATTCCCTGTCCGACGTTGAGGATGTGCCAGAGTTTTTAACTTAATTTTTTAATTTGTTCCCCACAGGTTACTGGCTTAATACCGCTGTTATTCGGGCCTCTTCATGATGTCTCTTTTTTTCATTTTGGCTTAGTGTAATTTCCCTCGGAATATTACGGGCTCTTTTTCTTGCATGTGGTATGCTTCTTTCCGGGTAGATCCTTTCTCTGAGTCTGTGTTAGTTTTCTCGCCTGATTGTCATATTCCCTTATTGTTGTCCAATTTCGTCTGAACCTGAGAAACTGTCCAAACAGTAAATTCTCTTTCAGACTCCTCGGGTGGAAGCTGTTGAATTCTAAAAGTGTCTGGTTTGGAACAGTGTCAGCACATTGGATGGAAGGAAAATGGTTAGTTGATGCATTGGTCTTGCAAAGTTTTGATTTGCAGTAGATGGGACATGTGCGTTGAGAGGTATTTGACTGTGAGAGACTCTATGTGTATCCCTTGCAGCTCTCCAATTGGTGCTTATTCCGCCAGTCTAAGAATAGACAGGTTAGTGTTTTGATTAATAGTAACATTTGATCAGAAAGGTGTATTTACATAAAAGCTGATTAGTATCTCTTTCTATATGCTTCATTAGATTGTTGGAAAAGATAACAGTTACACCTGATGAAGGGTCTCTGGGTCCCAAAATGCATAGTGCAGTGTCAATGTGGGAGAATCTCATTGGGAAAACCATTTTTTGTTGATGTGGTATTGCTCAGACTGAACACAGAATTGTTATCCATGCTGATGTGCACACAATACTTTGTATGTAAAAAGTATGAATATTAAGTGGTTGAACATATTTTTTCTTTCGCTTCACTTCGAACAATTGATCATGATACTGTTTGTGTTTTAGGAACACATCTATAACATATATGCATTACATGTTGAGGAAATATTGATTCTGCATTATTTACTTGTGTGACATCATGCCATCAATGTCTTTTTTGTTTAAAAAATTAAAAAGTATTTGTGAGGGGGTTATCACCTCGAGAGGACTGTGTGATGACTTGAGTTGATTTCTTTGTAGCGAGAGACGTACCCCGGGCACCTGAAAATATTTCAAAATATTTCTAACTAGTAGGGTGTCAAGAAAATGTTTAATGTTAAGTGAACATTAGTAGTGCTCCCTAGTGGAATACCTTTCACTTCTAGTGTTGGCACTTTAATTATGCCTGATTTTGAGACAGACTTAATGTGGGCCAATAACACATATACTGACCATATAACATTCTGGCAAGGGGACATTGAAAGCATCCTTTGTATCTTGACTTGTAGTTGCAACACTCTCTTGCAAAGGTAAGACTGGTTTATCACCAGAATTATTAATATGATATTCACATTATGTGAAAGCGCACAGGGATTACCCGTTTTGGATTTCTTAAGTAATCATGAGCAAAAGCAAATTTAAACTAAACTATTGTGCAGCATTACATATCAAAACATCCTTCTCAAATACAATTGTTAGCACCTAAATAATCAGATGGGCAGCATCCCGTGTTGCCCATTCATGAGAATTAGAAAGAATTACTCATCCAGCATTGATTAATTAATGCAGAATGAAAGCTTAGGTTTTGATTGATTGACAGATCTAGGACACCCACATAAACTTAATAAACAAGCAAGGACATTTGCATTGTATGATAATAGAGTACATCTGATAGGCCCTACCTGAATCAATCTATTGGAGACAGCATCCTCTATGTTACCACATCCTATCACCATAGAACTGAAATTCAAGGGTTGGTGAAAAGACATCTGGTACCTCGTCAAAGAAATGCAAAATATTTTGGACTTTACATATTTTGCATTGAAAAGAGGGACAGATGTGAACAACAAGCTGGTACATTCTCTTAGATCAATGTGCAGATATCATAAAACCTCCATTATTGCAATCCTGAATTTGGAACTATATTATCAGGCATTACCCTTGTGGCAATTGCACAATTTGTAACTTCTCAAACAAAATAGAGATTATTGCATTATTTGTATTTCAATTGGATTATTCTGGTTCACACTATTGACAGATACCAACTGCATACATATGTTCAGCCGGTCTTGTGTAACATATACATAGGTAAGACAACTCGGATGAGAACTAAAAAGATTGGCGAGCATTACTCATATATGCATTTACAGCATATGTCATCCCCTTAAATTATCCCTTTGTGCAACAGGGTGACTCTGACTCTATGATGGGCGGGGAGAGTCTATTGATAGCAGACTCTCCGAATTGGAACAATGGAGGATCCTCAGAAGTGGGGACTTACTGTTGGACTCAAAGAATCAATTGAATGGTCATGGACATTACACAAATTATGGGTTGTCAGTCCCTTTCTTCACAACAATTGGCTATTATTGAAATGTTCAACAAAAACAGTTGTGTGGCAAATGTTTCTGATACTGTGCCCTTCTGTTCGATTTTCACTTTCATCCAGCTAATTACTTTGAAGAAGTCTTCCCTTTTTGGAAATTTGCCTTGAGAAATATGTGACTAGTATCCCAGTATGGCTATGATTGATATTTGCACCGAGCTGCATTGGAGACTTGTGGGCATTTAGTTTTGCACTCTGGTGCACCTTTACTTTTCAGTTATCATCCTCCTTGATCTATCCTCTGCCTTCGACACGGTCAATCATGCCACTATCGATAACCAACTCCGTGACACACTGGGTATCTGAGACTGGGTGCTTGCTTAACTGTCCTCTATTCATTCAAATTGGCCCTCCAGGTTCAAATGTACCCTTTTCTCTCCTTTACCTCTCTCTCTACATGCAGCATCCCTCAGGGTTATATCCTATTGCTGTAGCTTTTTAACATTTACCTTGTTCCCCTTGACCACCTTATCTCCGCCTTCTCTCCTCACTACCAGTGTTATGTGGATGACACTCAGTTCTCCTTTAATCGGCCCTCCTCTACTTCCTCTCCTTCTGCTCTCATTCTCAATTGTCTGACGCTATCCAGGCATGGTGTGCTGCTAATGATTTGTGGCTTAATGCATGCAAGACTGAGATTCTTCTCATTGGTACCCCCCTACTTCATTCCTCTCAAATCTATGGGCCCCCTCCTTGAGACCCCTCCCCTTACCTTACCTGTGAGGCAAAAAGCCTGGGGGTCATCTTAGACTCCTCTCTCTCCTTCTCACCTCATATTGTTGACCTTGCCAAGAAGACTCACTTTCAGCTTCACCACCTCAGAGGCATTCTTCCTTTCCTTGCCTTTCCGCAGAAATTCAATATCTCGAGAGCGCTGGTTCTCTCCAGACTGGACTACTGTGACAGCCTCTTCCGTAATCTGCCTCTTCCCTCTCTTTGCCCTCTTCATTTAATCCAGAATAGGACTGCAAGACTTATCCTTGGCCTCATGCCCAGGGACTGCATCTCTCCAGCCATAAAAGCTTTTTACATTGGTTTTGAGTGTTGATACAATCCTGACAGTACAGAGCTAACTTCGCTTTTACAGGATTTAGGATCAGATGTTCTAATGTTACATGCGCTTCCTCTAAGGAGGCTAAGACGCACTTATACCAAGTATTTAAATTTGTCTGACAAAGTTAGAAGATAGTGAGCTATAGAATTCAATATGTGTTTAGCTGACGCTCCAATCAAAAATGTTCTAAAGAAGCAACACAGCTTCCAGATTACTTGGCAATGGAGATAGCACCCACTTCATATCGTACTACATTACCTGCACACTATCCCCAGAGCACTTGCCCTACAGGCCACACCTAGCACTTGCCCTCTGCCCCCGTACGACTTACCCAGCATCTACCCCCCTCTCCACCTGCTTACCTCTGCCCCTGCACTTCCTGTTGCTGCAATTGCACAATCCGAATGTCACAAGGCGGTTTATTGTTTGTTATCCTCCTCTGTTCCCTTCCCCTTTAGTCTTATGGCACCTGGAAATACTGTCTGCTGTATAGGCGCCATACAAATCCTCAATAAATAAAATAAACATAAATAAATAATGTTTTGTAATGTACTGCACACATGGTGTTTTTGGTGAATATTTAATATGAGTCCTGCTATAATGGGGAATTCCCTCTTAATGAACATCCTTAGTTTATGAAAAAAGTCCCCGTTTTTAAATGTTAAACAAAATATGAACAATGTTGCTGTACTACAGCACACTAGAGCCTCGTTTTGATAGAATGTGAGAACCAGTCTAAAGCTTGCTGCCATGCTCTGTGGATTACGAGAATTTAGGTACCTGCCTCTACTCTCTGCCCTTTACAACTAATCCAGAACAGGACTTAGAGACTTGTCCTTGGCCTCAAGCCCTGGGATCGTATCTCTGATATCACTTCATTGGCTCCCAGCGGATGCAAGGATGAAATTCAAAACCCTCTGCATTGTTCAAGGCTTTTTGGGGCCTTTGTCCAAAATACCTTCAATTATCCCTCCGCAAATACCTCCCCTCTCGAGCTCTTCATTCCTCGACTTCTAACTCCCTCAGGGTGAGTCGGTTTTAAAAAAAATGAGCTGGGGGTAGATCTCTGTCTTTGGCCGGGGCCTCGCTTTGGAACAGCATCCCTGCCACTCTGTAACTTGAGGAAAACCATCTCTGGCACTTCAAGACTTTCCTCTTTGCTTCTGCCTTCGCCCCCTCTCCCCTGCTGATTTGTTTCCTTCTTGGCACCGTGCACCTGTCCAGCCTCTGTCCTCCGGGCCCAGGTACCTGCTCACCCTGCCACCCTCCTGCACTGCCCTCAGGCCACCCATTACACTGAGGTCTTTATCTGAACCCGTACAGTCCCCCACCCCCTTACACAGAACTTGCCGCTTGCTGGCTGCACTACCACTGTTTATTCTCTTTATTATTTAATTATTTGTATGTATTATTAATTATTTATCTGTTCTCCTCTGCTCCGCACTTTCCACTTCTACCCCCATCCATGCACTTTTCCTCTTTCCCGTTCCCATGCACTTGCATGTTCTCATTGTCGCTTGAGCTAGTAAGATTGTTGTTTTGTTCTACCCTGTTCCCCTCCATTGCCTTGTTGCGCTCTGAAACACGTGTACACGCGCGATATAAATAAATTATCATAACATATCACATGAGCATTGTGGGTTTTTGTCAGCGTTTCCGGTTCTCAGTATTTAAGGGGTGCTGGCACAAGCAGCCTGTGGCTTCTTGGTACGGTGACAGATGGGGTACCTATTGGATGTTTTCTAGTTTCTAGGTATAGACACATATAAGCGCATCGAATGGATCAGGCTGGAGCTTGAATTACTTCTGAATACTCATTTCAGCTGCTTCTACCAGGCATACTGAGACGTGGCCACTGTACACGTATTCTCCTTTTCTCTTTTTGGTACTCATTAAACATTAATTAAAATGCAAGTATGGATTGAACTCTCTCCAAGCCCTCTGAAAGTCTGGGGAGGGACATAATGGGCCTGATTTACAAAGCGTTTTGCAATGGGATGGCGCCATTGTAAAACGCTTTTGAAAGTCAGGCCCAATGTGTAGTGCCATTATTATCCCGGTCGCACAGAGTATTCGACTATAGTTGCAGCCGATTCAACTAATGGATCTTACATTGCTTGTATAAGGCACCCTGAAAGGGTTTGCGAGATGCCTGATTTGTCTCAAGTCTCAGAAGTAATCATTGATTTTTTGATGTTCCTCAATTATATTGGTAACGTTTCAGGTATGACAGAATTAATTGTCCTGAGACATTTTTGATTTCCCCTCTGTAGGAACTTTGAGAGGATACAATATAATGACCCATACTACAGGGAACGAGAATATCACTTTCCCACTAAGACCTGTTGACTTGTGCTGCTACAATTTGACTTTCAGCATTGGATTTAAGTGCAACTTTATTGTTCTTTGGTAGTGATGATCTTTAACTGACATTAGAAAGGTCGCTGCAAGAATCTAGTAGTTTCCTCTTTTTTTTTGTTAGATTATTTTTTTCAGGCGTGTCTTGTTTTCTTTAAAAATAATCATGTCTAATAGCAGTTACTATGCCTGCATCGGTATAGATGGACATTAGTGAAATGTGGTGTCCAGCTTAGGATATATCTGTCATGAGCTCCTGGTTACAAATAAACATGCATAATCAAATAGTATATTTGCTGTGCATATTTTTACTTATTGCCTTTGTTTTTCAGCTAGCAGATCACGTGTGCCCTAACTAATAGAGGCTCCATAAGCATGATTGTCACATGAATGCAATATTCGATTGAACAGAAATGAGCAACTTTTCCCTGATGTGATTTAAATAGTTGTTTGTTTACCTTGATATATGTCGTATTAACGGTTCATATTTTAACAATAATTAAAAGACATACTGCCTCATTTACAAAATGCTTAACGCGGCGCAAAGTGACTTTGTGCTGTAAAAGTACACTTTGCGCTGCGCTAAATAATGATTTCCCGATTCCCCAATCGGATTTTGTGCTAGTCCTTTCCAGTCTGCGCGGGAGGCACAAGGAAGGGCCAGCGTAATGAATAAAAAGGGGGCAGAACATGCAAAATCCTCATTAAACGACGAACATGAGTAAGAACATGGGTGTGGGGAGGGAGGTACGATGGAGACTACAAGCACAATCCATCAAGCGCTAAGTAAATCCTATTCACAGAAGCTATCAGGGAATCATCTTGACTCCAAAGGAGAACGGTCATCCTGCGGTCTTGCCACCACCAGTTACACATCGCAAAGCACAATGACAGCTCTTGCAAAAAAGAGCAATCCAACCACAATGAACATACGATTGCCACAATGCTGGTCCTGCATTGCTAGCACTGATATTACTACATCAAAGGAGGTGGAGGAGGAAGGCCAGACTATTCCATCCACAAAAACATTAATTGGGATGCCAGATGAGGAGGTTCATGGAATATACTGCTTCCCTCCCCATGTCATCCTTGACCTGATCAGGGAGTAGGAGAATAACCTGGCATCACCCACTATGTGCTCACAGGCTGTGCCACCTCTGGTCAAGGTACCATCAGCCTTACACATCCATGACAGAAGCTCATTCAAGGAAACAACAGCCATTGTTGGTGGTATATCACAGCCCATACAATCAAGGTGCCACCACCAGATCTTATGCTGCATCCTAGCACATGTGCATAGGCACCTGCCACATACATGTAGTTCATAAACCATGTCTGCACTCATGTCAAGTTGGAAGAAAATGGTCCATGTCACACAGCCAAAATGTCTGATATTGCAAAGCCAGCCCCTGGCATGATGGTTCCATCACATGTGTTCCCCTGGGTCTCATGTATCAAGTCCCAAATAAATGGCTCACGTGACTGCCATCTTCAAGCTGGGTCCCTCTGTACCATTGCAGCTGGTCCTACTCACCACCACTCACCACTGCCATTGACATGCTCCTGCAATAGGGAAAATCAACAGCTGTCCAACCACCCCCTCCCCGTGCATGTCGCTGATTCCCTCAGTATGTCCCATGTCCCTTCATGAAAATGCACAATACATTCTCCCAGAAAGCTAAATAGGCACTCACAGGATACACAAACATAATAAAAGTATGCAAGGTTACAAACGCCTCACTATCAGCAGTCCTTGATCATACCAATGGGAAGAAAGCACCAACATTACACATGACACATGAGAGAGACATTTAGGACTCCAACACCCGCACCTCACTAGCACTGCACTGCACACTTCACACATCGTCCATGTACATACTTGTCATCTGGATCATCCACTTACGTTGATTGTGAGATTCAGGTGTTTTGCATGCCCATGCATCATAGACGGGTGGATTCTCAAACTGGCACCATATCACACTTCGACAACAAGCCCAAACCATTTCACATGAGGAAATGTGGAAATACCAGACAAAGGAGTCCCAGGGTGCATTTGGTAATTTACCAGACTTCCCTATAGGCCAGTGTTGGGATGGAAATTAGTCTATCCCACCCCCTAGGCACTTTAGAGTGAGGCGATCCTATAAGTAGCTGTTCCAGTCTGCTAAAGGCGCTGGGATTGTGCTAAGAAACTTGGCATGGATATAATGTAGTGGGTGTGATAGATGCATAGATCCAGTGAACGCATACACAGAAACGTCATTTTGTAGTTATGGTAAGAGAATAGTCTCGACTAGTCCCAGAACATTAAGACGGTATGAGACTGCACGGCCAGTTCTCACCGGAGCGTTCCCTTGGCCCTTCACTGTTGCAATTACTTAGTATCACTGGGAGGGAGGCGCACTGCAAGGCCGTGAGACAACACCATGATCCGCGCAGTGCCTATTCATCACAGCCAAGCTATCAACAGACCCCTAGCCCCCACCCAGCCTACCCAGAGCACTGGCCTGATCTGCAAGCCCCTGCATTACATGATTTTGAGTGACCCCTTCCCCAACCATAAATCCAATGGCCAAAAAAAGAACTGAGCATGTGCGGCCATTTCACCTCCCCACATAAATACATCCTTTGTAACACAAGGTACAGTAGTCTTAGTGTATCGTAGCAGTTCTGTAGTTTACGAGGAACCTGTCCTTCACTCTTCAGAGAGATGAGCCCAACTGACCCACCTTGGAACTGACAGATGGCAGAAAATTGAACCAATCGTAGCCTGGTATCTGCTATGGAGCAGGCCCATGTGTAGGGTCTCACAATCAGTGACGCTAGTTTTTACTGTATATTGATGACGATGTACTGCCTTTTAAGCATCTGTTTGTACTAAGTTAGACCAGGACCTTTCTCGAGCACTAGAGTTCTTTGCTGATACCTTTGTATTCTGTACAATTAAACATTGTTATCCTTGCAAGCAATCTATTGCCCTTTTTCCCTACAGGGTTGCATTCTTTCTGGCGTGGGCATAAACATGGACTTGCCTTCACCAGTCCATCCCTGATCATGGAGTGGCAACATGACATGACACATGTCAGGAGACAGCATGCAAAGGTGACATGACAGGGGTGCAAATGTACTACACCAGCATTGTCCTCTTGGTATTAGGTAACCCGCCTATTGGTATAGGTCTGTAGTACTCAAGTTGGTAGTGTGAATGAGCACCCAGACTTATCTCAAGAGGGTAACTGTGAGCTGTAGAGCTACAACATCGACATTCACCAATACAAGTATCCAAATAACACTTACACTCAAGCTTTTCTAGTAAAATAATGATTTATTTATTTAATGGTCATTCTTTAAATAGGGCAATGTGCAACAATAAAAATACACTTCAAAATATGTTCTCAGAATCAAGGCAAAGCAAGTAGATACTCTTTAGAGATGCTTTATACACACTTCCTACACCCTGAGGTGACTTCATTAACTAAGACAGTAAGAGCATTTATATATCACTCTTGCACTTTGTAAATTCTGAGGTTGGTAAGAATGAAAGGTTAGAGGAAGGAAAATAGGTTAAACAGGTTCGCAGAGCATCTGAGCAATTTTAAATCTCCCAATGAAGTCTAGATACAACCTTTCCTATAATATTAGTTAAAAACCAATGTAGCACATATGAGGGATAGTTGGAATCAAAGTCAACTAGAAGAGTCTGCAGGGAGCTAGGACAGCCAAAGTCAGTTGGAGCAAAGTCTTTGGAGCTGAAACACTTCCTAGGTAGCAAAAAGTCTTGCACAAAGTTAGAGAGTTTGTTGTAGAAAATCACTGTTGGGCCACAAGCTCTTACACTTGTGAAAGTTAGAGCTGAAATCAACTATAGAAAAGCAGCTACTGAAAGTCTAAACTGAGAAAAGCAAAATACAGACAAAGAGGTCAGTACCCCTTAGTCAGAACAGTACCTTAGGTTAAAAGTAGAGGATCCAGCTGGCTTCTGTCTTGGTTGCAGTGTTTCAGATCCTGGGTTCCTGTCCCTCAGTGGTGGGGACAAGAGGGAGCACATCAGGAGGACTCCTGCACGTCAGTTCTGAGGTTGGCGGCAGCTACAGGCTCTGTTCAATTTAGCGGCACTTTGTGGTTTCAGTGCATGGTGAATAGCACCACTGCAAATCTTGGACACCGGTTGGGCTTCCTTCACTCCTTGAGTCCAGCAGTCTGGTGAGGTGACTCGAGTTTGGGTTGTCCTGCTTTGGGAGGGTCCTCAGGAGACTCCTAGAGCTTTTGGCCAGTTTACAGACATTGCACTAATATATGTATTTCTCTGCCCCTGGCACTCGGTTCATGCAGCAGCAAAGAAGTGCAGCCAGTTGGGGAAGGTCTTCCAGCAAAGTTTGTCTCTGGGTTAGTTGGTCCCACTAACCCAAGGGAAGAAGCCGTCCTTTTTGGAGCTTCTCTTGTCATGCAGAAAAAGGGGTTTCAGCACAGCAGCAGGGCTTAACAGGGCAATTCAAAGTTCCAGGAGAATGCAGTAGGTGTCTGGTTATGGTTTCTTCGTCAGGTTGTTCTTCACAATGGTCGACTCTGTCTTCAGAGTTTTCTCCCATTCATGCACATCCTAGCATTTACTCACACTGCAGGGTCAGCCATCCAGCTAATCAGGACTGAGTGCATTCAGGTAACCAAGGAGACAAAGAACAGGGGAGTTGCAGCACCTCCCTCACTTCCTGCCCTTCGGACACACTGGAGTCATAAGTGGGTCTCAGTACTGAAGCCCGCCAAAGGCAAAATGAACAAAGGGCTCATACCTGGTTTGGCGTGCAGAGTAAAACCAAAAGATCTCACAAACAAGAAATGGTGAAAAAAGAAGACCAGGGCCATTTTGACACAATGGTGACCCAGGGTGCTATACTGCAGCTGAGAATACAGCCTGCGGTTGAAACAGCCAATGGTAGGAAAATTAAACCAGCCATTTCAAGTCATGAGGTAACATAACAAATGTTACATGAGTAAGTAGGAAAAGGGGCTACTAAGTAAGCCACCCGCACTCTACATAAGATGGTGTGTACTGGACCTACAAAGAGAAAAGGTAAGTAAAGCCAATTTCACTTTACTATTCTTGGGAACAGTAGTTCTCACAAGAAAAGGTATTAAACCTTGTGAGAAATCTAAAGGATTTCTCTGTGATACTGCACTGAAGGTGCTGTGTGTCACCATACACAAAGTAGATGTCTATCGAGTTTGTCAGACTCCAAAAACAAAGGAAACACATAATCCCAATCAGATCAAAATACATGAGAGAGTGAGAAAAAGCGCCCACTCTCTCCAGGGTTACAATTATAAGGTCCAGCAAAAGAGCTGGGAGTCTCTGAGGCTGAAGGGAATTAGCACAGAAATGACAATTGTCCCTAACAACCCTCACCCAAAAAACACGCAAAGGAACATCCTGAGGAGACTGACTCCAGTGAGCAAGTCATGGAGGTGTGACCAGTAACATAAAGCACATTAATAACTGATCAAGGAGACACAAGAAAATAATAATGTAGGACAACTCACATCGTCAGTGGCAGTGACCATCACCCAACTGTCACCATTTAACATTATGTATGGAAACACTACGTATGCCACACCATGCCACTATTGGGGTGGATATGTCATCAAACACAAACATTTATGACAGTGCACAACCTCACCTGTGGTACAGCTGTTGTGCTGTGAATCCATCACCCACCTCCACCTAATATGGGCTTCCACATTGGTGCTAGGAGGGTCAGTGTCCAGCAGAGGGAATGAGGACTTTGGTGGAAATAGGGTGCTGGTGGGGTCTTCTCAGGGAGTGTGGGCCTTGGATGAGGTAAGATACCTGAAGTGACATTGGACATTTGCTTGGACCAGTCAAATAAGTATGTCTGACGGACTGCACGTATACATATCAATGTTGAATGGAATGTTCACTTGTATACGGGTTGATTCCATCAAGCAAAGGCGCATGCCCAGTCCCCCAGCTCCAAAATGTGCCCTAACCATGAGCAGTTAATTAACTGCCCTTCAGAGCACAATGGCCCTGACATGGGGACATAAAAAAATAATTTGGTCCACCCTGGACAAGGACAATGCATAAAATGCAGTCCTCCTTGTACGGGGGTTTACATAAATTACAGTCCACCTTAAATGGTGTTACAAAAAAGAAATTATGGAGAAAAAAAAAATCAATGGGCTCTTGTGCCATCAGGGTGGATGAAGGAGGGGTGGTGGTGGAAAGAGGGTAACTCTGTGGGTAAAAGACCAATGGCATCAACTGTGAGGTTCAGTTGGTACTCCCATCCTGTGGTGGATCCATGAATTGTGCACCCACAAAGCTGTGTCCTCATTGGCTACAGACACTGGTGAGCATGAAGCGTTCATGAGTGACCCAAATAGTCATCATGCATGCTGACCCTTGACGTCTCCAACGTTATGTTGAGAGATTGTCTGAAGGAATCAATCTATTGGCAGTGCATGTCCCTTGTGGCTAACATTTCATCATGCAGCGATTGCTTCATGTATTGATGATGGGATTCCCTTGAAGCCAACATCTCCAGATGCAGAGTTTGCCTCAATACTCCATCTTCAGCTGCTGGTAGTTCCTTGAGGACATTAACTCATGCAGGGATGGTCTCAAAGCTGACCCATCATTGCAAATCACCTGAATTAGTTGTTGCATGTCCTCTCTCTTCTCATGACACAATAGGCAGAATTCAGCAGTGTTGCAGTATTTGAGATTACATTTTGTGCCTGGCGATGGATGATGGTTTATAGTCATAATACCGAATTTATAAATCTCGAAAAAAAAAATCTCGAAAAAAAAGGAGGAAACAAAAAATATCGAATTTTTTTAATGACTTTTTTTTCAAAAGGGGGGTTCCTCCCAACCCCCCTTTTTTCTATTTTTTTTTATCTTAACCCTTTTTTTTTTACTTACCTGACCCCAAAAAATACATATATATAAAAAAAAAAATCGATATTTATTTTTCAGCCTTTTTTTTCGAGATTTTTGTTATTCGAGATTTTTTTTTCGCCCTTTTGACCGAACACCATGGATGATAATGGCTATCTACTGCATGACCTCGAACTGTTGGGCAACAGCAAGCAGCAACTCCTCCTCCCACTCTGAGTGTCCAGAAGACACACTTCAACCACATGTGCAGGCCTACCAAGATGGGATACTGATGCCCAGGCCCATCACAGTGGAGGTCTAGAACCCTCCAACAGACACCGGCCTTTGCTGCTGCCTCCATGATGGTTGCTGGATATCTTCCAGACACTGAAGCCACCATTGATGCAGGGCTTCCTATTGAGAGGCCCAGGGTCACCATGCTCTCCTCCTCTGACTCTGCCCCTCTAGCAACGCAAGGAGATTATAGCATCCAGACAACACAGTGGTACCCTCCACCATGTCCCTCATTATGCTGTCCACATCAGATTCAGCAGCATCATCAGAAGAGTCGGCACACCTGCTGATGATGGGCTGCAACATGAGGGAATTTTCACCAGGCCCAGCACCCTGGGATACACTTGTTGATGGTTGTGCCGCATCCCCCTCCTCCTTCTCTCCTTCCTCTTCCTGATGCATCCTCACCTGCACAAAGTCAGACAGCAATATTCAGAGGCCTACCTACATGGATCCAGATAGCCACGCATACATGGCACATTTCAACTGGGCTTGCTTTCTGAACTGTGAAAGGCAGTGGTGACTAACATTCAATGCTCTGTGCAATCGTTTTGCTACAGATCAGGGCCTGCATCAAGCCATGAATTGGAGGAGTAGGCGAACCATACATACACACAATCATACATACATACATACATACATACATACATACATACATACATACATGTATGAGAGTGGAAGGTTCAACAGTAGATGGATTTGAGGTCCATGCCTACTTGCAAAATGTGGAAGTATCACATTTTCTCCTGCTGATCAAACCTGCATGCAGACATTTGTGTTGCCAAAATCCCCATCACCCCCTTCGCCACTTTGGGCAACGCCAGATTTGGGGTTATCCATGCTAACATGCATCTCAACTTTTTTTGTAAGGAGAGTGCAACATGGATATGATCAACGCAGTGTGCACTTACATTACCACTGAATAATTGACACTCCAAATGTGGATTAACATTACTCAAACATTGTTTTGCCAACCACTGCAACTTCTGTATGGAACACATCCTCATGCGACATCTCACTGACATTCATGTCCACTGGCCACGAAAGCCACTGACTGGATTACTCTGACATCCTCCAGTGCTTGGTGGTTTTCCATATGAGTCAGAATATGTGTTCAAAATGTACTTTCCACAATCATGACGCTGTGAGTATGTCCAATGACATGTGCCTTGCAGATCATTGCTACATATAGGTGTATTGGCATCGCTAAATAATTATGTATACAGTAATATGTGCTGTAATATCGATGTCAACCAGAAACATGCAAATAGTGCAAGCATCCACCTTCTAGGATGCACAACAAGTAATAGACGTGACCATGGATGCAGTACAGTTGTACTCATGGATGGATAAGAAGGACCCCATCCAACTGTGCCACATAATATTATAGGATGTGTAGATGAAAGCATGTATAACATGCATACATGTAAATCACCTGATTAAGCTGCATAGGTGTCCATGCCTCCCACGCCAACCACCTGCACATTGCTGTTGATGCCACTTGCAACCTCTTCAAATAGAGTCAGCTCATCCACATGTGGTGATCCACCTCCAGTCGCCTGGGCAGAGGCCACATTGCTGCAGAGCTTCTCCTTGGTCCATCTCATGAGTCACCTCCATCCTCTTTTGGACTTCTTCCTCAGTGCACATCTCCACCGCACAGGCATTGATGTGATCCTTTACCTCCTGCCACATGACCACTGTGTCACAGGAAGGGTACTGCCAGCCCAACAGTATAGTAGGATCTGGTGTTCATCAACGTAATCAGTGAGGATTGTTAGCTCCTCCACACTTCTTTGGTGACCCCTTCTACTTGATGTGTGCCTGTTCATGGGGTGCTGCCTTTTACTGCCCTGCAGTTTGGGCGTTCAGGGGTACCTGTAGGCTCATCACCATGGTTTGCAACTGACAACTTCCTCTGCCCTCTTACCTGTTCTCATCCTCTCTCTCCCTGCGGAGCCCTCCCATTCATGGTGCAAGAAGTATTCATGGCAAGGTACACACAAATATCACTGCCTCCAAATCCACAGGGTACCCCCTAAATAACTCTGCCTCTGTGCACAGCAGGAGTTCCCTATGCTATGCTCTAACTCTTGATGTATCTGCACATGGAACTGAAGGCACATGCAGGTTAGAGGTGCAGGTGAGAACTTTTTTACAGAGTCACACAGGTATGTGGGCTGCATGTCTCATTTATGTGAATATAGCTCCTCCTCTGTCTTTGTCACTGCTGCCAAGTGTACACACCTGTGCCTTACTGTATTTCCTGCCTTATGCCATATCTTGAATCCTCCAGCCTTATGTTGCTTCATACCACAACCTCTCCTGCTGCCTGGTAGTGTGCCACTATCTGCTGACCACTAGCACTGCCTTGGAGTGCCTGCTATTAAATCACAGCCTGATCTTCTGTGACTCTCTTGTCAGGCTCTGTGACCACTTCATCTGCCATATAAGGACTTCCACCTCTCTATACCTCCATGACATCTCCACAGTACAAATAGTCAGGGCCTAGTTTTACCCCACCAGCGACAGGTGCAGCACATCCACAGCATAGACCAGCACCCCTAATCCGAGGCTGAGGGCTGTCAACCTCTCAGCTGGAGAACTGGGCATACAGTGTGATCAGGTCCTGGATAATTATGATACCCTCTTTGTTCTGCAGAAGCATCTTGCAATGTGTGGCCATCAACAGATCTGGTTGGGTTTCACGGCTGCCATCAACATGGAGGGGATGGCGGAGGGGATGGCAGTGCATACAGTGCACCATGCAAGGAAGCACTCAGATAATTTTAAGATCTGGTGCCAGGAGAAGGCAGCCCTTCATACAGGTGCCTTTGTGGAGGTGCCCTCTGCAGGCTGCCATCGGTGTCACCCCTTCACCTCTGGATCCTGGAGAGGATCAACCCAGTGGTCAATGTCAGGTTCTTGACTGGCAGACATTCATCCAGTTTACTGGTGAGTACTCAGTGGGTGTACACTTCCCCAGATTTAATATGTCCTGCATGGGTATGTATGACTTGATAAAGTTATTGCTTTCCATGGCATGTGTGTTGCACAATCCTTAAATGCCATGCAGCCTCATGCTAACACAGAAATTATGTAATGACAGACATCTGTGAAGTGGACAGCTGCAGTTATGAGCTCATGCTTGCCGGACTTAGTGAGAAGGGAGGGATAGTTGATAGTAAAGCAGTTTGAGTAGATAGGAGAAACAGCGCCAGGGGCAGGAAGAGAGAGGGTGTATTGGGGGAAATATGCAAATGCAACTGTAAGGAACAGTCACTGGGCAAGCAGGTTATAGCTGAGGGCGAAAGTGAAATGAGAAACACACCTAAATTTGCTTACAGAAACACACCCAAATTTGACTTTCTAAAACACACCAAAATTTGACTTTCTAAAATACACCCACATGTGCTCACAGAAACACACCCAAATTTGACTTCCTAAAACACACCCACCTTTGTTTACAGAAACACACCGAAATTTGACTTTCTAAAACACACCCAAATTTGCTTACAGAAACACACCCAAATTTGACTTTTTTAAAACACAACCAAATGTGCTTACAGAAACACACCCCCATTTGACTTTCTAAAACACACCCAAATTTGCTTACAGAAACACACCCAAATTTGACTTTCTAAAACACCCCCCAATTTGACTTTCTAAAAAACACCCTAATTTGCTTACAGAAACACACCCAAATTTGACTTTTTTAAAACACACCCAAATTTGACTTCCTAAAACACCCCCACATTTGCTTACAGAAACAACCCAAATTTGACTTCCTAAAACACACCCAAATTTGCTTACAGAAACACACCCAAATTTGACTTTCTAAAAACACACCAACATTTTACTTTCTAAAATACACCCATATGTGCTTATAGAAACACACCCAAATTTGACTTTTTTAAAAACACAACCAAATTTGCTTACAGAAACACACCCACATTTGACTTTCTAAAACACACCCAAATTTGCTTACAGAAACACACCAAAATTTGACTTTCTAAAAACACACCCAAATTTGACTTTCTAAAACACACCCAAATTTGACTTTTTTAAAACACAACCAAATTTGCTTACAGAAACACACCAAAATTTGACTTTCTAAAACACACCCCAATTTGACTTTCTAAAACACACCCACATTTGACTTTCTAAAAAACACCCTAATTTGCTTACAGAAACACACCCAAATGTGACTTTTTAAAACACATCCACATTTGCTTACAGAAACACACCAAAATTTGACTTTCTAAAACTGTCATGATCTCTGCTTCCAAAAGGTCAGGATTTTCCCAACTCCCTTGGAAGCAGATCCATAGCCCAGGTTCCGAGTGCCAACCAGTCCCAATTGGGACCTTTTGGACCCCGTCCTGGCGCCAGTGGCACCAGGCTCATAAATATGCCCAGTCCCAGCGCTGGAAGCGCCGGGCTCATAATGCTTGGGTGGATTTACCTGCAGCAGACCATTCTGCTTACTTGCCTGCCAGTTGAGCCTCTGATCCTCTTCTGTTTGGAACTACTTTTCCTGTTGGGTGGGGCAGGAGCCACTCCCTAGATTCAGAACACTGGAACTCTTCTGGAAAGCAGGAACTCTTTTCTTACCTGGGAGTGGCTGTGGAAGGAGACACCTAAGCACTACAGGAGGCTATTTAAACCACACCCGATGGATGAATCTTGCTTTGCGTTATTCTGCATCCTCTGCAGCAGAACGCTCATCGTGTCTTCTGCATCTGATCCTGGGCCTAAGGAAAAAGGCTTACCATCCTGAATCCAGTCTTCAGCAACACCTATAAAGACAAGAAAGAACAGGTTAGCATTACAGTCTTCAGTGACAGCTCTTCACTTACCTGGTCCATCGGCTGTCACCAACGCCTCGCGCTGCATTCCGGCATCTGAAAGACAAAGGCTTACCTACTCTTCGTGCGCTCCGGAGGTCTTCACCCTGCATTCCGGCATCTGAAAGACAAAAGCTTACCAACTCTTCGCACGCTCCGGAGGCCTTCGGCGCTGCATCCCGCATCTGAAATCCCATATTTTCTATCTGGGAAATCCCGCATCTGAAAGACAAAACAAGGTGCGTTTAAAGACATTGGGGAACTTTAATACTCACGTGCCATTACTCCTTTCCACATCTAACCCAGTGGGTATTCCGGCACCCTGCAGCCGCTCCGAACTTGTACCTGCAAAATAAAAAGACAGTTAGAGCGCATCGTGAAGCAGGCAACAAGCGCTTACTTACGTGCTTCCAGGCGTTTCTATTCATCACACGGGCTCCATCTTCAACTCACTTCAGCCCGTCATCCGCCATCGCCGGAACCCTGCAAAACAAGAGACATCATTACTAAAGACTTTAAAGACATTAGAATTACTCGAAACTTACCGTTCGTGCAGTAAACGACGGACAGCAGTCCTCTGAAGTCAAGAGGCCTGCTCCCCTTATCAAGTGAAGAAACTGGTTACAGCACCCTGCCCCGAGGTAGATGGAGAGCACGGTGTTCACTTACCTAAGGTGAGAGCGTTAACCTTTGGGGTTCTACAGGAGAAGAGAAAGGGAAGAAGAGAGAGACATTCAATAATCCAGTTCCTTAATCCCATATTTTCTATCTGCAGACATCTTACCCTTCGAGTCAGACATACAGTGCACAGAGGTCCAGCCCAAAGAGCCAGCCGTGTGTTACACATCACCTTTGAAGATACGGTATACGCCCAGTCAAGACCGGCACCTCTACGGGAATCAGGTGAGCGTTACAAAAACACACCCCAATTTGACTTTCTAAAAACACACCCAAATTTGACTTTCTAAAACACACCCAAATTTGCTTACAGAAACACACCCAAATTTGACTTCTTTTAAAACACAACCAAATTTGCTTATAGAAAAACACCCACATTTCACTTTCTAAAACACACCCAAATTTGCTTACAGAAACACACCCAAATTTGACTTTCTAAAACACACCCCAATTTGACTTTCTAAAAAACACCCTAATTTGCTTACAGAAACACACCCAAATTTGACTTTTTAAAACAAATCCACATTTGACTTCCTAAAACACGCCCAAATGTGCTTACAGAAACACACCCACGTTTGCTTACAGAAACACACCCGAATTTGACTTTCTAAAGCACACCCAAATTTGCTTACAGAAACACACTCAAATTTGACTTTCTAAAAACACACCTAAATTTGACTTTCAATGGCAAATGCTAAGGCACCATAGGTAAGCGAAATGGAGTAAGAGTAGAGGTGAGTGTAGGAGCGGGAGCATTGAATAGCATATCAGGGAGAATGGTTGGAACAGGCAGAAGGGAGAGTGAAGCTTCAGGAGGGGATGAGAAAGGATAAAAGGTGGAGAGGGCTAAACCCAATGAGAGGAAAGTAAGAGAGGCATTGGTAGTCCAGTTACATGGCTGAGTGGGCTGGCATCCAAATACATATATATCCCAGTTATGTACTGGTATGATGGGAGGCATCCAAGAGTAATACAGAACTCCCAACCTAAAACTGAGGGGTCTAGTCTAGAACACGGGATCAGCTGTGGAAGCAGGTCTCCAGACTGCAGGTTGAGAGCAGACACCTCCAGGAAGACGGCGTGGCAGACAGAGTGCTTGAGGTACCAGAAAAGATGCAGAGTATATGCAGGGGGAACCACGGTTAAATGAAGTTGGAGGCCATGACAGAGTAAAGCTAAGGAACTGATGGAAGCAGGAAAAGCTGTCAAGTGAGTTCTGAGATGCGGGAGATGCATCTCGCTACGGAGGTGGAGCGAGAAGCTTCATGAGAGAGGATTCATGACAGCCGGAAGCCTCTCTGGAATGCTACAAGCACCGACCAGTGAGTCCGCCTTGAAAAGAGGACACAAGGATGGCAGGCGAGCATGTAAAACTTATTTGAAAATTAATGAATGTCGAGTTAAATGGAACCATCACTTTGATGGAAATATGTATCTTGAATAGCGATTTAAAGTAAAGCAAGCGCTTTGATGAAAACAAGTATCTTGAATACCATTTAAATGCAAGCAAGCACTTTGATGGAACAAGTATTTTGAATACTGAAATATATGAAAGCAAGCACGGTTCTATAGAGTTATGAATGAAAGTTGTTTTGTGGAATCGCATGAGTCAAAGGAACTGTGTAAGCATTGGCAAGAGCCACACGGATATACTTGTGAACTGTGCAGATTAATTGAACACATGTTGGCAAGAACCATAAGGATATAATGGAATTGATCAGCTTGAGAGAACAATCATTGGCAAGAGCCCTACAATGAGCTGTGTAACTTGAAAGAACAAGCTTTGGCAATAGCCATGAGAGTATGTGAACGTGCAACATGCAAATGGTGACAAGATAAGCAATGGTAAAGCATTATTAGGATGTGGAATGATAATAAGCTACATACCACTGTAGAGATGAGAATGTGGTCAGGTGCATATGAAGAAGGAGCAAGTAAGGTGTGCCGGTTGTGTGACCTGTGGTGGGTGGACTGTGTGGTCCAACAACTGTACTTAGACCAAGTACACCCCTTTATGGAAAAGCCACTTAAAGCACAACAAATAAGCTTGAGATTGATTCTAAAAGGACATTTTGTGTGATTTGAAAGTAAGGAATTGAGCTGTATGAAATTGATGAAATACAACCAAGACATAAGAGCTCAGAAGGATCCCAAGGAATTGTGTTGTGTTGTAATTGTTGAAAAACGTGAAAGCTTGATGTAGGGAATCCCTTTTTTGTTGTGATCTATTTTATCTGTGGGGAACGGAAACATTTTGACTTAGAGCGAGACAAAGCACTTAACATGTGTTTGAACACGTATCCATGTGAGGCTTACACCTCTACACATTGTATATAAGTAGATGTGAGGGTAAGCATAGGGTTTAGACACAGACAGGCATTTGCCTTGGACTTCAAGACGCAGACAATCCATAGTTTTATTTAGGTAGTGATCCACCACCTTAGCATAGTGCAAGTTAGGACTTTGTTGAACCTTCTTTATTTTAATAAAAGTGTGCAGCCCAAAGTGTCATTGTATGTGTCTCATTCATGGTGCCTTCACGAATGGTGTGAGAAGTAGCATGCAGCTCAACCAATACAAGTTTGGGAACCCTGGAGTTTGAAAAGGTACCTCCAAAAGCATCAGACCCGATCAGTAGCCACAGAAGTATCTACTGTGTTTGATATCTGCAGCAGTAGGGAAGAAATAACCCCCCCCAGAGGTGAAAGAAGACGAATTCCCACTGATCTGGTTGTGATTGTTTTGTATCCTACTCTGTGTGCGTCCCTGCTTGCCTGTGTGTAGATTTGTCTCTGTCATTGCCCTAAGGAAAGAAGGTCTGTTGTATCCTGCTTTTCATTCCTGTTTGTCTGTATGTGTGAGTGGAACTGTGACATAATGGAATGTTCTGCAGAAGCCGAAGCAGGTGCTCAGAATGTTATGGTTTGTAAGTGGAGTTCTGCCCAGGAGTTGAAGACATGTAGACATGTAGCCTCTGTAGTGGGATTCGGCCTCCTCTCTCGGATACCTGTCATCCTATGTGTAACCTGTAAGCGTGCAACTAAAATAAAGACACCTCAAAACTCACAGTGCCGCCTCCCAAAACACTTCATTACAGATTCCACCCCCAAATATCTATATAAAATTGGCTCCCGAGTTGGGGTTAAAATGGAGATTTAGAATTGATGTGTTAACAGGGGTCATATATCCTAACTTTAGAGGAGATATAAAGGTGTCAATTAAATATCTGCCTTTGATGCCTACTTAATGCCTCGTATTGATGATCTCATTTATCGGCTTGGCAACGCTGTCTGTCTCTCTACCATAGGCCTTACAAAAGGCTATCTGTTCAAATTGGAAGTCCTCCCATTTTGTCTACATGGGGCCCTGCAACTATCCAAAGGTAGATGGGTAAGGTATTAAAACCTTACTTTGATTTCTGTGTGGCCTACATAGACAGCATTGTAATACAAATTGGACTTGGGAAAATCATGTCTATCACCTGTATACAGTCATGAGAGAGTTTAGAGCGGTGGGGTTAACAGCCAATTCTAATAAGTGTAAACTGGCTCATACCATAGTAAAATACTAGGGTTTTTCATGTGGAATGGCACGGTACAACACCAACAGGAACAGGTCAGAGCACTCTTGGACACCCCTACACCAAGAACAAAGCAAGATCTTAGAGCTTTCTTGGGATTCATTGGTTATTATCGCTGGTTCATCCCCAATTTACTGAGCAAAACACCTAGACTCAGTGACAAGTTGAGAAATGCAGAAACCCAGAAAATTAGGTGGAATGAAGAAGACCAGAAATGATATATGGCCTCATTACAACTCAGGCGTTAAGGGTTAACGCCATCGTTAACCCTTAACGCCTGATTCCGATTTTAACGGCTGCTTCTAGCAGCCGTTAAAATCCATGGCGCTAAACCGCCTTGGTGCTAATTACGCCACCGTAATTTACGGTGGCGTAATTAGCGCCTTCCCCACTCCCATTATGCCCTATGGGGAAAAAATGGGAATGGGGAAGGGTAAAATGGGAAATGGGGATTTACCGCCCCACTCACCTTGGAATGGGGCGGTAAATCCGCCATCCACCATGGTGTAAACATAGTTTACACCATGGTGGTAAAGTTGGCGTACTTACCGCCTGGGTCGTAATGACCCCCATACACTTTTGAAAGAAACCCTCTGCCAGAGCTCAGTCTTAAAAGTGGCTAATTTTTCAAAAGAGTTCATCCTTCAAACAGATGCTTCTCTAGCGGGACATGGGAGCTGTCCTTTCCCAAGACCATGAAGGCCTGGAACATCCAATACTCTACATACGTAGAAAGCTATTCACCTGAGAGAATAAAATATGCGCGTGCCATCAAATGGGCAATTATGCACCTAACATATTATCTATTGTAGCTGAGGTTCAGTCTAATCATGGACCATTCACCTCTAGTGTGGATTAGCCAACAGAAGGATACAAACCCAAGAGTTATGAAGTGTTTTTTGGATTTGCAACTGTATCGCTTCACTGTGGAACATCAGATGGGTAGAGATCAGGGAAATGTCAACTTCCCTTGTAGGTTTCCTGTGAAACATCCAAATCCAACCCACATAGGAGAAGGGTATGTGAGGAAGCGGAGGGAGTTGTCACTTCTTTCCCCCAATATATACTCCTCCCAGGTGGCCAGGGAAAGGCTTTTGTTATCGGATCCTGACCTTGGGGGTGGATATGCGTGAGAGAATCATCTGGGTGGAGGAGACTTGGGAGTGGGGATGAGGTACCCTTAGGTGAGACATCATTTCTATTTCACCATGAGACCAATGTCCCCCAAGCCTTTATATGCTCTTGTCAATCCCTTCCCTACTTTTTCTGTAAATCATTCCCTAATACACACCAGCCATATACCGGGACAAGGAAGAGACCCAATAGAGAAACACGGCATCTCTTTATTGATACACTCACATTCTAAAAGGAAACTTAGTGTGATTTGAAAGTAAGTAATTGAACTCTATAAAAATTGGTGAGTGATAACTAAGGCAGAAGAGTTGGGAAGGATCCCAAGGTATTCTTTTGCATTGGAACTGTTGAAAGACTCGAAAGCTTGGGAAAGCGAACCACTTTTTGTGCTGTGAACTATTTGAACCTTGGGGAAGGGAAACCTTTTTACCAAGAGCTGGCTGAAGCTCTGAACCTTTATTTGAACACTTATCATTTTGGGGCTGACATCCCTATACATTGTATAGAAGTAGTTGTGAGGACAAGTATAGGTTTTTTGACACAGACAGACATTTGCTCTGGACTTCCTGACACAGACTATCCTTAGCTATATTGAGGTAGGGAACTCCCACCTTAGCATAGGGCAAGATAGGCTTTCTTCCAACCTTCTTTATTTCAATACAAGTTTGTAGCCCAAACGTTCAGTGTGTTGTCTGTGTCTCATTCATTATGCATTCAAATTAAATGTGATAAATGTGTCCCAAGGGCCTAATCAAAGTTCAACCCTCTTTAAAAGGCAATGTGCATTTCCTGTATGGTGGGAAGATTAGACATCCAAGGATCTGCCCTTGAGAGGGTTTTCATTGCTTTGACCATATTATTGAGAGGTTTTGAAGAGTTTTAGGAGTCAGGTCCGGATTTGTGACTAGATGTCTCCAGTGTGCTTTTGTTCCCCAAAGTTGTGCTCCTTTGTTTTAGTGTGCTCAGTTTGTTGTAGTTCTCTCTTAGAACCTTTTACTAACAATAGGTACATACGTCATCAAACCAATGTTTACCATTTCCCAGTTGCCCCCTCTGTGGTCGTTGTTGTTTCGCCTCCCCAATTCCTTTCTGTTTATTAATTTGGTTGTTGTGTAGTGCTGCATTGACATATATGTCTAGTATAGTGTAGAGTCATCGAGATTCTTTGTTGTTTGAGCGCTCTTAGGTCTCTAAGTATTTTGTCAGCTTGCGGTTTTGTTGGGGAGTGCATCCAAGGTCCGCAATGTGCACAGAAGTACACGATCTGAAGGTCCCTTTTAAAGGAATAGCAGGAACATGAAGAAACCAACCCCTCCCATGTAGAACTCTGTTTGTAGGCCCAAAGCACACACCAGCAACCACGCTACAGTAAGCAATGTCACTGAGGAAAGGTAAAGCCATACGGTACAGGCCATATACCTGAGAATACTGCATATCTACTTTCAAGTATAGCAAAATGTAGCACTAATCAGGAAACCATTATGGGAACTAATAATGATATTAACTGAAAGGCAGGCCTTTACACTAATTGAATAAATAAATGGGTCTTGAAACAAACTAACCATCCCAGAAGAATAAGAATCATCATGAATAAGTAGAAAATATCAGCCTTTTATTTTTTAAAATAGCATACATATCCTAAACTACAAACAGCAGGGCTGAATGCTGCACAGCAATTGGTCACTACAAGTAGGGGAACACATTCCCAAGCCCTGAATCTTGGCAGCAAGGTCATGAATAGGCACCAAATAAAGTAGCTGACACTTGAGCTAAAAGACAACCACTGCATACTGATTAGTTGAAAAACATCAGGCCGGTCAAGTTCTCAAGCCTGCCTACAAAAGATATGTAAAAAATGATGCTCCTAGCCAGCACATCAAAACTTAACACTCTGAAGGTCACAATTTGGTGGGAATGAAACAATGAGCAGTGAAAAGCATGTACGATCAAGGAGAAACGGTGCCTCCAGCAGGAACAACCTCACTTGAAAAAACCCAACCACCAAGTCAGGAACCATATGAGACACCATTGCCAATAGAATAGAATCAATTAGGCATTGATGGCTTTTAAGACAACCCCAACAATGCAAAGTTCTGCCCAGAGATACATTCATATTATTCTAATTGGCACACACATAGACATCTTATTGCAAAATAGTGAAGTGCACTGGTATCTTGTTACCCAAATCAAAAAGGTTAAGACAGTGTTATTAAGGTCATACACACGCCATGAGAAAGGAAATGTTGAAGGGGAAGTGAGTATTGTTTCCAATGAAGTGTTGCAATGTTATCTGTCAGTTGAACAGTTCATAATGGTGGGAACGGTAAATTGGTGCCAACCGATGACGTCTAGTCTATAGGAAAGGATGTAGAGTTATCATTTTTGTTCTCATACTGTCACATCACAAGACAAACCATCTTACTAGGCCTTGTGTCATTCAGATTGTGCAGAAGTGCAAGAGAGAAGGGAGGGGAAAACAAGGCATCAATACTATGAGTAAGTGCAGCCAGGTCAGCGTGGCTCTGGGTAGTGCAAGGAGAACAAGGGACTGTATGGTTACAGGTAAAGCCCCTAAGTGTGTGGTAAGCCTGGCGGCAGTGCAAGGGTGTTTGATCAGGAAAGGGTGTGGCACTGTGAGAAACCAGAAGGTGTTTCACCTACTGGTTCCCAGGGATCTGTCATCCAGGTTGCCAAGCCACGGCCACCGCTTTTGGATCCAGTTCCTGGGGTTGGACCAGTGTGGGAGGATCACCTGGGTGAGGGCTTTTTGGGGAGTGGGAGTGAAAGGGGCCCCTAGGGGTCCCTCGCGATATGGAAACAAGGCAATAACCATACACGAAAGGATGCGCCAGACACGAGATTCAAATTCCCAATGCTAGGGTTTATTGCAAGCAAAATAGTCCCAATTGGCCAACTGTGGTCTCACGCCCCGCGACGTGTATTTTCTAGACCTCGAGGGATGCAAGAGAGCGAATTACGTACATCAGTTACATATATACAAAATGCATATCATACAATCAGTTATGTCATGTTTAACACCCCCGTTTTATTAAGTTTCTTTGAACTCGGGATGATGATGGACATTTCCGACGAGTATGACAATTATGACACTTTCGATGTCTATTCTAGTAACAATGTGCAATTTAGAAAGTGCGTAGGCATCTTCTAGTTGTTGAACAGAACATGAGGCTTCTGTTCTTGGAAGCAAGCTGCACACGGGGGAAGAGTCACATTTCAAGCTTTGCTATCTATGAGGTGCTTTTCGTGTCCTGGGAGCCGACACGCTCTAAGGGGTTTTGTGAAGGGGGGCCGTAAGAAGAGCATAATGCAAGCCTTTAGCTGCTTTGTTCTAACATATTCTACCACAGTACGAGACTGGCTGGCAGCTGTGAAAAGATTAAATGCCCTGTAGCTCTCCCTCAAGGCTACAGAGAGGGAGCGTGGTCATTCCTTTCTGGGCTGCTCATAAGAAGTTTCAACAAACTCCTCAGTCCCGCGACCTTGCCCTTTCATATTCAGATAACAATGTTAACAGTCGAGCAGAGTAAGCAGAATTCGCAAGAATTGCAAGCTGCAAAGCAGTTTAGACAGAAAGCAATGAACAATGGTTAACAAGCAAAATGGCGATTCTTGCTACGTTTAAAATGGCTGCTTGTTGGTCAAGCATAGCAGTCTGTATTTCTATAATTCTGTGCATAAGACGGTTGGCCTTCGGCCATCAAGATACGTTTATCATTCAAATGAAGGGTATTCACTTTTCCAGATTGAAAAACACTCCTTTTGGCCGTATGCCAAACGTCTTATTCATTCATTGTATTCTCCTCTGATGAGGATAAGTCTGGGGTATCTATGTCTGAACCTTTCATGCTATCACAAGCATCATCTTCATCATTAATGTTTATAGCCATTAATTGTTTTATTGTTTTTGTTTCATCAGTGTCTCTGTTATTTCAGCCATGCGTTTGTTTTCCTCTCAACACCATGTGCATACATCCCTTAGTACATCCCTCAGTTATCTCAGTGCAAACTATTGGTAGGCATTGTATGCAGCAGCAACATGTTATGAATATACCAAGTACCACCATTAGTATCGAAATTAACTTCCATCCCCAGGACCGCAATAGTCCCCAAAACCAGGATCCTATCCCCCAACCCCCTTCTTCAGTGGAGAGTGTGGAATTTATGACATGTAATTTCCGGATTGCGTTAAATATCGTAGGGGAGTAATCATCTATAAACACACAGCATGCAGTTTTTATGAGTTTGCAAACTCCCCCACGATCAACTAATATTATATCGAGAGCCATCCAGTTTTATAGTGCCATTAGTCTTATTCCTTTCTCTTCTAACGTCATATTGAATAAAATATCCGTTGTTGAATCTATTGTATTTTTTAATATTCTAGACAGTTTTCTTATATTATAGGATTTTTCTATTTGGGCCAAGAATGGTATAAACGATTTGGCTACTTCCATTGCTATCATTCCATCTTCACTACTCCTTTGAGTTCTACCTTTTGTTCGTCTGGCTACTTCTGCTGTTTCCAAGAGGAACACTCCTGGAAACAGTAGACCTAGGTAGCATGTACCTCCCCAGTTCCTAGGTAACCATGGATATGCTTTTTCCCCACATATAAAGTAAATAGGTTCCCCTACGTACACGGGTTCTATTTCATGCTTTAAAACCACTGTGTTCAGGCAGCTGCGAAATGTTCCTACTTTATAGGAACCTTTTTTCGTTAAACATAGGGGAGCAGTTTTGGGGCTGTGATCCACTGTATAGGCAGGGGGCACAGCATCTTTATTCCATTCATCCCTCATTCGAAATGTCATTAGTGATCTTTCTTCTGATGGCGGGGTCGGTCTATTCTGCCTATGTAATCTATCTAGTCTTGTTGTCTTTCGTGTATTCTTCCTCATGGGATCTGGTGAAAACACGCAAGCTTTGTGGAATATGGAACAACCCACAGGTCTCATGATCACTTCCTGAATTAATTCATATTGGTCTCATCTAGCTGACCCGTATTACTCTTGTTCCATTTCCCAAAGAACATTGCACTCAATGATACTTCACATGAATAAACCAATGGTAACGGTTGTACATACCAGCCTATCCCTTTCCCACTGTGCTGTGGTAAATGGGCACAAACCCAGCAATCCTTTTTCTTTAAAACCGCATGGGTCATGTTCATGATGAGCCACAATGTATTGTTGCCGTATCCTTCTCTATGTCTTTCTTCCATTGGGGACAAAGTACCAGTGATTACATGAACCGGGCTTTCAGTAGCTGCTTTTGTCAAAAGTGTTTCTAATGGGTGCGCGGTCTCCAGGAACCATAGTGTAATAGCTATTATTGTTGTTACTACCATACTTAGAATACACAGGACCAATGTCCAAATCAGTACCTTATTCCTTTTATCATGCTTTTTCCCTAAATTTACAGTCTCTAAAACTATCATCTTTTCAGAAGGGGGGCAGGAGGAGGATGAAACCGGTCTTGATTTGTTCTTCATCGCCCTTCTTCTTGCTGATGATGTTTCCCGTTCTTGATGCCAAAAGTTCAATAAAAAAAAAATGTCACAGTTCAATTCTGCCAACCCTTTCACAGCCTAAATCACTTATCCCCTCCGTGCAAGATTAGTTGTTTTTTCTCCCACTGCTCAGACGATTTCTGAATAGTTCTTTATTGACAGAGTACTATGTGCATCCAGCTTGTCCCGCTCTGGTTTAGGACACATGTACTCTATCAGCCTTAGTACTTATGAGCATCCAGCTTGTCCTGCTCTGGCTCCTGACACATGTACTTTATTAAAAGCGCACCGAGGAGCCGTGAGTCTTGAATTGTCCGACTTGCACAACTCTCACACTTCTCTCCTCTACGCCCCTGGCTCCTACTCCGTCCGTGAGTGGAACCAAAGGCAAAAGAAAAGCACCAAAGATTTGTGGATCGCTTTGCCTGTCGAGGCCGCAAATTATACCCTTTCACTCCTGGTATTGTATGATCCGTGAATAGTGCCGTTGCACTTCCAGTATCAGGCTCAGTGTCAGCCTGCGGCACAATGATGGGTAGCGATGAGCGCCGTAGCAATGATGTAGTTTCTTTCTTTGGCTCTGGTGCGTTTGCAGAGACTGGCGGGCACCAAAGGGGTACACGCGTTGTTTCTGCTGGTGTTTGTAGTGCAGAGTGTGTGTCGCTCGGCAGTGATGTTGTTTCTGCTGAGCAACGTTGGGGCACTTTTTGCCCTTTCCCGTTCCTGGCAGCCTCCTCAGGCTCTGTTTCGAGTTTCACTTCTTTGTTTCAACTTTCACTTCTCGCTCAGGCTGATGCTGTGGCAGTGGACTGGCAACAGTTTCTTTCGTTTCCGAGACCGTTTCCTTTCTCTGGTCGTCAGAAGTTGTCAGCAGTCCTGGGAATCTTTTGGCATGTGTCGCATGGATCCATGCTTTGCGACCGTCCACTCGAATGGCCGTCTGTGTCGCCAAAAGTACTTGGTAGGGGCCACGCCACCTGGGTGCTAATGCTGTCTTCCGCTCAAAGTTCTTAATCAGGACCCAGCTTCCAGGCACCAGCGCGTGCCCCGGTCCGGTGTATCGCACTGGTAACGCCTACTGCAACTGCTGATGAATCAAATGCAACTTCTGCATCAAAAGGCCACAGTACGTGCATAACACGGGATGCTCGACCTCACATAATTTTTTGGGCTGCAGTGCGCACCATATATTCGCCGGTCTCCCCATTATAATTTCATAGGGGGAGAGCCCAGTATTAGCCTCCACAGACGTGCGCATGCACAATAGCGCTAGGGGTAATGCATCCACCCAACTCAACTTGCTCCCAGCACAGATTTTAGCTATCTTTGACTTTAAGATACCGTTATGTCTCTCGACAAGCCCGGCAGAACTGGGATGCCTGGAACTGTGGAATCGTTTCTCTATCTGTAGACCTGCACAGATCTGTAGTACTACTGTGCCCACAAAATGTGGGCCGTTATCTGACCACAGGACACGGGGCAACCCGAACTGGGAGAAATACTCCTTCAACATTACTTTTGACGTTGACATGGCAGTACAGTCTTTTAAAGCATATGCCTCCACCCACTTGCTAAATGCACAAATCACCACTAACACATATTTGTAGTTCTGACACCTTTCCATTTCTATGAAATCAAAATGGATCACCTCGAATGGCATAGAGGGTGGGCCAAAACAACATAATGGAGTCACGGTTCCCTTCCCTACATTGTGTTGCAGGCACGTAATACAATTCTGCACTAGCCTATCTGCATTCTTTTTTATGTGCTCATTTTTCCATACTGTGGATAAATGCTGTACCATTTTCTTCGCGCAAATGTGGGTAGGGCTATGCGCCATTGTAACCATTGCAGTTACGTAACAATTTGGCAACATCCAGTTCTTGGTCTCTTTGTCCACCCAACATCCTTCCAAATCTAACTCAGCAGAGCCCTCAGCCCACCCCTGAATCTCTTCGGTCTTGGCCTCTGCCTGCATTTCTTTGACTGTGCCAACTCCATTCTCTATCATACAAGGTACTTCCTCTGTTTGTACTGTCATCATTCTAGTACTCAAATCAGTGGCTGTTTGTTTTGCAATCCTGTCTGAAAATGCGTTTCCCTCTCCAACTTTGCATGTTACTTTATTATGCGCCTCGCATTTTACTATAGCTAGGCACTTTGGAAACATGAGTGCAGACAACAATCGTACAATCAAAGGGCCATGCTGAATCCTGGCCCCATGTGATATCAAGAAGCACCCCTCAGCCCAGAGTCGGCCAAAGTTATGAACCACGCCAAAGGCGTATTGGCTGTCAGTATAAATATTCACGTTCAAATTCTCAGAGTTCACAGGCTCGGGTCAGTGCTATTATTTCTGCAGCTTGTGTCGAATTGTAGGGGATTCTTCTGCTTTCTACAACACTCTCTAGGGTAGTAATTGCATATGCGGCCGTTGATGTGCCATCAGGTAATTTAAAACAAGAGCCGTCACAAAACAGCTCCCCATCTGGCTCTTTCTGTGGGATGTCGCTCAAGTCAACTCTTCCCTTTGTTTCTTCTTCAGTGACCATTAAACAATCATGGGGTGGTGATTCGTTGTCACCAATTTCTGCTATGGGCAGTGGCATTAATTCTGCAGGATTCAATGCGCTACACCTCATAATTTGGATGTGGGGTGCAAACAAGATGAGCTCATATCTTGTTAGTCTTGCAGAGGTGAGGTGTTGCGTCTGTGTTCTGTTTAATAGAACGTCTATGGCATGTGGCACCATCAAAATGAAAGTATGCCCCAATACCATTCGTTTCGTTTGTTTCACTGACGCAGCAGCCGCTGCGACAGATCGCAAACATCGTGGTAGTGCACGCGCTACAGGGTCCAGCGCGGAAGAATAATAGCCGCACGGCCTATTTCTTCCACCTTGTTCCTGTGTCAAAACCGCCAATGCACATCCTTCACTCTCGCTCACAAATAGTCTAAAGATCTTTTTATAGTTAGGAGTGCCTAAAACTGGCACAGCACACAATGCAGCTTTCAATTGCTCAAACGCTTTCTGACATTCCTCATCCCACTGTAAAGGCATCACTGCATCCTTTTTAGTTAATTTTATCATCGGCTTCACAATCAACGCAAAATTACTGATCCACTGCCGACAATAAGAGGCCATGCCTATTACAGCTCTCACTCCTTTTTGAGTTTTTGGAATAGGCATACTAGAAATACTTTCTATGCGTTCTGGTGTTAATCTTCTCCCTTCTTTCGAAAGTAGGTAACCCAAATATGACACCTCCTTTTGATTATACTGGAATTTCTTCAAACTTGCCTAGTGACCATGGGTCGCTAGGTGTGTCAATAGTAATATAATACTTTCTTTGCAGATCTCTTTTGTGTCAGCAGCTAGCAACAAGTCATCTATGTACTGCAAGAGTATGCAACCTTCGGGTAATTCTAGCATGTCTAGCTGTTCCTTTAGTGCCCTGCTGTAAATGCTCGGGCTTTCTGTGTATCCTTGTGGAATGCCTGTGAATGTGAATGATCGACCTCCTAGAGTGAACGCGAACAGATATCTACTGCTTTTATCCACTGGAATGCTAAAGAACGCGTTCTTCAAATCAACTACACTAAAGTATTCTGCAGTGGTCGGTATCATTGTCAGTATTGTTGTGACATCTGGGACCAAAGGGAATTGTGGGTCTACCACTTTGTTCAATGAGCGCAGATCAATTATGAAACAATATGGTACTTCATTTCCTCCTTTCTTGTAAACTGGAAGAATCGGGCTGTTGCATGTGCTACCTGCAATTTCTTCAACCACCCCCAATCTCACCAGGTCAGTAACAATAATCTTTAATCCCTTCTCACCTTCAACAGAAATTTTATACTGGGGAATTCGTGGTAATGTAACACATTCTTTCAAAGTTATTTTTGTTGGCTCTATTTTCAAGCATCCTACACCGTTATCATGCATTGCCCACAGACAGGTTGGTACTCTACTTAGCTCTTCTGGTAACGCTTTTTACATAAATTCCGTCACCGGTGCATCGTGAGGCCAAATCGCGAGGAACACCCCATCTGCCGTACAATGTATAACTGCCCCCAATTTTCTCAACAAGTTTAATCCTAGCAAGTTCTCCCCACAATTTTATGTCAGAAGAAATGGACACTGTTCCATAAATGGTCCTATTGTAATTGGGACAGCTTCAGACATGGGGTTAATTAGTGGTGTACCTGTGAACCCTACAGAAACATTCTTTTGCCCCGACAGTGGGATCTCCAGAACCAAGTGGTGGTCTATCGAACACTTCTGTGCCCCTGTATCCACAAGGAAACGGTGCTCCTTATTCCCGACTCTCATTTCTACGTAGGGTCCTCTCTGATTCACGGGAATAGACACTGGTTACGACCCCTGCCGTGGGCTGTCCTATTGCGAAAATAACACATTGTCCGACGTGTAGTCACCGCTGCTGCTATAATACGTGTTTGGCTGTGTATCAAAAATATTCCCATTATCCCCTCGGTGTCCTCCACTCTGATCAATTCTCTGTTGGCCCTTTGGCTCGGAACACTTTGGTTCAATGCCTGGTTCTGTTGAGCTTGGTTTTGACCATAGGATTGGTTTTGAGTACCTCCATTGGTATATCCCTGCTGCTGCTGCATGCTATTTCTGCTTGGGCCATTTGACCCTTGATGTCCTCTATGATGCCTTCTCTGGCCAAACCCACCTCAATTCTGTAGGTGCGGGCATTGCACTCGCCAGTGTCCTTCCTCTTTACAGTACGCACATTGATTTAATCCCAGCTACCCCCAACCTTAGAGAGTTGGGGATAGCTGAGCAAAGGCGTCAAGAAGGAAGGTATTTTGGAAGAGAGTGTTGGATGTAGTGGGGGCTCTTGGCCCCAGAAAGCCTTGTGGCCAATGCAAACGCTCTTGAACTTGATCCTTGCAGCCACCAGCAGCCAGTGGAGAGATTTCAGGGCTCGAGAGATACGGTCCCTGGGCTAGAGGCCAAGGATAAGTCTCACAGTCCTGTTCTGGATTAGTTGCAGAGGGCAGAGAGTAGAGGAAGGCAGATTGAGAAAGAGGTTGTTGCAGTTGTCCAGTCTAGAGAGAAGCAGGGATCTGGGGACAGTGAGCTTCTGGGGGAAGTGAGAAAGGGAAGAATCCATTTGAGAAGATGCAGCTGGTAGTGGGACTTCTTGGCAACCTCTGAGATGTGAGGAAAAAAAGAGAGAGTGGCGTTGAAGATGACAGCAAGGTTTTTTGGCTCACAGCTAGGCAAAGGAAGGTGGCTCAAGTCGGATGGCCAGAGTTAGAGAGGGAAAGCAGGGTCAGCTATCCCAATTACAAGGATCTCCCTATTACTAGCATTAAGGCAGAGATCATTGAAGGTGCACCAATTCTGAATCATGGATAGATAGTCAGGAATGAGTGACAAAGGAGAGGAGGCTGAGGCGAGCCTGAAGGAAATCTGAGTGTCATCTGCAGAACACTGAAAAGTTAGAGTAGAAGGTACAGATCAGGTGGGCCAAAGGGGCCAAGTAGAGGTTGAAAAAAACAAGGTGAGAGGATCGAGACCTGTGGAATGCCACACGTTGAGAGAGGGGTGGTTGAGAGAAAGGGACCAAGTTGGACCTGGGAGGAGCAGAGAGGAACAATCAAGGATGATGAGCACAGAAATAATGCTGGAATAAAGGTTAGAGAGCAGATCTTCACAGGTGTTCAGGAGAGCAGTGTCCATGCCTCTGGAAGCTCTGATGTCATACTGATGGTCATGGTTACAACCAACACATTCAGTGTGGAGAGTAAGCTGGGAGATGACCAGCTTTTCCAAGAGTGTGCCCAGGATAGGGGTGATGGAGATTGGGCAATAGTTTGCCAGGCAGGTAGCATTGCAGACAGCTTCTTGAGGAGTGGGCTCAGAAGTGAGTGCTGAAGGGGAGAGAGGAAAGTTCCAGTGTTGTAAGAGTGATTACAGAAATCGGCCAAGGCTGGAGAGAGGGTGTCAATATGACCATTCATGGTTCCGGAGGAGCAGGGGAGCACCTGTTTGGATGAGACTTTCATAGATCAGACTTGTCTGGAAACCTTGTCAGGTGTTGTCAGATAGGAAGAGGAGAAAGGAGGAGGAGAGCGAGAGACAGCCAAAGCGAGGGCAAGAGAGGAAGAGGGAGAGGAAGCCAAGATGTCCTGAGTTTTAGCAGAGACATGAGAGTCCAGAGACCTACAGAGGGCCTGGGTGGAAACAGGAGAGGTAGAAATTGCAACAGGATTGGCCAGTTCCTTGCAGATTTTAAAGAGTTCAGAAATGTTTTTAGATGCCACAGAGATGCAGTCTTGAATGTGTTCTCTCTTCTTGGACAGGAAAGGGATTCTGTATTGTATTTGGAGCAGTTGGCAGGCCAGTTTGTCAGTGGCTGTACCGAAAGCCCTCCACTTCCTCTCAGACACCCTGCACTTGCGTTTCATGATGTCGGAAGCATACTAAGAGTTGCACTTGGAGGTAGGCTTCAGCCAGATTCTCTTGACAAGGAAAATGATGTTGGAAATAGAAAGATACAGACTAGAAAGGGCTGTGTCAGGGTGCGGGACAGCCGTAAGAGTAGGAGGAACAGAGAAAGGCATTCACTGACACACCATGCATGGACTGAATGACTGAGAAGGTAGGTGGCAGTGCTGGGCTATGGTGCTTTGAGGGATAGAGAGGTTCAGATGAGAGGGGAGTAGAAAGTGGTCAGTCCAGGAGAGAGGAGTGGTGAGAGGGTTTGAGAGGGAAATGTCTGAGGTGATGTGAACATCCAAAGTAAGTCTGCCTGTAGATGGTGGCCACAGTTAGACAGAGGCCAGGAGAGATAGAGAGCCTGCAGATCAGGCATTCAAAGGAGGAGTAGGCCTGCATAGAGTTGACGGAGACCGGGACCCACTGCAGAAATATCTGGGCTATTCCACCTCCAGGATGGTTGGTTCTGGGTTTGGAGAGGATCTTGAAGCCCACAGGGAGAAGAGCGTCAAAACCTGTGACAGAACTGGCTGTAAACCATGTCTCAGCGAGAGCAAGGACATATGGGTTAAGTTCTTTGAGGAGGTGACAGATATCAGAGGAGTTCTTGACAGCAGAAAGAGAGTTGCGTGTAGCAATGTGGAGCAGGTTGCCACATTTTAAAGACTTCCGTGGAGGGGTACAGGGTTGAGGTACACACTGCAGAGGTGGTTACAGGGGCCCAAGAGTGGGCCAAGGAGGAAGGGTAGGGTGCCAGAGAGTTGGCTGAAGGAGTATCAGGAGAAGGGAGGAAGTTGATAAGGCACTGGAAACCCCTATCAAAAAGGAGGAGATTGGACTAAGGGCCCTGAACCAAGACAGTGCCATTCAGATAGTCATTCATGATGGTCTTGGAGTAGTGGAAGTGGGCCAAGAGGACCTCCCACCTAGTGACACTGTTAATGAGAGAGGAGGAGAAAGGAGAGAGCACAGAGACCATATGAAGGGTCCATAAGTCTGGAGAGGGGACGACAAAGAGGATGTCAGTGAGAGTCTTGGTTCGAGACCAGGATGTCCCTCTTGAATGTCTTCCTTGTAGACGTAGAGAGAGGGATAGGGTAAGAGATAGAGTAGCAGTTATTGAAGATTTGAGAGACAGAGAGCACCATATGAGCACCATACAGGGTCCAAAGGAGGTAGGTGGAGGAGAAGTAGGTGAGAGAAGAGAGTCACATGCACAGCCCTGTGGCACACAACTCTTAATTGCAGGGGGATGATGAGGAGGGGGGCCGGGATCACAACAAAGGAAGACACAGGAGGGGAAAAAGTAACTCACAACAATGAATGGCTTGCCTTGTGAGGGCCTAAAGAGAACCAGCAACAATGCCACAGTTACCGGAAAGCAAAAAGACCCAGATTCGACTTTCCCACAAGGGGGACAAAAAACAAGTTTTTGAGCACAGCACAATGAAACACAGTCAGATTCGACTTTCCTATAAGGGGATAAAGACTAAGTTATTACAATTGATGCACCCCCTTGGACTGAAGGGCTTTGTTAGCCACCTGGTTGCTAGGGGCATCAGCCCTCTTAAGTCCTAGGCCGCCCTTGTCAGAATGACTTCCCTAGTGCAAATATCATCAACCCTCAGAATAACACCTGACTCACTCTTTGCCGGGTTTTCCTGCGATCTTGCCCAATTGAAAGCTTAAGTTGCTTTGTTCACTGCACTGCAGGTTGACTGCCACTCATACTGATACTACAATATACAGGGGTTTCCATTAGAGGATCTACCAGTGGACTATCCCCCCCCACCTCTTTTATGGGAGGCAAGTATACCAGATAACTGTATGGTCATGAGCCCAATTTGTCTAAGATTCCTAAACAAATTTCATGCAAGGCCATTTTGGTGGTTATCTTAGCCCTGAAATCTTCAAGCAGGTTTTTTCAGCCTTGCCAGCCTCCCCAGGATATGTTCCAAGGGTGCATGCTCAAGTTGTTGTGTATGCTCCAAGACCATCTAGAAGAATGCAATTTGATTGGAAAATTGACAACAGGACAGTGGATGCAGTGCCATCGTATCTCTATTTAGGGATCTTATTCAATGGCTTTCCTTCCATTGATTCGCACTTGGGGATATTAGACCATAAAATCCTAACTGCCATTTCTCAAACCAAAATTATTTTATATAAATTTGGTAAATTCACAATCAGACCTGCTATCTCCTACTGGAGACAAAAAGTATTGCCTACCCTATTGTATGGTCTTGAGACTAAGAATATTATCTCCTCTACTGCTCTACACCGATTAGAGGCTAAATACTGGAGATGTGTTTTACATCTCCCTCAATGTGTACCTGGTCCTTGGTTCAGACACGAACTGGGCCTTACTTCCTTGAGTGCGGAGTATCATTGGGGGCTATGCGCCTTATTTCGTAAATGTCTGACTTTTGTCCGAACTGACAATATACTTACCATTCTATCATCATATATGTTGACCTCTGGACATCTATTTGTTAAAACCTGGGTATCGTACATTTATAACATCATGGCTAAAGCTGATTTGACCTCCGAAGTTCTCATTGTCAATCCCACTCGAGCAAAAGAAAAAATGTTTAGACACAATTGGATTAATACGAGAACAGAGTGCCTTTCTTATAATGATTATCAAGCACTACTTTACGAACATAAAAAACTCAGGGGGTAATTCATAGAATTTAGCGCACAAGTGGCACACGCGGCTGGCGCACAATGTGCGCATGCGAATCCCTGCGCCAGCCGCGTGCAGCAAAACCCATTTCCGCGCACAGCGTATTCATGGATTCCAGCTACCAAAACCAGCCATGGCGCACAGTGGCGCAGCGACCCTGCAGCAGCGCCAGTTACGCCCCCAAGAACGCCTCTCGCGCAGGGAAAAGCCATCAAAATCCCCAATCCAGCGCAAAGGGCTGCGCTAACCCTGTGCCAGCACAGCAAGCGGGCTACGTGTATCACTGGGGTGTGCAAGAAGTACCTCACGCCATTTCAGCTGGGTACGTGTATTTCAGGGGTGCGCTTGAAGTTCCACACACGATTCCATCAGGGTACGTGTACATCAGGGGTGCGTGGGAATTTTCACATGTGAATTCAGCAGGGTACGTGTATAACAGGGGTGTGTGGGAAGTTCCACACGCCAATGTCCTGGCTACGTGTATTTCGGGGTGCGCGGGATGTTTCACTCACGATATCAGCAGGGTACGTGTATTCCAGGGGTGCGCGGGAAGTTCCACACGCGAATGTCCTGGCTATGTGTATTTCGGGGTGTGCAGGAAGTTCCACACGCGAATCTCCTGGCTACGTGTATTTCGGGGTGCGCGGGAAGTTACACACGCGAATGTCCTGGCTACATGTATCTTGGGGTGCGTGGGAAGTTTCACACGCGAAGTCAGCAGGGTACATGTATATCAGGGGTGTGCGGGAAGTTCCACACGCGAATGTCCTGGCTACGTGTATTTCAGGGTGCGCGGGAAGTTTCACATGCGATATCAGCAGGGTACATGTATTCCAGGGGTGCGCGGGAAGTTCCACACGTGAATGTCCTGGCTACGTGTATCTTGGGGTGCGCGGGAAGTATCACACGCGATTCCATCAGGGTACGTGTATTACAGGGGTGCGCGGGGAGCACCACACGTGAATTGCACGTGTGGGTCCTCCCAGGTGTTCCCTCTACACCCCCCACGGCCCCTGCAGGGGGCTCACACCACAGGGGCCTACCCTGCACATGTCCTGCAGGCACCCCATCCACCATGACCAGGCCCCCCAGACAACCCACATGTCAACTTGCACTACTGCCCACCAATGCATGTCCCCCTGCACTCCCAGCCACCAGGGGCAGCCTCCACCAGGCCCCCACCCATGTCCAACTCATGTTCCCCACCACCCCCACCCCCCAGCACTGTGGGGCACCTGCCAGCAGGCCCCCACCCATGTCCAACTGATGTTCCCCACCACCCCCACCCCCCAGCAGTGCAGGGGCAGCCTCCACCAGGCCCCCACCCATGTCTCCCACCACCCCCACCCCAGCAGTGCAGGAGCAGCCTCCACCAGGCCCCCACCCATGTCTCCCATCACCCCCACCCCCCAGCAGTGCAGGGGCAGCCTCCACCAGGCCCCCACCATGTCTCCCACCACCCCACCCTCCAGCAGTGCAGGGGCAACCTCCACCAGGCCCCCACCCATGTCTTCCAGCACCCCCACGCCCCAGCCACCAGAGGCAGCCTCCACCAGGCCCCCACCCATGTCTCCCATCACCCCCACCCCCCAGCAGTGCAGGGGCAGCCTCCACCAGGCCCCCACTCATGTCTCCCATCACCCCCACCCTCCAGCAGTGCAGCGGCAGCCTCTACCAGGCCCCCACCCATGTCTCCCATCACCCCCACTCCCCAGCACTGTGGGGCACCTGCCAGAAGGCCCCCACCCATGTCCAACTCATATTCCCCACCACCCCCACCCCCCAGCACTGTGGGGCACCTGCCAGCAGGCCCCCACCCATGTCCAACTCATGTTCCCCACCGCCACCACCCCCCGGCACTGTGGGGCACCTGCCAGCAGGCCCCCACCCATGTCCAACTGATGTTCCCCACCACCCCCAACCCCCAGCAGTGAAGGGGCAGCCTCCACCAGGCCCCCACCCATGTCTCCCATCACCCCCACCCTCCAGCAGTGCAGGGGCAGCCTCCACCAGGCCCCCACCCATGTCTCCCATCACCCCCACCCCCCAGCAGTGCAGGGGCAGCCTCCACCAGGCCCCCACCCATGTCTCCCATCACCCCCACCCCCCAGCAGTGCAGGGGCAGCCTCCACCAGGCCCCCACCCATGTCTCCCACCACTCCCACCCCCCAGCAGTGCAGGAGCAGCCTCCACCAGGCCCCCACCCATGTCTACCATCACCCCCACCCACCAGCAGTGCAGGCGCAGCCTCCACCAGGCCCCCACCCATGTCTCCCACCACCCCCACCCTCCAGCAGTGCAGGGGCAGCCTCCACCAGGCCCCCACCCATGTCTCCCAGCACCCCCACCCCCAGCCACCAGAGGCAGCCTCCACCAGGCCCCCACCCATGTCTCCCATCACCCCCACACCCCAGCAGTGCAAGGGCAGCCTCCACCAGGCCCCCACCCATGTCTAACACCACCCCCACCCTCCAGCAGTTCAGGGGCAGCCTCCACCAGGCCCCCACCCATGTCTCCCATCACCCCCACCCCCCAGCACTGTAGGGCACCTGCCAGCAGGCCCCCACCCATGTCCAACTCATATTCCCCACCACCCCCACCCCCAGCACTGTGGGGCACCTGCCAGCAGGCCCCCGCCCATGTCCAACTCATGTTCCCCACAACCCCCACCCCCCAGCACTGTGGGGCACCTGCCAGCAGGCCCCCACCCATGTCCAACTCATGTTCCCCACCACCCCCACCCCCCAGCAGTGCAGGGGCAGCCTCCACCAGGCCCCCACCCATGTCTCCCATCACCCCCACCCCGCAGACACCAGGGGCAGCCTCCACCAGGCCCCCACCCATGTCTCCCATCACCCCCACCCCCCAGCAGTGCAGGGGCAGCCTCCACCAGGCCCAGACCCATGTCTCCCACCACCCCCACCCTCCAGCAGTGCAGGGGCAGCCTCCACCAGGCCCCCACCCATGTCTCCCATCACCCCCACCCCCCAGCACTGTGGGGCACCTGCCAGCAGGCCCCCACCCATGTCCAACTCATGTTCCCCACCACCCCCACCCCCCAGCACTGTGGGGGTACCTGCCAGCAGACCGCCACCCATGTCCAACTCATGTTCCCCACCACCCCCACGCCCCAGCACTGTGGGGCACCTGCCATCAGGCCCCCACCCATGTCCAACTCATGTTCCCCACTCCCCCACTCCCCAGCACTGTGGGGCACCTGCCAGCAGGCCCCCACCCATGTCCAACTCATGTTCCCCTGCACCCCCACCCCCAAGCAGTGCAGGGGCAGCCTCCACCAAGCCCCCACCCATGTCTCCAATCACCCCCACCCCCCAGCACTGTGGGGCACCTTACCTGCAGGCCCCCACACATGTCCAACTCATGTTCCCCTGCACCCCCACCCCCCAGCACTGTGGGGCATCTGCCAGCAGGCCCCAACTCATGTTCCCCAGCCAACATGTCATCACAATCTAGATCCCTGGTCCCTATGGTCAGCCTCCAAATGCAAAACACCCACCCGAGTATTGCATCCACCCACTCAGAAATGGCAATTACATGACAGAACACCAATTGCAAGTTTGGAAACAAGCACATGTCCCTCACATACACCCAATGGGTGTCAGTGAATCTCAAAACCCATATCATGATATGCATGAAACCAATGAGATGATACTACACATTGAAGTTCGATCAAAACATATGTATTAAAGGAAACATAAATAGAATCAAAAATAAAGAAACAGAAATGGGAATGTACAAAAATGAAAAGAAGCATGTCCGTGAAAAAAAGCAAAACCAAAAATCATAATCCAAAGGAATGGAGTCCAAAGTCACAGTCCACAAAAGAAAATCCAAAGCCATTGCTCCATTGTAAATTGTGAAAGAAAAAGAAAATCCAACAGTGAACTATGTACAGACGATCAAGCCAGGGTCCATTATCCCAACAAAAGAAATGAAACCTATCTAACAACACTAACTAATAAAAAAAACTATATACAAAAATGTGGCCCATTGTCCAAAAAGTCCAAAATAAATTCAAAAACAAAGGAAACCTAACACTAACTACATAACTATGTACAAGGGCAGCGGGCTAGTCTGACGGCTCACTTTTGGATGTCCCGGGCCAGGGCATCATCGAACTCCTGCTCAATGTCCCGGAGGCGGTCCTCCTCCATGGCCCCGAGGGTCCGCAGGGCTGTCAACGTGTCCACCTCCAACCCCCTGCGGATGCCTTCAGGCACTCGGCCCGCCTCAGGGCCCTCCGCATGGAGTTCTCCGCCCTGACCATTGTGCGCCGTGCCTCTTCCGCCTGCTGCCGCTCCGCATCTATGGCGTGGCCCAACCGCTGCCACACAGAAGACACTCTCTGTCCTTGGTCCTCCTGCCCTCCGGCCGATGCCTGCCCCTCCGATGTTGAAGGCCCCCGAGCCTTCATGGCTCCGACCACATTGCTGCTGCTGCTGTGCCTCTGCCCGCGCACTGCCTCCTGCTGCCTGCACATCCTCTGCCGGCTGGGGTGCAGTCGTTGATGTGGCCACCCCTGCTGGACGTCCGACTCCCAACTGTGGCAGGGATGCCTCCTCCACCAGCCTGGCCGCACCGTCAGAGGCAGCTCCACAGGGCACCCAGGTGACTGATGGGTGGGAAGATGGCACGGAGGACGACTGGCACGTAGGTGTTCAGTTGAGGAGGGGGTCGTAGCAAGCCGCATCAAACGGAGGAATCCGGCCTGGGTGACCTGTCCCAGTAAGCCGACGCGGTCAACGAGCCATTCGAGATGATGTGCAGTCTTCTCATGAAAAGACAGCAGGTCACCTCGCATGGCCCGTTGACGCAACGCCACATCAGTCAGGACAGGCTCAACCCGGACCCGGATAGCCAGGTCCGCAGGCAGAGGAAGGCCAGTTGTCGTTAGCTCATCCCCTGCCTGAAAACGGGTCTGGACGTAGGCATCCCTGCTGGTACAAGATGATGCAGGGACAGGATCAGGGACAGGATTGCACACAGGCACCTCTGCGGCGGCCTGTGCTGCCTCCTGTCCCTGGTCCTGCACTGCACCACTGGGATCCCCACCTCCAGACCCCGTCTCTGTTGCTTGCACGGCCTCCTCCTCCACCAAACCCCCCACCAACCTGGATGACTCCGTGCCATCTTCCCCCGTTGGGCCCTGTGGGGTCCCAGCAGCCCCTTCTGCTGCCGAGGAGTCCAACTCAAACCTCTGCCTCTTGGACCTCCCCCCGGCAGCTGCGGCCTGGGACATGGCACCGGACGCCTCACTCGCCGACGAGATGACAACATGGGAGGGGAGCCAGGCCTTGCATCTCCGGCTGGCGGTGGGATCCCCGCCGCTGTGCTCCACAGCACCTTCTCCGCCCTCTTCATCAGTTGACGCTGCAGACAGGGAGAAATAAAACACAGGCATCAGGGCACTGTACAATGGACACATACACACATGACAGTTGTACATGAGTGGCATTGGCAAACCTCAGACATGCCATCACAATCCCCAACACACATGTCATTTCAACTCGCACACATGAGCCATACCACAGCCATATCGCAACTGTCAGCACCATCCATACACATACAACAGCATGAGCAGGCAAAGCTGAGCCAGACATCACATGCAACACAGGAAGTGCACTACACATGTACACACACCACCACACTTGCATGCATGTGTACACCTCTGCCAAGTGTCGCAGTGTTCAGATGGGCATCCATGTCACATCTGCCAATCAGACTTCCACATCCCGCTGTCACATGCATCCATGTTGCATCACTGTTGCACCCTTGTCAAATACACACAAATGCACATGTACACAGTGCTGATACATGCAGCTGAAAACAACATACATGCGTGACACCACGAACATGTCTACTTACATACACATCCAAACATGTGTGCCCACACAACTGCATTTAGCATGCAAGCCTACACACACAAGCACCATCCATGTCTCACACATTACAGCCCTCTCATGTGTTAGCCTCACGGCCCTGTACACCCCCACCCATACTCGACCCCATACAAACAGATGTGCAACCTGCACACTACTGAAACATCACCACACACATAGCTCACAATCATGATGCATGTACACTTACCCTCGACTCCAGACGGGTCTGCCTCTCAAGGACCTGGACGTGGAGCGCTGGGGATATGCATTCCAGGACCCTCATCTGATCTTCCGACAAGTGGCCCCGGCACACCTTAGCATCCGCTGCCTTCAAGAGGCGCCGGGCCTTGTTCAGGGTCCTGGACCTGAAGTCCTCCCAGCGCTTCTTGACATGTTGTAAGTTGCGGACTGCCACCCCCTCCGCGTTGATGCTAGTCACGATGTCAGTCCAGATCCAAGTCCGTCCTTCCTTGTCGGCGCGGGAACTTCTGAAGAGGGCATCATACTTCCCCAGGAATTGCTCCACCAGGACACCAACTTCCCTGGCACTGAAGCTGGTGCCCCTCTGCCTCTCTGGCCAGGGGTTGTCAGTGGTGCCAGATGTTGCAGTGCCCGACATGACAACCCCAGAGGCAGGAGTGGGTGGGTAACAGGGACCTGGGGCTGGGCTGTGGAGCGATGGAATCCCAGTCGGGAGTCTTCGGTTCCAGCAGGGGTGGTCACAGCAACAGCACCCCTGGCTGGTGTGCAGGCAGCAAATGGCAGGGCACATGGGCAGCAGGCAGTCAGGCAGCAGCAGATGGCAGGTGGGAGCGTGCTCGGGGCTCTGGGGGGCAGTAATTCAGCCTTCTGGGCAGGAGCGTGGTCTTCCGTGTTCTTACGCGTGGCCAGCTTGATACGGAGTGATTTGGCACGTGAAAATTCTGCATGTCAGCGTGTAATTCGAGGAAAGGCCCTTAGCGCATAAGCGCATCTGCACGCATACGCAATTTCATTGGACAGAAGGCCCCTCAAGCGCAAGCGCCCCTGTGACGTGACGCGCACAGGCGTGCATGGGCATTTCAGCGCGCGTGAAAAACTGCACGTCTGCGTGTAATGTGAGGAAAGGGCCCATGCGCGTAAGTGACGTGACGCGCGCGTGCTTTTTCCTCAGCAGGGGTTAAAGGTGACCGGGCCCAGCAGTTCGCTGTACGTGCCTTTCGTGGAGACCGACGTGTGTTGCTGCTTCCTGTTGTTTCGCGCGCCATCACAACTTCACAGTTATCAAGGACATATCTCTTCTTTTGGCGGGGGTATTGGCTACGCGTGTTTTTCTGCATCGTGCTAGTCAGACGGTGAGTCGCACACGCTCTTTTTCCCACTGCGGGTGCCCCTGTGTATCGCACCCATTTTCGATGTCATAGTAGCCTGCGTGTCCCATGCATATGCGTTATTCGTGTTACTGGTTGCCACCGCGTACTGCGGGAGGTTGAATCCACGCACATAGGCTGCAGGTTTGCGTGCACGGTTTTACTGCAGTTTTGGGGTGCCTGAGCATTGCGTGACCCGTCACTACATCACCGGGGCCACATACAGCCTTGCAGGTGCAGGGGGGCTGTTAACATCTTGCTTCCCACCCCCTTCACCCCAATTGCCCAGGTTAATTGGGGTGTACACCTCCCATTGGCACCACTCCATCTGTGCCGGCACTACTACATCTGTGCCATGGTTGGGAGGCCACCAAAGGTGAGGGGCGCCTCAGCTGGGCGTACTCCTCATGGCGGGCGTGGTCGGGGACGTGGCCATGGTGACCAGGGAGTAGGGGGACTCCAGGGTGTCCAGGACGGCCACAGAGGGGGAAGAGTAAGGGGTGCGCCACTTGAGCACAATGTTGTGCCATGTGTCGGTGCAGTCATGCCACCACCCCCTGTGGTTCCGGGGGATGCAGCTTCTGCTTCTGGCACTGGCGCCCGTGTGACCCGGCAGTCCGTTCCATCGACTGCCATGGGCCCAAGGGTAGTGGTAGCTGCAGGTGCAGCTGTGGACACCGCCACCCAGGCTCGGGGTCTGCCAGCGCAGGCTGCATTGGCGCTTGAGGAGCCCTTGGTAGATCTCCAACAGGCCAGGGGGGAAACCATAGGGGCAGGCCGGGCTGCCCAGACCAAGACATGTGTCCCTGGGGCAGTCATGTCATCTGCTGCTCCGAACAGCCGGGTATTGGCAAGTGCAGGGGCAGATGCACCCAACAGCACCCCGGTTGTGAGTCTGCCAACCAGGACCGTTGCGGTCAATGACCCTGCCACAGCTGATGTTGCTGCGCAGGGTCCATTAGAGGGCACCCAGCTTCCACTGACTCAAGTCAGGCCTTTGGTCATCCCTCCACCTGCCACTCCCTTGGCTCAATCCACCAAACCCACTGGCCATACTGGTCAGGGCGGCATTAGCCAGCCAGGGTCTGTGCCACAGTCCAAGAGGAGGAAGGTTGCACCTGCAGCACAGGCTGGGACCCCACACACAGCCACAACCTCCTGCACGTCGAGGAAGAAGCCTTTCTGTAAGCAGGAACTGGACTTCCTCGTGGACTACGTGCGGGGCCACAGCCGTGGCATGCTAGTGGGTGCCAATAGTCAGACTACGGCTGCCCAACGTGACACCCACTGGAAGCATGTTGCAGAACATGTCAGTTCATTCGGCCATGAGGTGCGCACGGCGCAAGAGTGCAAAAAGCGTTGGAATGACATCAAACGCAGCACTAAGGCTAAGCGTGCCTCTAATTACAACTTGACTCTGGCGACTGGCGGTGAGCCTGCACCAGAGGATGAAGAGCTCACTCCGCATGAGGCACTCGTTGCGGAGTTCATACCACCTGAATTGGTCGAAGGAGTGGGAGAGATGCTGGACTTTGATGCCCAGTCCAGTGAGTGTTGATGCGTGTTTGTTGAGGACGTGTGTGTTTCAGTTGTGGGATGTGTTGTGCATGATTGCCGCTACATGTGACGTGTACATGTTTCTGATGTGTAAGTAATGCAATGCTTCCGTCATGCATGTCTCCTCTGCCTGCATGCGGGGACTCCATGTAGGCATGCTCCCTTGCCCCTCTTCCGCCACTCTGCACCCCAGTTCCACCTTTACACTGGTGTTCTTCAATCTTGCCATTGTGTACTTTCTTGTTCATGCGTCCTGTGTAGATGCTCACTTCCAGCGTAGAATCTCCCAAACATATACCGTGTGGTACAGCCTGAGTACTTGATGCAGGGTATCTCACTTGTACTGTGCAGAGATCAGATGTCCCGCAGGGACATGAGTGCCAATTCATGCTCCATGTCCATTGCACGCATGCCCCTATGTGTCCTTGACTGGATGATCACTGTAATACAAGTCCTTGGTTACATACATTGCCTGCCATCTCATCTGCCTTCCTATGTCAACTGTGGCTCAGTCCTGCGTTGCACACATGTTTAGGGTCTGACAATCTGTGTGGCTCACAGGCCTCAGCCTGTTCAATGGCCAATGACCCTGTCCAACTGTTGTTGTGTCTTCTTCACACACGGGCGGAATCCAGAGTTTTCATCATGTGTCCTGCTTACTGTCCCAGCATCATTTGCAGTGTTGTCACTTGAATCACTTTAAGCTGTTGATGCCAGTCAACACTGCCTGTCAATACACAGGTGCATGGTCAGCCTTTTGATACCATGCTAGGCATCCCTGCTTTGGTACTGGGGTGGAGGGGTGCTTGGCTTCTAGATATGGTACACATTGAATGCACAATGCACGTGATGTCTGAATTTGACATTGCACTGCCTTCACATTTCCTGGCACACACCATGGAGTCCTTGCACATGTAGGTAGTGCGTGGCGTACACATTTTCTGCACTGCATAGACCCACTTCCATGGAAACTGACACCTTTCAACAGGTCTGATCACAGAAGCAATTCAAAGTTGACCCAGCATGCATGCCATGTTATATGTTGTGTGTCACATGACTGCCTGATGCGTTTGCTGTCGGTATGTGTGTGTGCTGTGGTCTTCTGACATGTGTAGTGACCTTTTTTCTCTCTATTTTTCAGGTGATGACGCAATGGAGGCGGAGGATGGTGTTGTCATGCCAGACACAGGGTTGTTACCACTACATCAACCCGGCACTAGTGGGGGTCGTGGGGTGGTAGGCCATGAAAACCCCCAAGTGCTACAGTCCATCTTGTCTCTGGCTGCCTATGAGTCCAGCCTTGATGACGACTCTGACGTCCATGTTGAGTTGGATGAGCATCAAGTCCATGTGTCAGGGGTGAGTGATTCTGATGTGGGCACTCCTATGTCTGCGACACCTGCACTGAGGGATCAGACAGTCTTGGTTCCTCCGCCCGTGGTGGATCGGGACGCAGGGTCACCCTCCACACCAGTCACTGATGTGCCTGGGACATCACGTCGACGGGGGCATGTAGTCGTGCAGCCGCAGGCGGTGCCAACACAGCGAGGACCCCCGGTCCTTGGGTCCCGCAGGGGTCAAGCCCGGCAACGCGGTCAACGCGCGCAACCGCAGTATACTGAGTGGGAGCAAGACATGACTGCCAATTCAGAACGGCAGGAGGCAGCGATGGAGAACATCGCTGAGAGCATGGAGCATGTGGCCCGATCTGTGCTCCCCCCTGCTAGGCAGGTGCTTCTCCAGCAGCAGACGGCACGTCCACGGCCCGCTCGCTCAGGCTGGGCATGGTGGCCTCAGACAGGGCACGCCAGGCTGAAATGTCGTCTCTGCGTCAAGCAATTGCTGCTCACACAGAGGCGCACATGGATGCCCTGAGGGAGGAGTATGCTTCCCACAGATCCACTCTGGGTGTACTTATGATGTCCCAGAGGCAGCAGGCAGAGGAGAGGTTTGCACAGCTTGAGCGTACCATCTCGGCTGAGCTACAGGCTTTCCGGGAGGGGCAGCGGTTGTCCAGCCAGGCCTTGCAGGAGGAACTCCGTGTTACACGTGCTACCTTGCAAGAGGAAGCACGTGTATCACGTGAGGTTCTGCATGCAGACCTACGTCACATCGCCACACAGACCAAGGCTCACCCGTCCGGCAGACTTGCTGCCAACGAGGGGCAAGCTGTGGCTAGGCGTGGCCAGGCTACTGTGCCACGTCCTCCTTTCCAGGATGAGCCAGACTCGGACGACCATCTATCTCCCACATAGGTCGGGCTGTGCAGGCGTTGAGCCCATGGAGGTTTTTTTTTTTGGCTCAGCATCATCGCATGTGGATGTTGAGCAGCACCCTGTACCTCCCTCCTCCTGGGTGCCTCCCCTCCCCCCCGGGTCGTATGTGGCCATTTTTGATTTTTCTTTTAGTTTAGTTAGTTAAGTTTCTGTTTGATAGTTAGTTTAATTAGGTAATGTAGGTTTTCCATAGTTAGTGTAATTAGTTAATATAGTTTAAAATTGCTTGTCTATTGTGCTTTCATGTGACGGTGCGGTGCTTTGTGGCTTTTGAAGGCATCCACTGTCTGTTCCAGCTGGGCCCTTCAGGCTTGTCTTGTGTATGTGTTTGCTGCTTGGGGTCCTTGACTCACATATGCCACTCCTGCCTCCCTTATCCATGGGCTCGCAAGGATGGTTCGGTGTCACAAACTTGTACACAAGGGCTTGTGGACTTTGGTGTTATTGTCCACTGTTAAGCTTTTGCTTAACAGTGGACAATTTCATGAGGTATTTCATGATTAATGTATACATTAATTTCTATGCATTGTGTAGTATGTTTCTTATCTTTACTGTACACGTGCTTGTTGCAATTCATGCTGTAGTGTCAGGAATCGAGGGTGGAAGCTGTGGGATCGATGGACGCTCTAGTCCTCACCCAACATGGCTGCCTCCACTATAAATCTAGGCCCTGCCTCCAGCTCGGCGCGTTGTATCTGTGTATTGCTTACACTTCTACCAGCGCTCAGAGTAGCTCGTAACTTTCTTCCAAGTATCCTCCTCGCTCTCGTTTTCGGCGTGAGCTTGTTATTTTCTCCTGTGTCCCTCTCCCCTTTCTGTCCGCTCTGTGTTCTAGTTCTATGTGGTTTTTCGTAACCGACTATCTGTGTTCTGCCTTTCTCCCTTGAGAACCCTTTTCGGGCTCCGCTTCTTGCTTACCTTCCTGTTTACTTTTTCTCCGCTTGCGAATCCCTTCGCACTCAGCTCCTCGCTCTGCCTTTCTGATTCCATTTTCTCCGCTCGCGATCCCTTTCGCGTTACGCTTCTTGCTTACCATCCTGTTTACTTTTTCTCTGCTTGCGAATCCCTTAGCACTCAGCTCCTCGCTCTGCCTTTCTGATTCCTTTTTCTCCGCTCGCGATCCTTTTCGCATTCCGCTTCTTGCTTACCTTCCTGTTTACTTTTTCTCCGCTTGCGAATCCCTTCGCACTCAGCTCCTCGCTCTGCCTTTCTGATTCCTTTTTCTCCGCTCGCGATCCCTTTCGCGTTCCGCTTCTTGCTTACCATCCTGTTTACTTTTTCTCCGCTTGCGAATCCCTTCGCACTCAGCTCCTCGCTCTGCCTTTCTGATTCCTTTTTCTCCGCTCGCTATCCCTTTCGCGTTCAGCTTCTTGCTTACCTTACTTTTTCTCCGCTTGCTAATCCCTCCGCACTCTGTTCTTCGCTCTGCCTTCCTGTACATTATACTGCTTGCGGCTCCTGTCTGCTTCGGTGTCCGAAGCATCTGACACTCCCGGCATTCTGCAGTGTTCTGACTTTGGAGAAAGCTCTAGCTTATCATTCCTGAATCTTCATAATCTCAGCCTGGGAGAACCTGCCTTATACCTGGCCTTAGGAACCACTCCTCACCTTGCCTGCAGATCTTCATTCAAGGGTTTTTTCTGCCGTTCCGGCTTTTTCCCTTGGGCACCGAGGCTGGCCCACTGGGAGCCCCCCACGGCAGGTTTCCACTTCTGCCACGGTGGCCTCCGGAGGGGCCAGACCTTACTTGCACGATAAGAAGGTTAGAACACCTAAGGATCTTATCTCTACCAAGAAGAAGGAACGTCCCCGAATCCGGACTACGGTAAAGGACTCAATATCAGAAGATTCAGATGAGGAGAAGGGGGAGGTGGAGCCGAAGTCTGACAGCATACAACGCCCAACTACAAACATGGCATCTTTGGAACAATACCAGGAACTAGTAGCAGCTATACAGAACATGACAGCTGAAGTACAATCCCTAAGGGCTGAAAACATAGTCCTTCGCCAACAAGTAGTGTTGCGTCGAGATGACCACGGAGACCTACCCACGATGCCTCTCTCATTCGGCAAGAATGATGGTCATCCAGGAGGTCTCAAGGATTTCCTGGACGCCTGTAAAGTATACTTCACATTCAGGCCTCATGCATATGAGTCTAGCCGTGCCAAGGTCGGATTCATAATTGCCAATCTCTCTGGGAATGCCTTATCATGGGCAACTCCACTGGTCTCCAATGATGATCCTTCCCTAAATGTCTACGATCAGTTTGTGACAGCCTTTAAGGATAGATTTGATAGACCTGAGATTCTATACTCCTCATTAGAAGCCATGCTTGATGTCCGTCAAGGAAATACAGACGTGCAAACATATATCTCACGCTTCCTCAGACTGGCTGCAAAGGCGGACTGGCCGGACTCGGCTCAACAGACGATCTTCAGAAGAGGACTTCAGGACGAGATCAATGATGAGCTTGCGAGGATAGCCAGCCCACAGTCATTTCGTGCCTTGATGACCTTGTCCCTCCAGATCGAGTTCAGGCTGCATGAACGCAGACAAGAAAGGAGACGTCCACGGTGAACCTCACAGACGATAGGCCTGCCCTCCCAGACTCCAATTCAGAGACCGATATCATCCACCGAAGAGTCAATGCAGATAGGAGCAGCTCGTGGACCTCTGACTCCTGAAGAAAGGAGACGGCGCCGAGAGGCGGGATTGTGCATGTATTGTGGATCCTCTAAACACCTGCTGAGAAACTGTCCAGAAGTTCCTCCTAGGAAGAAGGAAAACTTCCACCCCCGGACTGTTGCAAGGGAAGTCTCGGGGGACCTGCCAGTTACCCTTGCAACCACTCAAGAACCCTTGAAGAGGGCGAAGACAGTAGTTTAATGGTTTTCAAGGTCCACGTGAAGTTATCTGAAGCGACATCAGTTGAGGTATTGGCAATGTTGGATTGTGGTGCCGCGGGTAACTTCATGGACATTAATTGGGCTAAGGAGAACCTAGTCTCTACCAGACCCAAGCCCAGACCCATACCTGTTGAGGGTGTGGATGGTGTACCTCTTTCTTCGGGTCCTATCCTGTGGGAGTCGATTCCATTGCAGATTAGAGTAGGCAATCACCAAGAACTCCTAGTATTTGACCAGATACGTGCAGCTCATTTTCCTTTAGTTCTGGGAATACCTTGGTTGAGGAGACATAATCCTCTTATCGATTGGTCTGCCAACAAGGTGTGCTTCGACTCCCAATTCTGCAAATCAAACTGTCTGAATACTACTGCGGCTATGGTGGTGACTGGAGAAAGTTCCGAAGCTCCCGGCTCCTTAATTGTAGCAACAGTTCCGCCCCAATACCATGAATACACCGAAGTCTTTCTGGATACTCTACCTAAGCAGCTACCCCCACACTGGGCAGAGGACTGCTCCATCGACCTGGTGCCTGATTCTATCGTTCCTTTCGGAAGGATGTATCCCCTGTCCGTTCCGGAACGAAGGGCCCTCAGAAAATATCTGGACGCTAATCTACATAACGGGCTTATTCAGGAATCCAAGTCATCCTGCGGTGCATCATTGTTTTTTATCCCCAAGAAGGATTCGGATGAGTTGGCCCATGCATAGACTTCAGAGGACTTAATAAGATCACTATAAGGGATAGGCACCCCATGCCCCTTATACGAGACATCCTGGAGGCGGTTCAAGGGGCTAGGTATTTCACCAAGCTAGATCTAAGAGGGGCCTATCGCCTCCTTAGGATCAAGGAGGGGGACGAATGGAAGACCGCCTTTCGCACTCTGTTCGGCTTGTACGAGTATAGAGTCATGCCGTTCAGTCTTGTCAATGCTCCGGCAGTTTTCCAGAGGTATATGGACAAGGTGTTTGCTGACTTGTTATACCTATCCGTGGTGGTCTACCTAGACGATATCCTCGTCTACTCCAAATCTCTTGATGAACACAGAGCACAGGTGAAGAAGGTGTTGAGAAGACTCCTTATCCATCGGTTGTTGGTCAAGCCAGAAAAATGTCAGTTTGAAGCCACTTCTGTGTCCTACCTTGGGTTCATCCTTTCTCATGAAGGGATCGAAGTGGACCCAAGAAAGGTTAAGGCCATTCACAATTGGAAGGAACCCGGAAACATAAAGGAGCTACAGAGTTTTCTGGGTTTAGCTAATTTTTATCGGCGTTTCATCCCCAACTTCTCACAAACTGTGCTCCCCTTGACCTCTCTACTTAAGAAGGGAGTACGGTTTTCTTTTGAAGGAGAACCTCAGAAGGCTTTCCAACTCCTTAAAGAAAGATTCTCCACGGCTCCCATCCTGATCCAACCTGATCAGACAAGACGATTCATCATGGAGACTGACGCCTCCATTGGAGCAGTGGGAGCCATTCTCCTCCAAGAATCGGAGGACGATCTTGAGCATCCTGTAGCTTATTTTTCCAAGACCTTAACATGTAGCGAACGGAACTATTCCGTATTGGAAAGAGAGCTACTAGCCATCAAGCTAGCTTGTCAGGAATGGCGTCATCTCCTCCAGGGAGCTGCTCATAGCTTCTTGATTCGCACCGATCACAGAAATCTCAGGGTACTCCAGCAGATGGAATGCACCAATGCCTGTCATGCCCGATGGGCCTATTTCTTTCTACAGTATGACTTTGTGATAACTTACATTCCTGGGACGGAAAACAAGAAGGCTGATGCCTTATCCCGAAGTAAGGGGGAAGTATCAGGATTATATCAAGGACATGACTTTGTTCTCCCCAAGCTCAGGATTTTGGCTTCCACGACCACTTTTCTCAAGGAGCTTATACCCCTGTATCAGAGTTGCCCAGAGCTCGCGCATACTTCCACCAAAGGGAAGGATGGATTGTATTACCATGAGGAGGCGCTCTATGTTCCCACCAAGAAGCTTCAAAGAATGGTTCTTTCCTGGTGCCATGACTTGCCCTTGACAGGTCATCCTGGCATCAGAAAGACATATGACTTAATAAGTAGGGGTTTCTGGTGGCCAACGGTAAGAAAGGACGTGAGTCAATACGTCTCTACTTGCTCTGTTTGTGCTGCAAATAAGTATCAGACGGGTAGGCCAATAGGGTTGTTGCAACAGCCTCCTCTAGCTAATCGCCCCTGGGAACATATTTCCATGGATTACATTGTGGATCTTCCGGTGTCTTCTAGTATGACTGTAATTATGGTCACTTGTGACTCCTACAGCAAGTTGGCACACTTTTCAGCCTTTCAGCAACTGCCTTCGGTTTCTGAGACAGCTGCCGTCTTCTTCCGTGACGTAGTCCGCCTGCATGGTTTGCCTAGGACTATAGTCTCTGATCGTGGTTCCCAATTCACCTCAAGATTCTGGGCCACTCTCTGTCGGGTTCTGGGAATCCATAGGGCTCTCTCCTCGGGTTATCACCCCCAAAGCCAAACGGAAAGACTCAATGCCAGCTTGGAACAGTACCTTAGGTGCTTCTGTAGTCCACAGCAAGAAAGGTGGTTTGAATTTCTCTCCCAGGCAGAGTTTGCTTATAACAATGCAATTCACACCACCATACAGATGAGTCCGTTCTTTTGTACATACGGTTTCAACCCACACTATCTACCCTGGGTTAACACACAATCGACCAAGGTTCCGGCCTTAGATGAGGCTCTCAGAGATCTGCACGAGGTTCAGGAGACAGCCAAGAAAGCTCATCTAGCCAGCGAGGATGCCCAGAAGAAGTGGGCAGACATGAGCAGACGCTCAAACCCCGACTGGAAGGTGGGACAATTGGTATGGCTGTCAACCAGATTTCTTCCCAGATGGATTCACAAGGGGAAGTTTTCTTCTAGATTTCTAGGACCCTTTCCCATTGTTCAACAGATCAATCCGGTGGCTTTCAAACTTAAACTTCCAGATTCCCTCAAGAGGATTCACCCTGTCTTTCACACTTCTCTTCTCAAGGCCTACAAGGAAGATCCATTTCAGAGGCCTGTTCATAAGGGACGCCCTAAGGTTGATCCTGCCCCGGATGAGTACGAGGTGGCTCGTTTGATCGATTCCAGGTATCGTGAGGGCAGGTTACAGTACCTGGTACATTGGAGGGGCTATCCTAAGGAGGAGAGAACCTGGGAGCCTGACTACCACATACATGCTCCTCATCTTGTGAAAAGGTTCCATCGTTTTCAGCCAGGCAAACCGGGGGGAACCCAAGGAAGAGGGGGTATACTGTCAGGAATCGAGGGTGGAAGCTGTGGGATCAATGGACGCTCTAGTCCTCACCCAACATGGCTGCCTCCACTATAAATCTAGGCCCCGCCTCCAGCTCGGCGCGTTGTATCTGTATATTGCTTACACTTCTACCAGCGCTCAGAGTAGCTCGTAACTTTCTTCCAAGTATCCTCCTCGCTCTCGTTTTCGGCGTGAGCTTGTTATTTTCTCCTGTGTCCCTCTCCCCTTTCTGTCCGCTCTGTGTTCTAGTTCTATGTGGTTTTTCGTAACCGACTATCTGTGTTCTGCCTTTCTCGCTTGCGAACCCTTTTCGGGCTCCGCTTCTTGCTTACCTTCCTGTTTACTTTTTCTCTGCTTGCGAATCCCTTCGCACTCAGCTCCTCACTCTGCCTTTCTGATTCCATTTTCTCCGCTCGCGATCCCTTTCACGTTACGCTTCTTGCTTACCATCCTGTTTACTTTTTCTCCGCTTGCGAATCCCTTCGCACTCAGCTCCTCGCTCTGCCTTTCTGATTCCTTTTTCTCCGCTCGCGATCCTTTTCGCGTTCCGCTTCTTGCTTACCATCCTGTTTACTTTTTCTCCGCTTGCGAATCCCTTCGCACTCAGCTCCTCGCTCTGCCTTTCTGATTCCTTTTTCTCCGCTCGCTATCCCTTTCGCGTTCAGCTTCTTGCTTACCTTACTTTTTCTCCGCTTGCTAATCCCTCCGCACTCTGTTCTTCGCTCTGCCTTCCTGTACATTATACTGCTTGCGGCTCCTATCTGCTTCGGTGTCCGAAGCATCTGACACTCCCGGCATTCTGCAGTGTCCTGACTTTGGAGAAAGCTCTAGCTTATCATTCCTGAATCTTCATAATCTCAGCCTGGGAGAACCTGCCTTATACCTGGCCTTAGGAACCACTCCTCACCTTGCCTGCAGATCTTCATTCAAGGGTTTTTTCTGCCGTTCCGGCTTTTTCCCTTGGGCACCGAGGCTGGCCCACTGGGAGCCCCCCACGGCAGGTTTCCACTTCTGCCACGGTGGCCTCCGGAGGGGCCAGACCTTACTTGCACGATAAGAAGGTTAGAACACCTAAGGATCTTATCTCTACCAAGAAGAAGGAACGTCCCCAAATCTGGACTACGGTAAAGGACTCAATATCAGAAGATTCAGGTGAGGAGAAGGGGGAGGTGGAGCCGAAGTATGACATGTAGATAGTGTTCCACACTTTGGATGTGAAAGACAGACTGATGGTGTGATTTATGCTGTGACTCTCTGACATGGTCAAGTAATGAGATGCCTTAAAGAGACACACACAGATGTCTTTGAAGCATTAATCATGTGTTTCATGCCCTTTCTGCAGGGGGATGAGCCTCCAGAGCACCTTTGCCAGCAGACATGGCCCATTGGACGACGGAATTCTGGACACGTTTGTTGGTGCCCACATGCACATGTGTGCACAAGCAGAGGCACAGGGATTGCAGACCTACATCCTAGAACTGCTGACGTGTTCCAAGGAACTCCAGGCAAGGTGAGCAGCACAGGGGGGCCACAACACAGCAAAGCTTGCACCAGGCGAGTTGCACATGCAGGCTTAGTCACAGCACTGAGGGTGAGCTTGGACGGATATTGGTGTTGAAGCACACAATGCAGCTCAGATGTGTTGGTGGACTGATGGCTGTTGATTGTAAGGTTGTCTGGGACACCTGCAGGGGCAGTGGCACATACCCTTTGGTACACCAAGGTCCATCGAGGCACTTGTATCAACCATGTAGCCTTCCGAGACATGGAAAGGGGCAGCTCACAGGGACATACAGCAAGGGACATACTCGGGTGCAGTGCATTTCATTTCCATGTACTTTATGGTGAATGCATTGCCAACTTTGTTTCGGTCATGGTGGTACTCAACTTGCTCTGAAGTCATGGCTTGCTATATGGGTCTGTCTGCTTACCCAGGGAACATTGCATGTTGTGTGAATTGTGACACATTGGTGTTCCATTTGTCACACACCCACTGGCAGCTGACTTACTGCATTGACTGTGTATGACCCGTCACAGGGGTAATGTTATATATGGGTATGAAGCATCTGCACCAGATTGTCTGTTTGTAGAGTAGTTTGTTGCTATGGGGCATGTTTGGTGGTGTGTTTTTGTGTAATTGGCACCTACAGGTTGTTGACTGTGGCTCTCTTTGCAGCATTGCAGTGCTCCTGTAACCGGACCTGAGAGTGCGGAGGCAGGATGCCAGCACTCAAAACCAGAGCTAAGTGTCTTGTTGTTTTTCTTTCAAACTGCTCTGCATAGGCTTGCTGGGGGGTGCACTAATGCATGGATGTATGTGTGATTCAATTTGGTATGTTTTTCCCCCTAATCACCCAGGATCCTATGCAATTTTGAACCCTGTACCCTCTTCCCGGTGTTCCTGCTTCCCATACCTATCCAAGCAACGTTCCCTAACCCTCTTTCCCCGCTGGGGTTGTGGATGCCTGTGTAAGCCCCGAACTTGCACGCGCCAAAACCCTAGAGGGGGTGGTTGGTTCGTACCACTCCTAAGCCTGGACTACAGAAGGCCATGACAATGATGTCCAAGTTTGTTTGGATTGTGTATGTGTTCATGCAGGTAGTACATTTTCGTGCAGTCCCTACTTTCATATGTCATTCCTCCTCCCCTCTCCTGCCACTCATTCCAGTTATCCAGTATGCCAACACCTGTCCCGACTGCATATCCCTGACCCTCCTTCCCCACCAGGGTCTCAGGGGCCTGTGTGAGTTTGACCTTGCAGGCACCCGGGACACAGTGGGGGTGGTTGTTTCGTGACACTCCTGCGCCTGTACACGGGACCTGTGACAGTACACATCCGTTCATGGTGCATCATCCTATGTTATGTACCACACATGGTTCACATCCTGTTGTGACATTGTTTTACTGTGCTACCTTGGTTGTTGCATCATTGTGGTAGTACTTGGCCTTTGTGAGGTACTGCTACGTCAAGTCATCTACTGGAGGGTGTTCTGGTTTGTTTTTATGCCTTGGATTTTGTGATTTTGGAAATGAGTGTGGATTCTGAGGGTGCAGGCACCTTTTTACACACAAGGTGGGAGATGGTGACGAAGGGTAAAGGTGATCCTGTGGCCAGGTGGAATTGAGGGTTGAAGGCTCCATGACCCAGGTGCAGTTGTTCAGTGGGTCATGGTCATTTGTGAGGGGGGGGTTGTTGTTGATAGTTGCCTTGCCCTGCAGTGTGATGGGAACTCTGACATTGTAATGGTGGTATCCTATGTACATGTTGTGTCTGCTGATCAATGCCTGTTCATGTGTTGTGTTTACCTTTCAGGTGCGAGGAGATAGTTATGGTTTACATGCTGGGGTGTACACATGGTGAATGTTCACATGTGATGTGTAGAGAACACTGATGGTCACTTGATTGCACATCCATATGTTGAGTGCATGTCCTTGCAGACCCACACACTTGCACTCTGATGCACTACATGTACTCCCACCCTTGCATATCCATGTGCACACTGTTTGCCTTCTGGTGCCCGCTGTGTCCCTGCAGCACATGTTCTGTGACCAATTATGGATCCTGTACATGCCTAATTTGCTTTTTGATGTGGTCTGTCGCTTAGATGTAATGCTCAGGGTGTGCATCACACACAATGGCTGTTCACTGTGCTGTGCGCTGACCAGTGTGTTGCAGGAGTAGGGCACAGCACACAGAAGCTGCAGTGTTGATTTTGCAGTGCACAATGTGCATGTAGACAGGCATTCATTGTTATGTTACGTCTACAACTCTTGTAATGCATTTGGAAATGACTTATTTTGGGTGGGAGGTTGTTGGTCTGTCATTTCATCTGATTCCAGGTCAGGCATCATTGTCTGATGCCACTTTACATTTTGGACATGGCAATGTGTACCTTATTGTTACTGTGTTGGTGTATGGGTATTGCTTGCCATGTCATGTTGTGGTTTGGGAGGGTTTGAGTGACATAACAGTGATGGCCATGGCCTGTTTTGCAGGTGTGTGTGATGCACACCGTGCATGTCAGGGTCATCCGCTTCTCAGAGCAACTAGCTGGGGGTAGATCTTTCTCCGCGGCAGGGCCCTCCCTCTGGAACAGCCTTCCTGCCTCACTTGAACTTGAGGGGAACCATCTCCGGTTCGGGAAGCACCTCAAGACCTTCCTCTTTGCTTCTGCTTTCTCTCTGCCTCTCCCTTGCGAAATTCTTCACTGGAACTGCACTGGATCTGCAACTGGGCCACTCTCACTGACCTCGGTCCCTGGCCCAGCCACTCTCCACTTGCACTGCCTCCCTGGCAACCCCTGCACTGCGGTACTGTCTCTCTATCCCTACAGCCCCCCCTTCCCAGCACTTGTCTGCACTTACCTTTGCAGTTGCCACCAGCTGACCTATGTATTTGTTTTTTGGTCTACTTCCCCTGTACTGCACCCCCACCCCTCCTCTTCCCCTTGCACTTTTCCCTTCCCCCTACCCCTGCACTTGCACAATCTAAATGACACCTGGCCTAGTAGTACCGTTGTCTGTCTTCCCTTGTTCCCCCCTCCCTGCCTCATCTCACCTTGAAATACTTGTGTATAGGCCATATCATGTCATGTCATATGTGTGCCTTTTGGTCGCACAGGAGAGCTTGTGTTTAAGTAGCTAGGGATGCAGACAATGTGGCACTTCCATGGCAACTATCTCAGGGTGGTAGGGTTGTGACAGTTGACTGTCTCTTTATCATCATCGATTGTCACCTGGTATGTGCCAGGCCTGTGTGGACTCCGCAGGGGTGGGAGTTTAGGTGGAAAATGTGGCCACAAGCTGGGTCCGGGCTTCCTCGCCACGTGCCCTGTCCCCTCCCATGGGCAGCACCTGTGCCTGTGGTTGGTGATGTGGGGGCACCACCATGTCCACCGGGACACCCTGCCGTGTTGCAGCATTGTGCAGGGCACATGCTGCCACAATGATCCTGCACACTACTGGTGGTGCATAGAGTAGCTGCCCGCCAGAGCGGTCAAGGGAGCGGAAACGTGACTTGAGCACTCCGAATGTGCGCTCCACTATGGCCCTGGTTGCAATATGGGCGGCATTGTATCTGACCTGGGGTGGTGTGGTGGGGTTCCAGATTGGCGTCATCATGTGGTTGCTCAGAGGGTAGGCACTGTCCCCTGGGGAGGTGATAATAGTTGAGATTATTAGGGTTTGGGTATTTGTCTGTGTGTGACTTGCATGCATGTGCAAGGGCATTTGTACTCACCTAGGAGCCATGTGTCGCCATGCTGCCCAGCTTCCAGGGCCCGGCTCAGGGCGGACATTCTGTATATGAAACTGTCATGGGTGGAGCCAGGGTAGTTTGCCTAGACAGAGGTGATGATTCCCTTTGCATCGCATACCACCTGTACATTGATGGAATGCCAGTGCTTGCGGTTTCGGTAGATGTGCTCAGTGGCCCTAGGTGGACGTAGGGCCACATGGGTGCAATCTATGGCACCGAGCACTTTGGGGAAGTGTGCCACCCTGAAAAAATCCAGGACAACGGCCTGCCTTTCTGCGGTTGTTTCCGGGCATGTATATGTGCCTGCGGACTGAGGGGCGCGCTGTCATGATTGCCAAGACCTGGTGTAGGCTGCGTGACTGCGTGGCCTGTGAGACCCCCCCCCACTATGGCAGTAGTCCGCTGAAATGACCCAGTGGCCAAAAAATGCAGGACATTGAGCAGCTTCTCCAAGGGGCTCAATGCTTGGGTCAAAGGGTGGTGGATGTAAGGTCATCTTCCCACTCCCTGACCAGGTATAGGATGATGTGGGGTGGAAACCTATACCTGCCATAGACCTGGTCGTCAGGCATCCCAAAAAGGCTTGTCCGTGGTGCGAAAATGCGTGCCCTGGCTATTCTCCTCCTCCTGCGGTGTCCCACGATCAGTGCTGCGACAAATAGGGCATTCATCGTAGCTGTATATACGTGTTTGTTGTTTGCACGCACTTTTATACTATGCGCTGGGACGCTTCCGCCTGCCTTCGTGTGGCGGACGCGTTGACGCCTGTGTGCGTCTTTTGCCGTGCGTGGGTTTCCCGTATTCGGTTCCATAAATACAGGTTGTTCGCGTGCGTGTGGGCGTTCCGTGTAGTTCCCTGCAGTACTTCCCCAGTTACGCCTTCTTTTTCATGCGTTATTCCCCATTCCGCGTGTTACGCCCACTGTACCGCCCACTTTGGTTGTGTGCGCCGCGCTATGTGCGCTTTTGCTGTGCGCGTAGCGCACGCCGTGTATGCCTGCATGCGCCATGGCTGGATTGGGCGCACGGACAGCGGGAAACACGCGCAGCGTCTTCCTTGAAACGCACACGTGCGTGTGTGCTGCGTTTCTGCGCTTGCGCTACCTTGCGCCTGCTTGCGATGGATTTTCGGCGCACGTTTGTTCCATGAATCGGCCCCTCAATGTTCTGGCCTCTTACTTGCATTAGTCTCCTTCATCTCAAGTAAGAACAACTATTCTACGTCTTCGTTTCAATCTGTTCCCTACGCGTGACATTTTGGTCAGAAGAAGACGCTTGCCTTCGACTGAAAATTATTGCTCCTTCTTTCAAAATGTGGCTGTTAGGGAAACTCTTAAACATATCATAGTTGAATGCCCGGCAGTGGAGGTCCAGAGAAAGAAATATGTTGAGTCACATATGTCCTACATTAGTGCGATACCTGCTGACACTCGATGGTCAGTATTGCTTTCAACTAGCTCAATTAGCATTCAGATTTCCATTCATAATTTTCTGGCTGTGCTTAAATTGAATGTGAATTTTGTCTCTTGTTTGATGTTTGGGATCGGAATTATAAGACTTTCCTGGGTTTATTAACTACTGGATAATCCTTTTGGAATTTCAACCCTGAACTGAATTATCCTTTTGTTCATTTACCAATTGCGTGGTATTCTAATTGTTCTAATTGTTTTTTTGGTTTGAGTTCTTGTTCCTGGAGGAGGCGGACCAGTCCGCGCCACGTGACTGATCACTAATATTATATTTATATAATATTCATATAGCACGCCGGGCCCAAAGGCATCTGGGTGCATATCTTAATAAGCAAAGTTACAATTACATACATAGTAAAACAATAGATGCCTCTACCATCTTACAGTAAACATGAAGGTAGAGCTATGGTATGTCCAGAATATATACACTGTAAAATATAGAAAGCATATACAGGCAAGAGGGATATACAAAAACAGTATGCTTATGCTTAAACATCGGTTTCTGTGATGTGCTAGATGTCTCTTGAATAGGTACAAACTCGTGGTATAGTCCTTCTGTTTAGAGCACACAGGCGTAGCATTATTACTATGAACTTGTAAAGCTAGAAGCAAATTCTGTAGCTGTTTAGTGTTACAGATAAGTCAATTGTGACCATTGCTAACCAGCACTTCTCCCTTATATTTACACTGATTATTCGCAGGAACCAGAGTGGGCCACAACCATGTAACCAAAAGTTTTTCGTAGTCATTTTTGCTTTGAGTGTGAACTGAAAACCTCTTTATATATGAAAATAGTTTGCAATCGGGATAAATATAATGAATGATGGATTGTTGCTGATCATAATACCAAGTGGACTTAGCTGGAAGATCTCCCTCAATGGCTCCATTGAGCATAACCATTTGTCGGTTATGCATTAAACTGTTCCATTTTTGTGCTCGAAGTGAATGATTTTCTTTGCAGTCATGTAAGCTATGCAAGTTTAAATCACCTGCGAGAATGATGCAGTGACCTCTTTATCCATGGCAAAGAGATCAAATACAGTAACCATGTTGGTTAAAAAAAAGTCATCAGTAATGCTCATGTGATTCTAATACAAATCTATGACCACAATGCAATGATGCTGAAAGCTTATCCTCACCAATTGTATGTAACTGTTCAGCAGAATCCATTCATTCAAATACAAACCCATTGAATTTCTCGTGGCCACAAGCAGGCCGGCAAGAGGACAGCCTTTAGAATTAAAAATAGCTGGATTATTAAGAATAGTGTAATCATCCCAAACTAGACTCTTCTTCTATATACTACTCTGTTATTACTGGCAAGGATGCTACTAATCTCATTAAACAGATGTCAGTGGCCACGAGTATTCAATGAAAGTAACGTCAAAGATATATGAAAAGGTTCAAATATTGGTCAGAGATTCGATGAATATCATCTTTGTTTTTGGGCGTGAAAATGGGGTCACTATTTCGTGTTAGCTTTGTCTGTAAAGATACAGCAGAATATACTCTATTAAGCCTCTTTTTTTAACCGATATCTGAGTCCGAAAATTGACATATAGGTCTTTTCATATTTTGAACTGAATTATATTGTTGAAATGACTCATAAATGAGAGTAAATCCTAAATCAGAGATTGCTGAACGGGATTGCCATATCAAATTCAATATGGCTCCCAATCGTATCCATAACCTAACATAGGATAAGTCTGTATCATGTAAAAATTCCACTTGATCTATGCCGCTGGTCGATATATCTTCAAGTGTCGGTATGTCTGACATTTTTTTCAGAACTGATGATCAATTCAGGTCATATTTTTCTGGATTATCTACTCAGCAATTTAAGATCACTATATGGTAATGTAATTGGAAGAATGACATGATTTAACTTTTTTAGTAGAGGTTTAAAAGTTTGCATGTTGGACTTTAGATTGCTGACTTTGATGAGTTTTAAGAGGCACGGTCATACATTCTGCCTGTGCATGTAACATCCTCTCACCAGAACCTGTGATAAGAGAGCATTGTACAACCTTCTCTATATCTGTCAATCTTGCTTCCAGATATTTTACAATTGACTCTGATGTCTGATCAACATTAGCTAACAAGCGTACATTTTAATTTTTTTGTTCTGCATTTACCTGAACAGGTAACTTTTGTAATTCAATAGCTCCTATCAATTCATTGAGCGGCTCATACACCATCAATTGCCAATTGCAAGGGTGCTTTCACCTTGATATTCTGCTTAGCTATTTGTTTGTACATAGAGGTGATTGCTTCACTTGCGATTTGCTTTTGCTGTGATGGTCTCGTGAGATGTGTTATAAATTGCTTTGAACCAATTGTACAATTTACTTTTTCTTATCCACATGTTTTGTGGGAACTTTTGAAAATATTCAAATTCGGCCATTGATTGCGCCTAACATGACGGTGGTGCTGTAACTGGGCCATCACCCCCCATAGATTTAATGATAGTCTCATCTAATATCACAGAATCATCCACTGGTAATATTTTACCAGCCTCATCTATATGGGGATGTGACATTATGTAATTCGGCTGCAATAATTTTTTAAACATTGCATCATCATCAGGAAGCACCAACGCATCTGTTGGTACTTCCTTGACCACCAAGCTCACTTTGTTATTCTGGAATATATTTCCTTCCAACAGTAACTGTTTGGTATCTCTTTGCTCAGTGAAAATGTGTTCTAATTATACTGATTGTATGCACTGTTTTTGTTCTAACGATTCATAGAGTTTATGCATAGTTGTTAAAGCCAAATTCATTGAAGTCAATGTAGTATACAACAAAGCATTATTGACAAGAGAGCATGGCAAAGATTCATCCTTCTCCATCACTTTTTTAGGTGACCATTGTGAATATACAATAGAGAGAGGTGATGAGTTTGCCGAAGCCATTGCAAACAAAATTGGAGATTGGGAAAGGGGAATGGGCCTAGACCCTTCACTCATTCTCCCACCACTCCCAAGTTAGCCAATTTCAGTTATTAAGCCAGAAATGTTACGTATATTATGACATAATTCAGCATGATTAGAGTCTGCATTCGGTAAATTGGTGAATGTGAATATGTCTTGTTGCCTACAACTATGAACAAGTACATTTCCATTCGCCATATTAGTTAATTGGTAAGAATTATAGCTCGGAGGGAGCATTTGAATTAATGAATACGCTCTTTCCTTCACTTTAGCCGATGAGTCATTTGTAGGAAGCAAAGACTGCTCAATTAATTTCAGCGTCTCAAGCTTAGAAGGCATATTTGTTGTCAAAGTATAAAGTTTCACACATGCATTTTTACGCATAGAAAACAGCAGTAATAACTCTGACAATTCTGGGCAACACACTGGTTATAAGACTTGAGTTGCCTATAAGACCCAATCCCCACAATATTTGATAATAAGAAGAGCCGCCTGCCCATTCTGCCAAGCTCTGAACAACCTCAGAACAGCTCTTGCAACAGGGCTTTTACACACAGGCACGCGCGCACGGGTGTGAGCACCAATCCTTAAGAGGAATTGTGGGTAAGTGGGCGGGTGCTGATCAACTTGGAAAATTATTTTCGAAATCCACCCCATGTCCGTTGAAATACGGCAATTTAACCTGGGAAAAAAAACGTACTGCTCTTGTATCCAGGAGCAGAAGAAAACGCTTGTCAGCAGCAGAAGAAAACGCCAAAGCCCAGCCACAGACCAGCCTCAGAAAAGCCTTTGCTTTTGTTTGTTTGTTAATTTTATTATATAGCGCTCCAGACCCGGGAGTAAAAGGGCGCTTAAGGTTACAAGGCAAAGTAAATAAAAATTGCAATGATACATTTGTAGACTTATGTACAGTATATACAGTCAGAGGTAATTAGACGTACAGTTGTGGCATTTATGCATGTACAATATATACAGTGGGCTAAATCAAGCTAAGGTTGTTTTTTTTTCAGTAACCATCCAGTGGCAAGTTTCCTAAATAGTTGGAAGGATTTGGTCAGTTTGATATTCAGAGGCAGGGTGTTCCAGAGTTGAGAGGCGAGGACCGTGAAACTCGAGCCGCCGGCACATTTAGAAGTGAATTTGGGCACTGTGAGGCATAGCGTGTTAGAGGATCTGGTAATTCTGCTGGCTGGCTTCATGGTGAATTTGCTCGTGAGGTAGGGAGGGGCTAGGTGGTTTAAGGCTTTGTAGGTAAGGCACAGGATTTTTAAGTCAATTTTTTGTTGAATGGAGAGCCATTTGCATGAGATTCTAGTGGCAGAGATGTGTTTGCGCCTAGAAATGTTTAGTGCTGCTCGTAGCGCATTGTTTTGGAGAATCTATAGTTTATTGATGATACGTAGGTAAAGGCTGTTGCAATAGTCTAACTTGGATTGTATGAGAGCCCTAGCCAGCGTGAGGCAGCTACTGGTGGATTAAAACGTTCTGCAGGCTCTAATTAGGTTCCCAGTGTAGGCGGTGGCTGGAGCGGTCGTGTTTACTTGTTTAGTGAGGTTGATATTGGCGTCAAGATAAAAGCCAAGAGTTTTCACATTTTTAACGATGGGGATAGTGTTGCCATCGATGATGATGTTGGTGTAGTCCGGGCTAAGTTTCTGTTAGTTATTGGGTGATTCGACAAGGAGAGGTTCGGTCTTCTCATCATTCAAGCATAGGCCATGTGTGAGGCCATAAGAGAGGCCATAAGAGAGGCTTTGTAAAAATGTTGTAGAGGGTGGGGGAAACACAGGATCCTTGTGGGACGCCGCAGGTGATAGGGATAGGGTCTTCTGCTGCCGCGGATGAAGAAACCCTCATGGTTCTTTTGGCCAAGAAGGACTGTATCCACATGACAGCAGAGGGGGAGAAGTGGGCAGTGGAAGAGAGGTGGTTGCAGAGTATTTTGTGGTCGACCAAGTCGAAGGCTGCTGAGCGGTCTAGTAGGAGTAGGATGGCAGCCTTTGTCTTTAATGTCATCAATCTGACTTTTGAGGTCAACAAGGGCGGTTTCTGTTCCATGTTGAGGTCGAAAGCCAGATTGACGCAAACCTAACAGTTGGTTGGTCTCTAAGTAATCCTGAATTTGCAGGTAGGCAACTCTATCAAGGATTTTTAGCAAGAATGGACCGTAGTGATATGTCTGTAATTAGTGGGAATGGCTGGGTCGAGAGATTGTTTTTATAGAAGAGGGAGAACCCATGATGGTTTCAGGTTATTGGGTACTGAGTTGGTGGAGAAGGATAGATTGATTATGCTTGGAAATTAAGGGGGATAGGTCTCTTGCTGCATCTTTGATGATATGGGCGGGGCAGCTGTCTCCTTTGCAATTTGATGGTTTGAGGGATATTATGATTTTTGGACTTCTGGTATGGTTACCTTTTTGAATGTGAAACCAGTGGTGGTATTAGTGGTGGTAGGTATGCTCGGGATGGAGGGGTTACTGTTGGAGAGTTGAAGACGCTTGGCCTCAATTTTCATTTGGAGGCCAGTAATTTTATTAGCAAGGGCCTTTTGGATGTTTGTGCACCAAGGTTTGTCTTTCACAGACATATCGGCGTATCGGCGTGATGCATCACTCCACAGCCTGTGCTGCTCCGCCGTGCTTACTCGCAACAGCACTGCAGTATTTCTCCGTGTTCCAGAGACCTTTCCACGGTTTCTACAGCCTGCAAATTTGCAACCCACCAGGATCCCGTGCAATCTGCCCAGGCTGTGCATGCTGCCCTACTCCCGAGGATAGCGAGTGACTGCACCACCCTATGAAGAAATCCATTGTCCTGAAGAAGATGGTTTTAAATAGCAAATAACCATTGAAACCGGTCGACCCGACCTGTTGTGGCCCCTCCACAACATTGTATGATATCCCCGTAGGAAGGAGGGATATCTAGACACTAAAAGACCAGCATCCAAGAGGGTCTCTAGCACTCTTAGTGCGGACAAAGTGATTTTGTTATCTTTGAACAAATTATTTGTGTGTTTACTTCGACTACTCCGGTTTGATTGATTGTTTTTAACCGAGACAACCACCCACATGAAAAGGATTTCGAGACATTTGGGTTAATAAAGGAAGCAGATGTAAATCCCAATGCCCCCACGCCATTCATGTCAGCCATAAGGCGCTTGAGCCACTACAACGAGACAGAATTCTTTCCCCTCTCTAAGCAACTTATGTTTTGATGGGTGGTTGCCTTTTGGCAGAACTTTTTCCGATCTAGCGTCCCTCCTGGACTCCTGAAACTTGATTATTGACTTAGGGCAACCTTGCCCATTCAAACACTGGTTTCCCCATATAATCGTCTTTTGTGTACCACTATACCCCTACGGTTAGGGATGACAATAATATTTCTCTTTTCCCAAAGAGGTCTCAATTTGCCCTGTTGTTTATTCCCGAAGAGTTCTTTAGTGCAGGATGCTGCGTTATGTATTCTGACGTTGTAAGCTTCCTTCTTGGTGCAGATTATCTCCTTTAGGGAGGAAATGATCATGAGATTGGATTAATTTTCAGCTAATGGAGTTACCTTCAATAGGGTTTCCATCTTGGCTTTCTTTTTTCTCAGTGATTTGAGTTCAGGTGTGTACCAAGAGTTCAGATGAGCTCTAGGTTTGCCTTTGCGTACCTTTAGTGGGGCAACGGCGTCAATGGCTTTGGTCATGGTGTCATTGTAGGTGCTGACTAGTAGGTTGAGGTCAGTGGTGGCAGGGAGTGTATTTAGGATGGGGAGAACCAGTGGTGTAAGGGTTTCCGCGGTAATGTTGCGCTTGTTTCTGGTCAGACAGGCTGGTGCGGGGGGGGCATTGTTTGGGGTTCTGGTTGTTAATGCTAATGTCAAATGATATGAGAAGATGGTCAGTCCATAGGAGAGATTGGGGGGCTTTGCAGGTAATATTGCAATTGTGGGCAGTGAGCCAATCAATGGCTCTGCCTTTCTGATGGGTGGGTCGAGTAATGAGTTGAGTAAAGTCGTGTTCAGAAAGGGCATTAGCAAGGGAGGATGCAGGGGTGTCATTGGGGTTGTTGTACCCCAGGTTGAAGTCACCTAGGATGATGTTCTGTGAGTGAGGCTTGGAGTTCTCGGCTATGAGGGAGGTGATGTCTTCCTCGAAGGTACCGTTAGGGCCTGGGGGTCTATATATTAGTTCCAAAGTGATAGTACTCTTCGGGGTGGTTTGTATTTTAATGGTGAGGTGCTCGCATGATTTTAGCGGAAGGGAGGCAATAGATCTAATGTCAAGTGAGGATTTAAATATAATAACTACACCTCCTCCTCTGCGAGCATTGGGTTTGTCGGCCCTGAGGATATTGTATTTGTAGGGAACCGCAAGGGTTAGATAGGGACCTGCTGCATCATGTAGCCAGGTTTCTGTAGTGGCAAGGAAGTCGAGATCTGCTGAGAGGATAATGTCAGTGATTTCGGTGGGAAGAGCCACAAGGGATCTGACATTAAGTAGAGCACCTTTTAATGAGGCGATGTTGGTGACGTTGGTGGTGATCTTGTTGATGGCCTTAGTCCTAGATGTTGCAGGTGATTTACTAGGTGAGGAGTGAAGTCTAGAGCCTAGTCTATTGTTACGGGTTGCGAGGCTAGTATTCTGGAGGCTTGTGAGGCCAGTATTCTGGAGGCTTGAGGGGGTTCGGATTGGTATTGGTATGGACATATTTGGTGGTGTTAAGAGAATTGGATAGGGGGTTGTCTAGCGTGGTGCTGACTTTGGCAGTGTGGTATGAATGGGCACTGTGGGGGAAAGGTGGCAGGGCAGGCAGGAAAGGGTGGGACAGGGGATGGGGTGGTGTCTCAGGCAGCCAAGTTTGGCGAATCCATTGCTAATCCGTATATAACTGTTTCTGCTGCATGGCGTATTATTGTGCATGACAATAAAAGGGAACATGATGAGGATGAGCCATGCGTGCATAATTATGACTCCAATGTAGGTTGGGCAGTTGGGATGTGGGAGGTACGAGGTGCTGGGGCTAGGCACTAGCAGGTGAGCACAATGGTCAATTACAGGAGTAGGGCGTATGCAAGTACGACTTGGGTTGTGTTTTTGGCAGAGTGGGTAGATTCAGGTCTAAGTAGGCTGATTCAACTATATAAGTGACAAGCCAAGATAAGCAGATTCAATATTGCTAGGGCAGTGTAAAACAGGCTAAATCGACTTTGCTAGTAGAAAGCAGCAGTAAGTAAGTTCAATTTTGCAAGTAGGGTACACAAATGGTCAAAAGCAAATATGCTAGGGCAGTGCAAAAGTGTGCCTGTTAAGTTTTGCTGATGGAACACAGGAAGCATTGGGCATTCATATACATTCACACAATGGGTATCATGTGAGGCATAGAGTAAACGTTGACACTATGGGACAGATATGGCATGCAAATAGTAAGGAGCAGGGCGGGTGTACTCAAGAAGGGGCCGTGCAATCATGCCGCAGAGAAGGTTGCATGCATGGTGCTTTAACAGCTTGTGGGAGCAGTTGCTGATAGCAAGGATGAGGATGCACACAGTATTATTGTGTGCTTCATAACGGGCTGGTAGTCAATAAGGTTGTGTGTAAGGCGTTCTCACACAGGTGGTAAACAGAAGCTGATTAGAGTTTCTTAATATGGATATAGGAATGCCAGTGGCCGAGTCCAGCAAGGGTCCACTTCTGCCAGTAGGGAGACAGGGTTTCTGGCTGACGGCCGGAAAGGCAAGGACAGGCTGGGACAGGAAGTCAGCCTTAGTGGCGGCCTTGGTGCTAGACGCCGGCTGAAGCCTCCCGGTTGGCAATTGGCCCATATGATGGTGCTGGTAGCCAATGGGGAGCGCTGGCAGGGAAGGAGGGACCAGGCACCGAGGAGATGTGCCTAAATATGCTGGGCGGCCATATTTGAATGGTGGTGATCGAGATCCGGAAATATTGGATCTTGGCAGAAATCAGCAGTTAAGTGTGCTGCACGACATTTGCATCCGTATGCAGGATCAGTGGGTAAATGGGTGGCAGAGCGCAATTAGTAGCGCTTCTCGTGGGGACATGTGGCATCTCCTCCAAGAAAGGTAGATTGTGCCCTCTGGCCTACCTAGGAGTAGGAGGAAGCTCCAGCATCGCTCCTAGGCAGTGCACTGCTCCTGCAGTGTTGTCGGGTGCTTCTGATCCTCCGGTGTGGTGCTGCAAGGGGTACACAGGCTGGGACAGAAAGTCAGCCTTAGTGACAGCCTTGGTGCTAGAAGCCGTCTGAAGCCTCCCGGTTGGCTATTGGCCCATATGATGGTGCTGGTAGCCAATGGGGAGCGCTGGCAGGGAAAGAGGGTCCAGGCACCGAGGAGATGTGCCTAAATATGCTGGGCAGCCATCTTTGAATGGTGGCGATCGAGATCCAAAAATATTAGATCTTGGCAGAAATCAGCTTTTAAGTGTGCTGCACGATGTTTGCATCCGTATGCAGGATCAGTGGGTAAATGGGCGGCAGAGCGCAATTAGTAGCGCTTCTCATGGGGGTATGCGGCGGCTCCTCCAAGAAAGGTAGATTGTGCCCTCTAGCCTACCTAGGAGTAGGAGGAAGCTCCAGCTTCGCTCCTGGACAGTGCACTGCTCCTGCAGTGTTGTCGGGTGCTTCTGATCCTCCGGTGTGGTGCTGCAAGGGGTACACAGGCTGGGACAGGAAGTCAGCCTTAGTGACGGCCTTGGTGCTAGAGGCCGGCTGAAGACTCCCTGTTGGCAATTGGCCCATATGATGGTGCTTGTAGCCAATGAGGAGTGCAGGCAGGGAAGGAGGGTTCAGGCACCGAGGAGATGTGCCTAAATATGCTGGGCGGCCATCTTTGAATGGTGGCGATCGAGATCCGAAAATATTGGATCTTGGCAGAAATCAGCAGTTAAGTGTGCTGCACGACTTTTGAATCCGTATGTAGGATCAGTGGGTAAATGGGCGGCAGAGCACAATTAGTAGCGCTTCTCATGGGGGTATCCGGCGGCTCCTCCAAGAAAGGCAGATTGTGCCCTCTGGCCTACCTAGGAGTAGGAGGAAGCTCCAGCTTGCTCCTGGGCGGTGCACTGCTCCTGCAGTCTTATCGGGTGCTTCTTGCAACAGGGCTTACACACAGGTGCACACTGTTTGACTCCACCCAAGCCTCCTTAGTGCCTAGGATGTTCCCAGATCCACAAAGCCTTGATCTAACCGAAAGCAGATCAAGAATAACAACTGCAACCTCTAGGATTGTGCGAAAGGCTCCCGGTGGGAACAGGGTTAAAAGTACACCACTTTGGCTGGAATTATGAGTAGTTTGCAAATACTGACCAGTTTGGGCACCCTTAAATGAAATTTTCAAGCCAAGCTAAACAATGGTTGACAGGCAGGCCTGGTCTTCGGCCTCAGATAAATCAGTCTCCGGGGGCCCCCTGGCTCGTCCACTAGACCGACTTCTGAAATAACTTTACTCATGATGCCCAGACATCTTTTTTCATAGAGTTGATCAATGGAACATTTCAGGGCTTCTAACAGTGATTTGTCAGACGGGTCACAGTTTACATGATGACAATCGGACTGCGCTCTACCCTGGGGATACACTATTCATTTATCCCTGCACATGTCACTGATGGGTGCAACTTCTCTGAACCAATCCCTTGTGTACTTGCCAAAAGAAATGGAAGATGGGTTCAGGTTGCCCCCACATATCTCAGAGGGCATATTTGGAGCTGGGAGCATGTCCAGTAGCTGACAATTTGAAAATTCCCATCCCCATGCTAAATGGCTAAATATGGGGGGCCGTCAGAACCATCCCTGCCCCTTTCTTCATCTCCAATGCTCCTGAATGCATCAGCCAAAGGAGTCTTCTTTGGGACCAACTTGACTTAACTCTGTAAAGCCCTTTTTATTGAGGACAGCTGCAGCCCATTTGTTAACGAACCTGGGGCAACCACCTTCCCCTTGTTTTCCTCACTGTCCTGCATTTTCCGGGGGGCTTGTAATGCTCTTTGAATTCAGGGTAGTAGCCATCAAGCCAGAAATGTCAGGATGCCAAAATAATATCACTCACCAGTACCACACAGGTAAGGCAGACAAAAAATATAGCACATAGACATGGTCAGATACAACCACAATCATTAACACTTGTACAAGCCACTCGAGGTGACTAGCTAGTGTCCACCCTTAACTAGCAACCTAATAGAGAGGGCTGGGTTCTGGTGGGTTAAGCAATACATAATGCACACCAGGTTCAGTGTCAAAGTCGACCCTGGCACCACACTGGCGGTCTCTTAACTTTCAGGTCAACTTGCTGACCTTCCTGACCCTACTAACGACCAGGCAGCCAACAGGCAGCCAACAACAAAGCCACCAGTGGGGTGCAGATTACACTCACTATCGCCACCACCTGAATCAATGCTGCACCTCTCCTCAGGCCGTTATATAGATTTGGACCAGTTTGGTCAACAACTGCAGCCAGCTGCATCCCGCTTGGTCCACTTGCATCTCACCCCGCACCCAGCTAGCATACCAGTAAAGCCGGGCTTGCTCTCAAGCATTCCCCCACAACATTGGGCAAGCAGCCCAACTGGTTAGAGGAAAGGAACAAAAGGTGTCAAGGCGTGAAGCCGCACTGCTCACAGCATTCTATAGTGAGCAGTTACTTCCGACACACGGAAAATAGGAAGGAAACCTACCTTAAGAAGAATGTAATCCTAAAGTGCACACTTTAATATAAATGCCATCGTTTTTTAAATGTATATTATTTTTATCACAACCTTTGTTTACAATTGATTCAGCAATGAATTAACACCAACATTTCATTTAAACAATCAAACTAGTAAAACAAGTTATCAATCATCAGTCCTCTTTTCATATTTTATTTCTTGCCAAAACAACACTCTCATCTTGTACTAGAACAAAGTAGCCATACTGCAGATGTTATTCCCAGCATTGGCTTAACATTCATCCAGTTACAAGTAATCCCCTTTTCCCAAAATCGCTAAGCCCTTACCAATGGCCTCTGATAAATTGGTTTGAAGCACTTTACTATATTTTTAGAATCCCTAAAGTGGTCTTCTGACTCCCCATGCTCCAGACGTTGTCCAATGTCAGCATGGTGATGTCCCGGAGATGTTAAAGGATTCCAGAAGAAATCTATGATACAGTGATCTAAGACACATTGAGACACATTGTACAGCAAAATACAGTAACTCATGCGACCTTTGGCATCATTGATATCATATAGACATCATTAAGGTTGGGGGGGAAGGGGGTGGCGGAGAACGTTTGCAAACTTCGCATGGCAGGAGGTGAGTCGAGCAGTGCCAATATGTTCATGAAGTACAGTATGCAGCCTTACGTAGAAATATGAACGATGTGGCTCTAACAGCCGATAGAATCGGCAAGATTTTAAGAGCTCAAGGACACCAACTGCAGTTTCTTTTGCAGCAAGAAAGAGTCACATGTTTCCCTACCCATGACCAAAGCTGCCTTCTGTTTCAATGCATCACCCATCGAAGGGCACCATGTTTGCAGACGTTTTACTAGACAGAACCATGCTATTTATGTATTTTGTATTTCTTTAATTGTGGTGATAGATGAGGTGCCTTTAAAAACCATGTACAAGACTTACAGGCCAATTCATGGAATTAATGTGCGAATCACAGCTCAAGCTCGAAAATCGCAGCACAAGCATGCGAAAGCCGCGCACATCGATTCATGGAAGTCCGTGTACGTGTAAATCCTGGGATGTGCGCTAAAATCGTGCGTGGCGCACACGTCATCAAACGGCGGGAGCTACGCGCACAGCGAAAGTGCACATAGCGCACACAACAAAAGTGGGCGTAACACGGGGCGTAACACGCAGAATGGGGAACAACGCGTGAAAATGTGGGCGTTACGGGGGAAGTACAGGAGGTAAATGCACGGAACACCCACACGCGCGCCTACAACACGTATTCATGGAATCGAACAGGGGAAACGCATGCGCCAAAAAAGACGCGCTATTCTGGATACACGTACGCCAGCAGGAAGCAGGCATACGCGGCCCCGCGCAGCATAAAAGTGCGCGCAAACAACAAACAAGCTCAGACGCTACGATGAATATACCATTCCTTGCAGCAGTGGTCGTGGGACACCGCAGGAGGAGGATAGCCAGGCCCAGAATTTTTACACCCAGGACCAGCCTTTTTGGGATGCCTGATGACCAGGTGTATGGGAGGAACAGGTTCCCACACACATAATACTCGACCTGGGGGGATGACCTCACATCACCCACCCTGTGTTCCCAAACACTGAGCCCCTTGGAAAAGGTGCTCAATGTACTGCACTTCTTGGCCACTGGTTCATTTCAGCGGACAAGTGCCATAGTGGGGGGGTGTCACAGGCCACGCAGTCACGCTGCCTACACCAGGTGTTGGCCATCATGACTGCACGCTCTTCAGTCCGCAGGCACATATACATGCCCAGAACACCTGCAGAAAGGCAGGCTGCCATCCAGGACTTTTACGGGGTGGCACACTTCCCCAAAGTGCTGGGTGCCATTGATTGCACCCATGTGGCTCTATGTCCTCCCAGGACAACTGAGCACATCTATAGAAAACGCAAGCACTGGCATTCCATCAACATGCAGGTAGTATTTGATGCCAAGGGTATCATCACCTCAGTATATGCCAACTATCCAGGGTCCACCAATGACAGTTTCATTTTCAGTATGTCACCCCTAAACCTGGACCTAGAAGCTTGGCGGCATGGCGATACATGGCTGCTTGGTGAGTATAAATGCCTCTGCACATGCATGCATGTCAGATACTGAGTAATGTCACAACCCCACTAATGATATCCATCATCACCTCCCCAGGGGACAGTGCCTACCCTCTGAGCACCCACATGATGACGCCAATTCGGAACCCCACCACACCACCCGAGGTAAGATACAACACAGCCCATATTGCAACCCAGGGCATAGTGGAGCGCACATTCGGAGTGCTCAAGTCACGCTTTCACTCCCTTGACCGCTCTGGTGGGCAGCTGCTATACGCGCCCCCAGTAGTGTGCAGGATCATAGTGGCAGCATGTGTCCTGCACAACGTTGCAACCCGCCGGGGCCTGCCGGTGGACATGGTGGTGCCCCCACATCCCAAACCACATGCACGGCCGCTGCGCATGGGAGGGGAAAGGGCACATGGTGAGGCAACCCGTACGCAGCTGGTGGCTAATTACTTCACTTAAAATCGCACCCCTGTGGAGTGCACACAGCCCTGGCACATACCAGCTGACAATCAACAATGATGACATAAGGGACAGTCAACTGTCACAACCATACCAGCCTGAGATTGGTCACCTGAAAGTGTTACATTGTGTGCATCCATACCTACTGAAAGACAACCAATGCTGTGTCACAAAAAGATACACATTTATGCTGCATGAATGACTACCCCCTTGCAAAATACAACATGAAAATAGTGCCATGTCACCAAACCCCTGCCCATCTCAGCTACCCAACACACCATGGCATGTATTGCAATGTGAAAGCAACCAAATGAGTGCAAAACACATGACACAAGTGTCACAAAGTGCACTGTCCCAAATGGAAACAGGCCACAGACAATATGCTCCCAGCAATCAATAACAAACAGCACACATGAACAAATACTTACCAGCAACACAATACAGCAACACAGGATGAAACAGTGGCAAAATATGACAGTACAAAATCAAAGTAGTGCAAGTCTTACAACCTGAATAAGCCAGCACATCAACCCCTTCCAACTGCAGATTGTTGCTGTCAGGAAAATGTGTCAGTGTACTGCATACAACATGAACTGCATCTGCAAAGGAGACGGCCTGGTGAAGACATGAAGAAGGTACCTGTGAATAAGGAGGAAGACATGGATGCACAAGCACATATCAATACACCATGCAGTGTTCAATACAACAACATTCCCCACTAGGGATGTCCACACCGTTTTTACTACAGACTGCCCACACAGCTCATGGGAACCCAATGTCACTGTGTAAGTCACTGTCACTTGGTCACACCCTTTGCAAGCCCATGGAAAGGGGAAGCAGGAGGGGTGTGTGTGTCATGAACCCAAGCATCTAACCCAAAGACAGGACAAGCCTGCATGTGCCCAGCTGGAATACACAGTGGATGCCCATGGGAGCCACACAAGGCAACATACTGTAAAAAAAAATACAAAAAAAATACAAAAATCAAAAATGGCCATGTGTGGACCGGGGGGGGCACCCAGGAGGTTCGAGGACAGGATGCACACCAACACCCACCTGCTTGGATGTTGCAGAAACAAAAATACCTCCATGGGCTCATGGCCTGCACGGCTACGCCAATGTGGGAGAACTGCTGTCGCTCTCTTCACCCTCTGCTGCTACATCAGGAGGTGGCGGTGCTATGGGAGGCAGTCCACGCAAAGCCCTGGTATGGTCCTCCATGGCAGCAAGCATGCAGGTGTGGAAGGTCTGTTTCTGGAGGATGATAGTACGGAGATCCCCATGCAGCACCTCACGGGTTGCCTGCATTTCTGCACACATGGCCTCGCGTGATGCCCGGATCTCCTCACGAGTTGCCTGCAGCTCAGCTGAGAGCGAACGTGTGAGCTGCTCCAGCTGCTGTTCTGATCTAAAATTTTGGGAAGCCTCAAGTTCACCCAGAGTTTCCCTGAGGAAATGGAGTTCTAACCTCAGGGCTTCCCTGTGGCCCTGTGACTCTACAGATATGGCATCGCGCAGAGTCTCCAGTGCCGCCAGTCGGTCCCTGTTGGATGCCAACATGTCTTCCCTATGTGATTGGCAAATGGAGTCTGTTGCCTGCTGTTGTTGCTCCATCTGCCTTTCAGGGGGGAGAATGGAAGTGGCCACCCTCTCCATTGCCTGAGCTATCATTTAAACCGATGCTCCCTCTTGTACTGCTATACTGTAAATGGAGTTTTCCCATACAGTATTGTGTGGTGGCATATGGCCGTCGCGTTGGTGGGCACCACACCTGTTTGGGGCAAGGCGATCTTCACCTTGCTGTGCTGGCACTGCCTGAGGCTGCAGGACTGCATTCCCCCTCTGATCTGCTGGCCCAGGAACAGGATCAGATGTAGTGGAGTGTGACCCTACATCCATAACTGCCAAAGGCGGAGTTACCAACACTGACATCCCCATAGAGGGGCCTACCCCCGTTGCAGGTGGGTTGGACAGAACAGCATCCCTGCAATAAACACTCATCTGCAACAACAAATAAGTCCCACTGTCCGATTCAGCACCTGAATCATAGAAGTCTGGGGAGGTGCACCCCGAGACACCCGTGGACAGTATGGTCTGCAGGAGGATAGGGTTTTCACCCACCACCACACCAGGTCCTCCACTGGTGCCAGGTCGTGGCTGAGATTCCTCCTGGGTCTGCACCATCTCCTCCACCTCAACAGCATCAAGTGCGTCATCACCTGCAAAAACATGAAAGACAACAAATGGGAACAGGCATGAGTACCATAGCACACACATAGGGCTGACAAGGCAGAAATCCAGTACATGAACAACACATGTCCCACATGACTATAACCCTGGCATGTATGCACTGTCAATGAGTTGAAAGAAGAGGCAAATAGCAGACACTGAGGACTCCAAGATGGAAAATCAACACGTGCTAGCACTGGCATCACAGATTAGCCTGTGAGTGGCATGGACAATCCACATACATGACACATGCCACCACACAGATGGCATGTAGCATAGCCATGGTACATTTGACAAGTACAGCCACATGTCTGTGAATGTGTACTGTCACCCATCCATGTGAGATGGACATGATGAGATCAAAAGTGCAAAATAGTGTGACAAAATACGCATGTGCCACACAGTGCAACACATCCAGTGTGCAATAATACAGTGATGGCAGGCAGATTGATACATCAATGGTTGGTCACTTCAACATGACAGGAAACAACAATCATGTTCCACATTCAAACAGACCCCAAAAATTAACGTGAGCAGGCCCTTACTCAATCAGCCTGAATGGTCAAATCATTCCCATAACAAGGTAATACATGTGGGCCAGTGTGGGTTGTAATCTATGACAGAAGCATGTCACATATGTGGCATTAGGGCAGAAAAATGTGTTGCAAAAATGGGAGGATTGAAACAATCAGGCTGAATGAACACTGAAAAATCAGAACAATGTTGTTGCAAGATGACAGTTCAAGGGCAACTGCAGTAATGTGTCGCTAATTGGCTTCTGTGGTCAGAAGGGATACTGTCATACCCAAACCGAAGGCCGGTGAATGGTTTGGAGGAAGCACATGGGTGACCCATACTTCTCAGGAGTACACACCCTCACTCAATCATTACACATCATCCAAGAAACATACACATGGATTACACACACTTGCATGGGCAATCACCGGACAATGCCTCATAATCTGGTTGGTCTCCCAAGCTTGCATCTGTTCCTCTGTGACGAAGGTTCCAGCAACAGACACATGTTCAGTGTGTTGGTCGTCCTCTGGTGGAGACCCACTGCCAGTCACCAGAGTAGAGGCATTATTAGAAGCCAGCTTGTTCTTTGCTCTGCATTTAAGGTAATTCCACCGCTTGTAGCAATCATCAGCTGTGCGCCTCACAAATCCAAGGGCACTAATGTGGTCCGCGATGGTCTGCCAGTGGGCCCTACGTTGAGCGGTCATAGTCTTACAGCCTGCAGTCACCAACATTTTGCGGCTATGTGCCAACACATAGGCCACAAGTGCATCAAGTTCGGCGTCATTGAAGCCAGTCTTCCTTGACGTGCCGGAGTGTGTAGCTGTGTCTGGGGTCTCAGCCTGTAGTGCAAGAGCACCCTTCTTCTTCTTCTTGTAAGGTGGTATGGATCCTAAGTGGCTTACGCCACTCTGGTCAGTAGGGGTAGAAGCGCAGGTGGACTGGGTACTAGAAGCCTGTAAAGGCACAGTGACCATAGGTCTTGGTGCAGGCATTGGCTGCAGGGTGATGTCGCCAGGGCCAACGTCAGTGTGATGGACCTGGACCGACACTGTCCCGGCTGGAAGACTCAGAGCTGGGGTGGATTGAGCTGCAGCTGCCCCTGCAGCCTCCCCACCCTGCCTACTTGGGGCAGCAGATGACATTGCTGCCCCAGATCCACGTGGCCTGGTGACAGCATCTTTCACCGCCACACGTGGATTAGACTTGCTGACCTGGAAGTCAGCCTGGGAGTTATCCTGTGCCGGTTTAGGTGACAAAATGGGCCGGTCCAATAAGGGCTGAGCCGGGATGGTGTCAGCTACGTTTCCCACAACCATTGGGGGGGGCATAGGTGGCCCCGATTGGTCCTCTACACACGGGGCTCTAGGGGCACCCTGCAAATCCTGGCCATGTCCCCTACCGCACCCACCATGCCGCCCTTTTGGAGGTCGGCCTCCTTTGCCTCCCTTACTGCTTGGTCACCTCCCAACCATGGCACTGATGTTGTTGTGCGTATGGGAGTTGCAGTAAACAAGTGTTTAGATGGAATTTGTACCCTAGTGCTCTAGCAAGGCTGTATGTGACCCCTGGGGGCAGATGACGGGTCACGCAATGCACAGGCACCCCAAAAACAAAAGTACACGTGCACGCAACCCCTGGTAGACCACGTGCGTGGAAAAATGAAGCTGTACTACACTGTGGCACCTAGAAACACAAAAATAAGAGTACGCGTGTTACACACAGCCTACAATGACCTCTGAAGGGGTACGCGACACACGGGGGTAACCACAGTTGAAAAATACGTTCGCAATTCTCCGTCTGCCTTGAAAAAGAGTGTGAAAAAGACACACGTGTGCGCGTTGGCAACACCCCCGCCAAAAGAAGAAAAGAACACAGTCTGAGGAAACAGGGTGTACGAACTAGAAACTTTGTGAAGTAATCGCGTGTGAACCGAAAAGAAGTACAAGAAACACCCGCTTGCTCTCCACAAAAAGCACGTACAAGAAAATAGCATGATACTCGTACCTTTTAAGCCAGCCCACACGTGCAACGTCACTTACGCGCTTACGCGCTAAGGCCCTTTCCTCCAATAGCACGGTGATGTGCAGTTTTCTCACGTGCTTACGCGCTAAGGGCCTTTCCGCGGATTTCACGCTGATGTGCAGTTTTTTCCCGTGCCAAATCACTCCGTATCAAGCTGGCCACGCAAAAACACACGTAAGACCATGCTCCTGCCCAAAAGGCCCTTTTCTTGGCCCCAAGTGCCCCGAGCATGCTCCCACCAGCCATCTGCTGCTGCCTGCCTGCTGCCCACGTGCCCTGCCATTTGATGCCTGCACTTCAGCCATCTGCAGGGGTCCAGTTGCTGTGTCCACCCCTGCTGGAACAGAAGACTCCCGACTGGGATACCATCGCTCTACAGCCCAGCCTCAGGACCCAGTTGCCCACCCACGCCTGCCTCGGGGGTCGCCATGTCGGGGCAAACACCATCTGAGACCACTGGCGACCCGCAGCCAGAGAGACAGAGGGCCACCAGCTTCCTTGAGAAGGAAGTTGCTGTCCTGGTGGAGCATGTCCTGGGGCATTATGATGCCCTCTTCAGAACATCATGCGCCAACAAGGAAGGACGGGAGAGGATCTGGGAGGACGCAGTGGTTGCCATCAACGCGGAGGGGGTGGCAACCCGCGACTCTTGCACGTCCGGAAGCGCTGGGAGGACTTCAGGTCCAGGACCCTCTACAAGGCCCGGCGCCTCGCGAAGTCAGAGGACGCAGAGGGGTGTAGGGTCAGCATGAGCAACATCCAGATGAGGGTCCTGGAACGTGTAGGCCCAGCGCTACACGCACAGATCCTTCGGAGGCACTCCTGTCTGGAGTTGAGCGGTAAGTGGTCAAGCATTGCTGTGTGAGACAGGGCATGTCGCACTGTGCTGGTAGTCTGATACTTGCCTGTATACACACATGTATCGATGTGTGTGTGCAGGGACATCATGGTTTTGCATGTGAGACCAGTAATGTGTGAACCACATGGATGGTGCATGTGTTCCAATGCAACATGGGGAGCTGTATGTGGAAAGCACACATGAATGCATGCCAGTCTCTGTTCGTGGACATGGAGGGAGTGTGATGGATGAGTGCTGCTCTCATGTACATGTATGGTGCACATGTGTGTGTGTGTCTGAGAAGTGTGTGTGTGACTTTGAAACGCCATGGATGCATGACACATGTCCATGATGATGTGTAGATTCACTCATACAGTGCGGTCCCCGTTGTATCCACTGTGTCTATCCACTGTGTCTGTGGTGTACACGCCATGATGCATAACCCTCCGGTGATGTGTGTGCATGGGATCAGTGTGAGCCATGATGCATGTGAGTTTGAAGGCAACATTTTGGTTAAAAGAGGCCCTTGTACATGGATGCTGATGTTGATATCAGGCGCTGTGCCTGTTTCTGCATGTGTGTTGCATGCATTTACCCATGTATTGTGGAGGGAGAGGATGGAAGAGACATTTGACAGTACCATTCATGTGTTATTGCATCCTGTCTAGGGGAATATTGTAATGTACCCTGATGATTGTGTTCTATGTCTCCCTCTACGCAGCGTCAAGTGAAGAAGAGGGCGTAGACAGCGCTGTGGAACCAAGCGGTGGGGATGCCTCCACCGGGCAGCGACGCAAGGCCCAGCCACCCTCCCAGGAATTGCCATCATCCGGGAGCGAGGGGACTTGTCCCGCGTCTGCCACTATGGCTGTAGCGGAAGGGCCGGGTGAGCCCCCACAGGGGCTTGCATTGGCGGAAGACGGTGTGGAGACATCCAGGTTGGTGGTCTCCACAGAGGAGGAGGAGCCCGCTACTGAGCCGCACATGGGGCCTGGTGGGGGTAGTACCACTGGTGCAAGTGGTGCAGTCCAGGGCCAGGGTCAGGAGGCAGCACAGGTCACAACGGAGGGGCCTGTGCATGTCGCTGTCCTTGACCCTGTGACTGCACCACCATGCACCAGCAGGGATGCCCCGTCCCAGTCCTGTCCACAGGTAGGGGGGAGTGCCACATCATCTGCCTCTCCACTCCCTGCGGACGAGGGGTCCCATTAACGTATGGGCTCCGTCCTGATTGGTGTCGCGTTGTGCACGCGTGACATTCGTAATGACGGGCGTGCTTCCAGGGTAGAGCACGCATGCCATCACGAAGAGCAGCGTCATGACGTGGCACTGTTGGGAGGGGCCCTGGTCAATGGGTTCCTACATGTGTCGCGCACTCTGGCGGCCCTCTCCCCCTCTGTGGAGACTATGGCCAGTCATTCTCCCTGCCGTCTTCTGGGCCAGATTCCACCAGGGCCCCCTGTGTACCCTACCAGCTTGGTGGAGATCCCATCCCTGCCACAGTCGGGAGTCGGCGGTCCAGCAGGGGTCGACACCATAACAACTGGAGACCAGCTGATGGAGGATGTGCAGGCATCATCGGACAGGGCACATGGACAGCAGCAGCAGCAGGCTCTAGGTGGGAGCAATGATGGCTCGGGGCCATCGACATCAGAGGGGCAGGCATCGGCCAGAGGGCAGGAGGACCCTGGAATGGGTGTGTCTTCCATGTGGCTGCGGTTGGGCCGGCGTATAGATGCAGAGCAGCGGCGGACAGAAGAGGCACGGGTCACAATGGTCAGGGCGGGGAACTCCATGCAGAGGGCACTGAGGCAGGCGAGTGCCTCGAGGCTAGTCGCAGGGAGTTGGAGTCCCATATGGCATTGTCCCTGCGAACCCTCGGGGCCATGGAAGAGGACCACCTTCAGGACATTGAGCAGGATTTCGATGATGCCCTGGCCCGGGAAATCGGAAAGTGAGCCCTCGGACTAGCCCGCCGCCATTGTATATCGTTTTTAGTGTTAGGCTTCATTTTCATTTTCCTTTATTTTGGGGCATTTGGACTTTGCCCCACACATTTGTGTATAGTTTTTTTATTAGGTAGTTTTTTTCATAGGTTCCTGTTCTTTCGTTGGGCTCATGGACCCTTGACAATTGATTGTACATACTTGTACAATCAATTGTCAAGGGAACTTTTTCTTTGGATTTCACCATGGATTAATGGATTTTACTTTTTACGTTTCCTTTGGATTTGCTTTGGTGGAGGGAGAGTTTGGAGTATTTTTCGTTTGCATTTCTTTGGATTAGTTATACTTTTCATGTACTCATCTTTTGGACATGCTTTTCATTTCATGTTTGCAATTTTATGATGCTTTCATTTCATTGCTTTATTTTTGTCCATAATACATTTTGATATTTTACTTCCATGTGTGTAATTCGCTCTTTGAGTTCATGCATGTGAAAATGTGAGTTTACACAATCAATGCCAACCAGTGTGTGTGTGTGAGACGGACATGTGTTGATGTACATAGTTGACTTTTGGTTTGTATCTTGAGATTGGCATGTCAGTGTGGGGTGGATTGGGAAATCATTGCGTCTCAAGACTGGGGTGGCGTGATGTGGTATTTTGATGGAGATGTGGGCCATGATTGTGCATCTTTATGTCATGTAGGGGGGGACATGATTCAGGGCCTGCTGGCAGGTGCCCGTCAATGCTGGGTGGGTGGGGGTGCTGGGGGACATGAGTCGGGCCTGAGGCTCACTGCTGGATGGGTGGGGGTGCTGGGGGACATGAGTCAGGGCCTGAGGCTCACTGCTGGGGGGTGGGGGAGCTGGGGGACATGAGTCAGGGCCTGAGGCTCACTGCTGGGGGGTGGGGTTGCTGGGGGACATGATTTGGGGGCCTGCTGGCATGTGCCCGTCAATGCTGGGGGTTGGGGGTGGTGGGGGACATGAGTCAGGGCCTGAGGCTCACTGCTGGGTGGTGGGGGTGCTGAGGGACATGAGTCGGGTCCTGCTGGCAGGTGCCCGTCAATGCTGGGTAGATGGGGTGCTGGGGGACATGAGTCGGGGTCTGAGGCTCACTGCTGGGGGGTGGGGTGCTGGGGGACATGATTTGGGGGCCTGCTGGCATGTGCCCGTCAATGCTGAGGGTTGGGGGTGGTGGGGGACATGGGTCAGGGCCTGAGGCTCACTGCTGGGGGGCGGGGGTGCTGAGGGACATGAGCCGGGGCCTACTGGCAGGTGCCCGTCAATGCTGGGTGGATGGGGTGCTGGGGGACATGAGTCGGGGCCTGAGGCTCACTGCTGGGTGGGTGGGGGTGCTGGGGGACATGAGTCAGGGCCTGAGGCTCACTGCTGGGAGGTGGGGGTGCTGGGGGACATGATTCGGGGCCTGCTGGCAGGTGCCCATCAATGCTGGGTGGGTAGGGGTGCTGGGGGACATGAGTCGGGCCTGAGGCTCACTGCTGGGGGATGGGGGTGCTGGGGGACATGAGTCAGGGCCTGCTGGCAGGTGCCGGTCAATTCTATGGTGCTGGGGGACATGAGTCAGGGCCTGAGGCACACTGCTGGGGGGTGGGGTGCTGGGGGACATGAGTCGGGGCCTGCTGGCAGGTGCCCGTCAATGCTGGGTGGGTGGGGGTGCTGGAGGACATGAGTTGGGGCCTGAGGCTGACTGCTGGGGCTGGGGGTGCTGGGGGACATGAGTCAGGGCCTGCTGGCAGGTGCCTGCCAATGCTGGGTGGGTGGGGGTGCTGGTGGACATGAGTCAGGGCCTGATGCTCACTGCTGGGGGGTGGGGTTGCTGGGGGACATGAGTCAGGGCCTGAGGCTCACTGCTGGGTGGATGGGGGTGCTGGGGGACATGAGTCGGGGCCTGCTGGCAGGTGCCCCTCACTGCTGGGTGGGTGGGGGTGCTGGGGGACAGGAGTCAGGGCCTGAGGCACACTGCTGGGTGGGTGGGTGTGCTGGGGGACATGAGTCAGGGCCTGAGGCTCACTGCTAGGGGGTGGGGGTGCTGGAGGACATGAGTTAGTGATCACTAGTGCAAGGTGACATGTGGGCTGGCTGGGGGCATGGGCTGCGTGCAGGACATCACCAGGGGTGCTGGGTAGTCCCCTGTGGTGTGGGCTGCCTGCAGGGGCCGTGGAGGGGGTAGAGGGCACACCTGGGAGGACCCACACTGCCAATTCACGTGTGGGACTCCCTGCGCACCCCACTGGATACACATACCCCGCTCTGACAGCGAAATCACGTGTGAAACTGCCCGCGAACCCCAGTAATACACGTACCCCGCTCGCACAGGGCCAATCGCGTGTGAAACTCCCCGCGAACCCCAGTAATGCACGTACCCCACTCGCACAGGGCCAATCGCGTGTGTAACTTCCCGCGCACCCCCGAAATACACGAACCCCGCTCGCACAACGCCAATCGCATGTGAAACTTCCCGCACACCCCCGAAATACATGTACCCCACTCGCACAGGGCCCATCGCATGTGAAACTTCCCGCGCACCCCCGAAATACACATACTCCACTCGCACAGGGCCAATCGCATGTGAAACTTCCCGCGCACCCCCGAAATACATGTACCCCGCTCGCACAGGGCCAATCGTGTGTGAAACTTCCCGCGCACCCCCAAAATACACGTACCCCGCTCGCACAGAGCCAATCGCATGTGAAAATCCCCACGAACCCCAGTAATACACGTACCCCACTCGCACAGGGCCAATCGCGTGTGAAACTTCCTGCGCACCCCCAAAATACACGTACTCCGCTCGCACAGGGCCAATCCTGTGTGAAACATCCCACGCACCCCTGAAATACACATACCCCGCTCACACAGGGCCAATCACGTGTGAAATTTCCCACAAACCCCCGAAATACATGTACCCCGCTTGCGAAGGGCCAATCACATGTGAAACTCCCCGCGAACCCCAGTAATACACGTACCCCACTCGCACAGGGCCAATCGCGTGTGATTCTCCCCACGCAGCGGGGTACGTGTATTCGGAGGGGTGCACAGGGAGTTTTACAGGCATTTTCGTGGTTTGGGGCCTGTATGCTGGTCCACTGGCCTGTGCGCCATGTACGGGATTTGTGCGCTGTACATGGCGCATAGGGAGGGTTTGGGGGTGTAACTGGCGCTACTGCAGGGTCGCTGCACCACGGCTGGTGATGGATGTTAAAATCCATGAATACGCTGTGCGCGGAAATGGATTTTGGCGCACGCGGCTGGCGCAGACTGTCGCACGCACACACTGTGCGCCAGCCGCGTGCACCACTTGTGCGCTGAATTCTATGAATTACCCCCTGAGTATGAGAGAAGCAACCCCATTACTGGAGGCTTGCATGTGAATGCATGGTGAGAGTAAGGCACCCATTAATCGTTTGGCGATGTAGCACTTACTATGCATCTATACATGGGTGTTTGGAAGGGTGAGTAAAACCAGTTCAGGAGTTGTTGGGGAGGATGGAATTGACTGAGGTGGCCTCATAACCAGCCCAGGAGTGGGTGGGGAAGGGCTTGGGGGAAACATATCCCATGAGTCAAAGGGTAACAGAAGTACAATCCAACCCAGGTAGTATGAGGATAGTGAAGGGAGATTCAAGGGGAGCCCAAAACCAGCCCAGAAGTGAAGGAGCAGACGGGGCGTGGGAAACGTGAGCCCATAGTCAACCCGGGAGCGTTTGGGGAAGCATGGGCACAAGAAAAGGTCCATGACTAGATGGGGTAACATAGGTAAGAACCAGCCCGGGAGGAATGAGGAGGGCAAAGGAGTAAAAGGGGAGTCCAAAAATAGATCAGATGTAGCCAGAACCAGAATATGAGTGGACTGCATCAATAGGAGTGTGCACATGCTTTGTGAATATACCAAATTCACCACTTATTTCTGAGAAAAAAAAACACTGTGGTAAACTGTTTTTTGCATAACTCATCCTTGACACCATACGGTGGTATTAAACAAGTATTTCACCAGTACATATAGTATAGTTGCTATTAAGAGTCCAACCACAAGCCGCTTCAGGCAAAGTAGAGCAAACATGACATCACATGCAACACATAAAAAGATGAACCAGTAAAACACATATAATAAAGAGAAAATGAACAATAACAAGAGTATAATAAAAACAGAACAGAGAAATACATGAATAACTGATAGGCACTATAATATTAAACTTAAGTAGTTAGCAAATGCTGGTTCTATTTTTTTTTTAAGTGCAGTTATTTCTAAGGTGAAATTGCTTTAGAGCAAAATACAATATTGGTTGTTATTACAGAAACATTGTCAATGTGAAAGTGCAATTAGGACCTATTGGAAGAAAGAAAAGAAAACATGTTAATACATTTTTGCAGGTGAGCAGTGTTTGCTCTACTCCTATGCCCTAGCAGAAACGCTATGTTTTCTTTAATATGTAACATATCCTTTGCAAACCAGATCACATGTTGAACATGAGAGGAGATAGGAAGGTGCTCAATAAGCAGATTATGTATAATACACCTAATCATATACGAGTGTGGGAAATTCATGACTTTTTGACACAAAAAAAGAAAATGATATGTATTTGAATATTCCCCTAAAATGCATTTGAGGGCATTTCTGAGACCTGTTATGCACAAACGTAAACCTTCTCGACAAACAAAAAAATAAATAAATGCAAATAAAAAGATTGTGTGTCTGCACCCTGGCTTTGATTCAGTGTGATGGCATGTGGGTGATTGCATGAAAATGGAAAATAGTTTTCTGTGGCTTCATTGCATTCCCTTTAGTAAAATGTCTTACATTTCAGGCAGTGCAACATTTAAATACCATTTCAGATATCCCACTGCGACAGAGACCTTTCTCCCCCTGTCTGTGCAAGTCACATTTTGGGATATAAATGGCCTTTCCAGGCATAAAGAAAAAATAAATGTTTCAGTTGCTATTATTTTTCCATTAGTATGTCTGCTGTTCCCTAACAACAATCTTGAAAGGACATATCGTTCACTTACATTGAGGCCTTTTGTTTTCACATTGTATTGTGCATATAGTAGGGAGATAATATGTTATGTAGACCTAGCACATGAATGCTTTCAGTAATTGTGTTTGCAGGAGGCATAAACCCCTTAAGAGTGAACATGTTATATTGGAGGATTTTCTTTAGGTCAACTGAAAAAAAAAACACATTTACGTTTGTTTGCTGGATTACAAATGACCCTCCAAGAACTCCGGTATCTCTGTTTTGAGGACAGAGTAGAGAATGTGTACCTACATTTGCTTTAATTTCGTCAATGTGCTGAACATTAAAACATGGTATACAGACATAAACATGTAAGATACACACATGATTATGTGTGAATACTATGCCTATCGAGTAATCATATAAAGAGTCTAAACACTTGCTTGCAACTGAGATAGCCAACCACACACTGTATCACACCCACATTAATCACAACATAGCATGCAGACCCGTGCCAAGTCTACCATATTCTCCTGAGTTGTGTTTCAACATGCTCGCCTTGGAAGCAAGAGGACGTGGGGCACCACAGGTTCGATCCTCGGGTCCGTGCTTAGAAACCTCTGGGTATTAAGTGCGTTATAAATAACCTATCATAGCATTTCAATGGAAAACTGTATATAAGCCGCATTATTAGTGTGACTAATGCCATCTGCAAATGTTGACAACCCCAAGCTTACTTTAATTTGTGTTAATGAAAAATTATGGTGGTTTTTTTTCTCTCAGAAAATGAGCTTTGCTCACCAGGCATCACTTTCAAATGTTCCATGTTGAAAAAGCAAAGTATACATATGTTCTTCCTGTGCGCGGCCTACGGACGCGCCAGCAGTTGCCAGGTAAGTGACAGCATTGCAACCACTGAGTAACATGATTCAAGTTAACTGTGTATCCGAAAAGCTTCTAGCAGCCTAGTTAAATATCCATGTAAACCTATATATGATTTGCTGTATAGGCCAATATAGTCCTATGAGGAAATACAGTTATACATTGGCTAAAGCATCTGTTGTGATTTCATTATAATCTAGTTCCCTGAGGCGACTGCAGACATCAGGGCTTTTGTGTATTACTGCATTACCCTCAAGATAGGGAGAGCCACGCCCTGGATGTTTGTTATATGCTGGGAAGGCTTTCCACCTCGAAGATAAACAGGTTATGCCCCCAGAGGTAGGGTTTGAGCTGGTGCTTCAGTGGAAGCTCTGACCTTTTAAAGGGGATGTCACAACAGAGGGATACAGACAGGAGTCATTTTGATCGCAGTGTATTGTAGCTCCTGAATGGAGTTTCGCCTAGGAGACTGGCTCCACCATCCTGGAAATACATTGGCTATACTTCATACATTCCCGAATCCGATTGATTTGCCCGCGGCTGAAAGTACCGCGGACAAATCGTTTGCATGAGAAAAGTGTGAACTACCAAAAGTCTGCACCTTTCTCATGCGAACACCTATACATTCTCACACACACACACAACACACAACACACCCATAACACCCCCCCACCCACACCCTCAGCACACCCCCAACCACACCCCCCAACATAAACAAACCCCACTTACCTTCATATTCACGCTGGGTTCCCTGCAGCACCAGTTCCCTTTCACTTCCGTGATCGGGAACCTGCGCTGCAGGGTCCTTTTCTTTTCCTTTCTTTTTTTTTGTAATGGAAGGCCGCGCGGCTGTCCCCCGCACCCCCTGCTCAATATACCATAAAGTATAGTGAGCAGAGCGATATGGGGGACACCCCCGCAGCCCCTGTTTTTTTTTTTAAACAGAAGGATGCAGGGGTGTCCCCCACAACCTCCGCTCACTATACCATGTAGTATAGTGAGCGGGGCGATGCAGTGGACACTCCAGCAGCCCCCATTTGTTCAATGCTACCACCAAAGGTTCGAACTTTTGGTGTTCGAACCTTTGGTGGTAGCATTTTTAGAACCTTTAGTCAATGCAATCATTTTTTTTTAGGTAATTATGACCTAAACCTACATTCCCAGCTCTTAACTCAGTCAGTCAAACTGGCTCACCTCTAAAGTTTACAGTATCAAGACCCAGTCACGGCATCAAACCATAAGGCTATGCACAACCGCTCTTAACAAGCTTCTGCCAAGTTGCAAACCGATTGACGCACGATAAAGTAGACCATGTCTACCTCCGTTACCCCAGCTTGACCATCATGAATGTTACTATACACAGCAGAAAGCAAGCCGAACATTAGTTGTGTTATCTTAACTACCCATCCGTAACTATCAGAATCAATCAAACTTTTAACTATCGACTGGTGTGCCTGATAGATGTAAAGGACACTCAAATACACAGCGAACTACCACTACCAATCTGTCAGCTTACTCACAACTCTTTGCACCTCCTGTCTTGTGTGCCTCCAGCCACGCTCCTTACACTCCTTGGGCATCTCTTCTCTAGTGCTCTTTCTGTTAGCTTTCTCACAGCACACGGATATTGCCTCCTCCTTCTCTATGCCTCCCCAGAAAGGTTTTCCTCCACAACCCCACACCTCCTTGATGGTCGATCCTCTCCTTTTCCACAATAGCTGTGCTTTACTCACCCGCTCATTATCTGTGGATTCCTTAAACACAGACTGCCAAGAACATTTTTTGTAAAACAAAAGAATGCTGGTAATTCTATTTCAGAAAGTGAACTCTGCTAATCAGACATTTCCTTCACAAATGATGCATGCTGAAGGTATAGTGTACATATGTTTGCTTGTCGGTGCCATATCTGCTTACATGCCCGCCACTGGTCAACAGCAATGCCCAAGGTAATACCTTTGCAAAGTGTGAACAGTGAATTTCTAAAACTATGACACAATAAATAAATAAATAAATACCTTTGCATTTAACACATGATTTGGGGCTTCGTCTGAGTCCCCTGCCTGTTAACAACAATAGTTAAAGGCAACATTACGGGGGTTTCTTCTATCAATGCAGCACATGCTGCAGCTCTGAGACACACAACGTTAGATGAATATATTGCAGCTGTAAGTGAGACAGGTTTCCCTGAGAGAAAGTAGATGGGGGTGTCATTGAGAATATGGTCCTCCCTTTTTAGGGCATATTTTACTTCTGATCTATGAGCAGGCATGTAGGTCTCGAGAAAGGTTACATGAAAGTGTGATGTAAGTAACAGCAGCTCAGGGTGGGAAGCAGGCAATATGGATAGGCTTATTGTATCATGCAGTCTGATGGAATGAAAATATTCATATTAGCAAACTCTGTAATGATATTTTGATCTTTAGAACCTATCATATTAGTTTTAATAATGTGTTGTATGAACATGTTGTCACCTTGTCTAACACTCTCTATCGGAGCCATCCCACCCCGAAATGTAGGGTCCTACGTTTATGCTGGGGAAATCACACGCTATGTTCATATGAATATGAGTAGGCCACGTGCCGGCTGAAAAGGAAATAGCATGCCTATTTTTGCCTCTTTATTGTTGACATCTACAATGCACAAGAATCCACTCCTATAAAAATCAAACATGAATAGCTCTTTGGATCCAGCACAATGCAATTAACTTTCAAATTATCACAGCTAGTCGACTTCTATATTTTCGAATACTTCCATCAGCAATTGACAATACCTAATGCACGTTTTTTTTAATTTAACCCCATTAACAAGTATTGGCACTACATAACGTATTTTAATATACACTGCATTAACATTTAATGTGCTTATTCTCAACAATCGGACTCCGAATATACAGTACGGCTGGTTACTAGTTCGGGCATGCTTGTTACATATAGATTTGTAAAGCCAGACTAATGTTCTAAAGGCTTGGGACTACAAGAGAGGTGTTCACTTTTGGAGAGCCCGCCATCTTGGTTCATTTAGAGTGTCACACTAGCAGAAATATAATGTGCTGATGGAACAGAAATGTAGCCTAGAATCATACTTCTAATTAAAAAGTCTGCTTAATGCAGAGTCCCTTCTTTTCTGGCCGTTGTTATTCAGACACATGTTACAGGTTCTTGGTATTGACATTATTTTCTTGGGAATACAATAGACACAATAATCCACAAAACCACTTCAATTTAGGATATAGCTTTACTCGAGATATCACTTTTGTATATACTATGGATTCCACAGGTTACAAAATGGAAACATCTCCTTCAAATCTGTGAATATATTCTACAGAGACCCATGCTTAACATATGCCTATGACAACCCTGGTTGACCAGAAACAGAGCGGGAGGAACTAGCTTGACAGTTATTGCCACACCCCTTGGAACACACATCCACCCAACATCAAAGAAGACCCCTCATATCAGTCCTTTCGCAAAAACATCAAAACATTTCTGTTTAACAAATATGGCTAAGCGCCCTTGCCTATATTAATACGTGTCTGCATGACAACAGCCTTAGGGTTCCACATGGGTACTGTGTGTCTCTAATGCACTGAATGTAATGTAACGTCTAGCGCCAGTGATACCTCGGGTCGTGGGTGCTATCAATAAATGAAATACATAAATACAAAATAAATACAAATTTACAACGTTTCCACAAAATAAATACAAATTTACAACGTTTCCACAAATGGGTAATTGCATTTTTTTGGTGGGCTCCCATTGCCACCGGAATGCCAAGCGCTCTGTTAGCCATGCGAATATGGAGAGCAAGATGATATTGGATTTCATAACAGTAATAACAAAAAGAAAGTCTGGAAATCCAGACCAATGACAGAATGAGTTTGTAATCCTGATGTCATTGGTCTGCAGAAGGTATGTTTTGAAGTAAGTGTAACTGGAAGGTAACAGTTCTGTTATATACTCTCATCAGGAAGTGGTTTGTTACTTGCAGATGTCAAAGTTCAATAGGGTGGTGGACATTTCTGTTATATTTTTGAGTTGGAAAAATAAATAGCTTTTTAAAAAGTTTTTTAAATTGTGTATTGACCTCCGCACTATAAGATATATATGCAGAGGCTTCCATCACTTTTTAATGAGGCCCAGTGTTTGACAACCAAAATGAATACATCTCAAGAGGATAGCTCACCGACATATGGCACAACTAGAGAAACACCACTGATAAAAGAAGCAAACAAGTGGTGGGGGATCAAATCACTACAAAATGAAAACGACACAACATGGAATCCAAGAGGTCTGAGAATCCTGACAATTCCTGACAAATGAAGATCCAGACCCACTTATGATACACGAATGGGGTGAGGCAACCAATGAATACTCCTTTAGAATGTTAACTATCTTAGTGAAATTTGCTAAACGTGACAGACAAAAAGCCCATGCAGCTATACAAGAATTAGAGGACATTTTGTATACACTGGCACAGAAGCAACTTTAGCAAAGAAATTAATGATAAAAATGGAGAAAAAGGGCTCTAATTATGAACAAGAAATTAAAGAAAGAATAAAAAAAACATTTTTAAAAGACAAGTAAGATTATGTCAGGAAGGATTTTCACTTTTGCTAAAAGATTTGATAGCATGCAGAAGGAAATGCATACTTTACAGTTTGTGGAGAATCAAGATATTCTGGAAGTGGAATCGGATAAGGAAGAAAGAACCAGCACAAAAAGAGGACATAGAGGAAAGAGACAACTGGAGAGATCTATCATCAGGGCATCTGATGCGCCCTGAAAGGGGGAGAAAATTGAGAAAATGAATAGTGAATTACAAATTGTTAATCTCTCTAGCAGAAATGGAACCAACGTTTAGAGGGGTTAGCTTTTTGTCTGGTATCTAGCATGCGTGTATTGATTTGCACAGTTTCATTTGGAAAAATAAAATTGGCAAAAATACTATGAAAATGTGGATGCCTTCAATATAAGGGGTGAAGAAACCTCTACTAGGGATTCCTGCCTCACTATTAAGGAATTTCTAGGTAATTAAAGTAATGAATGAACACATACAGATGATAATTCGGATGAATGGAATGTGAATATAACAGGCAATTTGTGTTTAGACACCATGAAATCTGTAGACAGCAAATTTAAAAGAAAATCCAAATTTACTCCCATGATTTCCAACAGTCCAAATATAGATGTTTTTGAAGATCTGGTAATTGAGGACCTTAAAGTGCTTGCATCCAAATAAGGCCATAACAATGAATGCAAACTCACTTATCTTCAATGGAACGCTATAGATGACTTGAACAATGATCATGGTATAGTTATTAAATCCTCTGATAATGGGTGCTTGAAATAAACTGATTACATTGGTGAAGCCACCAGACAGCTCAGGGATAGTAAGTGCTATAGAAGATTACCTATTAACCCTTGTCCAGAACATAAGGTTGAGTTTGATTAAATGTTACAGAGATGGTTTAAAATTCCTTTATTAGAATGGGATGACACGTTATTTAATAACAGATTTTACCATCTCACTGATTATATACTTTGTGCCTAAAATTCACAAGAGAATTAAAAAATAAATAATCCCAGGAAGACCCATTGTTGCCACAGCCAACTCCTTTTTGGTAATTGATTACACATTTGTGTATATCTTTTTGTTTCCGATTGTCTATACTCTTTCCTCTTATATCAGGGATACAACAGAATTTCTCAATAACATTTATGGGATCCCCTGCAATGAGAATTATTTACTGGTCTCCCTAGATGTGGTTTCTCTATATGCCAGTATTGGGCACCATCATGGAATATTAGCAGTGACATAGGTTTTATCTACAGGACCTTTAAGTTACAGACAACATTCTAAAATGTTAATAGAGTTGCTCACCTTTTGTTTACATCATAATTATTTCTAGTTTTGATGGTCAGTATTACAATCAACTGTGTGGGATTGCAATGAGAACATCATGTGCCACTTTATATGCAAATGTATTTATGGGCAAATGGGAAGAAAACATATTTAGATCAGAACACGTACAACTATCCACTGAAAAAAGTATTCCATGCATTAGATTTATTGATGATCGTTTTATTGTCTGGAATAGTACTATCAAAGACTGGCTTGAGTTTTATGCATGTTAAATATAAATGGAAAAAAAAAATGTACGGTTTACAGAACAACACAGTACTCAAGAGATTGCAATTTGCATATGAAGGTTAAAATTGTGAATCAGCAAATTGATACTGAGTTGTATCGGAATGGGACAAGTACCAACTCAGTACTACATACATACAGTACACATCCAGGCAGCCTTAAGCATAGTAACCATTTTGGGGAATTCCTAAGGATCAAACATAATTGTATATGGGTGCCATATTTGCTGTAAATGATCAAGTTGATGCAGAAAGGTTTCAAAAGAGGGGTTACTCTAAAGGTGTCTTTAATCGAGCTTATGGTAACATGCAATGCTAAAAGCAGAGCAAGCACCTTGATCACAGGGAATCAGAACAAACTAAATGAATGTGGGACAACTAATGGTATTAGATTCATAACTCCCTTCAATGATGGTGCAAGTTAGTTGAGAAAAGAGCTTAAAAAGCACTGGCATCTCCTTACAAGAGATGGGGATGTTAAGCAACATATTGACAGTCATGCCTCTATGATATTCAGGAAAGCAACCTCTAGACGTTCTGGAAAGCAATCTCTTTATCGTACACATTATCACCCAGTCTTTTTCAATCTAAAGGCCCTGTATCAGGTAGTGGCTTGTTGATGAAAACATCTGGCGGATTTTATAATTGTTTGAAATGTAAGGCCTGATAGTTTGGTGTGAACATTCAAAATGATCTATACCCACATACAGGCAATAATGTTAAAAACAAAAACTGCTGAACATGCACCACCAGCTAGGTTATCTATGAACTTACCTGTGAGTGTAACCTCTGGTCATAGGAAGTATCAAATTAGAAGCTTAAGGAAGGATTTTTTAACATATATTAGCAATATAGAATAATAACTCTGCATACCCATAGCAAAGCATATTGAGGAAAAAGGCCATAACTACATGTTGTCTTTTAGATATTTTAACCACTCATATAAAGGAGAAGCAAAACCCCTTAAGTGCCAGGCTGTTATGCAATTCTATGTAAAAAGGATGAGCATTCTCGTCTTTGGCACTTAACTGAGGCAAGAAACATTGTGGATTATCACACACAATTTCCCAATGGTCATAATAAAGACATGGAGTTGCATGTCTTTATTGGTGAGTAAACTAGTAAGAGGAAGCTTGCAATGTAAATTTCATTTTTCTCCAAGAGGTTACATTGGTGAGATATTCTTGTAAAAAAGGGTTATCTAAATGTTTGCATTACTTTTTTCACACAAGGTAGCACTTTTGTATGGTATTCTTTGATGATGGGATCATGGCTCCTCTTTCTTAATATGGCACAGTATCTTTACATTGGGATATATGTGGTACAAAATGTACTGGAGTATATAATATTGTATTGGAAACCACATTAAGGTTTTTATTCATGTAATCATGAGAGTGGATTGATGTTGGTACAAGAATATAACTATCTATCTTGTGATATGAGGTTTTTATAAGAACACTCAATCTTTATCCTGCAAATGAGTGCTATCAGGGACTGTACATGTTTGAGTACTGCTAGTATGTTTAATATGTGCAATGATTTTCGAACAGAGTATTGGCACTTTGTTTAGCGTACATGCACAGTATGTTTTAGTGAAATTTAATAAAAAGGAACATTTCATTTTATAGGCACATACACCTCTTGAAACAGTGGTTCTAAGCATATGCACTTTATCTAAGGCACTTGCGCAATATGATATACTTATGATGTAATATTGCATTACATTATTTGAAATATAGCTGTATACAATTAGCACTTTAGGTGTATGTATTGATGTAGCAGGATGTTATGCTATGCTATGTTAGGCTATGTTATGGTATGCTATGTTATGCTATGCTATGGTATGCTATGTTATGCTATGTGATGTTATGCTATGCTATGGTATGCTATATTAGGCTCTCTCTCATATATTTAGGCCTCAGATCTTCCATTTTGCCTCTCGTTACTTCCCTCTGCACTCAGCTCCTCTGACATGCCCAAAACCCTGACTGGTCCAGATAAGACCAGGACATTGTAACAAGCCAGACCTTCTCTTCTGTTTGCTCCCTACAAGTTTAGCATTAGCACCATATATGGTATATAACAGTAGTATTTCTGTGAATACCGCTTATCCATTTTGACAGTCATTGCCAAATGTCTGCAAATGTCATGCTGAGTAATATATTAGTGATTGTATAGGTTATGCTATATAACCCGTTCTCTAAGGGCTGTCAAGGAGGAGCTCTGTGTGCTGACTGCCTGGACACTTGTCTTGCTCTATTTTCCTGCGTATCAGCTGATCAGTCTGTATGCTGCGTATTTGCTATCTGATACAAGAAGCTTTGTTTACCCTCAGTTAGTGTCTAATCTCCTTATTTGCTGCAAGCTGAGGCTGATGACAAGTGGGCCCTTGGGAAGGGGTCCGATCTTGGCTACCACAGAATGCCACCACTGTCTCTGCTGGCCTAACTGCGTGGGTGTTTTGCTATGGGCTTCCCTCGCCAACAATTGCATTGCCAAATAACACAACATCCTCAGCATCAGTGGTAACTTTTATAAGCATAACACCTCTGTTCATGGTGAAGTTGCCAAATATGCAGTGTGGTTTGAGAGGTCGCAGAGAACCTCCAGTGCAGCCCATGGCTGTAAACCTATTCTCCTCGGGCTGATCGGTAAAAAAACCTTGTGCTTGTGTTCTGTCACATTGTTTTTCTCGGTACTGCACTATATTTTGACTAATCAGTGATTCGCTGTGTCATGTATTCGCTGTCTCTTTCCGTGCACCTTCTGATGTTTTGCATTTGTCTGTTTCTATTTAGAAAGCTACGCTGCAGATTTTATTTTTTTCTGTCTTTCGCCTTCATCACATTTAGTATATTTGTCTTGCTCAAATTGAGTGCCCATTAGATTAGCATCACAGACTATCTCGTGCATAGTTATGTTGATGCTGTTTCTCTGAGACCACCAGGGTAACAAGTTTGTGTTGAGAGACCTTGGAAGAAAATAACAAAAAGTTACATTTCCCATATTTTATTCCAGCAGGTGCAGAAGCACAGACAGGATGCCACAGCCCATGACTCCACCCTCTTCCCTGTATCAGAGTGGCTCGCTACAGATGCAGACATGCACTCAGAGGCTGCCACAGCTCAAATCGAAGCCAATGTTTTCACAATGTTCTCGCCATACATGAAACAATGATAAAAATAAGCTTTGAACTACACAATGCTGTCCTGGTGTAGTTCTATTTTAAAGGGCCTTTCTTGTAAAAACCTTGTCTATCGTGGACATGTCATTACTATCTGTTTGTCATGTTCTGATTAAAATGGTCCCTGTTTCTACTACTGTTAAGTTTCGCATTGCATTGTTGCATTGGTTGTTTTTGTTCTTATTTTGTCAGGTTAGGTTTAACAGTTTGGGGGTTACTGCTCATTTTGCTTCTCACATTGGTCAAATATGAGGTTTTGATCCCCCATTGCGTTTTCTTTTGATTCAGTCCTAATACCCCTGTGTGTCACAGTCTTTTTCTGGTTTGCAATCTATTGGGACATTAAGCTTTCTCCAGATTGAGTGAGTTTCAGAGTTACTGTACCTGTGGTTAATGTGTGCTACCAGATAGTCACGACTTGGGACCTGGGTTGGTGTAGCGACTGTGGGTCCAGGGGTGTTGTCTCATGGCCCCATGGATAAAATGCATTTCGACCTGTTGTCTATTAAAAATTATTTTAGAGTGAGACGTTGCTGTAAGATTGTTGTGTATTCCTGGAACTGCCATTTCTATGGTGGCAGCTGATAGGGTCGCCTTGTGTGTGTCTTCTGCTGCTGTGTTATTTTGGCTGAGCTACCCCTGATGCAGTTCAACTTGTCCGTCTTTTTTCTTACGTTATCTTTATATTCAGCAACCTCTATCAAATCCTTGCCTGCTCCTTTCTCCCCTTCTGTAGCACCTCTCCAGTTTTTGCTGTCACCTCTGGTAAATAGATTAAAAAATAAAGGGGTGTACCTGTATTAAATCCCTGATCCTATAGGCAAAATATATAAGGTTTACAAAAAACAAAAGATGGACCAGCAGATGGAGATGACGCGGATTATTAAAAAAATATTACACATTTCAATCAATAAGCACATGGTACATTATTGTATGTAATGTTTTAAAAGCCATAAATAACAATTCATCAACATATACTTCATATACTCAACTTCATCCTCAATCCAAAACTCACTCATTCATCCAATCAATTCATAAAAAAACAAATTTGGCGAATTACACAAAATGTATTGTTCTCCTAATACAGATATATCAACCAGTAATTGTCACAAATATTCTTTGGCCCAGTTTTTACTTTCAGGTTTCGTATTTTTACTGGTCAATTATTTAACCAGAATGTGTTTCAGTCCACATATGACAGAGTTAACTGGATGGATGAATGAAGCCTAAGGGAGTGCATAGAGAATCCCTGTGGCAACAGTAATTAAGTGGGCAAATAGAACTATATAAAGGTTGCATGTAGACTGGTATGACCCCATGTAAGACTGTTAGTTTTAGCTTTCAATTTTACTTTTTTAATGTTGATGTTATATTGCAAGTATGATTCTATTAGTACATATGTGTATACGGTTCGAATTGAATATAATGTAATGTTTGTATTATATGTAATTGTAATATGTAAATTATATGTGTAAAGTTTGAATTTATTTCATACTGTATCACATTAAAGAATTTGATTTGATTAACTGTTTTTTTCGTTCTCGAGACCTTCTTCAGGACATAAGGCACAAACAATTAGGTCTGCCTTTATATTTGGAATGGTATAAGTCAATTTTAAATCTAAAAAAACATACATAAAACACCTACAGTATCCATCGTCATCCCATATTTCTTAACTTTGATGACTGTTATTGTCATGTGTGTATAGCATATATAAACACAACCAACTACCCCCATGTATCAATTCATGGGATGGCAAGTAGATGTCTGGAACAAATCCTTCACGGTGTCTATGGCTTTGTTAATACCCTGTGAAACAATCAAAGATACTACTAAGTTCTCTGTATCCATTTCTACTCCTTTCCAAAATAAATTCTCACAACTTCAACAACTCTTTAAACTTACACTTCTTTTCTATTGGTAACCACACCAGATGAGTTTCCAATTTTCTGAATTCCTGGGTGTATGCTAAAATTCTTCGAGCTCCGATACCTATAAGAGCCAGAACATTCTACTGTATCTTATGCCTCATCTATCTGGTTAGTATTATCTAGTAACCTTCCAGATAGAAAAATGTATTCACTCACCCAAGATCTAATAAGGCCTCTGTAAATCCAGTCATGGGGTTCTTCAGCCTAGTCCTCAGAATCCATCTTCAGTGGCTAGGTACAGGAATCTGCTGGGATACAGACATAATATCCACCATGATTTCACTTATTATATTACACCCATCTATAATATGTAGGTATACTTGGTTATTCATTTTATCTCACTTCTGCCCCCATAAGCGGATAAATAGGGAAAAAAAATCCTAAAATTGCAATGGGGATGCTCTTGTTGCATTAAAAATAAGCTAAACCCATATATACCCCTGTGGTCTGGAAAATGTGTCCAACACTACAGAGTAACAGAAAAATGCCGTCCGTACAGAATGCTATTTTTCTACCTTTGCTGCTGGTGAGCGTTACAGCAACCCGCACAGCTAAAGTTCAGCCGGCGCTCCACACTATACGCGCCATACTGCCAGTCATTGGAAGTCATTAGCGGGGCCATTGTTTATAAAAACACCCTTGCGTTCAACATGCGTACTCGTGCGAGTTCGTCTGCTGGGCTTGTAAGGGTATTCCCTTTAGGAAGTGCATGAAAAATGTTTTGGCACAATGCCACTATCAAACGGCATTGAATGCCAAAAAGCTTACCTAAAAGTGCTAAACTCTCACGCGTACCGCAACGGATCTCGCCGTAGCCCAAATGTTGTTTGGCGACACAAACAAGGGACTGCTGACTTTTGTAGTACATCCCAGTTTGATCATCACAAACAAAGGACTTAAACTTAGATTCGAATTGTATAACCCAGGCGTGTGTGTAAATACTGCCGGAATATACAATGTGGTACTGGATTATACTATCATCCGGCTGATTAATGCTGTATCATAATAACACAGGGCCCGTGTATGTATGTAGTTAAAATATGGATAAATGCAAATAAAATCAGTTCATGCCATGAAAAATATATATGGGCATGTTTTCACATTAAGGATATTGCGCAACCATAGTCCGTTTTACCCTAGTTTACAGGGAAATACATGTTCCATATCTTGTCGCTTTTCTTAGTGATGATGTACAAATTCGACCAACAACAATTTGTACCAAGAAAAACTGTCTATAAGAGAAAGTTCTCGCAGGGTAATATAGCTCAACCAAGGTCTCATTTCACCTGATATATGAAGATACAATTTCTGTTACTTATTCTTGCTAGTCTACATGATGACATGATCTTCCTCATCAGGTGTACCTCATGTCGCACAATGTGCATATATTGAGAACATCAAGTGGATTGCTAAAATAGTTAATGCAGTTCTTGGTGATGAGGTCATTCCACTCCACTGATTCATTTAGGCCATTGCATACAAAATACCTGGTCAAATCTGACTGGTCAAAGATCGCTGCTTGAAGCAAAACCAGTCTGAATCTCCCTCTGACTATCTAGATTGACTGAATATTTCACTAAATAATCCGGTATTGCAAACGCTGGGGAACAAGCTAAACCTGCATTAGTTTCTCATTTTGTGAATTGCCTCCTTCCAGAAATGTCCAAAAATGTCAAACAACATTCAAATTGTTCAGATTTGGTGGCAGGCTTAATCTATTGAAAAAGCACTGCAAGCTACTCAACATTTCATTTACAAGCTTAAACACCAGTAGCAATATGGTTCTACCTGCCTCATTGTTTTGCAGATACAGCATGCTCAACAATAGGACTCCATGGGTGTGGGGAGAAAGAAGCACCAGCACTGTTGCTAATAGGGGCCTTGCTTCCATGACAACTTTGCCTACGGTGCCGATGTATCCTTCAGGGTCAGACCTGCTTGGTGCAGTGGCCCGGGCAGGCAGACTCGTAGTGTGGCGGTCCGGAAACAAGGGTGCCGGTGAGCTTACTTTCACCCTTGTTTCAAGACCACCACACTTGTAATGAAGCCCATTGTTTCACATATTTTAATATGCTGCTTTTTGAAAGAGCGTCAGTGAGTTAGTTGGAGAGATAGAGAGAAAAAGAGAGACACACACACACACACACACACACACACACACGGAGAGACAGACAGGACAAGCGTAAGAAAGATATGAAAAATCGAATAGAAGCTGTCTGCAAAGTACAGTGGTAAATGTTCCGTATATACATGGTATAGTCAATGCAAGGTACATCAACAATATTATTCCAATTTTGATATCTGCTGAAAGTGTCATGTGCATGCAAGAGAACATGCTCATTACTATGTAATATCTTTTCTCATCAAGGCTATGCTCCATTTGTTATTGATGTTAAGACAATGACATCCCACATTTAAAAAATGTAATATCATCCAGATAAACTTGTAATGTGTCGGGTAAATCCTGATCCAAGAATTAAAAATCAATCCACAAGAGCCAGAAATGAATGCAGAAGATATGAGAAAATAAACATTTATTATAACTGCCTAGGCAGGGAAATATGTAAACAGAAAACATTTTAAAAACATGACCAGTTTTATAGTGAAAGGGAAAGAAAACAAATGTTACAAGTTGTGTAAATTTGCCAGGCTTCTGATTTTCTCACATAATTTGCACCATATGCGTGTCTATACATATCCCAGCCCTATTTTTTAAATTGTATCAATTGTGTAAAGCTTCTTAGCAATAGTTTGCCTCATTAGCATTTAGCTCAGCTCCATTTGCACGTGTGTGCATTGGTTAACCATCTTTTAAACATATTGTTTTGTTGGTCACAATTGCTGACTGATTTTAGTAGGAGTCCTTATTAGGGGCCCTCAGTAAACACGTGGCATGCCAAACACAGCAAGAGGGCCCCTAATAAAGACTCCTGCTACAATTGATTAAGGAAACAACAAGCACAACAGTCCAGCTAGGACACTACACCCTATATTTTAAGGGATGTCACTAAGGATAATAAGAAGTAGTAATCGGACCCATGCAAACCGTCCAGAATCTCATTAGAAAAAAGGAATGGGAATGCTAATACTGATATAACTAGGATTAACCTGGTCAGCATTAAATCGCACTGACACAACAAGATTATTTGTTTTGTGTAATTTGCAGTAAATTGAGGATTGTTTTTTGCCGGAATGCTTGATAACAACATAGGTCGAAACACATGTCAGCTTCAAAAGGCATATGTGGAATTTGTGACCACTAACGCAATTAGAATTTTGTCTGCATTGTTTAAAATAGAAATATGATTAATATGTGATTATTGGAACAATTTAATGTATGTTTGCATTGAAGAAATTAAATATTGTCTATGAACATAATAAGAGCACAATCCTTGGGATTATCGCTTATTTCATATTTATGTGTATGCATATCTATATAATTTGTGACTTCATGAAGATGTAGTGTCATTTTTTCTATTAAATACTTGTGGTGAGTGTTAGGGATGAGCTGCTTGTTATTGTATAGATGATACCTGCTTCATGTATTCTGGCTTCCTGCTCAGCATCTTACGTAATACATGGAGCCTTACTGGTGTTCCGTATCCTACCAAGGGCAGTGTTACATCTTGTTCATTTAGCCTAATTGGATATATCTTCCACTAATTATTGCTTTGCTTGTAACAGGTTTTTGACCTTGATTTTGTTACATTTCATCATACTGCTCAGGAGCTCAGTTTGTAATATATCCTTTAAATATTTCCATGGTAACTCAACTTGACCATCGTAGTTTGACCAATCCCCATGCAGTGTTCTGTCCTTTCAGTACTGGGGTCTGTTTTCCTGTTGTTTATCTTTTTATGACCTCACTACTGAATGTTAAGTTTGTGAACTAGTTGCCTCCCTGGGTTTTAGCCAATCATGGTACAGCATTTAACTGTGTCTCTAGAAAGTTACAGCTGAAATATGCATGCTTCCTTGCCAAGGCTTTGGCTAATATTTTCAGCTGTGGGGGGTGAGATGTTCCATCCTTATGTGGTGGCTGATGGGGTTCTACGTCCTAAATGTACTGTGTATTCAGCTTACTGTGAGAGGCTGCTGTCATTTATTTTAATTATTAATAAACCCGTATTCCCCTGATCAATGTTAAATGAACTTATATTCACTATGGTATGGGATAATGATTATCTACTAGGTCAATCCACTATGGTTCTCTAAAGCAAGGCTACTCATATTTTTAAGCCTTCATGGGAATATCCCTGTTGGGGGGGAGGGGTGTGTGTGTGTGTGTGTGTGTGTATATATATAACCTTTGGCTTCCATGCCGTTTTCTCAGTGTTAAAAGGACTTTCGCAGCTTGTATTTGCAAGCATGTTTATGGTGCTGAATGTTTTCTCCAAAGTTGTAGTATTCACCCATGCTTGCATATTCCCCAACACTCCCCGTTTCATCTCTTGACAGATGAATCTTTCTCTAACCTCCCTCTCATAATCTTCTTCCTCTTTTTGCCAGTCATGAACACTTTTGGGTACCAATATTTTATGTACATCTCTCAAATCCCCACCACCTATGGCATACTACCATGGGTCACATCTCAAGTAGCTAGTTGGCCAATCTGATTTGATATTTTTATAACATTCAAGATAATTCATTGGGTCAGGAGGTTGTGACCAAAGGGCATCTTCATGGCCACAATATCTGTTTACTGGACACCTATCTGTTTCATCTATCTGAGGTTGCTCATCTATATGGCAGCTTTCATCTTTTCAACAAGAAGTAGCCTTACCTGTCATAACTGCAAGAAGGGTATTTGTATTACCACGGGACACACAACATGTTACTATTATCTGGTATATACACCAAAGTAGAAAAAAAAACGAGGATCCAAAGATAGGAGCCCTCCCGTCCCCTGCACTCTGTCATAAGCCCATCAAAAGATGGTTCATCAAAGTTTGGTATGTTGGCTGTGATTATGCAAAAATATACATGCTAAATGAGTAATGAAGCTAATCATTCAATTGTTTCGTTAAAAAAAAAAACAAAGGGTCACAATTATTTTACCATTGAGATTTTAAAGTGAAAAAGCCAAACTAGCTGTCAACAAAATAAAGTGAAGTAAATAAGCAATGGTAATCCATGTATACAATTCAGTAATGGCTGTCGCGTTGCAGGATACACATCCCTTCTTCTTGAGCCAATTAGGTTAAACTGAAAAACATAAGTAAACATAAAGACTGTTTCAATAGACACAATGCCTCTGCATAGGTGTGTTAAACTTAACATGACAATCAAAAATGAATCTTCCATGCAATGATATACCATACTAAGTACAGTTCAGAAATGTTCTAAAATACTAATCCGGGTCACCCTGAGAATGGAGGCCTCTACTGTAGCCAGTGCGAGAAAATGCTTACTGCATGTACTAGGATAAAAAAATTCCAGCTGAGGCTGCCTTTAAATAATATCACACTCCATTTAATAATTACAAACAATTTTTTGGCGGCATACCTTAAATGTAGAGTAGGTGAAGTGTGTGTCTTCACTAAAAAATGGTGAGCTTCCAGATCTTGACACCAGCTGGTGCAAGAGAATGCTAAACTCCTGAGTGCTTAGCACCTAAAGAAGAAAGTAGGAAATGTGGCTCTGACATCCGAGTGCTGAATCCCTACATTCGTAATGAAATAGTGTTAAGACGGATTTCTGAACTCTGTCCTGGTGGCGCAGAAGTTCAGAAGGCCAACCTAATTACTTGGAACAGGGTAACCTCTGGACGAGCCACACCAATCAAGGTAGCGATCGCGGCGGTCAAGACTAGGTCTGAAGAGGGGTGAGGGTGACTGAAAGCCCGCAATGAGCACACAAAGCAAGGACACTTACAAACTACTCCAAACAGGTGTTATATTAAATATATATACACATTTATTCCAAGGCCTTTAAAACAATGACCGTAGCGAGAAAATCACAATATAACAATAGTAAACCAACACATACCATACCAATACAAGATATATATACAAATACAACAAGTCTCAAGCGTTAGATGCACGAAATGTGTAGTCCACCTAAAAGGGAAGGAAAACAGGCAGTGCGAAATAATGCTTAGACCCAGTCTGCCTTCAGAGGCACCTAACTAAAAGGAAGTCCGAGCCCTGCGAAGAGTGGAGCCTTGTGCTCAAAAGTACCTGCACACGCTGGTGCCAACGGGCAAAAGGGGAGTCTCTTCGAAGGAAGTCAGGCAGTTCAGTTTAGTGCACAAAAGAAGAAGAACAAGTTCCGCGACTCAAGCGCAGCCTCTACTGTGGGCAGAAGCAGAGCCCGAGTACGGAAAAGGGCGCTGTTTTGACACAGCGGGGAAAAGCTATGGGCTCCTGCAGGAGGGTGACCAGTTCCTAGCTATGCTACTCACCGGTCCCCGATGCAAGCAGACCCAGGCTTCTCCGCGTCAGTTTCAGTAGCTGGCAGGTTCAGAAGAGCAGGGAACGTCTCGTCGTCGTGTTGAGTAAAAGACGTCCCAATCGAAGAAACCCGCACAGTTTGTTACCACAGCAGGGCAACGGAGCAGCCGTGTGTATCTGAGCCAAATGTACACTACTCACTTCAGACCTGGGAACGCCAAGTGTACGAAGCGTGTGAGAGTGACAAGGACTCGAAATACTCCACAACCTGGCGGCGGTTACAGAGCAAGACTCCCGTGTAAGCTGGTCAGTCAGCTGGACGGCCCAGAGACGCTTCCAAAGGCTTACTGGCAGGAGATGGTGAAGATGCTGAGAATAGCTGTTCCCGCTATTCCAAGGGTCGAAGTACCAGTACAGGCCTTCTGGTTCGATCAAAGATAAAAAGGGTTTCACAAGGCGACAGCAGTGCAGAGGAGAAGTCCTTCAGCGGGTCACCAGCGATTCCTCGGTTCAGCCTCTTGGTTGCAGGATACTTGGCTCCTGTATTCCTTCGTTCGTGAGAACTCAGGAGATCGACATGGTAGTGGTGTTTCCAGCCCCCTCTTATCCACGGTTCCCTTCGCGCCAAAACAGAGGGGACCCAATGGGAGATCCGCTCATCAACACTCACACCATTCGTGGACCAATCACGGACCACGGTGGTCCCAGGCATTCACACCACCCTAGACTCTCTGGCACCCAGGATGTGTATTGGGACCAGACATCCCAGCCCACATCCTGGAGGCACACACAAGACATGTAGAAGCCCGCGAAAGCATCCGTGTTTCGCGGGAAAGTACATGCCCAAATAAGGAAGGCCCCGGGTCGGCTCGACCTGGGGAAGGTGAAGGGAGCAAGACGGTCAGCGGACAGGACAAAGGAGCCTCGTGGTCTGACCATTTTGGGAGCCAGGCCACCATTTTTTAGAATGCCAAAAGGAGCTCAAAACACAAGAAACGATCGCTGCCACCATTCCCGTCCCTGAATCACTTGCACCGATCAGTTACAATCCTAAACGAGTATCTAGGGCCTGTAGAAGGCTAGAGACCAAGAGAGCTGTAACTTAGCTTACAGTGCCCTCTTGTGTCATGTTGCACGAAAGCCGCAACATGATAAAAGAAACTACGGGAAACAGCGTTCCCCGGTATTGACTGTCTTAAGGTCATGTCAGTTTCCCCGTAAGAAAGCAGCGGAAGCCCAGAGGAGTGCGGCAGAAGGCTGCACTTCTCTGGCAAAGTCGAGAACAAGGTGAAAAACAACAGCAAAAAGTTTAGGGGTTGCCACATGGAAGGAAAATTACCTACAATTACGAAATCTTTCCTAACAAATAGCAAACACTCACTAAATTGCACAGTATTTGCAAACTGAAAGAGAATGGGTGTTCCCAGGTTTGTAGACACATATGGATGTGTACATCATATGTTAAATAGTGGAAGAGGGTAAGAAGCCATGTACCATGAAATGGCTTACCTCTTAAGATGAAGGAACAGGGGGAAGTGAAAGCAATAGTAACTCGACTAGCAGGAATATCCTGGCGTGCCCAACAGTGTAATTGCAGACCAATCTGTTGTTTTCTGTATGGAAATATAAATACACAAAGAAAGATAGCCAAGTGAGCTATAAAGAAAAGGCTATACAATGGGCTGTGCCTGTACTAAATGTGACCCTGTTGATGTAGGTTATGTTTACCTCAGAGATGTAAATTCAAAGAATACACGTCTGTGTGTAGAAAAATTGCTGCTTCTTCAATTGGACGCTTCCCAAGTCCGAGCGCCTGCCGCTCCGAGGGATGCGGTCCTCGTACGTGCTGTGGTGGGTTTGCTCGTCTCCCTGACAACCCTCTAACCAGACAGCAGACCATCTAAGCATGAGTGTGTGTTTAGTAAACATAAAAAGCAGACTATGGGGAATCCTATAGCACAACGGGCTAACTAGATGGTGCATGTAGGAGCGCCATTTTAGAATGTATAGTTTGTATACTAATGAGCCTACAATAGCCTCCAGGAATTATCTGGTTACCACAGAAGATGTGTCTAAAAGCAGTCAAGAAGGGGTAATGGACAAAGAAATGCACAATGTAATAACCGCCCATGTATGTTAATAAGAATGTCAGGAGTATTAGAGTTGTTTATAGTTGTGCATGTGTGAGCAATGCACTGTGGCCACAGCAGAGATCCTCTCAAAGGGATAACCTCAAAAATCTGTATTCACAGATATGCATAGACTGAACCTGTAACATACTCTTAAACATAAAGTTATACAATTATGAACAGTGGGCCGGTCAACATGCCCCAGATTTATTATACATTAACAATTGTTCCACTGTAAGAAGCAGTTTGCGGCATCTGTAATGTCTATTAAAGGGGATTTATTACATGTTTCACAGTTCAATCAGGCCCCAAAGAAAAAAGAACAAGCAGTTATCTCTGGGGTGTGAGTTGGTGGTGAAATTAAGAAACATGGCTTTATCCTTGTTTGCAAATAGTTGTTTGTCAGTGGTTTCTCTCAGTTTCAGTGTTGGGTCTATGCATAGTACTGTTCACCACTCCATCTCTTCCTCATCTATGCCTGATATGATGACTGCATCAATGTTTAATGTAAAAATGCTTGCTGGAGCTTCCTCGTGTGGTACTGCTGGCCTGAACTCAAATTCTGCAGGCAAGCGAAATATCATGTTTTGTACACCTGGTAATCAACCAATCAAAATGGTCACTGCATATGTAAATAGAGCCTTGTGAAATGGTGCTTGAGTGCCTGTATTACTGCGGCTATCCTGTTGAAATGCATGTCTGGTGAAGAACATACCATTAATTTGTCGGTGAATGATATGGTCATGTTAAGCTTCTAAAGGAGATCCTCGCTACAAGAGCCCTCTTAAATTTCTACTGTGAAAAGAGAACATAAAACAAAGCAAAGCAATATACTCCACAAAGCTCATACCATCACACACTCCACTTCTGCATTTATACTCATTCCTCTGCTGTTATTCTTGCATCAGGTGCATTGGCTCACTTTGGTCATCCGAAGTTTCCTGGGGATGCCTCTTTTCACAATGTCCTGCACTCGAGCAGGGGGCCAAAGGCCTGTAGCGACCACAAAGGCTTTCTGCCTGCTACCTCCACGTGGATTGACACTGTCTTCTGCTCTCCATTATCGATGTTATCACTTATATACAATGTAATGAGTGTTGTCACCAGTGATGGCATCAGTGATGTGATTTGTAATCTCATCAGTGTTTTCATACATGTAATTAGGGATGTCATCCGTGATGTGATCGGTGATGTCATCATTGTGGTCATAGGCTGCGCAACAGGGGGCACGTAGTTAAGGTGGCTTTAGCTGCATTTTAGGGGTTTTGTTGAATTAAGTTCTCACTTTAACGTCCCTGCATCTGAAGTGTTTTCCTTGAATTTCAAAGGTTTTGTTACAATGTATTGTGCAAAACTTAACGTCCCTGCAACTAAAGAGTTTTCTTTGAATTCCAAGGGTTTTGTTAACCCATATATAATTGACATTAATAATACAGAAAATTGGGCTAATGAACACGATGTATCATGTGTAAAAAATAAAAATAACATGAACAACCACATTCCCTGTCAAATAAGCCTATTGTAAAAAACTGTGTTTGCATATGTTCTTAACTTTTTCAAGTGTTTACATTTATATGTAATGCTGATGAATAGAAAGATATTAAAGTGTTATAGTAACTGTGTACAGAGACTGTGTAAATAGACTACACTCCATATATCTTAAAATAAATCTTCACAAGTCTACTTCCAATACATATTTGTAGATATGTATTTTTTTTAATTGGTTTATAGCTTCAGCTTTTAAAATGCATGCACCACTAAATGCAGCAACAACTGGGGGGTATAATCATGGCTCCCACATGGGATAACCACTTCTATAATTAGAAAAATAAGAATATTTAGTTTGTTTAACACACACTGTATTTAAATGATCAATTACAGGTATTTTATCAATATTCACAGTATGTGTTTCTATTGTGTATTTTTGTAACTGAAAAGGTGGGACAGAAAAATGCCATATTGGGGGATAAGGAAAAAAGAGGTTGGAACTGGGAAGGAAAAACACTAGGTTTCATACATATAACAAAGAATAAGGTTACAACAAATGGACACTTAAACATATACCTAGCAATAGCAATTGCCCTCCACAAAACCTTACCGCAGACATTACACATGACCACCTCTATATCCTTTTTCTGTGGTGGTCCTTTATGTGTAACTATTGCCAACTGTCAGCTATGTCATTTGTGCACATTGCTTATTCCGTGGTGGTAAAGCTGACACCACCCACACCACCTCATAATCACTGCTATTCGTAGTCATATTAAAATGCAGGACCGTGGAGGAAAAGCTAAAATAACAAAAATGGCAAACTATAAAGCACAAGACAAAGGACAAAGATATAGGAAGGTGAAAGGTAAAAAAGGAATCTATAAATGAAGTTACTGCTTTCAAATATTCCTGAAGGCTCAAAATAAAGTTGACCCACCAAGACGAAAAGCAATGAAAGAAAACATGAAAAAGGTGTCTGGGAGAGGGGTATAACCACGGTTATATGATATAGCCAACCGAAATGTGTTTTTCATATGCAACGTTATTCCAAAGAGCAATGACTTGTTTGCATCAAAATTATTGACCAATCACAACGCCCAATGAGGGAGGAGTCACGCCTGCACGTGGCTCTGGCCATGATAAATGGAAGGCGCAATCACTTCGAAAGTTACGTTGACATGGCTATGCACCTTTGTGCCAGTTTTTAACAGCCAATCGCATTATGCCCATGCTATGTGGTAGTCAACGCAGCTATGAATCTTCGCGTCTGTTGTACCAGCCAATTATTTCATGAGCTGTGGCTCCAGGTATCACATGACTTCTATCCGCATTAACGAACAGTGTAATCACACATTTTGAATTTTTTACGCAGCTACACCCATGCCGTTTGATGGAATCCGCAAGTTGAACATGCAACTATAGGATGTCGAACTCCACAGCGCGGCTACACATCAGCATGACGCATTTGCCAGTCAGTCATATCGCACGCTGCGACTCCGTGCCTACTCGTGATTCGTATCCATGTCAACGAATGGTCCAATCACACATTGCGATGTATTAACGAGACTACGCACACGCTGTATGAGGACATCAGCGTGAGCGAAATGTTCAATCACCATGTGCGGCAGTGTGTAGCCACGAATAATCACCCCAACCACAAAAGGTTTATATTGATTATTGCTATAAGTGCTTGTTAGTGAAAGGTTATGTAAGTAATTGCAAGAACGTTTAGCACTTTAACCCTTTATTTCTTTTTCCTTTTTGCCCACTTTTCATCTAAGTTTGTCGATTTAATTTTCTTTTTTATAAAATGTTTTCGTTTTTTGTGGCATTGTCTTTTTAGTGTTGTCATTTTTATTGTTTTACATTTTACTCACCTATTTTTAATTCCAACATGTCCAACCATGATAGCAGCAGCAGCAAGGACAATGTCACCTGAGTCCCCAATCCGTCACCACCCAGGAAGAAAGCAACTGTAATGAAGATCATCACAGACAATTGCTGATAATTCAAGGTGTAAGCACACTGTTCTAAAAAAAGATGTGGGGACGTACCATGCACATTGTGCAAGAAAACACTAAGACTGGCCCTTCAAATGTTAGTTCACAAAGCGTAGGAAAATCAATCATGATAAATCATTTGGTGCAAATCCACTGGTATGATGTGGATGATGCGTATCGGAAACCGCACCAGCACCACAAAATAAAAATGCACAGGGCTCATGCATCACGTGCACGGAAATCAGCACTATCTCCAGCACCTGCATCCACCAGAGGGACATCACTGACATTGAATTAAGTCTCAACTTCGGCACCACTGTCAACTGCACTTGCTAAAATTTCAATGGTTCCCAATCTCTCAGTGATGAGAATCCTCTTTGAACGATGCCACAAATGGGTGGTCACGGGAGGTGCTACAGTTAAGGATTGGGAGAAGTTAATATCTCAACACCATTTAACTGCCGTGCTTAGTTTTCTTTTTTTAAGTGGCAACACTTTTATGAAAGGTTTTTTTAAAAAAAACATAGAAAATACCCCAAATAAGTTTCTTTTTATTTGAATTCGCTTTGTAATATGTTTCATCCTCATGTTTTTTCCTCTCCTGTTCCCCTGCTCTTTCCCTTCCTCAAACAGTCTTTTTAAGGGCCATCTTTAAGTAACAAAAATAGATTGAATTGAACACAGACTGAATAAATATATTACAATATCTATTGTAATTTTTTTTGTTGTTGCAGTTTGAGTGTCAAAAATACCCCAAAATGTCTGTCTGTAACTGTGGTTACAATGTTAACACAGGGTGAATCATCTAGTCGTGGATAGAACCACTCTAGCTGCTGCTCGCCTTCGCCGTGCAAGCATACACCTCCGACTCATTGGCCGATTCTGTAGACGCGGCAAGAAATAATCATATTAAAAGAAAATATACAAATCTGTGTGTATACATATGTGTATTGTATGAATATTACAGGGCCTGCGGTAGAGGCACTGTAGTTATGGTTAAGTTGCTCAACCCATAGGAAGAGCACTTTTTGGGGGGCTTATAACTTCGCCCACCATGGACCAATTGTCACAAAACTTTGCAAGTATATGGCCCGTCAGAGCTATCATGCAACGTTTGATGAGGTTTCGTCAAGGGCGGGCAATGTTGGGTTAAACCGAAATCCTATAGTGCCTCCTTATTATGAATATTGGCCTAAGCCCATCCATGTTACGCAGAAAACCGCATTGCAAAGTTGAGATTTTTGGGTTAACTTTGCCGCCATTTTAAAACTCATCCGCTATTTTGATTTTAAACTTATGTCCCATGTTCTAAAATTGTGGACTGTGTTTTCATCTTGCAGTCGAGCTGAACAACCTTTGAGTTCTGTTAATGGTTGACTGAGAGCCGACTGTTTAAGCTATGGAAAGAAACCTTACACTTCATATGAACTGCCATTCAAGTGTTGTCTGTGCTCACAAACCTCATCCGTGTATAAACATCGAAACAATGAAGAGTAAACGTTGATCGTATGCCTTAGCTGAACTGCATTTGTAGTGACTCTTGAAACAAGACTTACCGCAGATCCCAGAACCTACAGAACCTACAGAACCATTGTCTTTTCAGGGAAATGTAAACCTGTATAATCCTTTGCATAGTATTGTAACATCTGTCATGTGAACTAGGCACAAACTCTAGCCCGTGAAACATTAACGTGAAGAGAGGCTGGACAATATTGTAGAAATTGTATAAATATATTGGTGCTTAGATGTCCAACACTCTCTCTGCTCACTGTGTCGGCTGGTACACACTGCGAGGTGTTGGGAGCCAGATAGCTATCAGTTTTGCTTTGTAAACTGTACAGTAATATAAGATACTTGTATCTTTTCAGCCTGTGATTGGTGTATTTCATTAGTGGTACTCGGCCTCGAAATGTCTTTATTCTTTCAGATGGCGCCCGAATAGGGACCCTCACGATTGATGCCACCTCGTTGAAGGGAAGACGTGGCTATCGGACCGGGATCAGACGGTGAGAAAACGGGGGCTCCTTAGTATGAGACGTGATACCTTGACAGTACTGCACGTTCCGATCCCTGGACGGTGAGCACGCCATCCGAGACAGCATCTTGATGAGGGTCCACAAACGGAGGAGGGCAGTTTTGCTGAAACCACTAACCACTACGGTCCTTTGTTCTTTGTAATCCAATCGGACATCCTCAGTCCTTTGTAATCAGGTGAGTCGTGCCCAGATTCCTAAGTATCCGGATATTTGGTTGCAGTTTTGTACTCATGAGCACAAACACCGCCAGGTAGCACCAGTGATCTGACATGCCTGGGAAATTGTCTGCCTGTTTCAGGGAATTATTCTGCATCATGCCTGGCAGATGAGTGTAGCGTGGAAGATACCCTCAGGGCCTTTCCCAAGTGTTTTCTGTCCTTTTGCGTGCCCCCCAGGGCCTGTTTGCAGCATTCACCTTCCCGAGCCTAGTGCTCCCTATTCCTGCCTTCTCAGCCCTCCCACCTCCCCTGATTGGTCCTCCCTCCCCAGTGCCCTGTCGTGCTTGCATCCGTGTTCTCACCCTGCCCGTTCTTTCCTTCGTACCTGGTAGGTGGGTGTAACGTGGTAGAGACCCTCTGGGCCTTTCCTGAGTATTTTCTGTCCTTTTGCGTGCCCCCCAGGGCCTGTTTGTAGAGTTCACCTTCCCTAGTCCATTGCTCCCTATTCCCACCTCCCAGCCCTCCCACCTCCCCTGATTGGTGCTCCATCCCCAGTGCCCCGTAGTACTTGCATCCGTGTTCTCACCCTGCCCGCACTTTCCATCAGGCCTGGCAGGTGAGTGTAGCGTGGTAGAGACCCTCTGGGCCTTTCCAGAGTGTTTTCTGTCCTTTTGCTCGCCCCCCAGGGCCTGTTTGCAGCGTTCACCTTCCCGAGCCCAGTGCTCCCTATTCCCGCCTCCCCAGCCCTCCCACCTCCCCAATTAGTCCTCCGTCCCCAGCGCCCAGTGCTTGCATCTGTGTTCTCATGTCCATCGAGGGAGCGGGTGCGGTGAGTTTGCCAATATTGTGCTTTTCTTTCCCAATTTGCCCACCAAAAATGGCCCACAGCCCCACAAAGCACCCCTTGTGTCCCCTTTCCTCCCCGTACCCTCTTCCTGGTCTCCCGCCTCCCCTGCTCTGATTGGGCCTTAAGCCGTGTTACCAGGCCTTTACAGACCGATCCAGGGCAGCCCTCTGCCCGACAGCCCCATCGACTAAGGACCCTGAGGCAAATGCCAGCTCCAAAGAGACGACTCCAGATCGTATCTGCATGTATCTGCAGGAGAAGCAAGAAGCCAGGAGCCTGCCGTCAACCAGCACCAATAAAAACGCAAGTGTGGCAAGGGTGGGGACTGAACCAATCACTTCACGCCTGAAAGCACTACCACTCTTAGCCAAAAATCCTCCTGTGTTACATCATACAGTCACATATTAAGGTCCAACGATTATCTGCACCCTAATAGTGTCACTGTATTAAAGTTGAACTTAGAAAGTGTGCCCTAATAGCGTAACTGTAGAAGGTATTCCAACATCTTTGAGTGTGCCCTAATAGCGTTACTGTGTTAAAGTTGAACTTAGAAAGTATGCCCTAATAGCGTAATTGTAGAAGGTATCCCAAAATCATTGAGTGTGCCCTAATAGCGTCACTGTGTTAAAGTTGAACTTAGAAAGTGTGCCCTAAAAGCGTCACTGTGTTAAAGTCGAACTTAGAAAGTGTGCCCTAATAGCGTAACTGTAGGAGGGATCCCAACATCATTGAGTGTGCCCTAATAGCGTCACTGTGTTAAAGTTGAACTTAGAAAGTGTGCCCTAATAGCATCGCTGTGTTAAAATCGAACTTAGAAAGTGTGCCCTAATAGCGTCACTGTGTTAAAGTTGAACTTAGAACGTGTGCCCTAATAGCGTCACTGCGTTAAAGTCGAACTTAGAAAGTGTGCCCTAATAGCGTAACTTTAGGAGGTATCCCAACATCATTGAGTGTGCCCTTATAGCGTCACTGTGTTAAAATCGAATTTAGAAAGTGTGCCCTAATAGCGTCACTGTGTTAAAGTTGAACTTAGAAAGTGTGCCCTAATAGAATCACTGTGTTATAGTCGAACTTAGAAAGTGTGCCCTAATAGCGTCACTGCGTTAAAGTTGAACTTAGAAAGTGTGCCCTAATAGTGTCACTGTGTTAAAGTTGAACTTAGAAAGTGTGCCCCAATAGCGTCACTGTGTTAAAGTTGAACTTAGAAAGTGTGCTCTAATAACATAACTGTAGAAGGTATTCCAACATCATTGAATGTGCCTTAATAGCGTCACTGTGTTAAAGTTGAACTTAGAAAGTGTGCCCTAATAGCGTAACTGTAGAAGGTATTCCAACATCATTGAATGTGCCCTAATATCGTCACTGTGTTAAAGTTGAACTTAGAAAGTGTGCCTTAATAGCGTAACTGTAAAAGATATTCCAACATCATTGAGTGTACCCTAAGAGCGTCACTGTGCTAAAGTTGAACTTAGAAAGTGTGCCTAATAGCGTCACTGTGTTAAAAGTTGAATGTAGAAGGTATTCCCAACATCATTGAGTGTGCCTGGTCGCATACACTTTACTGACTACCACAATATCACAGTAGTACGCTTACTCTCTCCTATACACCACCATTCAACTAGAAAACAGCAGTACTATGACACATTCGGTAAAGCTGTTCTCATACTAACATGACTCATCAAACTACCCATCATCCTAATAAAACACAGCTAGCTAGTAAATACCAGCTAGCTTAGGCGTCTCCTCAGGCCTAACACAGCCAGAACTCAGTCTGGATGTCCACTCTCCAGACGGAACACATTCAACAGATCTCCTCAGCACCACACCTACAGCTAAGAAGCAGCTATCATGCAACAACCACACCACCTGCACACATACCTGGGGCGCCCATGCACTTTACGACTCTCTCTCTCGCTCAACTGACTTGAACTGCGGATCCTGAGGGCGCTCAACCTACGAGCGCCTTGAGATCATATCAATGCTGCATAAGGCGCTAAACAAATGCAAAATAACATAACATAACAGAGACAGACAATCTTTGGAATTTGGCCGACCGGCGCCACAGGAGGGGTCACCGGCATGTACTATGTACTGTAAGTACATCATTGATAGTATAGTATTCAAAAATATTTGGCACAGCAAACTAGACATGCTTCCGAATTTCAGTGACCAGTCAATGGTAGTTTTGAAATTGCCTGAATAGAATATTTAGAGCCTATATTGTTAAAGACAAAAGCTAGACCTGCAGCATTTGATGTAATTCAGAATAGGAAAAAAGAAGCTATGCAGCAACTTAAGAGTAAAGAAAAGCATGCATGTCGTCATATGTCAAATTCAGAAAAGGCATTATTGTACGATCAACAAAAACAGTGAGAGTCTGTTAGAAACATGGATACGTCTGTTCAACTTGTTGTACAGAAAATAAATCTTCGTATGTAACTCTTCCTGCTATCTTACCTCTTCCTGCTATTGCACCTCCTCCGGTAGTAATCCATGTTCTTCCCATTGTTCCTCCACCGTCAGCTGTTGCTCCTCTTACTATTGTCAATTCTCCTTCTGTATTTCCACCTTTACTAATTATTATGGTTCCTGAGATTCCGTCTTTGTTGTCATCGGTAGTGTCTCCACTACCTGTTGTACAGGATTTGTCTACTCTCTCTTTTCCAAGCGGTTCTGCTCTGCTTGTAGCTGATGAAGGGGCGAGTGCTGAATCAAAAGTAGTGACTCGTAGTACAGTTTCTAAAGATAAGAAGAGAGATTTGTATGTATGGGCTAAGCAATGTGTAGCGAAAGGTGAGAAATCAGTTGTCTTAGCTACACTTCTTAATCTAGAAAGTATTCCCAACAGAACGTTTTCATTGAGGGAATGGGAACACATTTGTCTATAGTGTGGAATAATTTGACGGACATGGATGTCCCACAAGGGTTGAGAAATTTGAATGATTTAGCCTATTCAAGTTATACCGCGGAGAATGTAAATGAACATGCTGAGAGGGTTTTTGAGTTAAGAAGAGAGTTAGAACGATTACAGAAGTATGAAGTAGATGCTTATAGATTGGACGCTCTGCACGCGCAGAAACGGTTCCTACCTCCTTGTAAGTCAATGAGTGAAGAAACATGAATTTGCACAAGAGATGCACTTACATGGATTTCAGATGTGTCGATATCTCCCATAGAAGTATATGATACGTTTAGTCAGTATACTCCAGAAATGCAGCAGAAAGCGTTACAGGTAATGGTAGAATACCTGCAGGATGAGTGTATGAAGAAAAAGCTGTGTTTTCCCGCAGAATTGATGATTATTTATAAGAGAGCCTTTGCGCCCAATAGTGCTTCCACCACTTTAGTGTTTGATCTGGCTTTATTGCTTAACAAGCGTTCGGAGTTGCCTACTTCTCAGATGCCTATGAGAGAGGTCCCTCCGACATTTGTTCCTAAAGTCGAAATTCCAGCTAATGTTGCAGCAGGTACAGCAGCCACTACTATTGAAGCTCACCATGTATCACAATTTGTTCATGTCCCGTTCTCCAGACAGGAAGTGAACACTATTAGGCAGTCGATTCCAGACATTAGGAAAAATCCAACAGGGTTTTATAAAGAAATAGAATCTGTCTTGCATTTGTCAGTTTTCACTCTGGGTGATATAGACTTGATGTTTCCTGTGATCCTACCTGCTGATTTATGGAAACAGATTAGGACTGTAGATGATCAAGCAGGGCTGGGTCACATATTGGTCAACTTGGTGAGGTTGGACAGAGAAAGACAAGCTGGTGAGAGACCACTGTAAGTGATACTGACTTTGCCAGACAGGATAGTAACGAAATTAAAAACTCTGTTTCCCGAGAGAAGGATTGTTTGGGACAAACTCACTGCTTGTACCCAAGGAAAATCTGAAGCTGTTACCAAATTCTTTAATTGGTTTGAACAAGTATATTCAGACTTTAGCAGACATAATGTAAGCACTGAGTCAGGAAAAAGGTTGTTTGTGGATACATTTGTGCGTGGATTGTTGCCTGATATCCAATCACAAATCATGACGTCCGAAAGTGCTTGGCAAGCTGTATCGCAGTCCACAGTATTGCATATGGCTCAATATTACGAAAATCGGGTCAATAATGAAAAAGAGAGGATTGAAAGAAAAAGGGAGACCTGAAACCCAAAGTATTATTGCAACAGATAGTTAGAGGCACTAGAGGTGGGAATACATAGTTTCGAGGTCAGTTTGTTCCACAAAGTAATGCGCAGTCGGGTCCTGTACACGTGAATCAATGTGCTTATTACACACAGGAGGGTCATTGGCGAGCACAATGCCCGATCTTTCAGCAGTGATCGAATAACACATATGGTGTCATGGGCAGACGATCCAGAGGCCGACTTGGGGTAGGGGGTCCTGGTAGAAGTCAGTTCGCTCAAAATCCACAGCCATTCGTGCAAGATAATCAGCAACCTAGTATAGATAGCAGAAATATTTTCGATAATCCTTCAACTGCCTATCTTTCTGCAGATCTTGTTTTCGATGATATATTGTTTTGTTAGAACAGCCCGAAGCAGGGTCTGAAATCAATGGCTATTCCCATCAATCAGAAAGGGTCCTACGTTGAGATGAAGGTGGGGAATACGAAGCATCAATTTTTGATAGATACGGGAGCACAGAAGTGTTCCATTGATCATTCACCGGTTCCAGACATTTCACTGTCAGGGCAGAATAATGTTTCTGTAGGTTTTTCTGGCACGCCATTGGTTAGTCCGGTTAATTTGCCAGTACCGATTACATTGGGGCCATTCACGGATTATTGTCCATTTCTTCTAACAACAAATTGTGGTGAGAATTTGTTGGGGTTAAATCTGTAGAAGGAATTAAATGCAGTAATTCATTGTTCTTCGGACGGAGCATGTTTGATGATTTCACCCCAGCAATCTTCTGTCTCACAGTTTTTGACTAGAACTTTACCGCCTGAATTTAGTGAAGTTCAGGCGTATTTATGGGTGGTTGACGACAATGATGTCGGCCTTTTGCAAATTGAGCCTGTTAAAATTGTTTTGAAACCAGGAGCTAAGTTGCCAAATATTCCACGATATAAGATTTCATTTGATGGTGAGCAAGCTCTGAAGAGCATAGTTTCTGATTTTGTCCATCGTGGACTAATTGAGGAAATTGCAGGAAGTTTGTGCAATAGCCCGATTTTACTGGTGTACTGGTGTACTAGAAAGGATAATGCAATTCCTTTTCATTTCATTTCATTATCGATTTGTGCGCTATTAATAAGATTGTTGCTCCACAATTTCCAATTGTGCCTGATATAACCACGATATTAACAATGATCCCAGCTTCTGCTACTCATTTCAGTGTGGTGTATCTAAAGAAGGTCTTCTTTAGTATTCCTATATAATTGGATAGCAGATATTTGTTCGCGTTCACCTTGGGGGGATGCTCGTTTCCATTCACTCTTGCACCACAAAGGTACCCGGAGAGTCCAAGCATTTACAGTAGGGCTTTAAAAGAACAGCTCAATACACTTGAGTTGCCTTCTACTTGTATATTGTTACAATATGTTGATGATCTTCTCTTAGCTGCAGACTCAGAAATTGCTTGCAAGAAAGGTACTGTGTTGTTGCTTATTCATATAGCAGCGCATGGCCATAAAGCTTCATTAAAAATGTTTCAGTATTGTCGACAGGAGGTCACCTACCTAGGCTATTTCCTGTCAAAGGAGGGAAGAAGATTTACACCTGAACGGATAAAAAGCATCTCTAGCATGTCTGTCCCAAATACACCGTAAGAGGTCGGAGACTTGATAGGAATGGCTTCTTACTGTAGACAGTGGATCCCTAATTTTTCAGTAGTGATAAAACCAATGTTGTCATTGACAAAGAAGGGCATTTCTTTGCCATTAACGTGGAACCTGGAACACCAGAAAGCTTTTGATGTGCTCAAGACTGCACTGTGTTCAGCACCAGTTTTGGACACACCAAATTATGACAAGGCCTTTGTGTTGTATGTGCATGAATGTGATGGGTGTGCTTTGGCTATGTTAACGCACGAAAACATGGGGGAATAATAGAGAGTGCGGTTATTTTCCCTCCACACTTGATCCTGTTGCATGCGCTTTGCCGAGATGTTTGAGAGCTGTTGCTGCTGCCTTCATAAAACAATGTGAGGATATGGTTTTAGGTCACTCTTTAACCGTGATGGTACCCCTCTCTTTAGACGTTCTATTGAACAGAACGCAAAGGCAACACCTTACTTCCGCACAATTAACAAGATACAAATTGATCCTATTTGCACTGTATATTCAAGTTAAGAGGTGTTGCGTATTGAATCCGTCTGAATTATTGCCTCTTCTACAAGAAATTGCTTGCAGTGATGATATGTCACATGATTGCCTCTATACTACAGAGCAAGAAACAAAAGGCAGGATTGATTTAAATGACACACCATTAAATGATCCACAAATGGGAGCTGTTTTGTGATGGCTCCTGCTTCAAACTTCTGGATGGTACATCCACTGCTGCTTATGCCATCACTACATTAAGCACGATTGTGGAAACCAAGAGAATCTCGCATAACTGCGCGCAGGCCGCTGAGATTATCGCACGTACTCGAGCTTGTGAACTTTCCGAAGGGCTTAGAGTAAGTATATTTACAGATAGCCAGTATGCCTTTGGGGTGGTTCACAACGTCTGTAGATTATGGGCAGAACAAGGGTTCTTGACCTCACACGGAACAAAAATCCAACATGGCACCTTGATAGTTCAGCTACTCTCAGCACTTGTGCTTCCTACACAACTAGCAATCATGAAGGCTGCACACATCAGAAAGTAACAGATGATGTAGGGAAGTAAACGCTTTTGCTGACAGGATAGCTAAACAGACTGCTACTGATTTATGTTCAGAAATGTATGCAACAAAATAAACTACGATATTTGTACAATAGATGAAGGAATAGATTCCATAAAAAATATTCAGACTGATGCCACTCCAAAAGAACTTAAACACTGGACTGATGGTTTAGCAAGTTTGGATAAGGAAGGTCGTTGGGTGGACAACAATAAAAAAAAGATGGATGCTACAGAATGCATATGTCACCACTATGGTTATAATGGCTCATGGCCCTCCTCACATATATGCTAGAAAAATCTGTAAATTACTAGAATCTGTCTGGATAAACATGAACATTTCAAAGACTGCTGAGCGTTTTGTCCAAAACTGTATGGTATGCTTACAGCATAATGTGGGGAATGGTAAGACGACACAGAGGGGTCGTTTTGGTCCCCCCTCTGTGCCCTTTGAAGTGATTCATTTCGACGGTGAAAAGCATGCTTAAGGAATATTTTCCCAGGTTTGGTTTGCCGGGGGTCCTCTGGTCGGATAATGGTCCACATTTTATCGCTGCTGTTTTCCTGCAAGTATGCGCAGGATTGCAGATCGATAAATGGCTCCATTCGGCTAGACACGCTTAGAGTGCCAGACTTGTAGAACGCCATAATGGGATGGTAAAGAACAAGCTAGCAAAAGTCTGCGCTAGCAGTAACTTGAAATGGCCAGATGCCTTTCCGGTAGTTTTACTGTCCATGAGGATGACCCCACAGAGTAGAACTGGACTCTCCCCTTATGAAATTATAATGGGGAGACCAGCTAATATATGGAATTTACCAAAGCCCAAGAAACTGAAAGATGTGGAGCATTTTATTCTTACTGAATACTGTGACCAGTTAACTCAAAACTTGTATCGGATTTATCAACAGGTGCAAGAAGCCCTCCCAGTTAAATACGAGGGGCCAGGTCATCGACTTCGACCTGGGGACTGGATGCTTACCAAAAATTTTAAAACCGCATCCAGCCACGCACCAACCACGAAGAAGAAAAGAAGGAAACTGTTTGTTCTGCTTCGAAAGCTAAACTTGTCTTGAACAACACCAAGGGTGTTTCGTTGATTCTTCCTGAGCCTGTGGGACCTGGGGAGACTGCTGCTTTGTGTTTGAATTCTTCTTCAGATCTTTTTGCACTCTTCAGTAATCTTGCCTCTATTTCACCTCTTCCATCAGGAAGCAACGACACTCTGTTTGCGGATCACACCGTACCTGGAGTATTGAGGTACAATCTTCATCCACGGCACTAGACTTACAGCACGGCACAGCTGTGCCCACAGGCAATGACTGTTGAGCTAGTCCCTTGTAACATAAACACTGAAACATAAGTAAGTGGCCGGGACCGGCAAAGCTATCTTCAATCAAGATAAACCATGTGGTCAGGAGATAACCAATGAACAAACTCAAGGAGTACGTCGCAGGAACTTTTCAAAACAAACTTTGAGGAACAATGCCTGTCTCTAACTCTACTCATACGAAGCAACCGATTGATTGTGTGGTTGGACATTGGACATCAAAAATCATGGCCCTTGAGGACTTACTGTTTTCTTGTAGTTATGTTAACTGGTCTACCAATTGTGATCACTCTTGGGTTTTGGTATATTGAAGGGGTGTGTCCACTTGAAGTTTTGATACCCACTAAAAGTGTTCCTACTATGTCTTCTAATTTTGTGCATCTGCACACTCTACCTTTTAGGGATTCCCAACACAGACAGAGTTACCACAATAATACACTTTTGTTCTGAATAGAACAAATTGCTGGATATGTTCGCATTTGCCACAACACAGGGAAAAAGGGTTGGGCTGGTATATTCATCCTCTGCCTTTGACTACTGCATGCTACGGCTCTCTAAGGGCACTATTCTTTGGTTGTTGGAATGATAGCATTTCTGGGAACTTTGATGAGACTAACTTGAATGAGTTTTTAAGACTAGTCCTGACGCCTCTGGGATGTTCCCTTTTTGGGAATAGGAGCAAGCTCAATGTTGCTTCTATTAGGCCTGCCGATAGACTTTCTAGACCTTTCCAGCCGTGCCTCCTACTTGCACTATCAATCATAGCCCCAACTCTGTTTCCTTCTGCATGCAAAGGGATGGTTCTCTGACAATGGGTACTTTTGAGGGTTGTACCACTGTTGCAAATCTAACTAGTGAGGACAGACCTTTGTATCTAGGTGATCCCGTGTATTTCGTCTGTGGCAATGGAGCTTATCCTTGGCTACCTAGAGATTGGCAGGGTACTTGTTATTTGGGTAACTTGCTACCAGGGGTATTTGTAGCTAGCACCTCTAAGTTCTCTAGAGCTCATCCAAGGCAGGTTGAGGGCCGTGATACTCCTTTGCAGGTCATGGGTGATATAGCAAAATCCTTTGTGCTATTTTGGGGACAGATAAAGAATTCTGAGGATATTAGGAGACTGGCAAGATTATTGGAGAGAACCATCAACAGAACCACTGGTATACTATACAATATGGCATTAGAACAGAAAGCAATTAGATTAGTGGCTCTACAAAACCGGATGGTGTTAGACGTCATCCTGGCAGGGCGTGGTGGAGTATGTAAATTGGTGGGATCTGCTTGTTGTGTTTTGACTGAGAGCTGACTGTTTAAGCTATGCAAAGAAACCTTGTGCTTCATATGTACTGCCATTCAAGTGTTGTCTGCGCTCACAAGCCTCACAAGCCTCATCCTTGTATAAGCATCGAAACAATGAAGAGTAAATGTCGATCGTATGCCTTAGGCTTTGGACCGTTATCCCCTATTCCAGTCCCTAGAACGGGGGATGAATGCCACAATATTCCCATCAGCATAACACAAAATGCTAATAGAAATGTTAGAAAATCTTATTGAGTTGATGTACTTTACTGAGAAATGGAGTCTATAAAATATTTTTTTCTATTTTGTAACTGTGAAAGATGGTTCCTAAAGTAATCTTTTTTGTTGTATTTTTTTTTCTTTTTGCAGGAGAGGTTAGAACGTAAGGTGGGGTGGAAATGAGGGAAGAGGCAGCACACACTAAAATGGAGGGGCAGGTGGACAGGGGAAGATGTTATGCAAGTGTAACATCTAAGGAAGGGGGTAGTGTTTATCAAGGTCCTTGATTACAGCTTTAAAAGCACTTCAACATTGCTCCCCTGCAGAGTGGTGAGTTGCAGTATATACAGAGGACTGTTGTCTTCGAAATATATGGATAAACAGCCTCTTTTATTGCTTGCAAGGTAGCTTGTGTCCCTCAGAAGTAGACTGTGTGGTTACAGTATTGGTTGAGGAAGATAAGGTGGAGGAAGACAGCCTACTACTTGCTAAGAAAGGAACAGCCTTTCTGAGGGCATTGCAGTTGTTGGAGTGTGTGTGCCACATAGAGGTGGTCCCATAGGTGTACTACCCAAGTAGTCTGCGACTGAGTACAGCATTGCACTCAGTGGATTTCACTTTGGTAGATTTAGCCTTGGGTACAAATTCCCAACAGTGGTAATGTACTGCCACAACCATGATTCTCTATTGGTACGAGAGGTAGGCACTTCCTCTAACCTCATCTCCTTGGCCCTCTTCGTTGTCTTTGGAAGTACTGCGCTTTTTCAATTGTGTAGGTCCTCCAGCTGGTGGTGGTGGTGGCTCTTGGGGAAGAGGGATGGCAATACCTGATGTCATTTTTAGATAAATAGCAGTTTTGGTAATATTCTTCCAAGTATGTGCTCTGTACTAGATTGTTAATGGATAATGGGTAAGAAAAGGTATAGGAGCTGCACAAGGGGAGAATTTTGAGCTTGAAAGATCGTACATCAGTAGAAAGTGCAGTTCCAAACTATTCATGAAGCACAGACCCAATCGCAAAGTGCAAACACGTTTGCGAACATGTCATCTTGCCGCGCGCGTAGTAACGTGACACTATCTAACAAGTCTGCGATGACGTCAAATGTTCGCGGTTGTCGATGAACGCAAAACTGTGGAAAAAGTTGCAAAAAGTGTATAGAAGTGTTAACAATTATACTAGAAGGTGGGAAATGGCAGCGTTTTAAGATGGAACTTTGTAAATTGGACACTAATGTTGCTATATTGGAGTAACAATGACATTAGGAAGTTGTAGAAAATTAGCATGCACTGGTAAAAACCCATAAAATACACTGTAAAATCTTTGTTAAAGGGACGTTCTGGTTAAATTTCACTAATAAAAACCAATGAAATTCACTGAAAAAATTGTGTTAAAGGGACGTCATGGTTAAGTTGCACTAATAAAAACCAATGCAATTCATTGAAAAAACATTGTTAATGGGACGTTATGGTTAAGTTGCTCTAATAAAAACTTATGGAATTCAATGAAACAACTTTGTTAAAGGGACGTTGTGGTTACAAGTAAAACCAGAAAACCTCAGAAATTCGGCAGTTATGGTAAGCTAAGCAACCATAACTTGCACCACCAATGTGCACTGCTAAGACTAACACCCAGGGCATTGAATATGACATCACACATGTCATGATGACATCACTGATGGCATCACCTATGAAATACATATAGATAAAAAGTCCCTATAATGAGTTTTATTTATAAAGTCGGTAACACGCTATCAGGGGTGATTGGGAGACCTATCATGAACTACTTAATCTATTAAAGAATGTACCCATCTAAACAAAACATATTGAAGTGTTGTTTTTAACACGGGAAACTAATCATACATAAACAAAACAAAGGGGGTTCTGGGATTCCCTCTACTGGCGCAAACACTGCCCATTGACCTGTTCTTGGGTGTATGGCCCCGGGTAGAGTCTCAACCAAGTCTTTATCTTACTTTCCCTTTCCCAGAGGAAAAATGTCCCTGCATATCAGTCTTTGTCCTGCCAAGGGACAGTCCAGCACCAAAATTCTAGGCAATGCTTCTCTGAACAAGAGTACCAACAGCAACCCCAGACACATGTTTCGGCCTATTCGGGCCTCATCAATGAGCTGGAGCTGTGTCTCTCTAAGAACATTGAGCAAGGGGTCCACATCTGGTTTCCCCTGGTAACTTACAGAGAGACCCACAATTACTTAATATTCTAAACAAGGGGGGGCTCTGGGAGTCCCTCTACCAGCACAAACACGGCCCATTGACCAAGTCTTTAGCTGACTGTGCCTTTCGCATAGGAAAAATGTCCTTGCATATCAATCTTTGTCCTACCCAGGGACAGTCCAGCACCAAAATGATAGGCATTTTCCTCTAAACAAGAGTACCATTTTAAAGTATAGTCATACCAATATTTCAAATAATAGGTAGACAATAAAAACCTTTGTGTGGCCATGAACACACATGGGAAGTTAATAATGGCATTCAGAAAATTGCACTTCTATGACGAAGATGAATGGTGGTGTCGGTTGATGAGTGGGGAAAATACGTTGTGGGTCATTGCGGTGGTGGGATTTTTTTCGAGGGATTGGGTTACTTAGCTGATGGGGATGGGTTATCAAAACTCACTCACTTTTTACCTGATGGAGACATTTGAATGGTCTGGTATAAAGAGACTTCAATGCGGAACCTGAAACCTTTTTGTTTTTTGGCGCTTACATCATATTGACATTTTAAAACTGGGAATTGTTATTTAAACTTGTATATGCACCCATGGTTGTGTGCATTGTGGAAAACTTTTATTTATGAAATCAAACGTAATATGAAAATGATATCTACATTGCCATTGCAATACTTCTTTTTTAATTTGGCGCTCGTTATTTTTTTGCCACCTACACACTTAAGAAGCTTATGACAATTGTGTATAAACTCATATACAAAAAAAAGTCCACAGTGTAATTACCCAATACCTTCATCATCATCATTTCAGCTTTATTTTTCAGTTATTCAACCATAAAAGCACATGTAATTAGAAAAGAAAAGAAAAACATAAGACAGTGAAATAGACGAGGAATGAAGGAATACATTCAATACAATTAACATCCATACGTCCATTTAGGCAACAGTAAATTGTCAGCAAAAGTTCAATACAATAAAAACAGCAATACATGTTTTAATGACACAATTCTAAAGGTTCGGTAGTCAGTTTAAATAAAAAGAAGTAAAAACAAATATAGAGGAGATCCAACTACTTGCAGCCTCGCTTAAACCGCCATATTTCCATCTTGCTGACATTCAAAGGACTTAGCTCTTAAAATCCACACCCTATGTATGTAATGAGTGGTCAATCTGGCAACTGGCCCAAAACTCTCACCGCACTTGTGGCCTGATGGGTATTAGCAGCTCTCTATAATGGAATCAGGTACATGTTTCTAAGGATAATGTAGCCACTGGAGAATAGCAGGAAATGCATAAGAGTCTCCTCACCCTTTCTACATATTGGGCAGGTGCTCATGTTGCCAGGTAGTAATTTTTGCGTGACAACAGCCAATGGAAGGTTTCTCAATCGGAATCGTAGATATAGTGCCTTTTCAAATGCTGGGTACATCAGCTCCAAATATTGTTTATAGCATGCTGAGTGCCTTAGTTTAAGGTGGTCAGGCCTGCAGCATCTGCCAGCAGCGATTTGTAACCCCTTGTTTAGACCATTCTTTTATCAACACACCTGTAGTTGATCTTGGGTCAGTGGGGTGGCGTCATAGCTCTAGTAGATCCAGATCCTGGAGGGACCGCTTTACATGGATAACCCACTGTAGGTATTTACCCCCATCCATGGTCATAAGCTGATACACTGTGTTCTGATATGACCCAAGACTGCGTTGCCTCCATAGTCTAGTCCAGAAAAGGGCAGGCCTGGTACAGATCAGTGTTTCGACCGAGGTGCAGTCCAACTCCAGCAATGATAATTCTGATGGTGCATTGCAAGGTAAAAGTAATAGTCTCTTCAAGATCTTTTATTCAGAGGAGCATATCTTTCAAACATTACAGAACCCACACAGTTCGGAACCATATAGAGCTGAGAGGATAGCCTGTTTATAACATAAGACCAACGCTAGAGAGATTGAACCCCTGTCGTGCTTTGCATGGAATGTCACTATTGCTCCACCAATCTTTACTAGGGTGATGGAAGATTTCAAAACTTGGCTTGTCCTACCACCCTTTGCCTCGAATGTTAATCCCAGGTACTCATAAAATTCCACCTGTTCGAGCACAGAACCATCTACTTCAACCTTTAGCGTTTTTTACCTGTTGGTCGGAAGATCATCACTTTGGATTTATCGGTATTCAGGGTGAGGCCTAAAAAATATCCATGGTTTTCATCAGCCCTTGGGGAGAGGTTGCTATGAGGACTGCGTCATCAGCATAGAACAGTGTCAGAGATTTGTCTATGCCATTTTTTAGGCAATCCATGTACTCACTCAGTAGTCTGTCAATCACTTCCTGTATGTACAGATTGAATAGGAAAGGTGCAGCCATGTCTGTCCCCTCTGTCAACAGTGATGGATCTGGTCATTTCGCCAACCGCTCCAAGCAGACGGCAGCCGTGTTGTTCGAGTAAAGTTGGCATATGATGTTGATGTTGTGTCTAATCTGCCAAAGTGTAGGTCTGCATACAGAGTCAAAGGCTGTTTTTAGATCAAGAAAGGCCACATACAGGTGCATATTCTTTAGGACGCTATATTTTTGAAGCAGGAGGTAATGCATAACACATTTATCTATCGAACCCCTGTTTTCTCTGAAACCTGCCTGGATGGCATGGATTATGCATCCCCTATCAGCACAGTCTTGCAGGTGTTTCAGGATGACCTTGCCAAATAATTTACCAATGCCATCCAGTAGGGAGATTGGGTGGTAGTTCCCTGGAATATATTTACCAGCCTTTTGTAGATTGGGATGATCACAGCATTTCTCCAGGATGTTGGGACCACCCCGCTGGCCAGAATGGCATTGAATAATTCGGTGAGTACAGGGGCCCAGATAACCACTTCAACTTTTAATAGATCAATTGGGACAAGGTCTGGGCCCGCTGCTTTCCCAGTTCAGGTCTATAGCCACCTCTCCGATGGTCACCATCAGAACCCCTCCCCCGCCGAGATCTATTGGTGTTGGCAATGAAGCTGGTTTTTGGTAAATGCTCTCAAAATGTGACCACTACCCCTCTTCCTGAATGTGGCAGAGTAATGACTGTGCACCCTTCAGATCACTATTATAATCCAAAATAGTGGGTAGTCTTTTGCTAACAAGGCTGAATGTAGGGCTGCCCACTTTCCTCAAAAATTCTCCTTTTTTTGGAATTGAACACCAGGTTTTTATATTTCACACAGGCTTTGATCTGTACAGAGCCATCCTTGATTTTAGGCAGGCTAATATTTTGGCCTTTGCTTTATGGCATTTGCCATTATACCAGCCGGATTCGGCGGGTGGATGCCTTGAGGTCGGTTTCCTTTGGACTCATATGTGTGGAGTTAATGTAATGATCAGTCTCTCATTCTCTGACAGGATTTCTAGGTCGGCAGGTTTCCCAAAGCAAATTGCTCCTAGGTTTGCCAGTATAGATAAATAAATACCTGGTTTGAGGTACAGATGTTTGGACACTGACTCAGCCCATCTGATGGGTTTTTAGGACTAGCTGCTGACTGCAGCAGGATGAGAGTGGGCTTGTTTGCCGGTGCAGCCCGGTATTGATGCTGTTTCCCTTGCATTCAGCGTGAGTGGGAGGTGGTCATTTCAGACCTCTCAGTCACTTCAAAATAAATGATCTTTGGCCTGCCTGCTCTGGTAATGAAGATATAATTTATCAGTGAATTCCCATTGGGCCCCCTAAAAGTTGATTTGGCCGGTTGGTCTTTGCTAAACTACCCATTAAACACACGCAAATTGAAGTTAGTGAATAGGGAACAGGAGGCCAGTGCGTGTTTGTGGTGTCGTTTTGGGCTGGCAGCTACCAATTGTGGGATTCTCAGGCTTGGTCGACCCACAGGGTCGCCAGCTCTTTCACTGGTTCAAGTTGGTAGTTCATGTCTCCTGCAATGAGGATTCCACTCCTGTTGAGCATTGTTCGGGATCTGCTATTAATGTGGAACTCAAGTGCTTTTAATGTAGAAAGGTTAAAAGCTGGGGACAGACTGTTATACATATTGTATTAATAGAACAAGGCATTGTGTTCCTTCGTTAGCAGCAGCACTTGCACAGTGTCTGTTGGGCAAGGTGATGTCAATCAACACTGATAAGCCACCACTTGGGCAGCCCTTAGGACCCCTAGTTACTGGAATAGCGAACGTCTGATATCATTGTAGGTGAAGCAGCTCAACAGCCCATCAACCCAGGTTTCCTGCAGAATAATTATATGGTAGTTCCTCACAAACTTACACCAGTCGGGATTGTCCATCTGACTCTTGAGACCGGCTATATTTCAAGAGAGCAGCCTGATCTCGGACTGGACCCCCGCAGTTGAGGCTTCTTACTGGATACTTTGTATGACTTTTCTGAATACTTCCACACTGCAAATAGAACATCTTTAATCATTGAACAAAACAAAACAACACTTAAAGTAAGCTGTTTTCAGGTTTTAATTGAATTGGAAAATGTATTAAAACGTTGTGTGCGTCCTTATTTTAACCACATATACACATAACACAGTATATCTAAATCCTTCCCTGAAACTCTTCTTGGTAGTTGGTAATTATTTTACAAACATTGTGCTTTATTGTTTTTGTATCTACATCCTACTATGTACTTCTTTCATATGTAAACAGTTATGAACTTCTACACTCCCTAACACTCAAAATAGTGTACTTGGAACCAGTTATGTAACCTGGCACTTACAGGGAACACTTGCACATATTAAAATATACACTGTTTACACAATAAAACAGAAGTAGAGGATTGCAGAATGCTGTTTTCTCTTCTAATTTATATAGTTTTAAGACTATTATCTCTACACTTATTTCACACTGATTTTAAAAATACATCCTAGTAACAATCCATCTCATACTTTACATAAAACACGTATTACCCTGTTATTCCATTTCAAACTTTTATTTTACATGTTTTTATTCAGAAAGAATTTAAAACAAATATTTTAAAACTTTTGTTCTAACAACATTAAATAAGCATTTGTTAACCCCCTTGGCAATCTAGCTTGATTTGTGACTATAGAGTCATTACAAACAAGCCAATCTACTACTGTATGTGTCATGCGCCATCCATGGAAGTGCTGACGTCAATGGCGGTTACACTAATGACCATCACGTTTTCTCACGTTGCACTAGATGCGGTCTAGTGCTTCTCCTTAGATGGCCGCCACCTGTATTTACTGAGTCCAGGTGCATGGATTGGCACATTGCAAGCCTTGGGTTTTTGTTCACTCCACGGGTAAGACGCTAGTTCTTTGCTTTTCTGCCTGTTTACTTGCCCTCTTTTTGGCTTGCCTTTTCTTCCCATTTCAGCTGTCACAGTGCCTCTCACAGCCTTAGCAACCTCCCTGTTCTGCACTGACACCCTCCAATTCTCTTTCTCCTCTTACCTTCGGGTAGCCTGTGATTCCTCCTCTGGTTGATTCTCGCGCTCTCTGGCTTCTCTCTGAGCCGAGAGTCCGCGCTTCTTGATATTCAGCCTACAATCTGAAGTGAAGGGATCTCTTTGGAACACAGAGCCGTTCAATCCCCGCTCCTATATTCTTGATGGTATCCGACTTTCCATCTTTTCATTGCCTGATTATTGCACTTCAACTGGGCACACAAGCATAGCCTGGAGGGCTTTGCTGGAGCCAATATTATTACTACCAGGGAATCCTTCCTGTGCAATCACATACTACTTTCTTGATACAGATCAACATCTTCACTGGGATTGCCAGCAAGGTTTTTTCAGCTGCACGGTGTTTTTTTTCCTGTCAGTGACATACTCCCCTGGTTCCCTCAAGACTGGAGTTCTGGTCATGGTGGCCTCTGGGGGAGAACGTCCTTATCCCTTCGAGTGAAAGAAGGATCACAAGAGAGAGGTCCCAAAGAAGACCCGCAGAAAGGAAAGAAGAAGACAGAAGCCTCTGAAAGCTCTACAGAAGATCCAGGTTAGGAGAAGAAGCAGGGGGAAGACACACAGAAGCTTGAGAGCTTGCAACGCCCAACTACACCCATGGCAACGTTGGAACAGTATCAGCAACTCGTGGTTTGCCTACCAGGTTTTGACTGTGGAAGTTCAGTCACTTCGAGCAGAGAACCTAGCCTTACGGCAGCAGATTGCCATCTGTGATGACAGCAGAGGAGACCTGCCACCTTTGTCTTTCCCTTTTGGAAAATATGACAGAAACCATAGACACCTAAAGAAGTTCTTAGATGCCTGCCTGGTATACTTTACCTTTCGTTCAAAGGCCAATGAAATGGATGGGGTGGTTGGTGGCTTCCTCATATCTAATTTGGTAGGGAATGCCCTGGCTTTGGACACCCCATTGATCACCCGTTCTGATCCTGCATGAACGATTATGACTCATTCACACAGCTGTTCAAAGCAAGATTCCACAGACCTGAGGGACAATAGTCCTCCTATGAAGCCATGTTAGATCTCAAACAAGGAACACAAGACGTTCAGTCCTATGTATTCACCTTTCAATGTCTATCAGTTTATGCAGGACGGCCAGACTCAGCCAAACATCCTTTATTCAGGCAAGGTGTCTACAAAGACATTAAGGATGAGTTAGCCAGAGTTGCTAGAACTGGTACATTTCAGGAATTAGTGACGTTAGTCTTACAGATCGAGTTTTGTCTCACTGAACGCAGACAAGAGAGAAGAAGAGCCAAGTCCTTCCAACCGCTAACCACTAACTCATCTCCTCCACTGGATAGAGGATTAGCCCATGCAGATCAGTCTGGCTCGGGGACCTCTGATGCCATAAGAACGCAAAAGATGCAGAGAACAAGGCCTCTGTATGGACTGCAGTTCCTCAAAACATCTGCTAAGAAATTGCCCCGAGGTTGCTCCGCGCCGATCGGGAAATGCTTCACCCCAACCCTAAACAGGGATAGGATCAGGGGTGATCATTAAAAACCATGCAATAACAACCAACACATGGGGGATAACAGGCTCATGGTTGTTCAGGTCAAGTCAATTCATTGCCTCCTTGGACATATTTGCCATTTTTGACTGTGGAGCAGCAGGCAACTTCATCGACATTGAATGGGCCAAGGAACTCAACATCCCAATCCACGATAAGCCAAAACCCATTCCTGTCAAAGGGGCAGACGGTTCTCTTTAACCTCAGGACTAATCATTCTGGAAACCAGGTAACTTAATTTTCTCATCAGAAGGCATTGGTGTCATTTGCGCAACACTTTTTCCTGTTATACTGGGCATGCCATGGTGGCGTCAACATAATCCTGATATCAATTTGACAGCTAACACCATTCAGTTTAATTCTGTCTACTGCTATCAACATTGTTTCTGCCAACAGGTTCAAACACCACAAGAGGGTTTGAAGATATCTCTATCCACTTTGGTAGTACAGTCTATTCCATCACACTATCAGGAATTTTCAAAATGTCTTTGAAGATCGGCTGCCTTGCACTTTACCACCGCACAGACCAGAGGACTGTGCCATTGAATTGTTACCAGATGTATCTGTACCTTTTGGTCATATGTACCCTTTATCTTTACCCGATAGAAGAGCTTTTAAGGAGTATCTGGAAGCAAACCTTCAAAACGGTCTCATCTGTGAATCACGTTCTTCGGCTGGAGCTTCCCTCTTTTTTATTCCTTAGAAAGACACACATGAGCTCCGCCCTTGTATTGATTATTGCGGTCTCAACTGTTTCACTATAATTGACCGATACCCCATGCTCTTAATCAAGAATGTGTTGGAGGCAGTTCAAGGTTCCTCAGTATTCACCAACTGGACCTGCAGGGTGCCTATCACATTTTACGCATAAAGAAAGGGGATGAATGGAAGACAGCCTTCAGCACACCGTTGGGACACTATGAATACACTATGAATACACTATGAATACCAAGGTATGCCATTTGGTCCGATGAATGACCCAGCGGTGTTCCAGCATTTCATGAACAAAATTCTTTCTGACGTCCTGTACACTTCTGTAGTAGCCTATCTTGATGAAATACTGGTATTCACCACTACTCTGTCAGAACATAGGATACACGTCAGCAAAGTGTTGTGTCATCTACACCACCATCAGTTGCTGGTTAAACCTGAAAAGTGCTGCTTTGAGGTATATTCAGTCTCATATCTGGGGTTCATCCTTTCCGAAATGGGAGTCCAGATGGATCCAAAAAGGATTAAGGCAGTACTCCATTGGCTAGTTCCTCAATACTTTAAGGACATCCAATGTTTCCTTAGCTTGGCCAGACCCACAGAAAGAAGAAGACAGTAGCCTCTGAAAACTCGACAGAAGAAACAGGTGAGGAGGAGAAGCAGGGGGAAAACACACAGAATGTGATGCTTCACACAGTGATGCTTCTAAATCAAACCTTGTGATTCATGAATAGTATTTAGATATGCAGGGCACTATAGAAATGGTGCTCTTTTTACAAGGGTATCCTTAAAAAACCTGAAACATGCAGAGGTCTGAGAAATCAAATGAATTTCTTCTCCACAATCAAACTTTACTTCAACATGTTCAATATTTGTACTGTGAAGAAATGTGTGAGTATGAACCCATGGTGTGAAATGTCCACAGTGAATGGATGCCCCCTCGTGAAAAATAATTGCACATGTCTTAAACCATTTCTTACTAATAGAAAATGTACTATTTACAAAATTAATTCGTGGCATGTACACTTCTGTACCATTAACACTGTATATTTGAAACATAATCAATGCATATTAGATTTTGCAGTGCTGATTGCAAATTACAACTAAAGTCACTGCACTGCATGTCATGGAATACTGTAGTTAGAACATCAGAAAAAAGTACACTTTTCTGATCAGGGATAGGAACATCAACAACTCATTGAAAAATATCCTGAGTAGTGTCATTTTTATTACATTGTGGACAAATATAATTTCACTTGTAACTAATTCCTATATAGCTAAACTAACATTTCCCTGCACTAATACATCAAATACAGTCATTAAAAATGATTCTCTATCTTTCTGTGTATTTTGAGAACATTGTTGATTTCCACTTGCAACAGCTACTACATTTCAGATGTACTTTAGAATGTGTACTGTGTGGGTTTTCATCTACAGATATTTCAGGAAATGAAAATTCCACACATAGCTGCTTATCTGCTGTGAAAGCTGTTTCTTGCATCAATTGTGTCATTTAAAACAACATACACAAAGCTGCATTAGAATTGCATTCAACTCCTGTTTCATTACTAAATCTGCAATAGGAGTATGTCATAGTTGAACAACTCTCCAATTCCGGTAGATTCTGTTGATTGTATTAGAATGCAGTTTCACTGACTCCTTATGTTTCCTGGCTAAGTGCTTAGCAGGTACAGGTATATGGTTCAGGCAAGGAGCATACAGTACATACAACCTATTACATCCTTCAATACCAGAAATATCAGCTCTCAGTTTTCTTTCATCAAAGTTTGCTTGACATAGCTACATATGACATTCCTTCTTTAAACACTGTATGACGAATGTCAATAAGTGATGCTTCTAAATCAAACCTTGTGATTCATGAATAGTATTTAGATATGCAGGGCACTATAGAAATGGTGCTCTTTTTACAAGGGCATCCTTAAAAAACCTGAAACGTGCAGAGGTCTGAGAAATCAAATGAATTTCTTCTCCACAATCAAACTTTACTTCAACATGTTCAATTTTTGTACTGTGAAGAAATGTGTGTAATGCAATCACATTTTCCCATCCCTCCTTTGACTAATCCAATTCCTACATTCAAATTCCTCTTAAACATTATTTGTGCATTGATGCACAGTTACAAAACTGCTTGTAGGCCTGCTGTATTAGAAATTGAATTCTGTAGTTAAACTAATCAATATGTTGCTCTCTTATCCAATTCTAATGGGATAACATGACCATGTAAAACATCACACCATTTTATCTCCCCAATATTTTGCTTCTCTCACAGTAGTATTATAGAGTTGAACTTGTAAAACTCTGCAAGTGTGCACAGCTCTCATGATCTCTGCTTCCAAGAGATCAGGACTTGCCCGACTCCCTTGGAAGCAGACCCATAACCCCGGTTCCCAGTGCCAGCCAGTCCCAATTGGGACCTTTTGGACCCTGTCCTGGCGCCAGTGGCACCAGGCTCATAAAGATGCCCAGTCCCAGCGCTGGAAGCGCCGGGCTCATAATGCTTGGGTGGATTTACCTGCAGCAGACCATGCTGCTTACTTACCTGCCAGTTGAACCCCTGATCCTCTTCTGTTTGGCACTACTTTTCCTGTTGGGTGGGGCAGGAGCCACTCCCTAGGTTCAGAACACTGGAACTCTTCTGGAAAGCAGGAACTCTTTTCTTACCTAGGCGTGGCTGTGGAAGGAGACACCTAAGCACTACAGGAGGCTATTTAAACCACACCCGATGGATGAATCTTGCTTTGCGTTATTGTGCATTCTCTGCAGCAGAACGCTCATCGTGTCTTCTGCTTCTGATCCTGGGCCTAAGGGAACAAAGGCTTACCATCCTGGAATCCAGTCTTCAGCAGCACCTGTAAAGACAAAGAAAGAACAGGTTAGCACTACGGTCTTCAGTGGCAGCGCATCTCTTACCTGGTCCATCGGCTGTCATCAACGCCTCGCGCTGCATTTCGGCATCTGAAAGACAAAGGCTTACCTACTCTTCGCATGCTCCGGGGGTCTTCGCACTGCATTCTGGCATCTGAAAGACAAAAGCTTACCAGCTCTTCGCACGCTCCGGAGGCCTTCGGCGCTGCATCCCGCATCTGAAAGACAAAAGAAGGTGCGTTTAAAGACATTGGGCAACTTTATTACTCACGTGCCATTACTCCTTCCCACGCCGAATCCAGTGGGTATTCCAGCACCCTTCAGCTTCTCTAAAGCTCCGAACTTGTACCTGCAAGATAAAAGGGACAGTTAGTGCGCATCGTGAAGCAGGCTACAAGCGCTTACTTACGTGCTTCCAGGCGCTTCTATTCCTCACGCGGGTTCGATCCTCAACTCTCATCAGCCCGCCATCCGCCATCGCCGGAACCCTGCAAAACAAGAGATATCATTACAAAAGACTTTTAAGACATTTGAAGTGCCCAGAACTTACCGTTCGTGCAGTTAACGACGGACAGCAGTCCTCTGAGGTCAAGAGGCCTGCACCCTTATCCAGTGAAGAAACTGGTTACGGCACCCTGCCCCGAGGCAGATGGAGAGCTTGGCGTTCACTTACCTAAGGTGAGGGTGTTAACCTTTGGGGTTCTACAGGAGAAGAGAAAGGGAAGAGGAGAGAGGCACCCAATAACCCCAGTTCATTAATCCCATATTTTCTATCTGCAGACATCTTACTCTTCGAGTCAGACATACAGTGCACAGAGGTCTAGCCCAAAGAGCCAACCGTGTGTTACACATCACCTTTGAAGATACGGCATTCACCCAGTCAAGACCGGCGCCTCTGCGGGAATCAGGTGAGCGTTACAACATCAAAGCAACACAAGAAATCTTTCTTCACTGAAGAGTCAATATGAAAACAGAGGGATTGCAATCTGTTTGAAACATGTTACAAATCAGTCTTCCCTGCTTTCACATTCTCCTCAACAACACCTATACAAATCTTATTAAGCATTTCTGCATACTCTAAGTCTGAAGATTGACTCAAATTAATGGTAAATTCCTGGAATTAAAAACAATCCCAGGAGTTAAAATTACCAATGCTTCCTATCATTTGTTTTACTATCCTTAGATTTCAGCATTTCGAAAACTGGTTGACCTTTCACAGGTATAAATTGTAACAAGTCTCCAAAAACAAGTACATGTTCACCTCCTAACAAAACATTGTTGTCAGTCTTAAAAAACATTTCCTAATTCTTGATCTGCATTTGATACATGTGTTTGATACTCTAGTTTGTTCTGATGCCCCACTGGTTGTAGCAACAGTTGATGTAAAGTAATACCTCCTACATTGAATGCTACTAAACCAGTGTGCACAGTTAAAGTACATGACAAACAGCAATCACTTACATTTTGAAAATTAAAAAAGATGTACCTGTTCCTGCTTGTCCACTAAAATACACCAATACAGGTTTGTATTGGACACACATTCATGCTGTAAACCATGTAAAAAACTATCCTTAATTTTATAATAAACATCTTATCAATTGTGCTAACTATTTCCTTATAATTTGCATCTGCAACTGTAGTTTGTTGCATTGCACTTTCAACTTCTTCCATTGGAAGCTCAACATCAGTTTCAATAATTGACTCACCAAGAACATTTTGACTATCTGCTGCAGAATCTTGACTTCCCTCAGGAGACTCTTTTGCCATTCCAGGTGCCAAAATGTCTTCTTGACTTAGTTCATTCCCAGTAACTCCAAATACTGCTCAATTTTGGGATATGTAATTAAGCTTTTTTTTAGCAAAAAAGGATTCTTCAAAAGTTTGAAAAAGTCCAAGTGAATCACCCTCCGCTGCACGCCATGGGAAGAACAACTGCAAAGTACAAACATGAAATTATGCATTTTTCTCTGCAGTTTGCCAATATAGTTTCATGTAGTTAATGTGAGAAACCAGAATGTGTCTTACCCGATAGTCCCTAGAGATCTGTCATCCAGGTGGCCAGGCCATGGCCATCACTTTTAGATCCAGTTCCTGGGGGTGACCCAGTGCGGGTGGATAACCTAGGTCAGGGGTCTTTGGGGAGTAGGAGTGGGGCACCGGATGGCGAGAAACGGTATCCCCTTCTCTTTATCACCTTTACCCCATCCTATCATATAGGGTACTTAGGAACTCAACCCCACCCCCTTTTCCCAACAAAAATACTTTCTCAGGGACAGCTTGCTATAAGAGAAAACACCCAACCCGTACACCTGACATGTCCCAATACAATGGATAGGCAGGGTAAGGAAAATACTGACCATTACACACACCTGACTTCCTTACATTTCCCCACATAGATAACATGTGTAGCATGACAGCACACCCTGAACCAGGGAAAGCACACAAGGAAGAGATGGCAGTTTAATACAAGGCACAAGATGATAAAACAGAAGGGGCTTGCAAGGAAGGAAGTATCCTAGACCTTTTCCTCAATGAAATGTTACATTCATTAGCCTTTGAGATTAGAGCACGTAAAACCAGGAAACAAGGATGAAGAATCCTGATTTGTGTGTCAGAGGCACCCGGGGCTCTCCTGCTTTGATAATCCAGGTGAGAGATATTTTTTGCCGCCATGGTACTGTCCTTGGCTCCTACAACATAGCAGCACCAGTGAAGTCAGCACAGCTGGTGAGTTGGAGAGATTGATACCAGACCGGTCTCAGTTGAAGCCAAGGTGCAAAGCAGCAACATTGTTTAGTAAATGCTGAAACAAACAATGTATGAAGAGTATGTGATAATTAACACGAGTGAAATTCAACAGATGAGCTATTGAACTTTGAAGCCAAGATACAATACCTTAGACAGAGTGATCCGTGACCGTGTGCATGATCATTCAAAAGTCTCTGTACGGTATCCAACCGAAAGGTGTTAAAAGAATTGTGAACCAAAGTGGTCCTGCACTATGTTAATAGTGTAAACACAATTGATGACAAAGTAAAATTAATTTGATCCGAGCCCAGCGGAGGGGGACTAATTGAAAATTGTGTTAAGAGGATCTGAGCCCGGCTGAGGGGGATCCAGGGTTAACAGTGAATTGCCTGAGAAAGAATATCCTGTAAGAACTTGAATGCATGAATATCCTACAAGCATTGTGTTGAGAGGATCTGAGCCTGTCTGAAGGGGATCTGAGGTGAATAGTGAATCACCTGAGATATTTAGTACTTGTGAAAACCTAAGAGGAAAAAACATATTGTTTGTTGCATTAGGACCTCTGAAAGAAGAGACTTTCAAAAGGCAAGGAGACTTGGGCACAGAAGGCCCTGATGCTAATGATTAAACTATATCCTCGTGTTAGAGAAGCCAGAGGCTGTGCTAATTTTGAGTGTACCGCATTGTCCCATGCTGAAAACGTGGGGTGGGGATGCCAACGACCTGAACATCCTGACATATCATTTTGTGAACACTTCTTTCTATTTCATAACACTGTTTCCAACACTATTTGTGTTTAGATGAAGGATTGGGAATAGGTTTATTAGTGTAAGCCCGTTTATTTTGACAAGACACCACTAGGACTGCTTAATTATTATTTGATGCTTGTAGCTTGCTCCCATGTGTAGATTTAGGATTAAATAGGCGTTTTTCAAACCCTTTTGGAAGTTCAATAAACACCCTGTGGTCAACTGTGTCAGTCATATTGTTGATACCATGTCTTCCTTGCATTAATGAAACTTGCCTTCTCATGTCTCGCTAGACAACCACTACAACCATATTCTTTAAAGCATCCTTTGCCACTGGTTGCGTCAATATTTTGATATGAGTAGCATTGTGCTACTTCATATAACCAAAGATCCTCCAACTATACTGATCGATTTGGATAATATGTATCAATCAAGTTGGTTTTCAAAATCTCTGTACTACCAGGTAATGTTTCAGCAAACTGATGAATTTCACTCAAAGACTTCAGTACCTGATTTCTAATACTAGCTGGGCCAATACTTACCCACAGTACATTAATGCAACATCCCTACAGAGACAAACTAGTTAGCTGATCTGCATCTTCAAGGCTAGTATACTCTCTATGTAATAGCATCTTCAGATCAAAGCTTAGAAGTTTCTAAGACTTTTATCTGCTGATAAATCTGCCCATACCTCAGCTGCTTTGCTCTTTTCAGCCTTTGTTGTACATGCTGTAACATAACGAGCAACAGCTGTTATATCATCAGCAATATGCTGTACTTTAGTATTTGCATTCCAAAGCTGAGCAATGACAGGATTATAATCACTATTATATTGGCATTCCTCTTCTCTTTTTAAATGATAGGTGTTTCTTGGTGACTTAACAGTAACATGATGTTGAACAGATGACATCAAACTATTCACTCAGCCAACTGGAAAGCCAAATCTGAGTGTAGTACTTGTTTTTACTTTTGCATTTTCTCCAACAGTACTTTCCACATGAGTGCCTTTGACATCTTTCCATCTTTCTTCTGTAGATCAGCATTCACATGCTGAGCAGGAATGGAACAAGTAACATATTTTTATATGAACTGCACCACATTTTCTTTCCCAAACTGAGGAGCTTCTTTAATCCACAACAGCAAATGTATATGTGGAGCCCCACATGCCTGGAGCACTTTCCTCAGTGGACCATTTTCTTTATTAAATATAAAGTGTAACATGGCTAAAACATGGCTAAACATCTGTGATGAAAGATTCCACTCTTCAAGATCATCACAACAATACTCAATGCAATCACTTCAAACATGACTTTTAAGCACAACATGAATATCAGGTGCTACCATGTTGCTCATGACACTTCTTGGAGGAAAACGTATTTGATTATAAAACCCAAAACAGTGCCTACAAACATAAAGTGCCTCACTTGTTTCAAATCATTGTTCTACAAATACAGATACAGTTCTTACCAAACATTTTCTAGATTGTATGTATTTTTCTCCTCAATGTACACAAGTTGCCCTTGAGACTTAAAAAACAGTGTCAACAAGATATGCAAACAATATGAATTATTTCAGTAGAATACAAATCAAACATTGCAATACTTATTTTATACTTTTGAAAAATCAGATCCCTTAAAAGCATAGGATCATCATTCCCACTTTCGGTATGTGTTTCATCTTCATGCAAATACTGAAGACACTGATTGGCTAATCGGCTTGCGTTATGTCCGCAGACATGCGACGTGTCCGCTGATTGGCTGGAATGAAGCGTGAGGTGCATCATATTGTTTTGATGCGCCCGCCATCTTGGATCCACAGACATCCGCGGACAGCGTGGCGACAAACGGGGGAGAAATACAAGTTTGGAAAGTGTGTTGGTGTGTAAGAGTGCTTGAGGAGGGTGGGGGAGTAAGAGATGGGTCAAATGCTGTATTTGTTTAGGTGGAAAGCACCCCTCATGTGCTTGTTTTGTCCGCGGACAACCTCGCTGTCCGGGATGTCCGGGACATCCGTAATTAGTCACAATGAGGGGTGTCCTAAGGACACTATTCCTGTCCATACTGTCTGCAGGCAAGTTGAAACTGTTCTAAGAACACGCGCGATGTCCATGATGTCCGTAATTATCCAAAATGGGGTGTCCTAAGGACACTATACCTGTCCGTGCTGTACGCAAGCAAAATGAAACTGTTCTTAGAAAACATTCGGTGTCCGGGATGTCCGTAACTAACCAAAATGGTGGTATCCTAAGGATGGTATTCCCTTCCGTACAGTCCGCAGGCAAGTTGAAACTGTTCTAAGGACACGCGCGGTGTCCGCGGACATAAAAATGCCCATATGGCATAGTTAAAATGTTTGATTCTATGGGTGTGATCTATGGGTGTGATATGCTGCGGTGGTTGTGGCCAGGGCCTAGAGTCTTGGGTGCATGGCCGAAGGATATCACACCCATAGATCACACCCATAGAATCGAATATCTATCAAATATTTGCAAATGTACAGTTTGTGTACTGCTTGATTTGTATAGTTTGTATGTGAAGTTTTGGCTACGTCATGTCATTAAGATTGTAGAGTTTGGTAACAAGCACTGCAGTATAAGATATCCATGGAAGTAAACAATTTGTATTCCGTTGTATGGTTAGATGTTTGCTTCAATGGTCCTGTTATGCAGCAGTATTTATGTGTTCTATTAGAATATACTTACTGTTTGATTTTTTGTGATTGGAAATATTTTTTTCATGAGTTGGGTATCTAGAGCAGATATTCTTTTTCAATGTCTGTGATGATAGAAAAGATCATGTTAGTGTAGGTATTTTATAAAGACTTATTACATTGTATAATAGACATTTCAGCTTTTTTAGCTCATATTTAGTAGTTTATAAACCAGTGTACTGAGCAATTTGCTCAGTTTCTGTGTATGTTTTTTGAATATTGGGTCATTGGGTCTGTGGGAAAAAAAATCCATGTTGGATTAAACAAAAAACTGCTTTTGTTATGCTACAGTATATTTGTTTGTTTGTTTTCAGTGTTCACTTGTTGTTTCTGGCTAATGTTCTATGTTGGCTTGTTGCAGATTGTTAGATGCCTGTTGTTGAATTTTTACTGGTTATAGTTTTTTATTTATATTCTCAAGTTGCTGATCTATCTGTTGGGTTGTTGCAGACTTTTGGAGCAGTTAGATACATGTTGGCATATTGTAACTGTTTATTTCTTCTTATAATTTAGTGGTATTGATTTATCTGTTTGGTTGTTGCAGAATCTTGGGGCAGTTAGATACCTGTTGGTGTATTCTAACTAATTATTTCTTCTTATAATTTAGTGGTACTGATTTATCTGTTTGGTTGTTATAGAATCTTGGGGCAGTTTGATACCCGTAAGCATTTTCTAACTGTTTCTAGTTTTTTTTAATTGAAGTTTTATTAATGTGTATGCACAGATTGATTATTAGTGGTATTGATTTATTTGTTTGGTTGTTGAAAAATCTTGGAGCAGTTAGATACCTATTATCATATTCTGTCTATAGTTTTCTAATTGAAGTTTTATTAATGTTTAAGTACAGATTAGTTATTACATTTTGGTTTTAAGAAGATTAAATACGTTTTTGTAAGATTTGCTGGTAATCTCTGCTTTAGAGTAATGTACTATCATTACATTTGAACCATACACATTTCTTTTTATATATGCAGTGTAGTGACCTGCATTGGTTGTGGCTCCTGCGTGGTAGATTATACCTATTGTTGTGAAGGTTTTCTTACCAAGTGATACCTGACCATGTGTGAATCCAGTCAGCTTGCAGTTGTTTTTGGTACCATCTGCATTGTAACGCAGAAGCATTAGTATTACGTATTTACTATGTGTTTGTATTAGTAAGGTGGAGCGATTATCTGAATTGCAGGTAGTACATAATCTACCATGGTTTGCATTTTGTACAAGTTGCTGAAATGGAACGGATTCACAATTAGGTATGGATACATACACAAAGCACTCATTAGGGATTTGTTCCTGTGCCACATTGTTAAGAGAGTGCATGAATGTTTCCACATATATGAAATCTGGAAGATTTCATTTATAGGTATGATTTTGTTGTCCAGTACTTGTTGTAAGTACATTAGACATTCGTGTGGATCTTCTTGTGAGTTTATAGTGAATTTCACCACTCCAGCACAGTAGTCCAATTCTTGTCTTATTCCATGAACACTATGGGGGTAATTCATAGAATTCAGCGCACAAGTGGCGCACGCGGCTGGTGCACAGCGTGCGCGTGCGGCGATCTGCGCCAGCCGCGTCCGCCAAAAGCCATTTCGGTGCGCAGCGTATTCATGGATTTTAACATCCCTAAGCAGCCGTGGCGCAGAGTGGCACAGCGACCCTGCAGCAGCACCAGTTACGCCCCGAACCCTGCCCCGTGCGCCATGAACAATGCACAAATCCAGTACATGGCGCACAGGCCAGTGGACCAACATACAGCCCCCAACCACGAAAACGCGTGTAAAACTCCCAACGCACCCCTCGCAATACACGTACCCCGCTCGCGCTAGGCCATCGCGTGTAAAACTCCCCGCGCACCCCTCGCAATACACGTACCCCGCTCGCGCTAGGCCAATCGCATGTAAAACTCCCCGCGCACCCCTCGCAATACACGTACCCCACTCGCGCTAGGCCAATCGCGTGTAAACCTCCCTGCGCACCCCTCGGAATACACGTACCCCACTCATTCACAGGAAGTTTCACACGCGATAGGCCTAGTGTGAGCGGGGCACGTGTATTTCTGGGGTTTGCGGGGAGTTTCACACATAGTAGGCCCTGTGCGAGCGGGGTACGTGTATTACTGGGGTTCGCGGGGAGTTTCACACGCGGTAGGCCCTGTGCGAGTGGGGTACGTGTATTCATGGGGTTCGCAGGAAGTTTCACATGCGATAGGCCTTGGGCAAGCGGGGCACGTGTATTACTGGGGTTCGCGAAAGTTTCACACGCGGTAGGCCCTGTGCGAGTGGGACACCTGTATTTCTGGGGTTCGTGGGGAGTTTCACACGCGGTAGGACCTTTGCGAGCGGGGTACGTGTATTACTGGGGTTCGCGGGAAGCTACACATGCGATAGGCCTTGGGCGAGTGGGACACGTGTATTACTGGGGTTCGTGGGGAGTTTCCCACACAGTAGGCCTTGTGCGAGCGGGACACGTGTATTTCTGGGGTTCGCAGCGAGTTTCACACGCGGTAGGCCCTGTGCAAGTGGGGTATGTGTATTACTGGGGTTCGCGGGAATTTTCACACGCTCTAGGGCTTGGGCGAGCCAGGCACGTGTATTACTGGAGTTTGTGGGGAGTTTCACACATGGTAGGCCCTGTGCAAGCGGAGCACGTGTATTTCTGGGGTACCCAAACAAATTGGCAGTGTGTGTTCTCCCAGATGTGCCCTCACACCACTCCCCAGGACCTGCAGGCAGACCACAACACAGGTGAACACACTGTACCCCTGGCCATGCCCCACAGGCAGCCCATCCACCCTGGCAAAGCTCCCCAGCCAGCCCACATGTCACCACGCACAAGTGAACACTGACTCATGTCCCCCCACCCACCCACCCGTGAAGGGCACCTGCCAGCAGGCCCCCACTCATGTCCACCCACCCACCCAGTAGTGAAGGGCACCTGCCAGCAGGCCCCCACTCATGTCCTAAGCAGTGAAGGGCACCTGCCAGCAGGCCCCCACTCATGTACCCCCACCCAAGCAGTGAAGGGCGCCTGCCAGCAGGCCCCCACTCATGTCCCCCCACCCACCCAGCAGTGAAGGGCTCCTGCCAGCATACCCCCACTCATGTCCCCCCCAACCCAACACGTCAACATGACCCACAATCATGGCCCTCCTGGCCACCCAAATCCCACTGCACGCCACCCTTGCCCAAATAACCAACCAAGCATAACATAACCCCCACATTGAAATGGCCATTACATGAAACAACCCAAATGGCATGTATGTACATCAACACATGTCCGTCACACACACACAATGGGTGCCAGTGAATGTGAAAATCCACATCGTGAATGCATGAAACCAATGAGAGAATACCACACATTGAAGTACGGGAAAAAATGTATTGAACAAAAAATGTGGTGAAACAAATTTAAACACCAAACAATGGACATAAGGAAAAAAATGCAGAATGTCACATAATGATAAAAAAAGGAAATCAGAATCCAAAAAATATGAAATCAAAAATGTCTCCAAATTCTCCCTCCATCAAAGCAAATCCAAACAGAAATGAAAAAGTAAAATCCATTGCTCCATGGAAAAATCAAAAAATAAAATGCCGACAAATCCACACTCCAACTATTTACAAGGATGAAATCCTGGGTCCATGAGCCCAACTGTCCAAATGAAACCTACAAAAATGCACTAACTAATGAAGAACTATATACAAAAATGTGGGGTATTGTCCAAGCGCCCCAAAAAAATGAAAACAAAAAAGAAACCTAACACTAACTAACTATTTACAATGGAGGCAGGCTAGTCCGACGGGTCACTTTTTGATGTCCCGGGACAGGGCATCATCGAACTCCTGCTCAATGTCCGGGAGGCGGTCCTCTTCCATGGCCCCGAGGGTTTGCAGGAACGATGACATGTAGACCTCCAACTCCCTGCGAATTGCCTCAAGGCACTCGGCCCGCCTCAGTGCCCTCCGCATGGAGTTCTCTGCCCTGATCATTGTGACCCGTGCCTCTTCTGCCCGCTGCCTATCCACATCTATGGCGTGGCCCAACCACTGCCACACGGAAGACACTTGTATTCCTGGGTCCTCCTGCCCTCTGGCCGATGCCTGCCCCTCCAATGTTGAAGGCCCTGAGCCATCATTGCTCCCACCATGTTGCTGCTGCTTCTGTACCTGCGCCCTGGCTCTTGCTGCCTGCACGTCCTCCTCTGGCTGGGGTGCAGTTGTCGTGGTGGCCACCCCTGCTGGACGTCCGACTGCTGACTGTGGCAGGGATGTGTCCTCCACCAGCCAGGCCGCTGGGTCAGAGGCAGCTCCACAGGGTACCCAGGTGATACATGCGTAGATAGATGGCATGGAGGACGACTGGCGCGTAGGGGGTTCAGGTGAGGAGGGGTCGCAAGAAGGTCCAGCACACGGAGGAATCCACCACTGGTGACCCATCCCAGTAGGTCAACGCGGTCAAAGAGGCATCCGAGATGACGTGCAGTGTCTTCACGAAAACACCGCCGGTCACCTTGCATGCCCCGTTGATGCAATGCTATCCCAGCCAGGACAGGCTCAACCCGGTCCCGGATAGCCACGTCCGCAGGGAGAGGAAGGCCAGTTGTTGTGCGCCCATCCCCTCCCTGAAAACAGGTCTGGACGTAGGCATCCCTGCTGGTGCCGGATGATGCAGTCACAGGATCAGGGACAGGATTAAACACAGGAACCTCTGCGGCAGCCTGTGCTGCCTCCTGTCCCTGCCCCTGCACTGCACCACTAGCACTAGTGGAATCCCCACATCCAGACCCTGTGTATGTCCCTTCCACGGCCTCCTCCTCCACCAAACCCCCCACCAACCTGGATGACTCCATGCCATCTTCCTCCATTGGACCCTGTGGGGTCTCAGCTGCCCCTTCTGCTGCCGAGGAGTCCTTCTCCGACCTCAGCCTCTTGGACCTATGCTCGGCAGCTGCGGCCTGGGACGCGGCACCAGACTCCTCACTCCCCGAAGAGATGACAATCTGGGAGGGGAGCTGGGTCTTGCGTCTCCGGCTGATGGTGCAATCCCTGCCGCTTTGCTCCACAGCACCCTCTCCGCCCTCTTCATCAGTTGACGCTGCAGACAGGGAGAGTAGAACACAGGCTTCAGGGCACTGTACAATGGACTGATACACACATGATAGTTGTACATGAGAGGCAGTGTCAAACTTCAGACATGGCATCACACTCCCTAACACACATGTCATTTCTACTCACACACATGAGCAATTCCACAGCAATATTGCACCACGCAGCACCATCCATACACATACAACAGCATCAGCATCCGTAGGTGAGCCTGACGTCACATGAAACACATGGAGTGCACAACACTTGCACACACACCAACACACTTACATGCATGTGTACATGTCCACCAACTGTCACAGTGATGAGATCGCCATCAATGTAACATCTGGCATTAAGCCTTATACATGTCAGTGCCACATGCATCCATATTGCATCACAGTTGTACACTTGTTAAATACACACACATGCACACAGTGCAGATAAATGCAGCTGGAACCACCATCCATGTGTGACACCACAACCATGCAAACGTGCATACACAGCTATGCAAACTTGTGTGCTCCCACACCTGCATTTGGCTTGCATGCTTACCAACACATACACCATCCATGTGTCTCACACATGAGAGGAGTCACATGTGTCAGCCTCACACCCCTGTACATACACATCCATACATGGCCCTACAAAAACACATGTATAACCTGCACACTACCGGCACACCACAACACGCACAGCGTCCAATCAGTATGCATGTACACTTACCGCTTGACTCCAGACGGGTCTGCCTCTCAAGGACCTGGACATGGAGCACTGGGCGTATGTGTTCCAGGACCCTCATTTGGTGGTCTGACAGCTGGCCCCGGTGCCCCTTGACATCCGCTGCCTTCAAGAGGCGCTGGGCCTTGTTGAGGGTCCTGGACCTGAAGTCCTCCCAGTGCTTCCGGAAATGTTTGATGTCGCGGACTGCCACCCCCTCCTCGTTGATGGCAGTCACGATGTCCATCCAGATCCTGGTCCATCCTTCATTGTCGAACTTCCAAAGAGGGCATCATACTGCCCCATGACTTGCTCCACCAGGACACCGACTTCCCTGGCACTGAAGCTGGTGGCCCTCTGCCTCTCTGGCTGGGGGTTGCCAGTGGTGTCAGATGGTGTTGTGCCCGACATAGCAACCCCAGAGGCAGGTGTGAGTGGGCAGCTGGGTCCTGGGGCTGGCCTGTGGAGTGATGGTATCCCAGTCGGGAGTCTTCGGTTCCAGCAGGGGTGGTCACAGCAACTGCACCCCTGGCTGACATGCAGGCAGCAAATAGCAGGGCACTTGGGCAGCAGGCAGGCAGCAGCAGATGGCAGGTGGGAGCATGCTCGGGGCTCTTGGGGGCAGTAATTTGGCCTTCTGGGCAGGAGCGTGTGTTGTAGTGTGGCCAGCTTGATACAGAGTGATTTGGCACATGAAAAAATTGCACTTCAGCATGTAATTCGAAGAAAGGCCCTTAGCGCGTAAACGCGTCTGTGACGTGACGCGCAAGGGTGTTTCCCTCAACACAGATGTATGTTCATTGTACACGTGCAAAAACTGCACGTTCGAGTGTCAGCTCATGTAATTGGAGGAAAGGGCCTTAGCGCGTACCCACGTAAGTGACGTTGTACGTGTGGGCCGGTTGAAAAGGTACGTGTAGGATGCCATTTACTTGTACGTGCTTTTCGTGGAGAGTGAGTGGGTGAATTTTGTACTTCTGGTCGGTTCACACGCGATTACTTCACAACGGTTCAAGTTCGTACTCCCTGTTACCTCTGACAGCGTTCAGTTCTTATTTTGGCCTGTTTCCTCAAACAGCGTTCACTTCTTCTTTTGTCCTGTTTCCTCAGACAGCGTACAATTCTTCTTTTGGCGGGGGTGTTGCTCTTTTTCCAGGCATACGGTAAGTCGCGCACATATTTACCAACTGTGCTTGCCCCGTGTGTCACGTACCCCTTCAGAGGTCATTGTAGGCTGCGTGTATTACGCGTACGTTTATTTTTGTGTTTCTGGGTGCCACAGCGTAGTGCGGGTTCATTTTTCCATGCACGTGGTCTACGAGGGGTTGCATGCACGTTCATTTTTGTTTTAGGTGTGCCTGTGCATTGCGTGACCCGTCTTTTTCCCCAGGGGGGTCACAGACAGCCTTGCTAGAGCACTAGGGTACGAATTCCATCTAGTACCCTACCCCTTTCACCCCCAATTGCCCAGAACAATAGTTTACTGCTACTCCCATACTCAAAACATCAGTTTCATGGTTGGGAGGAGACCAAGCGGTAAGGGAGGCAAAGGTGGCAGACCTCCAAAAGGTGGGCGTGGTGGGCACAGCAGGGGATGTGGCCAGGATTTGCAGGGTGCCACTAGACCCTCGTGTGTGGAGGACCAATCAGGGACACCCATGCCCCCCCCTATGGTTGTGGGAAACATAGCTGACACCATCCCAGCTCAGCCCTTGTTGGACAAGCCCATTTTGGCACCTGAACCGGCACAGGATGACTCCCAGGCTGACTTCCAGGTCAGCAAGTCTAAGCCATTTGTGGCGGTGCAAGTTGCTGTCACCAGGCCACGTGGATCTGGGGCAGCAATGTCATCTGGTGCCCAAGTAGGCAGGGTGGGGAGGCTGCAGGGGCAGCTGCAGCTCTATCCACCCCAGCTCTGAGTCTCCCAGCCGGGACAGTGTCGGTCCAGGTCCATCAAACCAACGTTGGCCCTGCCAACATCACCCTGCAGCCAATGCCTGCACCAAGACCTATGGTCAATGTGCATTCGCACACTCCTAGTACCCAGTCCACCAGCGTTTCTGCCCCTACTGACAAGAGCGGCGTAAGCCACTCAGGATCCACACCACCTTTGAAAAAGAAGAAGAAGGGTGCTCTGGCACTACAGGCTGAGACCCCAGACACGGCTACACACTTCGGCACGTCAAGGAAGCCTAGCTTTAATGACGTTGAACTTGATGCACTTGTGGCCTATGTGTCGGCACATAGCCGCGAAATGGTGGTGACTGCAGGGTGCAAGACCACACTTGGTCAACGTAAGGCACACTGGCAGATCATCGCGGACATCATTAGTGCCCTTGGATTTGTGAGGCGCACAACTGATGATTGCTACAAGCGGTGGAATGGTCTGAAACGCAGAGCAAAGAACAAGCTTGCCTCAAATCATATCCTACTCTGGTGACTGGCGGTGGGTCTCCACCAGAGGACAACCAACTCACTGAACCTGAGTCTGTTGCTGGAACCTTCATCACAGAGGAACAGATCCAAGGCTACCAGATTACGACGCATTGTCCGGTGAGTGCCCATGCATGTGTGTGTAATCCATGTGTATGTTGTTTGGGTGACGGGTTCTGATTGAGTGCCAGGTGAGGGTGTGTACTCCTGAATGGTATGGGTCACCCATATGCTTTCTCCAAAACATTCACCAACCTTGAATTTGGGTATGACAGTATCCCTTCTGCCCACAGTAGCCAATTACCGCAACATTACTGCAGTTGCCCTTTGAACTGTCATCTTGCAACAACATTGTTCAGATTTTTTCAGGGTTCATTCAGGCTGATTGTTTCAATGCTCCCATTTTTGCATCACATTTATCAGCCCTAATGCCACATATGTGACATGCTTCTGTCATTGATTACACCCCACATTGGCCCACATTTGTTACCTTGTTATATGAATAATTAGACCATTCAGGCTGATTGAGTATTGGCCTGCTCGCATTCATTTTTGGAATTTTTGGTGTCCTCAGTGTCTGCTTTTTGCCTCCCCTTCCAACTCATTGACAGTGCACGCATGCCAGGGTTATAGTCATGTGGGACATGTGTAAATCATGTACTGGATCTCTGGCTTGTCAGGCTTTGCTATGGTGCTCATGCCTGTTTCCATTTTTTGTCTTTCACGTTTTTGCAGGTGATGACGCACTTGATGCTGTTGAGGTTGAGGAGATGGGGTAGACCCAGGAGGAATATCAGGCACAACCGGGCACCAGTGGGGGACGTGGTGTGGTGGTGGGTGAAAACCCAATTTTACTGCAGACCATACTGTCCAGGGGTGTCTCTGGGTGCACCTCCCCAGACCTCTATTCAGGTGCTGAATCGGATGATGAGACTTATGTGCAGTTGCAGGTGAGTGTTTCTGGCAGGGATTCTGTTCTGCTCAACCCAACTGCACCAGGGGAAGAACCTTCTATGGGGATGTCAGTGTTGGTAAGTCCGCCTTTGGAGGTTACGGATGCAGGGTCACACTCCACAACATCTGATCCTATTCCAGGGTCAGCAGATCAGAGGGGGAATGCAGTCCTGCAGCCTCAGGCAATGCCAGCACAGCAAGGTTCAGATCGCCTTGCCCCGAACAGGTGTGGTGCCTGCCAATGCGGTGGCCGTACGTCACCAGGGAATACTGTATGGGAAATCTCCATTTACAGTATAGCAGCCCAAAAGGGAGCATCGTTTGAAATGATGGCTCAGGCAATGGAGATGGTGGCCACTTCCATTCTCCCCCCTGAAAGGCAGATGGAGCAACAACAGCCAAGCAACAGACTCCATTTGCCAATCACACAGGAAAGACATGTTGGCATCCAACAGGGACCGACGGGCAGCACTGGAGACTCTGCGCAAAGCCATATCTATAGAGTCACAGGGCCACAGGGAAGCCCTAAGGGTAGAACTCTATAACCTCAGGGAGACTCTGGGTGAACTTGAGGCTTTCTCGAAATTTAAGGTCAGAACAGCAGCTGGAACAGCTCACACGTTCGCTCTCAGCTGAGCTGCAGGCAACTCAGGAGGAGATCCGGGCATCACGGGAGGCCATGCGTACAAAAAAGGAGGCAACCCGTCAGGTGCTGCATCGGGATCTCTGTACTATCATCCTCCAGAACGAGACCTTTCACACCCGTATGCTTGCTGCCATGGAGGACCATACCAGGGCTTTGCGTGGGCTGCCTCCCATAGCACCACCACCTCCTGATGCAGCAGCAGAGGGTGATGAAAGCGACAGCAGCACTACTCCCACACTAGCGTAGCCGTGCAGGCCATGAGCCCATGGAGGTATTTTCTTTTTTGCAACATCCACGCAGGTGGCTGTTGGTGTGCACCCTGTCCTCAAACCTCCTGGGTGGCCTCCCCCCCTGGCCTCACATGGCAATTTTTGATTTTTTTTACAGTGTGTTGCCATGTGTGGCTCCCATGGGCATCCACTGTGTATTCCAGCTGGGCACATGCAGACTTGTCCTGTGTTTTGGTTAGATGCTTGGGTTCCTGACACACACCCCTCCTGCTTCTGTTTCCATGGGCTTGCAAAGGGTGTGACCAAGTGACAGTGACTTACACTGTGACATTGGTCTCCCATGAGCTGTGTGGGCAGTCTGTAGTCATAACTGTGTGTACATCCCTAGTGGGGCTTGTTTTTGTATTGAACACTGCATGGTGTATTGATATGTGCTTGTGCATCCATGTTTTTCTCCTTATTCGCAGGTACCTTCTTCGTGTCTTCACAAGGTCGTCTCCTTTGCAGATGCAGTTCATGTTGAATGCAGTACACTGACACATTTGCCTGACAGCAACACCCTGCAGTTGGAAGGGGTGGATGTGCTGGATTATTCAGGTTGTAAGAGTTGCACTACTTCCCCCACAACCCCCCTTTTTTAATTTTTGTTTTGCTTTTACCTTTTTTTTACATGCAGGACCCAAAAAATAAATATAAATAAAAAAATAAATCATTCGGCTTTTTATTTTCAACATTATTTTTTTTTTAATTTTTGTATAATTCGACTTTTTTTTCGATGTTATGACTGCACACCGTATAAGGGATAGCAGAGAGAACAGTAACGGTGAACTATTATTTTCATTTGGTAAGTAATAAGTTAGATTTTATTATTTAAGATAGTCTTCCACATTTCTGCAGAATAGTTAGTGTATAATACACCTATTGTATTGTAGGTGTATAAATAATTGGTATTTCTTCCAATTTCCAAACACCAAACAAACCTTGAGGTTTTACACTTCCTATCTGCAAAAATGTATATAAAGCATTTTCTTTTTTTTTTAAATTTGTGTTTGGTTTATTCTAACCTTTACAAAACATCAAGGCACATAAAATGTTTTAGATTTCATGCCGTCAACCATTTTGTTTTTTCTCCAGCAATCAAGCGGCACCACCAGGTATCCTCCTCACGCAATGTTGAGTCATACATCAAAGGTGCCAAAAAAGCTTCCCTCAAATGAGCTGTTTTAACACAATTCGAATCAGGATCAGTACATAATCTGCATGTTTTAAAGGGGGATTTAGACTGAATAACTTGAATTTCTTGTGTTGGCATTACATTTAATCTCATTTTCATGAGGTTTTTTGTATTTTCTTATCAGGAAATTTTATGCAATAGTTCAATGGTAATCTCAACTTGTTGGTCGTTGGAGATGGCGTAATAGTTTGTTAATAGTAGCTGTTTCACACGTTTGAATCCAATCTTCGTGAGCTATTTTAGTTTTTATCTTTCCAGGATTTTGAAGTAAATCATCATAAGTGCAGGCCAAATCTCAAAGTTTTTTTGAGAGCTTTTGTTCCCACCTATTCAAAGCCTTGCAGCGCCCTTAATTGAGTTCCGCCTGGATCGTTTTGTAAATCGGCAGCGTTTCTGGCATTATGATTTTCCGGAGGAGTCTCAGTTGACTTTGTTCGACCGATGCAGCCAATGATAATAGACCGAGTTCTCGTCTAATAGCTGATATTGATGTCGATTTATGGAGTCCCAAAACCACTTTCCAAAGATAGCCCTCCAGTTTTGGCCAGATGTGTGTACTGTCATATTTTGGCAATGTTTCATGCTGTGTTGCTGTATTGTGTTACTGGTAAGTATTTGGTCATGTGTGCTGTTTGTTATTGATTACTGGGAGCATATTGTCTGTGGCCTCTTTCCATTTGGGACAGTGCACTTTGTGACACTTGTGTCATGTGTTGTGCATTCCTTTGTTTGCTTTCTCATTGCATGACATGCCATGGTGTGTTGGGTGGTGGACATGGGGAGGGGTTGGGTGACATGGCGCTATTTTCATGTTGTATTTTGCAAGGGGGTAGTCATTCATGCAGCATAAATGTGCGTCTTTTTGTGACACAGCATTGGTTGACTTTCAGTAGGTAGGGATGCACACAATGTAACGCTTCGAGGTGACCAATCTCAGGCTGGTATGGTTGTGACAGTTGACTGTTCCTTATGTCATCATCATTGATTGTCAGCTGGTATGTGCCAGGGCTGTGTGCACTGCACAGGGGGTGTGATTTTAGGTGAAGTAATTAGCCACAAACTGGGTATAGGCTGCCTTACCACGTGCCCTTTCCCCTCCCATGCGCAGCAGGCGTGCATCTGGTTGGGAATGTGGGGGCACCACTATGATCCTGCACACTACTGGGGGCGCGTATAGCAGCTGCCCACCAGAGCGTTCAAGGGAGCGAATGTGTGACTTGAGCACTCCGAATGTGCGCTTCACTATGCCCCGGGTTGCAATATGGGCTTTGTTGTATCTTAACTCGGGTGGTGTGGTGGGGTTCCGAATTGGTGTCATCATGTGGGTGCTCAGACGGTAGGCACTGTCCCCTGGGGAGGTGATGATGGGTATCATTAGTGGAGTTGTGACATTACTCAGTATCTGACATGCATGCATGTGCAGCGCCATTTATACTCACCAAGCAGCCATGTATCGCCATGCCACCCAGCTTCTAGGTCCCGGTTTAGGGTTGACATTCTGTACATGAAACTGTCATGGGTGGACCCTGGATAGTTGGCATATACTGAGGTGATGATTCCCTTGGCATCACATACTACCTGCACGTTGATGGAATGCCAGTGCTTGCGTTTTCTATAGATGTGCTCAGTTACCCAGGGAGGATGTATAGCCACATGGGTGCAATCAATGGCACCTAGCACTTTGGGGAAGTGTGCCACCCCGTAATAATCCTGGACGGCAGCCTGCCTTTCTGCAGGTGTTCTGGGGAGGTATATGTGCCTGCAGACTGATGGGCGTGCAGTCATGATGGCTAACACCTGGTGCAGGCAGCGTGACTCCCCCCCTACTATGGCACTTGTCTGCTGAAATGAACCAGTGGCCAAGAAGTGCAGTACATTGAGCACATTTTCCAAGGGGCTCAGTGCTTGGGAGCAAAGGGTGCGTGATGTGAGGTCATCCTCCCACTCACTCACCAGGTCAAGTATTATGTGAGGTGGAAACCTGTACCTCCCATACACCTGGTCATCAGGCATCCCAAAAAGGCTGGTCCTGGGTGTAAAAATGATGGCCCTGACTATCCTCCTCCTCCTGCAATGTCCCACGACCACTGCTGCATGGAACGGTATATTCATCGTAGCATCTGAGCTTGTTTGTTGTTTGTGCGCACTTTTATGCAGCGCGGGCCGTGTACGCCTGCTTCCTGCTGGCGTACGTGTTTCCGGATTAGCGCATCTTTTTTGGCACACGCGTTTGCCCTGTTCAATTCCATGAATACGTGTTGTAGGCGTGCGTATGGGCATTCCGCATATTTGCCTCCTGTACTTCCCCCGTAACGCCCACATTTTCTGTTGTTCTCACGTGGGTATGTTTGAAAGCCAACAGCTGTAGCCAGTGCTCCATCAACTAGTCCTTGCTCCAAGTCAAGGTTACGTTTAAGCATTACTCTACAGTTTAAGGATTATTTTAATATTTTCTCAAAACCAGCTGCTTTCTACAGACTTGCTTTTGGTAAGCATTCTTTGTGGTCTGTTGAAAAAAAAGAAGGTATGGGTTGGGCCAGTCTGCAATGTATGTGTGCTGTGTGCATGAGTGTCTGAGTATGATGGTAAAGATGTATGTGGTCGTGTGTGATTGTGCATTGGGCAGCTAAAATTAGTTGGGAAGGCTATTCTTCTATTTGTGTGTTACTATACTGTGGTTCAGATGACAGTAGAAAGTGATCTAGTGGTGAGGAGAAGCACTAATAGTAACTCTAATGGTATAAAATTAAAACAGTTCTTTGTTTTGTAATACTAACATTCTAGGGGTTGAGTTATGTTATTTGTGTTTCAAAAAAGGGGGATTTGAGTGCCATTCTGCCTGCTAATCCCTGTTTAATACATGGGGATTTGTGGACAGAATGGTTCAAAAATCTCTATTTTTTTGGTGCATAAATTACATGAATGAACCACACAGTGTGTTTGTGTGACAGTAAGAATATTAAGGTAGTATTGTGTGTTCATAGCACTGACGTCAATTTAGACGTTGATTTTTATTTTTTTGTAGTAGTATTCTTGTTTGTTATCTGAACATAGTGTATGCATGCATTTGATTTGACTATGTGCAGCCTTTATATTTTATTCACAATATGTTAGTTCAACATGGTTTGCAAATGAGTAGAATATTCTGTGTATGAAATGCACTTGGTTTTTTTAAAGCTGTGTTGTAGATAGCAGAGAGGTTTGGAAGTGACAGTTGATTATAGTAGATGGGAAAAATTGCAATAAGTTCATTTTATAGGTTATACAGGTTTAGTGGCAGTACTCTGTTTATATGCATTCATAAGAGTTGTACATGTACTGTGAATAAAATATGCATACCTGTAGTTTGTATTCATGCATGTGGATATGCATGCAGCTGTAAGTAGAAATCTTAGAGACTTGTACAGTAGTTTTTGTAGTAGGTGCTTTCCAATGATACCGATGAGACTTGTACTCAGACTGATCAACAGTACATTTGAAGTGCAGAACTCTGATGATGGGGTTAGATGTAGAGGTCTTGGATGTGATTGGTGGATGGTTGTGTGACTGCTTAGCTGTATCCAATGAGGGAATGGCACAGAGAGTGATGTGGAAAGGGTAGAAGGGTTGGTTAAGAGTTATGTGCTTTGCGGACTCTGCGGTTGTCCGTGGTCAGGGCGTGCCACATCTGGGGTTTTCCAGCAAAGGGGACTGTAGGGATCATCCAATCAGATGTTGAGGTGGATTTGTGTTGAAAGAGACTGTGTGTAGTGAAGATGTCAGAGGTGGAGAAAGTCAGGGTGTTGGCAAACAATGTTGATGTTAAAGAAGTGGAGGTGCTGTGGAGCACTGTGCCTGATTGCAATGTACAGGGAATTGTACAGGTTTGTGAAGATATGGGCAGGATGAACAGTCCCCATCTGGTAGTTTTGCAGTTTGGTGCTTTCCATTTAGGCTATGTCAGTGCCCCTACTTTGTTGGCAGATTTGAAACACTTGGTTCAAGCAGTAATGAACATCCTTCCAAATGCCAAAGTAATTTTCTTCTGGATTACTACCTAGGGCAATAAGGGACAATAGTTCTGTTTTGTGTCCTCAGCATAACATTGGTAGGTGTGCAATCAACCGAGGCATGTGTGCTTTCATGCTTAGAGCTGGTATGTTTTTCTGTAATAATGGGAATATTGATTCCAGTAATGCTGTTTATTCTAAAAAAGATGGCATTTCCTTATCTTTTTTGGGAAATGCTATGCTGTTTTGGAATATAAGGGTTGCTTTGGAGAAGGTTATGTGAAGATTTCAGTAGTTAAGTAAGAAGAAAAAAAAACAAAAAATACAAAATAACAGGTGTCTGTCAAGCACCTGGAAAAAAAAAATGGCTCTTTTCAGAGCCAACCTCAAAGGGGAAATGGGGCACATTATTTAAAATTTACATTCACCACGCTCAGATTTTCGATATGTCCGCAGACATGGCGGTAGTCCGCAGACAGCGCATTTTACATACAGGGATTTTGGGGTGGAGAGGCATGCAAATGAGAATGAGCAGAGCAAGGTATTGGTCATTAAAGTTTACTGGGTGTGTTGTGTAAGGAGAGAGTTTGTCAAAATGTCTTTTTCCTGAGAGAAGAACAGATAGCTATGGCTGTGTGTTTCCGAAAACAGATTATCTGGATTTTGGGAGACTCATGGATACAGTGGTTGGAGGTGCACGCAGAACACTGTGGAGTAGCTGCAGATCTTGGATTCCCTCATGTGGAAGTGCACTGGTATGGAGTGTGTAGAATGAAGTGGCTGGACTTGGTACCTCTCTGTGCTACTTTGGAGACATAGCATCATCCAGACATAATTATAATTCATTGTGGAGGGAACAGTTTAGGACATGTGTCTGGAATTTCTTTGCAATTTGCAATGAAAGAAGGACCCGGGAAGGTCATGGACATGTTTCCAAATGCCCAAGTAATTTTTTCTCGCATTACGCAAAGACAAATGTGGCTTTGTTCTTCTTCATTTGGTCCACAAATGGAGAAAGCGAGGTGCAATGTCAATAAGGCTGTTTGTGCCTTTCTGCGAGATGCTGGCATGTCCTCTTTTCACAATGAAAATATTATGTTTCGTAGCACATACATTTTTCGCAGAGATAGAGTCCATCTTACTTATGCTGGCAATTAGATTTTTTTGAGAAATGTACAAAATGCATTGCAACCTTTTTTGGAATTACAGTCATCTATTTTGCAGTAGATGTTGACGATTTCAAGTTTTTCAAACACACAAAAAGACCACCAAAAAGCTCTTTTCAGAGTGTCCTAGAACTGTCCGCAGACTTCTAATAAATACACAGGGCCCTGCACTGTTTATTTGCCACTTCTATTTTTAAACTGTGAAAGGCTGCTCTGAAAAGAGCCTTTTTTTTGGATGTCTGTTATTTTATATGTTTTTTGTTTTTTTTACACACGACACACTAGGAGATGAGGGGAAAGGATGGTAATGAAGGGACACGGGGATAAGAAAGGGCAGATTGAGAGAAGAAGATGTAGGGTGGGCCTTAGTTAGGTAGGTAGAAGGTCTTCTTGTACTCCGTGACAGCAGTCTCGAAAGCACTTCGAAGACTCTCCCCCCTGCAGAGTACTGTGTTGCAGTACATACACAATATTGTGACCCTCGAAAGGTAAGGGTCAACAGCATTGTGAATGGCCTGCGAGGCAGCTGGAGGGATGTGCTTCCACACAGGAGTGTCTATTGTGGTGAGAGGAGCAGAAACGGAGCTTGTGGTATAGGAACTCAACCTACTAGATTCATCACAAGGTACAACCTTGCAAACGGCCCCACCGTGGAACGACTTCAGGTGTTACTTCATGGATGTCGTACCAAAGTTGTAAGAAACACATCTTCCACGACTCAGCACCATTTTGCACTGGTCGCAGGTGACCTTGTTCGCACGTACTTTTGGTATGTTACCATGAATGGTAAACAACCGCCACAACCAAGAGTCCCGGCGAGTGCTGGTAGTAGAGACTTCCTCTACCTCATCCTCTTCATCCTCTTCATCCTCGTCCTCTACATCCTCACGCCTGTTCCCCTCTGCATTCCCTTGGGGAGGTGGTGGTAGTGGAGGGGTTGGGGATAGTGCTGAGGCAGATGCAGCAAGAGCAGCAAAGGCAGCAAAAGTCAATCTACAACAGCTAGAAGCACAATAAAGATCAGCTCTGGGATGCGGCCTTTTATAGGGGTAGAGGGGTGCGCTTTGCGGACAGATTGAAAACTTCATAAAGGTTCAAAAATTTAAAAATAGTATGTGGAAAGCCAGGGTTATTGTCTGGGATATGTGCAATGGTGAATTTCTACTGTAAAATAATTTGGAATATCTGAAAAAATTCTTTAAAAATGTTCGGGAACCGGACAGTGTCCTTAAATCAGGACACACGCTCTGTGTGATTGCAGTCACATGATGACATCGGCAACACGTCCGTTAAGGCAATGGGTGTCCGCAGGACACCAAATGCACGGGAACGGTCATGCACATTCGCGTGGGTGTTCTACGGACAGTGTTTGGGTCCTTAAACAAATCAAAAGTACTACACAAGTGAGATGGACAATTACGGACAGGCGCAATGTTTGCAGGACTTATGGGTGAGGTGCGCATGTGCGTAGAGGTTCTACAGACTGTACGGACAGGTATAGTGTCCTTAGGACACCTATATTTTGTTTAATTATGGACATCACGGATGCCGCCCATGTTCTAAGAACAGTTCAATTTTGCTTGCGTACAGTACAGACAGGTATAGTGTCCTTAGGACACCCCCATTTTGTCTAATTTGGGACATTCCGGACAGGCTCGCTGTCTGCGGGCATCCCAACTGACTTTAAAAAAAAATAAGACCCAAAGGATTGAATTAAAAGACAAATACTATTTTTTTTATTATATACAGATACAACATTTATGAAAGAGAGGGGGGATCAGAAACTGACACAAATACAGGGGAATTAGGAGTTTGGAGAGGATGGATGGGAGGAGATGAAGGGATAGAAGTCTCATCATAACGTTTTTCTTGATGGTGAGGGTTTGGGGATAGTTGACTGGGACATGGAGAGGGGGAACAGGTGCATGTGGGACAATGGTATTTAATTTTTTCTTTTATGTGGTCCTCCACAAAATGTTTCAAAAGATTGACATTTTCCATGAGCATGTCAACTTTTTGTTCCATGCCCTGCAGAGTATTTTCCAATGTGTCTATTGGTGTATTATTTTCAATGTTTGTATGGTCTGTTAAAAAATTATATATGTTAAGTGCACATAAATTAATGATTATTAATTTGCTTATAAAGAGAAGTGTCTACCATTAGTATTACTGTCTGCAGACATTTCCTCATGTGGGAAATTTTCTTCAAGCCATTCCAAAGTACTGGACATTTCTGTGTAAAAAAAAATATATATATATTACTTTTAGTGTACCTAATACAAAAAGTTTTGAAATATATAAGAAAAATGAAGTTTATTTACTAGTTTCTGGTAAATTGTGTTCTTACTGTTGTGTAGGTCTGCTGTTGCTCCTAGCTGTGCAGTTTCTGTGAGGTAATTATGTTGGAGGCATATCTTTTTTGTTTTGGTATATTCCATTTTAGTACATATGGTATTAAAATGGATGGTTGACGTGTTAGATACATAGGTTCCACGTCTTATTTATTATTACATATAATGTGTTTATGTGCTGCTTTTTGAACTTGTGCACTGTTTATATGGCATGATAGAACAATTTAAGAAACCCCCTTTAGCAGGAGGTTCAGTATATTCTATATTACATGTATATAAAGTAAGGGAATCCTAGTAAACATCTATCAAATTCACAGTATGAAAATGTATATTCAGTAAAAAAAAACTTTGATAAAGGGAGGTTATGGTTAAGTTGTGCTACTAAAAACCTATGAAATTCAGTAAAAAAACTTTGTTAAAGGGACGTTATGGTAAGTTGCACTACTAAAAACCCATGAAATTCAGTGAAAACACTTTGTTAAAGGGACGTTATGGTTCCAAGTAAAACCGGAAAACCCCTGAAATTCGCCAGTTATGGTAAGCTAAGCAACCATAACTCGCACCACCACCGTGCACTGCTAAGACTAACACCAAGTACATCAAAGATGACATCACAAATGTCATTGATGATATCACTTATAACATCACATGTGCATTTACTTTGTATGAAAACTCTGTACAAGGGATTCCCATTATAATGTTGACAGAAAACGTGTCAAGGATAATTGGAATAGATATCTTGAGCTATGTAGTGCATTAGGCACTGCATTGATATAAACAGCATTCTAGTATGAAGTTATTTGCAGTATACTAAGCTACTCAAGTATACATATAAGCAGTGTGTGCAGCATACATGATGGAGGTGCAATATTCATAATCTTACCCTGTTGAATAGTGAAATGATAAATGCTTTCTTATTAGAGTTTTGTGTACTGTGCAACATGTAATAAGTAGCTAATAAAACCACTTACTACATAATTTAATCATTACATACAAAACACAAACACACAACAACACATACAAATATGAGTATATATAGAGAAAGTGAAGTATGCAAAAAAGCAGCAGTAGAAGCAGAAAGTGTTCACAACCTAACTGATTATCTTTGTGCACATGAAAGGATTGCTCTGCTTCAAACCTATTACTTCCATATGTACCAATATCACATGATGTGACTGAACCTTAAATAAACTAATGCATATACAAATATGAGCACATCCAGAGAAAGTACAGTAATAAAAAAAAACAGCAAAACAATAAGAAAGTGTTGATAACCTTACTGATTGTGTATTTTTCCTATGTATATGTTTCATATGCTGTGAGTGGACCATAATTGAAATATTGTAAGAACATATTTAAAGTCTACAAATATAGTACTTTTTGATTTCTTTTGTTCCTAACTATTACTGTCTAAAATATATCACTAAAGGAAAAAACAGCGAGTCAGACATGTGATGTTATCAGTGATGTCATCAATGACATTTGTGATGTCATCTTTGATGTCCTGGGTGTTAGTCTTAGCAGTGCACGCTGGTGGCGCGAGTTATGGTTGCTTAGCTTTCCATAACTGGTGAATTTTAGGGGTTTTTCGGTTTTACTTGGAAACATAGCGTCCCTTTAACAAAGTTTTTTCACAGAATTTCATAGGATTTTAGTAGCACAACTTAACCATAACATTCCTTTAAACTTAACCATAACATTCCTTTAACAACGTTTTTTTACTGAATATTACACAGCCACACCAGTGGCTGTGTAGTTATAGTTAAGTTGCTAATCCCATTGGAAGAGCACTTTTTGGGTGGCTTATAACTTCGCTCCCCCTGGACGAAACCACACTTTGCAAAGCAAGTATATGGCCCACTCTGAATTTGTTTGCAAAGTTTGGTCTGGTTTGGTCCAGGGGGGGGGGGGAGTTATAGGGGGCGTCCCAAAATGTCTTTTTTTCCTATAGAATGAATGGGGAATACATTTTGCTCATGCCTGGAGCCCAAACCGCTCGACGGATTTTCACCAAATTTGCGTCAGGAGCAGCTGCTTGGTCCCGAAAGCGTGCTTTTCTAAATTTGGTGAAAATCCGTCCAGTTGTTTTTTTTAAAATGACTAAAAAGTAGGTCACAAAAAATGTGTGATATCTATGTCCGCTCTGCGGACAGGACTCCGATTGGGCAATCGGCTTGCATCATATCCGTGGACATATGACGTGTTCGCTGAATGGCTGTGATGAAGCGTGTGGTGCGTCGGATTGTTTCAATGCACCCGCCATCTTGGATCCGTGTTTGGTATCCAAATTAAAAAACACAACATAGCGCGGTAAAAACAAATTAAAAAACACAACATTGCACTTTATAAACATACCAAATAATCTTTGGGGAGGTGAGGGGTGATGAGGATGGGATGGGATATGGCTGCAAGAAGCACAAAATGTGTGTTTTTTTGTTGCGAAAGTCACACGGTAGTTTTGGCATTGTTCCACAATATGTGCCTAAAGTACAGGCCAAAGAGATTGCATTTTGGCATTCAAGGGATGGAGATGTATAATCATGGAATTGTGGATTTGTAAACATAGATTGTTGCTTCTATAGTCTGCAACCCCAACCTTACCTTGTGATATTACAGAGTAATACTACATTCTGAATGCCCGGTCCTCTATATTGTTTATATTGGTTGCCCGATATTTATTAATATTAAATAGAAGCAATTTCAGGTTATTGTACACTCTTTTTTTTTAACTTTGTTTATTTTTGAACAAGGCAGGATGACAATTACATAACCACTTGCAACATCATTAAAGCATTTTAAGCATGTTAACCCCCAGGCACTTTCCCGCACCCCTCCCCCCTCCTCCTCTGCCCAGGTCCGGGCTCCTCCCTCTGGGTCCGTCTGTCCCGCGCCCCGGCCACTATGTGTCCCTTTCGGGGTTTTCTTGGTCCTTCAGAGTCCAGCGAGCGTTAATGGGTTTATAGGTCAGGGCTGGGAATCGCCGGTCATATTCCAGAACTGGGGCCCCAATGTTCTGAAATCTGTGTAGGGCACCCGCCTTTGCCGCCGTTACCTTTTCCGGCACCAGTATGTCCCAGAGTTTCGTCCACCACTGGGCCATAAGGGGGCCTTCTGGGGACTTCCAGGCGCGGGCCATGGTTATTTTCCCGGCTAGTAGGCACTGGGTCAGCAATCTTGCTCTACTGCTGGCCCGTTGGTAGATCGTTGGGTTTGGTGCTCCCAGCAAGACGGGCTCCGGCTCTAGCGGGATCGCTGACCCAGTGATTTGCGCAATGGTCTCTAGGCATGTCTTCCAGAATTGCTGAATCCGTGGACATGTCCACCACATGTGGAAATTAAACGCTTGATGTTTATAAATTGATGTGCTGGTGCTACACCCAGAGCGTGGCAAATAAAGGGCTAATGATGTCTGTGTTAAAATGTAATTAAAATAATAATGGAGTCAGACTGGCGCCCCCTAGAATCTGGCATCTCAGGAAGCTGCAGTGCCTGATGGACGTGGATCAGAATAACGGTTATCATGGATGCGGTGAGGCAAGTTGTTGGAAAGTAAGAATGTATGTTGATTCTGAGTGAAGGTCACCAGCTTTGAATTTTTGCTTGCGAGCTAAGGAAGCCCACGCATCAGACACACAGTATAAGGTTCAATTGTTTTTTGACCTTGAGAGAAAGGGAGCATTCATAAAGGAATTGAATGAAAGGAGGTTTGTAATAATGCAAGATATGATAAGGTTATCCATTCCAAAACTGGGCTAAGGAACATGTACATTTAGTTTATTAAGAATCAGTGCAAACGCAGTGTGTGTTACGGTCTGAGTTACTCCAAGAGAATGGAAATGGTGAATATAATGTAAGTTTGATTATCGACGATTGTATACCGGAACGTGCATGAACTTATTATTATCTGACCATTATTTCTGGGTTACATTCTATTTGTTTGTTCTGTGTGGTATATTACAATGAAACGCAAGTACAACATTTGTGTGTATTGGTCTTTCTAACATGCATATGGGGAGTGCAGCATCGAGGTGTTTGTAGACCACCACTTGGTTCCCACAGGTTCAACGCTAATATTTCATTAAAATGTCATGTATAAGCATCTCGAATTGTGCACCACTGTCCACGTTGCTTTCTCTCTGTTGAGATTGTTTCATGTCTGTGCTAATCGTTAGTTTAAACTCTGTGCCAAATTAATAAGTCAATAGATCATTTGTAATAAAGATCGGCTAGTGAGACACATTTCTGTTATGTTTTTGAAACAGGTACATCCTGCCATTCTGTTATTATCATAGATTCCAGATGCAAACTGACGAGTTCTTTAACCGGCATCTGCACATAGTTGTGAACAACTGGATCACAGTGACTCTTTTTTGGGATGATCGCCAAGGGCCCATATGCCCTTACACTGTACTCGCGATTAGGAGCAACATAACATCCTTTAAGGTGGTTTAGCTCCAAGTTGATGCAGAAGCAATGGAATTCACTGTGCGACGCAAGCACTTCTTTTACCGAAAATGAACACCATGTGTACGCAAAAAGAACACCGCTTGCCTCACGATAAACATTTTGGATCGCGAGCGAAGAAACAAATTTGCAATTTGATTGAATATGGCAATAGTCAGAGGTTCTCGGAGCGTTTATTGTGAAATAAAAGTACTTTACAAATTGTACAGTGTTGTTGTTTTCTTTTAAAGTACGGTTTAATATTCCGAATTGTGACGTGCTGTGTTGTGAGTTGATGTGTGCTGATTTTCAGCTTCTGCGTCACGTCATGTAGGTGATTATGGGCGCGTTTGGCTACGCTGACGAGGAACGTCACCAAGAAAGGTGGAGAATATCACTAGGTTTGGTGATGTGAGGCTCAGGGGCGGGGCATATGATTTAGTGACATCAGGGCAGTTTACCTTAGGTTGAAGCAGCAATGGATAAGATTAGCACAAGATGACCACGCCCTTAAACTTAACTAAGGTGCATTGGAAACGTGTGCGTGATGAATCAACGTATGTATAAAAATAGATGCCTGAACCATCGGGACAATAATATTTTTTGCACTTGTGAAACTTATCAAATAATCTCTGGGGACGTGAGGGGTGATGCGGATGGGATGGGATATTTCTGACCTGATTACGAATGAGTTTACAAAGTTTGGCGGGATTCTGTCATGAGGGGGGGAAGATTAGAGGGGAGGTCCCAAAATAATGTAATGGCTTATAAATGAGGTGCCATTTGACAAATCTACAATTAATTTGGCAAACTGATAAGGGAGCTAAATATAAATGTTCTTGCAAAGCTTGGTGGGATTTTGTCAAGATGAGGTGCCATTTGACAAATCTACACAAATCTACACAAAGGTTTGCAAAAAGATTATAGATCTAGATATACATGTTTTCCCAAAGACTGAATGGATTTTGTGAAGTGGGGGCTAGGTTATATGACAATTGTATGTGCATTCATTTGACACTTTTGAAAAAATAAAACGTAGGTGGATTTCCAGCAAACTTTCATAAGGCGCTTTGGCAAGGATCTACGAGCATGGCTTTGTAAATGTGACAGTGTTTTATTATTTTACAAATGTCATAATGTAGTTACAAAAAATAGCGGTATACTTTTAGTGACTGAGGGGTAGCCTGTGGCCATGGGCAGTGGCCAGATTGTCCTGTTCATGGAATAAGTTAATGATCCGTACAATCTAGCTACTGGCCATGAGCACAAGGGACAAAATTTAGGATTAAAGTGGCCATGTCCACTTGGGACTGGCTTTGTGGTGAAGTTATTCGAAATTAGGGTAGATCTGAAAGGGAAGAAAAAGTTGTTTGTGGTAATATGGTCATAGGGTTCTCTTTTTGCCTTCTGCAGGCTGCCATTGAACGTGAAGAGGGCCCTGTATGGAACATTCGCCTTCTCCTTCTATGGTGGCCATGTTGGAAAAGGAGTCCATAGGGGTCCCTGTGTAGGAAGCAAAATCCTCTTTTTTAGCACCTCAGGTTTCCGTTTTGGGAACCTAGGTTTCTAATGGCCTTCATCCCCATTTCAGGGGCTGGAATGGGGGGATAATGGTCCAGAGACCTTGTTATCCACCCTCGTTTCGCTTGGGCTGATACCTTGGGCTGCTGGGCGGGGATCCACCGTTCCAGTGCCTGGAACGGAGGATGAACGCCACAATGTTCACAATATTCCCATTAGCGTAACACAATATTCCCATTAGCATAACACAATATTCTCATTAGCATAACACAAAATGCAATCTATGTGCAGTCTATGTAATTTACTGAGAAATATAAAGTAGATGGAGTCTATAAGTATTTTTTTTAGATCCATTTTTCAACTGCGAAAGGTGGTTCCTAAAGGAACATTTATTTTGTTTTTGGATGCAATTTATTTGGCAGGAGAGCTTGGAACGAAAGGTGGGGAGGGAAATGAGGGAAGAGGCACCAAACACTAATATGGAGGGGCAGGTGAACAGGGGAAAATGTTGCGTGTGTGTTATTTCTAAGGAAGGTGGCAGTGTTTCTCATGCTCCTTGATTACAGCATTGGTGATGTCTCTTGGGGAGGAGGGTTGGCATTAGCTGATTCTATTTTAAGATAAATAGCAGTTTTGCTAAAAGTATCTACTGTGTACTAGATTGTTATTGGATGAGTAGGAATAGGTGTTGGAGCTGTGCAAGGGAAGTTTTGAATTGAAAGTTCCTAGATCAGTAGAAAATGCAGTTCTGAACTGTCCGCGAAGCACAGATCTTATCGTGAAGTGTGTACGGGTTCTCGGACACGTCATCATGCCACACTCCAGCATATGGTCATGTGGCACCCTCCAGAAGGTCTGCAATGAAGTCAGATGTTTGTAGACATTATGGTTAAGTTACACTAATAAACATATATGAAATTCAATGAAAAAACGTTTTTAAGGGGATGTTATGGTTAAGTTGACTGATAAAAACCTATGAAATTCAGTAAAAAAAAACTTTGTTAGAGGTACGTTATGGTTTGTAGGGTATTTTGTGGAGATTTGGGGCCTGAGGGTATTTTCTTACCGCCAAAAAATAACTTAGCAACAATCACTCCTTGTATTCAGATTGGGCCATGTACGACAATAATACAGTGGACATGCATTATTTCAGCACACAGACATGCGTATTTGGTATGCGTGGTTGGTATGCGTGGTTGGTATGCGTGGTTGGTGGTATTTTGGTGAGCATAATTCCCTTGTTTTATTTGTGGCCCCAATATCCAGAACCCCTTATTTTTGTTTAGATTTTTCGTGTAATCACTAGAGAGACCCCAGGCTTGCATTTCAGGAACACCACATTTTCATTTTTAGTGTGCCACCATGGGCAATTTCTCTCTGTCTTATCTACGGCAGCGAGCTATCATGTGGTATTTTCACTATCTTATATACGGTAGTGAACTATGTCCCGGGCCTCCCTTTTTGCCGACTCATAGACCTCCGACAAACTACAACACACACAGTTAGTTATAATTGCTCATACTGAATTACATTGTGCACACGGCTGCAGCAAGTTTGATGTTTAGCTGCCTTGAAAATGACAATTGCACTGTCTAAACATCTCCCCACATCATCAGCACTGTATTGGTAAATATAAAACACACCACCCGTCTGCTTTCAAATATTTTTGTGTATTATAAAAGTTGCATTTAAACACGATATCACTCTTTACAGAAATAAATAAAATAGCACAGTAACAGCATTGTCTGTGATACACTGAAAAGAGAGTGGCGGAGACAAGAACTCAATTTGCAACATTAAACATGTGAGTAAAGCACAGGAATCTCCATTCCTACACTGACTGAATATTCTCGTACACACTCAGCCCCCACACTTCTGTAATTACCTTATCTGTTCAGCATGAGTTTTCTTCAGCTGTTCTCTTTCTGAATTTGGCTCCCTTGAAGATTAACCCCAGTGAAAACAAGCGTCTTTCGTCTCAAACCGGGGTTATTGCCTGGAATTCTCAGCTTTTGCAGCAGGAATGCTTCAGCCAGGAAACAGGTCCTTCTCCCAGCTCTGCCAAATCTCGATTGTCCTCCCCCTCTCCTCAAGCTCCCCCAGCAAAACTCTAATCACTGCCTCTAGCATGATACTTGCTATGACGCTGCTCCAATCAGAATCAATCATGCCATTTCCTCCCTCACTACACAATGGCTCATTTCTACAGTAACCATTTGTAACCAACTGATTTCCTGTTCCTTCGAGCCCTTTGCCTCCTGTAGTTATGTGGACAGAGCAGCAGAGAAAAAGAAAAAAATGAATGTGCGTTTAAAAGTTCACTTTCAGAGTAGGCCTAATTCTGCAGTGGAGACACATTTTTATTAGTGGGTTATGTTAAATGCAGTTTTATTAGTCAGGTTAGTTATTAATAATGTTAGTTATTAATTTTCAAATGTGTCTCTTGCACCATAGGCATTTCAGGTGAAAAATAGTGTGCATTTTTGAATGTGCACGTGTGCTTTTAACTGTAAAAATAGATTTGTATCTTATATGTTAAAATCGTTTTTGACTGAATAACCTGTCTTTACTTATATGTCCATGTTAATCTGGCAACACATATAGCAATGCACCACACCCATGTGGTGGTGCTGCATCAAAAAAAAAATTGCTACCTGTGCAGTAGTGCTGTACTCTGTGCTGTAACACGCCAAATATCCTTACAGGTTCCAAGTAAAACCGAAAAACCCATGAAATGTGCCAGTTATGGTAAGCTAAGCAACCATAACTTGCGCCACCACCGTGCACTGCTAAGACTAACACCCAGGACATCAAAGATGACATCACAAATGTCATTGATGACATCACTGATAACATCATATGCCTGACTCGCTGTTTTTTTCTTTAGTGATATATCTTAGACAGTAATAGTTAGGAACAAAAACATCAAAAAGTACTATATTTGTAGACTTATACTTTAAATATGTTCTTACAATAATTCACTTAAGGTCCATCCCAACATATAAAACATATATATTGGAAAAATACACAATCAGTAAGGTTATCAACACTTTCTTATTGTTTTGTTGTTTTTTTTATTACTGTACTTTCTCTGGATGTGCTCATATTTCTATTTGCATTAGTTTATTTAGGGTGCAGTCACATCATGTGATATTTGTTCATAGGGAAGTAGTAGGTATGAAGCGGAGCAACCCTTTCTGTGCATAAAGATAATCAGTTAGGTTGTGAACACTGTCTGCTTCTGCTGCTTTTTTGCATACTGAACTTTCTCTATATATACTCATATTTGTATGTGTTGTTGTGTCTGTGTTTTGTATGTAATAATGAAATTATGTAGTAAGTGGTTTTATTAGCTACTTATTACATGTTGCACAGTACACAAAACTCTATTAAGAAAGCATTTATCATTTCACTATTCAACATGGTAAGAGTATGAATATTGCACCTCGATGATGTATGCTGCAGACAATGCTTATATTTATACTTGAGTCGCTTATTATACTGTAAAGAATTTTATAATAGCATGCTATTTATATCAATGCATTACCTAATACACTACATAGCTCAAGATATCTATTCCAATTATCCTTCACACTTTTTCTGTCAACATTATAATAAAAATCCCTTGTACAGAGTTTTCATAAAAAGTAAATGCACATGTGATGTTATCAGTGATGTCATCAATGACATTTGTGATGTCATCTTTGATGTCCTGGGTGTTAGTCTTAGCAGTGCACGGTGGTGGCGCAAGTTGTGGTTGCTTAGCTTACCATAACTGGCAAATTTCAGAGGGTTTTCGGTTTTACTTGGAACCATAACGTCCCTTTAACAATGTTTTTTACTGAATTCCATAGGTTTTTAGTAGAGCAACTTAACCATAACGTCCCTTTAACAAAGTTTTTTTTACTGATTATATATATATACATATTTACGTAATAGATCATTCTTAAAAAAGGACTCTTTCAGGTACAAACAATATACTTTTTAGAACACTGAGGTTTATAGCTGCAGGTATGGTCCGCTGAACCCACGGCTCCGACCCTCAAGCTGCTGCTCCTGGTGCAAGTTTTGTGCAAATCCGTCCAGTGGTTTGGACTGTAGGCACAAGCAAAACATTTTTTTTATTGCTTCTATGAGGATTACCGTACATTTTGGGATCCCCCCTATAATTTCATTCTGAGGGGCCATATACTTTTGTTGCAAAGTTTGGTGAGGTTGTGTTCAGGGGGTGGGGGGGTTATAAGCTGCCCAAAAAGTGCTCTTTCTATGAGTTGAGAAATGTAACCATAACTGCAGGTTTGCTACCACCGGTCCTGTAATATATTCAGTGACACATATTTTGTTAAAGGGATGTTATGGTTAAGTTGCACTATAAGAATTGTCAAATTCAGTAAAAAAATATTTCTTAAAGGGATGTTATGGTTACAAAAAAAATTAAAAAACAAGAAATGTGCCAGTTATGGTAAGCTATGCAACCATAACCCGCACCACTGCCATGCACTTCTAGCACTGTAACTTTCCACATACCTTCAAGGCAGAAAACGTAAGACCAGGAAACTAGGCTGAAGAAACCTGCATTGTGTGAGAGATACAGAGAGTCCTCCCGCGTAACTGAACAATGCGGGGAGGAGCAGCAAATGTTGTGGTATCATCCTTGGCTCCAAGAATAAAGAAGCGACAGAGAACAACATAGCCGATGAGTTGGGGAGACGATGTCAGACCAGTCTGTGTTGAAGTCAAGGTTGCAAGCGACAACATTGTAAAAAGAGACCTGGAACGAACATTGTTAAACACGTGTGAGTGAAGCTAAACTGCTAGTGAACATTTGAACATTAGAATGAAAGATACAATACCATTGACAGAGTGGCCCAGCACTGTGAATGTGCTCAGTCGAAGGTCTCTGTACTTTATCCTGACAAAAGAAAGAAAAATAGAAGATTGATATGAAGTATAAATTGTGTGAAGTGAATCGAAGTGGTCCTGCGATGGTTTAAGCAAAACCCATTGTACATTCCAAAGTTTTCAATTTAGGTGTTGGTTCGAGACTAAAAGAGGGGGACCAAATTGTGAACATTGCAGAAAAGAGGATCTGAGCCCAAATGAGGGGGATCCATGGTCCGAGCCCAACGAAGGGAGTCCAGCCTTCTACTTATGAAAGTGAAAACCCTGACAAAGGAAAATAACTTTTGTGTTTTGTTTGTTACATCAGGCCCCCTGCAATAAGAGACTGTCATTGCAAGAGAGACTACGGCAAGCACTATGTGTTGAACTGTTACCTCGTGGCCAAGAAGCCAAGGTGTGTACGAAAACAGCACATGCTGCATTGCCCTGTGCTGAAAACATTGGAAGGAAAGCTAACTATGCTGAAATACCATTTCTTGAACACTTTAAATTTGCATACATTGTTATTCCACACCATTTTGCATTTATAAGTAAGGATTGGCAATATGTTTATCAGTATAGGCCTTTTTATTTGGACAGACTCCACTAGGACTGCCATATTATTATTTGATGGTCATATCCCGGGAGGATAGCACAGCGGCAATGTGCTCGCCTTGGAAGTAAGATGACACGAAGCAACACAGGTTCGATCCCTGGGTCCACACTTAGAAACCTCTGGGTATTTAAGTGCGTTATAAATACAAAACTAAGACAAAAAAACAATTACGTAACGAAAAAACAAACAATTCCAGTAACAGCGCCTCGATGCCCGTGGGCTGTGTGAGCACTTTAAAAATGCAAAATAAAAATAGCTTTCTCTCATCTTTATCTTTATGTTAAAATAGGTGTTCTACCAACCCATTGAAGTTTAATAAACACCCGTGAACTGTGATCACTTGTGTCTGTCTTCACTGTTAGATACCATGCCTCCTTTACAGTGGCGAGGTTCAATGCAGAGGCAATTGGGGAGTGATTTAATCAGTGCTTGCTAGATAAGTCGCTCTCTATTGAGAGTGACCTTTCCAACTCAGAGGAGTTTGAGCTAAATTGGTCTTTTTGCATGGGAGTTCCAAATGAAGTTTGCCTGTGTTTGTTTTTGTCAAAATGTGAAATTATGTCAAGCCTCACTTGTTGCAGGATTGGTTGTACATTAGACAACTCTCTTCCCTCTTTTTCTCCTTTGCCACAACTATGAGTTAAGCACTTCAATGTATTTTTTACTGCATTGCTCACTTTCTTTGTAGCACAGTCAATGTTTTAGGGTCAAGTGTATCATGGGTTAGTGTTGCTACCATTAATGAGCGCTGTGCAACTGAATTTAATGTATTCAATTGATTCTTTTCAGCTTGAACAGGAGTGTGGAAAAACTCTATTTATTGGTTATGTGAGTTACATCGTTGGTATCCAGGAATGCACAGTCTTGTGTATGTGAGGAAAGCATCTGTGAACAATTATGCTTTCCTTCATCCTGAATGGTTGCCTGATATTCAGTGTGAATAATGCATTCCAGATTTGGGTATTGATGCCTGATTGTGGGTTATTTTAATCTCTTTATTTGCATCAATCACCATCGTACGCGTATAAGAATTCATGATGCAACCTGGCTGGCGCTGCAGCTATTTGCGTCTCACCCAGAGCCAGGCAATTGTGAAGATGCAGGTGTCATTCTATGATCATTCCAATATTTAAGAAGGTCAACTGCCAAGATCCATCTAATTATAGGCCATTTGCCCTTTCGGATGCTGCTGGTAAGATTTTCACAGGATTGATATCGAAATAACTTAATGAATGGACCCTAAAAGCGGATGTTCGAGAACCATATCAAATGGAATTTGTAGCTTGTATGGGGACGGCTATAAACAATTCTGTTATTAATGCGATAAAAACCCACTGCATTACTCAAAACCAACCATTATTTCTCGCTATCGTAGATTTTAGAACAGTGTTTGATTCTATTGATCGCGCAATGCTAAAGATAAAACTAGAAGAATACTGCTGTCCTTTATCCTCACGCATTTTAATCCAACTTTTGCATTCTAATACTTCAACGCAAGTGAGAATGACCCTACATGGTCTTTTAACAACTACCTTTCCTATGCAGCGTGGTCTTAAGCAAGTAGCATTCTGGCAGGCATTCTTATTAATTTATTTATATTGTTTATGAAGGATATTTTCCTACCTATTGTATCAGATGCAACAAAAGTGGGAGTTTACAGAATTCCGTATTTATTATACACCAACAACCTTGTCCTATTATTTAAAACAGAACTCGTCCAGCAAAGATTGTTGGATGGACTGAAACAATTTACAACATCAAATCACATGAGCATCAATTTCGAAAAAACTCAAATCATAATATGCTCAAAATCAAGAATAAAAAAAGAAAACCATTTGTGTGGACTCTAGACTAGAGTCGAAAATGTCTACAGTAACTTCTTCTTCTTTGGAAAATGTACTTGTAGCCATATATTAACATACTACAATCAGAAAACAGGGCCAACTATCTTATATAGTGCCAAAACAAAAGAAATGAGTCTTCAAAGCTTTTGGGACAAGATCAAAGGCAAATTTTGGAAAAAAGTACTTAATTTACCAAAATGTACTTCAATAGCGATAATTTGTTTTGAACTTGGCGCCCTCTCACTTTTTGCTATATATATTTAGAAGTTATGCTCACTTTTTAGAAAATGCTTGTTGGATAACCCCTCTTCTAATATTTTATGTATTTTATCGACTTATCTTCTAAATTCTGAGCATGATTTCCCAAAAAAATGGAGGAATCTTATCTTGAATTCTCTAGCAGATGCTGATGTCACAATAAAAATGTTAATTCAATATCCTAGCCGAGCTCAAATTAAAATATATCAACATGATTGGATTTGCACTGTGAATAAGAGTAAAACATATATAGACATTGATGAAGAGCTATTTGGGCATACAAAATATTAAATAATGCAGAATATCTGGAAAAATATCCATCTCCAATCTTTAGAAATCTTTCATGAGGTTTAGGCTGAAATTATGACCAACAAAAGATATTTTAGCCAAACGAAATATAATTGAAAAGAAACAACATATATGTCAATGTTGTCTTGATGACTCACAAACAGAGACACTGAAGCATCTGCTGGTTAGTTGTACAACAGGATGAATAGATATACAATGTGATTATTTTAAGAGACTGTTTGATGATCAAGAAATATTGTCAACAAATCAATTATGGTTTTACCTTTTTACTACAAGAAAGATGGCAGTTAAAATTGCAATTATACAGTTTCTGAAATGTCTTAAACTGATTTCTAAATACTGATATTACAGGATCTAATTTAAAGTATTTTATATGGATAATATTTGTGTTTTAGAATCTTGAGTTTAGTGAATACGCTATTTAATAATACCGTTTATGAAGTTTTTGTAGTTTAAATTATATTAGGACTGTATTATGTTACAGGTTGGAAATCACGTTTTTGAACTGATTTTAAATATGAATCATGAAAATGCTCTTATATTGAATTGATTTTAGTATGTCATATGGTTGATTAATCGACCAAACAATAAAAAAATAGATGATTCAGGCACAACAAGTGCTCCAATTTGTGGCAGTGGTAAAGTCTTTAAGGGTCTTGTGAGGAACGCTACTGTAAGAAGGCTGGGACACTCTGTGATGTTGTTTCATTGTGATTCTCACCCAATGGCAACCCTTTGGGCTCATATGCCTCCTGTGGTTGATTAGAGGAAGAATTTCTTTTTTTATTTATTTGTTTTGGTTTGTTGTAAATCTTTACAAAATTTCAAAGCAAAGACAATATCACAATCTCAAAATAAGTACAAATACAAATTAAGCTAAAACAATTATTCAATTCAGCCTGCTAAAATCAGAGATTTCATAAACATCATATAAAATAAACAATCAGTGTTATTTCAGATTCATAAATTCAAAACAATATCTACGGTTATACTAATAAAATCATTGTTGATCTAACAAAGCATTCAACAATGCAGTACATTTCAATAACAGACAAAGAAGAGACACAGTATTACCACCAATCACAGACATTTCTCATAAAAGAAGGAACACGTATGCTTAAAATGGTAGAGTTCTCGTGTAACATTCCCTGCTGACTGTTTCAGTAGTTCTTATGAATTGGGCAAAATAGAGAATCCTTTGGCTTTTGAGTGCTGCACAGATAAGGAGAATATGCTGTAGTCATTCGACAACCCCCTCAAGTACGCAGAATCAACACTGATGTCAGCCTTCTGCACTATTTCTGATGCTCCTAATTTGATTTGTTTCAATCACGTTAAAATTGAAACGCATAAAGTCATTGCGTAACCTTTTGGAAGGATATTTCATTAGGTATCCTTCCATAACAGGGTACCATTTCCATGTAGAACAGGCCTGGTTATACGATTTGGTGTCTAGAATTCTGTTGTCAGTGTTCTGCCAAGCGAAGCCCATAAGGCGTTCTTTAATTTTTGTGGGTTTATTAAGCATAGAGATAACAGACATGCCCAGGTTTTCCAAACAGCTCATAGTTTCTGTGTGCAAAGAGTTTATGAAGGGATTGGTAAGTTCCTTACCAGCACATTCGTATAATGCACCCTCTATAGACATTTTACACTTTCTCCATAAGCACATTCTTTTCTGAGTTACACAGGTTGTAAGGGATTGTAACCCTAATTCATACTTTATAAGTTCTATTGGGATACATTTTGGTAAGAAGAATAGGACAGTCCTCCAAATGATTGCCTCTAGACTCTTCAGATAAGCCAATAGTTATTTTGAAAACAGTTCCATACCATACACGAGTCTCAGTATCACTTTCATGATGTAAAATTCTCTCAAAGGGACCATAGAAAACTTGCCAAATTTCCGTTCAATTGAACGCATTTGTCTAATTGCCACTTTGGCTTTTAGTTTAAGTTGACTTTTGACTAGAGCAATAGTACCCACCCACAAAAAGTGATTTTTAATAGTACGCTAGATATAAACCTTTCAAACGCTTTGATAAGATGTTGAAGACCCACCTTCGTATTGTCTATCAGTAGGACGTCATCTGCGTAGGCCATCCGTGAGAAGCTAACGTTGTTAAGTTTGGGAGACACTAGCCCTTTATTAGATAATGCAGCTTCAGCACCACTGACATACATATAGGTTGGAAATAGTGGGAGCCAACATGCATCCCTGGCATAAACTGTTCAGTATTTCAAATTCAGTTGATAGATGTCCCTCAGAGTTTAAACAGACCTTTAGCCTGGTGTCAGAGTAGAGAGAAATTACAATATCTAAAAGGTGTCTTGACATATCCAGATCTCTCATCAACTGCCATAACGTCTTTCTTTCAACAAGGTCAAAGGCCATACCTAAGTCCACTGATGCAATGAATGTGGGCCTTGCTCCTATTTTTATATACTGCACAGTTAAGCATTTGAGTATTAGTCCTTCACAGTCCGTACCAATGTACCTTTTGAAACCAATTTGTTTAGGTTCCAAAATATGATTATTTAGAATCCATTTCTGGATATCAAGGAGGACCAAAGAAGCAAACAGTTTGGACTCTGGGTCAACTATGGCAATCGACCTGTAGCTCGAGGCACATAAGCGAGAACCCTTTTTAAAAACTGGTATGACAATCAAGACTCTCCAAGACTGTGGGATCTGTTTATGGTACAGGATGTTGTCAAATAGCAAGTAGAGTATTTTAGCCCATAACACTGGATTGAATTTAAGTATTCTGTTAGATAGATTATTTGGGCCTGGGGCTCCTGAATTTTTTGATTTTTTAATTAGGCCCACAATGTTTTCCAAAGAATAGTCCAAAGACCACTTCAAGCTAGCATCAGTACCAGCACCCTCCTTCTGCTAGTTACTTTTGTAAAGTTTCACAAAGTGACATAACCATGTGTTTTCTGAAATAGGGTTAAAAATTGAATCCCTCTGTGGTCTTTCTAGATCATTCATCAGGTACCAAAAGCTAGAGGAATTTGCTCCCCGTAGAGACCTTAACATCGCTTCACCATCCAGTTGGGATCTGTGCCCTCTATGATTAATCACCCAGTTTTTATATCTGTTTTTGAAATTTTTTTATAGTAATAATGTCATTTTCTGGTAGCCAGATTTTAGTAATTGCCTTAATTCCTTCCTCATCAGACATTTGGGTCATGCACCTCGATGTCTGTCTGGTGATTGTGAATTTTATTTGACCTTGTCCTTACGGATGGCCTCTTGTCTAACAGTGATATTTTGGTTATAATATAATGAGTAAAATTGGATGCTGAGTAATAGTCAGCCCTCTGATAAAAGTTAAATCTTTCATAGGCCCTCATTACGACCCTGGCGGAAAGTAACTGACCTGACCGCCATAGCGTAAATAGCGTTTCCGCCATTGCACGATGGAGTAAAGTGCGGCTAATTCTGACCCATCGGGCACGAGCATTACGCCATGGCGGAAGTGCAAAGTCCGCGATGGCGGAAATGACCCCAAAATGCCCCTCACCGCCGTCGTACGGCGCCCTAGGTGCAATTACGCCACCCATCATAGCGGTCACCGTAATGAGCGGTAATCGCAAAATACGGTGACCGTAAATATACGGAAACGGAAGTAAAAACATGTTGCCGGAACGGGAAACAGCACGCCGTACACCTATAAAATCAGAATCCCAACACAACCATCAAAAATCCGACCCTGAGACACATCCCAACCCGTTAGCCACCCTAGTTAAAACAATCAAAATGGGAAAAGTTGCTAAAAAAGCGTGCGACCGCAAGCGGCAGGTCCACTTCTCCCATGAGGAACTCACCGTGCTCACAGAGACCCTCCAGGAGAATGCTGCCGTCGTCTTCTCGACGCAAATGACCAGGACGGCACTTGCGAACAAGAAGGCCATATGGGCCCTGGTGGCACAGCGTGTAAGTGCGGTGGGGACCGCACCCCGCAACCCACAGCAATGCAGAAAGCGATGGGACGACTTGCGGATACGCGTACGGAGCATACTATCAGCCAACCGTAACATTGCCACAGCTACCGGGGGAGGATCGGAATCACCCATCAAGTTGACCCCCTGGGAAGAAATCTGTGCCTCCACCATTGGAATGGAGAGTATAGAGTCGGAGGGATGGAGAAAGGAGTGCAGACATCCGAAGAATCAGGTAGGTGGGTCAAATAAAACAATGCTAAATCCACACCCTCTACATGTGCAGCATGCACACCCTAACTGCAGGCTGCAAAACAACTGCATCCTCAATCCACACAAAAATGAAACCACCTCCAAGGCCCTGACCCAAATCACCCTCAGGTACCACACCAATGCATGTGATACATTGCCATTCCAATTTCCATAGACCCATAAATAACGCTCGCCCTCCTTTACTCCACCACAGGGTCCGATTCAAACGACGAGCTCCAGGACACCCCTACCAGCACACCTGCAAAGAGGGCCAAGACCAACGGCCAAAGACCCTCCACCTCAGCTGCACGGATCAAGACACGGCAGCAGCACAAATCAAGTGGCAGCACACAGGAGGGGACTTCAACAGGCACCCCAGCAGCCAGCATGCCCACAACAGCAGCACCACAGGTCCCCCCAATGGATGCCACAGAAGGCACTGCTTCTGGTGGCAGCAGCACCATAGGTGACACTGCATACATGCCAGCATGCTCCGACACAGAAAACGGTGCTGCCGATGTAGGACCCATCCATGACCTGTCTCAATCCCCCTGTTTGTTTCATCCCGTACACCATGAGGATACCACGCAGGTGCACCCACAAGACGACGACTGGCCATCACCCACAAGCCCTGTGGCAAGGCAACATGAGGTGATCAGCCCCTCTGTGACACCACCGCAAATGGGCATGGCCCAGCAGAGGCAACAGTCCCTCGACCAGGTGATCGTGCAACAGCAGCAACTGGCCACGCTCCTCAAGGAGCATGCTGATGAATGTGGGGGTTCTAAGGCAGCCATAGAAACATCTACTGAGACACTTAAGGCACAAATGGAGCGAAGTACAGAGACACTAAGGGTACAAATGGAGAGAAGTACAGAGACACTAAGGGTACAAATGGAGAGAAGCACCGAGAGCCTGAGGGGGGAACTGCATGCGACGTCCAAAGACGTATGTGGTGAACTTGCCGCTGTGCGCCGTGTGCTCACTGAGCTCTCACAAACCCTTAGGGACATGCATGGACGTGAGCAGGCAGAGACATTACCCGTTGCAAGTTCCGTCCAGGGCAGCCCCCAACGTAGATCTGGGAGGAACCTGCGCTCCACAGGCAGGGGTGCCCCTGATACCCGGAGAGGGGGCTTGCAATAGCGTCTGCCCACTGACAATGAGCATCTTTGGACACTGGTGTTCGGGGGGGAGGTAGGAGGGTGGAGGGGGGGTGTTGGGCTTTCTTGGGTGGCGGGTCGATGGGGTGTGTAATATAATTTCACATATGCTATAAACATTTCATAATCATCCAATGAGATGTGTGGACATTGATCTTTGTGTACGAGGCCTTTATAGGCGTACAGTCCACATTGTGCATGTACCAGACACACACAGTGCCACAAGTCCTGTGTCCATGTATCAGCCACCAGGCGTGAGTGCTAGAAGCATGAATCTATGATATTCTGACGAATTTCACGGGCCTCCTGTGCCTCGCGGACTCCTTGAGGTGCTGCCACATCCCCACCCTCATCATGACCATCTTCAGGTGCTTGCAGTTCTGCGTCAGGGGGCATGGGCACATTTCTACGAACGCCCATGTTGTGTAGCATGACACATGCCATGACCATCTTTGCAACCTTCTCATGGCGGTACAGGAGTGCCCCGCCAGACCTGCTGAGGCAGCGGAAACGAGCCTTCAGTAGGCCGAATGCCTGTTCTATGACTACACGGGTACGTGAGTGGGCATGGTTATAGTCCTCCTCATGCTGGTTCTGTGGGTTCCGGAGTGGTGTAAGGAGCCATCTCTTCAGTGGATACCCGGCATCACCTGTATGTGGACAATAAAGGATGTTTGTGGAATGACATTGCTACGTACGCATCCCCCCCCCCTTCCTGCCAGGTCATTGCCGCATCACATACCCCACATTATCATGCATGAAATGAGACTCACCGAGTAGCCAGGATCTGTTCCCTGCGTGTCGCTCCATGTAGCGTGGTATTGTAGAGTTCCTCAAGACCATAGAATCATGGGTTGATCCAGGAAATCGGGCACAACAATGTGTAAAGATCCTGTTGGAGTCACACACCATTTGTACATTAAGAGAATGATATTGTTTCCGGTTGCGGTCCTGGACCTCCATGGCATGTGGGACAACCAATTCCACATGGGTGCAGTCGATGGCACCAATGCAACCCGGTATGCCGGCAAGTGCATGGAATCCCACTTTTGTGTTTGTAATCTCCTGCTCCGAGCGTGGTAAAGAGATGTAGTCGTCTGCGTGCTTCAGGAGGGCATCGAGCACTTGCAATAGTGTCCGTGACAACAGTGGCTGTGAAATGCCATGCAACTGTCTGACTGTGTGCTGGTAGGTGCCTGTGGCCAGGAAGTGGAGTACAGACACCACCTTCAGTAGGGGTGGGATGGCGGTTGGGCTATCTATCATGCTGACAAGGTCAGCGTGTGTCATGTTCACAATGGCGGTTATGGTGTCCCGGTCCAAACGGTAGAGGGTGTGGATCTGCTCAGCAGTGAGGTTGAACGGATGAGCTCGGAGGCGTGGGATTGCGGGCTGCCTGCGTGGTGGTAGTGGCTGTGCTGGTGGGCCTTGCTGGCCCAGCCTTGCCCTCCTCCTCCTCCTGCATCTCCTCTGTGCGGTCGGTTGTTGTAGTAGTTGATGTTCGTCTTCTTCTTGGAGTTGGAGTACTTGCAGTGCTATCAGGTCCCCCAGGGCCAACATCGCTAGTCCTGCCGGTAGCATTTTGGAGTGGGTGTGGTTGTGGGAGGGGGTTGGGTGTGCAATTTATGTGTTTTCAGGCTGTATAGCCTCCACCTGTGGTGATTCATTCCACCTGTGCCAGCTGCAATCCCCTTTGGGCGAGCACGTCCCGCACACAACGCTGCAATTTGACGCATGGCATCTTGCTATTACAATCATGTATTTAATCCCGATGGCAGTGAAATATTGGTTTATATGTTCATTCTGCTATGGTCCCATTGTTTCACATACTATCTTTGCAGTCGCGAACAAACTTATGAAGGGTCAGTGGAATGTAGTACTCGATTAACGGTGGACCCTCATGCAGCACTGTACCGAGGTTCACCGACGGGCGGGGCGTCCCATTTGTGAGTGAAGCCAGTTGCCATTTTCACACACTGCCGCACTACATGGATGAATTTGTGATTTCAAGCGGTCACAGATGCCTTTTCGACGTGATGTTGCAAATGAGGAAATCGAAGGACAGCGCTTTCGGTTTTCAGCTAGCGGCGAGGAGACGCCCACAGGTCTGACTGGAAATATAACGTTCTATTGTTTAATGTCCTTGGGACAGGGGCCATGGCGAGAATGCAATGATTGATATGAATAGTATGGGATGCGCAATAACGAATTAGTGGACGATAAGGCAGGACGTTCCCAAATACATGTTACTTCACAACACTAGAATTCCGGGCTGGAGCACAGTGGATTTTGCAGACTGCATTACGCACAGACTCAATGGAAATTTCAAATGTTATGTGAGTAAATAATCAGGCGTTTTTATACCGGGATGAGGGAATGATGTATGGATGCATGGACAGATGATTTAATTAAGAGTTTGCCATGTACATGGCTTTTTGGAATCTATCCCCTTCCCCTGCGCTATGTAATGCAGAGCTGCCATAGTGGGACCATCGTCTATCTGCCCTTGTTGAACCCTCCCTGTCTCGACGCGCCTTCAAACACTTGTGTCTATGCACGTTACTAATCCCTTCTAATGGATTCTGTTTTAACAGACGCATGCACACAAACACTCGTTTGTAATAGTGTTTTCACCTCGATTTATATAGTTATGATTCGCAAGTGATTTTTGGGTGGAAATAATCCTTTTGAGTGGGCTAGCATGCATATGGCTGTAGATTTAGTGTGATCATTGAAGTGAGTAATACAAATGAAGTTCTGATGCCCATACTATCCTTTTTCATTTCATTTGGGTGACAGGTATCTCCTCCCCTTTTGCCGCTGCCATCTGTATGCCACTCCTGCAGATGGCTTTTACTCCCGACACCTGCTGCTTCGAGTTAATCAGTGGAGCACCATTACGATCTTATGGGACGATCGCCAATGGGCCACATGCCCTTACGCAGTACTAGTGGCTAGGAGCAACATTTCAACCTTTCAGCTGGACTAGTGCCTACCTAATGGGACGGCCCTGCGGTTCTAGGCGCTTCCATGTTGCCTTTTTGAACGTGAATGTAGCCCCTGTGTACCATGAAGGAACAGGGCGTCACACAAGTAGAAGCTGGTCATTTATTGCGGATGCAGCCCACAGTAATGAAAAATATTTTGGACTTTATGACCTAATAGCTGTATGGGCTTGGTGAATTTGATGTGCATTAAATTTTTATTCTGATATTAACCGTGTAGCGTTATTCTTTGCAAGTAATGTAGCATATTCCTATTTGTGGAGCGATGTATTGTGAGAAGATCTGCATTGGGTTCCGGCTTCTGAGTATAGTTGCGTGGTACTGTACTGGCCGCGTTTGCCTACGAAGCACAGTAAGGTCAGGGATAGGGGCTGTCATTATGACTGTTTTAATGATGTCATGCTCAGGGGCGGGGGATTAGCTTTTGTGTAACAGATGCCGGTCAGCCAGGTGGATTGGTGGGATGATGTGATTATCAGAAAATGGCTGGTCACAGGTGCCTGTGTTTGTGTGCGTTTCTTGGAGGGAGACTGAGGTCATGTCCATTGGAATAGCTTCTGTATTCGTGCCATCTGTGCCCTGCAGCTCCCATTGGCCCCTCTTGAGATGAGCCTGGCTGCTCAGTCACTCTGCCAACTTGTGTGGTACATGCTTATGCTGATGGTTGGTTTGTTTACTGGCAAGAGTACAGGGCTGGTGCAGTCTCCCTCAGGATACTGCTTTGAATGTTGCCTTACACTGGTGTCAAGCGATGGGGGCCTGTTGTTGTTTTGTCTCATATTTCAGTTCATATTGCTGTACTTGAACCTTCACATGCCTGTGCTGCATCAGTACGGCAATGGTGACATGCCAAATATGGATGGCCACTCACAAGGCACTTGGAGCCCCTACATTCATTTGTTCGTTGGCATGCATGGGTGACTTGTACATTTCACTGGTTGCATTGTGTAACTTCATTGCACCTACGAGGAGTTGTGCAATGTGGGCAGGGAGTGGTGTACAGGCACTCAGTAGGGCCATTTACGGTTGGTTCACGATGCCGTAATTCTCACCATGGTGGAATGGTACTTTCCGCCATGCTTGATGGCGTTAAGTATATGTCCGCTAGGGTCAGAATTCGCGTACCGTTGCGCCATGGTGGTAATTACGGTTTTGCATGGCGCGCGTGCGCGTACTTGGTGCAGTTAGCGTTGGCGTTCACTACGGTGTCGCTAATGGCATCGTACTTTACGGTGACGGGTCATAATTGCACCGAGCGGTATTCGATGGCGGTATTACATTTCCGCCATCGTTTTTCGATTTCCGCCAGGGTCGTAATGAGGGCCATAGTCTTTACCATGGTAGCCGAACATTTTACAGTTTTTTTCTGGATCTATTTAATTCTATTACCCATATTATTTGTTGTTGCACCTTCATTATCAACCGTAGTACCTTGAGAAATGGATCGCATTTCCATGATAAACATACAGTGATCACTACAGGCTGACTCCTTTACATCAAATTTCAGCAAACGTTTCACAAGACCACCCGAAAGGAAGATATCATCTATTATTGTTTGACATCCCCTAGCTTTCCAATTGTAGTGGTCGTTATATAACAGATCCAGCCCCTGTAACTCAGCAAAGTGGGTCCATAGCCTCCCTCGGAGTTTGGAGTTCCCACCCATTTTGACCTGGGTGCCTAGGTTAGAATAAATCACATCCCCAGTCAGACGGTCAGCCAAACACTCTGCATTTGTGTCGCCAGCAATCACAAGCTGCACTCCCGGCTTCTCTTGAGGCCATAGTTCTATGTAGGACCCTAAATTGGTTAGCTTGTTCCCAAGTTGTTGATCAGACTGCTCACTCGGGTTCCAGTACACATTCACAATAAGTAGAGGGAGACCCACTTCTTTGTTGCCCACCATAAAAGATGCCATCAAAAATAAATGAGAGAAACAGTATTCACCTGTTTTATACAGTCGACTGGAGTCTTGGGACGTCCCTTGCAACCAATGTGTGCACTGAGGGTAGTCATGGTAAAACCTTCCCAACACATTTTCGCTCTAGAGCATGATTCCTGAATAAGAATAAGCTCATGCTGTGCCAAATCTAACATCAGTTTCTCATTGTTGATTAGATTGAAACAGCCTCTTGAATTCCAACTCAACACCTTTAAACTGTTTTGAGAGCTAAAGAGGTCTACCCAACTGTTTCAGTGAGTCAATTGACTTGTGCAGAGACAGCGCAAGCCACCATCATTCTTGTTTTTTAGAAGTGACTTCCTGTTTGCGGTTTGCCATCTCTTGATTTACTCCATAGTAACCCCCTTCATTCCTCATTGACCCATGTGCATTGTTCTGAACAGTAGAGATCTTAAAATTCTGTTCAAGAATATCAAAGCCTCTACATTGCAATGATTCAGCTTCTTTCAGGAGCAATGATCTTACCAGGGGAAGGAATTATCAGGCACACATAATCATATCTGACTTTATGAATAAAGTCGACTAAGTATATGTCTGCTGTAGTAATTAAACTCAACTCAGGAATAGATGCGAATAATGATAAAATGTATGGTCTATTCAAAGATATGTTACTAGTGTCATTGAATAAAGATCTTATAATCAGCCCAGGTAATTCAGGGTAAACAGGCTTTCGCAAATCAGTCTCATAGTTCGTTGATATCGGAACCGAACAGCCCCCCCAAATTTGTTTACATTTACTCAGTGACCCAGGTCACTATTCCCTTCAACCACGTGTCCCTTATTTTTACTTAAAGATGTTTCTGTTGTTTTGATTACCAGTTCCGAATCACTCAATTACTCCTGTTCACAGTGGAATAAGATTTTCTGTAAACATCTACATTATCAGACATTGCAGGTCTTCTTCCTTGTTAGATTGTTTATCCTTATCAATCATTTTAGGTGTGTTTTTTTTGACAATTGAAACTAGTGGGTCTGCTTTGTTACCTTGAGTGGCAACTAGATCAGGCTTGAGAATCAAGCCACTACAGGTCGTACCAAAAGAGCCTTTCCATTCAGCGTTGCCAAGACCTGTATTGACTGTAACTTTCACTGTCTTAGGAGAGCCAGTCACATGTGCTGCCAATAGGTTGAATTGGTTGGTTCTTCATGTCTGAGGCCAAGGAATAATTGTTAATACATTTTGGCCCCCATCGTATTTATTGTTTGGGGTCTCAGAGGTATTAATGGGTGTATTTGAGTTTTTAAAGATTTCAAAGACATCGTCCCTTTTCTTTTTCATTATATCAAAGAGCACACAATCACTATCTGGAAATACACTCTGAGAAGCTTGATCGAAGGTGGTTTTGGGCTGGATCTGGTGCCCTTGATCATTAATACTCTTCTTTGGCCTTACCGTAGATCTTTCTGGAACCAACACCACATCCGCTACCTCTTGTATGGTGTGTTTAAAATCTGAATCCCTCAAAAATGTCCTTGCTGATTTGTTATTAGTTTCACCTTTTCTTTTTATTTGGCTATTTTTTTTGCCCAGCCTTTTGGGCATTTTAGTTTGAAAGTCTTCAGTGTCCACCGCATTCAACTCCCCTCCCTCTCCAGTTAGCTGGTTACCTTCTGTTCCCAAAGCCTCATTTCTTGCTCCTGTTTCTCCAACAGAAAAAGTTTTTTTTATCCTTGACCCCACCCTGTGTTTCAGGAATTATTATTATTTCTTCTGTTTCTGGAGATTTACACCCACCAAGTGTTTTTGACAAAGTTCCATCCCTCTCCTCTAATGTCACAGGGACATCCTTTGGGGTAAGAGATAGTATGTTTTCACCCATTCTAGAGGGTAGCATCCCTACCTCAGCAGATAGGTTAATAATTGCAGCACTCTGCTTTCGAAGTTCTAACAGAATAAGTATGTTGAAGATACCTAGCATAGCAGAAATGTCAGAACCAGCTGCTTGTTGGTTTATATCAAGCACAAACCCTGTATTATTGCTTTCAAGTGCGTGTTCGTTAGGGGGGGAGAGTACTCGGGGAATCCTATAGGTAGTCGTAATTGGGTATAGTAGGTTTACACAGATCCTCCACGGAGGGTCTGGTATCATGATTGTCCTTGGATGACTCGGTTGGCTCCTCCTCCATAAACAATGGTTAGGATGAGTCAATCCAGTCCTCTACATTTTTCCCCATTAAGGAACAGTCTTGTGCACACTGTAGTAGTGCATTGTCTTCCTCGTTACACTCAGGTTGAGGTAGTATAACAGCTCTAGCAAGACCAGCTCGTCTCGTGGTTACGGCTGGAAAAAAATCAGCTCCCGGTTCTTTCATAATTTGGGGGATTTTATTCTTTCTCATTATGAATAAGAAGTCAAAGCTACCAGTGTTAAAATACACGAGCCACTACAAAAAGCCCAATTTCGGTCCACAAGCAAACGCTGATAATAATATGTGCAAGAATATAACCACCTCCTGCCTCCACCACCCAAACAGCCAAACAGCCACAGCACTTCCAAGCACGTCCGGTGCGCGTGACCGGTGCACTTAAGAAAGATGTGGCTTGTGGGCTAGTCCAGGTGGGTGGCGCTGGGGGGTGGTTCAAGGGGGCAGTGACATCTACACATGTAGCAGGAGGGCCGGATAATGAGTAAAGTCCAAAGATCTCAGGCCGCTTCACGTGGTTCACCTGCACTCGTGCTTCCTCTTGGCGACTCAGCCTCACAGGGCACAACACACGGGTTGAGCAGATGTCCAATTTAGATGCGAAAACAGCAAACACTAACACCCCGCTCCACAGAGCTCCACAGCCAAACAGCCACAGCACTTCCAAGAGGAAGAATTTATGGAGTGCACATTATTGGTATTACTGCGAAGAGCAAGCTCAGCTTACAATATTTCAATTGTTCATTGCAGGATGTTAAGAGTGGCATTGAATAGTTAAATATGTTAAATTGGTCACCATGTTGTGTGTTAGATATATTTTTAAAGCAGCTCACCTTAGTCGACAAGGCTGCAGGTATCATTGCATCAGCTGTTCTGCTCTGGACTTTAGATGTTGACGGCATATCATCTCAGCGTTTCTCTCGACACTCCGTACAGAGGCCGGTTGACATTTCTGGAATTTGAACAATTCTGATTAGCAAGAGTGAGTCTTCGCTAGGAGTTCTGGCTGAGTCTCTCTTGCCGAGACTGCCAATCCTGCCAAGACTGCAACTCTGCGCGACTCCACTCGCAACATGCTGCCAGGGTTATTAACTGTTTGTGGCACTCCCCCTTCAGAATAGACATGGAGGACAGCCTCCAAGTAGGTATGAGCTTCATAAACATAGCAGAGACACAGCCAATATTGCAACTCTGCACAACTCCACGCTTGCCAGGGCTTTTAACTATTTGTGGCACTCCCCCTTCAAAACAGACATGGAGGATTGACTACAAGAAGATACGAGCAGCAGCAAAAAATCAGAGACACTGCCAAGACTGCAACTCTGCACAACTGCCGTCAAGCAATACAAACACAAAAACACACACATCATGCCCTAAGCATAGAAATTTCAAGAAATTCGCAATAGGAAAACCTTTCCTGGAAATAGCGAAAGAATGCAGATATCATGGCTGGTTTGAAAACTGTGTGGCAGGTCAGAGACAGATGGCTGTTTAGGTTCCTGGCTTTTTGTGAGTAACTAAATATTAACATGGACCTTGGTTTGAGAAATTTTACAATTAAATGGTTTGGATTGCAGGAATGTGTTGGTTCCCAGATTTTCCAAAATTGTTTAGTCTGAAAAGTACAGGGCACACATATATCATACTAATTCATTATGGAAGTAATGATTTCCGGAATGTACGAGGTGCGTCCCTTACTTTAATAATGAAACAAGCCTTGGAAAAATGAATGGAACTTTTTCCACACACGCTCAGTATCTTTTCCAATCTGACTTGAGACAAAACTGGAGATGGACCATCAAATGTAATGGTAAAATTGAAAAATCACAGAGAAATGTTAATGAAGTATTGTCAGCATTCATGAGAGACCATAACCAATTATGGATTTCAAACAACAACATACATGTCTACATGGCGTATTTCTAAAGACATGATGGAGTACACCTAATCGATAAAGGGAATACGGTGTTCCTTCATAACATCAAAACAGTGCTCCAAATGTGCTAAAATACTACACTCAGTGTACCCCAAAACAATCCTCGGCCATGTGTTTTTAAGCCTAAGTCACTCGATTTTAGAAACATTTCCTATGGACCTTACCCGAGTTTTCATCCATTAAACGCACGTGAAAACAGGCATCAGGAAGCTGCCATTTTGTGATAATCCTATCACTTGCAGCATAGCCCTGGCTGACCTGCTTTTGTGGCACTAAATCATATCCCCCGCCCCTGAGCCTGACATTATAAAAACATTCATATTCCCCGCCTCTCTCAGTGACGTTTCTGTGCTGCGTAGGCAAACGCGCCCACTCTTCTTCTACACGACTTCACACAGAACCTGGAAACCAACACAGATGAACTCACAACACAGCGCGCCACAATTCGGAATATGAAACTGTACTTTAAAATCAAACCGCATAACGGTACATTTGGTAAAGTACATTTATTTGACATAAAGTTTATAGAATATTCAGCAATTGCCATATTAACTCCGAATGCCATTTATTTTCTTTTATCTCTATCCGCAAAAACGTTTTATCGTGAGTCACACGCTATTCCTTTATGGTACACAGGGTGTTGGTTTTCGTTAAAAGAAGCACTTTGGTCGCACGGTGAACAGCAAGGCTGTTCCATCAAGTAGGCACTAGGCCAGCGTAATGGTTGATATGTTGCTTCAGCCGCTAGTACCGCGTAAGGGCATATGGGCCCTTGGCGATCGTCCCATAATATCGTCAAAGTGGTGCAGTTGTTGACAAGAAGCTGCAGCTGGCGGTTGAAGAAGCCATCTGTCGGGGTCTGAAACTGGTGGCAGTAGCAGTAGGGAAGGATATACCTGTTTTGTGAACATAAAAATTATAATTTGCCTCGCCAGCCGATCTTTATTAATATTATTCATTTTATTTATTACGGCCGATCTGAAACTATTTGCTTTCAATGATAGTGCAATGGAGTATGTTCGGCTCTAAAATCAATGCGAAAAGTAACGAAATAAATCGAGGTTAGCACACAAATGAGAAACAACTGTTTGTCTACATGCGTTTGGAATGTGGACCTGCATGCCCATGTGCCAGCTACAAGGACTTCATTCTTTCATCCATTCATTAATTCTATATTCCGGTATGAAAGCGTCTAAAGAGTTACTTACATTATATTTGCAATTTCCATTTTGTCTCTGCGTAATGCAGTCCGCAAATCCCACTGTGCTCTTGACAACGTTTTTTCGTATACTGAACTAACATGAAACTCGGTCTAGTTTCAGAATGTTCTGCCTTATCGTCTCTTACATTATTACACCCCCCTTCAAATGAAGTTCTTGAGGCATGGTCCCTGTCTCTCAAGGTCAAAAAAACAATAGAACCTTATACTGCCAGTGCGAATTGTGGGCCTCTTCAGGTCGCGAGCTGAAAATCAAAGCCGCTGACCTTCACTAGAAATGAGCATACATTCTTTCTTCGCAACATCCCATAGTAAAGCCATCTGTGAGAACTTGAAGTTTCGAATCCATCTATGTACTGCGCCTCAATGTGCAAATGCGAACTGGCTTCTCTCCCATCTGCAACGGATCGCTTGGCGCGTTCTAAGGCCCCCAATTTTGTCCTTGTTGTCTGCGAGCTTTGCAGCCCCAAAGAACCATAACTATTGAAACTTTTAATTTTTTGGGGAAGGTCAGGGAAAGTATAAAGTATCCGAGGAGTTGAGTTGAAAGTGAGATTTATTGTTTGTTTGTTTTATTATTTGCAATACGCAAGCCTCCCCTCGGTTAACAGTGCGCAGCATTTACAAGAGATTGGGAAAATTAGTTACATCAACAAAAATATATACATACACATATAGACAAGGTCAGCAATATGAGCTGAATAGAGAGAGAATTCAAAGATGACACCCAGGTTGTTCGCCACCCAGGATGGTGAAGGTAGGGGTTAGGGTTAGCATACTTTGTTTATACACTGTGCAATGACAATTATTTAAACCGGGATTTGTTCTTCACAACCAGCTCTCCTTTGGGTGGACATGGCACATTTGCAATGTTTGGTGGCAATGGATCAGTGCTCTGCACAGAAACGTTCAAAATTCCATATCTGTGCTTCTCTAATACAGCAACAATAAGGCTTTTGACAAAGTTGAACTCCATTTCCTCATAGACTGGTTTGATCACCCATTGCTTACTTCTTTTTGAAAAGGCCTTAGTGTAGCGAGGCATCCTTACATTACCCATAGTCCTAGATTGTTCACGGCCGAGATTCTCTTTATGGGCCAAGACCGCTAGTAGAGTCCTATGTCTCATGCCCTGTATGCTGAAATGCAAGCGCTTTGGCCTGTACTTTAGGCACATATTGTGGAACACCTCCAAACCTCCTGTGTGACAGAATTCTGGCAGTCCCCTAAAATCTCTTCATAGAGTTTTATCGAAAACAATCTTCTCAATGGCTTTGTGTGTCGGTGAAGATGGAATCAACCACTTCTTCTTCCGTGCCTCCACTGGGGACAAAGGGCCATGTTCACATTGGTGGAAATGTAGGTTTTCTGACCAGCGGTGCACATTGGTACAGTGGTGCATCAGTGACCGCCATTTTTCAAGTAGTATTTCCACTGACCCTTCACAAGTTTTGGAGCTCCACCAAAGATGGTTGCTGATAGACTGGGACGACTCTGAAATACTTTCCAAACCTTTTTTTTTCCCTTCAGCCGAGATTTTCTTATTGATTGATTTAGCAAGATGCCATACGTCAAATTGATATTTAATATGTGGGAACTTCTCTCTCATTGTCTTGGCAATTGAAACATGTCTGTCCGTGGCTATGAGGTCAATGTGCATTCCCCTCGATTGTAGATATTCCACTGATTTTATAATTCCTAGTTTCTCCAAGGCCACTGAGGATGTACATTGTGTTACCTGCATGACCACCAAACTCACATTTTTCTCACTATCCATGTCCTGAAAGTGGTAGGTGCAGTACTAGGCAGAAAATCCAGGGCTGTCGCACTGTCCACTGCCGGCTAGCCTGAATCGTTTGCCTTCGAATATACTTGCTACAGACAATTGTTCAATTTTCCAAGCATCACTAATGGCCGGAAACAGATAATCATGTTGGTATTTGTAGTACTGCGTTTTTGAAATGAAATGGAGTCCCACAAACTGAAAGAAAGACTCTAACTTTCTAAAACTGGACCCACTAAAAAGTGATGCAGCTGCACACAGTAGATTGCCCGCTGGCAGTTTCCGCAGCATCGGTTGTGCAGACCATGAGAACGTATGATTTAATCTACAGGTGGCATTTATTTTGACGTTACTGCCTTTTTTTTGACGAGTGACATGAATCAATGGCTACCCACATACTTTCCCTCTAACGGAATGCCCACATTTCAGCATACTTATAATATTCATCAAACAACTGTCAAATACTATGTATTTGCCCTCTTTCATTAGACTGTCATCCGGCGTCAAAGTTGTTTCGGCCTGTGACGTTGAGGACATATCACCACATTTGAAAGAAATATTGCTGCTATCAAGTTCGTATGCGTCGGTGAATGGTGCTGCTAGTTCATTCTCTGTCATTTCAACATCTGTTACTTGAACATTGATGGGAGAACACAACAATGTTGACAGCTTTTTGGGTGGCATTTTTTTTGCTGGTGTAGATTGTGTGAATTGATCTGCGACTACTTCAGAGCTATCTTCAATACATCCAGTATCATCTTCTTGTGGTGGTGCAGTCGCACTGTAGCAATGGTCCAATAAACCTTTGCTGGATTCTCCAGACACATTCAATTCATGTTATGGCCATTGGACATGAGCATCCCGAGTCTCAACACGCCGCGCCTGAATGAATAGTTCCTCCATAGTGTAAATGGTCTGGCAAGCAACATCTCTCATTCGCTTCACTGTCTGTGTATGTATAGTTTGGACACCCACGGGTAACTAGAGGATAGATTGGAAAAGGGATGTTCAGTTTAAACACAAGATAAAGTATAGTACAATTGACTGGAAAAAAACATAAAATAGTCCCCAGCACAAAAAAATTTTAAAAGTTATGAACTGTTTGTAACTAACCTTATTTTTGTTTCTTTTCTTTGCAACTTTTTTGCCTCGACCTCCAACATTTGCACACTGTTGCTCCGATTCGTATCTGCATGTCTCCCCTTCCTCTTGCGCTGCAATGACTATATTTTCTGTATCCGCATAGACAGCACGGAATGAGGCTCCATCGACTCCCTGAAACATAGTATTTTCATTACTGTGTATCAAAATATTGTTAGCATAAAACACACGTGAGGACAAACACACAGGTACATCTCAATAGCCAAACACGATTTAAACATTGTGTGGAACAATCAAACGACAAGTATTCGAGTTCTGATGACCTAGTTCGATGGAGCTGTCAGTATCCATACCTCTGGCTCTGCATGGACTGCCATGAATGATTGTATTGAAGAGGAGGCATCAGCAACTCCCTGAAACACAGTACTTGCGTTAGTATGGTTTTCAATATTATAAAAATAACTCACACTTGGGGTTGACGGCACAGGTACATATAAAGAGATAACCACAAATGCTGTATTGTCTAAAAGAATCAAGGAATATTTAAATATGATCAGATTTAATCGACTTATTTCTCCGATTTCTTTACTTCTGCATCTGCATCTGCATCATCTAAATGGGATCTTGTGATTGCGTTAATAGGGAAGAAAGTATAGCAAATGGAATCACGTTCCATGGATCATGCTCGATGGAGCTGTCAGTATTCATACCTTGTGCTGTTGAAGAACATCTAGGGCTGTTGTCAATGTGGTGGACGCTTCAGCATCTCCCTGAAAGACAGTACTTGCATTAGTATGGATAACACTAATTATAACTGAAAACAAACACCAGGGGACGAAAACTAAGGTGTATATCAATTGGAAAGCAATAACCAAACAATTGGTAAAATAATCACACGATACATAAAAACTATTACTTGACATGCATAAAACAAGTCTGTAGTGGAATAGCCAAGTATGATTACATGATACGCGCTAGAAGTGGTTGATAACTGCGGGCACGTCACGGATGTAGAATGTTCTTGCTCCAGATTCAGTGGATAGTCAAGCAGTTGTAAAGGTAAATTATTGTTTGATAATGAAATGCAAATATAAAAAAATTGCCATGTAAACCGACAGAATACTTGAAAATAATGCTATTGAAAATGTGCAATATGGCACAGTTCCATGTGCCCATAAATAGATTTCCTTTGGGGGTTATAAAATCGAAAAAGAATTTATTGATGAATGTCATTATTCAAAAAGCTATACACTCAAATCAATATCGAAAGTATTACAAGGGAGTATTACAAGGGACACAACACCTAAAATATCAATTAATCCATTTGGCTACCTACACACTACCGCCGCAAGGCCTAAAGCTAAATCCGGACACTTGACTCACCAGTGGCGGAATGTGGACGAATAGAGTTGGAATAGCGTTTGCGAGCAATTTTCGTGTCGTTCGGCGTTTATTCTTCTTTGTTACCCAAGATGTGACGTACATGTTCGCGGAAAAGTGCCTGCTGCAGATGTGGTATCGATCACCCCTCTTGTCCTCTAAGACTTGTTGGACTCTACTTTCCAGCTCATCCAGTGGATATCCGCATAGTCTGACCCATTCTCTTATTCGATAAACCGTTTTCGGGAATACATGCATTGTAGTGCCTTCAGATTTAGCATGGGTCTTCGAAGGGCAACCGCTAATCGAACAGGCAGGCATTGCTGAAAATTCTGAAAAGTAAATATCAAGATTATTATAAAACCTTGATGAATAAAAATGTCATAAAAAAGTAAATGAACCATACCATGCTCAATCCAAGGTTTCTTTTGGTCGCCGGAACTATACCAGTTCATCATGTGCGGCTTAGTATTTGCATAAGTTACAGACATTTTTTAAATGATGTGACTAAACTCTGAACATGTGACTCGTCCCTTGGATGTTCTGTCTTGCACGAAAAGGAAACACGCTTACATTATAGACTGGACCCCCGAAGGATGCAATTCGATGACAATTGACACAGATGAAAATAAATAGATCTATTGATAGCATAACAATTGAAACTCAAGTCAATAGCAATGAGACCAATGATCATAGCTCTATTGGGTACTGTAATCGCAAATAGATAGAAATGGAAAAATGACCGAAATATGACTAGGATACATGGCCTTACCTTGACCAACAAACAGTTGTATTCAGCAGGCGGAGCAGTATGTTGCAGGAGAACAGGTAGATGCCACAGGTAGCACACTGACGAGTTTGCTCGAAGCGGTCACAGATAGCACAACGACGAGCATATTAGCATAGATCTCAGTGCTTCTCAGGTAGAAGGTTCAGGAGTTGACTTGCAAAGCACAAAGATGTTCTCATGAGAAATATCAAGTGGTTTATAAAGTATTAGAAACGGGATGTGTTTGTGAATGAATGAAGTGTCTATGTTGTGGTATTATGTGGTTTGCAGGGGTGCGGCCTGCCTCATGGGAGGCCTGCCTGGAGACACGGGGTCTGAGGAGGCCATGTGAGCGATGGCCCTTGGGCGTGGGATACCTTTTGAAGTGTACATGCTGTTTGGCACCTTGGCCGTTTGCGCCCGTGACAGCCCCACATGCCAGCGTCCATCCCAGGGTGCGAACCGCCTTTGATAGAGGGGGGTGGGATGGATGGGCCTGGGGCGTGCAGATAAGGCACAGGAAGACTGCTGAATGGAGAGACACTTATGTGGATTGCAGGGGGGCGGCCTGCCTCAGGGGAGGCCTGCCTGGAGACACAGGGTCTGAGGAGGCCATGTGAGAGATGGCTCCTGGGCGTGGGGTACCTTTTGAAGTGTACATGCTGTTTGGCACCTTGGCCGTTTGCGTGTGTGACAGCCCCCCATGCCAGCGCTCATCCCCGGGTGCGAACCGCCTTTGATAGAGGGGATCGGATGGATGGGCCTGGGGTGTGCTGATAAGGCACAGGAAGACTGCTGAATGGAGACACACTTATGTGGATTGCAGGGGTGCGGCCAGCATCGGGGGAGGCCTGCCTGGACACAGGGTCTGAGGAGGGCATGTGAGCGATGGCCCCTGGGCGTGGGATACCTTTTGAAGTGTACATGCTGTTTGGCACCTTGGCCGTTTGCGCCCGTGACAGCCCCCATGCCAGCGCTCATCCCCGGGTGCGAATCGCCTTTGATAGAGGGAGTGGGATGGATGGGCCTGGGGCATGCAGATAAGGCACAGGAAGACTGCTGAATGGAGACACACTTATGTGGATTGCAGGGGTGCGGCCTGCCTCGGGGGAGGCCTGCCTGGAGACACGGGGTCTGAGGAGACCATGTGAGCGATGGCCCCTGGGTGTGGGATACCTTTTGAAGTGTACATGCTGTTTTGCACCTTTAGCCCTTTCGCGCCCGTGACAGCCCCCCATGCCAGTGCTCATCCCCGGGTGTGAATCGCCTTTGATAGAGGGGGTGGGATGGATGGGCCTGAGGCGTGCATGCAAGTGTGTGGGAGTGAGGGGCCATCAGGCCCCTCTCATCCTTTACTTCTCAGTAGAAACTTGTACCAAGTCCCTCCAGTAGTGGGTTCGCCCCTTGCCCTTATGTGATGTTAACTTTGGATGACATTCGCGTAGATGAGAATACTGAGCAGGACACGGGGCATCCATTTTTGTACCCCCTTTCCACTCCATCTTGGTGACCAGGCCTCACTGCGATAGTACAGTGCGCAGAGCACATGGCCCACACCCTTGTTCCCACTCTGACTGGAAAACTCCAGAGGTATTTGCAACAGCTAAAAAATGTAACACATCACTCTCTGAGATCACGGTCCTGCATGTGAACCAGCCTGAACCAAGCACATAGCTCGTTCATCTCTACGAACGTGTCCTTGCCCACGCACCCTCGCCAGTGGAAACTTACTGCCATTCTGACCCTGTGTCCCTGCAAGGTAGCCTTTTCATGTGCCAGACCACTGAGCACACCATGATGCCCACCTAGCAGATCTCCAACTAACATTAGACCCCTACTGCAGTATATCGTTGCCTATCAATAACAAATGCCACATACCGGAGATTCTTGTGAGCACAGACCCACACTTCAAACAGTGAATTATAGTGGTCAAGAACCTTGACCTAAGGCCTGTATAATCCAATGTTAATTGATAGTATAGATATATGTGTGACTTTTATAGAGACATAACCGACTGAAAGACTTTGAACAAGTGTTATTTAGTGAATGCATTATTGATAATATATTATGTTAGCTTAGATAGTGACCACCCCGCTTCACAGCGACCTGAACTTCACCCATTCCGAGCACAGATGTCTGACGTCCATCCTTGAATGGAGACACACTTGATTCATTTAAAAAATCGAAACAACCTTTGTTAAACTATATGTGGTGTTTTATTTTGTATCTTATTTTGATGACACAAAAATACAAAACTTTACACATTGTACAGTTCAGGTTGCAGCACAGCGAGAGAAAATCCCCTGTACTGACCGCTGTCACTCGGGAACGTTTCTCTTATGGCACAAACGGCACAGGCGGGTATCACTCTTCGAACGCGATGTCCAAGCCTCCCGTGAAGCCACCATGTAAAGGAACAATAGGCCACCAGCCTGTACCACCTGTGAAAAGGAATGAAACAAACTGTTTTTAAATGACCAAGATAAGTTTAATAAACGTTTGTTGTCAATGACAATTCTTGTAACTAATGGCATTCTGCTCGGACAAATGCTATCTAGACACTGCACACTATTGAACGACTTTCGTGCGTTACAATGATATGTATATGTAATTTTGGATATAGTAGAAGACCATGAAATAGGAGTGGCATGACAAGCAGAGTATACTTACTCGTTACTCGTATTACAAGGACGAATAATTGCGCGAAGTTCGTGCATAAGCACCATCATTATCTTCAACACGGACCGTGTGAGGCAGGCTGCCCTGAAGTCTGGCAGCTCGGTGATGCATTGTGGTCGTGGCTCGCCTTCCAAAATGTAGGCCACGCATCCCTAGTTTTCACAGCAGCAGCAGTTCTCGTCCTCGGTTTGCATTAGCTCGCACCGATTGCATGTGCACCAGGTGGAAAACACTGTCCATGCGACTAGGTCCAGGCTCTTCAGCTGTTGAATCATCCTCCCAACTGCTGTCTGAAGACCCATATTGTTTTCGTGTTTCCCTTTCCAGTAGTTCCTCCTCGGTATACTCGGGCTCGTACATGTAGGGCATTATTGTAGCCATTGTGTGTTAAACAAACTAAAATAATTTATAGCGGTGGTACTGGTATCTGTTCACACGGGCTTCAAGCAACGAAGGTAGCTGACCAGAGCACAGAAACGAGTCACAGAATACTCAAAGTAACACAGAGAGAGGAATGGAATCGAAAATCTGCTGCTGTGTGTTGTGAAACGGTCTGTTTATACTTATTGAGGAAAGAGGCGTGCTGCCATTTCCATGGCGACACGTCATTAGCTGAAGCGCAGTGAATGTTGACACGAGACGTGCTTTGGCGTTGTGAAATGGGCGGTACGCATCTGCTGATGACAGGCTCAGGGGCGGGGGATATGATTTAGTGCCGCAAAAGCAGGTCAGCCAGGGTGATGGGGGAAATGATAGGATTATCACAAAATGGCAGCTCCCCGATGCCTGTTTTCGCGTGCGTTTAATGGACGAAAACTCGGGTAAGGTCCATAGGAAATTTTTCTAAAATCGAGCGACTTAGGCTTAAAAACACATGGCCGACCTGTGGGGGCAATACAAATTTTTGACCGAACCATTCCTTTAACTGTTTGCTCTGAAAAGTGACAACTGAAATATACATATTGACTTGCCAAGGCTCTGGCTAATATTTTCTGCTGTGGGTGCTGAAGTTTGTCATCCTTATGTGCTGTCTAATGTGATTTTAAGGCCTAAACAAACTGTGGATTCAGCTTCCTGTGAGAGGCTGCTGTCATTTATTATAACTATTAATAAACTGATAGTCCCCTAATGCATGTTAAAAGCATTCCTATTCACTATGGTATGGGATTATGTTTATGTACCAGGTGAATCCACTACGGTTCACTAAAGCATGGCTATTTGTGTTTTTAAGCCTTCATGAGAAGAACTCTGTTGGGTTTGTGTGTGTGTTTGTGACTATTGGCTTCCATGGTGTTTTCTCAGTGTTAAAGCGACTTTTACAGCTTGTATTTCCATCCATGTTTAGAGCGCTGAATGTATTCTTCACTGCTGTTGTAATCACCCATGTTTGCGTACTCCCCAACAAATGTACATGTAATATTTTCCAGTTCTTTGTACATGCAATGTGCACATGCAATACTGCAGAGCCCGCAACTACAATCTGAGAGATAGTCACATTTATTCATGTTGCTCAATCAACGGTTAAGTGCAGCACTGCAGTATTAGCTATATGGGTTCAACAATACATTTAATCCATATCAGAAATCACATGTTAACTGGAATAGAACATTACACAGCACTCCACACCCATTTACTACATCTGATAATTATAACATTATAGTCATTGTTATCTGTGCTTAGAAATGTCATTTCCGTGACATAGCAAATGTATCTTCCAATGATCATCTCATATAAAGCAATGTACTGATTATTATGTATGATCTAACTATGGTCGGACAAACTCCCAATCAGACTAAAGTACTTCAAGGCCATGACAATAGCTTTTAAATAATATAAAAATATTACATATCATATATTACTATTGTGATGAGAAGCATATTTTAAAAAAAACAGTTGATCATATATAATGAGTCTGAGCAAATATAACTATGTAAAATAACCATGTACTGTCTAAATGGCTTTGGTCCTTTACTATCCAATGGGAATACTGATAAGAATGGATACCTTAAAAGTATGATTCAGGGAAATATGAAATATGCTTAAAAGTTAAATAACATAATGTGGCAAACCCCTATATAAAATGAGCTTCTAGAGTTCCAAACACAGTTGGCCCTTTACTAACAGTACACTAATGAGGAATGACACCTTAAATATGTAATTGCTGGTAAGGTGGACATTTTCATTAAAGCTGATTAACAAAAAAGTGACATTCATAGCCATACAACTCTCTTAGATGACACTGTAGAGGTTCAAAAAGTGGTTGCTCACTATATGAAAAGTATACTGATGAAAAATGAAACCCGAAAAGTGTGGCTTGTTTAAGTTTTACATTTGCATATAAAACAAGGTGACAAGTTGTAAAGAAAATTTCAGCTTCCTTCAAACCGACCAAGGAAACTATGGGCCTCATTCCGAGTATGGCGGTAAGGGATAGCGGCCACCGCTAACGAGAGCGGTGGCGGTAATCCCTTACCGCCATACTCCGAGTTCCCTTAGCGCCATGGTGGTTTTAACACCTGCTTTTAGCAGGCGTTAAAAACCATGGCGCTAAGGGACCTTGATGTTAATTACGCCACCGTAATTTACGGTGGCGTAATTTACGCCTTCCCCACTCCCATTATGCCCTATGGGGCAAGAATGGGAATGGGGAAGGGTAAATGGGGATTGGGGAATTACCGCCCCGCCAACCTTGGAATGGGGCGGTAATTCCGCCAACCACCAAGGCGCTGCCGGTCCGGGTACGGCGTCAACCAAGGCGTTAATAGCGCCATTGGTTAGCGCCGTACTCGGAATGAGGCCCTATGTTCTTAAAGCAATTTGAGTCTGAGTCCAAACATACAACTCATACTTACTTCTCAAGACATTCGTAGCATCTGAACATTGCATGCATCCCACAATTGCTTTTGCCTAAGTTGAGGAAATTCATGGTAGCTTCAGTCCACTAGAATAATGCTGAATCAACAATTTTAGCTTCATTTAGAGGAGAACAATGTGGGGATATGATGGATCTATTAGACACACTTGGCACAGAGTATCGAAAGTTGTTCACGAAAAGGGAAGGTGATTATTGGGATCCTGCTTTGCTCCAAGACCGCTAGGATTCTTTCATCTTTTTCACACCCCTGTTGCTGTAAAGTCTGTATTTGTGGAAGCTGATCGGATAAAGGTGGGCCTTCAAAACATCCAGTGCTACGCAAAGCAGGTGTGAAGTGCACGGAAAGTGCAATTGTTGGTGAAAAGGGAAGGCGATTTTTAGGATCCTGGTCTGCTCACAGACAACAAGGATTCTTTCTTCTTTGCCCCTCCCCTATTTCTGTGAAGTCTGTCTTCATGGAGGATGAATGGCTGGAATAGGCTCTCAAAATATCCTACGGAGAGCGAACCACACCCGTATTGCAAGGAAAGTGCAGTTATTGTCAGTTTGTGGGAGTTTTTTGGCTGATCAGTTATTTTCACAAATATTTCTCTTTGGACCTTCAAGATGCATAAGCTCAGGAGCAAAAATAAGACTGCAAAAGAATTTTGGCCACCTCCTGCCGAAAACACTACACCCCTATCTTATGTTGTTGCTGAAATAACTCTGTTTCTTCGATTACCTCTGTTTTGGCACATTCCTCCCAGCTTCGAATATACTCTCATGAGATATCTCTTTCTACCAGTACGTGTAAGAATGTTTCCAGAATTTCAGATGTTAAATCAAAAAAAACGTTTGCGGTCCCACACAGTCATTCCCTTCTCCCATTGCACCCGACTCCACCTCATCTAGTACAGTATGTGGACTGTAAGGATATTTGGCGTGTTACAGTACACAGTACAGCAATACTGCACAAGTAGCACAAAATTTTTGCAGCACCACCACCACAAGGGTGCGGTGCATTGCTATATGGGTTAGCAGATTAACAAGGAAAGACAGGCTATTCAGTCAAAAACGATTTTAACATATAAGATGCAAAGCTATTTTTACAGTTAAAAGCACACGTGTTCATTTAAAAATGCACACTATTTTTCACCTGAAATGCCTATATTGCTAGAGACACATTTGAAAATTAACAGCTAACCTATTAACCATTAACCTGACTAATAAAACCTTATTTTAATATAACCCACTAATAAAATGTGTTCTCTACTGCAGAATTAGGCATACTCTGAAAACCATTTAAATGAGTGTGCAGATTTTTTTTTCTTCTCTTCTCTGCCTGATTATCCGTGTTGTTGTTGAAGTGGGAGAATGGAAAACCAGACTCCCGTCCTTCACCTCTCGCGCTTGGCCTAGAGGGTCGCGGCCCAGACACCCGCCACGAGAAGAGTTTGCCCATTTACCAGATGACCAAATACCCTGGTACAGAAACATACGGATGTGTCCATCTGCCTGCCCAACAGCCCGCACTGGCCATGCCGACACCTGCGGCACGGACCAACTAGACTGAAATCTACACATCGTTAGAGATGCCATGACGACCTAGATAACGGGAAGCACCGCTGAACTATTATACACACTGAACATTTCCACACCAATCTACACGAAGAACATACTCAGTGCTCTGACGTAGGCGACAGGCTTATTCACGGACGTGCATCTTTATTATTTTTACATAGGCTTTCAGAATGCAGAAACGCAAGACGCACCATGAGCTCATTTATAACGCTTGCTCACGCTTCTCTTGAAACCCGTTACCATCATGAGAGATATAATGGAAACACGATACTGGCCATGAAACTGTATGCCACTATAACCTAAAGCATCCATGCACTAAATGGATTACTCGTGCACCAGGCCCAAGTAGGCCCCAAGCAAGAGTTCCCGTGGACATTAACAAAGCAAAAGTCAGGTTGCTGAGCCTGCAGAAAGAACCCAGTGGAGCAACCAGCCAAGGTCGTAATGTTGCAAACCCACAGTCAAGAAACAAATCTTCAAAGGCACGATGTTGCAACCTCGCACTCCACGTACCAATGTTAAAATCATATCTGCAAATTAAACCAGACATACAGTGGAAAAACAATATTAATTGTGCAGAATTATGCCTCAAACACGGTCCCTCCCCACGTGACCAAGCCGAACCTGACGAGATGCCAAAACCCAGGAGAGAAAAGGCGTCTGGGTACCTCGCTACGAGACGCAGGCCGACACACTTGAAAGGCTCAATGGACACCTGCTACAGTGGGAACGGTCAGTCTCCCACCTATGAATAAATCCTCACATTGCCTGCACGTACCCATACTGAAACACTGTTGCAACCACAGGTGCACCGTGTGCTGGGAACAACGGTGGTCCCAGGCTGGGGAGCTCACGGATGCACCAATCAGAACATGAGGTTCTTATCTCAGACGTCAGTAACGTTAGCCAATCCTCAGGGGTCTTCATGTAACAATTCTTATGTATCTAATTGTAGGGACAACCCAGATATACCACCTGACTACATCTTAACCACTAATATCATTCTCTATATGCGTACTATACTAACCCCACCACTCGAGCAACCAATCAAGAGTGGCGATAGGTTCTTTTGGTAACTTTTTGGAATGACGCAAGTAGCGCGTCATAATGTAGTAAAAAGGGCCTGCGAGCCCCACTATTGTGTGTGTGTCAGGACGAACGCGTACGCTCCTTGACCCATCCCTGCCGTTTGCATAATAAACGACAGAAGTTGCCTTGCTCCTTGTGTGTGCCTCATACTCTGTCTCGATCCGAGATATACACGGGAGGAGTTGGGGCCTCCCTGCCCGGAGGTCTGCGGACGGCCCGGCCGACCCCGGCAGAATCCCCCCCGACAAGTTGGAGGCACTGCTGAGATCTGTTTAAGATCGACTTTTATTTTTTATTTTTCCAGGCACTCCCGTTGCGGGGAGGCCCGGCGGCGCGGCCCCCTCTGCCGTTGCCCCCTTCTGAGGACTACAGGACCATCGCGGAGCTGCGAGAGGACCGGACAGCGCAATCCGGATATTGGCCCTCGGGAGCCGGTTGAGAAGTATCCCGCCCGCGGTCGGCGAGTGTCCAGACGTGGTCCAGACGAGGGGAGGTGGCGAGCCGCTTGGAGGGGTGCACGCAGTCGAGCGGCCCTGCATCGAGGGAACTTGGTGAGCATGACACGCACAACAAGCAATGCGAAATTGTGAGGGAGGGGGCGGAAGTAAATAAGGGAGGAGGGAGGTATTGTAAAAAGGTGGGGTGAAGGTTTAATTGAGTGATGATAATGGAATGAATGGTAGTGAATTGAGTGCGAGAGAAGGCGGCTAACGTTACGCGAAAGAGGGGGGCAGGGCACGAGAACAACACGTGCAGACGCTCGCAACAAAAAGCTAACGTTACGCGAAAGAGGGGGGCGGGGCACGAAAACATCACGTGCAGCCGCTCGAAAGACACTGATTGGCCTAAATCGCGACTACGTGTGAGGGTGGGTGTGTGTGGTTTCCTACGATTTGACATTTATCATTCAATGAGTAGATGAGGTTCCCTATTGTTCGAGCAAGAAACTCGATAGGTAGATGAGGTTCCCTATTGTTCGAGCAAGAAACTCGATAGGTAGATGACGTTTCCCTGTGGGCGGTGGCTAGTTACGTAGTTGCCCAAAACGGAAGATAATTGGCTGGTTAAGCCCTCCTGTTGAGGGGCGTATCACACGCGAGGCGACGCAGCGTGCGCAGTCCGGTTATAGTATTGATGAGATTACCTTGTTCCAGGAGAGACAGGAAGACAGCTGTAGGGTTAGCGGGGTAGATTGCAAGTGTATTTTGAATTTAAAGAACATAACACGAATATACCAGTAGTTCGAAGAAATAGGTGACGTCACCAGTAGGGATTTAGTAAGATATCGTGAACACAAGAAGCTTTGGGTTTGACATTGGTGGGGAAGAGAAACATGATAAAGGAGCGGACACGGAGATAAACGATAAACGAGTGGATCAAAGAGGAGAAGGGGAAGGGGGCGTGGCTGCGCACGGAGAACGCCGGCCACGGCAAGTGTAAAGGTGGGAGGAGAACGGGGAAAAAGGACGACTGTGTAAGATCGTCGTAAGGGGTACGCAGCTGCAGGGGGCTGCGTGCGCTTCGGCCGCAGGGGGCCGTAGGGGAAGGAATATAATATAACATCATAAATATATTTGTTTTATAATTTTTTTTTTTTTGTGATTATTATCATTGCATAATTTGTCAAAGGATTGTCGTAAGTCCCCACACTTGCGGGGCAAGGTAAGCAATAAAAGGTTGTATGTTGCAAACTGGTAGCAAGGGGAAGGGTAAGAAAGGGTGCGCTAGTATGTCATACGGGAGAGGGTTGGGAGGGTGGGGGAATACCCTCACTACCCCACTACAACATATATGCACCACACTGCCACCACATAGGGAGAAGTTAATTAAGTACAGCATAGAGTGGACCCAGGGGACGGACAACAAAATGTTGACACCATGGCCGCCTAATGGTAGCTTTGACCCATATGCCCAACATTCACTATTAAACCATCTGCACAATACATACAAGGGGAAGAAGTTGGCAAACCATGTGGAGGTGTTTAACTTATGGAGGATGTTCCAGGGGTCTAGACCAGGACCAAATGGAATGTTCACTATGGGGGAAACACCGGAAGAAAAGGAGATTAAGAAAGAAGGAACGGATGGGGAAAAGGAGAGTGAAGGAACAAAGAATATGGGGAATGAAAAACTGGGTGGAGGAAAGGTTGATAAATTAGCTGACATAAAACAGGAACCGAGCAATGAGATACCCTTAACACCGGGAGTGAAAACAGAGGGAGGAGGGTTGTACCCTTTAAGAGAATTAGGAGAAATAAAAGGACAGTTAAGGGCGGCTGAAGGATACTCAAACCCGGCATACAGCCCTCCACCATATGTGGCTCATGGAAAGATACCAATGGGGGACGGGAGGAGAGAAGAGCAGACTGTAGAGATAGGAAACGATGAGTGGGTAGCTGCACAGATATTGTTGAAATTACGAGGATCACTAACTGGAGAGGAAAGGGAGGCGGTAAAGAGAACAAACGAGGATAGTGAAAGAGAGAGTGAAATGAGGGGAGAGGAGCTGTTACGGCAGAAGGAAGAGATTTTGGAGGAAAGATTAGCTAAACTAAGGGATGAGCAGAATGAACTGATAAAACAACTTGAGGGGGAGGAAAGAGAGAGAGTGAGGAAAAGGAAAGAAGGTAAGGACGAATTGGAAAAATTAAGGGAGCAAAGTGAGGAGAGAAAGAGGGAAGCTGTAAGGGTAAAAGCAGCAGCAGAAAGGGTATCAAGAGTAGTGATGAGGGAGAAGAAGAAGGAAGAAGAAGAAAATGAAAAAGAAATGGAAATATGGAGGAGGAGGATAATATCAGAGACAGCTAAAAAATATGAAGAGGGGAAGGTAATAGAGAGTATAGTAGAAAGAGAAAGGGTGAAATGGGAAAGGAGGAGAGAGGATGAAAGGATATTGGAAGAGATGAGCAACGAAGTAATGGAGGAATTAAAAAGGAAAAGAGAGGAAAATAGTAGGGAGATGGAGGAGAGGAGTGAAGGGGAGAGAGAGGAGAGTAAGAGGGAGAGTGAAAGATGGGGAGAAGTATATAAAAATAGAGAGGTAGCAACAACGTCAGCACTAAGGGGAACAGGTGGTAACAACGGAAAGGAAGAGGGAGACCTAATAGACTTAAAAACTGTAACAATAAAAGGAAAAAAGGCAGAGTGGGGGGCGCAATTTATGAATGATTTTTGTAGTGAGGATGGAAGGAAGAGTGAAAGGGAAAGCTTAGATAAGCTATACCTCACTAGAACAAACATAGATTCGCCATGGGTGAGTAGAAGATGGGAGGAGCTGGAGAGAAGTAAGGAGGAAGTGAAAAGAATGGGAGAAACACAAACTAACGAACACACGCCACCGACGCTCACCAACCAACACACGCCGCCCACATCACCATCACGCTCTCTAACGCCACACCCCACATGTTCAACAACTGCACGCTCTCTGCACAGAATAAAGCTCGCACCCTTCATGGACGAAGTTACACCTTATGCATGTCGGCTTAGGGACCTCCCTAGTCGCAGGCAAGACAGGCAAACAGACGTGACAATATTGAACACAGGAAAGGATGAAAAAAGGGGAAAGGAAGAAGAGGGAGGTAGGAGAAGAGGTAGTAAGGAAGGATTTGAAGTAGTAAAAGGAATGGGGGAAGAGGAGGGGTGTGAAGAGTTAACATCATGGAGCATAAAGGATGACACAAGACAGAATGTAATGCCACTGCTGGAGAGAGGAGGGGTTAGACCACAATATGTACCTTGGAAACATACGGATAAGGAAAACATAAAATGTAGGCTCCCATCATTAAGTGGAGGTGCGGGTAAATGGATATATGAAATGGAAAAACACACCGCAGGACAGAAACTAGCAGTGGGAGATGTTAAGGGCCTGTTAATATCAATATTAGGGGATAGAGCGGATGACATTTGGAAAAGAGCGGGATTCCATGGGGTAACAATAACAAACACATCGCATGATGGGGCACCATTTGCAAACTGCAGACATGCGCTATGGCAGGCACTAAGAGTGCAGTACCCAGACACATCAGACATAGGAGCCATTACTTCCCGTAAGATGGGTGAGAACGAGGATCCTGTTGATTATATCCAGGATATTCAAGAGAAGTGGCGCATGGAAACTAGAGAACAATGGGACAAAACACCAGCCATATTTTATCATATACTAGTACAAGGGCTCCCAGAAGGAGTTCAGAGACAATTAAAGAAAGTAGTGGGGATGGAAGCAAAACCATGGCCGGAAATACAACTGACTATAGTACATCACTGTAGAACATGGCAAGGAAAAATGAAACAAAAGGAAGAGGACAGGAAAACAGAAGAGGCCAAATTAGTACAGAAAAAACTTACTAAATATACCATGGAAGGGGCACTAATAACTGCGCCAACACCAATGGCCCAAAGCCCAACGCAAGTAGTGGCTGCACAAAATCCAGCTCAAATAGCGCCTCCACAAGAGGTAATAGAGCAAGTGCTGCCTCTGCAATCACACGCACAGAACATGGGAGGAGGGTACCCAATGCAAGGAGCTGGGTATTATAATTATAATAGAGGGAGAGGAGGGTTTATGAGGGGAAGAGGATACGGATATAATACCCAACAACAGGCTGGGGGACTCAGAAATAACTACCAGACAGGGCAACCAGTATACCAGGACAACACAGGGAACTTCCCATGGCAAAACAGGGAACCACCCGTGTGTTGGAGCTGCGGACTATTAGGACACATGTCACGTACATGCAGGGTCAGGCCAGGAACACCAGCATGGAACGAACAAGCACAACATAGGACATCACAAGAACAGCAGGGCATACAACCACAGCAGATGTCACCACAAGGGAGTGACCAACACTATTCCCTACCACAACAACAAATAAAACAATACCTGCCACAAGTAACTGGTGCAGCGTTAATACAACCACCACCACAACCTGAACGAACGCAATTGGGTGGGGTGACGGTGTTGGGGCACAACCCTTACACAGGGAATGGCCAGTCATTGTACCCCCAATAGGACAGCCCACAGACGGCCTTGGTGTGTCCCATCCTGTCAGTAACACCTAATAGTGCGGAGGAGCCACGCATAGAGGTAACGATAGGTGACAAAAAATTATCATTCCTTGTTGACACCGGGGCAACCCGGTCTTGCATAAGGGAAGGTAAGTTTAAGATGTCAGGCGAAGCCATGAACACACAAGGGTTTTCTGGGGCTAAAGGGTTGGTTCCATTTACTGATAACGTTCCGCTATCTATTGGAGATTACGATCTGTCAGTACCACTTTTGTATTATAGTGCCTCACCAGTAAACATACTGGGGAGGGACATAATGAACAGATTAAATATGACGATCTCCTTTACAGAGGATGGCATAATTTGCTCTACTCCAGGGATTAACATGCTTGCAGCACGACAGATTTTGCAAGCATACTGTGGACAGATAGCGATCAGGGCGGAGCCGGTAGACGGCGAGCTATTCCAGTACGGAACAGACATGGCATTTGCATGGATGCCAGGGATAGGAGGGAAAATATGGAGGAGACCAGCAGCCTATCTATTCCGACCAGAAACACCAGCTAATGAACTGGAAGGGAAGGTCATTGCAGTGGACATTGAGAGCATTATTGCAACAGCTGATTATGTTGCTGTGCACGCCCAAGATAAAGAAGGGAGAGCATGGAGGGCGGTGATAGCACTAGCAGAAGGATGTAGGCTGACCCAGGTGTCAGATGAAGAGTTGTTTTCAGAAGAAAAGGAGGAAAATGAAATGGTGTTCATGATGAGTGTAGAAATGTGGCTAACAGTGGCTCACAAACAAGTGGCACAGAAAATTGCAATGGCACTTGAGGCACCCGCTGGCACACCAGTCCCATTTTTTAAAGAAGATATGTCAAAGGTGCCAAAATCATTATGGACTATTAGCCCTTATGATGTAGGATGCATTAAAAGCATAGGGGGTGTAAAGATAAAATTAAAAAAGGGTGCCATACTACCAAGAGTGAAACAATACCCATTGTCAAGAGAGGCAGATGAGGGCATATACGAAACCATAACAGCCCTTATAAACAATGGCATATTGGTCCCCTCAGAATCCCCATGCAACACAGCTGTGTACCCGGTGCGCAAGGCTAAAGGAGGGTCTTGGCGGTTCATACAGGACCTCAGACCGTTGAACAACATAGTAGAAGCAGAGTATCCAGTAACAGCAAACCCGGCCACAATTTTGTGTGGCATTCCAGCAGAAGCATCACGGTTTACAGTGATTGACCTTAAAAATGCTTTTTTCTCAATACCATTACACCCAGACTCACAAGACTTGACAAGCTTCACTTACCGAAATAGGAAGTGGAAACATACCAGATTACCACAGGGATATTGTGAATCACCTTCAATTTTCAATAGGGTAATACAGATGGATTTGGGTAACGTTGAGTTGGAAAGCACAGTGTTACAGTATGTGGATGACATAATAATTTGCAGTACAAATGAAGATAAATGTAGAGAGGACTCATTAAAAATGTTGACGATATTGGCTGAAAAGGGGTACAAGGTAGACATGGAAAAGATACAATACTGTCAGGAACAGGTACTTTACATTGGCCAACTGATATCACAATATGGAAGAAGGATTGCACCACAAAGAGCACAGGCAATATCAGGCACTCCCGTGCCACAGACTGTAAGAGAACTGCAGCAATTTCTGGGACTGTGCAACTACTGTAGAGCATGGGTATTTGATTACAGCTCTTACATAGGACCCCTGCTTGAGGGTTTGAAGGAAGCAAATAAAGGGGAGAAAAAGTTGGGATGGACTATGGAAATGAAGGAGGCATTTGATGAATTAAAAGAAGCAATATCAACTGCTCCAGTACTAGCATCCCCAGACTATGAGCGACGATTTTTTATATTTTCACATTGCGACTCAGCAGTAATGAAAGCAGTATTGGCCCAAAAGACTAGCATGGGCTATAAACCAGTAGCATTTTACAGCGGTCACTTAGATCCAATAATGTTAGGACAATTCTCTTGCGAACAAGGTCTTGCTGCAGCTGCATTTGCAGTAGAAAAAGCATCATCAATAACTATGGGGTGTCCAACTACACTATTTGTAGAACATGCACTATTTGCGATATTGAATAAACCTAAGTCCACACTGACGACACAGAGGGCAACAGGTTATGAGATTATTTTGTCCAAAGCTGAACTGGCAATTGTTAGATGTAGCACGGTTAACCCTGCAAGGTTCCTAGCAGAAGTAATTGAAGAGGGAGATTACGCCCACGACTGCACCCAAGTAACTGAGATGTACTCATGTACTAGGAAAGTTGAAGAAAACGCACTAGAGGGAGGTGAGCTTTTGTTTATTGATGGGTCATCAACTATTTATCAAGAAGACGGGATAAGGAGGACTGGGGCAGCAGTAGTACAAATGATGGAAGCGCCAGTGTGTGTGGCTATTAAGTGTGTACAATTACCACAGCATTACTCTGCTCAAGCGGCGGAACTGGTTGCACTCATATTGGCACTAAAGGAAAGTTTTGATAAAAAAGTTACTATATATTCCGACAGTGCATATGTTACATCCACTGTCCACTCAGGGCTATCAAAGTGGAGAAGAAGAGGGTTTAGGAGAGCTGACGGCACTCCAGTACAACATGCCCTCTTGTTGGCTGAACTAATTGAAGTAATAAACGATCCCCAAGAACTAGCCCTAGTAAAATGCACAGCACACACCAATGGAGAAGACTATATATCAAAAGGAAATGCAGCAGCAGACGCACATGCAAAATATGCTGCATATTTTGGTGAGATATGGAACCCCACAGACTCACAGAGAGGGAGAGGGAGGGGAATAGCGAGGGAGATGTTAATAAAAGAAGGGTACACCCATCTCCCAGCCACCCAGATTATGGAGTTACAAGCGGCTGCACCAATGGCCGAAAAAGAAGTATGGGTGAAAAGAGGATGCACAATGTCACCAACCGACGCACTATGGCGCCAGGGTGGCACTGGGAAAGTTGTAATACCATTGGCATTGTTAAATACCGCCTTGAACCAATTACATCACCCTGCCCATACAGGCAAAGAAATAATAGCAGCACGAATTAGAGAAGATTGGTTCTGTCCCGAGTTAACATCCCATGTGTCAAATTTTATCAGCAATTGCCTTACATGTCAACAGTTCACGGCCGGTCATACTTTAAAGGTGATAAGAGGTACCATACCCCGACCAGAAGGACCTTTTCGGCACCTCCACATTGACTATGTTGATATGATCAACATTTGTCAAGGCAATAGATACATGATAGTAGTAGTATGCCCATTTTCTAGGTGGATCGAAGCAGGGCCCTGTTCACACCCTGATGCGTTTAGAGCAGCCAAATTTATAGTAAGGGAGGTATTCCCCAGGTGGGGAGTGTGCGAGGTGTTAAGATCAGACAACGGACCCCATTTCGCAAATGAAATGTTCCAGCATATCACATCCCTACTGAACATTAAACACAAATTTGCATGTGCGTACCACCCACAGGCCAATGGTGTATGTGAACGCCTGAATGGCCTATTGAAGGAGGCAATTGCTAAAATACAGCAAACAACAAAGAAAAGTTGGTTGTATTGCCTTCCGTTAGCACTGTTCGAACTTAGAAACAGGCCAGGGTCCGACCACCACCTCACCCCACACGAAGTGGTTACTGGACGCCAAATGCGCCTTCCCCTAACACCAACGTCAAGGGCATTCACCGACCAAGAAAGTTCTGCGAATGTGTTAGGTGATGAAATGTATCAATATGTGTCTTCTTTGATTACTAGCGTTGTGTTTGTGTCTCAACAGCTCGAGCGCACACGGGGCGGGTCCACCAGCAACCAAGAAATAGACGAAAATACAGAATTGGAAAAGGAGAACTTGTGCCAACTTGCCAAAGGTGACCACGTACTACTTCGAAATTTTAATAGAAGGTGGAACCAGCAGAGGTTCACTGGCCCCCATTTAGTAGAGGACGTATCAACAAGAGCAGTAAAACTAAAGGATAAGCGTGCGTGGAACCACCTGCATGATGTAAAAATCTACAAACTGCAGACCCGCCCCAGCGCCAACGACAGGTCCATTGGAAAAACGCCAACAACATCCCCGGCAGCGGAAGAAAACACAACCACAGACAACGACCCAATTGTTCCCTCGGAGAGAATAACGGACGAAGAAGGGGGCGATCCCCACACTGCCCACCCCATGGTCACACGTTCAAAGAGTAAAACTGCTCCCGCCATCTGAGCAAACCCCCCCCCCATTGACTACTAAATACAATTGTAATAAAAACTAAGGACTTCGCTTGCACCAATACACATGTAAACACGTGAATGTTCTCTTTTTCTCTCGCACATACAGGAGCTGCGTAATATTGTATTGTTAAGAAAAGTTATCTAACAAATTCAGTGTGCAGGCGTAGATGGTGCTGCCAGACGATAGTTACCCAGAAGAATTGTCACACCAATTTGTATACGAAATAAAAAGGCCAACATACTTAAAAAAGAAAAGGGTACGTGTATACTACACGGCCTTCCTCCTGGCCATAGAAAATTACATGCCCCACCTCCGCCCATACTTGCCGGTCTTGAGAGACCGATCACTTAGAGTAGCGTGGGAGCAACTCTTCACCTGGGCACTGAATGACTATTTGATAGGGAGAGCTTAATGAAACAAAACTAACATTTAATAACAAGCACTTTTTGAGAATTTTTAGGCGGGCAACTTTAACGTCGCAAGAATACGCTGCCAGGACTGCAGCAAGGTAAGAGCAAAAATGTCGGTGAGGTTAGCATATGTAATAAAAATAATAGGGATTTTTATGATCACCGGAGTTTTGGCTGCCTCTGTATGGCAGTACAGCTATGCTATGAGTTTTTTTGCTGCACCCAAACCTAATGTACCCCACCTCCCTGCTGCAACAGGTGTTACGTCAGGTGGTAACAGTAACAATGAACAAAAGCGAAATAAAGTTAAACGCAGCACATACTCAGACAATAAAGGTATTGATAATTATGTACAAGATTCAGCACACGTCACAAACAACATATGGTACCAGCACATGACCCGCATTGGTAAGCAGACAACTGAGGATAGCTGTTACGTTTGCTCATTAATACCATACGCCATGAGCGCTTCACGAACATTTGTTGCCACAGAAATAGATGAAAAAACAGCACAGTGCATAATATATTTGGCCCTGTTCCAAACGAAAGGAAGATTCCAAGGAACAGTAGTGCACATGACATGGAAAACACGAGACTCATACCCATATGAAAACAACTTCCTCAAGACCTATCTGAGTTATCACAAGACCAGTTTACATGCTGAAGCATTCAGATACATAACAAGTGGCCCTGAAAAAGGAGAAACAAAGAAGGTAACACTGCAGTATCTACCATGTGATTGGTACGCCACGGAAGTTCCGGGTAAACAAGGATGCTGGGAGAGGCCATTACTGACGATAACAGGAAAGGTGTTCCTGGGTACCAGCTGGGAGATAGGAGTGGTTGGCAGCAACATGGTAACAAAAGAAACTATCTCAACCATCGAGACACACAATCATCGATGTTGGACGACATGGATCAAGTACGTACCAATGCTCACGTGGGTAGAAGAAGATGAAGACCCGATAACTATATTACCATTGACTGCGCCCAAAGTATGTTACCAGCATAAAGGAGAGGTGGACGTGGGATATAACACCAATTGTGCAAGTGTGATGGAGTTACCTGAGGGGGGAGCGGGAACAGCAGTAATAATGGACCATTATTGGGCCTGCGGAGAAAAGGCATATCATACACTGCCTCCCCTGTGGAGTGGTGTGTGCACAATGGTACACGTCAATGTACCATCACTAGTGGTACCTAAGAAGCATGTCGATGTGGCGAAATTTCCGAAAATGGATGAAGGAGACAGGAGAAGAAAGAGATCTGCACCACTCCAGAAGGAGCAAGAAAACAGGACCAACAGCAATGATACTGTCCTAAACAGGAGAAAAAGACAAGGAGAGCCATTAACAGGAAATTATCTGTGGGGAAGGTCGGAAACGGAACTAACCTCAATACCGCCAGAACACAGACTATTCAGCAGAGCAGCAATGTTCTTCTCCTCAATAATACATCCGGGACTGCAGGCATACGCAAACGCAAAATGGCTGCAAATAACCAGATGGGAACTAATGATGACCATAAATTCGACAGTAAATGGGTTTAACGCAATTAAAGAGGAGCTGCGAGCTGTAAGGATGGTAGCACTACAGAACAAATATGTATTGGACCTTCTCACAGCAATGGAAGGAGGAGTTTGTGCAAAGATAGGACAATCATGCTGCACGTTCATACCTGCCAACGATGCCGACAATGGTACACTAACAGAAGCAGTTTCACAATTGGCCCAGATGCACTCCAAAATGATGGACGAAAGTAACGGCGTAAACAAGGATAAAAGCTGGTTTTCACTATTATGGTCATGGATGCCATCTTGGCTGTCAGATGGACTGAAAATAATAGTGGGATGTGCTATTTTGGCTGGAGCTGCACTGATAATAATTAGATTTTGGAAAGCCCGGAAGGCGCGCTCAACTGATGAGTTGCTGGAAATGGTGGGAATGCACCCCTTGATGCCAGCGGATGACGGCCAGCACACAGGTGTGATAATACACGAAAGGGAGAAGTTGCGCACCCAAATCATCGCCAATCATCTAGACCCACCATCAGTGAAGATCGAGAACCCAAGGAACCCTAGGAGCTACATAGGAAGATGGGTGTACTGTACTCCTGGAGGAACATGCGAATACATGTATTGGTCATTTAAAAATCACGTAAACCATTATGGACATCTCGGAGGGATAACCAAGATATGGAGAGTAAGAGGAGATAACGAGAAGGATATGTTTGTGGTCGACAAGTCGACCAGAGGGGGGACTGAAGTGGGAGAATGGAAAACCAGACTCCCGTCCTTCACCTCTCGCGCTTGGCCTAGAGGGTCGCGGCCCAGACATCCGCCACGAGAAGAGTTTGCCCATTTACCAGATGACCAAATACCCTGGTACAGAAACATACGGATGTGTCCATCTGCCTGCCCAACAGCCCGCACTGGCCATGCCGACACCTGCGGCACGGACCAACTAGACTGAAATCTACACATCGTTAGAGATGCCATGACGACCTAGATAACGGGAAGCACCGCTGAACTATTATACACACTGAACATTTCCACACCAATCTACACGAAGAACATACTCAGTGCTCTGACGTAGGCGACAGGCTTATTCACGGACGTGCATCTTTATTATTTTTACATAGGCTTTCAGAATGCAGAAACGCAAGACGCACCATGAGCTCATTTATAACGCTTGCTCACGCTTCTCTTGAAACCCGTTACCATCATGAGAGATATAATGGAAACACGATACTGGCCATGAAACTGTATGCCACTATAACCTAAAGCATCCATGCACTAAATGGATTACTCGTGCACCAGGCCCAAGTAGGCCCCAAGCAAGAGTTCCCGTGGACATTAACAAAGCAAAAGTCAGGTTGCTGAGCCTGCAGAAAGAACCCAGTGGAGCAACCAGCCAAGGTCGTAATGTTGCAAACCCACAGTCAAGAAACAAATCTTCAAAGGCACGATGTTGCAACCTCGCACTCCACGTACCAATGTTAAAATCATATCTGCAAATTAAACCAGACATACAGTGGAAAAACAATATTAATTGTGCAGAATTATGCCTCAAACACGGTCCCTCCCCACGTGACCAAGCCGAACCTGACGAGATGCCAAAACCCAGGAGAGAAAAGGCGTCTGGGTACCTCGCTACGAGACGCAGGCCGACACACTTGAAAGGCTCAATGGACACCTGCTACAGTGGGAACGGTCAGTCTCCCACCTATGAATAAATCCTCACATTGCCTGCACGTACCCATACTGAAACACTGTTGCAACCACAGGTGCACCGTGTGCTGGGAACAACGGTGGTCCCAGGCTGGGGAGCTCACGGATGCACCAATCAGAACATGAGGTTCTTATCTCAGACGTCAGTAACGTTAGCCAATCCTCAGGGGTCTTCATGTAACAATTCTTATGTATCTAATTGTAGGGACAACCCAGATATACCACCTGACTACATCTTAACCACTAATATCATTCTCTATATGCGTACTATACTAACCCCACCACTCGAGCAACCAATCAAGAGTGGCGATAGGTTCTTTTGGTAACTTTTTGGAATGACGCAAGTAGCGCGTCATAATGTAGTAAAAAGGGCCTGCGAGCCCCACTATTGTGTGTGTGTCAGGACGAACGCGTACGCTCCTTGACCCATCCCTGCCGTTTGCATAATAAACGACAGAAGTTGCCTTGCTCCTTGTGTGTGCCTCATACTCTGTCTCGATCCGAGATATACACGGGAGGAGTTGGGGCCTCCCTGCCCGGAGGTCTGCGGACGGCCCGGCCGACCCCGGCAGAATCCCCCCCGACATTGTGCACAGTAACGGCAGGAAGGAGGAAGTCAGATTTGCAACAATTGCAAATGTATAAGCGAAGCTATTGTTGAAGAGTAGGAGGATGAGAGATGATGGATTTCATTGGGACACGTCATAAAGAGGGCTGAGAGGAAAGTTTTAGTGGGCAGTAGCAGGGAAAAAGACAGGCAGACATCTTTCTGCACTACTGGGGAGAAGACCTGGCTGTGGGGTCCTGACTGAATGCAGATTCCTGTGTCCTGCTGCAGTCGACATTGGGGAGAGCTGAAAGAAAAACCTGTCCACTGGCTGAGGCAGTCCTATCTGAAAAAGCTGAGAATTCCAGGCAATGACCCCGGCTTGAGAAGGCAAGCGTTCCTTTTTGCTGGAGTTAATCCAAGAGAGCCACATTCACAGAGAGAAGCCTCTGAACAGATAAGGTAATTACCTAACTGGGGGAGCTGTGTGTGTGCACGGAAATATGCAGTCAGTGTAGAAAAATGAAAGTCCCGTGCGTGTCTTAATCAAGTGCTAATGTTGCAATTTAAGTTCTGTTCTCCGCCACTATAATTGCAGTGTGTCATAGAAAATGCTTTGATTGTTCCATTTTATTGCTGTAATGAATGAGATCGTGTTAAATACAACTTTTATAATACAGAAAAATATTTGAAAACAGACGGATGGTGTACTTACTATTTATCATTACAATGCTGATGATGTGGGGAGATTTTTAAACAGTGCAATGGTCATTTTAAGACAGATGTGTGCATGTCAGAATCAGTATGAATAATTGTGAGTGACTGTAGTATAGCTTGTTGGAGGTATATGAGCCAACGGGAAGAGAGACTCTCTGAACATAGCTCCCTACCGTATATAAGGTAGTGGAAATTACCACAAGACTACCACACATAGCTCTCTGTCGTAAATAAGTCAGTGAGTTTGCCCATGGTGGCGCACCAACACTATCACTGGAAAATGTGGTATCCCTAGAATGCAGGTCTGAGGTCTCTCTAGTGATCACACGAAAAATCTAAGCGAAGATAAGGGATTCTGGACATTGGGGCCACAAATAAAACAAGGGAATTATGCTCACCAAAATACCACCAACCGCGTATACCAAATATGCAGGTCTGGGTGCTGAAATAATGCATGCCCATTGTATTATTGTTGCACATGGCCAAATCTGAATACAAAGAGTGATTATTGCTAAGTTATTTTCCGGCGGTAATAAAATACCGTCAGGCCCCAAATCTCCACAAAATACCCAACATATTTATGGTGCGTTGCAGGCCGGGAAAGTGATCACAGAATACCTACTGGGCGTGGCAAGCGTGTCTCACACTGCCATTTGCACATTAAAGGGAACCCATTTTATAATAGCAGTGTGCCACTAAAAACGAATTTCAGAATGTCACAAAGGGAAACCACAATCTCAGATCTAGTGCAATATTTAGAGGCAAAGTTATTTGCACATGGGAATTGGTCTTCGAACAGTACCTTAGAATGGAGTAACCGCATTCAGGGTGAGGTGCAGAAAGAAAAACTAGACAATATTTTTGCAGAAGGCAGCATAATTCAGGTCTGCCTTACAAGATTATTGAATGCAGCCGATAAAAGTGCAGAGAAAGACTGTTTAATACGGCTATGCGGCAAAATATGGTTTATTTTAAACAAGTCACTGCGAATGCAAGAGAATGATACTCAGCTAATTAACAGGTTAAAGACTGAATTAGATGGGGCAAGTAAAAATCAGGAAATGTTGAGAGCAGAATTGGATGTATGCCAAAAAGACATGCAATTAAAATGCAGAGACTTTGATACTCAGTTATCCAAAAGCAAGAAACAATTTGAAGATAGTGAGCAAGAATTGACACACTTAAAAGCCTTAGTGGATCACATTAGGCAGGATAAAGATGAGATTGTTTCAGAAATGCAGATTTTACAAAAAGAACATTGCGAAAAAGAAGGTGATCTCCAGGGTGTAGAACAAGAAATGATTAAAATGATTCAAGAAAGAGACAAAAGAAATAAAGAGTTCAATGAATGCCAAATGCAAATGTGTGACATGCAGGAGGCGATTAATAAAATGAGCGATGAAAATAATTATTTACAGAATGAAGCAACCAGACTCCTTAAAAAGTGTAAGGACTTAGAACAGCAAATGTGCATTCCCAGGTCCCAGGAGAGGCGGCAGGGTACCACATTCAATGGAGTGGAGGTGAATTCTAGCTCTGCCCAAAGAGCTAGTGCCCCAGTGACAGGGCCGGTGACTGAACTTGGTTGCAGCGCCCTTGGGGGATTTGATACTCCCATTGGGGGCAGTCACCAATCTCATACACCTGAAAACAGGATTGACTCACAAAATAGTGCAATTCCATGCATTGCAACAAGTAGCCCCATAAAAATAATGAAATCCATTAAAGCCCTGATCAAACCATTTAAAAAGGGAGGTGAATGCTGCATTGAGGATCACTTAGAAGCGGTGCATGACATTTTTAAAGCACTCCAGATACCTAAGGAACAGTACAGACAATATTTTCATTTAACTTTAGATGCCCCGACGGCCAGCATCATAAGGGGATTAAATGAACAGCAGAATATGACATGGCTGGAGTTTGAAAAAGAAATTAGGCGTCATTTTTCTCCTTTTCAGTCATTGCAGGAGGCAAAGAAAGTCGCGTACACTATTACTGCTGGACCTAATACATCACCTCGCCAATTTTTACAAGACTTAAAAAGAGCATTCTCTCGCTTTGATGTATCTTTTGACTCAAATTCCAATGAGTTTAAAACCGCATACTTCTATGGGCTACAGAAAGACATCATATCCCAATTGGTCCGTGAATTTGACCGTGACAAGTCCCTTGAATGGATTGTACATCAAAGCACCAAGCTATATGAGGTACTCTATTGTCAGGGTAGAGAAAGTGATAAAATGAAAGATACTAGGCCTAAATCTAAAGAACCCTCAGCCACAGTAATGGAAATCAGGTCAGCCAAAATGTCCCTTGAGTCTGCTCAAAGCCAAGGTAAAAATAATGTGACACCTGAACAAAGGGGTAATCAACAAAGATCGCCATTTCCTGTACCAATGTTCCAATCACATGATCCTAGTAATAGAGAGAGCTACATCAGCCCTAGATATTTAGGAGATAGACCCCGGGTAAGATACCGGTCTGATATGGCAGGTATGAACAATAACCAGAGACAAAATCAAGATCAAAGAAATGATGGTCCCTACCAGTCATTGGGGACACAGAGCAGATTTGATCCCAGCACCATGATATATGGTAATCAGGATAGGCCCCGATATGTGGATCGATTTACTGATAATGGAAATCAATATAGGGGCCAGTACCCACAATCTGAGAGACAGGACATGAGGCAAAACGTGAACTACAGTCCACGCCAGTACAATGATTCCCCACCAGGGGACTATAATCAAAGGATGGGTGCAACCCGCTCCCCTCCACAAATGAATCAAGAGTTCAGAAACCATCCCAACCGGTATCAATCACCTGAGAGGTATCAGAATAGATCCAATCAGGGGGAAAACAACCAATATCGACCTAGGCCACAGAAAGAGGATCCTAGAGAGGTGGAAAGGTTCCAATGCCTTGAGGCCCAAGTGAAAATGTTAGCTGAGCAAATAGGAAAGCTCTATACAGCGCAAAAACAACCTTCCAAAGAGGGGGCTGATGGCCATAGCAATGACCGGGGGGCTTCCGAAAAGTGACTAAGTACTCATGATAACTGCAGTGCCAAAATGACAGATTGCTCTGATATAACTTTGCATAACGACTCTGAGATGACTAATGGATTAAAAATGAAAGTACCAGTAAATGAAATTGTGATGGAAAGTGTAAATACTTCTAAAAAAGAGGTACGGTTTAACTTAGAGCTAAATAAAACAGTAAAGATTTGCACAAATGAAAAAGAAACATTAGGAATTCCAAAAGAACAAAGGGACAGATTTAAGAAAAATGACTCATGCATGGGGAATACCAGTGAACAGGGAGTAAGTGGGGATGCCATAGCTCCTTCCCTGGGCAAGCAAAACAATGACCAAACACAGACAGAAAAAGGAAATACTCACAAGGAGGGTACAAGTCAATCACCTGAAAAATTCTTTGAGCCACATATTTTTGAAGAGGCTGAAAGGGCTGGTATTACACTAAATGATCACAAATGCACAGAATTAAAAAATGACAAATTGCTGAATGATGTTGTTACACATGTTCAGTTGGAAGGTTGTAATGTGGTCTCTGATGTTACCCAGATGGATGGGCGAACGGTGGCCACACTCCAAAAAACCTCTGAACATGGAGAAATGAATAAAATACCTCGCACAGAAATGGGTAAAAAGGAGGGAAAAATGTCTTTTCATTTACCAATGTGCTTAGCCAAAAGTGAAAAAGACCTGAGAAAGGTGAGCCCTGAAATCAGTAAGAATTCACATTTCTTATGTGTATTAGAGGAAGTTGAGGACAGATATTATGCACCCATCACTGTAGAAGAAAAATGCCACACCTTTGCTATGATTGACACTGGCGCACAGGCCACAATTATGTCCAAGGAGCTGGTAAAGAGTATCAATGAAGGGAGGCCTCCACAGAGTCAGATCACAGTGAAGGCAAATCAAGGCCCAGTGCATAACTTTAATGGGGAGGAGGTGCCCATCATAGGTGTAACTGAGGTTGACATAAAAATAGGAAAGCACAGAATGAAACAAGAGGTATTGATCACATCTATTTGTGAAATTCCATTTCTGATGGGGACAGATTGCCTGAAAAGATTGTCTCCTCTCATAGATGGGGTGAATGGAGTGCTGTGGTCCTTAACAAAAAAACCATTGAGGCCTAAGAAACTAAAATCACAAAACAGCAATATAAAAGAATGTCACACCGTTGCCAAAACAAATGATGCTGTGGAGGTATATCTCCAGAATAGCTGCATACCTAGTGTCACTGTTATATTAATGTGTCAAGACAAAGATCAGAGCGACAATGAAAAACTACCTGTACAAATATACTTGGACCCAAGGAAAGATTGGCAGACTGCTATAGATGAGCACACATTACGTTTTTACTTAAAAGAGAATACATGCAAACAGAATATTGTTCCTAAAACAGATTCAGAAAAACACATTACCACTCTGGCAGAGATACACATGGAAGATGAGCAACCATGGGTTCACGTTGGTATAAATGATTATCTTAAAACAATAAAAGCCACTTTAGCGCTTGAACATGAAAGGAGTTTCATTAATGAGAAATTGTTGCAAAAAATTATGGAGAGGGAAGAAATCCCGAAATTTAGGATTAAAAACCAATATGTTTCTGGGTTGGACAGTCCAGACTTTGAAAACCGAATTACAGGCAGATGCATGCTTAAAATTAGCATTGGGCAGAAAACAATTTACCATAATGTATGGATAGTGAGTGGAGCACAAAATGAATTTTACATGGGCAATGACATCATGCACAGAATGTGTATGGTGTTAGATTTCCTTAATCAAAAAATATGGTCACGCCTAGGTGGGCCGGCGCCTGAATTTGAAGACAAAAGAAGGGCTTATCATTGTGCACAACTAGTTCCTTATGCAGTCGAATTACAGATGAGGAAAAATACTATTGTTCCTGCATTTACAAAACAGTTTGCAATAACACTGAAATGCAAAAATGGACAGCAGATGAAAGGCTCTGATGCATTTGTATGCCTGAATGAATCCATAAAACAGCAAGGCCTGGATTATGAATACATTCCATTGGTAGACATTGGTGAAGGATCTGTAAAAATCATGGTAAATAATAAAGGTTGTCAGGACATTCATTTAGAGGAAAACTCCCCATTAGGAATGGCCATACAAAAATCACATTATACGGCAGATTTAAATAACATGGTGATTGGGAATATTCCTGAAAAATATGTAGATGCCAAGGGCGAGTTGCCAGAACACCTGGACTCTCAGCCCAAAGGAATATTTAAAATTCATTCTGTGTATCCTTATGATTCAAATGAGACAGTGTGCTGCCATCAAGAGGATTGCATAATATTTAATTTAAATGAAAATGAAACAGGAAATCAGCCCATTGAAGTGGAAGCTGATCTGCCAAAATATTTGAAAGTGGCAGCTCTACAAAAAGACACAGCCACACAGTTAGAGGAAAGCGCTGAGATTCCTTTACCAGAAGAGTTTCCAGAATTTTCCAGAATGGTAGAAGAGCAGATCTCCTTAGCGGATGCATGTGACAGCGATGAGGATCGACGCAATCTGAGGGAAATATTTATGGAGTTTAAGGATGTATTTGCAAAAGATGCTTATGATTGTGGTTTAACTGATTTACATGTGGCCACACTACCAGAAGGTTGTAGCAGAAATCCAGTGTTTGTACGCCAGTATAGACTACCGCTGGCATGTTTAGAATCATTGGCAGAGATTATTAAAAATTTGGAATCACGGGGAATAATTAGGCCCATTCATAGCACATCCAATACGCCTATTTTAGGTGTGTTAAAGCCAAATGGTCAATGGCGGCTGTGTGCAGACTTAAGAGAGTTAAATAAAAGAGTACCAGTATCTAGATGGCCACTACCATTCATTGATCAGGGCCTAGCTCAGATACATAGTTCAAATGTATTTACCACGTTAGATCTCACATCTGGATATTGGTGTGTGCCATTGGCAGAGGAGATACAACACCTATTTTCCTTTACATTTGACAGGACTCAATATGCCTGGCTTAGAGCTCCGTTCGGGTACATCAATAGTGGGAGTGAATTTGGCATATTTTTGAGAAAGGCCATGCCAGATGCAGCGGAAAGAGGAACAATAGTTTATGTGGATGATGTCTTGATAAAAAATGAAAACCTTAAAAGCCATTTTGATGAAATAAGACATGTGCTTGGCCAATTGCAGAAAGCAGGCGCCAAAGTATCTTTGCAAAAAGCACAATGGTGCAAGAAAAAAGTGAACTTTCTAGGGCATGAAGTGACTGAACATGGGCTAAATCCACAAAGGAAGAAAATAGAGGCCATACAAAGATTAAAAGATCCTAAAAATGTGAAAGGAGTAAAAAGTTTATTAGGGATGACAGGCTATAACAGAAAGTTCATTGAGAATTATGCAGAAATCACTCAACCATTGACTAAACTGCTTAAACTAAATACTCCCTGGAGATGGGAAAGAGAGCAGTCTGATGCAGTGGCTAGATTGAAGGAATGTCTTGTAAAGGCACCATGTTTAGCATACCCCATAAAGGACAGGGATTTCTTTATAGAAATAGGCTTTTCTGAACATTGTATGTCAGCAGTGTTATCACAAAAACACGATTTGAATCACAAAACCATTGCATATGCAAGTAAGGCATTTTCCCAAGTTGAAATGAAATTTAATGAATGCGAAAAGGCCCTATTAACCACTGTGTGGGCGCTACAACATTTCCGCCCCATTGTTCAGGGAGAAAAGGTGATTATTAAAACAAATCATCAACCTTTGCAATTTTTAGAGAGTAAAAGAATTAGATCAGGCAATCTAGCGCAATCCAGAATCACTTCATGGACACTGGCATTACAAGGTTTTCCCGTAGAAGTAAGATATGGACAAAATAAAAAGAGCCCAATTGCTCAAGGGTTAGCTGACTTACATGACTGTGCAGCTGAACAAATAACAAATGAAATGGATGTGGAAGCTAGTTTACAGGAATTTGAACAATCACCACACAAAGCTTTTGATGAAAAAACATGCAAGGATTTGCCAACTGTATATGTGGATGGTTGTGCTTTTCACATTGAAAATGACAGTAATAAACAATTAGTGGCAGGAATAGGAAATGTCTGGTTGAAATGTGAAGGCGTTCCTAGTATAGGGATGAGGATTGGAGATAGGAGCAGTCAGGTGGCGGAATTGGCAGCCATCTATAAAGCAATTGCTACTGCAGTTGATAAAAAGTTCAGTGAAATTGTCCTGGTGACTGATTCTGACTATGCACGGAATAGCTTTGTGGAGTATTTGCCTGGTTGGAAAGCAAGAGGCATGGTTACATACAACAAAAAGCCACTTAAACATGGAAAAATGATACAAGCCATAGACAAATTGGTGTCAGAAAATAATTTAACAATATACTGGAGAAAAATTCGTGGGCATTTAAAAACACCAGGAGAGGATAAGGAGGGAAATGATAAGGCAGACCATCTGGCTAAGATTGGGGCTGTGATGGGAGAATTGCTACCTATAGATTATTTAATGGGTGAAATACAAATTGATGCAGTCACACGTTCTAAAGCACCAAAGGAGGTAGATCAACCGGTGGTGCAGTGGAGTCATGACACGCCAGACCAAGATTTGATTGAGGCACAAAAGAATGATCAAATTTTGGGAATCTATTATAATCATTTGATAGATCCTGAACAAAATCCTTTAACAGAAAATGATTGTATGGGAAAAGAAGAGTTGAGGGTGTTATTAAAGAACAAAACACGAATTAGATTACAGGATGGGCTCATGATTAGAGAGTCCATAACAGGGCAAATACAGTGGGTAGTACCCCTTTCATTCAGAGGACTAATGCTACACCATGCACATGATGCCATAACTGCAGGCCATAGAGGTTCACAAAAGACATTAGAAATACTAAAAGATTATGCTTACTGGCCACATATGTCCCAAGATGTGGAATTATATACTAGAGGATGTCTAGTATGCGCCCAATTTAAACCTGCTTCACCAATGCATAGAGCACCATTGATGAAAAGAGGCCTAACTCTCCCATGGTCAGATTTGCAAATAGACTATGTAGGTCCTTTAAAAAGGTCGAGCAGGGGACACCGCTATATTTTAAGTGTGGTATGTTTGATGTCAAAGTGGATTGAGTGCATTCCCGCACCAGATTGTAGTGCGCAAACAGCAGCCACATTGCTGGTGAACCATGTGTTCTCAAGGTTTGGGTTGCCACAAAGAATTGAGTCAGACAGAGGAAGTCATTTCACAAGTACTCTAATGAGTAAGGTATGGCAAATACTAGGTGTGAAAAGGAAACTACATATCGCATATCGGGCGGCGTCTTCAGTTGAAAGAAGCAATAGGTCTGTTGTGGACATTTTAAAGAAATTTGTGGCAGAAGCAGGTTCCAGCTGGGATTTGCGTTTACCATTGGTTTTGATGGCAATCAGGTCGACTCCTGCCAAAGCAACAGGTGTTAGCCCCCATGAGGTCTTAACAGGTAGGAAAATGGTGTTACCACAACACCTACTATACAGAACACATGAGCAAACTCTAGTGAGTGCATCCACAGTTCATGAATATATTGATGAACTGAGGAGGCATTTGCAACATGCATTTGCTTTTGTGCAGAGAAATCTGGAAAGAGCTGCTGACAGTGCTAAGTCATATTATGACAAAAAGACATCAGTAAAGGAATACAATGTAGGGGATCAGGTGTACAAGTTTCATTTTGGAAAAAGTAAACAGAAAAATTCTAAATTTCTGGCAGCCTGGCAGGGGCCATTTCGAATTATAGATAAAGTCTCTCCTGTAGTGTATAAAATTTTGAAAAATGAAGGTGAAACAGCAATAGAGCAGTTTGTCCATGTAAATCAAATCAAACCATGCCATCCCAGACATGAGATCAGGCAGCTTGAGCATGTGGAAACGGATAGAGTCCCTTGAGAAAATAAATGGGTGTAATCAGGAGGCAGTGACAAAGAAGTTAAAAAAAGTTGATTGTTATGATGGCACATAAACACTGTAATATATGTAAAAATATATAATATAAATAAATAAATAAATAAATAAATAAATGCACATATAACGGAAGCTCGTGGTTGGTGTGCAGAGAGAAAGTGTGTTAAATATTGAATGCTGTTTTATATGTGTTTGTTTTCTTTTAACTTGTGTTTAATTTCAGAAAAAAGAAAAAAAAAACGAAGTATTTTTACCAAGCATGTTTTATTTTTGGCAAAAGGATGAAGTTAGTATTGTGCTATGTACTTAATCTGTTTATTTTCTATTTTGATTTAGACAATTAACATTATTTGGTCGGAGGTTCCGGGATCAGAGGCCACGGGAGACGATGGAGTTCTGGAGTCCCCTGGATGAAGACCAAAAGATGCCTGCCTCCAGGTGGAGGTGAAGACAAAATAACCGGAATGCCAAAAGAGATGAATACTGTGGATTCAAGATTGCCAAGATGAAAGAGTACTCGAATGAACCGAATAACATCGCTGGTCGGGACATACCAAAAGAGACAAAGCAAAAGTTCCGGCATATGAAGTTCCACGTATTTATTATTTTAATTATTTATTTTAACTTGTTATATTACTTATTTGTTTTAGTTAGTTGTTTTATTTCATTGTTTTTAATTGACTTGGAAAATTTAAACTTAAAGTAATGCCACTTCCACTGAGAAGGCAAATGTGGAAAATTTTATGAACTGATGGACTCAGGTGAAATGTTGATTGCAAATTTTCATTGATGCACATGAATATTCATTTTGTTGGATTGCTATATTGTAAAAAAAAAAAATAGAACAAGTTGTTTTTAGGAATTGGCTTGGATTATAGCCAAGTTCTAAAAACAAAAGGAGGGTATATGTAAGGATATTTGGCGTGTTACAGTACACAGTACAGCAATACTGCACAAGTAGCACAAAATTTTTGCAGCACCACCACCACAAGGGTGCGGTGCATTGCTATATGGGTTAGCAGATTAACAAGGAAAGACAGGCTATTCAGTCAAAAACGATTTTAACATATAAGATGCAAAGCTATTTTTACAGTTAAAAGCACACGTGTTCATTTAAAAATGCACACTATTTTTCACCTGAAATGCCTATATTGCTAGAGACACATTTGAAAATTAACAGCTAACCTATTAACCATTAACCTGACTAATAAAACCTTATTTTAATATAACCCACTAATAAAATGTGTTCTCTACTGCAGAATTAGGCATACTCTGAAAACCATTTAAATGAGTGTGCAGATTTTTTTTTCTTCTCTTCTCTGCCTGATTATCCGTGTTGTTGTGCACAGTAACGGCAGGAAGGAGGAAGTCAGATTTGCAACAATTGCAAATGTATAAGCGAAGCTATTGTTGAAGAGTAGGAGGATGAGAGATGATGGATTTCATTGGGACACGTCATAAAGAGGGCTGAGAGGAAAGTTTTAGTGGGCAGTAGCAGGGAAAAAGACAGGCAGACATCTTTCTGCACTACTGGGGAGAAGACCTGGCTGTGGGGTCCTGACTGAATGCAGATTCCTGTGTCCTGCTGCAGTCGACATTGGGGAGAGCTGAAAGAAAAACCTGTCCACTGGCTGAGGCAGTCCTATCTGAAAAAGCTGAGAATTCCAGGCAATGACCCCGGCTTGAGAAGGCAAGCGTTCCTTTTTGCTGGAGTTAATCCAAGAGAGCCACATTCACAGAGAGAAGCCTCTGAACAGATAAGGTAATTACCTAACTGGGGGAGCTGTGTGTGTGCACGGAAATATGCAGTCAGTGTAGAAAAATGAAAGTCCCGTGCGTGTCTTAATCAAGTGCTAATGTTGCAATTTAAGTTCTGTTCTCCGCCACTATAATTGCAGTGTGTCATAGAAAATGCTTTGATTGTTCCATTTTATTGCTGTAAAGAATGAGATCGTGTTAAATACAACTTTTATAATACAGAAAAATATTTGAAAACAGACGGATGGTGTACTTACTATTTATCATTACAATGCTGATGATGTGGGGAGATTTTTAAACAGTGCAATGGTCATTTTAAGACAGATGTGTGCATGTCAGAATCAGTATGAATAATTGTGAGTGACTGTAGTATAGCTTGTTGGAGGTATATGAGCCAACGGGAAGAGAGACTCTCTGAACATAGCTCCCTACCGTATATAAGGTAGTGGAAATTACCACAAGACTACCACATATAGCTCTCTGTCGTAAATAAGTCAGTGAGTTTGCCCATGGTGGCGCACCAACACTATCACTGGAAAATGTGGTATCCCTAGAATGCAGGTCTGAGGTCTCTCTAGTGATCACACGAAAAATCTAAGCGAAGATAAGGGATTCTGGACATTGGGGCCACAAATAAAACAAGGGAATTATGCTCACCAAAATACCACCAACCGCGTATACCAAATATGCAGGTCTGGGTGCTGAAATAATGCATGCCCATTGTATTATTGTTGCACATGGCCAAATCTGAATACAAAGAGTGATTATTGCTAAGTTATTTTCCGGCGGTAATAAAATACCGTCAGGCCCCAAATCTCCACAAAATACCCAACAGGACATGTTAAAACCACTGTCTGTTCAGAACATTTCAGGGAATGTCTGCCTGCTCGGGATTTACCTGAGCGTATAGAGCCTTTGCCTCTTTGAAATTCAAATTGCACTTATAGTTATTTAACATCTACACTGGCTCTTTTTGTAACAATTGCTTGAAGAATGCACTCCAGCAATATTCAAGAAGATAACCAATCTGCTATTGATGTTTCAACATCTTTGTTTGGTGAGCAGCTCCCAGAGTCTTTGGGGCCGATTCACGGAACAAACGTGCGCCGAAAATCCCAGCGCAAGCTGGCGCAAGCGTGAGAAAGCAAGCGCACAAGGCGTAAGGCACGGAATGGGGAAAACGCGTGAAAAAGAAGGAGTAACTGGGGAAGTACTGTAGGCAAATACACGGAACGCCCACATGCACGCGAACAACTCGTATTCATGGATTTGAATACGGGAAACAAGCGCCCGCTAAAAGACACGCACAGGCGTCAACAAGTCCTCCACAGGAAGGCAGGCGTAAGCCTCTCCGCGCATAGAATAAAAGCACGCACAAACAACAAACACGTACATATCGATACGATGAATGCCCCATTTGTCGCAGCACTGATCGTGGGACACTGCAGGAGGAGGAGAATAGCCAGGGCCTGAATTTTCTCCCCCCGGACTAGCCTTTTTGGGATGCCTGACGACCAGGTCTACGGCAGATATGGGTTTCCACCTCGTATCATCCTAGACCTGGTCAGGGAGTGGGAAGATGACCTTACATCCCCCAACCTCGGCTCCGAAGCATTGAGCCCCTTGGAGAAGGTGCTCATTGTCCTGCATTCTTTGGCCACTGGGTCATTTCAGCGGACTACTGCCATAGTGGGGGGTCTCACAGGCCACGCAGTCACGCTGCCTACACCAGGTGTTGGCAATGACTGCGCGCCCCTCAGTCCGCAGGCACATAGTCATTCCCAGAACACCCTCAGAAAAGCAGGCCGTGGTCCATGACTTTTACAGGGGGGAACACCTCCCCAAAGTGCTTGGTGCCATAGATTGCACCCATGTGGCCCTACGTCCACCTAGGGCCACTCAGCACATATACCGAAACCGCAAGCACTGGCATTCCATCAATGTGCAGGTGGTATGCGATGCCAAGGGAATCATCACCTCTGTCTATGCAAACTACCCTGGCTCCACCCATGACAGTTTCATATACAGAATGTCTGCTCTGAGCCGGGCCCTGGAAGCTGGGCAGCATGGCGACACATGGCTCCTAGGGGAGTACAAATGCACGTGCACATGCATGCATGTCTCACACAGACAAATACAGAAATCCCAATAATCACAACCATTATCACCTCTCCAGGGGACAGTGCCTACCCTCTGAGCAACCACATGATGACGCCAATCCGGAAACCCCACCACACCACCCCAGGTAAGATACAACGCTGCCCATGTTGCAACCAGGGCCATAGTGGAGTGCACATTCGGAGTGCTCAAGTCATGCTTCCGCTCCCTTGACCGCTCTGGTGGGCAGCTACTATATGCACCCCCAGTAGTGTGCAGGATCATTGTGGCAGCATGTGTCCTGCACAATGTTGCAACACGGCAGGGCGTACCGGTGGACATGGGGGTGTCCCCACATCCCCAACCACAGGCACAGGCGCTGCCCATGGGAGGGGATAGGCACGTGGCGAGGCAGCCCGGTCCCAGCTTGTGGCCACATTTTTCACCTAAACTCCCACCCTGCGGTGTGCACACAGGCCTGGCACATACCAGATGACAATTGATGATGACAAAGAGATAGTCAACTGTCACAACCTTACCACCCTGAAAATGTTGCCATTGAAGTGCCACATTGTGTGCATCCCTAGCTACTCAAACCTAACCAATCCTGTGTGACCGAAAGGTACACATGCAAGGTGTGTATCACACAGATCTGCAAAACAGGCCATGACAATCACTGGTATGTCACACAAAGCCACCAAAACCACAACATGACATGGCAAGCAATAGCAAAACACCAAACAGTAACAATAATGTACACATTGACATGTGAAAAATGCAAAGTGGCGTCAGACAATCATGCCTGACATAGAATCAGATGAAATGACTGACCAACAACCACCCACACAAAGCAAGTCATACCCAAATGCATAACAACAGTTGTAGCTTGAACATAACGCCACAAAGCCCAAGTACTAGCACAATGATGGAACAACCAAGGTAGCACAATAAAACAATGTCACAACAGGATATGTACCATGTGTGGTACATAATATAGAATGATGCACCAGAACTGATGTGTAATGTCACAGCTCCCGTGTACAGGCGCATGAGTGGCATGAACCAACCACCCCCACCATGGTCTGGGTGCCTGCAAGGTCAAACTCACACAGGCCTCTGAGACCCTGGTGGGGAAGGAGGGTCAGGGATATGCAGTCGGGACAGGCATTGGCATACTGGATAACCGGAATGAGGGGCAGGAGAAGGGAATAGGATTGACAAGGGAAAGTAGGGAATGTACAAAAACATAAGAATCACATTAACACATACACAATCAGACCAAACGTGTACATCATGTACATAGTACCAAATTACACAAATTGAAGTCAAAGAGAAACTAATCTCTGGGGTGAGTGCTGGCCTCCTGCCTGCGCACTCGCAGGTCCGGTAACATGAGCAGTTCAGTGCTGCAAAGAGGCCAGATTCACTAATCTGTGCGTGCCCATAACACACACACACATCACCATGCATGCCCCAAAGTAACTAAATACTGTACAAACAAACTATCTGGTCTGGTGCTTCGTACCCATACATAAGATTCCCCCTGTGATGGTTCATGCACAGTCAATGCAGTAAGTCATGCGCCGGTCGGTGCGTGGCAAATGGAAGACCAATGTGTCAAGATTCACACAACATCCAATGTTCCCTGGGTAAAGTAGGTAGTGCATGTGGCAATTTCAACCTGAAAATGAAATGCACTGCACACAAGTCTGTCCCTCACTGTCTGTCCCTGTGAGCTGCTTCTTTCCATGTCTTGGAACGCTACATGGCTAATACAACTGCCTCAATGGACCATGGTGGACCGGAGGATATGTGCCACTGCCCCTGCATGTGCCCCTGACAACTTTCCCATCAACTAGCCATTAGTCCACCAACGCATTTTAGCTGTACTGTGTGCTTCAACACCAATATCTGTCCAAGCTCACCATCAGTGGTGCTACTTAGCATGCATATGCAACTGGCCTGGTGGACGGTTGGCTGCGGTTTGGCCACCTTGTGCTGCTCACCTTGCCTGGAGTTCCTTGAAACACGTCAGCTTCTGTAGGATGTATGAGCGCAATCCCTGGGGCTCTACCTGCGCACACATGCGCATGTCTGCACCACCAAACGTGACAGCTTCCAGACGTCCAATGGGCCATGTCTGTTGGGAAAGGTGGCCTGGAGCTCATCCCCCTGCAGAAAGGGTAGCAAACACATGATTAATGCATGAAATGTCCCTGTGTGTGTCTCCTCAGGCATGTCATGACTGGCCAATGTCAGAGACGTACATCAGAAATCACTCCATCAGTGCGACTTTCACAGGCAAAGTGTGCTGGCCACTGTCTACAGCATGAATTGCATCAAGCACATGTACAGCAAAGATAAGAAACATACTACACAATGTATAGCAATTGATGCACACATGAATCCTGAAACCACCCATCAAGGGGAAAAACTGTGGTCAATATCACCCCTATCATCCCCACTAGGGGTGTCAACACAAGTAGTACAGCAGCAGACATGCCACAGATATGACAGTCCAAAGCTTTTGTGTAATAGGCTGTAACACCGAACCATCCTTGCAAGCCCATGGATAAGGGAAGCAGGAGTGGCATATGTGAGCCAGGACCCCAGGCTGCAAACACATACACAAGACAAGCTTGAAGGGACCAGCTGGAACAGACAGTGGATGCTTTCAAAAGCCACAAAGCACCACACGGTCACATGAAAGCACAATAGACAAGCAATTTTAAACTATATTAACTAATTAGACTAACTATGAAAAACCTACATTACCTACTTAAACTATCAAATTGAAAGTTAACTAACTAAACTAAAAGAAAAATCAAAAATGGCCACATACAACCCGGGGGGGGTGCACCCAGGAGGGGGGTGGTACAGGGTGCTGCTCAACACCCACATGCGATGATATTGAGGAAAACAAAAACCTCCATGGGCTCAACGTCTGCACAGCACGACTTATGTGGGAGATACCTCGTCGTCCAAGTCTGGCTCTTCCTGGAAAGGAGGACGTGGCCTGACCACGCCTAGCCGCAGCTTGCCCCTCGTCGGCAGCAAGTCTGCTGGACTGGTGAACCTGGTTCTGTGTGGAGATGACATGTCGGTCTGCATGCAGAACCTCTTGTGATACGCGTGCTTCCTCTTGCAAGGTAACACGTGTAACATGGAGTTCTTCCTGCAAGGCCTGGCTGGACAACTGATGCACCTCTGGGAAAGCACGTAGCTCAGCCAAGATGGTACGCTCAAGCAGCTCAAACCTCTCCTCTGACGGTGCCCTCTAGGACATCAAGAGGACACCCAGATTGGATCTGGGGGACTCATACTCAGCCCTCAGGGCCTCCATGTGTGCCTCTGTGTGAGCAGCAATTGCTTCACGCAGACACAACATTTCAGCCTGACGCGCCCTGTCTGAGGCCGCCATTCCCAGCTTGAGTGAGCGGGCTGTGGAACGTGCCTCCCGCTGCTGGAGAAGCACTTGACTAGCAGCGGGAGCATGGATTGGGCCACACGCTCCATGCTCACAGCGATATTCTCCATTGCTGCCCCCTGGCGTTCAGAATTGGCAGTCATGTCTTGCTCCCACTTGACCCAAGACCGGGGTGTCCTCGTTGTGTTGGCACCACCCGCAGCTGCACGACTACATGCCTCCGTCGACGTGATGGCCCAGGCACATCAGTGACTGGTGTGGAGGGTGACCCTGCGTCCCGATCCACCACAGGCAGAGGTTCCAACACTGTCTGACCCCTCAGTGCAGGTGTCGCGGACAGAAGAGTGCCCACAACAAAATCACTCAACCCTGACATATGGACCTGATGCACATCCAGCTCGACATGGACGTCAGAGTGGTCATCAGGGTTGGACTCATTGTCAGCCAAAGACAAGATGGACTGTAGCACATGTAGATTTTCTTGGCCTACCACCCCACGACCCCCACTTGTGCCGGGTTGCTGTAGTGATAACAACCCTGTGCCTGGCATGACAACACCATCCTCTGTCTCCATTGCATCATCATCTGAAACGTAGAGAGAAAAAAGGTCACTACACATGTTAGAAGCACACAACACACACACATATACATCACACAGACACCAAACACATCAAGCAGACATGTCACACACAAAAGAGAACCTGCCATGCACGCTGGATCAACTTGACATTGCTTCTGTGATTAGGCATGTAGAAGGGTGTTATATCGCTCTGAAGTGGGTCGATGCAGTGCAGCAAATTTGTACGTTACTCACTATCTACATGTACAAGTACTTGATGATGTGTATCAGGAAATATGAAGGCAGTGCAAGGTCAACTTCAGGCATCACGTGCAATGTGCATGCAATGGGTAGCATGGCTACAAGCAAACCACCCCTCCCCCTAAGTGCAAATGCAGGGATGCCTTGCATGGTATCAAAAGGATGACCATAGACCTGTGTATTGACAGACAGTGTTGACTAGCATCAATTGCATCATGTGAGTCAAGTGACAACACAGCAGATGATGATGGGACAGTAAGCAGGACACATGATGAAACCTCCGGAGAACACCCACGTGTGAAGAAGACACTACACCAGTTGGACCGAGTCATTGGGCGTGAAACAGGCTGAGGTATGTGACCCACACAGACTGTCACACCCTAAACATGTGTGCGATGCTGGACTGAGCCACAGTGGCCATGGGAAGGCTGATGAAATGCCATGTAATGTAGGTCACCCTGGACACATACTACAATGATCATCCAGTCAAGGACACATAGGGGCATGCATGGAATGCACATTGAGCATGCATGGCCACTCATGTCCCTGCGGAGAATCTGACATCTGCACAGTCCAAGTGAAACACCCTGCATCAAGTACAAAGGGTGTACTACACAGCATATGTCTGGCAGGTTGGCTGGTGGAAGTTAGCATGTAGACAGAACGCATGAACAGGCAAGTACTTAACGGCATAATTTATGCAGACCAGTGCAAAGGTGAAATTTGGGTGCAGAGGGGGGGTGGAGGGGAAGGGAGCATGCCTACATGGAGTACCCGCATGCATGCAGAGGACACATGTACGTCAGTCATGCTATGACATAGTTCCAGGGCTGAGAGGAAGGTCATCCCAGGCTACATGCAGAAGGGCCAGTGAGCTGGAACATGGACCGGAGGGGCATCCTGGTAACCAGCATGTGAGTAGGGTGCAATAGTGGTGATGCGGACAGTCCCCGTCTACTCCACATGTCCACCATCCTGCAGAGCAGCCATGCATCAGTGAAGCATTGCATTACTTGCACATCAGAACCATGTACACATGACATGTAGTGGCAGTCATGCACAACACATCACACAAGTAAAACACACATGTCCTCAACAAACACGCAGCAACACTCACTGGACTGGGCATCAAAGTCCGGCATCGCTCCCCCTCCTTCGACCGATTCAGGTGGTATAAACTCCGCAACGAGTGACTCGTGCAGAGTGAGGTCTTCCTCCTCAGGTGCAGGCCCACTGCCAGTCACCAGAGTCAAGTTGTAATTTGAGGCACGCTTAGCCTTAGCGCAGCGTTTGAGGTCATTCCAACGCTTTTTGCACTCTTGCGCCGTGCGCACCTCATAGCCGAATGCACTCACATGTTCTGCAACTTGCTTCCAGTGGGTATCAGGATGGGCAGCCGTAGTCTGACAATTAGGCCCAACTAGCATGTCATGGCTGTGGTCCCACACATAGTCCACGAGGAAGTCCAGTTCCTAGTTGCAGAAAGGCTTCTTCCTAGACATGCAGGAGGTCGTGGCTGTGTGTGGGGTCCCAGCCTGTGCTGCAGGTGCAACCTTCCTACTCTTGGATTGTGGCGCAGACGCTGGCTGGCAAATGCCGCCCTGATCAGTATGGCCAGTGGCACTGGTGGATTGAGCCAAGGGAGTGGCAGGTGGAGGGACGACCAAAGGCCTGACTTGCGTCAGTGGCAGCTGGGTGCCCTCTAATGGACCCTGTGCAGCAACATCCACTGTGGCAGGGCCATTGACCGCGACTTTCCTGGTTGGTAGACTCACAACCGGGGTGTTGTTGGCTGCATCTACCCCTGCACTTGCAAACACCCGGCTGGTCGGGGCAGCAGATGACATTACTGCCCCAGAGACACATGTCTCGGTCAGGGCATCCCTGCGTGCACCTATGGTTTGCCTCCTGCCCTGTTGGAAATCTTCCAAGGACTCTTCAAGTGCCAACGCAGCCTGCACTGGCAGACTCTGAGCCTGGGTGGTGGTGTCCACAGCTGCACCTGCAGCTACCACTACCCTTGGGCCCGTGGCAGTCGATGAAACGGACTGCCGGGTCACATGGGCGCCAGTGCCAGATGCAGAAGCTGCATCTCCTGGAACCACAGGGGGTGGTGGCATGACTGCACTGACACATGGCACCACATTGTGCACAAGTGGTGCACCCCTGCCTCTTCCTCCTCTGTGGCCACCCTGGACACCCTGGAGTCCCCCTACTCCCTGGTCACCCCGGCCAAGTCCCTGACCACGCCCGCCATGAGGAGTACGCCCAGCTGAGGCGCCCCTCACCTTTGGTGGCCTCCCAACCATGCCACAGATGGAGTAGTGCCGGCACAGATGGAGGAGTGCCAATGGGAGGTGTACACCACAATTGTCCTGGACAATTGGGGTGAAGGTGGTGGGATACAAGATGTTAAAATCACCCCTGCACCTGCAAGGCTGTATGTGACCTCGGTGATGTAGTGATGGGTCACGCAACGCTCAGGCACCCCAAAACTGCAGTAAAACCGTGCACGCAACCCCTGCAGCCTACGTGCGTGGAATTAACCTCCCGCTGTACGCGGTGGCACCCAGGAACACGAAAAATGCGGACACGTGGGACACGCAGGCTACTATGACCTCGGAAATGGGTACGCGATACACAGGGGCACCCGCAGTGGGAAAAATAGCGTGCGCGACATACCGTCAGACTAGCGCGATGATGAAAAACACGCGTAGCCAATACCCCCGCCAAAAGAAGAGATACGTCCTTGATCCGTTGTGAAGTTGTGATGGCGCATGAAACAACACGAAGTAGCAACACACACGTCGGTCTCCATGAAAGGCACTTTAAACTGTGCTGAGGGAAATGCCTGCGTGAGTCATGTCACTTACGCGCATAGGCCCTTTCCTTGAATTACACGCATTCACACACGGACGTGTGGTTTTTTCTCGTGCTGATCCACTGTGCACCCGTGTTGAGAGAAACGCCTGTGCGTGCTACATTACAGACGCGCTTACGTGCTAAGGGCCTTACCTCGAATTACACGCTGACGTGCACTTTTTTCACGTGTCAAATCACTCCGTATCAAAAACACGCAAAAACACATGGAAGACCACGCTCTTGCGTAAAAGGCCATTTTCCTGCCCCCATGATCCCCGAGCACGCTCCCACCTGCCATTTGCTGCTGCCTGCCTGCTGCCCATGTGCCCTGCTATTTGGTGCCTGCATGTCAGCCATCTGCAGGGGTCCAGTTGCTGTGTCCACCCCTGCTTGAACAGAAGACTCCCGACTCGGATACCATCACTCCACAGCCCAGCCCCAGGACCCAGTTGCCCACCCACGCCTGCCTCGAGGGTCGCCATGCCGGGGCATACACCATCTGGGACCACTGTCGACCCCCAGCCGGAGAGGCAGAGGGCCACCTGCTTCAGTGAGAAGGAAGTTGGGGTCCAGGTGGAGCATGTACTGGAGCATTATGATGCCCTCTTCGAACCATCGCGCGCAGACAAGGAAGGATGGAGGAGGATCTGGACGGACATCGTGGGTGCCATCAACGCAGAGGGGGTAGCACCCCGAGACCTGAGACACCTCCAGAAGTGCTGGGAGGACTACAAGTCCAGGACCCTCAGTAAGGCCCGACGCCTCTTAGAGGCAGAGGATGCAGTGGGGCGCCGGGGCCAGCTTACCAACCAGATGAGGGTCCTGGAGCGCATTCGCCCAGTGCTTCGCCACCAGATCCTCAGGATGCAGGCCCGTCTGGAGTCGAGCGGTAAGTGGCCATGCATTGCTGTGTGAAACAGGGCATGTTGCAGTGGGCTGGTACTCAGCTTCTTGCATGTATGTGTAACATAGGCCATGTATGTATGTGTGTGCGCTGAAACATCATGGTAATGCATGTGAGACCAGTAATGCGTGAACCACATAGATGGTGCATGTGTTCCATTGAGACATGGGGAGCTGCATGCGGAATGCACACATGAATGCATGCCAGACCTGTTCTTGAACATGGGTGGGGGGTGAGAGATGGGTGCTGCTCTCATGTACATGTATGGTGTGCATGTCTGTGTGTCTGAGAAGCCTGTGTGTGACTTTGAAACGCCATGGATGTATGACTCATGTCTGTGACGATGTGTAGATTCACTCATGCAGTCTGGTCACCGTTGTATCCACTGTGTCTGTGGTGTACGAACCATGATGCATGACCCCCCGGTGATGTGTGTGAATGGCATCAGTATGAGCCATGATGCATATGAGTTTGAAGGCAACATTTATGTCCATGGAGGGCCTTGTACATGGATGCTGATGTTGATTGCATGAGCTGTGCCTGTTTCTGCACGTGTGTTGCGTGCATGACCCATGTGTTCTGGAGGGACAGGATGGAAGTGACGTTTGAAAGTGCCACTCATGTGTTATTGCTTCCTGTCTAGGGGACTATTGTATAGTGCCCTGATGCTTGTGTTCTATGTCTCCCTCTACGCAGTGTCGAGTGAAGAAGAGGGCGGAGACAGCACTGTGGAGCCAAGCGGCGGGGATGCCTCCACTGGGCGGTGATGCACGGCCCAGCCACCCTCCCAGGAATTGCCATCATCCGGGAGCGAGGGGACTGGTGCCGCGTCTGCCACTACGGCTGTAGCGGTAGGTGCCGGGTTGAGCCCCCACAGGGGCTTGCAATGGCGGAAGATGGTGCAGAGACATCCAGGTTGTTGGTCTCCACAGAGGAGGAGGAGCCCGCTACATGGGGCCTGGTGTAGGTAGTACCACTGGTGCAAGTGGTGCAGTCCAGAGCCAGGGTCAGGAGGCTGCACAGGTCATCGCTGAGGGGCCTGTGCATGTCGCTGTCCCTGACCCGGTGACTGAACCACCATGCACCAGCAGGGTTGCCCTGTCCCAGGCCCGTCTGCAGGTAGGGGGGAGTCCCATGTCGTCTGGCTCTCCACTACCTGCGGACGAGGGGTCCCATGACCATATGGGCTCCGTCCTGATTGGTGTCGCGTTGCGCACGCGTGACATTCGTGATGACGTGCGTGCTTCCTGGGGGACCACGCACGCCATCATGAATAGCTGCGTGGCAACGTGGCACTGTTGGGAGGGACCCTGGTAGGTGGGTTCCTACATGTGTCGCGCACTCTGGTGGACCTTTCCTCCTCTCTGGAGACTATGCGCCAGTTTTTCTCCCTGCCGTCTTCTGACCAGATTCCACCAGGGCCCCCTGTGGACCTGGCCTGACCAACACAGCCAGCTTGATGGAAATCCCATCCCTGCCACAGTCGGGAGTCGGCGATCCAGCAGGGGTGGACACGCCAACAACTGGAGACCAGCATATGGAGGATGTGCAGGCATCATCGGACAGGGCACATGGACAGCAGCAGCAGGCTCTAGGTGGAAGCCATGATGGCTCAAGGCCATCAACATCAGAGGGGCAGGCATCGGCCAGAGGGCAGGAGAACCCTGGAATGGGAGTGTCTTCCGTATGGCTTCTGTTGGGCCAGCGTATAGATGCGGAGCGGCGGCGGGCGGAAGAGGCGCGGCTCACCATGGTCAGGGCGGAGTTCTCCATGTGTCGGGCATTGAAGCGGGCTGAGTGCCTCGAGGCAACTTGCAGGGAGTTGGAAAAGGCCATGAGTGCATCCCTGCGAGACCCACCTCCAGGAGATAGACATGGAGTTCGATGATGCCCTGGCCCACAACATCACAGAGTGAGTCGCAGGACTTGCCCGCCGCCATTTTATATAGTTAGTTAGTGATAGGTTTCCTTTCTTTTAATTTTTATTTTGGGACGCTTGGACAATGCCCCACGTTTTTGTGTATAGTTGTAAATTAGGTAGGGTTTTGTATATAGGTTTCATTTCACTTGTTGGGCTCATGGACCCTTGTTCCAATATTTGTACAGAGTTGGACACTGGATTTTTTTTATTACACCATTTACCCTCACCATGGATCAATGGATTTTTTGGGATTTTGGTTTCCTTTGTATTTACTTTGGTGGACAAGGATTTCTGACACACTTTATTTTGGATTCATTTGGATTGTGACATCATTATTTTTTTGTTTGTTTTGGACATGCCTTTTTTTCTGGTTTATGATTATTTACATGCTTTGAATCATTTTTATTATTTTTGTGCACAATACATTTTGATTTCTTACTTCCATGTGTGGTATTTGCTCTTTGGTTTACTGCATGTCACAATGTGGGTTTACACAATCACTCGCACCCAGTGTGTGTGTGTGACGGACAAGTGTTGATGTGCATATTTAACTTTTGGTTAGTGACAAGTAATAGGCTTTGCAGTGTGGGGTGGATGGGAAACTTGATTGTGTCTAAAGAATGGGGTGGCATGCAGCTGGATTTTGGTGGACATGAGGCCCATGAATGTGGATCTTCATGACATGTTGGGTGGGGACCTGAGTCGGGGCCTGACCCTCAATGCTGGGTGGATGGGGGGCTGGGGGACATGAGTAGGGGCCTGCTGGCCGGTGCCCGTCAATGCTGGGTGGATGGGAGTGCTGGGGGACATAAGTCGGGGCCTGACCCTCAATGCTGGGTGGATGGGGGTGCTGGGGGACATGAGTCGGGGCCTGACCCTCAATGCTGGGTGGATGGGGGTGCTGGGGGACATGAGTCGGCATCTCCTGGAACCACAGGGGGTGGTGGCATGACTGCACTGACACATGGCACCACATTGTGCACAAGTGGTGCACCCCTGCCTCTTCCTCCTCTGTGGCCACCCTGGACACCCTGGAGTCCCCCTACTCCCTGGTCACCCCGGCCAAGTCCCTGACCACGCCCGCCATGAGGAGTACGCCCAGCTGAGGCGCCCCTCACCTTTGGTGGCCTCCCAACCATGCCACAGATGGAGTAGTGCCGGCACAGATGGAGGAGTGCCAATGGGAGGTGTACACCACAATTGTCCTGGACAATTGGGGTGAAGGTGGTGGGATACAAGATGTTAAAATCACCCCTGCACCTGCAAGGCTGTATGTGACCTCGGTGATGTAGTGATGGGTCACGCAACGCTCAGGCACCCCAAAACTGCAGTAAAACCGTGCACGCAACCCCTGCAGCCTACGTGCGTGGAATTAACCTCCCGCAGTACGCGGTGGCACCCAGGAACACGAAAAATGCGGACACGTGGGACACGCAGGCTACTATGACCTCGGAAATGGGTACGCGATACACAGGGGCACCCGCAGTGGGAAAAATAGTGGGAAAAATAGCGTGCGCGACATACCGTCAGACTAGCGCGATGATGAAAAACACGCGTAGCCAATACCCCCGCCAAAAGAAGAGATACGTCCTTGATCCGTTGTGAAGTTGTGATGGCGCATGAAACAACACGAAGTAGCAACACACACGTCGGTCTCCATGAAAGGCACTTTAAACTGTGCTGAGGGAAATGCCTGCGTGAGTCATGTCACTTATGCGCATAGGCCCTTTCCTTGAATTACACGCATTCACACACGGACGTGTGGTTTTTTCTCGTGCTGATCCACTGTGCACCCGTGTTGAGAGAAACGCCTGTGCGTGCTACATTACAGACGCGCTTACGTGCTAAGGGCCTTACCTCGAATTACACGCTGACGTGCACTTTTTTCACGTGTCAAATCACTCCGTATCAAAAACACGCAAAAACACATGGAAGACCACGCTCCTGCGTAAAAGGCCATTTTCCTGCCCCCATGATCCCCGAGCACGCTCCCACCTGCCATTTGCTGCTGCCTGCCTGCTGCCCATGTGCCCTGCTATTTGGTGCCTGCATGTCAGCCATCTGCAGGGGTCCAGTTGCTGTGTCCACCCTTGCTTGAACAGAAGACTCCCGACTCGGATACCATCACTCCACAGCCCAGCCCCAGGACCCAGTTGCCCACCCACGCCTGCCTCGAGGGTCGCCATGCCGGGGCAAACACCATCTGGGACCACTGTCGACCCCCAGCCGGAGAGGCAGAGGGCCACCTGCTTCAGTGAGAAGGAAGTTGGGGTCCAGGTGGAGCATGTACTGGAGCATTATGATGCCCTCTTCGAACCATCGCGCGCAGACAAGGAAGGATGGAGGAGGATCTGGACGGACATCGTGGGTGCCATCAACGCAGAGGGGGTAGCACCCCGAGACCTGAGACACCTCCAGAAGCGCTGGGAGGACTACAAGTCCAGGACCCTCAGTAAGGCCCGACGCCTCTTAGAGGCAGAGGATGCAGTGGGGCGCCGGGGCCAGCTTACCAACCAGATGAGGGTCCTGGAGCGCATTCGCCCAGTGCTTCGCCACCAGATCCTCAGGATGCAGGCCCGTCTGGAGTCGAGCGGTAAGTGGCCATGCATTGCTGTGTGAAACAGGGCATGTTGCAGTGGGCTGGTACTCAGCTTCTTGCATGTATGTGTAACATAGGCCATGTATGTATGTGTGTGCGCTGAAACATCATGGTAATGCATGTGAGACCAGTAATGCGTGAACCACATAGATGGTGCATGTGTTCCATTGAGACATGGGGAGCTGCATGCGGAATGCACACATGAATGCATGCCAGACCTGTTCTTGAACATGGGTGGGGGTGAGAGATGGGTGCTGCTCTCATGTACATGTATGGTGTGCATGTCTGTGTGTCTGAGAAGCCTGTGTGTGACTTTGAAACGCCATGGATGTATGACTCATGTCTGTGACGATGTGTAGATTCACTCATGCAGTCTGGTCACCGTTGTATCCACTGTGTCTGTGGTGTACGAACCATGATGCATGACCCCCCGGTGATGTGTGTGAATGGCATCAGTATGAGCCATGATGCATATGAGTTTGAAGGCAACATTTATGTCCATGGAGGGCCTTGTACATGGATGCTGATGTTGATTGCATGAGCTGTGCCTGTTTCTGCACGTGTGTTGCGTGCATGACCCATGTGTTCTGGAGGGACAGGATGGAAGTGACGTTTGAAAGTGCCACTCATGTGTTATTGCTTCCTGTCTAGGGGACTATTGTATAGTGCCCTGATGCTTGTGTTCTATGTCTCCCTCTACGCAGTGTCGAGTGAAGAAGAGGGCGGAGACAGCACTGTGGAGCCAAGCGGCGGGGATGCCTCCACTGGGAGGTGATGCACGGCCCAGCCACCCTCCCAGGAATTGCCATCATCCGGGAGCGAGGGGACTGGTGCCGCGTCTGCCACTACGGCTGTAGCGGTAGGTGCCGGGTTGAGCCCCCACAGGGGCTTGCAATGGCGGAAGATGGTGCAGAGACATCCAGGTTGTTGGTCTCCACAGAGGAGGAGGAGCCCGCTACATGGGGCCTGGTGTAGGTAGTACCACTGGTGCAAGTGGTGCAGTCCAGAGCCAGGGTCAGGAGGCAGCACAGGTCATCGCTGAGGGGCCTGTGCATGTCGCTGTCCCTGACCCGGTGACTGAACCACCATGCACCAGCAGGGTTGCCCTGTCCCAGGCCCGTCTGCAGGTAGGGGGGAGTCCCATGTCGTCTGGCTCTCCACTACCTGCGGACGAGGGGTCCCATGACCATATGGGCTCCGTCCTGATTGGTGACGCGTTGCGCACGCGTGACATTCGTGATGACGTGCGTGCTTCCTGGGGGACCACGCACGCCATCATGAATAGCTGCGTGGCAACGTGGCACTGTTGGGAGGGACCCTGGTAGGTGGGTTCCTACATGTGTCGCGCACTCTGGTGGACCTTTCCTCCTCTCTGGAGACTATGCGCCAGTTTTTCTCCCTGCCGTCTTCTGAACAGATTCCACCAGGGCCCCCTGTGGACCTGGCCCGACCAACACAGCCAGCTTGATGGAGATCCCATCCCTGCCACAGTCGGGAGTCGGCGATCCAGCAGGGGTGGACACGCCAACAACTGGAGACCAGCATATGGAGGATGTGCAGGCATCATCGGACAGGGCACATGGACAGCAGCAGCAGGCTCTAGGTGGAAGCCATGATGGCTCAAGGCCATCAACATCAGAGCGGCAGGCATCGGCCAGAGGGCAGGAGAACCCTGGAATGGGAGTGTCTTCCGTATGGCTTCTGTTGGGCCAGCGTATAGATGCGGAGCGGCGGCGGGCGGAAGAGGCGCGGCTCACCATGGTCAGGGCGGAGTTCTCCATGTGTCGGGCATTGAAGCGGGCTGAGTGCCTCGAGGCAACTTGCAGGGAGTTGGAAAAGGCCATGAGTGCATCCCTGCGAGACCCACCTCCAGGAGATAGACATGGAGTTCGATGATGCCCTGGCCCACAACATCACAGAGTGAGTCGCAGGACTTGCCCGCCGCCATTGTATATAGTTAGTTAGTGATAGGTTTCCTTTCTTTTAATTTTTATTTTGGGACGCTTGGACAATGCCCCACGTTTTTGTGTATAGTTGTAAATTAGGTAGGGTTTTGTATATAGGTTTCATTTCACTTGTTGGGCTCATGGACCCTTGTTCCAATATTTGTACAGAGTTGGACACTGGATTTTTTTTATTACACCATTTACCCTCACCATGGATCAATGGATTTTTTGGATTTTGGTTTCCTTTGTATTTACTTTGGTGGACAAGGATTTCTGACACACTTTATTTTGGATTCATTTGGATTGTGACATCATTATTTTTTTGTTTGTTTTGGACATGCCTTTTTTTCTGGTTTATGATTATTTACATGCTTTGAATCATTTTTATTATTTTTGTGCACAATACATTTTGATTTCTTACTTCCATGTGTGGTATTTGCTCTTTGGTTTACTGCATGTCACAATGTGGGTTTACACAATCACTCGCACCCAGTGTGTGTGTGTGACGGACAAGTGTTGATGTGCATATTTAACTTTTGGTTAGTGACAAGTAATAGGCTTTGCAGTGTGGGGTGGATGGGAAACTTGATTGTGTCTAAAGAATGGGGTGGCATGCAGTTGGATTTTGGTGGACATGAGGCCCATGAATGTGGATCTTCATGACATGTTGGGTGGGGACCTGAGTCGGGGCCTGACCCTCAATGCTGGGTGGATGGGGGGCTGGGGGACATGAGTAGGGGCCTGCTGGCAGGTGCCCGTCAATGCTGGGTGGATGGGAGTGCTGGGGGACATGAGTCGGGGCCTGACCCTCAATGCTGGGTGGATGGGGGTGCTGGGGGACATGAGTCGGGGCCTGACCCTCAATGCTGGGTGGATGGGGGTGCTGGGGGACATGAGTCGGGGCCTGCTGGCAGGTGCCCATCAATGCTGGGTGGATGGGGGTGCTGGGGGAAATGAGTCGGGGCCTGCTGGCAGGTGCCCGTCAATGCTGGGTGGACAGGGGTGCTGGGGGACATGAGTCGGGGCCTGACCCTCAATGCTGGGTGGATGGGGCTGCTGGGGGACATGGGTCAGTGCTCACTTGTGCGTGGTGACATGTGGGCTGGCTGGGGGGCTTCGCCAGGGTGGATGGGCTGCCTGTGGGGTATGGCCAGGGGTGCAGTGTGTTCCCCTGTGTTGTGGTCTGCCTGCAGGCCCTGGGGAGGGGGGAGAGGGCACACCTGGGAGGACACACACTGCCAATTTGTTGGAGCACACCCGAAATACACGTAACCCGCTCGCACAGGGCCAATCGCGGGTAAAACTTCCCATGCACCCCCGAAATACACGTACCCCACTCGCACAGGGCCAATCGCATGTGATTCTTCCTGTGGACCCCCATAATACACGTACCCCAATCGCACAGGGCCAATCGCGTTTGATTTTCCCTGCGCACCCCTGTAATACACGTACCTTGCTTGCACAGGCCCAATCGCGGGTAAAACTTCCCACGCAACCCCGTAATACACATACCCCGCTAGCACAGGGCCAACCGCGTGTAAAACTTCCTGCGCACTCCCGAAATATGTGTACCCCGCTCGCACACGGCCAATCGCGTGTAAAACTTCCCGGCCACCCCCAAAATACACATACCACACTCGCACAGGCCCAATCGCATGTGATTCATCCCGCGCAGTCCCATAATACACGTACCCCGCTCGCACAGGGCCAATCGCGTGTAAAACTGCCCGCGCACCCCCGTAATACACATACCCTGCTCGCACAGGGCCATGCACGGCTAAAGCTTCCCGTGCACCTCCGAAATACACATACCCAGCTCGCACAGGGCCAATCGAGTGTAATACTTCCCACGCAACCCCGAAATACACGTACCCCGCTCGCACACGGGCAATCGCGTGTAAAACTTCCTGCGCACCCCCGAAATACATGTACCCCGCTCATACAGGGCCTATCACGTGTGATTCTCCCCATGCACCACCGTAATACACGTACCGCGCATGCACAGGGCCAATCACGGGTAAAACTTAACATGCACCCCTGAAATTCACGTACCCCGCTTGCACAGTCCAATCGCATGTAAAACTTCCTGCGCAACCCCGAAATACACGTACCCTGCTCGCACATGGCCAATCGCGTGTAAAACTTCCCGCGCACCCCCGAAATACACATACCCCGCTCGCACAGGGCCAATCGCGTGTGATTCTCCCTGCGCACCCCCGTAATACACGTACCCTGCTCGCACAGGGCCAATCACGGGTAAAACTTCCAGCGCACCCCCAAATACACGTACCCCACTCGCACAGGGCCAATCATGTGTAAAACTTCCCGAGCACCCCCGTAATACACGTAGTCTGCTTGCACAGGGCCAATTGCGTGTAAAACTTCCCGCGCACCTCCGAAATACATGTACCCTGCTCGCACAGGGCATATCGCATGTGTTTCTCCCTGCGCACCCCCATAATACACGTACCCCACTCACACAGTGCCAATCGCGGGTAAAACTTCCTGTGCACCCCCGAAATACACGTACCCCGCTCTCACAGGGCCAATCGCATGTAAAACTTCCCGCACACCCCCAAAATACACGTACCCCGTTCGCGCAGGGCCAATCGCATGTGATTCTCCCCGCGCACACCCGTAATACACGTACCCCACTCGCACAGGGCCAATCACGTGTGATTCTCCCAGCGCACCCCTGTAATACATGTACCCTGCTCGCACAGGGCCAATCGCGGGTAAAACTTCCCGTGCACCCCCGAAATACACGTACCCCGCTCGCACACGGGCAATCGCGTGTAAAACTTCCTGCGCACCCCCGAAATACATGTACCCCGCTCATACAGGGCCTATCACGTGTGATTCTCCCCATGCACCACCGTAATACACGTACCGCGCATGCACAGGGCCAATCACGGGTAAAACTTAACATGCACCCCTGAAATTCACGTACCCCGCTTGCACAGTCCAATCGCATGTAAAACTTCCTGCGCAACCCCGAAATACACGTACCCTGCTCGCACATGGCCAATCGCGTGTAAAACTTCCCGCGCACCCCCGAAATACACATACCCCGCTCGCACAGGGCCAATCGCGTGTGATTCTCCCTGCGCACCCCCGTAATACACGTACCCTGCTCGCACAGGGCCAATCACGGGTAAAACTTCCAGCGCACCCCCAAATACACGTACCCCACTCGCACAGGGCCAATCATGTGTAAAACTTCCCGAGCACCCCCGTAATACACGTAGTCTGCTTGCACAGGGCCAATTGCGTGTAAAACTTCCCGCGCACCTCCGAAATACATGTACCCTGCTCGCACAGGGCATATCGCATGTGTTTCTCCCTGCGCACCCCCATAATACACGTACCCCACTCACACAGTGCCAATCGCGGGTAAAACTTCCTGTGCACCCCCGAAATACACGTACCCCGCTCTCACAGGGCCAATCGCATGTAAAACTTCCCGCACACCCCCAAAATACACGTACCCCGTTCGCGCAGGGCCAATCGCATGTGATTCTCCCCGCGCACACCCGTAATACACGTACCCCACTCGCACAGGGCCAATCACGTGTGATTCTCCCCGCGCACCCCTGTAATACATGTACCCTGCTCGCACAGGGCCAATCGCGGGTAAAACTTCCCGTGCACCCCCGAAATACACGTACCACGCTCGCACAGGGCCAATCACGTGTAAAACTTCTCACACACACCCGAAATACACGTACCACGCTCGCACACGGCCAATCGCGTGTAAAACTTCCCGCGCACCCCCATAATAATGTAGTTTTACAGGCGTATTCGTGGTTGGGGAGCTGTATGCTGGTCCACTGGCCTGTGCGCCATGTATTTATTTATTTATTTATTTATTTATTTGCATTTGTTGAGTGCACAGGCAGCCCAGAGGGCATTGTGGCGCTTGTTACAGATATGAAAATGACTTGTTGTGCATACAGTGTAGTCATTACTTAGTTGCAAGAGAAGAGTAGTAGCTACAGTAGAGGAGGAGAAAAGAGTAAACGACAGAGAGGAAGAGGAATTAGTTAAACAAGGTGGTTTTCAGTTTTTTTCGGAAGGCAGTGAGAGAGGTTTCTGCTCTGAGCATGCTAGGTAGTGCGTTCCATAGCTTAGGGGCAATGTAGGGGAAACGTAATCCACCTGCTCTAGCTTGTTTGATGCGTGGGACCCTAAGTTGGTTAGTGTGGCATTGCCTAGTTGGTCTGGTGGAGTGAGATCTGGCTAGCGTATCAGACAGGTATGAAGGTGCAGACAGGTTAATACATTTGTGTGCGGTGGTAAGTATTTTGAATGTAATGCGCTCTTTGACGGGTAGCCAGTGTGCTGCCTTTCTGGCTTGCACAATGTGGTCCCTTTTTGGTATATTGAGAGCTGCTCTTAGTGCATTATTCTGTGTTGTTTGGAGTTTATTGAGATTGGAGTTGGAGGTGCCAGCCAATAGCGCATTACAATAATCTAGTTTGTCTCCAATGGTGGCTCTGGCAATAGAAAGGCAGTTATCTTTGGTTAGGAAAGTTTTGATGGCATTAATGAGCTTAGTGCTAAGGGCGGAGGCAGAAACAATGGAGTTGACTTGCTTGTCCATGGAGAGTGAGGTGTCAATGTGGACTCCTAGTGTTTTAACAGATGGTAGAACTGGGATGACACAATTGTCTATGCAGAAGTTGGTGTAGAGTGGGTCGAGGTTTGTGAGAGTGGATTTTTGACCAAGGATGAGAATTTCTCTGTTAAGACATAGGCCGTTCATGGCCATCCATGCTTGGATGGTGGCGTATATATTCTGGAGGGTGGCTGCCTCCTGATGGTAGAGTCCTGTGAGCGGGAGGAGCACTTGGGTATCGTCAGCGTAGTTGGTGTATGTGATCCCAATTAATCGAAGAGAGGTTTGGTAAAAAGATTATAGAGGGTAGGAGCCGTACATGAGCCCTGAGGGACTCCATACCTGATGGTGGTAGTGTCTGCGTTAGCTATATTGGAAAACACTTTCATTATTCTTCCTTCGAGGAAGGAGGTGATCCAGTTAGTGGCTTGTTCGGAAAAATGTGCGGCCTGAGTGAGATGGTTCGTGAGGATGGCATGATCGACTAAGTCAAATGGCGCCGAGAGGTCTAGGAGGAGCAGAAGGGCCGGCTTGCCTTTATCTAGAATTAGGGTAATTTGGTTCTGCAGATCTAGTAAAGCGGTTTCAGTGCCATGACCTTTGCAGAATCTGGACTGCCTTTTGCCTAAGACAGAGTTGTTTTCCAGGTGGGACTGTATCTGCATGTGTGCAGCTTTATCTAAGATTTTTATAAGAAAAGGAACCGTTGTAATGGGCCGGTAGTTTCTAGGTTGGGCAGGGTCCAGGGTTGGTTTCTTTAAGAGCGGGCGTATCCACACCTCTTTAAGGCTGTCAGGGACTTTGCCCGTTTTGAATGAGGCGTTAATGAATGCTGTGATGATCGGTGTGAGGGTTGCCGCACACTCTTTAATGATGTTAGGGGGGCATATATCGCCTTTGCATTGAGATGGTTTGAGCTGTTTGAGGATGTGGAGAGCATCTGATTCGGTGATTGGAGAGAAATTAAATTTGGAGGAGTGCTTATCTTTAGAGGTATTGACGGAGAGGGTCTGTTGGGGGTGCAGAGGCTTGAAGTGTTCTGCTATTCTGTTTTGAAGAAGGTCTATTTTATTTAAGATTGCTGTTTGGATGCTATTGCACCAGGCTTCATCCTTAACAATCTCATCTGTACAGATTGGGGGGACGGTGAGCTCTTTAAAGATGGTGAAAAGCTCTTTTGAGTGGGAGTTGGCTTCCATGATGCGTTTATTGCAGGTTTCTGACTTCGCCTTAAATATGGCACTTTCGTATTTTTTAGAAATACAAAGAAAGTCTACTTTGGTGGCATCACAGGGATTGGCCTGCCATGTTTTGAGAGCTTGGCGCTTGCATTGGCGTAGATTTAATAAGTCGTCCGTGAACCATGAGTTAGAGTGAAACGACTTTTTTTCTTTTTTGTTTTCAAGAGGAGCTGCGGCGTTGATGGCATTGGTGAGGGTGTCTTTGAAGATCACTGCTAGAATGTTGGGGTCAGAGGAGAAAGGAGGTGCTAGGCAGGGGTTGTTGAGAAAGGGACGTATATTGTCTGCTGTAAGTTTTTTGGCACTTTTGGCTAGCTTAGCCGGTGCGTGTATTAGTGGTTTGGAGTATAAGGATATGGGGATGCAGAATTGAAGGCAGTTGTGATCAGACCATGGAAGGGCTGTGTTAGAGTTGAGGGTGGAGCCACAATTGTGATCTGCCACCCAGTCTAAGATACGGCCTTTATTATGGGTCGGGGCAGTAACTATCTGTGTGAATCCTAGATCTGTGAGGTTTCTGGCGAGAGTGGTAGCTGCTTTGTCAAGTTTGTCATTGTATCCAAGGTTTAGGTCTCCTAGAAGCAGTGTTTGGGAAGTTTGTTTGTTGTTTTTTCCAATGAAATGGTTAACTATGCCTGTGAAGTTATTGACAGGGCCTGGGGGTCTATATATGACATGAATGTTTACTGTGCCTTTAGGGGAAAGGTTAAGTTTGGCTGAGAGGATGTCAGTGGTGTCTTCCCCAGTGGTGGGAGTCTGTTTTAAGGCTAGGGTGTCTTTAGAAATGAATGCGACCCCACCTCCCGTTTTAGCTAATCTGTCCTGTCGTAAAACCAAGTAACCTGTCCGTACAGCTAGGCTAATAGTAGGGCCAGAGGCAGAATGCAACCATGTTTCTGTTATGGCTAACACATCTAAGTCTTGGCTGGTAATAATATCATTGGGCCTCATTACGACCCAGGCGGTCCGGAAATAACGGTGGCGGTAAACCCGCCACCACCGTTGTTTCCGGACCGCCTGAGTCCGACCCCTGCAGGCGGGAGGTGATGTTCCCGCCAGGTCTGACCTGGCGGGTTTAACACCTCCCGCATGCAGGCGGACGAGGAAACACCGGCAGCATTACGAGATGCTGCCGGTGTTTCCATGATCCCCATTTCCATTGAGTCCCACAGGACTCAATGGGAATGGGGATTTACACCATTCCGCCTCTGTGATTCCCGGAAAACCGGGGTTGTAATGCCCCGGTAATTCCGGGAATCACGGAGGCGGAATGGTAATACGAGTCCGGCGTTAAACCGACGGTTTTACCGCCTCGGTTAACGTGGGACTCGTAATGAGGCCCATTGACTTCTAAAGCGTGGGCGTTGAGTGAGCGAACATTTAATAGAGCACATTTGAGGTGTTGGAGCTTTTTTGATTGAGGTGGCTTGAGTTCGGTAGTTGGAATGAGCTTTTTGGTATTGTGAATAGGCTTATTGGTCATGTGATGTCTGGGAGGAGCGAGCGTCAGAACCCTTTTTTTGCGCTTGTGGGTAATAGTGTGTGGCGGGCGGCAGGTCTTAGCGTGAGTGCGTGAACCTAGGCGTAAGTTCCTAAGTGTTACCTGCAAGGGTGTGGAGATGAATGCTAAAGCGAGTGTGCGTGTTCTGAGTCTGTGCTGCCTCAGTATGATCTCGGGAGTTTTGGGGGGAGTAGCGTGTGTGGTGGTGTGCTTTAGTTCCATGATAAGGCTGTTGGGTTGTCCTTTGGGCGCGAGGTAGGCAATACTACTGGGATTTGTGCGCTGTTCATGGCGCACAGGGAGGGGGCGTAACTGGCGCTGCTGCAGGGTTGCTGCGCCACTCTGCGCCACGGCTGATTATGGATGTTTAAATCCATGAATACACTGTGCTCGGAAATGGATTTTGGTGCACGCGGCTGGCGCAGACTGCCACACGCGAACACTGTGCGCCAGCCGCGTGCACCACTTTTTCACTGTGCGCTGAATTCTATGAACTACCCCCTTTATCTTTATTTGAGGAATTTTGTCTGGGTACCAGTGTTCTGGATCATTTATTGTCACCACAACTTTTACAACCTCCAACAACGGAAGCTAACATGGGCTCTTCATCTATTCTGGCATTTAATTTCACCCATAACTCTTGTAAAGATGGTATGAAAAACCCCAGTTGAAGCAGAATAGATAGGCCGCAAAATGTTGTACTCAATAACGGAAATAGTCAAATTATATGGCAAAGCCTGCTTTATTAAAAATCCACATAAAGCTTGGACAGTAACAAGCATTGGATCTCGAATCACTCTCAAAATTTCTCATGTATAACAATGGGTTAGAAGTCAAAAATATGTCATAACTGATGTCATACTACACTCTTGGTTACAAAAACCTACAGGATATGGGGACTGGTTAAGGGAATTGTATACATATAGAAGATATAGGTATTTGCTTTCATGTTGGTTATAACATACCTGATCACTCCACTTGCGATCACCTCTAAATGAATAATGATTGTCACAGTCCTCCCTGCACTGATGTTCCGTAGTGCTACACACCAAGAGATCATCCACATATTGGATAATGGTACTGGGAACGAAAATATTCCCTAGAAATGAATGTAAGATCCTGTTGAAAATACTTGTGGACTCACAGTACCCTTGAGGAGGTATAGTATGTTGGGACCGGCTCCCAGGCAAATGTCAACACTGTGAGGTATTGAGAGTCTGGATGTATAGGAACTGAGAAAAAAGGCATTCTTCAGTTCCACTACAGTAATAGGGGTAGTCTCAGTGGATACTTTGCACAATATTTTAGTAGGAGTAGGAACCACAGGAAACTCTGCCTGCACTACATCATTGAGGGGGTGCAAATCCTGGATCATCCTCCAGCTAGCCCCTTTCAATTTCTTCACTGGGTAATTAGCTGTATTGTGATAAGCATTGGATGGTACTATAATTCTGAGAGTGTCTGGTTTTAATGTTATGCTTATTGGTGCAACATTCCGTGAGAGCCCTACTTTATCCGGGTTATCCTTCCACAACTTGTCAGACACTTGGGGCAGATTGTCTGAAGCAAAGAAGGAGACATTCCCTTCTTCTAAGGTGGAACATGCATGTACTGTCTAATTATTTCACATGGGACACATACCTACAATATTATCTCCCTCTCATTCTCTCTATTAAAAAAAGGTCCTCATCTGAAATATCTTTTAATGGTTGGATAGGATCAATAAGCACCATGGTGTGCCACTCCCCATCATAAGGGTCAAAAGCAATCAACAGAATGGGCCTCATTCCGAGTACGGCGCTAACCAATGGCGATATTAACGCCTTGGTTGACGCCGTACCCGGACCGGCAGCGCCTTGGTTGATGGCGGAATTACCGCCCCATTCCAAGGGTGGCGGGGCGGTAATTCCCCAATCCCCATTTACCCTTCCCCATTCCCATTTTTGCCCCATAGGGCATAATGGGAGTGGGTAAGGCGTTAATTACGCCACCGTAAATTACGGTGGCGTAATTAACATCAAGGTCCCTTAGCGCCATGGTTTTTAACACCTGCTAAAAGGGAACTCGGAGTATGGCGGTAAGGGATTACCGCCACCGCTCTCGTTAGCGGTGGCCGCTATCCCTTACCGCCATACTCGGAATGAGGCCCAATGTGTTCTTTAAACACCAAAATTCCTTCTATGTCAAGCATGATGATGTTTCCTGCAACTACGTCTTGAGTTTGGGTATGCCTAAACAACATTTTGGAGAGGAACCTGCCAGTACCTACTGGCTTGTTGTGGTACTGCAATCAGGGGCCACTGGTATTCCTCTTGACACTGAATCACTTCCCAATGCATGTATGGTCAACACTACCCTCACGGTACACATACCACGCGTCGAGCACACTACACCTGTTTCGGTGAACGAAATGGTCACGTTGAGCTTGCTTAAGATATCCCTACCCAACAGATTGATTGGAGTTGAGGTAGAATACAACAATGGAGCCCGTACCTCTCTGCCCCCTTTTGATGGGTAATTGTCACCAATTTTACTGCCCCAGAGAAGTGTGTCCATTACCTCATGTAACAAAGGGAACACTCCCTCACTGATACACAATTTAGTTGCACCTGAACGCACCTTTAAAATGAATGTCTTATTACTTATCTCCAAACCCATCAAGAGTTACTTTTCTGGTTTTCTGTGTCGGCAGTGACTGACAGGACTGGGCACCCTGAGGCTCACTATGGGCTGTCCTAATCGGGATAAGTGTTTGTTCCTGGAAAAGCAAATGGATTTCCTCCAACCACTGTGGACCCCTTATAGTGTGTCTCTGTACCATTGGGTAAAGTGTTACTGTTTGTTATTTGAGGGCTGGGCTGTATCATGGATGTGCTGCAGATGTTGGCATGTTACTGGACCTGGGGCTGATAAGTGCAGAAATTATGGCGTTGGAGCTGTTGGGGCAGTGGGCAATGGTGTACCATAGGGAACTGCCGGGGGTGGCTGCCCGTAAGGATGTGGGTATGGGGCTGGGAATGGTTACATCTGCTGTTGGGGGTATGCAAACGTTTATCTACTTCTGTATTCTCTTGAAAAATGGCCCATTCGCCCACACGTCCAACACTGATCTGCACCACCTCTTTGAGGACCCATTCCTCCAAAACCTCCTTGGCCTCCCTGCACCCTTGAGAACCCCTGCTACCTCACTAACCCCTCCTCCCCCTGTAACTCCCCTTGTTACTGAGGCTGACACCCACCTTCCCAGTCATTTTCTCCGCCCACACAGGTGCTGTTTGCACATCATCCTGAACTGCCCTAAACTCTAACAGTCCTTCTGTCTCTAAAGTCTCTACAGCCCATTCCAATTCAACCTTTTTTAACTTCTTCTGTGCCAGTTTCGCTTCCTCCACTTGCAGTGCCTCCTTCTCCTTTTCTTTGAACCATGTATAATTATGTACAACAATAGAATGAATTTCTGCCCAGCCCTTTCCTTAAATCCCCACTATCTTGTCAAGGGCTTTCTGTACGTCCTACAGAAGTGCTCTTTTCACAATGAAATAAAAGAATGGAATTTCTTATTCCCAAGAATGTCAGGTTTTTGCCCTACACATTTCCTGTATGTGTACTATGTACTGAGCACGGTCCTCATCGTCTCATATCTTCCTCTGCATGATCAAATGAAGATCAGGCATATCTGGGTACGTGTGCCAAAGTGTTACCCACACTTGGGCATAATGTCATTAAAGTGTGCTCCGTCTAGACTGTTGTCACCCAAATTCACACCCGGATGACCAGCTTTGACCCATATGTCAACAGCCTGATCCCCCAGTATCAGAACAAATTAACTTTTCCGGTCCCATATAGCTAATGTTGTGCCGGCTGTTTGCTTCTCAAAAGCATATATCTACGTACCTGCTCCAGCAGTGAGAGCCTGGAGACCCTTTATGAGATACGTTTTGTCCATATGGGCCCATGGTATATACTGTGTCCTCCCTGGTCCTTTGTGTAGTAATGGCAATTGTGCCCTACTGACTTCATTGTTCTCCTCTTCCCTTTCACCTATTTCTTAGCCACTGCCATGCACCCATATCTGTTCCATAACCTAGCTCCCCACAAATGTTCTACTCATGGGGAAATAGCAGGTGGCTGCTCCTCTTCTTCGAAGTCGTCTACAGTATCCCACTCCCCTGGGGATCCCTTATTAAGCAAAGCATTAGGAGCGTATTATATGATTTACATTGTCCCTTGAAAGCTGTTTAGACCGCCAGTGTTGAATACATTGTCCATGTACTGTAACGGGGTTGCCAGATCCATCATAACCGCCCGTTTTATCACTGTTATACAATATTACCAACACCCACATACCAAATCAGCATAGCCATACCACCCCATCAGCACCCATCCCTCCCCTCAATACTTGAAACCTTTCATACTCTCCTCACACACACATGCTCTCATTGCCCACAAACCTCCTTTCACACAATGAATCAGGCCCTCCCTCGGCCTCTTCATGTTGCAGTAAAATAAATAACAACAACAAAATCAAAATGAGACCTTTTCATTCCACCAGCCCCTCTATATCGGGTGATGAGATCCCATGCCCACAAAGGCTTCTACCACAACTACTTCTCATTCTCACACCCCCATTATACTGGGCAGAGAGGTCCTAGGCCCACTTCCTATTAGTCCCTCTATCTGTATCCTTTTTTTCCTTGTTACACACTACTGTCTTCTTACATAATAACATAGGAAAAGGTCCAGTTACACCACAGTCCTCTCTAAAAAAGTCAATTTAACACATGTTCTTCCAAACTATCCATCAATTCCACCTTCACTAAATGCTGTGAAGGAATCATTAAGTACGACACAAGCAACAGATTCAAAATTTATTATAAGGTAATTTATTAACTCAAAGGTCAGGATAGTAGAAGGCCAAACTTCCCCTATACTAAGGTGGGTTGTCCCTACCTAAACAAAACTAAGGAATGTCTGAGTCAAAGGGACTGCCTGAGTCCAGAACCTATGCTTGTCTTCACAACCAAAGCTAAACAATGTTTAGGGATGTCAATAATCAAAGAAATCGTGATCAACATAAAGTTCTAAGTTTTTTCCATCTCTCGGCTTCTTCTTCAGCTCACCTCTTTCCTTTTTTGATTAGTTCCACAATTAGTTTTAATTCTTATAGTACAGGGCTTACTAGTCCAGGTGCAGTTGTCAGACATCACGGCCCACCCATAGCAGGTCACACAACCAGGATCCCTCTCTGTGTTGGCCTCTTGGCTTTGTGGACAATATTTACTCTTCTCTGGCTTCTCCTCAGTAGCCTCCTGGGTGTACCTGAGTACAGGGCCTCATTAGAGTTATGGCGGTCTGGGAAAAAGGGGTCTGGTAGCAATGTACCAGCAAACGTTCGGAATGCCATACTACAAGAATGCCAGTAGGGGAACGGATCCCCTGACAGACTTGACCTGCCGGGAAATCAGACCCATACCAGCATGTATCTCAATGAGTTCATCTTTCACTGCATGGTATGCCCTTTCTGGGAAATGTAAAGCCTGTCGGGTGTTTTTGACATCGATGCAGCCAATTCTGTTTTGCATTTTGTGTCCTTTTTTAAAAATTCAAAGCCTGGTGTGTAATTTTGTCATCTTTACACCCCATTGTGCATTGCATTTTGTGTCCTTTGTGTCCTTTTGCAACTACTAGGCCTCCCGTTGAGTTTGTGCTATGACTGTGCTGTGTACCCCTCCTTTTCCTGCAACTATCCTCTGCACACCTATGGCACTCAACATATTCCCTATCTTCTCTAACTGCTACACTATCATATATCCTCCCTCTCTCTCGAAGTCTGGAAGAAAAAAGCTTAACAAAGACAGCCTGACCATTAACACTGACCTACCCATCGCAGAAACCAATTTTAACTTGCAGTGAAGTCTTAATTGACATCCTCTTTTCTGTTCTCTCTCCAGATCTACAGACTCCTTACCTCATCGCCTCTCTTTTTATTTATTTATTTTTTATTTTATTTGTATTTATATAGCACACAACAGCACGAGGACATTGTGGCACTTGTTACAGTACAAAGCTTAGTTACATGGTCATTAGCAATATATATACAGGTTGCAATATAGTTACACAGTCATTAGCAGTATATATACAGGTTACAATATAGTTGTATTACATTGTGTTATATTACAATATACATGGCAGAAGTGGAGGAGGCAGTCCTCCACTTGCTAGTTTATGAGAGTGGCCTTGAGGTTGTTGCGGAAGACAGAGATGGAAGTTTCAGCTCTATGGGTGGCAGGGAGTGAGTTCCAGAGTTTCGGTGCAATATAGGAGAAGCCTACACCTCCCGCTGTGGCTCTCTTTATGTGTGGTATGTGTAGCTGGTTGGTGTACTGAGCTCTGGTGGGGCGAGTGGATGTGGTTCTTGATATTGCTTCAGATAGGTATGCTGGAGCGGTTTTGTTGATGCGCCTGTGAGTGATGGTGAGGATTTTCAGAGTAATACAGTCTTTGACCTGGAGCCACTGGGCTTCTCGTCTAGCGTGGGATATATGGTCTCTTCTAGGGATGCTCATGGTAGATCTGAGGGCATTGTTTTGTGTGGTTTGCAGTCTGTGAATGTTTTTGGCAGAGGTGCCAGCTAGAAGGGTGTTGCAATAATCTAGTGTGGCTCCTATAGTTTCTCTTGCTATGGCCAAGCGGTTGGGGGTAGATAATTAGGGTTTAATGGCATTCATGAGTTTGGTGCTGAACGCTGATGCAGAGGCTATGGCGCTGACTTGTTTGTTCATCGATAGATTTGCATCAATGTGAACACCTAGAGTCTTGATAGAGGATGATATGGAGATGGTTGAGTTGTCTATGTTGAAGTTTTTGTATTGGGGGCTTAGTTTCGATAATGTATTTGTCTGGCCCAGTATGAGAATTTCAGTCTTCTCCCCGTTAAGACAGAAGCCATTGATTGCCATCCAAGCTTGGATAGTGGCATAGATGTTGTGAAGAGCCGTGGCGTCTTGGTGATAGAGTCCAGATAGGTGTAAAAGTACTTGAGTGTCGTCTGCATAGTTTGTATATGCAACACACATGGAGTCAAGTGGGTCGAAGAGGGGTTTTGTGAAGAGGTTATAGAGGGTGGGTTATAGAGGCTGTACAAGACCCTTAGGGGACACTGCAGTTTATAGTGGTAGGATCTGCGTTAGCTGTGTCAGAGTAGACCTTCATGGCTCTTCCTTCAAAGAAGGAAGTGATCCAGGATGCTGCTTGATTAGAGAAGTGGGCTGCATGGGTGAGGTGGGTGGTGAGTGTTTGGTGATCTACCAGGTCAAAAGCAGCTGATAGATCGAGGAGGAGGAGCAAGGCAAGTTTGCCTTTGTCCATGATCTGTGAGATTTGATTTTTTAGGTCTAATAAGGTGGATTCTGTTCCATGCCCGACACGGAAGCCAGATTGTCTTTTGCCTAGTATGGAGTTATCTTCTATGTATAATTGGATCTGGATGTGAGCTGCTTTGTCCAGGATTTTTAGGAGGAACGGGACTGACGTTATCAGTCTGTAGTTGTTGGGTTGCGCTTGGTCAATTGTGGCCTTTTTTAGAAGTGGCTGCTCCCAGGCTTCCTTGAGATTGTTTGGGACAGTTCCTGATTCGAAGGACGCGTTAATGAAGGCAGTAATCAGGGGTGCTAGGTCATTGGCGCATTCCTTGATGATTTTGGGAGGGCAAATGTCTGCTTTGCAGAGGGATAGTTTGAGGTTTTTGATGAGATTAAAGACCTCAGGTTCAGTGACGTTTCTGAAGGAGAATTGAGCGTGATTGAGATTACTATGCTTGTCTTGTGTAGGGCGGTTGGTTTTTTGGTTTGGGAGGGCTTTGCAGTGGTTTTGGTTTTTTTTTTTTGGAGTTTTATTTTATTGAGCATGGCGGACTGAATGCTGGCACACCAGGCTTTGTCTTTAGTTATCTCGTCAGCGGTAGCCAGAGGAGTGACTCATTCATTAAAGATTGCGAACAGTTCTTTAGCTTGGGAGTTGGCCTTTGAGATCCTATCATTGAAGGAGTTGGATTTTGCTGCTAAAATGGCTTTTGTATTTTGGAGGGCTATTTGTTTGAAGAGGCTCTTATTTAGATCACTCGGATCTGTTTGCCAGTTTTTAAACGATTGGCGCTTTTGAGCTCGGAGGGTTTGGAGTTTTTCCGAGAACCAAGAGTTGCAGTGAAATTATTTTTTTTCCTTATTGCTTTCAAGTGGGGCTATAGAGTTTATGGCATTGGTGAGAGTATCATTGAAGATAGCTGATAGTATATTTGGGTCCTGAGAGAAAGGTGGTGCTAGGCAGGGGCTTTTAAGGTGGGGATGCAAGTTGTCTGCGTTGAGTTTTTTAGAACTTCTTATTGTGGCAGGTGGTGCATGGGTGAGAGTCTTAGGTTCAGGGTTGGTGGGGATGAGGAATTCGATGCATGTGTGGTCTGTCCAAGGAAGGGCAGTGTTTTTGGTAATGCTGGATGCACAGTTGTGATCCATGACCCAGTCAAGGGTGCGGCCATTGGAGTGAGTAGGGGTGAGGACTCTTTGGGAGAAACCTAAGTCTGCGAGTTCTTTAGCTAGGGTTGCGGCGGATTTATCCTTAGCATCATTGTATCCTAAATTTAAGATTTTGGAGGACTTTGTAATGTTGTTGCTGAGTCAATGGGAGAGGTGCTCTTGGAAGTCAGCTGGGAGTCTGGGAGGTCTGTATAGGATGTGGATGTTGATTAGATTATTGGGGGAGAGCGTAAGCTTGGCAGATAGGATATCAGCATTACCACCGCATGTACTATGGCCTGCTAATCTGATGGATAGTGAGTCTTTGTGGATAAGGGTGACTCCCCCTCCAATCTTCATCTATCTTGCCTAAGGATGGTGTAGCCTGTGGGTAGGGCTAGTTCGATGGCTGGGCAGGAGGCATCATTGAGCCAGGACTCGGTGATGCAAAGTAAGTCCAGATTAAGTGTGGATAGTAGATAATTTATCTCGAGGGCATGTGCAGGTAGGGAGCGTACGTTCAGTAGTGCACATTTAAGAGGTGGGTGTTGTGTGCCTTTGATGTTTTTGTTTGTACTAGTATGGGGTGAAGTGTGCTTGTTGTGGTTTGTGGTAGTGAGGAGTTTAGTGCGAAGTAGTGTAGAGGCATGTTGGGGTGGTGGGGGGTGAGGGGTAGTGCCTATGCTCATCTTAGTATGGGGTAGTGGTGCAGTGTGGGTGCCTAATCTGGTGTTTCTAGTCGTGATGGGTGTGGGCGAGCAGAGTAAATACCTAGGAAGTGATCGATTTCTGAGATTGCGGAGTCTGGTGGCTAGGCTAGGTGGCCGACACTGTGTGATGTTGTAGTCTGGTGCTGCGGCATGTGAATTTAGTGCCTGGCGCTGGGTGAGGTGTGCTCGTAATATGTGGGGAGGCTTAGAGGCCATTATAGTGAGGGCTATAAGGGTGGCTGTTAGGGTGGCTGAGCGGAGTGTGGCAGGGAGAGTGCGGGAGAGTGAAACTATGCTATGATTGGGAGGTGCATTCTTGGGCCATCATGATCGTGGAGAGTGGCTGTGTGTGTGTGTGTGTGTGTGTGTGTGTGTGCAGCTGGTGTGTGCCGCTGGTATGTGACAGAAATGACAGGGGGATTGTGCAACTAGTGCTAGGAAGTTCAGAGGCAGGGCATAATAGGTAGCAGTTCATCAAAATACAATGCCTAAATTCTATTTTCTAAGTGGGACAGGCAGAGCCTAACTGGTGGCAGGGCATAATAGGTAGTAGTTCAACAAAATACAATGCCTACATTCGATTTGATTTTCTAAGTGGGGCAGGCAGAGGCTAAATGGTGGCAGGGCATAATAGGTAGCAGTTGGCTGCACAAGAGGATTCAGTACAAGCAGATAAGCAATACTGGTAAATGCGCTAAATAGTATAGTGAGATATTATATATCAACAATAGACCAGGTGATAGCAAGCAATTGTCCAAAGTCAGTGAAAAGCAGAGGCACCCATGAGGAGTACTGCATGAAGGGATTAGGTGGAAAGGTTAGGTTCTGGGAAGGTGTGGGCAAGCTGCAGGGTCAGGGCAGGCTTAGCAGAAAATGGGCAGAGCAGAACTCGTAATGTGGCGGTACAGGCATAACAGCACCGGAATCACTACCGGTGCCTTTATCACTGTACCACCACTGTTGTAATGAGGCTCAATGTCTCTAGAGCTCTGGTTCTCTCTAGGCTAGACTACTATAATGGCCTTTTCCCAAATCTACCCTCTTCTTCTCTATGACCGCTCCAGCTAATCCAGAAAAGGGCAGCAAGACATATCCTTGGCCTAAAGCCCAGAGACTGGATCTCTCCAGCCCTAAAAATGCTCCACTGGCTCCCGGTTTCTGGAATTATCAAATTCAAATTTCTCTGCATCATTCATAAGGCTGTCTGGGGCCAGTGACCAGGCTATCTACAACTTGCTCTCACTAAATACTCTCCCTCCAGATCTTAACGCTCAGCCAGCACCAACTCTCAGTGTGCCATGTACTTCATTAAACAGAGAGCTGGTGGCCGATCCCTTTCTTCAGCAGGCTTTGGAACAGCCTTCCCCTTCCTCTTCGTCTTGAGCTGTATCTCTTCAAATTTTGGAAGCTCCTCAAGAGTTTCCTTTTCACCTCTTCCTTCCCTTCTTCCCTCCTAAATTGGTGGCCAGGGATCTAGGTGTCCTTCTGGGCCCAGGCCTCCCACACCCAATCGATTTCAGTCTCTGCCCGCTATCACCACTTGTCTTGGCACCCATTCACCTTTAACACCTCAGGCCAGCACATACTCATTATTGGCGGTTGACCACTCGCTAGAACTTCCTGCACTTGGCAATTTCAGCTGCTCACTCCCTTGCACTTCCCTCGTGGCACACCTTGCACCCCCCCTTCCCCTCATCCCTTCTCCCCTGTCTGCGCTTGCATGAGCTGAATGCTCACAAGGCCTAGTAGGTCTGCCTCTATCCTTCAATGTGTTTTATTGGTTTTCATTCCCATGCTCCCTCCCTGTTGCCCTGTGGGTGCCTTGAAACACAATTTACTCAATGTATAATTGCCTTAAAAATGTGCAATAAATAAATAAGCATCTGCAACAGAGCAACTGTGCCAGTTGTAAGGAAAGGCTTGGTATCATCAATGAAGACCACAAATGAGACACAATTCAAGGGTGTTGATTGAACTTCAATGGGTTGGTTGAAATCCTATCTAACCCTATTTCAATGGATCGAGCAAGCTTCGACCATCAAATAATATTAACACAGTCCTAGTGGAGTCTCTGTCAAAATAAAAAGGCCTATACTAAAAAACCTATTGCCAATCCTTACTTCTAAATACAAATGGTGTAGGACAAAATTGTATGCAAAAAGAAAAGTGTGACATGGTGGCACATTCGAGCTTCGCACACACTCTGGCTTCTCTGCCAGGAGGATACGGTTCAAAGCATAGGTATCAGGGCCTTCTGCCAAAGCCTCTTTCTCAATAACAATGGGGGTCATTACGAGGTAGGTGGTAAGGGATTACCGGCACCGGTAAGGACACTGGTGCCGGTAATCCCTTACCACCCTATTCCGAGGTCCCTTAGCGGGTCCCTCCCTTAACACCTGGTATTACCAGGTGTTATGGAAGGGACCCGTTAAGGGACTTAAGAGCTAATAAGGGTACCGCAAATTGCGGTACCGTTATTAGCTCCATCCCCATTCCCATTGAGCCCTATGGGGGCTCGAATGGGAATGGGGAATGGTTCGCAGAATGGGGACTTACCGGGTCCCCCAAGGTTGGAATGACCCGGTAAGTCCCTATTTCGGGAACCCGGACCCGGAATGTGGGAAGGGGGTAGTCATGGTGCTAATAGCACCATGGCTACCTCCAACCTCGTAATGACCCCCAATGTCTTATTTCAGGGGGCCTGTCATAACAACCAAGCACCAAAGTTCCTTTCTTATCAGGATATTCACATTCACAAGCTCTCATTTCCAGTGTTGATCATGGGTCTCCCTCCTTCAGGCGTGGACCCCCTTTTATCACAAGGTTCACAATTGTTCTCCCTTGAGCTGGCTGGGACCATGGATCTCCCTTGGTCGGGCTTGGACCCCTTTAGCACAATGTTCACAATGGTCTCCTTCGTTCGGGCTCGGACCATGAATCTCCCTTGTTCGGGTTCGGACCCCTTTAGCACAGTACTCACAATTGGTCTCCCTTGTGTGGGCTCGGACCACTTAAGCACCAGTAAAGTTCATCAAGCCCTTTGAAATATTCCAGGTTCCTTCCACTTGATTTGCAAGTTTCACCAACTTATTTGTTCAAGGATTCCCTCTTTTCCTTTGGTCAATGAAACAATCCCATACAACCCACACTTGCTGGCTGGGGGGGGGGGTTGGTCTGAGACTTGCCAGAATGCAAGGTGTTTGACTTCATCCTGCTGCACGGCCACTCAGACAGACTACCCCGTCACTTAATTCCCCTTTGTTCTGCTTTCTTCCTGTTCTGGTTCCTCTTGCACCCTCTTTTCACTTTTTTCGGGCCATGTGCCCTCTCTTTGCTTCTTTCAACTTTTTCTTGCCCACTTTACTTTCTCATTGTAGTTTTCCTCCTGGTTTCACAGACTCTTTTAGCTGTCTTCCTTTGCTGCTGGTGATTCACTTGTGCTTAAATAGGTTTCTCATAACACTTCTTGATAGCTTGCATTCAATGTGTTTCTACTTTCACTGCATTTGCATTTCAAAAAGAACTTCAATTCCCATAATGCCTTCCTTGGGCTTTCTATTTCCTGAGTTCTTTCTCAAACGTAATGATCAGGTTCCTGATCCAGAGAAACAAATGCTCACCAGGATTTCCTCTCTCTTGCCAGAAGACTCACCAGGTTAGTATGGCTCTGGTGAGCAACTTCTATGGAGCTCTCTGCGTCGAGGTCAGGGTATTCCCACCTGCCCATCAGATACCTGGGCTTCCCTTCATATTCCCAGGGAAATCTAGTACTTCTGTGGTACTGTGAGTCAGCAGGATATGATTTGCCCTCGCTCGCTCTTGGAAGGCACAGCTCCTCAGCCCAGCGGCATCCCTTCAAACTTCAACTCCCTTCCAGACTCTCGAGGTTTCTTTCAGCACTCTCCTCTGCTCTTCAGCTCCTCTGGTACACACTGCATCACCAGCCCACTCAGAGTGTGATCCTGTGTTGTGCTTTTTATACTGGTAAAGGGAGGTTTAACCAGTTTCAGGTCTGGGTGGTTGAAAAGGGAGGCATGACTCTGCCTGTCCTCGTTAATGGGACACGATGGAGCCTGTCCTTAGGAATCCATGGTACATTGGTTCCTATGGGCAATCTTCATAGATCTGTTCCTCTTCTTCTTCATCCCAGTGTTTGTGAAAAAAGGCAATGTGGAGGAAGTATGGGAGTTGCAGTTTTGTCTAATGATGAGGGAAACCTCTGTAAGTGTTTGTCAGTGGGAAAAGGGGAAGATGTATGGTCGTAGGTGAATGGGTTTTAGATGATTATGTCCCAGGGTGACTGAGGCGATGTTAGATAGGTAAATATTCCTTGTACTACGCTTCCCCTTAATGTTGGTACCTTTTTTCAAATGGAAAAGGGGGCAACGGCATGGGATTCATAATAACCTCTAAATGAGTAGCAAGTGTCGGCTGTGGGAAATATCGCATCCCTCCCCTGGATGTTTCATCTTCATTCCCTAAGGATCTGGGCAGTGAAATACCCTCAGGTTTTTCACATGGTGCTTCAGTGCCCCCATTCCCATGGAGTGCTATGGGACTCCATGGGAATGAAGATTTACCATTCTGCCACCACTTGTGATATCAGGGTTGCACCGGGATATCAGGTGGTGTTACGGGGTTGTAGGCAACCCACCGGCAGCACCAGCAGGTTATCACAAACCTCGTAATGAGGACCTATGTCACATACCTCCCACCAGAATTTGACCTTGCCACACTGTATGTATCCATAAAGTTCACTTTGTGGTGGTCATGCTCTTGTCCCACCCTTAAATGGCTCTCTTTCACACTGGTGCCCCTTTTCTTGGCTGTTGTTGTCATATGTGCACTTTCCTTTTAGCTGTCTTCAGTTACATGTTTTTCCCATGAAGCTGCACGTAGTTTTGTTTTCAACAAGCTTAATTGCGAGATTTAATCTGTTGGTATTCACCAGATATTCAAAATTGCTCAACTTCACGTTTCATTCAGTTTGGTGTTTAACAAATGCTCAAAGATTTATCTTTCTGCCACCCGCTAGGAACTCCCCCAGCTGCCACGTGACTCTCTGGACACTCATCTGTCTACAGTGTGGTTCCACGGGGGCCTCCACTGCTTCGTCTAGCCTCGCCGGGTGGAGGGCCGGCTGCTGCATGCCCCTCTCACACTTCTGGGCTGGTCTTGGTCTTTCTGGTTGCTCCGCTACTTCCTTGTTGACGCAGACAGCGAACCGCTCTCTCCCACATCCTGCAGCGCACCCTTCTGGTTTCTTCAACACAGAGGCTCCAGTCCCTGCAACAGCCTAACGGCTCAACTTGCCTTAGGCTGGGCAGGAGTTCTGGGCTTCGTGCTGGCGTCCTGGCTCCTCCATGGCTTCCATTCCAAACACGAGTCTCCTGCTGGTCTCTTTCCCAGGGGTCTCCCTGCCCCTCTTAGCTGCACATTCTGTCTCATTTAATACACCTGTTAACAGGTCGAAGGTGTGTACTTCCAATTGGGTTTTCCTGACCATGATTAAGAAGACCTGCCTGACCTACACTACACATAGCAGGCATCTTCCTCACCCTAGTACTAAAGTGCTGACATGGCCTAGTGTGCATTACTCTCAGTCTCCTCTTCCACATCAAAGTACTTTCAAGTGACATATGTTGGGAAATGAGGGGAGCAGGCTTATAACAAGCCCATAAAGGTCAGGTGAGTTTTAGGATTGGTCTTCAATGAGAATAGGGTGATACCACATCTCACCCATTTTGCCTCTTAATCCTTTTCACCCTCTTTCTTGTGCATCTGGAATGGTTATATCTCACATCATTTTCTTGGTCAATGGGACATGGGTAACAATATCCCATAATTATCTCTGGAATAGAGGGTATTTCCTGAAAGGGTCATGATGAAATCCATGTCTCGTCTGTCATGATGCCTACCTCCAAGGAGCCAGACCAGGCCCAGCTACCCCAGAGGCAGACATCATGTCCCCGAGGGAAGTCTCAGCAGCCCCAAATAGGGGCCCTTTGGACTCAGTCCTAGTGCCTTTGGCGCCAGGCTCATATTGGACAACAGTCCTGGCGCCATAGGCGCCAGGCTCATAAAAGATGACTTTGTGTAGAAAGGTGCTTGGTGTAAACTTACCTGATGCAGACCATGCTGCAACATCCAGGCCATCTAGAGGCCTGAATGGGACTACTTTATCTTTGGGGACTACTTAACCACACAGGTGTGGCCGGAGGAAGAATACATACCTGAGAGGGAGGATACATACCTGGAACTACTTTGAAGGCTATTTAAACCACACCCAAGCAGCAGCTCACGCTTCGCGTTGTTCTGCATCTAGAGGCTGGACGCTCACCGTGTCTGCTCCTGCATCCTGACTTCTGCCACGCCCGCCAGCATCCTGGAACACCTGCAAAGGGAGAAGAGAAGAGAATAGAAGAAAGAAGAGTCCTTACCTGCTAAATCCGCATCCCGGAGACATTTCGCCGACGATCCTGAAAAGGAAGACATTCATTTTAAAAGCACATTGCATCGATCGCTGCAGCGCCGCATTCCACTCACCTTTACTGGGCGCCTCCATGTTCATCAGCGACCATCTGGATCCGCAGCCACATTTCAGCGCTTAGGGAGAAAAAGACAAGAACAAAGGTGAGCTTGGGAAGAGAATAAGAAAACCTTAATTTTCCATCATAAGACTTACCTGTTGGGTCATTCCCACTTCATTTCGGGTCAGTGCCGCATCCTGGCATTTCCGGACCCCGGCCCCTAAGTAAAAAAAGAGACATCAGCGTTAGTGAGCGAATGCTAAGACATTACCTGAATGCTCATTAAAGACTTACCTGATATCTACTGGAACTGCACCTCTCACTTCGGGTCGGTGCCATATCTCCGGCATTTCCGGACCCCGGCCCCTATGGGGAAAAAAGACACAAGGATTAGTGCATTAATGCAAGGACACTAAAGGAACCTCTCATCAAACAACTCACCTGAGTTTCCTTCGTCGGTTCCATTGCTCATCTCGGAATCTTTGTTCTGCACCTGAAATAGAGACAATGGACAATTATTATTTTGGGCTCATACTTATAAACTGAATTCTCACAGTATTTTACCGGGAAGGTCAAGCAAACTTGAACTCTCTACAATCCAAGATCCAGTAAAGTAACTGGATTACAACGCGCCCCTGCATCAGAAGCAGGATGGAGAGTTCGTACTTTCAGACCCTAAGGTGAGACTTCACAGGGAATCGCAGAAGGGTTTTGTGGAGGGTGAAAAGGGAGTGGGAGGCTTACACATAATCCCGCAGATTGTTAATACTCCCTTTTCACACACAGAAGGATAAGTCTGCGAGCCAGACAAGCCAGATTTGAGGGTCCGGTCCTGTCCATCTTCCGAGTCCTGCGCTTCACCATAGAAGAGGCAACAGCACTCCAAACCAGGCCTGCACCTCCGTGGGAGTCAGGTGAGCGTAACAGAACGCAAAGCCTACATACAATTTCCCACCCGGGCGCTATGGAAACTTCTGAGACAGACCAGCTGGCCCAGCTTTTGGGGGAATTACGGGCAGAAGTATACTCCGCCCGCCAGGAGACTAACGCTCTCAAAAGAGAACTGATCCTATCTAAGGAAAAAACTGATGACCTGGCCAAATGGTTGTTGCAGGGTCAGGCAGGACAAACTCCTTTACCTAGTTGCGGGGGTAAACCCACTTCTATGATTTCGAATAACCTGGTACAAATCAATCTACCTGGAAACATGCCTTTGGCACCGCCTGAACGTTTTGCTGGGGACCCCAAGAAATATGCCGTTTTTATGAACCAATGTCGCTTACTCTTCCTATGCAGACCCGGGGCCTTCCCTAATGACCAGACCAAGGTAGCTTTTGTATTATCTTAGCTCAGCGGCAGTGCTGCCGATTGGTCAGTTCCTTTGGTAAATCAAGATGACCCAATTCTCCAGGATTTTCAAGGCTTCCAGGCAAGCATGGAAAGATTATTCGCTCGACACTCTCAGGGACAGGCCCTAGACAACGAACTGCTTTCCTTACGACAAGGTAACCAGGATCTCTTATCTTACATCGCCACCTTTAATAGTTTGGTTGTGGAAACTGGGTGGCTAGAGAATAAAAGGATCACATTATTTCATCGAGGTCTGCGCGGAGAACTTAAAGACGTGCTAGCCCAAATAGTAAATCCACCCCAAGTCTGCGCGGAGTACATAGACCTTGTGGTCCAACTTGATCACAGACTTCAGAATAGAAAAGCAGATCGATCCAAGTTTGAAACCAGAGTGTTGATCAAAACTCACGCTAACCCCAAGAGTGCCGACGTTTCAGAACCTATGCAAATCGGTGGATTTAAAGGACCATTAACGCAGAAGGAACAGGAGAGAAGGCAGCAAAAGCAAGTATGTCTCTATTGCGGGGCTTCTGGTCACTTTCTACGAGACTGTCCGGTAAAACCACCTAAGAAGGTGGTTCGAGCCACTGACAACAATTTAACAGAACCTGATTCGGGAAATGACCAAGCCCGACAAGCGTAGAGGTCCGCTTGCCGAGCTTGAAAACAAACTCTTTGACCTCGCATTTCATCATGCCAATGGTCCTCGTGGATCCGAAACAGCCTCGACGGTTGCATGCTATAAAGGCATACATCGACAGTGGAGCTATTGGAAACTATGTAGATCGTGAATTGGCCTCCAGGATTAATCTCCCTCTCCTTCCGAAAACTAACAAGGATGTCATTACTACAGTTGATGGAACCGAAATAGCCTCAGGGCCGGTAACTCATTCCACTACAGAAGTGACATTTGTGGGTCAGGATGGACATCGGGAAGCCATTGTGTTTGACGTAATCAAGGCCCCGCAGTTTCAAGTAATTCTAGGAATTCCTTGGTTAGAAACACATAATCCTCGAATAGACTGGCGAGCAAACAGAATAACCTTTCCTGATTGTGAACAAACTTGTTATCCAAGAAATCCAAATATGGGCCTGGCCTCAGTAACTTCTGCCACTATACAACAACCGGCTGAATACCAAGAATTCCAAGACGTTTTCCAAAAAGAACAGGCCAACACGTTACCTCCCCACCGGTCGTACGATTGTCAAATCGATCTGGTACCCAATGCTCAACCGCCTTGTAGTAGGATTTATGCTCTTACTGAACCTGAGAACCTTCACTTGCATCAGTATTTAGATCAGTACCTTGCCAATGGTTTTATTCGCCCGTCAAAGTCTCCTGTTTCCTCAGCTCTGTTCTTCGTGCCGAAAAAAGAAGGCGACCTTAGAACATGCATTGACTACCGTGCCCTAAATCAAATAACGATTTAGAATCGTTATCCTCTGCCTCTGATCCCTGAACTTCTCGACCAGGTAAAAGATGCTTGTATTTACACCAAGTTAGATCTCTGGGGAGCTTATCGCCTGGTGCGTATAAAAGCAGGCGACGAATGGAAGACTTCATTCGGCACTCCATATGGGCTCTTTGAATATCAGGTGATGCCCTTCGGATTGTGCAACGCACCTGCCGCCTTTCAATACTTTATGAATGATGTTCTTCAGGAACTTATCGATGTTTGTGTCATCGTATATATCGACGACATTCGGGTGTACTCCTCTTCGCAATCCGATCACAGAAAACATGTCAGGGCAGTTCTTGAAAAATTGCGCCAGCACAAACTGTTTGCAAAACTCGAAAAATGCGTTTTTCATACCACAGAAGTCGAGTTTCTCGGATTTATCCTGACACGCGAAAGGTGGACGCCATCCTCAAATGGCCATCCCCTAGCTCTGTGAAGGGGGTAGAGAGCATGCTTGGTTTTGCCAATTTTTATCGAAGATTCATCCCGGAATTTTCTCGAGTGGTCCAACCCATCACAGCTCTCTTACGGAAGAATAAACACTTCGAATGGACTCATGAGGCAGAACAGGCCTTTCAAGACCTAAAGACTAAATTCACCTCCGCACCTGGTTTGAGGCATCCACGCCCAGATCTCCCTTACATTGTTGAAACCGACGCATCCAGCTTTGCCATGGGAGCTGTCCTGTCTTAAAGGGATCCAATAACTAACCAACTACACCCTGTAGCCTTTTGGTCCAGAAAACTCTTGGCTCCTGAAATTAATTACGCAATCACCGACAAGGAGTTACTAGCTATTAAGTCCGCCTTCAAAGCTTGGCGTCATTACCTACTCGGTGCAAGACACACCATCACAGTGATTACAGATCACAGAAATTTGCAATATTTAAAGACGGCCAAAGCCCAATCATCACGTCAACTCCGGTGGGCCTTATTCTTTGCGGAATTTGATTTTGTAATCACATATCGCCCTGGTTGCAAGAATGGCAAAGCGGACGCTTTATCTCGGATTAGGATGGAAGAAACAAATTCGAGCTTAGAACCAGTACCAATTATACCTGAACAGAGAATTTTGGGTTTGACCTCTTTGCAAACTATTGAGGACGTTCAAACTCGAGTTAAACAACTATTAGACTCCACAGCCTTACAAGAATGGAGCCAAAAGGGGTCACACTTTTCCGTTAATATAGATTTACCGTACTTCCAGGGGCGATTATTTCTGCCAAACAAAGAACTGCAAGAACTCGTTATTGCCCATCATCATGATACATTAATGGAAGGACATCCTGGTATCGCTAAAACTGAGGAAAAGATCAAACGACAATTCTGGTGGCCATCCTGGAGAAAAGACATAAAATCTTTTGTGATGTCTTGCGGAATTTGCGCCCAAAATAAAGGTCAAAAGAAAAGACCAGCAGGTCTTCTACAACCTTTGGATATTCCACCGGCACCTTGGCACACCTTGTCGATGGACTTTATTACCGACCTGCCTCCTTGCTATGGATACAACACTATTCTTGGTGATTGTGGATCTCTTCTCCAAAATGGCCCATTTTATCCCTTTAAAAGGGCTACCCTCAGCTTCCATCTTGGCCAAGGAATTTCTGGAGAACATAGTTCGTATGCATGGTTTTCCATCCATATTAGTCTCAGATCGAGGAAGCCAGTTTATTTCCCATTTTTGGAGGAAATGTTGTCAACTGGCACAAGTTCATGTATGACTATCCACCAGTCACCATCCCCAGACCGATGGCCCAACCGAGAGAACTACCAAACCCTTGAACAATATCTTCGGTGTATGTTGCACCAATCTGGATACAATTGGAAAGACATTCTTTGGATCGCAGAATATGCATATAACAATTCTGTACATTCTGGAACAGGACAAACCCCTTTTTACACCTTGTATTGTCATCATCCTCGAACCTCAGACCTGGACCCTCCTCAAAACCTGGAAATGCCTGCGGTAGATCATTTGCATTCTACGATAACCCAAGCTTTCAAAGAAGCTACGACTCATCTTCAGCAAGCCAAGAGGAAGTACAAAGAAAATGCTGATTTACATCGAAGTGAAGCACCTCCGTACCAAATAGGGGACCAGGTGTGGCTAGCAACTAGACATTTACCTCTCAAAGGACCACGGACTTTCAACCCCAGATACATAGGACCCTATCCCAACAAAGCTATAATCAACCCGGTGGCCTTTAAACTCGATCTACTAGTGAACATGTGAATTCATCCCGTTTTTCACGCCTCACTGTTGAAACCAGTGCAACCAGGAACCAGACTGATCAAACCACCAGAACGAATTCAGATTGATGGGGAATTAGAATTTGAAGTTAAAGACATATTGGACTCCAAGGTGTTAAAGTCAAAACTCTTCTATCTAGTTGTTTGGAAGGGGTATGGACCTCAGGAGAGATCTTGGGAACCAAGCAACCATGTACACACGCTGCAATTAATACAAAAATTCCACCGAAAATTCCCAAACAAGCCAAAACCCCCGGAGAGAACAGCCTTGGGAGGGGCCTTGGTAGGGGGTACTGTCATGATGCCTACCTCCAAGGAGCCAGACCAGGCCCAGCTACCCCAGAGGCAGACATCATGTCCCCGAGGGAAGTCTCAGCAGCCCCAAATATGGGTCCTTTGGACTCAGTCCTGGCGCCTTTGGCACCAGGCTCATATTGGACAACAGTCCTGGCGCCATAGGCACCAGGCTCATAAAAGATGACTTTGTGTAGAAAGGTGCTTGGTGTAAACTTACCTGATGCAGACCATGCTGCAACATCCAGGCCATCTAGAGGCTTGATTGAGACTACTTTATCTTTGGGGACTACTTAACCACACGGGTGTGGCCGGAGGAAGAATACATACCTGAGAGGAAGGATACATACCTGGAACTACTTTGAAGGCTATTTAAGCCACACCCAAGCAGCAACTCACGCTTCGCGTTGTTCTGCATCTAGCAGCTGGACGCTCACTGTGTCTGCTCCTGCATCCTGACTTCTGCCACGCCCGCCAGCATCCTGGAACACCTGCAAAGGGAGAAGAGAAGAGAATAGAAGAAAGAAGAGTCCTTACCTGCTAAATCCGCATCCCGGAGACATTTCGCCGACGATCCTGAAAATTAAGACATTCATTTTAAAAGCACATTGCATCGATCGCTGCAGCGCCGCATTCCACTCACCTTTACTGGGCGCCTCCATGTTCATCAGCGACCATCTGGATCCGCAGCCACATTTCAGCGCCTAGGGAGAAAAAGACAAGAACAAAGGTGATCTAGGGAAGAGAATAAGAAAACCTTAATTTTCCATCATAAGACTTACCTGTTGGGTCATTCCCACTTCATTTCGGGTCAGTGCCGCATCCTGGCATTTCCGGACCCCGGCCCCTAAGGGAAAAAAGAGACATCAGCGTTAGTGAGCGAATGCTAAGACATTACCTGAACGGTCATTAAAGACTTACCTGATATCTACTGGAACTGCACCTCTCACTTCGGGTCGGGGCCATATCTCTGGCATTTCCGAACCCCGGCCCCTATGGGGAAAAAAGACACAAGGATTAGTGCATTAATGCAAGGACACTAAAGGAACCTCTCATCAAACAACTCACCTGAGTTTCCTTCGTCGGTTCCATTGCTCATCTCGGAATCTTTGTTCTGCACCTGAAATAGAGACAATGGACAATTATTATTTTGGGCTCATACTTATAAACTGAATTGTCACAGTATTTTACTGGGAAGGTCAAGCAAACTTGAACTCTCTACAATCCAAGATCCAGTGAAGTAACAGGATTACAACGCGCCCCTGCATCAGAAGCAGGATGGAGAGTTCGTCCTTTCAGACTCTAAGGTGAGACTTCACAGGGAATTGCAGAAGGGTTTCGTGGAGGGTGAGAAGGGAGTGGGAGGCTTACACATAATCCCGCAGATTGTTAATACTCCCTTTTCACACACAGAAGGATAAGTCTGCGAGCCAGACAAGCCAGATTTGAGGGTCCAGTCCTGTCCATCTTCCGAGTCCTGCGCTTCACCATAGAAGAGGCAACAGCACTCCAAACCAGGCCTGAGCCTCCGTGGGAGTCAGGTGAGCGGAACATCGTCAGAGAACATCTCATTCCAAATCCTCAAGTACCCTAAACCCAGGTGATCCTCCCTCACTTTTCCACCCACAGGGTCAGGATCCAAATGTTATGGTTTTTCACTGCCCACCTGTGCAGATGATCCAAGGAAATTAAATATAAGAAATACTCAAACACTCATACTCCCTTACCGCACTCAACTAGTTGTTCTCCGAAAAAGGTGCACTTACATCTACGTGTTAACTCAAAGTCCTCCGTCACTGGGTCCCATCAATGGCCTGCACAATCCAGCGACATCGTCCCACCCAAAGCACAGACAGGAATTCTGATAAAACGGCATCTGTAAACCTCTCGAATGTGCGCACAGGAGAACTAGTCACAGCAGGTGTGAGCGGCCCCAATGGATGTGCCAGCCAGGAATCCTCCAACGTCACGGGGGAGTCTGGGATCAAGTTGGCACCACCAATAGTGTACTGGCCTCCCACACTCAATCAATTTCAGTCTCTGCCCGCTACCAGCACTTGTCTTGGCACCCATTCACCTTTAACACCTCAGGCCAGCACATACTAATTATTGGCAGTTGACCACTCTCTAGAACTTCCTGCACTTGGCAATTTCAGCTGCTCGCTCCCTAGCACTTCCCTCCTGGAGCACCTTGCACCCACCATTCCTTCATCCCTTCTCCCCTCTCTGCACTTGCATGAGCTGAATGCTCACAAGGCCGAGTAGGTCTGCCTCTATTCTTGATTATTTTTTTTATTGGTTTCATTCCCATGCTCCCTCCCTGTTGTCCTGTGGGCACTTTGAAACACAACCACTCATTGTATAATTGCCTTACAAATGCACAATAATTAAATAAGCACCTGCAACATAGCAACTGTGCCAGTTGTAAGAAAAGGCTTGGTATCATCAATGAAGACCAAAAATTAGACACTGTTCAAGGGTATTTATGGAACTTCAATGGGTTGGTTGAATGCCTATCTAACCCTATTTTAATGGATCGGAGCAAACTTCGACCATCAAATAATATTAACGTAATCCTAGTGGAGTCTCTATCAAAATAAAAGGGCCTATACTAAAAAACCTATTGCCATTCCTTACTTCTAAATACAAATGGTGTAGAACAAAATTGTATGCAAAAAGAAAAGTGGGACATGGCGGCACGTTCGAGCTTCACACACACTCTGGCTTCTCTGCCAGGAGGATACAGTTCAAAGCAAAGGTGTCAAGGCCTTCTGCCAAAGCCTCATTCTCAATAACAATGTCTTATTGCAGAGGGCCTGTTATAACAACCAAGCACCAAAGTTCCTTTCTTATCGGGATATTCACATTCACAAGCTCTCATTTCCAGTGTTGATCATGGGTCTCCCGCCTTCAGGCACGGAACCCCTGTTATCACAATATTCACAATTGGTCTCCCTTGAGCTGGCTAGGACCATGGATCTCCCTTGGTCGGGCTTGGACCCCTTCAGGACCATGTTCACAATTGGTTTCCTTCGTTCGGGCTCGGACCGTGAATCAGACTTGTTCGGGAATGCTGACATGGCCTAGTGTGCATTACTCTCAGTCTCCTCTCCCACATCAAAGTACGTTCAAGTGACATATGTTGGGAAATGAGGGGAGCAGGCTTATAACAAGCCCATAAAGGCCAGGTGAGTTTTAGGATTGGTCTCAATGAGAATAGGGTGATACCATATCTCACCCATCTGCCTCTTAATCCTTTTCACCCTCTCTCTGGTGCGTCTGGAATGGTCATATTTCACATCATTTTCTTGGTCAATGGGACATGGGTAACAATATCCCATAATTATCTCTGGAATAGAGGGAATTTCCTGAAAGGGTAATGCTGAAATCCATATCTCGTCAAAGAACATCTCATTCCAAATCCTCAAGTACCCTAAACCCAGGTGATCCTCCCTCACTTTTCCACCACCAGGGTCAGGATCCAAATGTTATGGTTTTTCACTGCCCACCTGTGCAGAGGATCCAAGGAAATTAAATATAAGAAATACTCAAACACTCATATTCCTTTACAGCACTAAACTTGTTTTCCTCTGAAAAAAAATGCACTTACATCTACATGTTAACTCAAAGTCCTCTCTCACTGGGACCCATGAATGGCCTGCACAATCCAGCCACAGCGTCCGCCTCCAAAGCACAGACAGGAATTCTGATAAAACGGCATCTGTAAACCTCTCGAATGTGCGCACAAGAGGACTAGTCACAGCAGGTGTGAACGGAACCAACGGATGTATCAGCCAGGAATCCTCCAATGTCACGGGGAAGTCTGGGATCATGTTGGCACCACCAATAGTGTATGGTTACCTCACAGCAAACAGACACAGAAAGAACAACCTACTAGGGAAAAAGGCACAGTGCACCCATTTTCATGAAGAACAAGAGCTTTGATTTTGTATAAAAAAAGGAAAATGGTGACAGGGTAATATAAGACCTCTGTCACAGAGCGCTCTTCATCAAAGTGTACATCACATTATAAATGTAAAAATCATCATTTGTGGGGCATTCGATATACAGTGTTCATCCTACCTGCTCCTTGGCTACCACCTATTTACATGCTAATATTCAAAGATAGACCCCACTCCCATTGGCCATGTCCTCTTCTCCTCATTCTTCCTCACACGTGGGCAACTTCGTCTTCCCCTAGTGTTACTGTGAAATAATTGGTTACAATTTGAAACAAACGATCCTGTTATAAGACCTAATCACGTGATGTGCACTTGGTCGTCAACATGACCTCGGGAGATAACTTTGAGGTCAGGCTGGTCCTTGCAAACAAAGAAACTTTTTTCTCAGTTGCCCCCATCATACCTTCCTGTTGCAATCTTATAAGCATTGGCATCACCCTTTGCTCACCCTGGTACAAATCCCGGACCTCATTGTGCTCTGCTCCCCCCTTTAACAGCTACTCCTCTCAAGGGCAATGCGTAACATCCCTACATGGAATGACCATTATTCTTTGGGGCCATGCTGTCCTAAATCTCAGCTCATGTTTTGGCTGCTCAGGCCCTTCATACTGGGCCGCAACCCTTCTCCCTCTTCCCTTCTCTCTTACACTTTCTGCCATCCCTACCACACCTCTTTCACTACAGGAGTTGTCTCGATCACCGTCACTGACCTGTTGCCAACGCTTGGATTTGACTTTATGGACACATTTACTTGGTATTTCACCTTCTCAACTCTCGTGCTGGACCTCCCTGGGATCTCGCACTGAGGGTGGCTCTGGATCATGCTGTGCCCTTCTTGATTACTTGCCTACATTCTCTGTTCCCTGCAACATTATGTGTTTTACTGACCTCTGCAACTGTATTCACTCACCCCTCTTCTTCTCTGCTCTTTTTCACTGTTCATTCTATGTTCTCTCCTACTCTCACTTCTCACTGCCCCCTCCCTTCCTCCCTTTCTATTCTATGCACTTATTCTATCAGAATTGTCCCTTGACCTAGTATGATAGGAACAACGTTTGTCTCCTCACCCACTTCAATACTTGTTCTCCTTCCCCCCTTCAAGCACTATCTGAAATGTCGTCAGACCTAGTACGCTATTCACTTGTTTTGTTCCTCTGCCTACTTCTCATCCCTTCTCCATCTCCTCTTGTAAAATTCTGACTCCACTAAAAATGTCAGCATGCCTAGTATGGTAGCCGCCTGTCTGAAATGTCGTCAGGTTGAATATTATAATATGAAAGTTAATTTCACATTGGTGTTGTTCATGTCTTGTAAGAATGTCATTGTATTTTTCCCTTGTTCCCTTCCTTTCCGTGAAGTGCTTTGAAACACATTGTGTATAGGCGCTATATAAATAAACTATCATATCAGATCATATAATTTGGCTGCTTGCATTCCTATCTAATTGTACAAAGTTCTAGATAGATACATTTGTATGCGGGTATACGTGCTTGTTCACTTTTGAGCCTGGGAATTGGAATGTAATAATCAATTAATAAATGAATAAGCAGGCCCATGAACTTGTGCATATTTCCTGCTTGATGCAGTTGGAACTGAACACGGCTGGCAACAATTGTCACCTGAATGTTTATCTGTTGCTTTTCTTTTATGGAATACCTGCTCCATTGCATCCCAGACAGTTGTAAGCCCACTGTGACATTAGGAAATGCTAAAATGTCATTATTGGAAATGTTTCTGGTATTGATTTATCCTTGCTGTTAGGGAAGGCCACACATCGGTCCAAATTAGTCAGGGTGGCAGAGAAGGAGAGCTGTGACATCTGACAGACAGACCCTTTGAGTGGTTTGCTGGCAGCTAGCATTGGTACAGGAATGAAAGACTGCCAGCAATTTGTGCTGAATGAGTATGATAATGTACAAGTGGATGGTATGATCAGCCTTTATGTGCTACAAGGTGTAGGTGATGGTAGGTGCCATTCAGCCGGAAGATGTCCAGGCTACAAATGGTGGATAGTTGTTCACTGTCGACAGCCAGAGAGATTTAATATTTTCCTCTTGAGCACCCGCAGCTTCTCCTCATGCTCCTGTCCCACCTTTAATCCTCATATTCAATCCACAGCTCATTAATGTGGAGGTTGAAAGATCAGACACGAGCACACTGGTCCACTGGTCCACTTTCTATTTTTGTTTCTCTAACCCCTTCTTAGCGTTTTTTTGCTATACTCTGTTCACCTGCAAGTGATTACCTGCATGTCCTGACTGTAGAACAACTCTGGGATTATGTTTAGATTTTTCTCCCTGCTGTTTAATAACTCCTATTTAGTGATGTATTTTTATCTGGAGTACTCCATGCAGTATTTCATGTATGTGTGCAGAAATATTTTGCATCTCTGCGTGCAGTACCTTTTGCATATCACAGCAAATTCATAAGCAGCTAGTCAGTACAACCAGGTTATAGTTGCAAAATAACTTATTTGTAGTAAGTTGATTTGACGTGCATATTGCATAGAGAGCCTGTAAATGAACCTGGATCTGGGCACATATTATAAAAGAACTGGCAGGAAGAAGAACCATAAAGCTGGTACACTATTATTAAAAGAGGTACATCTTTATTTTTTTGCTGAAGATAGATAGACTCCAACTGACGCAATTTCATGGAATTGGGCGCACGATGAATAACCCTCTGTCATAGCTCATGATCCATCATGAGCCGGCATGGCCAGGAGAGGCTTATTGGCTGATCAGAATAATCTTGGACAATAATAAAGCTGATGCTTTGCATAAAGTTAAGCCAGCAACAAGCCATGCACAGATGTAAAAGATAAACATTAGATGTGTAGTATAATTTATTGTGTTTTGGAGTACTGCTCCAATGAATGTGATAACATTATTGCCAGCAATAATGTGGCACATATAACCAGCCCTATGTTGTTAGCATAACATATGGGTATGCAAATGGAGACAGGCTGCAGATTTAAAAGTACAACCGAATATTTTTCTTTTCTCTCTTTTTCTCTTACTTGAAATGCCTCATTCACATGAGACTACATTAGCTGTCTAATTGACTGACTTAATTAACAAATACTAATACTAATACTAACTCAATAACATTATAATGTAATATCTATGTGGAAAAGAGGCAGAAAGACATGCTCTGAGATTCATTTTAAATGTGTATTATTTTTTCTCTCTCTGTTCACTGTGTTTGCAGGAAGCAAAATCCGCATGCCAGGAAATGTGTTTAGCTACAGTTTCTTACTGTAAAAATTGAGCTATTGTGGAAGGAAGGAGGATACGGTCTTTTGAATTTGATTGGTGCAGAGTGTCTGCAGTGATTCCACGTAAGCATAGGGGGATGAGACAGAGGTTTGCTGGTTAAGTCTGACAGAAAAAAAGTTCAGTTTGTTTTTGCTGAGCTGCTGACACGAACCATCAGAGACTGGGCATTCCAAGTCTCACTTAACACTGGCGTGAGAACTGCAGATGGACTGCATGTTCTCGTTGTGCACTTCGAACTTCAAGATTACGAGGACAACCCTGGGCCCATTCCTCGGAGGCGGCGAGTGAAGGGAGGTCGCGTGTGGGAGAGCTACAGATAGCTGGTAATTATCCAAGTGAATTGAGGTTGTGTGCTGTAGGGATAACCTTCTATAAATATCAGGCAGGGAGAGTAGCAATAGGGAATCCCCTGTGTTTAATTGCCACGCCATAATGTTGCCAAGTGAATATTGTTATATGCACATGGGACATTGTCATCGAACAATGCCACAGAATGGCACAACCGCATTAATGGTGAAGTGCAGAAAGAACCACTAGACAGCATTTTTGCAGAAGGCAGCATAATTCAGGTCTGCCTTCTGAGATTATTAAATGCAACTAATAAACATGCAGAGAAAGATTGTCTGATACGGCTATGCGCCAAGACATAGTTTATTTTGAATAGGTCCCTGCGAATGCAAGAAAGTGATACTAAGCTGGTTAACAGGTTAAAAGTGGACCTAGAATGGGCAAGAAAAAAGGAAGAAATGTTAAGAGCAGAATTAGAAGGGTGTAAAAAAGACATGCAGTTAAAATGCAGAGATTTTGATATTCAATTGTCCAAAAGCAAGAAACAGTTTGAGGACAGTGAACAAGAATTGACACATTTAACGGCATTGGTGGACCACATTAGACAAGATAAACATGAGATTGTTTCAGAAATGCAGATTTTACAACATTATGAAAAAGAAAGTGATCTCCACAATGCAGAACATGAAATGGTTACAATGTTTCAAGAAAGAGAAAAGAAAAACAAAGAATTCAATGAATGCCAAATGCAAATGTGCGACATGCAGGAGGTTATTAATAAAAATGAGTGATGAAAACAACTATTTACAAAATGAGAAAGGCAGGCTCCTTAAGAAGTGTAAGGATTTGGAATGGCAGATATGCATTTCCAGGTCCCAGGATAGACGGCAGGGCACCACATTCAATGGAGTTGAGGTGAATTTTTTTTCTACCCAAAGAGCTAGTGCCCCACTGATTGGCCCGGTGACTGAACTTGGTTGCAGCGCCCTTGGGGGATTTGATACACCCATTGGGAGCCGCCACCAATCCCATACACCTGAAACCAAGGTTGAATCACCAAGTAGTGCAATTCCATGCATTGCAACAAGTAGCCCCATAAAGATAATGAAACTCAACAAAGCCCTTATCAAACCATATAAAAAGGGAGAGGAATGCTGCATAGAGGATCACCTAGAGGCAGTGCATGACATATTTAAAGCCCTCCAGATATCTAAGGAACAATACAGACAGTATTTTCATTTAACTCTAGATGCTCCCACAGCCAGTATCATAAGGGGATTGAATGAACAGCAGAATAAGCATGGGCAGAGTTTGAAAAAGAGATTAGGCATCATTTTTCTCCTTTCCAGTCATTTCAGGAGGCAATGAAAGTTGCTTACACAATCACTGCTGGGCCTAATACATCCCCTCGACAGTTTTTACAAGACTTAAAAAAGAGCATTTTCTCACTTTGATGTATCCTTTGACCCCAATTCTAATGAATTTAAAACTGCCTACTTCTATGGGCTACAGAAAGACATCATATCATAGTAAGTCCGTGAATTCGATCATGACAAGCCCCTGGAGTGGATTGTACACCAAAGCACAAAACTATGTGAAGTACTTGTCAGGATAGAGAAAGTGATAAAATGAAAGACACTAGACCAAAAGCTAAAGAACCTTCAGCAACAGTGATGGAAATCAGGTCAGCCAAAATGTCCCTTGAGTCTGCTCAAAGTAAAAAATAATTGACATCTGATTAAAGGGGTAATCAACAAAGGTCGTCACTTCCTGTACCAATGTTTCAATCACATGATCCTAGTAATAGGGAGAGCTACATCAGCCCTAGGTACTTAGGAGATAGGCCCTGGGCAGGTTATCGGCCTGATATGTCAGGTATGAACAATAACCAGAGACAAAATCAGGATCAAAGAAATAATGGTCCCTACCAGACATTGGGGACACAGAGCAGATTTGATCCCAACACCATGATATATGGTAATCAGGATAGACCCCGATATGTGGATAGATTTACTGATAATGGGAATCAACATAGGGGTCAGTACGCACAACATTAGAGACAGGACATGAGGCAGAATGTGAATTACGTTCCACGTCAGTACAATGATTCCCCACCAGGGGACTACAACCAAAGGATGGGTGCACCCCGCTCCCCTCCACATATGAATCAAGAGTCTAGGAACAATCCCAATAGAAATCATTCCCTTGAGAGGTATCAGAATAGATCCATTCAGGGGGAAAACAACCAATATCAATCTAGGCCATAGAGAGAGAATTCTGGATAGATGGAAAGATTCCAGTGTCTCAAGGCCCAAGTGAAAATGTTTGCTGAGCAAATAGGAAAGCTCTGTACAGCACAAAAACAGTCAGTACTTATGATACCTGCAGTGCCAAGAAAACAGATTGCTCTGATGTGATTTTCCATAATGTCTCTGAGATGTATAAGGATTCAAAAATAAAGATACTGGTAAATGAACATGTGACAGAAAGTGCAAATACCCTTATGAAAGAAGTTCGGTTTAACCTAGAGCTAAATCAAACATTGGAGATTTGTACAAATAAAAAAGGAAAACCTGAAATTCCAAAGGAACAAAGAGACAGATTTAAGAAAAATGACTCATGCATGGGGTAGACCAGTAAACAGGGAGTAAGTGGGGATGCTATAACTCCTTCCCTGGGCAATCAGAACAATAACCAAACACAGGCAGAACAAATAAATACTCAAATGGAGGGTACAGGTCAATCACCTGAAGATTTCTTTGAGCCACATATTTTTGAAGAAGTTAAAAGGACTGGTACCATACTAAATAATCACAAATGCAAAGATTTAGACAATGACAAATTGCCAAGTGATGTTGTTACACATGTTCAGTTGGAGGGTTGTAATGTGACCTCTGAAGATACCTGGATGGATGGGCGGACAGTGGCCACACTCCAAAAAACCTCTGAACATGGAGAAATGAATAAAGTCTCTCACACAGAAATGGGCAAAAAGGAGGGAAAAAAGTATTTCCATTTACCAATGTGCTTAGCCAAAAGTGAAAAAGGCCTGAGAAAGGTGAGCCCTGAAATCAGTAAGAATTTGCACTTCTTATGTATGTTAGAGGAAGTTGAAGACAGGTATTATGCTCCCATCACTGTAGAAGAAAAATGCAATACATTTGCAATGATTGACACTGGCGCACAGGCCACAATTATGTCTAAAGAATTGGTAAAGAGTATCAATGAAGGGAGATCCCCACAGAATCAGATCACAGTGAAGGAAAATCAAGATCCAGTGCAAAATCTTAACGAGGAGGAGGTGCCTATTTTAGGTGTCACCGAGGTTGACATAAAGATAGGAAAACACAGAATGAAACAAGAGGTATTGATCACATCTATTTGTGAAATTCCATTTCTGATGGGAACAGATTGCCTGAAAAGATTGTCTCCGCTCGTAGTTGAGGTGAATGGAGTACTGTGGTCCTTAACCAAAAAACCATTGAGACCTAAGAAACTAAAATCACAAAACAGCAATATAAATGAATGTCACACCGTTGCCGAAAAAAATGATGCAGTGGAGGTACATCTCCAGAATAGCTGTATACCTAGCGTCACTGTTATCTTGATGTGTCAAGATAAAATGCAGAGTGAAGATGAGAAACAATCTGTACAAATATATTTAGACCCAAGCAAAAATGGCAAACTGCCATAGATGAGCACATATTACATTTTTATTTAAAAGAGAAGACATGCAAACAGAATACTGCTCCTAAAACAGATACAGAAATACACATGGAAGATGAGCAACCATGGGTTCACATTGATATAAATGACTATTCTAAAACAATAAAAGCCACTTTAGTGCTTGAACAGGAAAGGAGCTTCATTAATGAGAAATTGTTGCAAAAAATAATGGAGAGGGAGGAGATCCCAAAATTTAGAATTAAAAACCAATATGTCTCTGGTTTAGACAGTCCAGACTTTGAAACTGAATTGCAGGCAGATGCATGCTGAAGATTAGTATTGGACAAAAAACAATTCACCATAATGTTTAGATAGTGAGTGGGACACAAAATGACTTTTACATGGGCAATTATATCATGCACAGAATGTGTATGGTGTTAGATCTCCTTAATCAAAAAATATGGTCACGCCTAGGTGGGCCGGCACCTGAATTTGAAGATAAAAGAAGGGCTTATCATTGCGCACAGCTGGTCCCATATGCAATTGAATTACAGCTGAGGAAGGATACTATTATCCCTGCATTCACCAAGAAGTTTGCAATAACCCTAAAGTGCAAAAATGGACAACAGATGAAGGATCCTGATGCGTTTGTGTGTTTGAATGAACCCATAAAACGGCAAGGCCTGGATTATGAATACATTCCATTGATAGATGTTGGTGAAGGGTCTGTAAAAATTATGATGAATAATGAAGGGTGTCAAGATATTCCTCATTAGGAATGGCCATGCAAAAATCACATTATACTGCAGATCTAAATAACATGGTTTTTGGAAATATCCCTAAAAGTATGTGGATGCCAGGGGTGAGTTGCCAGAATACCTGGATTCTCAGCCCAAAGGAATATTTAAAATTCATTCTGTGTACCCTTATGATTCATATGGGACAGTGTGCTGTCATCAAGAGGATTGTATTTCATTTAACTTAAATGAAAATGAAACAGAAAATCAGCCCATTGAAGTGGAAGCTGATATACCAAAATATTTAAAAGTGGAAGCATTACAGAGAAACACAGCCACACAGTTAGAAAAAAGCACAGAGATTCCTCCACTGGAAGATTTCCCAGAATTTTCAAAAAATGCTAGAGGAGCAGATTTTATCAGCGGATGCATGCGACAGAGATGAGGATAGAAATGAATTGAGGAGAATATTTATGGAGTTTAAAGATGTCTTTGCTAAAGATGCTTATAATTGCGGTCTAACTAATGTACATGTGGCCACGCTACCGGAAGGGTGTAGTAGAAGCCCAGTATTTGTGCGCCAGTATAGATTAACACTTGCATGTTTAGAGTCATTGGCAGAGATAATTAAACATTTGGAGTCTCTGGGAATTATCAGACCTATTCATAGCACATCCAACACACCTATTTTAAGTGTGTTAAAGACAAATGGTAAATGGCTGCTATGTGCAGATTTGAGGGAATTCAAGAAAAGAGTACCAGTATCCAGATGGCCACTGCCATTCATTGATCAAGGCCTGGCTAAGGTACATGGCTCAAAAGTGTTTACCAAGTTGGATCTGACTTCTGGATATTGGTGCGTGCCGTTGGCAGAGGAGATTCAGAATTTATTTTCATTTTCATTTGATAAAACCCAATACGCATGGGTTAGAGTTCCATTCGGGTATGTCAATAGTGGGAGTGAATTTGGAATATTTTTGAGAAAGGACATGCCTGATGCAGCGGAAAGAGGTACCATAGTTCATGTGGATGATGTACTGATAAAAAACGAAAGCTTGAAAAACCATTTTGATGGATAAGACATGTTCTTGGCCAATTGCAGAAAGCAGGCGCCAAAGTATCTTTACAAAAAGCACAATGGTGCAAGAAAAAAGTGAATTTCCTAGGCCATGAAGTGACTGAACATGGACTAAACCCACAAAAGAAGAAAGTAGAGGCCATACAAAAATTAAAAGACCCTAAAAGTGTGAAAGGAGTAAAAGGTTTATTAGGAATGACAGGCTATAACAGGAAGTTCACTGAAAATTATGCTGAAATTACTCAACCATTGACTAAACTGTTAAAGCTGAATACACCCTGGAAAGGGGAAAAAGAGCAGTCTGAGGCAGTAGTTAAAGTAAAGGAATGTCTTGTAAAGACACCATGTTTAGCATACACCATAAAGGATAGGGATTTCTTTATAGAAATAGGTTTCTCTGAAAATTGTATGTCAGCAGTGTTATCACAAAAACATGATTTGAATCACAAAACCATTGCCTATGCAAGTAAGGCATTTTCCCAAGTTGAAATTAAATTCAATGAATGTGAAAAGGCCCTTTTGACCACTGTGTGGGCGCTACAGCATTTCCGCCCCATTGTTCAGGGAAAAAAGGTGATTATTGAGACAAATCATCAACCTTTGCAGTTTTTAGATAGTAAAAGAATTAGGACAGGTAACCTAGCACAGTCCAGAATCACTTCATGGAAACTGGCATTACAAGGTTTTCCTGTAGAAGTGAGATATGGCCAAAATAAAAAAGAGCCCAGTTGCTCAAGGTTTGGCAGATCTACATGACTGTGCAGCTGAACATGTATCAAACGAAGTAGAAGTGGAATCTAGTCTACAGGAATTTGGGCAATCACCACACAAAGCTTTTGATGTTGATGGTTGTGCTTTTCACATTGAAAATGACAGTAATAAACAATTAGTGTTAGGAATAAGAAATGTCTAGTTGTTATGTGAAGACATCCCCAGTATAGGGATGAGAATTGGAGCTAGGAGCAGTCAAGTAGCGAAATTGGCAGCCATTTATAAAGCAATTACTACTGCAGTTGATAATAAATTTAGTGAAATTGTCCTGGTGACGGATTCTGATTATGCACGGAATAGCTTTGTTGAATATTTGCCTGGCTGGAAAGCGAGAGGCATGATTACATACAATAAAAAGCCACTTAAACATGGAAAAATGATACAAGCCATAAACAAATTGGTGTCAGAGAGTGATTTGACAATATACTGAAGGAAAATTTGTGTACATTCAAAAACTCCAGGAGAGGATAAGGAGGGGAATGATAAGGCAGATCACTTAGCTAAAGTTGGGCCTGTGATGGGAGAGTTACTACCTATTGAACATTTACTTGATGAAATACAAATTGTTGCAATAACATGCTCTAAAGCACCAAATGAGGTGGATCAAGCAGTAGTACAATGGAGTTACGATACACCAGATCAAGATCTGATTAAGGCAGAGGATGATCCAATTTTGGGAATATATTATAATCATTTGATAGACCCTGAACAAAACCCTTTAACAGAAAATGATTGTTTGGGAAAAGAAGAGTTGAGGGTGATATTAAATAAGAAACTAATTAGACTACAAGATAGGTTCATGATTAGAGAGTCCATAATAGGACGAATACAGTGGGTGGTGCCCCTTTCATTCAGAGGGCTAATGCTACACCATGCACATGATGCAATAACTGCAGGCCAGAGAGGTTCACAAAAAACATTGGAGATACTGAAAGATTATGCTTACTGACCACATATTTCCCAAGATGTGGAATTATATACTAGAGGATGTCTAGTATGTGCCCAATTTAAACCTGCTTCACCAATGCATAGAGCCCCATTAATGAAAAGAGGTTTAACTCTTCCATGATCAGATTTACAAATAGACTATGTAGGGCCTGTAAAGAGGTCGAGCAGGGGGAACTGGTATATATTTTGAGTGTGGTCTGTTTGATGTCAAAATGGATAGAGTGTATTCCTGCACCAGATTGTAGTGCGCAAACAACAGCTACATTACTGGTGAATCATATATTTTCATGATTTGGGTTACCACAGAGAATAGAATCAGACAGAGGAAGTCATTTCACAAGCACTCTAATGAGTAAGGTATGGCAAATACTGGGAGTGAAAAGAAAATTACACATTGCATATAGGCCCGCTTCTTCTGGGGAAGTTGACGCTGTAACAGGTCCGTTGTAGATATATTAAAGAAGTTTGTAGGAGAGGCAGGTACCATCTGGGATTTATGTTTACCTTTGGTTTTGATGGCAATCAGATCAACTCCTGCCAAAGCAACAGGTATTAGCCCCCATGAAGTATTGACAGGTAGGAAAATGGTATTGCCGCAGTACCTGCTATACTGAACACATGAGCAGACACTTGTAAGTGCATCTACAGTTCAGGAATACATGGATGAGCTGAGGAAACATTTACAACATGCATTTGCTTTTGTGTAGCGGAATCTAGAAAGGGCTGCTGAACAGTTTGTTCATGCAAATCAAATTTAACCCTGGCACCCCAAACATGAGGTAAAGAGGCTTGAGCATGCAGAAACAGATAAAGCCCCTTACATGAAAGAAGATACATGAGTCTATTCATAGGGCAGTGACAGAGAAATAAAAATGGAAGTGATTGTTGTAATAGAATAGATGTGAACAAAAAGACTATGGGCCTCATTACGGCCCAGGCGGTAAGTTACCGCCTGGGTCGTACCCTTACCACCATCGTGTAAACTATGTTTACACCATGGTGGATGGCGGATTTACCGCCCCATTCCAAGGTGAGTGGGGCGGTAAATCCCCATTTCCCATTTTACCCTTCCCCATTCCCATTTTTGCCCCATAGGGCATAATGGGAGTGGGGAAGGCGCTAATTACGCCACCGTAAATTACGGTGGCGTAATTAGCACCATGGTCCCTTAGCGCCAAGGATTTTAACGCCTGCAAAAAGCAGGCGTTAATATCACCATGGCGCTAACGGACCTTGTAATCAGGCGTTAAGGGTCAGCGCCATTTACGGTGCCGTTAACCCCTTAACGCCCGATTCGTAATGAGGCCCAATGGGCCTCATTACACGGTAGGCGGTAAACCATGGTGCTATTAGCACCATGGTTGCCGCCGGTACCATACCGGTACCACCATGGAGAAAAGGGGAATTACCACCCTATTCCAAGGTTGGTGGGGCGGTAATTCCCCCTTTCTCCATGGCCCTTCCCCATTCCCATTTTTGCCCCATAGGGCTCAATGGGAATGGGGAAGGGGCTAATTACGGTACCGCAAATTGCGGTACCGTAATTAGCACCAAGGTCCCTTTGCGGGTCCCAACTTTAACGGCTGGTTTACACCAGCCGTTAAGGTCGGGTCCCGCAAAGGGACATCATAGTAAGGCGGTAAGGGTTTACCGGTACCAGTGCCCTTACAGGTAACGGTAAACCCTTACCAACTACCATGTAATGAGGCCCTATATGTGATGATCATTAAAAGAGGGTTGAAACTGGTTTTATTTTTACAAAGTTGAAATATGTTGAATGATCAATGATGCTTTATGTATATTTGTTTTCTCTCTAACATGTGCTTAATTTCAGAAGGTGAAAAGAAAAGGGCGGAAGGTCCTGCAAAAGTGAATGGATATTTTTTTTGGTAGTAAAAGGGTAACATTAGTATTGTGCTATATACTTAATTTGTTTCTTTTCTATTTGATTTAGAATACTAACAAATCTTTGGTCGGAGGTCGCAGGATCGGAGGACACGGGAGACGATGGAGTACTGGAGTACCCTGGATGAAGATCAAGTGATACCTACCTCCGGGTGGAGGTGAAGACAAAGTAACCGCGATGCCAAAAGAGATGACTCCTATGGACAAAAAATCCAAGGGTGCTAGGATGAAAGAGTGCCCCAAATAAACCAGATGATGGGATGTGGCTGATCGCGACGACTCAGAGGCAGACACCAGTAGAAGAACAATGAATTTGTAGCATTGTTGATGCAGGAATTCCGATATGTCCTGGAGTATGGAGTTTATTGTTTTAATTCATTATTTTAATTTGTTATGTTAATTCTTTGTTTTCATTATTTATTTTATTTTATTGTTTTATGATCGACTTCAAGTATAAGAACAGGACTCTGGACTATAAGCACCTCGATTGGGAAGATATATATAAAATATTTTATGAGGACTGATGGACTCAGAGATGAATTTCGATATTACGGTGGTTGAACAGTGATTTATTGTGAAATGTGTGAATATTCATTTTGTTGAATTGCTATGATTTAAAAGAAGAAAAGGAGCGTGTTTTGAGTTTCTTCCAATTGTGGCTTGGACCACTGCCAAATTCTCAGAAAAGTAGGGATAATGTAGTATAATTTATTGTGTTTTGGAGTACAGCTCCAATGAATGTGATAACATTATTGCCAGCAATATTGTGGCACATGTAGCCAGCCCTATGTTGTTAGCATAACATATGGTTATGCAAATGGAGACAGGCTGCAGATTTAAAAGTACACCAGAATATTTTGTTTCTCTCTTTTTCTCTTACTTGAAATGTCTCATTCACAGGAGACTACATTAGCTGTCTAATTGACTGACTTAATTAACACATACTAATACTAATACTAACTCAATAACAATATAATGGGCCTCATTAGGACCCTGGCGGAGAGGGTATTACGCCAGCGTAGTGCATGGCGTACCTCTCCGCCATACTACGAGTTCCCGTAGCGCCATGGAGGTTTTCTCCGCCTGGTTTTACCAGCCGGAGAAAACCATGGCGCTACGGGACCTCGTTGTTAATTACGCCACCGTATTTTACGGTGGCGTAATTAACTCCTTCCCCACTCCCATTATACCCTATGGGGCAAAAATGGGAATGGGGAAGGGCAGAATGGGGATTGGGGATTTACCGCTCCGCCGAGGTCGGAATGGGGCGGTAAATCCGCCAACCCCCATGGCGCTATCGGCGGCTTTCCGCCATGCTTCGCGGTGCATTTAGCACCGCGAAGTCCGCCTGGGTCGTAATGAGGCCCAATGTAATCTCTATGTGGAAAAGAGGCAGAAAGACATGCTTTGAGATTCATTTTAAACATGCATTTTTCTTTCTCTCTCTGTTCACTGTGTTTGCAGGAAGCAAAATCTGCATGCCAGGAAATGTGTTTAGCTACAGTTTCTTACTGTAAAAAATTAGCTATTGTGGAAGGAAGGAGGATATGGTCTTTTGAATTTGATTGGTGCAGAGTGTCTGCAGTGATTCCACGTAAGCATAGGGGGATGAGACAGAGGTTTGCTGGTTAAGTCTGACAGAAAAAAAGTTCAGTTTGTTTTTGCTGAGCTGCTGACATGAACCATCAGAGACTGGGCATTCCAAGTCTCACTTAACACCGGCGCGAGAACTGCAGATGAACTGCATGTTCTCGTTGTGCACTTCCAACTTCAAGATTACGAGGACAACCCTGGGCCCATTCCTCAGAGGCGGCGAGTGAAGGGAGGTCGCTTGTGGGAGAGCTACAGATAGCTGGTAATTATCCAAGTGAATTGAGGTTGTGTGCTGTATGGATAACCTTCTATAAATATCAGGCTTGGAGAGTAGCAATAGGGAATCCACTGTGTTTAATTGCCACGCCCTAATGTTGCAAAGTGAATATTGTTCTATCGCTGTAATTTTTCCTTCTTATTGTTACAAATAATGTGGAGTGAATTTCGTTGTATTGCTCCATTTGTTTTCTCTTCTGTTTATTAGATAAGGTGGCAGCAAGAAGGGTAAGGTGTTATTTTGAAATGCAACTGTTTGTAATACAAATGCTATGGACACGCACCGTGTAGAGTGTTTTTGCTTTTGTCTTTTCTTGGTGCATTTAGGATAACATTTCAGGAGAGGGGGAAGATTTTTAGGTAATAGATGTGTCATGTTTCCCATGAAGATGGAATAATAGCACTAGCAATTTTAAATAGCTGTGTGTGTGTTTCCACTCAGTGTGTGGTGTCTGAGTGGAATTTAATACAATAGACATTGCTGGGTATACATGAACCAGCAAAGATATGTGATAATACCACAGGTTATTGAGAATGCTATATGTGAAGCTTTCGTGTTTCTGAATGTAAGTCCAAGGCCTCTATGGATCACAAGAACAGTCTAATAAAAAGAAGAGTTTTGTGTATATTGGGGCCACAAATAAAACAGAAAAATTATGTTCACCAAAATACCACCAACAATAATGTATACCACTAACTGATCCAATATAATGTAATGAGGAATGGTCACTGAAAGGAAATAAGGCCAAACCCAATATAAATTAGTAGTCATCGTCAAATTACCATTATTTTTGGTGGTAAGAAAATACCGCCAGACCCCAAATGTACACAAAATATCCAACATATTTATCCAACAGATGTTAAAGATAACATGTTGGCATGCTGGCAACCGGTACAGTGTGAGACATAATCTAGAGATAGGAGAGCCACCTGGGAAGTCTAAAAATAAGATGCACCACAACATGTTTGCTCCCCTGGAGGAAATAAAGCAATTTTCAAGGGAGGAATGAATGAATACAGAGTTAGGATAATCCAACTGAGAATTGATGAGAATGCCCACTATCATGTGCAGGCTTTCTTTCTGAATGAAGAGGAGATATTTCCCCAACAACAGGAGCCTAAATGAAGATCTTATCACTTCCATGATCTGGGAGTTAAGTGAAATATCAGGCTCCCAAAACCTAGCTAGATTCTTGACCTACATAGCATAGGATGTTGTGCATACAAAAAGGATGGGAAGAGGTGGGAGTGTTGGGGATAATTGATCAGGTTTTTCATTTGCACTACTCTTATTTCCTTTTTTGTGGGATTAAGTTCGAGATCATTAGAGGGACATCATTTCTCCAAAATGCCCGGGATAGTGGAAGTGACATCACACCGCACACAACCTTCAGATGCATCTAACACCTGTGTTTCCACCCACATCATTCAAACACACACTCTATCACATTTCTTCTCATTCAACCATCACTCACTGACTCATAGCACATACATACATCTGACACACACTTCACGCATGTAAAAAACACATCACATAAAAACAAACTTCACTCCAGGCCACCTTCTGCTCCTCACAAACAGGGGGCAGGAAGATGGGAGAGCTTCCTGGTTCCTGTATATGAACCACAATGAAGCCGGAGGAGAAGGGGTTGGAGCTGAATGTGGCATATGATACATGCTGTCTCCGCTGATCACTTCCATCACATGCTGCAATCCCCAGACCTGGTGTGGTGAGGCCCCCATTACTCTAGTGCCCAGGATCTTTCATTTTAAAAAAAAAAATGTTTTGTCTTTTAATCTTGTGGTAGCAAGGGAGACCACAGGGGTTGCAAGGGTGGCCACAGGGGGCGTGGCTGTGACCCCTGGTGACCCCTGGTGACCCTCAAATGGCATCCCTGGATCATTATTGATTATCCAATAGTTCCCTTTTGTAAAACACTCCAACCTATTGCAATTACTACCAGGTACTGAGTCTTTTACATAGAGTTGAGTTTCATCGGCATAGGGGTGATCCTGAAGCTCTGACTAGGAAAACATTTAATTAAACAACAAAGGGGAGAGAGGTGAGCATTGGGCCACTCCTTGTCATCAGGTTAGGTGAAGAAAATAATTTAACAAAATTATACTGAAATGCCCTGCCCAAGCCTAAACTCCAAAACAAGATAAAGGGGCCTCATTACGACCCAGGCGTTAACGATGGCGCTATTACATGTGGAATTTTCATCATGCTTCTGTTATTATGCTAGGTAGTGGAATATCACCATGAAATTATTATAGCATTAAGCAATTGCTACAAATACTGAATCGAACGTGCATACATTACACAGACAGATACATTGTTAACACTTTTGCTAAAACATTAAATAATTGGCAGAAGAACATGTCTCCTGTCAAAGAAAGTACAATTCATATGGATTTAATGACATCAGCTCCAGGACAGAAATATTAGGATTTAAAGATAAAGAGCAACAATTAGCAGATGACTGCTCACTTCTCTCTGTATTGTGTGAATCCTCCATTGACAGCTGCAAGGGAACATCAATTCTTGAAGGTGCTGAAAATAAACTGGCAACTAAAACTAAGATCTCTTTTTCAATTGTTAACAGCCTTATTTCACTGAATAAGGGATTATATCCGAATCAGGAATGTTCTGAAAGTGTCCTCGACGGGGCAGAGGGAGGGAGGAAGTAAACGCTCATCAATATTAAAGCAACGTGTCTGCAGAGGAAACAATTGGCAGCTGTCCTGAGGTGGCTGTGCTTGTCCATTGTCCACGTGATAGGATTCTTGCAGAGATGATACATCTGTATAACTCTAGTTTACAACTATGTGCGTTGGCCCGATGCACACAGCATGATGAACAGTGGTGTGCTTAATGACACTTTGATCCTTGGATGTACAGCCAACTCCAATTTATATAGTGCACCTGGACAAGAAGCCCAGTCACTGATAGCATGATAATGTTGAAGGCATAAGTGCACCCTTTCTTAATAAAACAGTGACATGCACTGTGTTGTATTGTACATAATTGAATATAATTTAATGTAATTGAGAATATTATTTAGAAACCATTAACATGGCATAAACTTCCTTTTTGAGCTTGGTCATGTTTTTTTACGACTGCATAAATATGCTGCCCAAACAACCAGCTCAACTTATTAAAATCTGCAACAGATAATTGTGTTAAGACATACTTTAATAAAAACTGCATTGGTGTTTGTTTATCCCAATATGTCCACCATATGAACCAGGTATATTTATCAGAGTGATGTATAGTAGCGGGGAAGATGGAAGATTTTTCCCTGAATGAGGTGAATACTTCATGTTGCTTATTTTTATATTTCATATATTATTTTTTTTACTTTGTTAGAGGGGGCTAGGTGGGTTCACGGACAAAACCATATAGAGGGAAGATTTTTAGCTGTAAAAGAAACGTTTATTTATTTTAATGTATTTATGTATTTCATTGTTTTTATAACGCACCTAATACCGTACCTGAGTTCGGTTTCTAAACACGGATCCAAACCTCTCTTGCATGGTCTTGCTTTCAAGACGAGTGCGTTGGCCCTGTGTAATCCTCTGTTCACCTTGTTATAGACATTAATGTGCTACCCTATTTTATAGACCTTCCAGTTACCCTTATCAAGAGTTTGGGCCTAATCTACTGTAACAATACAATAAAATGCCAGATGCATGCTTGCACTTGTATGTTTGTCCTATGCAGTAACTTCACCTGTTGTCACCACTGGAGGGAGCTGTTGCATTAGCATATATATAGAGATAATGCCAATTTTAATAGCTTTGCGTGTTGTCATTGGTAGAGGGAGCTGTTGTCTGAGGATATACAGTGTTCCTACTGTATTAATGTAATCCTGCACTTTGGGCCGAGTACAGAGGCTTCTACACTTGTTCACCAAAAAAACAAAAATGACAAAACAATGAAAAGTGTTACTGACTCAGGAAAAGCTATTCTGTGCAAATCTCTTGTGCAGGGAGTTATTCACAAAATTAGTCAACGCTAAACCCAACAGTGCAATGTAAAAAGCAGAGGGGTATACACCTCCACAACTCTCCCTCAGTGCATCCCAAGAATGCTCCATGTATCCGCATTTTGCTGCAACGGATGAACTGAAACGGCAAAGGATGAGACTGAGTGGCACAATCAAAGGCAATACCTCAGCAAACAAGCTTCCCCAAGAGGCCAACACAGAAACCAAAGGACCCTCTCATCTGTATGTGCCCTAAAGGTTGAAACAGGAAGAATTGGGAGGGTGTGAAGGAGATGAACGTTCCAGGTGTGGCAGCAATAGACATCTAGCAACAAATCAATTTTGTCCAGCAAAGAGTGCAGCCTATTACAAGTGCAAAAGAAGGGGGGATTTTGAACGCATGTGCAAGTAGACTATTCTAAGCAGTGCAGAACATATTACTACTAATGAGAGGCAAGATCAGGAAGTACAAAACAAAGTTCAGAACCATAGAAGGTACATATTTGAAATAATGGCTATAACCGGAGAAAGGAGAGATACTGTGCACAGTTTCACAGTGGATAAGGTAATGGTCAAGGTGGGCAGTGGATCACCATGGATGATAACATTATCTAAAACAGATGTTGAAACACTAGAAAAGAGCCTTAGTGAGCATAAGACGCATGACGTCATGCCACATGCCTCTGGAGCAGGGGACATAGTTTCGGGAACATGTGAGGTGGAAATAGAGTAAAAGGAAGGACGTGTTGGTCATGGATATGTGTGGCTTATAAAGGATCCTCCTTGCTGGGATGAAATGAGCAGACCAAGGGCATTCCTATACAGGCAGGATCGAAGGAACCGGTCATGGTGGCAGGGTGGAGGTCAAATGGGCTAGATCATTTCCAGGAGTATTTTCAGAAGTGTTAAGTGTTAAGAGAACTATCTATCGTATCATATTTGCCTCAAAGATGATGCAAACACCAGTAGTACCCAAAGTGAGGTCTGTACCGCATTGCATGAGGGAATGCCTAAAGGAAGAGCTGTACGCCATTTGTATCTCCTCACCACTGTCTCTTTCAAACTGCTCTCCTGTTACTCCACCCTGTCAGCAAAATCACTCAAACAGCTTCTTCCTGCCCTAATTCCCTTCCAGGCACAGCTACTCTTTCATTATAGACTTTGTGTACTTGGTCCCAACAATGCTTCTCATTCATACCAATTACATTTTCGTCAGTGACAAGGGCCACAATGAAGTTCTTCACTACCTTATCAAGACATGAAAACATAGCAAATTGCAATAGACACAATACCCTGAGACAATCATATCCCGTTCAACATCATCAACAACATTCTCAGTCTTAATTCTAGAGCTGCAATTACACTCAGCTGGTGTAACCATTTGACAAATGACTTTGAAAGTTGTCACACCACCCCAGTGATGCACATCCATCAGGAAACCAAGCCAAGATTTGTTTTGAACAATGTAAGAACTCACGTTTTACCTCAGAAACTTCCAACTCACATCCTGATATCAGCAAAACACACCATGTTTGTGACTTGCTTTTGCAAAAAGTAAAGTAAACTCTTGTGAAGAAAATAAACAACCATCCCACTATGGAACAACACACCCGAATGTCTTATAGTGCCACCAAAATGGTACAATGAAGTACTCGCCCTCTACAAATTAACATCATAAAGATTTATGAAATATCCTGCACTGCATCCAGGCTCAACTGGTTCAGGGGACTTTGCTCTACCCACAGATGACTGCTAAGCATTTATTACATGTGGTGCTTTGAGTGCAAACCAAAAACCAAGGAATCGCTCATCTGCTAATTGGTAATCTGGATCCAGTAGCAAATGGTCAACAACAACTTGATCCCAATCGATCTAAGAAATGCTTTAGTTTTCCGGTTTCGAAAAAAAAACCTCTCTCGATCCAAACAATCCAACAAACTATCGCCCTATCAAAACAGTGTAATTCCTATAGAAAATACTAGATAGAGTAGCATAAATACAAATACAAAACTACCTGGAGGCTAATAACCTCCTTGGCCTACGACAGTCTGCTTTCCGCCCAAGACACAGGACAGAAACAGCCTCCCTGGATTCAAAGAAACCAAATGGTTGAACTGAAAGACAATGGCAAATTAGCCTTATACTCCTACTCGACCTCTCTGCTGCATTTGATCTTGTCGACCACAAATTCCTTTACAAACACATAGCATATGTGGCACACTTCTGCCTCAATGCCACTCAATGGATACAATCTTTCCTGAAGGACAGAACAACAAGAGTCTTCTCCCGAGTGCAGAAGAACAACTTACTCCGGTCATATGTGGAGTACCCCAAGGTTCCTGCATCTCTCCAATGCTGTACAACATTTTCACCAAACCTCTTTTCGACTGCATCGATGACTTGGGTGTCACCTACATTAACTATCCTGACGAAACCCAAATCCGTATCCCTATCACAGGCGAACATGTCATCTAATCTGCTACTCTCAATACCATCTGTCGAACTATCCAAGCCTGGATGGCTCACCATGGTCTGTGCCTGAACGATGAAAAGACAGAGCTCCTAATCCTATGGTCACAACTTCATCTGATTAAACCGAATGAGGCCTTTAAAACATTCAACATTCAACATTGACGGTACCTTCATAAAAGTGTCCAAAGAAGTAAAAACCCTTGGATTATAAATGCTTGCAGACCATATCTGTCACCCGACAGTTGCATCACTTTGGCCAGAGCCCTCATTCTGACGAGAGTAGACTACTGCAATGCCCTCTATGCCAGCACTAAGATCCAAAACTTCAAAAAACTCCAGGTACTACAAAATAACACCCTCAGATAGGCACTCAACATTGCCAAAACCACCCATATCTCTGCTACAAGACAGAATGCCCACTGGCTACCGGTTCAGGAACACATTATATTCAAATCTGTCATCCTGACAAACAAATGCATCCACAAGTCAGCACCCACATATCTGTCAGACAAAGTGTCCAGATCCCAATCCAACAGGCCTACACGATCAGCTAACATGCACCTACTAGCCACTCCTAGATTCAAACTACAGAAAGCAGGAGGTAGTAGCTTCCCCACAATAGCCTCCAATAATTGGAATGCCCTACCAGCCAGACTGAGGGCAGAAGACCCTTTCTGGTCCTTCCAGAAACAACTGAAAACATACCTCTTTAAACAGGGATTAGGTGACAAAGTCATGCCTCCAAGCCAGTAAGTCCATCTAGATCCAAAACCACCTAGAAACTACACATTTTCTATTCACTAGACCGCCTGATCGACATGTCACACAGAACTATGTATGTTAATAATCTTATTGTTCTTAGAGACCCTCTACCATGGTCTTATGCAACAATGTAAATAACTGAAATACCATATAAGTATGTATATTTGTAACTAAGAAAATAACTGTATTTCATAATCATATCTCATGTAATATAAGTGCCCAGATGCCCCCGGGTTAGGCACACTATACACCTTGCAAAATAAAAAAAATACATCAATAAAATAAGCACCCTAAATACTGACCAGACAACTTTCACAGCACTCAGCATGGGAGACATGAACGCAAACATCTATTTTTCCTAGGTTACATTGGACATGGTGTCATTCTTCTTGCCTCAATACTGAAGACCCTTCCAACTTATTTAGTCCTCTCCTTGCCGGAAATCATGATCATCTACCTCTCTCAAGACACCATCCACTGACACTGAAGACCCAGCAAATGTGTGTGATTCTCAAGTAACCAAGAGTGCACTATATCCTCCTTAGCAAATACAGCTCCATCGGTCATGTTCCCTGCCAGGCTAAGGTCCTTGAGAGAGTAGTAGTCATGTATTAAGGTGAGGCACACATAGCTGGAAGGTAAGTTTTTATTCACTTGCCGGGTGCTGGACAAACACAACACCATCACCTCCAAATCCTCCAACCCTAAATGTCAAAAGTTCCAAAGTAGTGTGGTCTACATTCATCTTGGAACTGGTGACATCACAACATATCTCTCTCTTCACAACAACAATTACATTTGATTTGTTTTCAATTTCAATGCATTTAACATGAAAAGTAAAATTGAGAAAGCGTAAAACTAAAGCAGATTATCTTAACTTTAAATAATGTTGCAAGATGTGCATATTCTAATACTAAGAAGAACTCATTTCCCTTCAACCCCGCATTCACCCTCCGGAAACTACATTTCATTCAGCAAACTACTGAAAACATGGTTTTTCCCTTAAACAGAAACCCAAGGCTGTGGAACAAAAAAAACAAAAAAAAAAGCAAAGAGTGTTGATCGAACAGATTGAAAGACTAAAACGAATAGTTGTAACTAAAACAAATAGACTGAGTGGAACGAATGAAATGGGTGGAAAGAATTAAATGGATGGAACGGATGAAGTGGATGGAACGGATGAAGTGTATGGAATGGGTGAAATGGATAGGATGGTACGGAACGGAGTGGATGGAACGGATGGAGTGGATGGAACAGATGGAGTGGATGGAAAGGATGGAGTGGATGGGACCAGATAGAATGAATAGAAAGGATGGAGTGGGTGGACAGAGAGAATCGAGAGAATTGAATGGACGGACTAGATGAGGGGATGAGTGTCGATCGAAAAGATTGAAAGACTAAAACGAATAATTGTAACTAAAACAAATAGACTGAGTGGAACAAATGAAATGGATGGAACGGATGAAGTGGATGTAACGGATGAAGTGGATGGAACGGATGAAGTGGATGGGACGGATGGAATGCATGGGACGGATGGAATGGATGGGACGGATAGAATGAACAGAAAGGATGGAGTGGGTGTATAGATTGAATCGAGAGAATTGAATGGACGGACTAGATGAGGGGATGAGTGGATGAAAAGAATTGAGGCGATGAGTGGATAGAGTGGATGGAGAGGACGAATGGATGAAATGGATGGAGGGGATGAATTGATAGAATGGATGAATATATACAAGGGATGGAATGGATTGAGTGGATAGAATCGATGCAGTATGTGGCATGGATGGAATGTATGGAGAGGATGGAGTATACGGAATGTATGTATTGGATGGAGAGTATACAATGGATGGAGTGTATGGATCGGATGAAGTGTATGGAGTGGATGGTGTATGGCGTGGATGGAACAGATGGAGTGGATGGAACAGATAGAATGTATAGAATGGAAGGAATGGATAGAATGCATGGAGTGGATCGAACGGATGGAACAGACAGAACGGATGGAACGGATTGAACGGATAGAACAGATGAAATGGATAGAACGGATGAAATGGATAGAATGGATGAAATGGATGGAACGGATGGAGTGGATGGAACGGATGGAACAGATGGAAAGGATGGAACAGAAGGAACGGATGGAACGGATGAAGTTGATGGACCGCAAGAAGTGGATGGAACGGAAGAAGCAGATGGAACGGATGAAGTGGATGGAATGGATGAAGCAGATGGAACAGAAGAAGCGGATGGACCTGACGAGGCAGATGGAACGGATGAAATAAATGGAACAGACAAAGTGGATAGAACGGATGTAGTGGATGAAATGGATGGAGTGGATGGAATGAATGGAATTAATGGATATATGGACTGGCTGAAACGGACAGAACTGATAGAGTCAACGGAATGGATGGAGCAGATGGAGTGGACAGAGTGAATGAAGTGGATGGAACGGATGGAGTGAATGCAACCAATGTAATGAATTGAAAGAATGAATTGGATGAAAGGGATAGAGTGGATAGAATGGATGGAGTGGATGGAACGGATGGAGTGGATGGAGTGGATTGAGTGGATGCAACCAATGGAACTGATCGAACGGATGGAGTTGATGAAACCGGATAGGATGGAATGGATGAAGTGTTTAAAATTGATGAAGTAGATGGAACGGATGAAGTGGATGAGAAGGATGGAGCGGGTGGCGGAATGGATGTTATGAATCGTGTAGACCATGTAGATGGATGAGATTAGTGGATAGAATGGATGACTGGACAAAGCGGATGATGGAACGGACAAAGTAGATTGAAAGGATGAAGTGGAAGGAACAGACAAAGTGGATAGATCTGATGTAATGGATAGAACCGATGAAGTGGATGGAACAAATTAACTGGATGGTACAGATAGAGTGGATGGTACTGATAGAGTGGATTGTTTGGGTAGAGTGGATGGTTTGGGTAGAATGGATGGCACGGGTAGAGTGGATGGTACGGGTAGAGTGAATAGTACACATAGAGTCGATGGAACGCACAAATCTTAAATGATGAAGCAGATGGAAGTGATGAAGTGGATGGAAGTGATGAAGTGGATAGAAGTGATGAAATGGGTGGAAGTGATGAAATGGATGGAACGGATGAAGCAGATAGAACGGATGAAGTGGATAAGTGGATGGAACAGATGGATAAATGCATGGATGAATTGGATAGATGGATGGATGGAGTGGACAGTTGGATGAATGGAATGGTTGGATGGAGTGGATGGAGCTGATCGAATGGACAGTGGACAGAATGGATGATATGGATGGAACGGATGAAATGGATGAAGTGGATGGAACGGATGGAAAGGATGAAGTGGATAGAATGGATGGAACGGATGAAGTGAACGGATCGGACGAATTGTATGAAACGGATGAATTGGATGGACGGACAAATTGGATGGAACGGATGAAGTGGATGGAACGGACAAAGTGGGTGGAACAGACGAAGTGGATGGTACGGGCTAAGTGGATGGAATGAACGGAGTGGATGGAACGAACGGAGTGGATGAAACAAACAAAGTGGATGAAACGGACGAACTGGATGAAACAGACAAAGTGGATGAAACAGACAAACTGGATGGAACGGATGGATAATGATGGAGTAAATGAGATAGTGGACAGAAGTGGGTGGAACGGATGATGGAGTGAATAGAATGGACGACGGAGTGCATATAGTCGATGGAACGGATGAAGTAGATAGAACGGTTGAAGTGAATGGAACAGATGGAGTGGTTGAAACGGATGCAATAGATAACAGGAATTCAGGAATTAATTGGATAAAATGGATGAAGTGGATGGAACGGATGTAAGTGGACGAACAGATGAACTGGATAAACTGATGAAGCAGATAGAACCGATGAAGCGGATATAACAAATGAAGCCGACTGAAAGACTGCCATGTACCTGTATCCCCATGTTACCCTATCCATCATGTCGCTTTATATACGTATCCCTCTATGTACACCCTGTCCTGCTCTCGTGCCTGACTGCTAGCGCTTCACTCATAAACCACCATATCACATGGATACGCTTACTCTCTCCTATACACCATCATTCAACTAGAACACAGCTAGGCTATGACACATTTGGCCTAGCTGTTCTCATACTAACATGACCCCACAAACACCTCACCACCCTAATAAAACACAACTACCTGTGCACATTCCGGCTACCTTTTAGGCATCTCCTCAGGCCCAAGGCAGCCAGAACTCAGTCTGAGTGTCCACCCTCCAGACTGAACACATCCAACTGATTTTCTCAGTACCACGCTTACCGCTATGAAGCTGTTATCATGCAACAACCTGTAAGCGATATTCAATCAACACTACAGCTAAGTCAATGCCTAGTCTGGGATGCTGAGGAAAACCCTTATTGATGTATTTTTATGTCCAGTTCAGTACTCTAGATGACAACCCTTGTATAACACCCCCTCTTAGAATCCCCCTGATCCCACTGAGCCAAGAAGTAGGTTTGCTTTGCAAATTTAAAAGGTTTATTTGGACAATTCAACAATATATATCTATCACACTTTATAAATAAATTGATAACTGATACACACTTCAGAATATGACCGTGATCAACAATGGATAATGTTACAGGGGTACACTGATTTGGTTACTTAGGAGTAGTGTAGAGGATGAGGTAGCTGAAAATGCTTGCTGGTTTCAAGGAAATGCAAGGTGAAATAAAATGCAGTACAGAAATAACTTGTTATGATGTTAGCAAAAGGTAATATGATCACTTTTTCTTGACAATTCACTCCCCCCCTATGCAATGTAAGAAATGGAAGGAGAGCACACAGTCTTCAAGAATCCCAACAAATCACACTTTATAATGCAATACACAGTTCCAGTTCCCCCAGCAAGCTTAGAGAAAACAGGGATGATTTTTAAACACAGGCAAATTACTTTAATGTGGTTTGCAAGGAAGTGAAAAGGTGCTAAAAATGCTTTTAATTCCCTCTAGAGGTTCAGGGTGAGTGAGAGATGCTTGTTGGTATTAGTTCAGGCTCACTTTAGCAATGCTCTATGAGTTATTACCAGGTTGCAAACGGATTTTAACAAAGGAAAGAATGGAGCTTCTATTTTGACAAGTGGAGAAATTGAGCCAAATTGCAAATTGCGGTAAATTTTGCCAGTGTGTAAATCGCGATTGCGGAAAAAGTATAGGGAGTAGCAAGTCGGTTCTGGAAAGCCTGAATCACAGCTTTAAAATGAAAGTTAAATTTTGTTCCTAGCCCAAACGGTTCAAGAGATACGGACGATTTAATAAAGGTAGATTTTCGGATTTAAAGTAAAACTCAAAATGACAGGTGACAGCTTGCAGCTGCAGAATTGACAGGTGACAGTTGTGCAGCTTTAAAAATGACAGATGACACGATTTCTAGGAGGCTGTTCTAATTAGGTTAAAATAGTTTGGATTAGATTATTTTAACTAAGAGATTGGGTTCTGCAGAGTTCTGCTAGGTACTCACAATGTAAATTTGAACTAGGCCTCGTCACGGATCTGGTCAACACGTCCAGCGGTGGTTCTCTCTGCTTAGCGGGTCAATCAGGCACCGGTTCTGCCCACAGCGATCCGGATCTCTGGTTCTGAAAACAGCGGTCTGGGTCAGCTCTCTGGATACAGCGGCCTGTGGTTCTCTGGATCTCTGGTCTGGTCTCTGTCAATTGTTCTTGGCAAAGAATTCAAACAGGTCGCCCGGCTGTGGAATAGTTTGCAAATGATTTTAAGGATGCTGAGGCCTGCTGAGAAGAGTTCTCAGTTTGTGGGTTTAGGCCCTTGCTTTAAGTTCTGAAGTAAAGTTCTGGTCTTTGGAGATTGATGGATGTGAAGTCTGGAGTCTCCCAGCAGAGCGTCCCGCAGAAAATGGAATTGAATCTCTCTACCTGTCCCAGCAGTCTCTTTTTATGTGTTTTGGAAGTGGGTGTGTGCGTGGCATAACTGAGCCTGCCCCTCTCTACTTGTCATTGGCCCAATTATCCCCTCTCCCATGATTGGGGGAATTGGGTTGTGAGTCAGAGTGATGAGGTCTATTTATGGGTCAGAGGATCCTCCCCTGGTCAATTTGCCCACAAATCTATATTTGATTCAAATACATATTTCCCAGGTACACAAGTGGTTGACATTACATGTACATATTACACCTTGCTTAAGGTAGTCTCTGTTCCACCTCTGGCGTTTCTAGGAGCTTGAATTCAAAAATGACAACTTATTTTCGATTTTAGTGGGTTGTGCAATATGGGATTTTCATCAAAAATTATACAAAGGTACATTTCCCTTCCACATATATCCCAGTAACTTCCCATGTCTCTAGCTTAACTACATTGTCTACAATATTCATAATTAGTGGGGTTTTGCTCCAGAACATGGTACAAATTGGAGTTTGGACTCAAATCGTGAGGGCATTTTTCAAACTAAGTCTCTCAAAGTTGTACATTCCTGTCATTTGGTTACAATAAGTTATCACTGTTTCTATAAAATATATATTTGTTGCAATTCAACTCCCCAAAGTGTTTGGGTCCGCCTCCAGAAGTCTGGGTGGGTCAGTGATCAGAAGTCTCTCCTTGCTGGCAGAGGGCTGTTGACAGGAAACACTCAAAATGAACATACCCCATTCAACAGAAAGGGGCTATTGTCTCTCTCCTCCAGGCTGAAGGGGAAACCCCCTCCCTCTCACTCAGAAGGGCCATGTGATATCCTGCCTCCTGTGGTGAGTCTCTGGGGTGTTAAGAGTTCTCAGCCTCTTGGCATCTGGGAACAGCAGGTGGCTAAGATTTTCAATTAACCAACAAGCTTTGAAGTCCCTGCCCCTCTTGCAACTCCTAAATACAGTTTCCCTGTCAGAGTTTATACCCCTAGCGCCGCCTTGGGGAATTTGTCGGTAATGCATCCATTTTTGAGTTGTCTTTAATTACTGCATTTCAATAGAGTGGTCTTTTGCTTGATAGTATAGGACCCTTGCTTAACATTGTTTTGATGGCATCCTTACAGTAGAGTGGTGATGTGGAACCCCCACAAGAAGGTTGTATCTTTGGAGCGGTCTCGTGCCAACTGAGCAGTTCTCCTATTCTGGCGTGAATGTGGGCGGCGATAGCTCATCCCCACATCCACCCAGTCTATTGATTTAGTTTGTTCTGGGATATAATAATGGGCGGCGACAGCTCATCCCCACATCTACCCAGTCTATTGATTCAACATGGGTCAAAACCCTTTACAAAACACACCAGCTGCACACATATCCGGTGTGCCCACGCACCATACCGCATTCTCTCTCTCTCTACTGACTTGAACTATGGTTCCCGAGGGCATTCAACCTACCAGCACTTTGAGGTCATACCAATGATACCTAAGGCGCTATATAAATGCCAAGTAGCATAACATAACATAACATTTACAACTCCATATAAGAAAAAAGGCACCACTTAAGAGTGACCATAATCTTGATGCTTTTTCGAACTGTGCTCCTTTCCTTGTTCTCAAACCACCTCCTGGGATTTACTTAGACATTCCTCATCTAATACCCGCTTCCAAGGTGCCATTTTTCCCATAGATCATGCTTCACCACCTTCCACAATCACTACACCATTAATTATCATAGTAATATAATTTTGTCGAATATATTTGCTACCTTGGCATGTATGTCCCACCCTGGGATTCAAAATTAACATTGATCCGCCCATTGCCCATTCTCATCGTTTAGACTTTTTATCACTATAAAACACTGTCTTAGATGACTCCTGACCCTTATTTATGGTCTTTATGGTCTTAATAATCTTTTGCCTCTCCACTGACACTGTGACTGCTAACCACAACCAGCCTGGATACAGCCTAGTTCCCGGTTCACGACCCTTGGGCGAAACAAAAGTTGACACTTTGGTCATTGAATGAAGGGTGGTACAATAACCCCACATCATATGTAGCTCATGGTATCCTGGCATTGATAGCCAGCAGAATCCCCACCTTTGGTTAAACCGGTGCACAGTGTAACGGTTCCTTAGTACATTGGTCCTTCCCTTCAGATGTATACAAAGAAATGCTCAGGGATATAGCAGTTTAGAAAGGAAAGCAAGGGCCAGAGCCAAGCAGGTTGGTATTGTATACAGCATGTGACCAACAGACTCATGCACCTGATGACCAACTATGAAAAGCCCCTTTGGTTCTATAAAGACATCTACCTCTCCTTCTTGGAGCATAGAGCATGGATTTGAAAACAAAACATTGTACCAACTTTCACTGTTAAGCACAATGAAGTTCTTCATCCAAGGAATATATTTCCGATCTGCAGATCAAGCATTTGTCCTCTCCTACCTGCATGCTGGCAATGTTCACCTGGAATGCCTCCTGCCAACCACACATGATGTGGCATTCGACTTTGCAAAAACTTGTAATTCACAAGTGGCATCTACAAGGCTGTCTCCATGAACTACACAAGATACCTCACATATAACATCTGCATTGAGGCCTACAATGCAACAGAAACAAGGATATGAAGGAATGAATTAAATCACAACAAGAATGTCCTTCTCTGTGAATGGCCCGAGACTATGGAACTTCCTCCCCATCAAAATATATATTGCCATGACCACAATACCCTTTACAACACTCTTGGATCCCCAACACCTGCTTGCACACACCTACTCCAGTCCTAAGCCAACATGAATGTGGGGCATGTCATCACCACAGTTCCACCCAGTGTTATATCCAGGTTGCTTACACAGCTCTTGCTGACCAATTGCCTGCACACTCCTGTTGGTAGCTACCCACTCTCTTGTTTTGATCCTTCTGGCTCCTTCAATGATTGTGAACATGCTTCAAAACCTTAAATAGTTGTTTCCTGAAGCAAGGTCTGCCATTAATAAACTCACAAATAAGTAAATTTCCAACAAAAAATGCTCATTGTGCCAATGGCCACATTACCTCATCAACCACACACCAACACATTAACAGGAATACAATTCTGTAATGGACAGACAACACTGCTCCCCTAGGTGTTACCAATCAATATATACCAGGACAACAAGACACTCAAATGTGCTGCATGCACCTTGCTGGAACACATACACACATGACAGAGAGCAGTGGAGTAGTCCCCACTGAACACAAAGAGCACCCCCGGCAGAGATCTCCAGGAAACATACAAGGAAGGTGTACAGCAAAAATATATGCCAATGAGGCTGGACATACCAAACACACTAACAACCAAATACACAAATCAACTCAGAACAAGATTTTCATACATCACAAAAAATGCATTGTTACCTACCTATACGGGTGCCCTTTGAGAGATGACACAAGAGGACACATTGGAAGACAATCCCATCAAACATGTGATATGCTGTGTTATTGTGAATCAATATAATCACATACATACATATGACTACCACAGGATGCATCTTGCGCACCATAGCATTTGACCTCCACAACAGGCATCTAGCCACTGACATTGCTATGATACAGAGCAGCCCTGACCAGGAACCCCACTCAACATTAGTTCTAAGACATGCAAAAAACATACTTTGTGCCTTGAAACTCTTGTGTATAGGTGTGTTAAAAATGCCATATCATATCATATTATGGAGATGCAAATACACACCTGCAGACAAGCACCTATAGCTGCAAGGACACATACTTGAGTGCACCACAGACACATTGGGAGACAAACACAAGTCCACACAAGAGGATGTCATGGAAATTGCATGAGAGAGGCCACCGCCATTGACTCTCTTCTAGGCTATGTGTGTACCAAGGTTACATATGAACATCAATAGCCACCATGACAACAGATAAATAATGACAACAAAGCAAAAGGTCCTTGTTGTGAGAAACTGTTTATCAAATCTATGAAGTTCATTTGACTTTAACTGGTCGAATTACATTTTCACCGATATTTGTTACTGATTCTTTTACTATACACAATTGGGGGAAACCTCCCACAAATATCCCCCTTCACCTGTTCTTTCTAAATGCCTAATGTATTAAGACACGATTGACAAACTCGTGCTGAGACATAGGGAAGTCAAACAACATTTGGATGGAATTTAGGAACTGCTACATGCTAATGTGGAGGATATCAAGATATCACTGAGAACATGTCAGCTGCCAACACTGCTCATTCTCCTTTGATATAAAGTGCCCATACTACCCTGAAACATGACTACACAATAATAGCCTGAGGAGTCCACACACAAGAACAACTTAAGCAAAATAAATAATTCAACCACTAATGAGGTTGTGCCACACATTATCTAATACACAATATTACAATAAACTTTATTCAAATCTAATTGTTGATTGCTAAATACATGGAGTGCTATTAAATCTGTACTCTCAGAACAGATATGTTCAGGCAATGCTATTGTCTAAGAAACGAAATAGGAACCCCTTAGATTCTGAGTATGATCAGCATGAGTGCATGCCTCCTTATCCTCCGACCATGACCTGTTTTACCTTAATAAGCTTGAACAGGTGCTGCAGCTGGTATTGATCTACACCACATTTTTAAGAGATTTGTTTTTTGGCCTCAGATAATACCTTATCACTCTGTCACATGGTACCCAACGTGGGTTCACCATCACAATTCCGATTAATGGCATAAGAGCGTGTTGTCGACTTATATGCTATTTGCCATTTTCCCTAAATAGCCAGCTAATGAAAATGTTGTTGACTTACTTGGGCCCAATTGTAATCTGATTGTGTTGCCCATGTTCTAAATATATGCTGTCAAACTGTATTCGTCCTCAGAGGATAAAGGTAGGAAAATGTGCTGCACTGCTAATAGTACTATGAGGTAAATGAGAAGGATATAGACGTGTTTCCTGAACTAGGTCAAATGTGGCCGTTATAATGTCCACATTCCAAAGAGATGTGCTTCTTTTTATTCTCCACTTCCTTTGTGGATATAAAAGCGAGATGTATAAACAACAGGTTATTTTGGCTGTTATGCTATGGGTTCCCTCACAAGCTGTATCATGCAAACGACAATCTGAATTGTATCCCTCACAATTCTGACTGACTGCAGTCTATGTGTGCTAGTTCTCATACATCAATCATCGTAGGCTGATGGGCGGATGCATGAATGTACGAATTAATTATCTGATATATTTCGACTCCACGAACTGAACGCTTCCTGGCGCTTCTTGGTAGAAGGAGCATGTGTGTGGAGGAGTGTAACAGTTTTTAGGGACTGTAATGGCTTAAATTGCACATTCTGCAAAGTCAATGAATGACCTGTCTGCGCTTGAACTTCTCTGCAACCAATTAAAGAGCTGGGGGTATTTTGGACAAGAAGTGACATTTTCATACTACAAGGGCAGCTCTTAAATTAGAAAGTATATAATTCTCGCGCGTGTTGCTGTATCTCGCTTGGGGCGTGGGGAGAGTTTCTAGTCATAGCGATAATATTTTACTATCGTTTGGAGAAGGCGATGAGAATGGCTGTCGAGCCCCAGTGGCCCGAGGCTGCTCTGATGCTTTACACCTCTTACAAGTGCCTAGAGGCAATCGACTCTACATTCAAGGTCTACATTGGAACACAAAGCCATTGGGTTGTACTTCTCACTCTCCCATGGCTGTGATCCTCAGCAAATCACATTACTTTCCAGTGCCTGTCCCACAATCCGCAAACATTTGTAGCGCTTACAAATGAGCTCACACCTCACACAATAAGCGCTGTACAAGAAAGTGAAACATGTGGTCTTCTGGAAGAGTCTAGAGTCCATAGTTCGAGAGAGGCGCTATACAAAGTCCCCCACGCAAGTAACACAACAGGCAACCTGCAGACTCTGGATAGAATGCTTGCCTGCCTGTGTGGTTGTGTGTTTGGCTGCCCCCCTGTTAGTTTGGGGTACAGTCCTTGTGGCCGCAAGACTGACAGGTCGCTGTGACCCTGACTGACTGGACTCCTGAGCAACACGTGATGCCTGCACTCTTAATATCGCGTGTGCCTGTGTGGGCGCGTGTGTGTGTTTAGAGTGGGTTGAAAGAACTTCAATCACTTGCCAATTACATCACATGGCGTGATTCAAGAGATGACGGGTATAGTTTAAACCTTACCTGCACCAGTCCTGCCGCACTATCCTCCATTGACTGCGCAAACTGCACGGTCCTCAGTGTGGCTGCCTGGCCTGCTGCTGCACTCATCGCTCTGCTCTTCTGCTCTGCTTCCCTGCCTCGGGCCTGGACGAGGTTTGGTTGCTAAGCAACCATAGCACGAGTAATAGACCTGAAGGCACTTGTGCGACGTGCTGGTGCCTTCAGGTCTACTACTCGAGCTGGTTGCTTAGCAACCAAACCTCATCCGAGCTTGCCGCGTGGCTCTCTGCTTCCTCTGGCCAGGCCTGGGTTCGGTGGCCTCAGGAGCTTGCTCGTTTTTTTTATAAATAGATTTAAGCAAACTATTTATAAAAAAATGCAAGCCCCAGGCCAGGCCAGAGGTTGCAGAATTATGCCAGAGGTCAACCCCCAATTGACGTCCCTGCTCTGACCTCTTGGAGACTGGCGCTGTGGAGTGGGTCTGTGGTGGGCACTGATGCCTGCATAGTCATTTTTATTGGTTATCCCTCCCTTCCCCGGCGGACCCCGATCCCACCCAGCGCCAGGGGCCGGACCAGTCAACAAGTTGCTTTCAACTTTGCATGCAAGTGCAACAAATTTGTTGTACTTCCTGCAAAGTTGAAAGCAAAAACTACCTTTCTCTCACCTCTCCCTCTGTTTCCTCCTACCCCTCCCTCCTCCTCCTTCTACGAACCTTCTTTCCGACTCGAGTGATGAGTCTTTGATGAATTGTTAAGTGATACGGCCCAACCAGTCCCCCGCCCCACACGGCCCGGCGCCACCCAGCAGCAGCCCACCCCGGGCCAGCCCGGCGGTGTCTGTGTTACATTTATCAACACAACATTAGCATTTAGCAGCAAGCTGCAATGCAGGCAGCATAAGCATAGATAGCAAAGGCAGCACTTTTTGTCAATTGTCTCAAGACAATTGACAAAAGTGCTACCTAACTGCCCGCTCGCACGCACTGCCACCTGGCCCAGGCAGACTGGCGCCACGTCGGCCCAGGCCCCCAAATGCCCTGCAATTATTTCCGAGGGGGCAGAGCCTGCGCTGCGGCAGGTAGCTGCCCCCCCCCCAGACAGTGGCCGCGGCCCGAATGAATGAAGCTGAAGAAGCATGATGTTGACATTTGAAAAATAATTCAATCAAAGCAAGGTAACAACGTGTAAACACACGCTGTTACCTTGCTTTTATGCTGCCTGCAGGCTGCACATTTATTATATTTTCAAGTACAACAGCAAAACCAAACGGCCTAGGATGGCTTGAATAAAAACCGGCCCCCTTGCCAGCAGCCAATGCAAATGTGAACTCACCAATTGGCAGAGCGGCCTGCCTGGGCTGTGCCAGCGGCGTGGGCTTTGTTGTTTGGTTGTCATCTCCAGTTTTGAAATGGCAGTAGCTGATTCCGAGAGAGAACCAGCAATGACGCACACAACACGTGCTGCTCGCCTGCTGCTGTGCGAGGCGAGCCGAAAAATATAGGAACCCACATGCAGCAATGTTCTTTGCCCACGCCCCCTCAGGGGTCGCAAGAGATTAGCAGAGGTCGCTAGCCAATCGGCAGAGGTCGCTCCTGCGAACTCTGGTGACCCCCAAATGACGTACCTGCTTGGACTGAGTGTTATGCGTTATGCCCACCTCCTGCCAGCATTAACCCAGGCTATCCTAGCCCTGACAACACAGTTCTCTGCATGTGGGCCCCTGCTGCTCCCATCCAGCAGGGCCACCACTGGCATATTCAGAATGGGGTGCAAAGACTCATTGCACTATCACAGCCATGGGTTATCAGCTAAAAGAACAGCAGTGACAGGGCAGGAGTTAGAACTGGCCACACAGGCACATCCTTCTCCTTTCCTACCCTAAAAGCACATTGTGTATCTGTGTGCACATACATATTTAGAAATAAATGTTTTCCCATGACATCCACGTGTAGTATAGAATTTAGCTGATGTGAGAAATATCATATCAGCTTTAGAGGAGTTGAATTGAGTAGCTCATTGGTGATGTGCGAGAGCAGCACAGTGGGGAAATTTAGTAGAAGAGGATTTGTATATCATCAAATCGATGGCAGGTCAAGCCATTGGAGTAGGTAGGGATTTTGAAAGCAGTGGTTTACAGTGTGCACAGAGGTGACCACGGACAGAATCTGTTTGGACTCACACTGCAATTCAGTGCGGTCACAGTGCTCTAGGAAATACCCAGGTAGGAGGGTATCCGAGTGAGAGCAGAACCCAGAAAGTGATGATGTCCAAAGGTCTGATGTTTCAAGTCAGTCATATATGTGACTGTGGGCGAGATAGGTTTTTGAGATATGGATATAGATTTATTTAATGGTTTGCTGACCTAGACTTGTTATTTCTTAATGTTTCTTTTTGGGAATAACTTCTATAAATCTCATACATGTTGCACTGTTCCATGAATCAGGGTTTGTGTCGGCAGTGCAACGTCCCTTTTCAGCAGTGCAAATTCACTTTGAACCAGGCAAATATTCCATGAATCGGGCCCTTGGTGGTGGGGCATTATCGCACGATAACGACCCCTACATCAGTCTACAAGGCAATAACACAGCTGTTGAGTTCATGAATCTTCTCGTCGATAAACATTGCATTGCATTCATCACAATTTTTGTATTTGCAAAATTAGACATCCTTCTATCCTGGAGGAGTTATGGATCAATCATTACCTTTTCTTCCTGCATGGCTAGAAAATGTTGTTCCGTCCACCAATCTCATGAAATTAGTTGTCATCCAATTGCAAATTGTAATGTGTACCCTCTTCTGACACTTATGCCAGCCCTTGTCCACAAACATATTATACATCTGAAGAAATACAATTCAAGGAAACCATTTTCTTTTCGTGTCGTAAATAGTAAACAGAGACTCTGAAAACATGCGGTCTGAGTGCAATAGCTTAATATTACTTAATTAGTTTTACAAATATACAGTCATAGAGTATACAATGTAAAAGGTTAACTAATTAGTTCGTAATTAAGAAATCATTAAGACCAAGGAACACCATTTAAAAGTTCATACTAAATACTTCCTTGTTGAATGGTATCTAATCAACCCCCAGCTCACATCACTTGCAATTTGATTTACATGGGAAACAGACAGAAAACCACAACGTGTTCCAATTCATCACGCATTTACCAGCATTTGGAAAATATCACACTTTGCACTGCCTTTATAAAGCAATCGGAAAATCATGTTTGATATACATATGCATTTACTCTAGTCCTCTTTTATCATATTCGTACATCAGGAATAACATTTGAAAAACAACATGTATCAAGCAAAACAAATATTGCTCCTACTGATCACATGGGAACAGCATCTTTTCTTTAATAGCTGGAGATGATTCGCTCTGGTTGCAAGTATTTATAGTGCAAGGGGACGAGTCTCTGTATACGCAGAACTCCATGTTGTTTTCCATCATGTCACATGGAAACCCGAGGTGGAATACATGACATTCTTGACAGATATCCACTCATAATTGTATTTTGTGTTTGCCTATTCTCCTTCATGTGTTTCCTTCCCAACACAGAGCTAAACCCATGTAAAGTTACTTGTGTTCGGGGGGCGGGGGGGGGGGTAGAGAGGGAATAATGATGGACGCATAAACAACATACATAATATCTGGTGTCCTATGAAAATCAGTTGCCTCGATTGATTGTGCCTCACAACTTTGCACACTCAGAAAAGGCATACAATTCATTGAATCATGATACCTTCACCCTGCTCCCTTAATGCAGCTTCTCGCATCCCCGCCGTGTGTCTGGCAGCACAGTAACCACTTCAGGGTTTAAATGTGCAATACCATTATTTATAGGCAGCCAACCCCTACAACTGTCTCCCAGTAATTGGCTGCCAGCCACTTTGTTTGTGATGGGAGTCCAATTCTTCATACAGGACATTAAAAGCACTTTCATGCTAAACTATAAAAAGTAGAACAATGCATGCCAGTAACTGATAGAGGGATAACAATTACTGTGGGGCAGTAGGGGTTCCAAATAGGGACATGTGTACTGGAGGGTCCGATGCACCCCTTATGTTTTGTGCATATTCCAATGTGCACATTGAAAACCACTTGTGTATAGGCACGTTATGATTGCCATATCATATTAAACAGTTGCCATTCAAAGCGTGACTTTCCAGTGTGGGGTACAGTGAATTCTGTTGCGAGCACGGGTTTGTGTGATATCATCGCCTTTTCTATTTGCACCTATGTGTTGGTGATGTGAGGTTAAGTGGTCTTGGATAGCAGCATTGCACCAATTATGTCAGCCTCACTGCAATTAAAAAGGGGGGGGTATTAGTAAAATAGTGGGGCAGGCAGAAGCAGAAGACTGGGGTGATGTTGAGGTCTGCATGTAAACATCCAATAGCTGTGTGCATATGTAGGTTTGACTGTGTGTGGGCGGGGGAAATTGAGGCCCCCTGTGCATGTTAGCTGTAATGGCAGTGCCAAGGTTAGGAAGGGCGCGGTGGATGCACGCGGGTATCATTGAGTGGACTGTCCATAAGGCAGTGGTAGAATGGGAGTCTGCCTTCAGATTGGTGGACTTTGTAGGTCAGCTGATGGGATGTGTGTGTTTGTGTGCGGTGCAGAGTTTTAAAGCTTTCGCAGTGAAACATTAGTAGGGAATGAAAAGGTGAGGCTGGCATTGGGAAGTGTTCAAGACTTCAAAAGCTGCTCTCAAGGAAAGTTAGTAGAGTTAGTGATCAGATTCAGAATGTGAGAGACGGTTTATAGTGATAATTTCGAAAACAATAATGTTGAGTCATTTTTTTGAGAAAAAAAATGTAGAAAAAAAATTGTCGAATTTTTTTTCAATACGTTTTTTTTTCGAAATGGGGGGGTTCCCCCCAACCCCCTTTTTTAATTTTTTTTTTTGTTTTACCCATTTTTTTTACTCCCGGACCCCAAAATAAATATTTTTTTTCTCGACATTTTTGTCATTCGACATTATTTTTTCGAAATTATGACTGACCACTGTGAGAGACACCTTGATCACGTGTTTGATAATATATCAAACTTCTCACCTTACTATGGAGTAATCATGGGTCAAATTACTGCTCTGAATCACGATTCACCTGAATGTATACTGTATTCGGGATCTGCTGAACTTCCAGGACTTCAGTAGATTTGGATAAATGAGATAAGGCAGGTACATTCACTAGGCTATAGGAGTGGCCAGAACCCTTCATCAGTTGCTGGGACACTTTCAGAGAAGGAGGGTGGCATGGACTGGTGTCTGTTTGAGAGCATTTAACTATAATTTGTAAGGAGGGCGTTTTGCAATTTGAAACAACACCTCGTTGATTTGTGTGTATTTATAATATAGGGGAGCACTTGGGTAGTGTGGTTTTAAGCAATGCTCAACAGAATATGATGTTACTTTTTGACATTTGCAAACTACACTTAAAAGGAATATGCATTGCACAGAAAGGCAGAACATATAACACGTTTTCCTTGAACATGCACTCACAAACAATTCAGTTGAATTTATTTACAACTTTAGGGAACAGGAACACATTTGGGAGGGGGCAGGAACATTGTTGGAGGTAGTGGTGGGCAGTTAGGGGCCAGGTGATTCACTGTGTGACACAATATACCCTGCCTAGTGGAGGAATGTGAGCTGGGTCAGCTTGTTTGAACAAACACACTCACAGCCAAAACAAGTAGTTGGACTGTGTTGGGGAAGCAACTTATGTATGGTGTTGAAAGAAAGCCTGGATGTGGTGGTGAGCGCTCAGGGGCAGGTTGATTGTCTGGGTGATGCAGCAGATCACATGTTTGGGCTCAATGTGAGCAGAGAGCCAGATATGGAATATTTTGCTGGGTCAGCTTGTTTGAACTGGATCACTCATGCACATAACAAGCAGGTGAAATGTTTTTGGAAAGATAACGAATTGGGGGTATGGGAAATGGTTGGAGGTGATGGTGAGATATTGGTGGCTTTTTGATTGGCTACGTAATGTGACAAACCACTTTTTTGTCAAACACTGTGAGCAGTAGACCAGAGGAGGAAATGATCCCGAGTCAGCTTGCTTGAACTGGCAACAGCACACACAAAATAAGCAGTTGAATTATTTTGGGGGTAAAGAACAATATGGAGATGCCAGAATAATTCTAGAAGCTTGTTGTTAACAATTAGTGGCATGGTACTTGGCTACGTGATGCAAAATACAGATGCTTGAGCACAATGCGAACACTAGGCCAGAGTAGGTATTTTGGCTGGCACATGTTTGGATGGGATTACTCACACACAAAACAAACAGTTGGATTATTTTGGGGTCGGAGAACAAATTGGGTGCTAAAATAATTGTCGGGTAGGATGGTGGTGGTTATGCTGATGATGACCTGGATGTTAACTACAACCCCTCTACACGTAAGAGAAGTTTAGAAGTGTTTTTAAAGCTACTTGTACTGATCATTTGTTCAACCCCCCAGCAGTGGCCCAGAGTGAGTGTTTCAGGAATAAACACAGCTTGAGAGTGTAATAATATGACCACAAATTACTTGTTCTGTGTAAACGCTCTTTCCAAAACCTCTGAGGTAACAGCTGGGTGTGTCGATCAATGAAAGCACCGGCCAGTCCAGCACATCAACCACTAACACCTCTTGCACCTGTGTATCTTGTGGTTCACCATATATTCTGTTCTTCTGCCTCTGCTCAACGGGACATTGAACCTACTGTTAATCCACAGTGCCTATCTGAGATTTGGAATCTCTTTGTTCTGGATCAAGAACAGCATATTGTCATCTGCACTCTTTGCTGAAATGTTGTGTCTTTGCTGGGGGCAGATGAAGCCTTATCATGCACACACGTGAGACCAACAAGTAACACAGCATAACCTAAGGACCAATGAACACATAGGACATGCAACAGCAACAACATCAATTGAGCAACCTCAGAAGTCAGTAACAACTGTGTCTTCATCAAGTGATGGCCGCTCTACTGAAACTGTGTCAGGTGCAGGATCACCCCATTTTGGCTATTCAATTATCACACATACATGCATAAGGGACTCAAATCCAGATTCTGCACTAGTGGATGTATCTGGTAATGGTGGTGGCCATACATCTACACTGATGGTGAAATCTGTATTTGAGATACCCATGCCAGCGTGGTAAGGGAGAGGATCCACTGCACTATTGCTTCATCAAGCTGGGATGGGGCTGGGTTGGTGTCATTTGACATGCACCTCCCGTTGCCAGTACCACAGGTGATTCAGGTGGGCCATGGCACTCAGTGAATGGGAAACAGTGATATTCCCCCTTTTAACAGTCTTTTACCTTCAGGCTCAAAGTGTACTGGTCAGATTCGGCCTCAGGCACCTAAAAGAAATGCAAAAGCCAAGTGGATGGTGGAAAATGTGGAGCTTTCTACCTGCCATCCTTGAACTTTCAGGGGAACACCTGTCCTTCTTTCAACCCTCAATGGGATTTGTGCCTCCTCCTGACCCATACAGTACTGCCTCTTCTCCCGACCCCTGCAGTACAATCTCTCTTCTTCCTGGCCTCTGCAAAACTGGCTTAGCCATCAGTTTTGGCTCCTCCCCACCTGCATCAGTGTCACCACCATTCCCACCATTTGAGCATAACTGCATCATCCCCAGTAGCATCCCTATGCAGCACCATCTGCCAGAGGAGGCAGATTTATTGTGCACCTCATCCCAAGAATACTCATAAAGTGTGTCTCGCCATAGGCAGAGAAGAGATACACATCCACTGGACCCAAATCGATATACTCCCCTTGCAGAGACAGGACCACATCTGCATCCCGGACATGTTTCCTAACATAAGAAATGTTCTCCAAAACAAAATATAAATACCCTATTTTTCCTAAGGAAAAAAAAAAAAGCTTATGCATCAAAAATATCAAAGGATCTATAAACTTGCTCCTACAATAACGTTTATGAATTCACATGACACATTGCCAAACAAACAGCCTGATTGTCTGCAAAACAGATCAGGAAAACAAAAAAAGGTTATCCTGCTAAATATTTTTTTTTAAATAATCACAATTAACACTCACAGTCCCCAAAGAAAAATGAAATCCTGCATAATCCATAAAATATGTCTCTCTTTCTCCATCTCCTGGAAACCATCCACCCTGACTCACCTTCCTGCAGCAAAGCATACCCCTCAAATAAAAAGGAATTTGCTGGTTCTTTATACTGGATCCAACAATGATTTAATTTCTATGAACTCTCTGAATCTATGAAAGATTATCTGAACTTGACATCACTGTAGCGATGCATACTATGTCCTTGCGAGATGCCAGATACAGGCTTCCCAGACTTATCCCATCTCCACAGAAGAACGTTTTTTTTAAAAAAGGAAATGTGCATAAAATTGTTGGAAAGGACTGTTTTATTTGGCATTTTCATTGTGCTGCCATTTTTGAGCTTTTGCATACCTGGAGCTGCCTTGCTATTTTGAAAGCACAAGTTTTCCCACTATTGCCTGCTTATTTTACTGTTTTTTAGCCCTTTCAAGATGGCTGCCATGGCTTTCATTGTTTTGTAGGCAGGCTGTGCTGAGCCACCTCTCCCTGTGCAGAACTCCCATTTGTTGCTGAGTGTTTTCTTCCATCCAATCAGGGACTGGCAGGCTTTAGACTGCCCTCTCAGCAAGACCCACTTCTAAGCTGCCTGTCTGCTCCCTGTCCTCTTCCGGAATGCTATTTTGGGTCCTCCCTGCACCTTAACCACAATGATGCTGCCAACCCACTCCTCTAAGAAATCCAGACTGCCTTGACTTTGCCTCCTCCAGAACTATGAGTTAGTTCCCTCCTTATGGACTCACTCCTTCCACGTTTGACTTTCACTGTTCTTTCTGCTTGTTACTCCCATATTGTTATCCTGATGCACAGTGCTTCCTAAAACCCTTCGCTAACATCTGAATCCAAGATTGAAAGGTCAAATCTTGCTGTTTTTGCTTTGTGCTAAAAAGTCAAATCTTGCTGCTCATTGCGAAATTCTCTGTACTTTGCTTGTATACTGATGCTTCTCTGTAAACTTTCCAGCCCAGTGACCTCAACACTCTCTTTTGTCCCACACCTACTACCAGTCTTAGCCCCCCCCCCCCAGTTTCTCCATCCTCTCTTCACTTCCACCCCCATGGCTTCTCCATTGACTATCCTTCCCTTCTTACTAAGTCTGGTAGGAAGAAGTTCAAAAAGGATATCTTGGCATCTAACCCTGGTCTTCCTATCACCGACACCTACTCCAATGCTTCCTCCAGACAGACGCTCACCGACATCCTCTTTGTCGTTCCTTCGCCTGCTCTGTCCTATCTCCTCCTCGCCCATTAATGGTGGCACTCGTTGGGAAGTTCTCATGGCTTCCTTCGACTTCTCTAAAGTCATCATTAATGTCTACCTAAATGACACTGTCATGGTCCAAGGCCCTCAGGCCAATCTCCTCCTCTTTGAGAGGCCCTTACCTCACCTCATCAATTTCCTCTCATCTCCTGCTGTCCCCTCCTCCTCCCCCTTGGCTACCTTGCCCTCTCTCTCCTCCTCCTCCTCTGCCCCTCCCAGGGCTCTTTCTCCTCTGCAGGGCATACCTCTGACCTGTACCCCTCCCCGTAAGGTCTTTAAGGCTGGCAACTTTCTTCATATTGCCACTCTGAAGTCTCGCTCTGCTGTCAAACACTCCTCTGACATCTGCCATTCCTTGAAGACCTAGACCTTGATGTCCTTGGTCTTATTGAGGCATGGTTCACAGCCAGCCCTGTCAAAAGCTTCAGATCCTCCGGTTTGGGGTAGCCCTGATTTTCCTGAGTGGATTCCTGCCTCTATCATTCCCACTCACACCTACTCCTCTTTTGAATAGCTTGCTGTAGGCTTTCTCTCTCGCCTACCCATTCTCTTACTGTGGCTACCATCAACCGGCCTCCTGGTCAAATCACCTCATTTCTCTCTGAGTGGGCGGACCTCTCCTCCTACTTCTTGGCCTCTACCACTCAACTCCTCCCTGGTGACCTCAATATCCATTTAGACTCTCCTTGTTCCTCCTCTGTACTCTTCCGTTACCTCTGTGACTCCCTCTCCCTGTCCATCCTCCCCTCTGGCCCGACTCACTCTGCAGGGCACACACTCAATGTCTTGATCTCCTCTGACCTGCCTTTCTCCATCCCTCTGACCACTTCTCTCTCCTGGAGCGATCCCTCCCTCCTCTCCTCTCATCTCTCCCTCTATTCCCCCCAAGCCAGCCCTACCCCAACACTGCCACCTACCTTCTCGGACATCCAGCCCTTGAAGCGTGTGTCAGTTGAGGCTTTTGCCACCACTTTCTTCCCCCCCCTTCACCTCTGGCTGTCTCACATCCTTACACAGCCCTGTCTCTGCTCTACCCTTCAATCTCTGATACTCTTGATGCTCTTGCCATTGTCATGAGGATACGTTTGAAGTATCAAGCCAAGTGCAATTGCTGGTTTGACTCTGACATAGCTACAATTAAACATAAGTGTAGGGCAGCTGAGAGGAAATGGAGGGCTTCCTGTTCATCCTCTGACAAACTGGCCTGTCGCCTGCTACAAAGTCAATACCGACTCTCTGTCCTCACAAAGAAGAGAGTCCACATTTAAGCTTGTGTCTCTGCAGGATCTAACAACTCGGCCAAACTCTTTAAAATCTGCAAGGAGCTGGCCAACCCTGCTGCAGTCTCTACCCCACCTGTTGCCTCACAGGCTCTTTTCAATGCCCATGCCTCTCACTACATTTAAAAATCCCAGGTAATCCTGTCCACCCTCTCCACCACCACCCGTCCACTCCCCTCTCCATCTGTGCTTGCTGAACCTCCTTTAGCCACCCCCCACCATCCTTCTCGTCCTTTCCTCTTTTCTCCCCTGATGAGGTCGCTAGACAAGTGCGATCTATGAAAGCCTCGTCAAAACAGGTTCATCCCTGTTCCTCTACAACCATCAAGGACCATATTGACACCCTCGCTCCGACCCTTGCTGATTTTTGCAACCACTCCTTTGCCTCAGGATCCTTCCCCTCCCCTCTGAAGCACTCCCTTGTGCACCCTCTTCTCAAGAAAGCCGCAGCTGGCCCTTCTTGTCCAGCTAACTATTGACCAATTGCCATTACTCCCTATCTGGGCACACTCCTAGAAAAGTTCACCATCTCTCAGCTTAACTGTCAGAAACCCACGGCCTGCGTCACGCCCACATGTTAAGAATAAAGGTAGGGTGGTTACTGGGATTGTGGGTGGAACGTTTCTGAGTCGCTGCCACCTTTGTCCCCATTGCAGATGTACTTGGTGTAGGGGTACAGGGTGTGCAGGACACAGAAAACCAGGAAGACTACGCTTCCCAGCAGCCCCGGGCCTGAAATTACAGCTCCAGCAGCCCAGGAACGCCCAGGACAACGCCCGACACAACGCGCATGCGCAAAGAAACTACTGCGCATGCGCGATCCCAGAAAGCTCGTCCGTGCTCGACTCTGCTGCCGAGAGGACGCATCTCACGGAGCTCCGGTGAAACTTCTCGCGGGGCCGCCCTCGCCACTGGACACACCTTCAGGCCCCGCGATGTCAAAGATAAGTACATTGCCTGCTTATTTAAGTTAACCAGAGGGAAGTGTGCACTGGAAAGAGACTCCGCTTACCAGTGACTTTTGAGAAAACTTACACACTGCGGGGGAGATACGCGAAAGCTCGCGAACTAACTAACCCACTAACTTTGCATGTGACATGCATTCGCCAGTTGCGGGTGCAAACGTAGCAGTATGCTCGCCTGTTGCGGGCCATTCTATGCAGTATTCGCAGTAGCGAGCATTAGTGAAAGGCCACAAGGCGTGAAAGGGCAAAGCTAATTTTCTCCCTTTTTGTCAGGAGTGAGCCGCTATCGACAACGACCAGATCGTTTCGCAACGCACAGTCTGCGGAGCCGGCGGGCGGAAGAAGCGCGCTGGAGGACTCAGAACACTAGAGCTAAGTGTATTATGTGACCAAAGCATTGTATCTGAACATATGTTTACTTGTGTGTATTTAACAAGGGGCAGACGTGTTTGTAGATAGAAGCCCGATAGAATATTGTGTTTTTACAGAAAAAGCCAAGACTGGGCAAACTTGTGAATGTGGAGAACAAGTGCTGGGTTCCAGTCTGAGGGTAAAGCATGCATGTGGTAAGAATACATGACTGAATGAATGCCCAAGGAGTTACAAAGGCAACTACCAAGGAGAAGGTAGTCCAGACTCAGAAGGTCAGAGCCTGGGAACAACTTGACCCTAAAACCCTCTCCCTATCCATAACATCTCCCTAAACCTCAATCCGGTTATCCTACCATCCCGAAACCTATCCAATCCGTGGACCCTAACCCTCTTTCCCCGTGGGGGTTGCGGTGACCTGTGTTTTAACTAATCCAGGTGCCAAGACCGTCAAGGGGAGGTAGGAGTTCTTGCTACTTCCGCGTTGGGACGGACTTCGCCTTGACAGAAGCACGGACCCACGTATTTTCACACGCCCAAGTAGCACGAACTCCGGCACCATGGAAGACATAGCTCGCGTCCTACATGAACTAAAAGATGCTTTAGAAGCGACAAGGCAGGATTATGCTACACTAGCTCACCGTGTGCAGGAAATCACGGCACAAGGTAGACCCCTGCCAGATGGGCCTCCCCCTACTCCAGTACAGGTTCAAGTGACCACAGAGCCACCCATGCCATTAGCCACCCCAGAAAGGTACGGGGGAGACCCACAAAAATTCTCCATATTTATGACCCAATGCCAGTTGCATTTCTTGACTAAATCAACAATCTTTCGTTCGGCCCAGTCCCGCACAGCCTTCGTGATTTCCTACCTCACGGGGGATGCTGCGGCATGGGCTACCCCCCTAGTACAAAAAGACGATGCTTTACTGTATGATTGGGGGGAATTTCAGGAGGAATTCGGTAAAATGTTTAATAGGAAGGCGGCCTCCTTGATCCGGGACCGAGAGTTACTCGCCTTACGGCAGGGAAGTAGGGAACTCATTTGGTATGTGACAACATTCAATAGATTAGTGGTTGAAGCAGAGTGGCCCCATGAAAAAAGACTGGCCCTTTTTTATCAAGGCCTTAGGGAGGAGTTGAAAGACCTAATAGTGCAGGTGGACCCGCAACCAACCACCTGCACGGGAATGATAGAGTTAGCCCTACGTTTAGATCACAGGCAAGGAGAAAGGAAGCAAGACAGACGTAAATGGGAGACCAAACAGTATTCGACAAGATCGGATTATCCAAGAGCTGCACCTGGTTCAAAAGCAACAGAGAAGACTTCGGAAGTTGAACCCATGCAAATCGGAATGATCCGTGGACCACTCTCCAAGGAAGAAAAAGAGAAACGCAGAAGAGAAAAGCTGTGTATGTACTGTGGCAAGTCAGGACACTTTGTGAAGGAATGTGGGGCTAAGCCAAAGAACACCACTTCGTCGGGAAATGCCAATGCTCGCCAGTAAGGGGGGGGGGATCTGCCGAGCCAAAATCATCACAGTACCCCCAAGCATTTATTGGGTAATGTGACACAGGTACACAAAGCCCATGTTACCGTTACTGGAATTCTTCAGACACGCCAAAGGGATCAAGCCATCACGTTAATGGTGGATTCAGGAGCAACCGGTAACTTTGTGGACTCTGATTATGCTGTTAAATTGGGTTTACCAGTTGCCACTAAGAACATACATGAGGAGGTTCGATCAGTCGATGGATCCCTGTTGACATCAGGACCAGTGACACAGCAAACGGGGGAGATGATTTTGAACATCCAAGGGCATAAAGAGCGCATTCGATTCGATGTCATTGCTGCCCCCCAGTTCGGTCTCATCCTGGGGCTAACTTGGCTGGCGTTACATAACCCGGCGATTGACTGGGCACGTGGAACAGTGTGTTTCTCTTCTAGTCTCTGCCGTACACAGTGCACGAAACAATTGGGACATATGGTGCAGATTCTAGGGGCCACACAGGAAAACAAGGGAGAGCCGCTAGTGGGCTTACCACAAGAATACCAAGAGTTTCAAGATGTTTTTAGTAAAAAGGCGGCAGAAACTCTACCACCGCACAGGTCGTTTGACTGTAGGATAGATCTGGAACCAGGAGCCGCCCTGCCGTGCAGCCGGATTTACACCTTGACGGAATCCGAGAACCAACATCTCAAAGAGTATATAGACACCAACCTCCAGAATGGGTTTTTCCGTCATTCCACCTCTCCCGTTTCTTCACCATTATTCTTCGTTCCGAAGAAAACTGGGGATCTCAGGACGTGTATCGACTACCGTGCGATAAACCGCATAACAATCAAGAATCGGTACCCCCTACCATTGATACCGGTCCTGTTGGATCAAGTACGAGGAGCCACAATGTACACTAAGTTGGACTTACGAGGTGCTTACCACCTGGTGCGGGTGCGTGAAGGGGACGAATGGAAGACCGCCTTCAGAACGAAATTTGGACTGTATGAGTACCAGGTCATGCCATTCGGTCTCTGTAACGCACCCGCCGCCTTCCAACACTTCTTGGATGAAGTCCTACGTGGTTTCCTAGACATTTTTGTCGTTGTTTATATCGACGACATACTGATCTACTCCCGGAATAGGGAAGAACATGTGCAACATGTCAGATCCGTTCTACAACGTTTACGAGAGCACCATCTGTTCGCTAAATTGGAAAAATGTACGTTTCATTGCACCACAGTGGAATTCTTGGGCTTTATACTCTCTCCCGGAGGCGTAAAAATGGATACGCATAAGGTACAAGCAATTCTGGATTGGCCAGCCCCGCAGAATGTTAAGGAACTACAGTCAGTACTAGGATTTGCCAACTTCTACCGAAGGTTTATCCAGGGGTTTGCGGAGAAAAGCTTAGCCATGACCCGTCTGCTCAAGAAAGGGAAAATATTTGTGTGGGATACGGAGGCAGAACACAGTTTCAAGGTACTAAAGGAGGCGTTCACTACAGCCCCCGTTCTGTTACATCCGGATCCAACGTTACCATTTCTGGTGGAAACGGACGCTTCGAGCTATGCGTTGGGAGCGATATTATCGCAACGAGACCAATCAGGACGTTTACACCCAGTCGCTTATTACTCAAAAAAACTTAACCCTGCAGAGCAAAACTACACCATTGCAGATCGCGAGCTACTAGCCATAAAGGCGGCTTTCGTAGAATGGAGGCACTATTTGCTGGGAGCAAGGCACACCATAACGGTGCTGACGGATCACCGCAATCTTCAGTTCCTGAAGTCAGCAAGAGCTCTCACTCCACGGCAGTTACGATGGGCAATGTATTTTGCAGACTTTGATTTCATGGTAACATAGCGACCCGGACAGGAGAACAAGAAGGCAGACATACTTTCCAGATATCCGGAACCATCAGTTTCTCCTAGACCTGAGGAAGCGGCAAAACCCATTGTGCCCTTAACCAAGATCGTAGGAAGCGTAATCAATACCTTGCTGGAACAGGTGGGGAATGCCATGACAGCGAAAGAGTTACTTCAATGGGAAAACCCACAGTTAAAACGTTCTTTACAAGAAGGCATACCGTTCCAAGGCAAAGAAGTATATTTACCGACTAAGAGTCTACAGGCTCAAGCCCTCAAATGGTGCCATGACTCCCCACTGGCTGGCCACCCGGGGGTGCACAAAACACAAGAATTACTTCAACGACACTATTGGTGGCCCAACTTACACAAAGACATGCGAGAATATGTGGCAAATTGCGAAATATGTGCTCGAAATAAAACAGATCATAAGAAACCAGCAGGACTATTGAGACCTTTACCCACTCCCTCACAGCCGTGGCATACCATATCATTAGACTTCATTGTTGAATTGCCCCCGGATCAGGGTCAAACCACGATATTAGTAGTGATAGATTCATTTACTAAACTCGCTCACTTCATACCCAGTAGCGGCCAGCCGACGGCGGAGGAATTTGCAAATCTTTTTCTACAACATGTCGTTCGCCTGCACGGAATACCACAACACATAGTCTCGGACCGGAGAACGCAATTTACGTCAAGGTTTTGGAGGCATTTCTGTAAGAAAAAAGGAATACAGTTGCAGATGTCTAGTAGTTACCACCCAGAGACCGACGGACAGACTGAGCGACTGAATCAGACGCTATAACAGTACCTTCGCTGTTTTACACATGGCACTGAAGGGAGTTGGGTTGAACTCTTGTGGTTAGCAGAACTAGCCTATAACAATTCTCAACATGCCTCCACAGGATATTCTCCTTTTTTCATGACTTACGGATACAACCCATTCGTGCAACCAAGTGGAGAACAAATTCCGGATACATTGCCCTCAGTACAAACCAAAGTAGCCCAGTTAAAGCAGGTCTGGAAAAAGGCCCGACAAAACCTGATCACAGCCAAGAACACAACCAAGAAGTATGCTGACAAAAAGCGCCGTGCTAACCCGGATTATCAAGTGGGTGATAAGGTTTGGCTCTCAACATGACATTTGCACCTCTCAGGTTCCCGAAAATTGAAGCCCCGCTTCATAGGCCCGTTTCGCATTACACAAGTGGTTAACCCAGTAGCGATGCGCCTTCGCCTTCCAGACCACATGAGGGTTCACTCTGTGTTTCACGTAGCGCTCCTAAAACCAGCAAAACCCCATATGCGCATGGAAAGACCACCACCTGTCCTCATAGAAGGGTACCCCGAGTACGAAGTAAAGGCCATACTGAACTCACGAGTGAGGCGAGGTAGATTGCATTACCTGGTTGATTGGGTGGGGTTTGGCCCTGAGGATAGGTCCTGGGAACCTGCCACCAATGTGCATGCCCCAAGATTGGTACGTTTATTTCATCACAATCATCCCACAAAACCTGGCCCTTCTGCGGGGAGGGGATGTACTGTCAGAAACCCACGGCCTGCGTCACGCCCACATGTTAAGAATAAAGGTAGGGTGGTTACTGGGATTGTGGGTGGAACGTTTCTGAGTCGCTGCCACCTTTGTCCCCATTGCAGATGTACTTGGTGTAGGGGTACAGGGTGTGCAGGACACAGAAAACCAGGAAGACTCCGCTTACCAGTGACTTTTGAGAAAACGTACACACTGCGGGGGAGATACGCGAAAGCTCGCGAACTAACTAACCCACTAACTTTGCATGTGACATGCATTCGCCAGTTGCGGGTGCAAACGTAGCAGTATGCTCGCCTGTTGCGGGCCATTCTATGCAGTATTCGCAGTAGCGAGCATTAGTGAAAGGCCACAAGGCGTGAAAGGGCAAAGCTAATTTTCTCCCTTTTTGTCAGGAGTGAGCCGCTATCGACAACGACCAGATCGTTTCGCAACGCACAGTCTGCGGAGCCGGCGGGCGGAAGAAGCGCGCTGGAGGACTCAGAACACTAGAGCTAAGTGTATTATGTGACCAAAGCATTGTATCTGAACATATGTTTACTTGTGTGTATTTAACAAGGGGCAGACGTGTTTGTAGATAGAAGCCTGATAGAATATTGTGTTTTTACAGAAAAAGCCAAGACTGGGCAAACTTGTGAATGTGGAGAACAAGTGCTGGGTTCCAGTCTGAGGGTAAAGAATGCATGTGGTAAGAATACATGACTGAATGAATGCCCAAGGAGTTACAAAGGCAACTACCAAGGAGAAGGTAGTCCAGACTCAGAAGGTCAGAGCCTGGGAACAACTTGACCCTAAAACCCTCTCCCTATCCATAACATCTCCCTAAACCTCAATCCGGTTATCCTACCATCCCGAAACCTATCCAATCCATGGACCCTAACCCTCTTTCCCCGTGGGGGTTGCAGTAACCTGTGTTTTAACTAATCCAGGCACCAAGACCGTCAAGGGGAGGTAGGGGTTCTTGCTACTTCCGCGTTGGGACGGACTTAGCCTTGACATTAACCTTCATTCCAATTCTGTTGGCTGTTTCCATGACCACCAGAAGCACAGACACTGGTATCCTGAACATCCATGAAGATCTGCTCTTCAACCTTGACTCTAACATTCCCTCTGTCCTCATCCTGCGCGATCTCTCTTCTGCCTTCAACACGGTCAACCATACCATCCTGCTCAACCACCTCCATGAAACCCTGGGTTTCACTGATCAGGCTCTGGCCTGGCTAACCTCTTTCCACTCTGATCGACCCTCCCAGGTCCAACGTGGGTCCTTCCTATCATCTATCTTCCTCTCTATCTGTGGTGTTCCCCAGTGGTCTAACCTCTCACCCTGGCTTTTCAACCAATACCTGGCAACTCTTGACCACTGCATTGCCATGTTCTGCTCAAATTTACAGTGCTACACTGATGACACTTAACTCATTTTCAGGCTGCCCTCGGCCTCCTCCTCTCCCTCGCTCATCTCTGATTTCCTAACTGCCATTCAAGATTGGTGTTCCACCAATGATCTTTGTCTGAATGCCAGCAAGACGGAGATCCGCCTCATCAGCACACCATCACCATCATTTCCCCTCACTCTCTGGCTGGCTTCCGTTGGCCCTCCTCCTATGCCCACATGCGAGGCTAAGAACCTCGGGGTCATCTTTGACTCCACCCTTTCTTTCTCCGCCCACATCTCTGAGGTCTCTATAAAGACAAACTTCCTACTGCACTTCCTCAGAAGTACTCTACCTTTCCTCTTCTTCCCCCAGAATCTCATGGTATCCCAGGCTCTGGTTCTCTCTAGATTGGACTATTTTGACAGCTTCTTTCTAAATCTACCTGTCTCTACCCTCCGCTCTCTGCAACTAATCAAGAACAGGACTGCAAGACTTGTCCTTGGCCTCAAGCCCTGGGATCGTATCTCTCCAGCTCTGAAATCTCTCCATTGGCTCCCAGTGGATGCAAGGACTAAATTCAAAATCCTCTGCATTGTGCACAAGGTTTTCTGGGGCCTGGGTCCAAAATACCTTAAGCCATCCCTCTGCAAATACCTCCCCTCTCAAGCTCTTCGCTCCTCTACCTCTATCTCCCACAGTGTCAGTTGTTTTTCAAAGAAACAAGTTGGGGGTAGATCTCTGTCTTCGGCTGGGGCCTCCTTCTGGAACAGCCTCCCTGCCACTCTAAAACTTGAGGAGAACTATCTCTGGTTCTGGAAGCACCTCAAAACCTTACTCTTTTATTCTGTCTTTGCTTCCCCTCTCCCCTGCTGATCTGTTCTCTCTTGGCACCGTGCACCTGGCCACCCTCTGTCCTCCGGGCCAGGTACCTGCTCACCCGGCCACCCTTCTGCACTGCCTCCCGGCCACCCATTGCACTGGGGTCTGTATCTGTACCAATACAGCCCCTCCTTTTTCTTCCTGCACTTATCAGACCTACCCTGTCTGCTGCCTTACAATTAGCACTTGCAAATTGCTGGCTGCACTACCACTGTTTGTTGCCTTTATTATTTTTTTATTTATTATTATTTATCTGTTTCTCCTCTGCTTTGCACTTTCCACTTATCCCCCTCTCCCATGCACTTCTCCCCTCCCCCTCTCCCATGCACTGGGCCTAGTAAGATCGCTGTTTTGTTCTCCCCTGTTCCTCTTCCTTGCCTTGTCGCGCTCTGAAACACTTGTGTACGAGCGTGATAGAAATAAAATATCAATATCAATCTCATGAGAGAAATACAGGCATCACAATTCTTCAGCAGGTTCTGACAGATTCACCCCCGCTCCCCATATCTAGAGATAGAGGCCACATGACTACACAGGGGAGGGTTTGGGGATATTCACTTAGGCTTCACAGAATGTTTGCTTGTTTAGTAATCTGGGAAAAGATATGCTTTATTAGTTATTTATATATGGATCCCCGCTATTCCAGTTTGAATGCTCTAAGTTCATTGTAGTTTTTCTAATGTTTTGTCATTGTTTCCTGAATGTCTGGTGGTTCACTTACAGCCACATATATTATGTAGAGTGTTCCAGAGTTTGTTTTTCAGTGTGGGGAAAGAGGATTCTCCTTCTATTTTTCATCTGAATTCGGCAAGAAGTATTATGGCAGGGGCACTACACTTAAATGTTCTGGAAGATGTGTGGTGCTGAGACATCTGTGTGTAGCATGCTGGACTATTTACATAGTACACAAAGTGGGCAATACAGAGGTTTTTGAAGTGTTTGGATCCAGTGCAGCATATGAAGTTTAGGTGTGAGGTCTTCGAAAACATTTCATCCTGGCTGTCATGTTTTGAGCTCTTTGTAGCTTACCAAAGAGGTATTCTGGGAGTCTGAGTTAAAGACAGCTTGTATAATCTAGGCTAGTAAGCACTAGTGATATTATGCATATGGTCATGTGAGTGAACAGAAGGTATGATATTATGCATTGTCTCATGAACTTATGATTACAGCATGAGGCTATTGTCCATTGTAGCTCTCAGCTGCCCTTATTGTGGATGATGGTATTGGGCCTGGTCCAAGCTCATTGTGCCAGGGAACTGGGGAAGTGCTTGGTGGGACTGAACAGCAAATGAATGTGTTGAAAGAGAGAGGTTTTGTTGTTTTGTCATCATCTGGGCACGCACTGTTTATTCACATTTTTATTTATTTTCTTTTATTGTGCATTTAGTCAAAATATTACTTTTTACCCAATTACATACAAATCACTACAAACCTATCTAATGCAAAGAATTTCATGTTACAATACATTTTTTGTAAAATGTAATGCTTCAAAGACAACAAGACTTCCTTTCCTGCAGATAGTCTTAGCCAAAAATCTTCAGTGCCAAGCCAGTTTGTGTGATGAACAAAGCGATCAAAATATTGGAACCTTAGATCTTCTGTACATTTGCAGGTACTCAGAGGATGTTGAGTATCATGGGGACAACTTTCTCCACAAAGGTCGCAATTGACCAAATTCTCAGATTTTTTAGTTTTAATAAAATTTAGCCTGAAGCGCACAAGTTCAGCATGCCATCTGGGTTAGGAAATCTTATGTAAGGCAGCACATCTTTTCTTGGTTTCTCACAAACAGTAAAGTTCAAATAAAATGTCATATCACTAAACGAGTCTCTAGTTGAAATCAAGTCCATTCTCATCAATGAACATATAACTTTCTCTGGATTTTCAACCAACATTTCCTCTGATGCCAAACAATCTCTTAAAATTATTTCTACACCCTGTTTTAAGTTAGACTCACTCTCTTCAGAGTCCATCAAGTCTTGTATGTCTTTGTACAAGGAATTCCCATGGGGTACTACTATTGCCCTATGTAATAGTGTTTTCCAATGGAGATGTGCTTTAAGAGATTGCAACCCAAGTTCGTATCTCAAGCAGGCTATAGGCATGGACATAGGCAGAGATAAGACTGTTTTCCACAAATATCCTTCTATGTGAGCCCAGTCAAACCTATGTTCGCTACAATTGTTTTCCACACCATAGAGCATAGCCGGTGCTACTTTTCCCTTGTAAAATGTAATCAAGGGAGGAAGAGAAAATCTGTAGTATGTTTTCAGCAGTTTTTTCATCTGGCTTTACATATTGACTCGTTTTATTCTCGATCTCAAGAGCCTGATCTTTTAATGATTGCGATAGTCTCAATTGAAAGGCCAGATATTTGTCTTTTTTTATTACAGGCAATACATGTTTGCCCATTTTCCAGCTAAATCTGGGCATATTGTTTAATTGGTTACAAAATATAACTACATTCAATTCAGATGGATTTATTACCAATTCGCTCTCACACGAGTATGCCTCCATAGCTTTAATAAGTATAGTCAAGCAAGACTATGTTGTCCGCATAGGCCATCATATTAATTTTGCATTTGCCTATTTTTGGACAGGCCAGGATGTAATTAGAGAAATATTCAGTGAGGTCTGCCAGGTAGAGATTAAAGAGACAGGGAGCTAAACTGCAACCCTGCCTCTCACCTCTTTCCGTTGCTTTGTCAGATGATAACTGCCCTTGCGTGTTTAATCTCACTTGCATTGCTCTCTCCTTCTGCAGTGCTATTATAATAGCTAGCAGCCCCTCAGGAATTCCCTAGCTTTTTGAGTTTTTCCACAATGTATTCCTATTGACCAAGTTGTATGCTTTGGATAGATCAATTAGGGGCAAATAAATAGGTTTTGCTTTAGTCTTCATGTTTCCCGTTGGTAATACTCAAAACAAGTCATTTAATGTGGTTGACAATCCTTTACGGAACCCGATCTGCAACTTACAGAAAATGCCCTTAGACTCGACCCACTTCTCTAGTTCTTTCAAGACAATACCAGAGGATATTTTGCTGTTGGAGTCAAGAAGGGCAATTGTTAATTGGATTATCCCTATCACCTTTCTTATAAATGGGGACGATGATGGCACCTATCCATGACTCGGGAAGACTACAGGTTTGTATAATATTCTTAAAGAGACCATACCGAATTTTAGACCACCCTATTAGATTAGTCTTCATGATCATGTGTGTGAGTACATTGGGACCCGCCATTCTCCATCTAGAAGCCTTGTTAATTAATCTTACTATTGTATCCCATCCGATGTGAAGGTCCCATATTACCTCCATAGATTCCGAGATACGACCCCTTGCTCAGGCATTTTTGGCTGGTACATTGTTAAACTACTTACAGCAGACCTTCTCAGATATTGTTTTAGATTGATGGGCTGCGTGTGAGATTGTCTGGTTGTTAAACATAGTCCAAACATCCCTTGCATGCATTGGTAACACAGCCTCTAGCATCTGCTTACTATTGTTAGTGCTGCACAACAATCTGTGTTCACGTGACCAATTACAATAACAATTGCAAATGTCCATTTTTTGCAAAAAGCTTTGCTTCAAGAGGCATAATGATGTAAAGGCTCTTGTTATGCAGCATCTTTTTTAATTAAGTGTCCTCGTCAAAGTTATGTGGATGATCATTACATCTAGGGATGCATTTGATCCTTGGAGGTTCTATATCCCGTAAGAATTCTACAAAGCCACCCAGGGATGGTAGGCTCTGCAACATTGATTCAGAGACCATGCTGGATGATTTCTTCCGTTTTATGTTTAATTTAGAGATGTTTTTATTAACAAGGAGAACCCTATTTCCTTTCATATTCACTTGTATATTAGAAGGACATTGGTTGCTCACATTGTGCTTTCTACCAAAACAAACACTGTAGAGGTTGATGGTCACTAGAACTCATTGTTTCAACTTTAAAATTTGTGCAACAGGTAAAAGGTTCTGGAGAGACAGCCAGGTAATGGATAATTGATGTGGCCTTCCCATTAGACCATTGTGCGGCAGGTACTAAATCTGCCAATATATTTCCATTAACAATTTCCAGATTCCAATCACCAAAAAATGTCTTCCAGATCTCCCCATTAGTTCCACTAACAGAAGTCCTGAGGGTCGTCTTAGAAGAAATTATACAGTGGCCATTAAGATTCCCTGCTATCAAAACATGATCATTAGAAAAAATAGATATTTATCTCATTATGTATATCAGATAAGTCTTCCAGAAATGACAGCTGGTTTGTGACCAAAGGTTTCCAGTATATGTTCATAAATACCAGGCCTCTCATTGTGTTGTCTAACCGAAAGACACTTCTAACTGCTAGAATACCTAGTACGTTTGAACTAAACCTTTCAATATTGTACCCTTTTGTATTCTGAATAATCACACGCAGACCCCAGAAGTTCTACCACCATTTAGGCAGGTTGTGAGCTATTCAACTGTTGTAAAACCGTCTATTTTAATGTTTTTCCTAAGCCATGTCTCATGAAAAATAATCAAACTATGGTTATGGAAAATTAGTCTGCTTGTGGCGGTATCCCGAAAGGAAGACAATCTGCACATGTTCCAAATAATATGTTTTACCTCTTCCTCTCCTAAAGTAAATCTTCATGTACATTCAATTTCTGAAAAACTTTGGATAAGCTCTCTGGCACAATGACCATATCATGCATTTATCTTTAGCAGCTAATTCTCCACTGTCAGCTTCACGATTAAACTCTTTTCACTTGTGAGATTTGGTGCATATATTGACTGCCCTCAGTTCATAAGTGTACGCCTTATGACTTCAATAACTTTTCCCCTATATCTCCAATTCAGGCAGGTGATCTAAGACCTCTATTCCAGTACTCTTAAGTTCGCTAGCAGACATTAATAATGCATAATGTCTTATATTTGTTTTCAGAATGATTTCCACAATATGCATCATGTTTTTCATGAGGGAAGGATCTACGCTCCAAGTCTTGACTGAAGAAGAGGTATAAATCTGGCAGCCTTTCAGTGATGGATAAAATATTGCCGCAATTTAAAGTTTTCTGACCGCCTTCCAGTTGTTTTGTCTTAGCCAGACTCTTGGTGATGCAAATGTTTTTTTTTTCCACCAATCCAATAGGTACAGGTGCACTTATTGTTTTTTTTTATATCCATCTCCATTCTTAACTTTTCATCCACTGGAGACATTGCTTGGCCAGTATTTTGCTCCAATTTCAATTGGCCTCTAGTCTTGGCCCTTCATTTATTGTTTGTGTTTTTCTTTTTTTACAAGAATTTGCTGCCAATCGTAGAGGTTTGGCTGGTACATATGCAGTGTCCATTGTCTGTGACCCAATGCTTATTTTGGATTTGTGATTAGTTCCCAAATAAGCATTATACTTTTTGCCTTTGTTGGCTGGTTCTTATAGAAAGGGTTTCTTATTACTCATACCAGCTTGTTGGCTATGATATGATACTTCTGTTTTATTTTTAGTTTTGGTTGTCGATTTATTCCCTGATCTTGATCAACGGCTTGACACTTCTTCTGTTTTGCAGGTTTGATTTTTTTCCCTTTGAAATCCATGCTCCAATTTTCATCTTCTATTACCAAATTCTCTATTGCATCTCTCTTTGTCTTGTTTTTCTTTCTTTTCCTTTTTATTTCTTGAACTTTATCCTTGATTTCTTCTATATTCCAGTCTATTTGTTCTGTATTGACAGCCGTAGAGACTATTGATGATGATGCAGATGGTTTATGTGCGCTACTAGGTGCTAGCTCTTGGTCTTTTCCGTTGTTTTTTCTGGGTTCAGGCTCCACTGCCAATTGAGCCAATCTTATACATTTTTCTATCACTGACATAAAAAGAGGAGTGTCGTCAGGAAGAAATGTCGAGCAATCATCGTCTGTTTGGGTGGGCAGAGTTTCGGATTCCACCATCTTGAGTTTTGTGTTGTCTTGTTCAGTCTTTAGAACTTTCCACCTTTGTTCATTTATTCCTTTAAGGAGCTGACATCTGCTTTGAGTTCTCTTAGTTGAGTTCTATGATCCAAGTTATTCATGGCCCTACTTAGACTGACAAAAGAGGATTCAGAGCCCCCAAATGCCTTTGTTATCTCCATCAGAATGCCTGAGTAGATCTGAACTTTGCCTTTCAATGACTCAAATACATTAACCAGTGAGTTAAGGGTGAAGCTCGGTGCTGATAGAGTAGAGTCAGAAGTTCTAGATACATCTGAGGTTTCATGGCATTGGGGAGGGAGGAAATCAGTCTCTCTCTTATGTTTGTGCTTCCGCTGTTTGGTTCAAACTGAAAACTCCTTTGAGTGTTAGTAATGGAATAACTGTGTGTGCCTTTGTTATTCCTTACTAATACCTTGCAGGGATCTTGCTCCATGACCAGATCATGGTCTGGATTATCCACTTGAACATGAGTGTTGTCTTTAGTTAATTCTTCAATCTGACAGTGATGCTATAAAGTTGAGGCAAAAGACAAATTATGTATTTATCGCGCTTAAACTCTGCAATCGCTTTTTTATTTTGCATCAAGTTTGTTATTGTGCTTTTCATTGAGGATGTGAATAGAGTGTACTCCATTTAGTGATGTCTCTCATTAATTGTATCAGAGCAAGGGAGTTCCCTATAAATATCTGATCTTCAGTATCTGGGTTTCTTTGAACCTTATTGGAAATTATGTTATGATTAGCCACTGGCATCAACAGGGAAGAGTACAATGCTTGAGTGTTCGTACCACAGAGGGGATCTGCCACCTATGGCGCCCTTAGATTGTCTTTATAGCTAGCGCTTCTTTAATTATACATGTTGAAAGGGGCCCCAACTCGGTAGTGAAATGGTGAATGTTAGGTTTGGGTCACTGGTTTAAATCACAGTTAGCACTGCTAGCATGACTGACAGGGTTGCAATAAACACCTATAAAGGAAAAGCCCCATCCTTACACTTTTTTTTCCGCTGCTCCCTCCAATTGATCGAATTCACGGAGCACCAGGGGTTCATTCATTCAATAGTATCAGCCGTTCTGACAAACGCTTTGTCCAGGGCTGAATCAGACAACTTGTCCAACACAGCCAACTCGGTCAACACGGTCAACACACTTGCAGCACTCTGCTCTGCTTCGCTGCAATAGCAGGTTTTAGAGTCTGGGACCGCGTATTCCCAGAATGAACACTGCAGATAGACTTGCAGAGAGCAGAAAAGCAGTGTTTCAACACAACCAACACACTTGCAGCACTCCATTGCGCTTCGCGGCTACAGCAGGGTTTAGGGTCAGGGACCGCCTCTTCTCAGAAAGGGCACTGCAGAAAGACTTGCTGAGAACATAAAGGCAGAGTGTCAACACGGTCAAGTCACTCGCAGCATTGTGCATTCAACTGTGCAAGGCATTTTTTCTTAGTCTTGGTGAGTTAGTTGAAGCGCTATTAACATGATAGATAACATTTGTTGACTAGGATGTGAATAGAGGCAGCAGGGGAGGCTGGCAACGTACGTGCATTCCAGTAGAGGTGTCATACATGTAAAGTTTGAATAGGAAGGGATACATTATTGACCCTTGGGGAACTCTAAAGTCCACATACCATGGCTAGGCATTGGGTCGCTTCTTTTATTCCAATGACTTCCAGTCAATTGAAACACATCTTTTGGCTGATGGTATCAAAAGCTGCTGAGTCCAGATGGATGCTTGCCTTCTCAGAGCAGTCATCCACAGTGTAGGTCCCATATGGAGATGCCTGTGTACGGTTGGTGACGCTTGTTGATTATTTTGTAGAAGGGGAGAAATTAGGGTGAGGTTTGGTCAGCAGGGGTGTGGTACTTTGTAAATCTGTGTGCCCGCTTTAAAAATTTAATGAATTGACATACCTTGAACATTAAACCATAAGAGAGAGAACTACAAAGTTTGAATTAAACTGATGTTTGGTCTCACAAACTCTGTATTCAACTGGCCACTCAATGAGATTGTATAAAGAATTCCAGGACACAAAAGGCAGCCAGTGCAATAACTAGACAGTACTGTCTGTTCCATTTGTGTTACAATGGAACTGATGTTGAGGAGCTAATGGGCTATTATTGGTTGGGTGGGTGATGCAGTTGATCTGAGAAAACTGTGGACATCTGATATGGGATAGGCCGGTATCACAGAGAATTTAAGCTGGTGATGTTAGGGATTTGACTGGCAGACCAGTTTGTATTGGAGTACCTTTTGTATGGACTTGAAATGGGTCTGACAGAATTGATTGGTGTGTTGGTGGTGTGGGTTTCACTGGTGGCACATCGTAATCAAAGCAGCTGTGCTTAAATCAAATAGGTTTCACCAAAGCAACTGAGGTAAACAGATGTGATTTAGAAGTTAGTACACTGCATCCGATCGAAATAATCATACGCATTTGGCAGGCAACACCCACACCATAGCAGTAGATATAAGCATAGTATGGCTTCAATAGGAGTACACAATAATTGATATAGCTGTGTTATGGATTAAACATGTATAACAATTCTATTGGTGTAGCTGTGCCAAGTAATATAACTTTTATCCACAAGCAATTTATGTAGCGATGCTACAGATTCAAAAACAGGTTGAAAACAGGTTGAACACAAGTAGTTGAAAGTGTATATTCAATTAACAGGTTTCAGTGCAACATGTTTCCATGCCAATGAAGTAGTTATGCTATGGTTTGAATAGGTAACACCATAATAAGCTGTGCAGCTATGCTACGGTCTGAGACATAAACACAAAACAAATATATAGCTATACTATGGGTTCAACAGGTGAGCACAGTGCAATGATGTAGCTATGATATCGATTGAATAGGTACACAGACGAATGATGACGTGCCCATGCTACTGAATAACGCACACACATGTAGATATGCTTTAGATTCAATAGGGAAATACACAAATCATGAAACGTCTAATCTATAGACTTCACAGGTAAACATAATCCAAAGGTGTGGCTAAGCCATGGTTTCAAAAGGCAATAGAAAGAAAGCAATGGTGTGGCTAATCTATGATGTGTGTCATACATATCAAATGAACACAGTGCAATTATGTAGCTGTGATATAGATCTAACAAAGAAAATGCAGTTCAAAGATGTAGCTCATCTATTAGATGTAACAGGTAGTGATGTAGTGTGTGGATTCAACAGGTGCACACAGTGCAGATATTCAAATATGTAGATAAGCTTTGATCAAACAGGACTTAATGACAGCAATGAGTGACATTAGATCAGATAAGTGGGTAGCAACAGGTATAATATGTTCAAGATGGTTAAACCTGGTGCCAGCCCATATAGCCGCTCATTATAGATAAACATGATAATAGGGGTGCTGCAGAATTGCAAAAACAAGGGGGCATATATGTCGGTTGGAATTGGTAGTATGTTACTAGCAGATGTGATCAGGAAGACAGACATACATATGGGTCTATATAAGATAACGTGACACGAGCAAGTCATATGTCCGTTGTGCCTGTTATAATGCAGTAGAGTTAGGTGAACCAGGTACGTGCCTATACTGAGCCGCAACATGCTACAGTTGCAAGATGGCGCCCTGCATGGCATTCCTTCTTTTTTTTTTACCCTAATACTAATTGCACTTGCAAAGATTCAAATCTTCTCTAATGATGGTCTCTTTTGAATAAGCTAGGTTCTCCAGGGGTGTTTTTTCTGTGCCCCTCTCACATTATAGTAAATGTGATAGATGCTCTAGCATCCAGATTGAAACTTTAGTTTTGGTGCAAAATTAACACAGGACATGCGTACACTTTAAAGCACAAAAAATACTATTAGAAATAGATAAACAACATAAATAAGCATTTACATAATAGACATAATCAGGTCAATTCCAATATATGTCTGTATCCACAAAACAAAATATATCTGCACAAAAATAAAAAAAATAAAAAAATGTTTGTTTATGCTTAAATGTGTAAACTTGTGTTCGAACTGAACGTCTTGTTGCTATGCAGCAAGTGTATGTTGCAAATAGGGGTGGCTACAGCCACCCCAATTCAGGTTGGCTATATGTTGCACATATAATCACCCTGAATCTTGGATCATATGACTTCAATTAATAAGTAAAGCTTATTAATCAGATTTCAATAATATTCTCATGGACCCTAATTACCTGTATTCTGTTCTGGTTATAATTGAGTGCGATGTTACTATGAATATATATGATGGTTTGGTAACTTGTATGTAAAATGCCATTTTAAAAAAATAACTATGACGTAAGAAGCCGGTTTAATATGTGTATTACCCATTAACAGTGCATGACAGCCATTCATGTAAACTGAAAGGAGCTTATTTCCAATGTTTGCGTGACAGGCACAGCAGAGTGGACTCCTCGTCTTTCGCCTGCGCTACAAACAAGTCCCTTGTGTGGAATGTTAAGTATTTGCACGACAGAGTGCAAATCGTAAAATGAAAAAGTACGTTAATTGACATTAGACCTTCTTTTCTTACTTTGCATTTCCAATTGAGTAAAGGTCACCTGCCATTTTCAAATGACAGGTTGCATTTACAATGGATTCTTATGGGATCGGCCTGCTTTTTGATTGTGTAAAAAGCCGTCTGATTCCATATTAATCCACAGTTGGTACGCCAGAATCTAAGTACAATGCTGGTGTAAGATGTGGCGGTTTCTTGCAGGGGGGGGAGTGAAAAGGGATTGGAAATGCGATATCCCGTTCTGTGCCCTTCGCATCTCCAATAATGTGCAGGGCGTGAAAAACAATGTTCAGACAGGCAAACCAGTGTGCTTTCAGCACCTATGTATGCTCTGGGTACTTCGAAAGTGATCCCCAGAAAACTCTACAATATGAGTCTTTCTTTATAGAAATGTTGTTGGTCTGTCACCTTACATGCTTATTTGGGCATGGTATGTAAACTGCATGATCCGTCTACGCCATTCCCTCAGTGCCATATTGAATGTTTTGCCTATATTATCATAGTCTATTGGGGGTTACCCAGAGTAGGGAGTGGGAGAAATATTTTATGTTTACCAGCCTGTATGATGGTTACATGATTCCTTCCACTTTTGGATACATTGAGGTACCTAATATCAGAAGGATGATATTCAGTACCCAAAACCTGTCACACCATTTTTCAGCAACCCCAGGACGTGCCCCACTAATACTGCAATGGGTGCCTAATGCACCTGGGTGACCGCAGGGTAGTGAATGGGTTCGATGGTCTGTTAAATGTCCCAAAGCACGACTCTGATGTGCCTTCTGACAGAGGAGTCAATGAGCCTTGACCTCCATATTGAATGTTGCCTCACATGCATGTATCCTGGTTTCCTTCCCTAACATTCTATTACTCTGATATCATTTCTCTAGTGTGAACCATTTAATATGCTCCTTAAAGGGTCTCAGTGATCCACACATACAGAGTATACAGTGTTGCATCTATGGTGTTCAAATCATGCTGATGTAGTTCTCATGCAATTCCTTGCCTGCTCCTCTCATTGCTGAATTCCAGGGGCCCACCTGCACCGGAGAGTCACTGCTGAATTTGTAATCATCCATTTCGTTTAGCTGCTAGCAATGCAGAGTTTTTGTCGATTTAGCCTTTAATCATTGCACCATGTGATAATTAACTTACTGATTCCCAGTTCAGGTGCTAAACAGAGAAGTGAAATTTGCGGATCAGGTTTCTGCAGTGAAAAGGTGACGCTCATGATTTCAGTAGGGTCTAGGAGTAGACAAATATCATCGTCAGTGTTAAGTAGAGGATCATTCACTGTGCATCTTGGTTGCATGAGATAAACCGGTGTTGTACAGCGACATACCTCAAGGCAATTCACTCGAGGCAGCGCATATTACGCTTGACTCCAGAAAGTCATCTCATCAGGTTCCTATCATATCATAACATACAGTTAGCCCTATTCAAGAACATTTTCACATTTGTACATTCCCGTTTTCTGCAGGTGAAAGACACTGCTATGGGAGCGTTTTTGTCCCCATTATAGCAAATCTATCCATGGCATGTTTCAAACAAAAAAAAATACACGTTTTCCAATAAACCCTACATCTTCAAAATCACCTTGTTGAAATGATTCATAGGTGGCATTTTGGTCATCTGGAAATGTTCCTCTATGAATTTGAGGCATTTCTGTTTGGGTTTAACTTTAACAGTTTCAATTTCAATCTTCAATTCACAATAATAATAATAATTCTTTAATGTGGTATAAATTGAAAATAAATTCAAACTTTACACATATTGCAATTTACAGTTTACGAAACATTATACTCAAATCATCAATATACAGAAATATACAAAAACATGAGTCAATACCAAATATAAAAACAACTAAAAAGGAACAGTTAAACAGCTGTGCTTATACTATTTACACAGGATCATGCATGAGTATATTACACATGCCAATTTGTGTCTAAGTTGGAATTGAAATTAGTATATTGAAAACATAGCCAATTGCTGTCTAAAATAAAGTGCTCTATGAGTTCCTTGATCTCCTCACTATTAAAGTAGTTCCAGTCCACGGTCCAGGCCAAGTTCGACCTGTTTCCAGATATTATAAAGTGCAATGAATAAGTGCATATTGCAGGTGTTAGTGCAAAAGAGCCAGAATGACATTTTGCATATGGTTGCATGATCATGCACGAATTCACCCAAATAACGTAAAATTGTGTCCTTCAGTATCTGGCATTCAGTGAGAAGATGTCTGGCTGTCTCTAGGCATTCTGAGGATTTACAAAGACGGCATATACGCTCGTAAGCCGGGATGTTCTCCCATGCTCCTCTAGTATGCAAAGTAGGCAATTGCTCCAATCGAAACAGGATGATGAAGCGTCTAAGTCTTCTAGAGGGGCAGAGGTATAGGTAGGCTTGAGGTTTCATGAAATTATACAGTCTATATTTCACAAAATGAGAGGTCTTAAGGCTACTTATATGTGCAAAATTCTCAAACCAATCCCAGAGGTCCACTTTTTTTCCTAATGCATTTAAGATTTCCTTGGTGACAGTTGCCCCTCTAGGTGTCCATCCAATATCTATGAAAAATGTAGTCATATCTTTATGTAGGGCCGAAGTGGTATATTTTTTGGTCACCTCCTGATGAATCACAGTTAATAAGGGGTTAGTGGAGCCCCATATCATCTTGAGATAGAACCCTGCTCTTGTCCTCAATACCATTGCTTTCAGAAAGGGGAGGCCCAATTCAAGGCTAATCAGGGCCATCGGTACCCCCGGGGGTAACCGCAATATCCGTCGCCAGAACTTGCTCTCCAGCACTTGCAGCTACGCAAGGTCTATTGTGTGCAGTGACTCAAGGCCATAGATGATCATGGGGGCAAACACTTGAATGTAAAGGTGGCGCGTCCCCCACAGGGTAAAACCACCCTGCTTATTTGTGAAAGTGGAAATTAATGAGGTGACTTGCATAGCCCTAGTAATTCGACCCTGTCTACAAAGTGAATAATCGCCAAGGGGCTCAATTTCGACTCCTAAATAACGATATGATGGAGCATAGGATATAAGATTTTTATGCACTGTCAAATTCACTCGCGATACTCTTCTTCTATTGAATCTAAGCACCTTTGTCTTGTCCAAATTAATGGTCAAGCCATTTATCCTGGCATAGTCCCATAGGGTAGAATCGGAACGCCCAGACCACCTATGGTATTGTCAAAGACAACCAGATCGTCCGCGTATGCTAATACAGCGCACAAAACTTCACCTATTGTAGGAGGGAAATTATCAACCTCGGCTAACACTGCAGGAATGTCGTACACATAGAGATTATAAATGAGGGGTGCTGTGACACAGCCCTGCTTTACCCCCCTTTCTTGGATCACATTTCGGGTCATATTTCCTTCCTGATTTAATCTAAGGCGCGCCCTAGTGTTTTGATGGAGTAATCTAAGATAGTATAATAGACCTGACGAACATCCCAATTTCTCTAGCTTGGTCCATAGCCTCGCTCGAGGGATGGCGTCAAATGCGGCCTTAAAATCGATGTAAAGGGCGTACAACGGGGGATGCCCCCTATTAAGCGCCCGTGTACGCAGTGTGTCCATGACCAAAAGGTTATGTGAGGTGGAAAAGTCCCTCCTGAAACCGCATAGAAATCTGCTGAGTATTTTGGAATTTTCTACCCATTTCTGCATCTCACTAAGCAATAGTGAGGCAAAAAGTTTACCTGAAATATCAAGCATGGATAGAAGCCTATAATTATTATGGTCAGTATGGCTTCCTTTTTTAAATACAGGAATGAGAATGGATGTTTGCCAGGACCGTGGAATTATCCCCTGCGCTAGAACCTTATTGAAGAGTAGGGAGAACAGATCAGCCCAAAATAGAGGATGGCTCTTGATCACAACGTTAGCTAGCCCGTTAGGGCCAGGGGCTCTATAGGACTTGAGGGCAAATATTTTATTCAGTATTGCCTCTGCTGAGACATCGAAAGGCAGATGGGTAAGGGCCTTCTCAGAAAATCTGCTCATGGTTTCCACTCCTCCTGAGTTTCGGCTGAGTAAAAAAAATTTCCCATGTCTCCTCACTTATTGGATTAATTAAGGGGCCTTTGATCTTCTCTCTGTTCTCATTTAGGAGTGACCATACGCCACGGGAATTTCTAGAGCAAATAGTTTGCACCAGCCGCTGATATCTGATGTTTTTCTCTGTGATGTTAATGTTCTTAATATCAGCTCTATATCGGTTTTTGATTTTTCTAGATTTCTCGGGGTACAGGGCTCCAGGTAAGTTCATAAATTTCAGACCTTGGATCTCCATTCTTAACCCTCTCTTGGCATCCCTAATTTCCCTGTTAAATGGAAGTATAACACCCCCAGTTTTTAGCATATGTCCCTTGTTGGCCGTGGCATGCTGACCTGAAAATCCGGATATCCAATCTTCAATTTCATTTACCGTCATAAGTTTGAAGTCACAGAAGCCTTGAACTAAAATAGGTTCAAGAGCTTCAGTAGCCAATCTTATGTTCTTCTCAGACCACACTATTCTAGATCTTGCACAGTGGGCTTGGATGCTACCCATGTTCAGAGGTGGGGAGGTTGAAATAGGAATGCGGAGTGTGCACTGCAGCGACGCATGGTCGCTCCATTCGTTAGGCTTAACGGACATGTCGACTACTCTAGTCTGCATCTCGGGGCACATGAATATGTAATCTAATGTGCTAGATGATGATCCATTAGACCAAGTGTGTTTCCCCGGCCGTTCTCCAAAGGTACGGCCATTAATCATAGCCATATCCCAAGCTCCAAACAATTGCAGCCATCCTAATCCTTCAACCTCCCTCTTTCCATGGGTCATCAAACACCTTGCACTGAGAGCAGGATTGGAGGGTATGAGTATCTCGTCTATCATGTGGCAATTAAAATCCCCCATGACCACCACAGCGACATTGCCTGTTCTTAGCAGCCAAGAGGACAGTAAGTCCAGTATTGCCTCTTGTAATGAGTCACGAACCAGCTCTCCTGGGGGGTTATAAAGATTGATTAGAAGAAACCTTCCCGAGCCATTTTCGTCATGGTATTCAGCTTCTACTGCCAAAAGCTGCTCCTCAGCTTTACACTGAATCTTTCGGGACATAATCGTATTCACTACCCCAGTAAGTAAGCCACCATATGGACGACCCTTACTGCCCCGTTTAGCAACTGATTGATGTATAACAAAACCATCTAGTAATAATGGGTCGAGATACCATGTCTCTTGTAGGTAGATGCAGCTATGTTGAGACAGTAAATCTACAGAACCCTCCCACCTCAAGAGATGGGAAAAGCCTCTGCAGTTCCAAGAAAGTAAAGACAAACATCAATGGTTCTGTAGCAGTTGCGGAATGGATTCTAGGAGAGATTTCAGAACTTGCGCTTGTGGGATTTTACTACCCATGCATCCAAGCCCTACCATAAAACTGTGCATTTCTGGCATTGAAAACATCATGATGGTCAGAACTCCCCAGAGAGTGCACAGGGAAAACATGAAGAATAGGCTGCCACCCATTTTTCAGGGAGAAACTGGGAGGGGCAGTGCCTGTGAGGGCAAGCTGAGCTTGGGGGAAGTGGATAAACCAGAAATTCCACCATGTGCTTTGGAAAACCACACCCCTTTGGGGCCAGATCATGATTTTTAAAAAAAGATGCATAAATCACAGTGCGGACTTGTCAAAATTATATAAATAACATCATCATTTTTGTGATTTTTCTGTGCACATTTTAAGAGGTGTTAGGACCCTGTGGTATGTTCTTGGGGATAGTAGCGGAAAAAAAGGTTATTACTCCAAATGTATGCATGTTAAAAATCTGACAGTTTATCATCTGAAACCCATATCCTTGGGGCACATTTGTGTAAAATCTGGAAAGGTTTAGAGGCCGTTTTCTGGATGAAAAGGGGACAATTCTGTCATAATTGGACACGACATCGTACAAAGGCAGGGATCGGATGGTTTGGTGCTACAGAAAATATGTTAACTGGACCTATAATATTAGAAAAATGGTACATAGATAAATAAGTATTTGGATCAGAAATAGATTTGTGTGCAATTTGACAAGGGGAGGTTCCTCTGACCATAAAACCTACAGCATCACTCTGACACTCCATTTCTTTCCCCCAATCAAGGGAGAGAGGAAAGCTTGGCCAATGATAAGTGAGAGGGGCAGGCTTAGCTAGGCCCAGGCACACACCCACTTTCTAAACACATAAAAGGAACATTGAAACCCAGGTAGAGACATTCACTTTCCACTTTCTTGCGGGACGCTTTGCCGGGAGACTTCAGACTTCACATCCAGAGATCCAGACTTCAAATCCATCAATCTCCAGAGACCAGAAATTAACTCCAGAATGTGTAGCAGAGAGGCCTGAATCCACAAGCTGAATCCTCTTCAGCAGGCCTCAAAACCAACCAAACTATTCTACAGCTGTTTGAATTCTTTGCCAAGAACTTTTGCAAGAACCTGTAGCAGTATCCAGTAAGCGGTGCTGTATCCGGAACCAGAGAGAACCAGAGACCAGATCGCTGTGAAGAACTGCTAGCAGAAGTCCAGCCAATCCTGACCCGATCGGTGACGAAGTCGTATTCCTGTCCAAAATCTATTGTGAGTACCCAGTTAGCACTGTGCCAAAACCAATCTCTTAGTTCAGAATAATCTAATCCAAACTATTTTAGCCTATTAGAACTGCCTCCTAGAATCGTGTCATTCTGTCATCTTTAAAACTGAAAACTGTCATCTGTCATTCTGAGCTTTAAAATTTCAAATCCGAAAAACAACCTTTACTAAATCGGCCGTATCTCTGGAACCGTTTGTGCTAGGAGTTTTAACTGTCATCCCATAGCTACGATTCTAAGCTTTTCAACGTGCCTAGAACCAACTTAATACTCCTTATAGTGCCTCCGTAATTGCACTCGATGCACGTGACTAAATTTGCTGCGATTTGACATTTTGCTTAATTTCAGCCACGTGTAAAAATATTTGTCCTTGCTTTCCTTGCTGAAATTCGTGTGCAACCTGACAACCATTCATAGAGCATGGCTAAAGTGATCCTGAATTCATTAAAGTATCTCTCACTCACCCTGAACCCCCTAGAGGGAATTAAAATCATTTAAGCATATTTTTCACTTCTTTTCATACCACATCAAAGTATATTGCCTGTGTTTAAAACTCCTACCTGTTTTCCTCTAAGCTTGCTAGGGGGGAACTCAATTATATTGTTTGCATTCCTGAGAACTGTATGCTCTCCTTTTCCTCTCCTTACATTGCATAGGGGGGGAGTGAATTGTTCAAGAAAAAGTGATCATATTATCTGTTGGTTGAAATCATATCAAGGTTATTTCTGTGCTGCATTCTGTCTCACCTTGCCTTTCCTTGAACCATATAAAGCATTCTCTGCCACCTTATTCTTCTGTTCCTATTTATAAGTAATCAAGAACTGTGCTACTGTAGGATTGCCTATTGCTGATTACTGCTCATATTCACAAGTGTGCTATCAACTATCAATTCATTCATAAAAGTGTGATATATAGATATATTGTTTAATTTTCAAATAAACCTTTTACATTTGCAAAACAAACCTACTTCTTGGCTCAGCGGGGTCAGGGGGATTCTGAGAGAGGGGTGTTATATAAGGGTTGTCATCCAGAGTAAACAAACTGGACATAAAAATACATCAATAAGGGCTTCTATCAGCATCCCAGGCTAGGCATTGACTTAGCTGTAGTGTTGAATTGAATACGCTTACAAAGTGGGGGCTCGTAGTCGGAGATTCTGGATTAGATTTACCACTTGTGCAGCTTAATACAGTGTGCCAACTGACCGGATACACATATCCGGTTAGAACACCACGCTGTTTTACACTGTGAAAGCACTCCTCAAAAGAACGCTCTAAGGAAACGGTATGTTTTGCAAAATAAAATACAAACTTCTGTAAGTCAGGAAGGAACTCAAATTCCAGAATGACGACACTGGTAGACATCAAAATAGCCAGAGAGCACTTCTTACATAAGCTATTTGTGAGAGGTGAATGGACTGAGCAGGGCCAGGATGTGTGGTTGCAGGCAATCACACAACAGGTCACGGCAACTGGGTTAGATATCTGGAGAGATCAGGGTCCCTTACATGTGGCCCTGAGCAAACTATACATGGCTCCTAAAGCTAAAGATGAACACGACAAGATGGTTAGGATAGCGGCATATTTGTATCTATATATGGGAGCTATGCAGGACAAATGTGCTGAAGGCCAAGACCTGGCAAGTAGGCAACTGTTGGCATTAGAGAAGGCTCAATCTGACCTGGTCTCTTCTGAGCAGAGGCTGCAGAGGAGCCAGGAGTCAGAAAATGATAGTAGGCAGTATATCATTAAAATAAAAGAGGACATGGATATACTGCAACAGGAAAAGACAGACCAGGATACCAGAAATATGGCTTTGCAGAAGGAGCACCTAGACAGTTTGGACTCCTTACTGCAGAGCCAGAAAAATATGGAGCAACAGATTAATTTTAACAGGGCATGCACAGAGCAGGTAGCCACTCTGCAAATCCAACTAGACAGAGCGAAAGAGGAAAGCAATAAATTGATTTTGAAAGACCTGGATACCCAGGCAGAGTTTGATGAAGAACGCTAGAAAGCTGCTGCCTTTCAAAGGCAGAGGGACGACCTGGCGTCACAAATGCAGACTCTTGGTCAGGAAAGGGATTCCTTAGGGCAGGAAGTCTGCCATTTAAAAAGAAAAATTGAAGAAAATCACTTGGCCCTCCAGGGGCTGGGTGACCTCCAAAAAGAGCATCAGGGCTTGCTAGATCACACCAGGAGGGTGGAGGAGGCTCTGGCAAGAAAGGAGCAGGCCAGTAGGGATGGGACTCAGGAGGTAACCCTCCTGCAGCAGAGACTGGCTCAGTACTCCAGGACCAATCAGTAGGCACAGAGAGAAAATGAGGCTCTCTGTCAGCACAATGATAGGCTCCAGCAACAGGTAGCCATGCAGGAGAGACTGATAGAGTCTAATAAGGCCTTAACTGAGGAACTGAAAGTGCAAGCTCTTGCATTGCAACAGGGAGCAGGGGCTGACAGAGATGAAGTTCTCTAGGAAAAGGGAAACACCTGAGCAAAACCTCAGGAGCCCTAGTACCAGAGGCCTTTATCTCTCTCAGTCCCTGGACACTGCCACCCGCATGTCCCCTGGCGCGCATGAGCACAGGGCCACAGGAATGGCAAATTACTATCCAGCCAAAAGTAGGGGGCTCATAGGCCAGTACCACCCAGGAACGGATGGGGGGGCACCCGTGTATGGGCACCTAAGTACAGTGCAATTTAGTGGGGAACCCCAGGAAATTAGGCCCCCTAAGAGCATCCTAAAAACCTCTGCCCAGTTAGGTTACTGGGAGGGGGGTACCCATCAAATCCTGGTAGCAAGGAGGGATCTGAAGACTCCTCTGAGCGTCACAGGACACAGGAGACCAGGTCCCCACATTCTGCCAGTTATTCCCAGGCTCGCATAATCCGGGAAAACCTGGAAGATCAGACGGGCACCTCTGGGAGTGGGAGCAGTACTTCTGAATCAGAGGATGAATGGACCAGGGTTACCCGAACCAAAAAGGCCAATAAGGTGAAAAGGGCCTTGCTTAAGGACCCCTTAAAACAGATTAAGGCAATCAGGAGTGTCATTACGCCTTATCATAAGAACGCCAAGTATTCTGTTTGGGAACACTTGCAGCTCTATGAGCAAATGATGGAGACTTTCCATTTGAAGGACAGCAGTAGCTGCATCCAGTACGTCAAATTCTCCCCTGAATACTCTAGTTTCTTTGCGGGGCTGGAGGACCAAAACCATTCAAGATGGTCCACATATAGGGCGGCCATCTTGAAACATTTTTCTGTACATTGAAATCCCCAAGAGGCTTGCAAGGCAGTCTACAATTTGCAATGTGGGGAGGATCAGGCCCCACAAGAATTCATGCAAGAATTGAAGCGTGCCTTTGCGCAGACCACCAGAAGGGTGCGCACGGACAGCAGAGAATTCATCAACACATTTTTCCATGCTCTTCCCAAGTACATAATGACCCAGCTCGTGAGAGATTTTCATGAAAAAAGATCTTTAGACTGGGTCATTGAGCAAGCCACCGGGATCTATGAGGTGCAGAAGCCCATAGAAAATAAAAGTAATGCGCAGAAAACCCCCAAAAACAACAGCACCCCTGCTGCTGCCAAGGTGGCAGAGGTAAAGGTTGCCCCCGTTTTAGATTTGGAGATGGGGGGGCCTAAAAACCTGCCTGCACCAAATAATTCACAGCCCAGAAGGCCCTCAGGCCAGTCACAAACAGGGAGTCAAGTAGGTAGTCCCACAAATGGGGTCCCTCGCTCCCCTGATTATGTAAGTCCCCGCTACAAGGGAAACCGACCCATCCTGGGTTATGTGTGGACTCCTCCAGCCCAAGGGGGGGATCCAGTCAAGCACCTAACCCAGAGAACTTTCCTCCAAACTTCCCCCAGGAGGGCAGAAATTCACCAAATCCTGGGCAGAACTTTTTCCCCAGGTATCCACCCAATTTCCAACCCCAAAACCATCCATCCTTCTTTCCCCAATTCCCTGAGCCCAGACAACCTAATCCGGGAGAGGGGAGGCCAAGGGTAGAGGGGTACCCAAATCTTCCCAACCCGGGGTATTACCAGAGAAGGTATAGCTACCCTTCCCGGGATCAGCCCAGGGGAGAAAATAGAGCCCTGTATCAGCCTGAGCGGGTTTCACAACTTGAGCGCCAGGTCCAAAATATGGCACGGGATCTGGGTCACATACTGAGGGCTCAACAGAACCCTCAGATGAGCATGCCACCGCAGAATGCCCCAAGCTCTGGGCCTGGTGCTCCAGAACAATGACGGGGGCAGCACCCCGATAACCCACCGGTTCCCAGGGAGGAGGCACAAGGGGAAGGGGGGTGTAAAGCCTTGGTGGAAGCTTCCTTCCCAACTTGTAAACAGCCCCTGGAAAACCAGTAACCGGAAACAAAATCTCCTACCCCTGATAGTCTGCCACCCAAGGAGCAGAGAGGAGGTAGGAGAAACAAAGGACCCAAACAGACCCACTTTGTGGAGGAGGTACAGGTCTTCCAATTTGAGGGAGAGGGATCCTCAGAGGATCCTGGGAAAAGGACCTTCTCCTTCCGAGATGGGGGAACTCCTCCTAAGGAAAAATGGGTCCCAAGAGATTCCAATCCAGACTGGGTGGATGTGGGGATTGAGCTGTCGCCGCCCATCATTCTATCCCAGAACCAACAAAACCAAAAACCTCTGGTTCAAACCCATCCTGGTGACTGCCTCCCAAAAGGGGGGGGCGGCCCAGAACCCGAAACCATTTCGAGTTGCCAACTTTTTCTTTCAGATTCCCCAGGCTCTCCACAGAATTCTGCCCAAATCTCTTCGCTAGCAATGTCCAAAACCAGAAAATTAGCCCACCAGTTGTCCAAAAATGTGCATTATCTGTGCCCCCTTGACGAGAAGGAGGGAAGATACTATGCCCCGGTACAAGTACAGGGGAAGGGTACAATCTTGGCGCTGGTGGACACTGGATCCCAAGCTACCCTTCTGTCCAAAAGGGCCTTTGATGAACTAAATGCAGGAAGGAGGGTGAATTACCGAATTCCTCTCACCCCTCTTCCTGGACAACTGCAGAACTTTGACGGGAAGGAAATTCCCGTCGAGGGGACTGCAGACTTGGATATTAAAATTGGGCGACACAAGGTGAAACAACCGGTCATAGTAGTAACTCCAGATGGCACCCCTTGTTTACTAGGGAATGACCTCCTGAGAAGGTTGTCACCCCTAGTAGATTGTGTAAACAAGGTCCTCTGGACCCAGGCTAGCTGACCAATAAAATTAAAACAGAGTGTCAACCATGTTAGTTTAAACGGCACCTGCCACATGGTTGAACAAAAATCTGACCAAGTAGAATTTCACTTCCAGAACAACCAAATTCCAGACGTGACAGTAATAGCAGTAGGACAACAGAATGGTGATGGGGGGTCCTCTCCATTTCTGAAAATCAACCTTCCTTCCAGTTTAAGGTGGTATTCCACACTGGAAGGAAATTATTTACCAATCAACAATCAGAAAACCCCACTCCTATAGTCCAGAAAGATGTGAAATCAGCACAGAGCCTGGCTGATATTCAGCAAATTGGAGATCAGTTGTTCATCCCTGTTCAGTTAAATGATGGGAAGGACTCTGTTCTCGCTCGAGTGTGTGTGAACAACGGTAAGAGCTTCATCAGCGAAGCCATGTTCCGCCAACTCCCAAAAGATCCAGCCATTCCCACATTCAAACTGATAGACACATGGGAAATGGATCTGGAAACACCCAATTCCAAACATCTCCTGCCAAGCAGGTGTATGCTCAAAATCTCCATTGGCAACAAGAGCATAGTCCATAATTGTTGGGTCGTGCGAGACGTCACTGCCGCCTTTTACTTAGGCAGTGACATTCTCAATCGCTTTGCCATTAGTTTGGACCTAATAAACTTCAAAGCTTGGTCCCGATTAGCGGATAATCCCATGGGTTTTGATGATCAAGAAAAAGCATTTAGGTCAGCTCAATTGCTACCTTATGCAGTTGAAATTCAGCTTAAAGAGGAAGTCACCATCCCAGAAAGGACCCGACAATTCTCCCTGGAAGTGAAAGTTAAAAGAGGACACAAATTGAAAAACCCTGATGCTTATATTCATCTAAATGCTTCTCTCCAACAGCAAGGGTTAGGTGTAAACCCAACACCATTAGTCAACATAGAACATGACACCATTCCAATAGAGGTGGATAACAGCGACTTAAAGAGTATTACTCTAGCCGCAGGCACCGTTATTGGAATGGCGGTTGATGACCGACATTTCTACATTGATTTAGGAAATGAACTGTTAGGACCAATCCCAAAGGACTGTTTTGACAGTGACAGTGATGACAATACAACACCAGACAGGATTTTCACCCGGCATGGGGGGAACTTCCTGGTGTACACTTCTTGCCCTTATGTTAAGGAAGATGTGACTTGTGACTTCAGGAGGGATGAGGTGATTTTCCAGGTCCATGAGGGCTGCCTTTCCCACCTGAAGCATCCAGTCCAAATCAGCACTCTGACCAGGGACTTCTCCACCCAGCTGAAGGAGGCCACTGAGATAGCCAAACCAGAAGTCTTTCCAGGATTCAGGCAGATGGTGGAAGAGAGAGTCAACCTGGCTGATGCCTGCGTGACTCTGGAACAGAAGCAAAAGTTGAAACAAGTTTTCTTGGATTTCCAAGATCTCTTTGCGGTAGACTCATATGACTGTGGTTGTACCGACATCCACACAACAACAATTCCCACGGACCCTGGCATGACTCCAGTGTTTGTGAAGCAATATCGCTTTCCTCTCGAATCCATGGAGTCCCTTACTGAAATAATTAAGAACCTTGAGTCCCGGGGAATAATCCGTCCAGTCCACAGCACTTTCAATAATCCGGTGCTGGGAATATTGAAGCCATACGGCCAGTGGAGTCTCTGCGCCGACCTTAGCGAGCTCAACAAACGGGTCCATACTTCCCGATGGCCTCTGCCCTACATTGACTAAGGGATGGCCCAGATTCAGGGGTCACAGGTATTCACTGCAATAGACCTGACCAATGGATACGGGACCGTGCCTGTCAGTAGGGAGGACCAATACAAACTGGCTTTTACCTTTGGGGGCCAGCAGTACACATGGACCCGGACTCCCTTCGGATACCTCAACTCCGGCAATGAATTCAACATTTTCCTACATAAGGCCATGCCCGACCTGGGTGCGAGGGGTAACCTGGCTTATGTAGTTGATGTCCTCATCAAAAGTTCATCTATGGAAGAACACATAGCGGAGATCCGTTATGTTCTGACACAGTTGAGGGCTGCCGGAGCAAAACTTTCCTTTCAAAAAGCACAGTGGTGTAGAACCCGTGTTAATTTCTTTGGGCATGAGATTACTCCTCAGGGTCTCTGTCCCCAAGAAAAGAAAGTGGAAGCACTTCAGAAACTGAAAGACCCCACAACTCTGCGGGAACTAAGGATCCTCCTGGGACTGACTAATTACAGCAGAAAGTTCATAGAGTGCTACGCAGAGATCACCAGACCCCTGATTCATCTCTTGAAGGGGGGGTCAAGTGGGAATGGGGTCCAGAACAATCCGAGGCAGTAAGACAACTCAAGAGAAGCCTCTCACAAGCGCATTGCCTAGCTTACCCTGTCAGAAACAAGGAGTTCTTCCTGGTGATAGAGTTCTCTAATACATGCTTGACGGCAGTATTATACCAAAAGCATGACAAGGTCAATAAAGTAATCTCCTATGTGAGCAAAACTTTATCCTCTGTGGAGGAAAAATTCAACGATTGTGAAAAGTCACTCCTGGCAACGGTGTGGGCATTGAAGAATTACTGCCCGTTCATCCAGGGGGAACACATCATAGTGGAGACTCCACACCAGCCTCTGCAATATCTCCAAAGTGACAGAATCCGGGCCGGAAATGTGAGTAATTCCCAAATTACTTCCTGGATTCTGTCAATGCAAGGCTTTCCTGTGGAGGTCAGATATGGCCAAAACAAGAAGAGTCCCCTCGCGCAAGGTCTGGCTGACTTGCATGATTGTGCCAGAGAAAACCGTCTCGAGGACGAAAGTCTAAAAATCAAGGACAACATGGAAGCATACCTTAATTCCCCACACAAAGTCTTTGAAGAAGACAAGTGTGAGGGAATGCCCACTGTCTATGTGGATGGATGCTCTTACCATGTCGACAAGAACGGAGAGAAAGAACTGGTGGCCGTCGTAGGGAATGCATGGGTGAAGGAGTTTCCAGAACCCTACGCTGGGTACAAAATTGGTCCCCGAAGTAGTTAGGTAGCCGAGTTGATGGTTGTGCATCAAGCCATCTTCACTGCTGTCCAACATCAACTCCACGAACTGGTCATAATCACAGATTCAGATTATGTACGGAACGGGTTCGTGGAGCACCTGGTTAATTGGAAAACCAGAGGCATGTTATGTGCTAATAACAAACCCCTGAAACATGGGAAGTTAATCCAAAATATTGATGATCTGGTCACATCGAACGGGATGACCATCTACTGGAAAAAGATCAAGGGTCATTGTAAAGTAGAGGGACCAGACAAAACTGGAAATGACTTAGCTGATCAGCTGGCCAAAACCGGGGCCATCCAAGGGGATCTAATAGAAATAGAGTCCCTGTTGGGGGAAATCCAGGTCACCGCTATCACTAGGTCTCAGACAAATGCTCACAATGATCTTTCAACTGCACAATGGAGTAAGGAGACCCCTGATGCTGATTTGATTACAGCTCAGAAAGGGGATCCAATAATTGGTAAGTTTTACCAACAAATTGAGGACCCTGACAACTTTCCCCTGACGGATACCGATTACATTGGGAAAGAGGACCTAAGAGTTTTGATGAAATGTCCAAAAAGGTTCCGAATCCAAGACGGTTTGTTGGTAAGGAAATCCCAAGGTGGCCATGATCAGTGGGTGGTTCCTACCTCATTCCGAAACCTGATGTTAAGTCACGCCCATGATGCGGCCACTGCCGGTCATAGGGGGTTTCATACAACACTTGAAATCTTAAGAGAGATTGCATACTGGCCACATATAGGGCAGGACCTCAACCAATACTTGAAGGGGTGTCTTGTGTGTGCACAATTTCAGCCAACATCCCTCACACACCGGGCGCCTCCCCAAATGAGGGGGATGACACTGCCATGGTCAGATTTGCAAATCGACTTTGTAGGCCCTGTAATTCGCTCGTCTAGAGGAAACAAGTACATGTTGACCGTCACATGCTTGTTTACCAAGTGGGTTGAATGTCTCCCGGCCCCAAATTGCAAGGCAGAAACAGCAGCTGCCCTGATGATTAACCACATCTTTTCCCGTTTTGGTCTACCTCAAAGGATTGAGTCAGACAGAGGTAGCCATTTCACAAGCAAGGTAATGACAAAGATGTGGGAGATACTGGGGGTTAAAAGGAAGCTACACATTGCTTACAGGCCAGCTTCTTCTGGAGCAGTAGAGAGATACAACCGAACCATTGTGAGCCTCTTAAAAAAGGTTGTGGAAGATTCTGGGCCAAGTTGGGATATCCGATTACCTCTGGTCCTAATGGCCATCAGATCTATCCCTTCATCTGCTACTAAAATGTCACCATTTGAGTTGATGACCGTACGCAAGATGGTGCTTCCCCAGCATTTGCTCTACAGGACCCAAGAGCAGACACTGATAAATGCCTCCACAACTCATGAGTATGTGGAGAATTTAAGGAAACACCTTCAGCATGCTTTTGCCTATGCTCAGCGGAATCTAGAAAGATCAGCTGATAGCATGAAAACCCACTACAACCTGAAGACCACCAGTAAGGAATATACTGTGGGAGACCGGGTCTATCTATACAATTTCCAAAGAAACCAGGCCAAACAGCGAACATTTTTGCCTACGTGGAAGGGACCGTTTGAAATTATAGACAAAATCTACCCTGTAGCCTATAAGATCCACATCCCCAAAGGTAGTCTGGCGGAAGGGGAAGACACGTGGGTACATATAAATCAGCTAAAGTGTTGCCATCCCAGGCACACTCTGCAGCAACTGGAGAATCCTCTGGAATCCCAGAGGGGGCCGCTCCAGAGTAATTCAGTTCCAACTCTAAATTATCCCATGTAGTCTCTGAAATATTATTATTCTTGTAAAAATATTTCCTGTTATATCTTGTTTTTAAAACAAGACTGAAAAATGTAACTGGATGTATAAAATGTATGTGTTCGCCACACCATTAATAGTGGTGGAGAAATGTCTACAAATAGGTATTGCCGCTTTTGCTTTATCATCCTAGAAGAGATGAAACCATGGAGACTGACCACGGAAGGCGACCTGGGGACCGGGAGCGAAGATCCGAGGGGCCTGGGGTACCGCTCAATCCTCCCATCAGGACCAGCAAGGAGAACTGATTGATCGACTGGAGGGGGGAAAAGATGCTGAACTGTACCATCTACGGAATTGGAAGAAGATGAGGCGAACATCCCAGATCTTGCGAGTTCCATCAGTGAAAGATCACAATGGCCATCGCAAGAGGGGGGGCTTGTGGGATGTTTTTACCCATGCATCCAAGCCCTACCATAAAACTGTGCATTACTGGCATTGAAAACATCATGATGGCCAGAACTCCCCAGAGAGTGCACAGGGAAAACATGAAGAATAGGCTGCCACCCATTTTTGCCTATGTTGTGAGCACAGGAGGGCACTTCCTAAAACCACCATTGGGCTACACACACAGTAGCCTGAAACCATTGGGAATGGCAATGCTGATTGCCAAAAGCAACCCAGAACTGTGGGGAATTCATTTTCTTAATCCCAAAAATGGTTGCATTACCAGTACTCACCACTATCAGAAAGCCGGCGTTTTAAAACCACCAGACTTTTGTGCTAAACTGAACAAATGAACCCAAACCAGGCCAAGGAAAGACTTGCTAAGAGGTGGATACAATGTAAAACTATATTCTGAAATGACTTGAAGGAAGTAATTATTTAATGTATATCTAAAAAAATAGCTGGGGATGTCAGCAGCTTAAGTGAATTTGGGTTTAAAGCCACTAAAATCGAAATGTTTAGAATAAATGAGTGACCTACTTGTGAGTGTCACATAGGTTGCAATTGTTTAAATGTCATAGTTTTGAACTTAGAATCAGCTTTCTAGCTGCATGTGCAAAAATTGTAAGTTGGATTTGAATGTAGAAAACTGGGAACTAAAGTGACATTTAGCTGAATTCTGCCTGACAACTACCCCCGACAGGAGTTGAACTGGCTCAACAACTCTTCCCAGGCCTAGCTGCATCCTGCTGCCCCTGACAAAAGGAGATGACACCTCTCTGATTGGATTAGGGGAGGAGCACCTGGGGACTGCAGGAAGTGAACAAAGCCCTGTCCTGGACTCAGGCAAATGTTATATTGGGGGGGTCGTAAAATGGCTTCCTCTTGGGAGAAACTGGGAGGGGCAGTGCCTGTGAGGGCAAGCTGAGCTTGGGGGAAGTGGATAAACCAGAAATTCCACCATGTGCTTTGGAAAACCACACCCCTTTGGGGCCAGAAAATGATTTTAAAAAGATGGATAATTCACAGTGCGAACTTGTCAAAATTATATAAATAACATCATCATTTTTGTGATTTTTCTGTGCACATTTTAAGAGGTGTTAGGACCCTGTGGTATGTTCTTGGGGATAATAGCGGAAAAAAAGATTGTTACTCCAAATGTATGCATGTTAAAAATCTGACACTTTATCATCTGAAACCCATATCCTTGGGGCACATTTGTGTAAAATCTGGAAAGGTTTAGAGGCCGTTATCTGGATGAAAAGGGGACAATTCTGTCATAAGTGGACATGACATCGTACAAAGACATGGATCGGATGGTTTGGTGCTACAGAAAATATGTTAACTGGACCTATAATATTAGAAAAATGGTACATAGATAAATATGTATTTGGATCAGAAATAGATTTGTGTGCAATTTGACAAGGGGAGGTTCCTCTAACCATAAAACCTACAGCATCACTCTCACACTCCATTTCTTTCCCCCAATCAAGGGAGAGAGGAAAGCTTGGCCAATGATAAGTGAGAGGGGCAGGCTTAGCTAGGCCCAGGCACACACCCACTTTCTAAACACAAAAAAGGAACATTGAAACCCAGGTAGAGACATTCACTTTCCACTATCTTGCGGGACGCTTTGACGGGAGACTTCAGACTTCACATCCAGAGATCCAGACTTCAAATCCATCAATCTCCAGAGGCCAGAAATTAACTCCAGAATTTGTAGCAGAGAGGCCTGAATCCACAAGCTGAATCCTCTTCAGCAGGCCTCAAAACCAACCAAACTATTTAACAGCCGGGCAAGCTGTTTGAATTCATTGCCAAGAACTTTTGCAAGAACCTGTAGCAGTATCCAGAAAGCAGTGCTCTAATCCAGAACCAGAGAGGACCAGAGACCAGATCGCTGTGAAGAACTGCTAGCAGAAGTCCAGCCAATCCTGACCCGATCGGTGATGAAGTCACATTCCTGTCCAAAATCTAGTGTGAGTACCCAACTAGCACTGTGCCAAAAAGAATCTCTTAGTTTAGAATAATATAATCCAAACTATTTTAGCCTATTAGAACTGCCTCCTAGAATTGTGTCATTCTGTCATCTTTAAAACTGAAAACTGTCATCTGTCATTCTGAGCTTTAAAATTTCATATCCGAAAAACTACCTTTACTAAATCGCCGTATCTCCGGAATCGTTTGTGCTAGGAGCGAGTTTTAACTGTCATCCTAAAGCTACAATTCTAAGCTTTCCAACGAGCCTAGGACTTCCTACTCCTTATAGTGCCTTCGTAATTGCGCTCGACGCACGTGAATAAATTTGCCGCGATTTGACATTTTGCTTAATTTCAGCCACGAGTAAAAATATTTGTCCTTGCTTTCCTTGCTGAAATTCGTGTACAACCTGACAACCATTCATAGAGCATTGCTAAAGTGATCCTGAATTAATTAAAGTATCTCTCACTCACCCTGAACCCCCTAGAGAGAATTAAAATCATTTTAGCATATTTTTCACTTCTTTGCATACCACATCAAAGTATATTGCCTGTGTTTAAAACTCCTATTGTTTGCATTCCTGAGAACTGTATGCTCTCCTTTTCCTCTCCTTACATTGCATAGGGGGGGAGTGAATTGTTCAAGAAAAAGTGATCATATTATCTGTTGGTTGAAATCATATCAAGGTTATTTCTGTGCTGCATTCTGTCTCACCTTGCCTTTCCTTGAACCATATAAAGCATTCTCTGCCACCTTTTTCTTCTGTTCCTATTTATAAGTAATCAAGAACTGTGCTACTGTAGGATTACCTATTGCTGATTACTGCTCATATTCACAAGTGTGCTATCAATTATCAATTCATTCATAAAAGTGTGATATATAGATATATTGTTTAATTTTCAAATAAACCTTTTACATTTGCAAAACAAACCTACTTCTTGGCTCAGCGGGGTCAGGGGGATTCTGAGAGAGGGGTGTTATATAAGGGTTGTCATCCATAGTAAACAAACTTTACATAAAAATACATCAATAAGGGCTTCCATCAGCATCCCAGACTAGGCATTAACTTAGCTGTAGTGTTGAATTGAATCCGCTTACAAAGTGGGGGCTCGTAGCCGGAGATTATGGATTAGATTTACCACTTGTGCAGCTTAATACAGTGTGCCAACTGACCGGATACACATATCCGGTTAGATCACCACGCTGTTTTACACTGTGAAAGCACTCCTCAAAGGAACGCTCTAAGGAAACGGTCTGTTTTGCAAAATAAAATACAAACTTCTGTCAGGAAGGAACTCAAATTCCAGAATGACGACACTGGTAGACATCAAAATAGCCAGAGAGCACTTCTTACATAAGCTATTTGTGAGAGGTGAATGGACTGAGCAGGGCCAGGATGCGTGGTTGCAGGCAATCACACAACAGGTCACAGCAACTGGGTTAGATATCTGGAGAGATGAGGGTCCCTTACATGTGGCCCTGAGCGAACTATACATGGCTCCTAAAGCTAAAGATGAACACGACAAAATGGTTAGGATAGCGGCATATTTGTATCTATATATGGGAGCAATGCAGGACAAATGTGCTGAAGGCCAAGACCTGGCAAGTAGGCAACTGTTGGCATTAGAGAAGGCTCAATCTGACCTGGTCTCTTCTGTTCTGAGCAGAGGCTGCAGAGGAGCCAGGAGTCAGAAAATGTTAGTAGGTAGTATATCATTAAAATAAAAGAGGACATGGATATACTGCAACAGGAAAAGACAGACCAGGATACCAGAATTCTGGCTTTGCAGAAGGAGCACCAAGACAGTTTGGACTCCTTACTGCAGAGCCAGAAAAAGCTGGAGAAACAGATCAATTTCAACAGGGCATGCACAGAGCAGGTAGCCACCCTGCAAATCCAACTAGACAGAGAGAAAGAGGAAAGCAATAAATTGATTTTGAAAGACCTGGATACCCAGGCAGAGTTTGATGAGGAACGCCAGAAAGCTTGTGCCTTTCAAAGGCAGAGGGATGACCTGGCATCACAAATGCAGGCTCTTGGTCAGGAAAGGGATACCTTAGGGCAGGAAGGCTGCCATTTAAAAAGAAAAATTGAAGAAAATCACTTGGCCCTCCAGGGGCTGGGTGACCTCCAAAAAGAGCATCAGGGCTTGCTAGATCACACCAGGAGGGTGGAGGAGGCTCTGGCAAGAAAGGAGCAGGCCAGTAGGGATGGGACTCAGGAGGTAACCCTCCTGCAGCAGAGACTGGCCCAGTACTCCAGGACCAATCAGGAGGCACAGAGAGAAAATGAGGCTCTCTGTCAGCACAATGATAGGCTCCAGCAACAGGTAGCCATGCAGGAGAGACTGATAGAGTCTAGTAAGGCCTTAACTGTGGAACTGAAAGCGCAGGCTCTTGCATTGCAACAGGGAGCAGGGGCTGACAGAGATGAAGTTCGCTGGGAAAGGGAAACACCTGAGCATAACCTCAGGAGCCCTAGTACCAGAGGCCTTCATCTCTCTCAGTCCCAGTCCTATACTGAGGCTCCCTCATTAGCACCCACCCTAAACCCATGTGCGGGATTACCTTACCTGACCCTACCAATAACGTTACTAATTTTAGTTCCCTTAACTCCTCACAGACCAGGCCACTCAGCCCACTGGCACCCGGACTTGGGAGAACCAGATACCAACTCTAATTAGAGTCTATCACCCTACTCACATCTGGTAAGATTTAACACCCCTTTCTTGACACCTTATTGCCTAATAACCAAGCATGGCCTAAATAATTGTCCTTATCTTCCTCTCTATCCCCCTTGGTACTCTGTTCGTGTTTCATCTGAATTAATGGTTCAATCTGTCAATGATGTCAATACGCATTAATCTAAACATGAATGCCTTGCTGTATGGAATCTTAATCACCACCGCTCACTGTCACCACTTATAATTACAACCAATGTACTACTGTTCGTATATTATGACAATGATTACATTAACTTTATGCAAAACCTGGAAACAATATGTGATCATACTTGTGAAACAATAATCCGTGTTTGACTATGTCGCACCAACTTTTTCTCAAACAATGTCACTGCGCCGTGCACTTCACTTATCCACTCACTCACTTCACAAATCACAGCCTTGAAAAAGACGTAGGTCGAAACACGCGTCGGCTGTTTGCACTCACCAATGTTGACCAACTGGTCTTAATTGCCACACTGATGATTTTTGGTTATGGTATACCGACATAAATAAAAAACCACATGCACCAATAATTCTTTGACTGGACTATGACTTAAAACAAAAGGCAAAACTGCCAGATTTTGGACAATCGAATCCAGCCAGCGCCCAGTTATTCAAAGGTTTGTCATCCCAACAAGCATTCAACTAATTGGGAACCCTGGAGTTGGTCCCCAGACGAATCATGATCCAGGCTGCAGGCTGAACCTGAAACCACTAATAGGAGGTGCACAGCGGACAGAGAGTCCCGACCCTGACAACTCCAACCAATTGAAACCTACATTACAAAATACACATTGGTCTAAATTTTGCCTTAAGCACTTTGGTGCTTTTACCATTAAACAACTTTTAGGTTACAGTGTCTTTCTATGTTTTAGGGTAGTTTTTCTTAAATATGTAGCATAGAAGGTTTGTTCCTTTGCAGTGTGGTTTAAGTTCTTGTTACCATTAGCGCAACAGCACCTTTGAGGCCACAGATTCCTTTGCTTGTCATGACATATTAAGACCACCACACTATTAACTGCCTCCAATTTCTGCTCTCCAATAACTGAAACACATATCTTTTCTTTTGATTACATTTTTTCTGGTCAAAGAACTTAAAACTATACATTCCCTCTAAAGATGGCTATTGGTTACTATTTTGTATTCTATATCCTACATGTTGTGAGTAAGGTCTCCTGACTTTCCCCACTCTTCACCTTTAATGCTCTAATTTACCCGGTTTACTTTTCACCCCACAGAGCATGCTCTGACTGCACCTTGGGCATGGACACAATGTGCCTCTAAACATATAAGGATCAGTTTTTCAGACCGCTACAGGGCCGATGGTTTAAAAGATAAGTAATATAACACAGATAAACTTCATATATGAACATTTTGATTTTCAGAACTTTGAAGATGTTTTCAGAATTCATGACACCATTCTGGTGTTGATGCTAAAATAAGATGGGGCTCTCTTGTCAGAGAAAATCTGAAGTAAGCACATTCTGCTCACTACATCTGCAAGTACACTCACAGTCACATTACTGCCATGCATTATGTATCCATTGGTATGAAAGCCTTGCTTAGACACTTTTAGAAGGATTCTCTCTGGGTCTTTGTTGAGTTTTTAAGGTTGACTCCTCAAAAATCTATGTCGGCGTTGGTAACCGTGGGTGTCCTCATCACATGGACTGTACCAGAGGCCAAGCTGCCCCATCACAACTTGCACATGTTCCTTTGTGGTGTCAGAAAACAGCTTTGCAGAATGTGACCATCCACATGTTGTGTGAACCCTATGTGCTGAAAATACAATTGGCAGCCCCTAAACAAATGGTTTGTGTGTTCTGCATTCCAGCCACTTTATGCTGCTGTTTTTCAGTGGTTGAAAAGGTAACTTAAAAAAAAATGAAAGATCTGCTGAAATTACCAAAAATATACCGTTTGGAATTCGATCCCAGTATCTGCTCGGAATTCTCCCACGATTCTCCAGTTTTGCAAATATCAGACAGTAACTCATGGTACTGTTAAAAGCTGCTCTGGAGCTAGGTTCACACTTTAAACAATAACATATATTTAAAAAAAAACTATTCTTTATAAGGGCATTTGGCAAGCTGAAATGCAGCTTTTGAGTCTAAAAAAGGCACAATGAAGTCTTTCAAAGTCACAATAAGAGAGGCCAGCCATCAGTGTTGGATTTCTTCCTGCTGAGTCTGAATGCAGTTGATGCCACAGTCTTACCACTGCACTCTGTGAAGCTGCAAGGTGTTTACAGCTGTGCTAACCACAGGTATAGGCCCCACAATTCACACAATGTCGATTTCATGTTGAACAATCTTACCTGATAGCAGTCTTTATTGACAGAGATCCTTCAGTGCAAGTGTTTTTCTCTTTTTTTTTTTGGTTTACTTTATTTGTTTGTAACGCACAGCGAACCCTGGGGTAACTGAGCGCCAGAACTTAAGTGAGCATCACAGGTATACAAAGGATTTACAACAAAAAATAAGTGCAAGTCCTGTTCTGGATTAGTTGCAGGGTGCAAAGAGTAGAGGTAGGCAGATTGATAACGAGGTAGTTGCAGTAGTCCTGCCTGGTGAGAACCAGGTCTCTGGAGACAGTGAGCTTCTCGGGGAAAGTGAAAAAAGGTACAATACCTCTGAGGAGGTGCAGCTAGAAGTGGGCCTTTTTGGCAAGGAGAAGGAGAGTGTGGAGTCGAAGATGACACCAAGGTTTTTTACCTCACAGGAAGACAAGAGTAGATGGCCCAAGGAGGGCATTGAGAGTGCGAGAGGGAAAGCAGGAGCAGTGGTCCCAATGAGAATGATCTCAGTTTTACTGGCATTAAGGCAAAGATTGTTGGAGGCGCAACAATACTGAATCACGGATAAACAGTCAGAAATGAGTGAGGGAGAACAGAAGAGTAAGTGACGTCTGAAATAGAGCTGAATTTCATCTGCATAGCACTGATATTTAGAAGAGAAGGTGGAGATCAGGTGGGCTAAAGGGGCCAGATAGACATTAGAGAGCCAAGGTGAGAGGATAGCGCCCTGGGGAACACAACATGTGGTCCAGGAGGAAGGAGGACAGCCACGCCAGGTCCTAATCCATGATGACCACGTTCTCATGGAGTCGGTTGATCATGGTGGTGTGACTGACCGTGTCAAAAGCAGAGGAAAGGTCAAGGAGAATGAGGAAAAAAGGGAGAGTTGGAGTCGAAGCTGGAGACCAGATCTTCAGGGTTTGCAGGAGAGCAATCTCCGTACCTCTTGCTGCTCTGAAGCCAGATTGTTGGTCATGGAGGCAGCCAACAGATTCAGAGTAGAGGGTAAGCTGGACGATGGCCAGCTGTTCCAGGAGTTTGCCCAGGAAGGGAGTGATAGAAAATGGGTGATAGTTTGTCAAACATGTACGATCGGCAGTAGGCATTTTTAGGAGGGAGTGCACAAGGCAGTGCTTGAGGATAGAGGGGAAGGATCCAGTGGCAAAAGAGTGATTGCAAAAATTGGCCATGACTGGATCAAGGGTGGCAATGTGTTCTTTGATGGTCCTGGAGGAGCAGGGGAGCACTTGTTTGGACAACCCTTTCATAGATCGAACTTGGCTAGAGTCATCATCATCGAAGAAGGAAAAAGGAAGAGGAGAGGCAGAGGCGGCCAAAAGGGACGTGAGCAAGGTATGGGGAGATGAAGAGGAGCATGAGGACAGGATGTCCTTAGTTTTAGCGGTGAAATGAGAGGCTAGAGTCATGCATAGGGCCTGATAGGAAACAGGAGAGGTGGAGACTGCAGTAGGATTGGCCAGCTCCTTTCAGATTTCAAAGAGTGTGGCTGTGTTGTTAGAGGTCACAGGGACGTGGGCTTGGATATGGACCCTCTTCTTGGAGAAGACAGCGAGTCTGTATTGCCTTTGGAGCAGGCAGCAAGCCAGTTTGTCAGAGGATGTGTCCAAAGCACTCCATTTCCTCTCAGCCGCCCTGCACTTGTGTTTCCGGGTGGCAATGTCAGAGTCGTCCAAGAGTTGCACTTGGAGGTAGGCTTCAGACGGATTCTCATGACAGGGGCAAGGATGTCCAGAGTGTTGGAGGTAGAAAGATGTAGGTTAGAGAAGGCTCTGTCAGAGTGTGAGTCAGCCACAGGACTAGAAGGAGCAGAGGAAGTGGAGGCAAAGGCATCCACAGACACTCACTTCATTGGCCAAATGACCGAGAAGAAAGGTTGCAGTTCAGGGGTAGGCTTTGCTTGAGGGGCAAGACGTTTCAGGTGAGAGGACAGCAGAAAGTGGTCAGTCCAAGATAGAGAGGGTGGTGAGAGGGTTAGAAGGGGGATGTCAGAGGAGATGAGAACAACCAAGATGTGCCTGGCAGAGTGTGTTGGACCAGAGGGTAGAATGGAAAGGGAGAGAGAGTCACAGAGATTACGGAAGAGCCCAGAGGAGGGATTAGTAGCCTCCAGGTGGATGTTGAGGTCTCAGAGGAGGAGAAGTTGAGAGGTTGATCCAAGAAGAGAAAAACAGTGGTCAGTCCCTTCTGAGAGTAAGTGAGTGACCTGGCCAGGTGGCCTATAGATGGTGGCCACAGTCAGAGAGAGGCCAGGAGAGATAGAGAGCCTGCAGACTAGGCATTCAAAGGAGGAGTGAGGCTTGTAATGTAAGAACTGTGCAGTGGACTAGACTATAGCTTAAAAAGAGTGCCTTGAGCTAAAAGATCTTAGTATGGTTCCATACATTTCAAATGTCCCTGGTCTACATACACCTTTTGTTATTATCTGGCAAAATCCACAACTTTATGGAATAAATTTGTCGGTTAGATGTCTGCCACACAGTAAAACTGTGAAGATCACAAAACAAAGCAATTTTATTACAGTATGCAGCCTGCAGTAAGGGCTCTATATGTTTTAAAATGGTCAATCATAAATAAGTTTGCAGAGACAATATCACTTCTGTATTTCAATGCCAATATCATCTTTCCCTTAATCACTTCAGCGTTGATCTGTATTTTCATTTTTTGGCATCTAGATGACACCAATTTTCTCCTGGAAATATTAAGGTCTTGATTTATCTCTGCATTCAGGATTATGAGGTATTTGCTGAATGCAGGATGTTGGGTAAATAAAATCTTACCAATGTTGAACACATCCAAGATGGAGGTCTATGTTATGATGGATTGAACTGGGCTCTGGGCCAAGGCATTTTGAACTACGGTCGTTGTTCACTCCTGAAACCACTTGCCCATGCCAAGAACCTACCTCGGAAGCAATCATCAATAGTAAATGTGTACGATTGTTTTTTCTGTGTGTGTATTCTATTTGAATATTGTATAGAGAAAATGCAGTAGATCACACAGAATATGTTATTTCCAGATATATGTTCCCCCGTTTTCAATAGCTAGTGTGTTGACTATGGATAGATGTTGTTCCACAGTCTTTCACAATTAAGTCACTTCCGTTTCCTTAAATGGCAATTTTTCCAGTGCATCTGCCTGTTGGATTTCAGCAGCTACATATGATTTAAACCTGATCTCTGTTTCAGTGTGGCCTTTTTCTTAGAGACGTCACTGCATCTCAATGAGACTGTATAGCAACTGCTTCACCATGGATGGTAAGGAATCTACAATCTGAAGCTTTCCTCTCTGTGTCCATACTTTTGCTTTGTAGGAAGTGGTGAAGATATCATGTGCAGATTCAGATACTCACTGAGTTAGCTCTATAGGCTTCCCTTATGGCATAATGACAGGACTCTACCTTCAAGTGTGTCAAGTGTTCTGGGTTGCAGGGCTACTGTTCCCTCATACTCGAGGAATCAATAGGAGGCTACACGGATCCACCATCCTGGGAATATCCAGTACTGCACATGATAGGCAGAAAAGCAGGCAGACTTAATGGCAATGACACAGATGTTCAAAGCTCCACATATAATAGTTGATGAAACTGATGTTTATTGTTTATAAATGGCATCCTTTGCAAATGTGGATCTGCAAATCTTCTACTGTGGTAAGAGACATACGCCCAGGTCCCCCTAACAACTCCCTCAGATTGCACACTGGAACTGCTTGCTGTACTAATATGTTAATGGATCATCACCCCTACCCACAGGTGAACGGCACAATAAACAGGCATCAGTCATCTGTGGCCTGATTCATTGTGTTGAGTGTCACTCCATTTCTCCTCCCTGTGAGCTGTGCCTGTACTGCTAAATTAACTTTTGACAGGTGTGATTGTTCTTTCCCTTTAATGCTATCAAGCTTGAGCTTGACATTAACACTAAAATATGGGGTGTTTAGTGGTCTTCCTGTTGCATGGATTTTTTCAACAATTGATGCTTTAAGTGCTTCAGAAAATAATCATTGTATAATGGTAGTTTCTCCTCCTTGCCATGCTTGCTTCTAGGACGCCTCTCCCGAGACATGCAGATGAAAATTCGACAGTTTTACTTTGAAACTAGGGTCTACAAAGGTTTACAGCAGGAACTCAATTCTACCTTTAAATCTCACTGCCTATAGATTGTACACAAGGCTGAAAGTGGGTCTCTTACAAACTGTACCTTATCTGCAACACCTTCCAAGGAACGAACCAGCACGATTTCACACAGGTCGAGCACAAGCAGTTTGACCAGGGAGGGAACCTCATTCAAGGATGCTCTGTGATGACTTTCCAATTGGTGGCCACCTTGAATGGACATACTGTGGAGCACATTAGACAGGTGCTCATACAGACATGTTGTTCAAAATGCCTAATCTAGAGCTCTGCTGTCAGTGTTTCAGTAATCAGTGATGGCATTGCATGGATCTTGTAGCCTGACCAATATGTACCATATGTTTAGAGTTCCTGCAGGTAGCCTTTGGAAACTGTGTGTTGTGCAGTGGCAACTAATGGTTCAACTATAATTGGCAAAGTGCATTTTAGGTATAATAAGACTGGCTGATCTTGAAGTGTCCAATGTCAGGTGCTGGCGGAAGCAACAGTGACATAGTTCTCCCGTGGTGTGGCTTCCCACATTGTCCTCCCCTTACTTGTGCTTACATTACCTGTCTGTTGCTATCAATGCAGACGTTAAGTCCTCTTTGGCCCCATCTCCATGGTGGGGGTTCTGCAGTTTCACTGTCACTCTCTCTCTCCAGGAGGCCAGTGGAGGCCAGTGGAGACAGTCACTCATCAGTGCCTGTGTCTCCTTCAGCAGCTGAATACGGCTGTCTGGGCATTGCAGGGCCTGCGGTGGAGGCAAGGTAGTTGGGTGGAAGCAAGGGGCTTGGGAACAAGACTGAGGTTGCATCTCTCCTGCCTTTTCTTCAAGTTCAGTTGTGCTTCTCATTACATATTACTCACTAGGTTGTCTGCTACTTGACTATCATAGAAATTTCCCTGGCTAAGGGCAATGCTGTTCGCCTGCTTGAGCTGTGTTTCACCCCATCACCATTTCTGCCCTGAGGACTCCCCCTCTCCTGATGCTGGAGTGCCAGAAAGAAAAAGAAAGGTGGGTCACTATTTTGAGGAAGCACACTGGCTAAGGCAGACACTGTTTGGGTTGCTGAGGGAAGGGGAACAGAGGCCCTTGAATTCAATCAACCTTCTTTAACAGTAAACGGATTATCTTTGACAACCTGCCATTCCAGACTTGGAACCCAGCCCTTGGGAACTTGATACCTTGAGACCTTAAGAGTCTTAACATAAAACATATTTCATTATGGCCACATGAGTCGGGTGAGTCGAACTATGCCCGCCCTATAAATCAGATATTCCTTTGAAAGTTAACCTCTTTACCAATAGCAACAAACTTTGTTGAAAGCACTCAGCTAGTAGCCTTACATTAATAATCTGACTTTGCACCAACTTATGGCGACAAAAATGAAATTACTTCCTAGGTCTGCATCCCCTTTGTCCCACCTATGATCCAGGAGACAAACAAACTCCTACAATATATTGAAATTATTATGAAAGATCTTGACGCAAAAGGTGCATGTATTTCCAGGACAGAGCAGGAAAGTATTACCAATCTATTGTGTACTATTCCAACACTGTCTCCTGCTCCACTGATTTTCTGGAATTACTTTGCATTGTCTGCATTCTTCTTCTAGGTTCCTGTTGTGTTCTGTGCCTTGTTGACTGTATTTTCGACTGTATTGACTTGGTGTCTGCTCTCTACGCTCCTTGACATTGTGTTGTGTCTACTTAAATGGCACTGTCTTGATCCACGGTTTGTGGCATCACATTGCAATTGCCTGCATTCTTTACTTCTAGGTTCCCTGCTGACCTCTTGTTTTTGCTTTTGTTTTTGCTTTTGGTCCTGTATTGCATCTGCTTTCTTTACTTGCAGGTTCCCTGTTGTAATGTGTGTTTTTCCTTGGTTCTGTACTACATCTGCATTCTCTACATCTAGGTTCCCTGTTGTGCTCTTTTCTTTCTGATGGTTCTGTACTGCATGTGATGTGTAGGTCTGTTCTTGTTCTTTGTTGTGACCCTCTCCCTGCCACCCCCCATTGACTCCCTCCTGTCTGCCCCCCATATATTTCCAACCCTACACCCTCCACTGCCTGGGCTCCCTTCTCCCTAACACCTCTTCCATCACCACACTCCCTATGGTGCTCTCTGTCTCACCTATCTTTTCTAATTGCTTTTCTATCGACTATCCTATAACTCTCACTAAGTCTGGCAGGAAGAAGTTCAAAAGGGACATCCTGGTCTCCAGACCAGGCCTCCCTATCGCTGATACCTATACCAGTGCTTCCTCCAGACAGACCCTTACCAACATATTCTTTGTTGTTCCCTCTCCAAGTCTATGGACTCCTCATATGGTGTCTGTCCTCTCTCCTATTTCCTCTTCTCCCATTAATGGTGGCACCAGGTTGGAGGCCCTCCTGGCCCCCTTTGGTTCCTCTAAGACCATCATTAATGTCTACTTAAATGGCACTGTCTTGGTCCAGAGCCCTCAGACCAATCTCATCCTCATTGATAGAGGCTTCTTGCACCTTATCAACTTCCTTTTTTCTCCTGATATCCCTTCTTACCCCTCTCTGGCTCTTCCGCCGATTATTGCTCTGCCACCTCATCAGCATCTCCTGATGCTTCTCTGGCCACCCTGTTGACTCCCTCCTCTGCCACCCATTTGGCACTCTCTTCTCCCTCTCTGCCTACCCTGCCTTCTCTTCCTTCCTCCTCTGCCCATCCTCGGGCTCCTCCAACACTTCTGCAGAGTGTACCTCTGGCCTGTACCCCTGCCAGGAAGTTCTTCAAATGTGCAACATGCTCCAAATCACTACTCTCAATTCTCAGTCAGCTGTCAAACACTCTTCTGGTGTCTGCCATCTCCTGGAAGAGCTTGTTCTGGATGTACTCGGTTTCACCAAGACTTGGTTCATGGCCAGCTCTGTCACGACTTTCGACACTCTCGTCCTGATGGCTGCCAGATCCTTTCCGAACGCAGAACCAACCATCTCAGAGGGGGTGTAGCCTTGATTTTCCATGTGTGGATCCCTGCTTCTATCATTCCAATGCAGCACTACTCCCCCTTTCAATGCTTGGTCTGCAGGCTCTCCTTCTCTCCTGTCCTCTCACTCACTTTGGACACAATTTACAGGCTGCCTGGCCAGGTTGGTCTCTTCCTCTCTGAGTCGGCTGACCTCTCCTCCTCATTCCTTGCCTCTACCTCCCAACTTCTCCTTCTCAAAGACTAGATCATCCACCTGGATGCTACCAGCCCTTCTTCATGACTCTTTTGCAACAACTGCAATTCTCTCTCTCTCTCTCTCTCTCTCTTCTTCCCTCTGGCTAGACTCTCTCTGCAGGGCACACCCCGGATGTTCTGTTCTCCTCAGATCTCCCCTTCTCTAACCCTCTCATGACTCCTCTCTCTTGGAGTGATCACTTTCTCCTCTTTTCTTCCCACCTCTCTCACTATTCCCCGCAGGTCAAGCCGACTCCAGCACTGCCACCTACCTTCACAGTCATCCGACCCATGAAGCATGTGTCAGTTGAGGCTTTTGCCACTACTTGCTCTCCTCCTCCTGCACCTTTGGCTGACTCTCACCCAGACACAACCCTCTCTACCATTCATCTCTCTATCTCCAACACTCTGGATGTCCTTGCTTCTGTCACAAGGATCCGCTGGAAGACCAAATCCAAGTGCAACTCTTGGTATGATTCCGACCTCGCCTCCCTTAAACGTAAGTGTATGACAGTGGAGAGGAAGTGGAGGCCCTCGGGCACACCCCCTGACAAACTGGCCTGCCACCTGCTCCAAAGGCAGTATAAACTCTTGGACCGCTCTAAGAAGACAGCCTACATCCACGCCTGCATCTCTGTGGCATCTAACAACTCGGCTGAACTTTTCAAAATCTGCAAGTAGCTGGCCAATCCTCCTGCAGTGTCTACCTCTCCTGCTCGCTCCCAGGCACTGTGCACGGCCTTGTCTCTCATTTCACTACTAAAACTCAGGACATCCTGTCCTCCCACTCTTCCTCTATCTCTTCCTCCTCCTCCTGTACCACTCCTGTCCCATCTGAAGCTGTCTCTTCTTTCTCCTCCTTTCCCCTGTTCTCTCCTAATTATTTATTTATTTTCATTTATTATATTGTTTCTAGACAAGCCCAATCTATGAAAGTCTCATTAAAGCAGGTTCTCCCCTGCTCATCTAAAAGAATCAAGGACCACATTGACACCTTTGCTCCAACCTTGACTGATTTCTGCATTCACTCATTTGCCACTGGTTCTTTCCCCTTAAGCAATCTTTTGTGGACCCCTTTCTAAAGAAGTCCTCAGCCGATCCTTCTTCTCCAGCTTACTATTGCCCGATCTCCAACGCTCATTTCCTGGTCAAACTCTTGGAAAAGCTAGCCATTTCCTGGTCAAACTCTTGGAAAAGCTAGCCATCTCCCAGCATGATCTAAATACTGAATCTGTTGGTTGCCTCCATGACCACCAGTCTGGCTTCAGAGCTGCAAGAAGCACAGAAACTGCTCTCCTGAACACCCATGAAGACTTGCTCTCCAATATTGACTCTAATATCCCTTCAGTCTTCATTCTCCTTGATCTATCCTCTGCTTTTGACACGGTCAACCATGCCATCTTGCTCAATCATCTCCGGAACAACCTTTGTATTACTGATCAGGCCCTGGCCTGATTTACCTCCTTTCCCAAAGACAGACCCTCTCATATCCAACTGGGGTTTTTCCTCTCTTCTATCTCTCTATCTACTTGTGGAGTTCTGTGGTGTTCTTCAGGGGTCTACCCTCTCTCCCTGGCTCTTCAACCACTCCCTGGCACCTCACTGCATCACTACTTTCTGCTCCAATGTTCAATGTCATGCAGATGACACTCAGCTCTTTTTCGGGCCCCCCTCAGCCACCTCTTCTTCTTCTCTCATACCAGACTGCCTGGCTGCAATTCAAGAATGGTGTGCCACCAATGATCCCTGCCTTAATGCCCGTAAGTCTGAGATCCTCCTCATTGAGACACCTGTTCCCTACTTTCCTTTCTCTTTCTGGCCGTCCACTGTGGGCACTCTTCCTGCTCCTTTCTCTGAGGCTAAGAACCTTGGGGTCATCTCTGACTCCACCCACTCCTTCTCTCCTGACATCGCTGACATCTCTACATAGTCAAACTATTAGATACACCTCCTCAGAGGTATTCTTCCTTTTCTCACTTTCCCCCAGAAGCTCACTGTCTTCAGATTTCTGGTCCTCTCTAGGCTGGACTATTGCAGCAGCCTCTTTCTGAATCTTCCTGCCTCTACTCTTCGACCTTTAAAACATATCTAGAATAGAACTGCAAGACTTGTCCTTGGCCTCAAGCCCAGGGATCATATCTCTCCAGCTCTGAAATCTCTTCACTGACTACCCGTGGCTGCAAGGATCAAATTCACAACCCTCCGCATTGTCCACAAGGCTTCCTGGGGCCTGAGCCTGCTCTACTTATAACTTTCTCTTCCAAATCATCTCTTTCCTGAGCTCTCTGCTCATCCACTCTCCAAGCAGTGAGTTGGGGGCAGATGTATTTCCTTGGCTGGGGCCTCCCTCTGGAACAGCCTCCCTGCCTCTCTCAAACTTGATCAGAACTACCTCTAGTTCTGGAAGCAACTCAAGACCATACTTTTTTCTCTTTCGCTTTCTCTCTTCCTCTCCCGTGCTGATGCACCTAACGGCTCCATGCACTGGTCACCTGGTAACCCTCCAACCTCCGGCCCAGGCTCTTGCATGTCCAGTTGCCCTCACACTGCCCTTGACTCCCCAGCATTTAAGGGTCTGTATCTGCAACCCTGCAGTCCCTTCTCTCTGAATGTAAGACCCAACGCTGGCTCCACTTGTGAGTTAACTGAACGTCACCCTTCGCCTCCCCCTGGTACTTCTCTTCTCTTTTCCCCGCACTTGCACAATCTGAATGACACAAGGCCTAGTAAGATCGTTATTTTGAACTTCCTTTGTTTCCCCCTCTTTGTCTTGTCCTGCCTAGAAACACTTCTGTACAGGCGCATTATACATGACACATCATATCATATCATGCCTCTCTTTTCGATCCTTGCTAGGTAGGAAAATGTTTGCAAGGGTCGTTTTGATTTGCGTAACGTCACAAGAAACTTTGTGCTGGCTTATTTTCGATCCGTACTAGTTTTGCATTGCTGCACTAGAAACTGTTAGGGAGAATTCTCAAAATGTGCTAAATCCCCTTACCTTTTAAGACCCGCAGTAACTTTGCTGGATTTCTAGGATTTGATTTTTTTACCTGGAAAGGGTGTGAGCCTTTATTTCCCACACTTCCATGTATTTTGATGTGTGTTTTACTTTTGTGTTCTTTGGATATGGAGTTTTAAACCAACTCCATAGGCATCATCTCTTTCTGTGTGTCACACAGCACCTTCAGTGCAGTGGCACAGGGATGTCTTTCAGACTTCTCAAGGTTTAAATACCTTCTCTGGGACTGACTACTGTCTCCCAGAGCATGTAAAGTTGAATTCCCTTTACTAGTCTTTTTAAATGTACTGACCCAGCACACCTTATCTTCCTATAGAGTGTTGGAGGGGTTGCCTAGCATCCCCTGGGTCAAAACACTCATATAACAGTCTAATGTTACCCTTTCCTACTTTAAGTGGCTGGTGGCAGTGGTTTGCATCAAACTAACATGATTTTTCCAGACAGTCAACAATGGTAGCTAAAAATTGGGTCTACCATGTTTTTCAATATGGCACCACTGACCTATCTGTAAAAACAGACTCCGGTCAACTTTTCTCACCAATTCTTTTAGGAAAGGTCCTTCTTGTGTTTGTCTCTGCACGCCAAACCAGGTTTGGTCCCTTTGTTCATTGGCCTTTGGCGGGCTTCACTGCTGAAGCCCTCCTCTGGCACCAGGGTGTCTGGGGTGGACAGGATGTGAGGAAGGTGCCCGAAACTCCCTGTGCTTAGTCTCCTAGGGGACCGGAATACACTCTGGTGTGATTGGCCAGATGGCTATCCGGCAAGGACAGCCACGCTGCTGTGTGAGTGACAGCCAGGCTAGAATGAATGGGAGGAAACTGTTTAAAAGCAGGTCTCTGGGATTTGGCAAGTAGAGTCGACCACTGGAATCGAACCGAAGATGAGCTGAAGGAAAAGGACTACTGCAACTCCTGGATGACCGGTGAAGCCCTGCTGCTGGTCCAAATTGCCTGAAACTCCATCGATAGTGAAGCCCTTCAAGGTTAACTTTTTCCCTTGAGTTTAGTGGGAACAACCAACTCGTAAGCCGCCTGGACACCATCCCCTCCTGGTCGTATTTTCTGCAGAGTGCTGTGGAAAACCAGATAGCCAGTGGGAAGGATACCAGTTTAAGCTTGAGGCCTCATCCCTGGACTGCGCAGGAACCTTCCGACATCCTCCTTCATGTCCCCACGACTGAAGCTCAGGAACAGCGAAATCTGCTCGAACTGCAAGGAACAACTGCCTCAGCTACAGCTCTTCTTCAATTGAAAGGTACTGTGCAAACTCAGTCCGCAAATCTTTTCGACCATTGCGAAAGTTCGTGGAACTTTCCCAACTTCGAAGGCTTGTCCTTCCCTAAACATTCATCTAACGTTTCGCCTGGCCAAATTCTTCTAAACTCTGTGGCACAGACTTAACCGTTTACTACCAGAACTGTGCTATCCTATACAAAGACTCTGAACCATTGACTTTGGCCCAGGCCTATGCACTGAGTTGCTGGTTGTAGTTTACTGAAACCCTTTGCTCTGCCTATGAAAGTATTTGTGCTGTTGATTCTTATAACCTTGTCTTTTTATCCCTTTTTAGAGTATCTGAACTGCCAATTTGCTCCCACTTCGGGGGAGCTGAACTTGTTCAGTAACTTATTGGTTCTGTATTTGTAGTATATTAGTAAATGATATTGAGCTGCTCTTGCTAGTGTAATGTTTTCAAACTGACTGTGTAAATAAATGTATATTCTTTTACCAAGAAACCTTGAGTAAGTGTTTGTTTGAACCACTGTATTTGTAGTTGGGGTGTCACGGTATTCATTTTATGACGGTACGATAACCTTCTTGCCAAATGACGATATATCATGGTTATCACGGTATAGCAGGTGGAGTTAACTGATTTTAACAAATATTTTCTAAAAGGTCATAAATTGACAGATGTATCATCACAAACAAAACCATGCACCCAGGGCCAGAATTGGGCTTTTCAACATACTTTCCACTGAAACGCCTTGCTTCCACCGAACACAAACACACGGGTGGAGAGGAGGGATTGGGGTGGAGGCCTGCTGCAAATGGCAAAGCAAACTGAATAGCTTTTCTTAAGTGGTCATTTAGGCTTTTTGCTTCCCCACTGACTACTGGTGAAGATGAACATGTTGCCATCTTGATAACCTGCATGCCACATATCAATGGAGGCTGATGGTAGTATACACTTGTGGGCACACACACACACACACACACACACTTTCTCTTTACGTTACAGCCTTTAGTTTACTTGCGGGCCAAAAGGTGTTCAGTAATCACTGACATGTTACCCTTTGGTATGGCAGCAGGGAATACCCACAGAGATGAGTGAATTTCGCAGTGTGACTTATTATATGTAAATTCAATGATAGAACCAGGGAAATCCCCCATTGCCATATGTTTAGAGAACATTATCAATTATAAATATATAAACCCCAAAGCCGCCACCCCAAAGTAAACCCTTTTCCTTCTTGGCACTGTATCTATTCTTCCTATTGCTAACATATTGATTTTGTGTAAGGCACGTGTGGTTTATGGAATGGCATTAAAAACTGCTCCAACTGAAACTACTTGGCAGACGGCACATCCAACAGTGCAAAACCAAGACTGCGCAGCAATTGCTTACTGCAGCCTTTCCCAAATCAGATTGAAAAGCACACTTAACGGTATGAATGGTATAGCGGTATAAACAATGTGACGGTTATTATTGTTCAATTAAATGGTTCACGGTATCTTTAACGGTATACCGTTATACCGTTACATCCCTAATTTGTAGGTCCTTTGTGTAACTCGTTCTACTGCTCACTCAACTCTTGAGATACGTCTGGCTGCTCAGCCACTGCTACCACATAACTGTGTAGTGCAGGCTTGTATTGTTCCCAAAGGGTACTGCATGTCATTCTGCCTAACAGAAACTATGCATATTTGTTTTTCAAACTATGCTTTAAAACCTAGCCACACAGCGGCAGGAGGTACTTTGAACAGCTTGTTTTTTGCGATTTGTGCTTCGTTCACTCAGCAGCATGACAAACTTTGTACCGCTATCTCTTTGATTCATGCTAGATTCAGGCAAAGGCATGAGAAACTGCATGCCTTTCTTTTCGTACCATGCTAGGTGTGACCAGAGGCAGGAGAAACTTTGCCCGGCTCGTTTTGGTTCACGCAACAGCATGAGAAACGTTGTGCCACTCTGTTCACAACGTAATGGCAGTTTGGGGCAAAACGGATTTTGCTTCTGTGGTTGATGGAAACGAATTTAACAATTGTACACAGCGAGATTGTTTCAGTTTTACACATGTTTGGAGAAAGGTCACGCCCTTTGTGCCATCTTATTGGCCACAATATCAACTTGTCATTGCCTCAATACGTTTGATATGGGTGTTATGTGAGTAGCAAGGTGCCTAGTACTGGAATGGTCTCTTTTTAGTACCCTGAGAGTATGGCAGCACATGTTATACAGCAGGTACACAGAAGTTAGGCTTGAGTGGCCCTAGGTATTTCCCATGAATGCGCTGTTGCTAGCCTGAATGATGAATGACAGCGCGCATGATCGGGATTCCACCTGTGGTCACTGCCCATGGGTAGTAACACTGTGTGGTAACGGTGTTCAGTATACAACAGCATATCAGAACTATTGACAAACATCAGATTACCTGTAGAAACATTTCATAAACAACTCTAGGCTAACATTCAACATGAGGAAATTACGAGGAAGTTGGGTTATTTGCCTTTCCCCCTTCAACCTATTGCATTAATTATGTAAGAGGATTCAATTCAGCACTACAGCTAAGTCAACGCCTAGTCTAGAATACTGAATGAAAACCCTTATTGATATATCTTTATGTCCAGTTCATGCGTTCTGGATGACTACCCCTATATAACACCCCTCTCTCAGAATCCCCCTGACCCCACTGAGCCAAGAAGTAGTTCTGTTTTGCAAGTTAAAAGGTTTATTTGAGAAGTAAAGCAATATATATCTATCACACTTTATAATAAATTAATAATTGGATATCACACTTAATCTGGTATGATAAAGATTAACAACGGAGAATCTGGCACTAGCACACTTCTTGATAATCACTAAGGAGTTGACATGAAATGGATAAGATAGCAACAATACTTTTATGGTTTCCAATGGATGCAATGTGGAATGAAATGCAGTACAGAAAATAACTTGATAGGATTTCAGCAAAAGACAATGTAATCACTTTCTTGGACAATTCACCCCCCCCTTTTATGCAATGCAAGGAAGTGGAAGGAAGGCACACAATTCTCAGAAATGCAATTCAAATGTAATTCAGTTCACCCCAGCAACTTAGACTACGGAAGTTGAAAACACAGGCCCAAATGCTTTTAAATGTGCTGGAAATGAAGAAAAAAAATATGCTAAAATGCTTTTAATTCCCTCTAGAGGTTCAGGGTGAGTGAAATCAAGTTAATATTAGTCCAGGCTGACTTTAGCAAGGATCTAGGAATAATTGGTAGGTTAAACGAATTTTTGGCAAATGAAAGCAAAAACAAACTGCTGTTTTCACACGTGGAGAAATTTGCAAATCGCGGTAAAATGTCAAATCGCGGCTAAATTTGCGAATGCGCCGAGCGCGATTACAGAGGAATATCACTATCGTTTTGGGGTCCTATGAAAGCCTAGGATCTCAGCTTCCAGATGACAGTTACTGCAAGTCTCTAGCACAAACGGTCACGGAGATATGAGCGATTAAATAAAGGTCGTTTTTCAGATTTGAAATTTTAAAGTTCAAAAAGACAAGTGCAGCTTGCAACTAGAAAATGACAAGTGACAGCTTTACAAATGACAGGTGACAGTTAAGAGACAGTTCTACTTAGATTAAAATAGGATTGAATTATATTATTTTAACTAAGAGATTGGTTCTGCACAGTTTTCTAGGTACTCACACTATATTCTTGAATGAAATGGGCCACGCCACGGATCTGGTCAGGTTTTAGACTCGCCTCTGGTCTCTGCACTTCACAGTGATCTGGGTCAGCTCTCTCTGGTTCTGCTAACAGGTCAGCTCTACTCTGCTGGTCTGGTCTGGGTCTCTGAAGGTTGATGGAGGTAAAGTATGGATTTTCCCGGCAGAGCTTCCAGCTGCAAATGGATTTGAAGGTCCCTATCTGTCCTGTCTGTCTGCTTTTATGTGTTTTCAAAATGGGTGTGTGTGAGCAGCATCACTAGCCAGCCCCTCTCCACTTGTCATTGGCCAAGCTTTCATTTCTCCCCTGATTGGGGGAGCTAAATTATGTCAGAGTGATGTCATTTTACAGCCTGCAGAGAGTCCACTCCTCCTGTCAACTTGCACACAAATCTAGATTTGAACCAAATACATATTTGCAGAGGTACATGTTGTTTTAAAATCATCTGCACCCCTCACATATCACAGGAGGTATCTCCTGTTCAAACTCTGCTCTTCCTGGGAGCTTGCATTCAGAAATGGCAATATTTTGCACTTTTTAACTGATTTGCAATACCGGACATTACCCCAAATGTACACACATGTGCGCAAGGAGTATGGACATTAGTTGATGAAGTGTCAGATTTTTCACATGCACACATTTTGAGTAATATCCTCTTTTCCGCCAAAACCCCCCTGAACATACCACCGGGTCCTAGCACGTCTTAAAATGTGGGCAGAAAAATCACAAGAATTATGGTATCATTTAAATAATTTTCACAAGTCCGTACTATGAGTTATTCATCTTTTTAGGGGTTATGTTCTGGCCCCAAAGGGGTGTGGTTTTCCTCCAGCACAAGGTTGAATTTCTGGTTTTTCCAGTTCTGCCAAGCCAGCTTGCTCTCACAGGCAGTGCCCCTCCCCTTTGCTTCAGGAGGAAGCTACTTTTACGACTGCCGCCAATAAAACATTTGCCTGAGTCAGGACAGGGCTTTGTTCAGAGCTCCTGTATTCTGTGGGGCTCCCCTTAATTCAATTATCAGGGAGATGGCATATCCTTAGTGTGGCCAGCAAAAGGCAGATAGGCCTGGGAACACAGCTGTGACTCAAGTTTCACTCCTGATGGGGGTAGTTGCCAGGCAGAATTCAGTTCCTTAAGCCAAGTTTCAGATAAAATGTCACTTTTTGTTCCCCATTTTCTGCATTCAAATAAAACTAAACATTTTCACATATGCAGCTAGAATGCTGATTCTAAGTTTAAAACTATGACATTTAAACAATTGCAACCTATGTGACACTCAAAAGTAGGTCACTCATTTCTCTTAAACATTGAGATTTTTAATGTCTTTCAGTCCAAATTTACTTAAACTGCTGAAATCCACAGCTCCGCCAGTCTTGTTATAAACCTTCAAGTCACTTCAGAATATAACTTTACATTGGATCCACCTCTCAGTAAGTCTTTCTTTGGCATGTTTTGGGTTCATTTATTCAGTTTTCTACAAAATCTGGTGGTTTTAAAACGCCGGCTTTTGGATAGTGGTGAGTACTGGTACTGCACCCCTTTTTGGGATTTAAGAAAATGAATTCTCCACAGTTATGGGTTTGCTTTTGGCAATCAGCATTGCCATTCCCAATGGTTTCAGACTACTGTGTGGGTAGTCCAATGGTGGTTTTAGGCAGTGTCCTTCTGTGCCCATAACATCGGCAAAAATGAGTGGCAGCCTATTCTTCATGCATTTCCCTGTGCATTTTCTGGGAAGCTCTGGCCATCATGATGTCAGTACTGCACAGTTTTGAGGTAGGGCTCGGATGCATGGGTAAATACATCCCACAAGCCCCCCTTCTTGCGGTGGCCATCTGATCCTTCACTGGTGGGAACCGCAAGATCTGGGATGTAGTTCTCATCTTCTTCCGGTGGATGGCCAGTTCAGCATCTCTTCCTCCATCCGGTACTGGTCGATCGGTTCTCCTCGCCGGTCCTGATGGGAATATTGGGCGGTACCCTGGGCCCGTTGCGTCTCTGCTCCCGGTCTCCGGATCGTCCTCCTTGGTCATTCTCCATGGTTTCATCTCTCCTAGGACGACAAAGGAAGAGCGGCAATACCTATTCATAGACGTTTTTTCCACCACTGTTGAGATAGTGGGGCAGCATATGCATTTCATCATAACGAAACATTACATTCTTATTTTGAAAAAAAAACAGTATAACTAAGAGACAGTTTCATGCAAATCACAATATTTTAGAGACTAGATGTGGTATGTTTTATGGTTGGAACTGAATTAATCTGAGACAGTACCCGCTAGGATTCCAGAGGATTCCTCCAGTTGTTGCAGAGTGTGCCTGGGATGGCAACATTTCAACTGGTTTATGTGGACCCACTTGTCTTCCCCCGCTGCCAAAGGACCTTTGGGGATGTGGATTTTGTAGGCCACAGGGGAGATCTTGTCGATGATCTCATAGGGTCCCTTCCATGTAGGCAAAAATTTGCGCTGCGTGGCCTGGTTCCTTTGGAAGTTGTATAGATAGACCCGGTCCCCCACCTGATATTCCTTCCTGGAAGTCTTCAGGTCATAGTGGGTCTTCATGCTATCAGCCGATCTTTCTAGATTCCGCCAAGCGTAAGCAAAAGCATGTTGGAGGTGTTTCCTTAAATTCTCCACATACTCATGAGTAGTGGAGGCATTTATCAGTGTCTGCTCTTGGGTCCTATAGAGCAAATGCTGCGGAAGCACCATCTTGCGCCCAGTCATCAACTCAAATGGTGACATTTTGGTTGCAGATGAAGGGGTAGATCTGATGGCCATTAGGACCAGAGGTAATCGGATATCCCAACTTGGCCCAGAATCTGCCACAAACTTCTTTAATATGCTCACAATGGTTCGTTATATCTCTCTACTGCCCCAGAAGAAGCTGACCTGTAAGCAATATGCAGCTTCCTTTTGACCCCCAGTATCTCCCACATCTTTGTCATTACTTCACTGGTGAAGTGGCTACCCCTGTCTGACTCAATCCTTTGAGGTAGACCAAAACGAGAAAAGATGTGGTTAATCATCAAGGCAGCTGCCGTTTCTGCCTTGCAATTTGGGGCTGGGAGACATTCCACCCACTTGGTAAACAAGCATGTCACAGTCAACATGTACTTATTCCCCCTAGCAGAGCGAATCACAGGGCCTACAAAGTCGATTTGTAAATCTGACCATGGCAGTGTCATCCCCCTCTTTTGGAGAGGCGCACGGTGCGTGAGGGATGATGGCTGAAATTGTGCACACACAAGACACCCCTTCAAGTATTGGTCGAGGTCCTGCCCCATGTGTGGCCAGTATGCAACCTCTCTTAAGATTTCCAATGTTGTGTGAAACCCCCTATGACCGGCAGTAGCCGCATCATGGGCGTGACTTAACATCAGGCTTCGGAATGAGGTAGGAACCACCCACTGATCGTGCCCAGCTTTGGATTTCTTTACCAACAAACCGTCTTGGATCCGGAACATTTTTGGACACTTCATCAACACTCTTAGGTCCTCTTTCCCAATGTAATCGGTATCCGTCAGGGGAAAGTTCTCAGGGTCCTCAAGGTGCTGGTAAAATTTACCAATTATTGGATCCCCCTTCTGAGCGGTAATCAAATCAGCATCAGGGGTCTCCTTACTCCATTGTGCAATTGAAAGGTCGTTGTGAGCATTTGTCTGGGACCTAGTTATAGCAGTGACCTGGATTTCCCCCAACATGGACTCAATCTCAATTAGATCCCCTTGGATGGCCCCGGTTTTGGCCAGCTGATCAGTTAAGTCATTTCCAGTTTTGTCTGGTCCCTCTACTTTGGAATGACCCTTCATCTTTTTCCAATAGATGGTCATCTCATTCGAGGTGACCAGATCATCAATGTTTTGGATCAACTTCCCATGTTTCAAGGGTTTGTTATTAGCACATAACATGCCTCTGGTTTTCCAATTAACCAGGTGCTCCACGAACCCGTTCCGTACATAATCCGAATCTGTGATTATGACCAGTTCGCGGAGTTGATGCTGGACAGCAGTGAGGATGGCCTGATGCACAGCCATCAATTCTGCCACCTGACTACTTCGGGGACCAATTTTGTATCCAGCGGAGGGTTCTGGGGACTCATTCACCCATGCATTCCCTACGCCGGCCACCAGTTCTTTCTCCCCGTTGTTGTCAACATGGTAAGAGCATCCATCCACATACACAGTGGGCATTCCCTCACACTTGTCTTCTTCAAAGACTTTGTGTGGGGAATTAAGGTATGCCTCCATGTTGTCCTTTATTTTTAGAGTTTCGTCCTCGAGACAGTTTTCTCTGGCACAATCATGCAAGTCAGCCAGACCTTGCGCGAGGTGACTCTTCTTGTTTTGGCCATATCTGACCTCCACAGGAAAGCCTTGCATTGACAGAATCCAGGAAGTAATTCGGGAATTACTCACATTTCCGGCCCGGATTCTGTCACTTTGGAGATATTGCAGAGGCTGGTGTGGAGTCTCCACTATGATGTGTTCCCCCTGGATAAACGGCCGGTAATTCTTCAATGCCCACACCGTTGCCAGGAGTGCCTTCTCACAATCGTTGAATTTTTCCTCCACAGAGGATAAAGTTTTGCTCGCATAGGAGATTACTTTATTGACCTTGTCATGCTTTTGGTATAATACTGCCGTCAAGCACGTATTAGAGAACCCCGTCTCCAGGAAGAACTCCTTGTTTCTGACAGGGTAAGCTAGGCAAGGCGCTTGTGAGAGGCTTCTTTTGAGTTGTCTTACTGCCTCGGATTGTTCTGGACCCCATTCCCACTTGACCCCCCCCTTCAGGAGATGAATCAGGGGTCTGGTGATCTCTGCGTAGCCCTCAATGAACTTTATGCTGTAATTAGTCAGTCCAAGGAGGCTCCTTAGTTCCCGCAGAGTTGTGGGGTCTTTCAGTTTCTGAAGTGCTTCCACTTTCTTTTCCTGGGGACAGAGACCCTAGGAGTAATCTCATGCCCCAAGAAATTAACAAGGGTTCTACACCACTGTGCTTTCTGAAAGGAAAGTTTTGCTCCGGCGGCCCTCAACTGCGTCAGAACATAACAGATCTCCGCTATGTGTTCCTCCACAGATGAACTTTTGATGAGGACATCATCTACATAAGCCAGGTTACCCCTCGCACCCAGGTCGGGCATGGCCTTATGTAGGAAAATATTGAACTCATTACCGGAGTTGAGGTATCCGAAAGGAGTCCGGGTCCATGTGTACTGCTGGCCCCCAAAGGTAAAAGCCAGTTTGTATTGGTCCTCCCTGCTGACAGGCACAGTCCAGTATCCATTGGTCAGGTCTATTGCAGTGAATACCTGTGACCCCTGGATCTGGGCCAGCCCTTGGTCAATGTAGGGCAGTGGCCATCGGGAAGTATGGACCCGTTTGAGCTCCCTAAGGTCAGCACAGAGTCTCCACTGGCCGTTCGGCTTCAATATTCCCAGCACCGGATTATTGAAAGTGCTGTGGACTGGACGGATTATTCCCCGGGACTCAAGGTTCTTAATTATTTCAGTAAGGGACTCCATTGATGCGAGAGGCAAGCGATATTGCTTCACAAACACAGGAGTCATGCCAGGGTCCGTGGGGATTGTTGTTGTGTGGATGTCGGTGCGGCCACAGTCATATGAGTCTACCGCAAAGAGATCTTGGAAATCCAAGAAAACTTGTTTCAACTTTTGCTTTTGTTCCAGAGTCACACAGGCATCAGCTAGGTTGACTCTCTCTTCCACCATCTGCCTGAAGCCTGGAAAGACTTCTGGTTTGGCTATTTCAGCGGCCTCCTCCAGCTGGGTGGAGAGGTCCCTGGTCAGAGTGCTGATTTGAACTGGAGGCCCCAGGTGGGAAAGGCAGCCTTCATGAACCTGGAAAATCACCTCATCCCTCCTGAAGTCACACGTCACATCTTCCTTACCATAAGGGCAAGAAGTGTACACCAGGAAGTTCCCCCCATGCCGGGTAGAAATCCTGTCTGGGGTTGTATTGTCATCACTGTCACTGTCAAAACAGTCCTTGGGGATTGGTCCTAACAGTTCATTTCCAAGATCAATGGAGAAATGTCGGTCATCAACCGCCATTCCAATAATGGTGCCTGAGGCTAGAGTAATACTCTTTAAGTCGCTGTTATCCACCTCTATTGGAATGGTGACATGTTCTATGTTGACTAATGGAGTTGGGTTTACCCCTAACCCTTGCTGTTGGAGAGAAGCATTTAGATGTATGTAAGCATCAGGGTTTTTCAACTCTTGTCCCCTTTTAACTTTCACTTCCAGGGAGAATTGTCGGGTCCTTTCTGGGATGGTGACTTCCTCTTTAATCTGAATTTCAACTGCATAAGGTAGCAATTGAGCTGACCTAAATGCTTTTTCTGGATCATCAAAGCCCATGGGATTATCCGCTAATCGGGACCAAGTTTTGAAGTTTATTAGGTCCAAACTAATGGCAAAGCGATTGAGAATGTCACTGCCTAAGTAAAAGGCGGCAGTGACGTCTCGCACGACCCAACAATTATGGACTATGCTCTTGTTGCCAATGGAGATTTTGAGCATACACCTGCTTGGCAGGAGATGTTTGGAATTAGGTGCTTCCAGGTCCATTTCCCATTTGTCTATCAGTTTGAAGGTGGAAATGGCTGGATCTTTTGGGAGTTGGCGAAACATGGCTTCGCTGATGAAGCTCTTACCGTTGTTCACACACACTCGAGCGAGAACAGAGTCCTTTCCATCATTTAACTGAACAGGGATGAACAACTGCTCTCCAATTTGCTGAATATCAGCCAGGCTCTGAGCTGATTTCACATCTTTCTGGACTATAGGAGTGGGAGTTTCTGATTGTGGATTAGTATAGAATCTCAGAGTGTTTCCTTCCAGCGTGGAGTACCACTTTAGACTGGAAGGAAGGTTGATTTTCAGAAATAGAGAGGACCCTCCATCACCAGTCTGTTGTCCTACTGCTATTACTGTCACGTCAGGAATTTGGCTATTCTGGAAGTGAAATTCTACTTGGTCAGATTTTTGTTCAACCATGTGGCAGGTGCCGTTTAATCTAACATGGTTGACACTCTGTTTTAATTTTATTGGTCGGCTAGTCTGGGTCCAGAGGACCTTGTTTACACAATCTATTAGGGGTGACAACCTTCTCAGGAGGTCATTCCCTAGTAAACAAGGGGTGCCCTCTGGAGTCACAACTATGACCGGGTGTTTCAACTTGTGTCGCCCAATTTTAATTTCCAAATCTGCCGTCCCCTCGACGGGAATTTCCTTCCCGTCAAAGTTCTGGAGTTGTCCAGGAAGTGAGGTGAGAGGAATTTGGTAATTCCCTCCCCTTCCTGCATTCAATTCATCAAAGGCCCTTCTGGACAGAAGGGTAGCTTGAGATCCAGTGTCCACCAGTGCCAAAATTGTACCCTGCCCCTGTACTTGTACCGGGGCATAATATCTTCCCTCCTTCTCCTCAAGGGGGCACAGATAATGTACATTTTTGGACAACTGGTGGGCTAATTTTCTGGTTTTGGACATCGCTAGCGAAGAGATTTGGGCAGAATTCTGTGGAGAGCCTTGGGAATCTGAAAGAAAAATTTGGCAACTGGAGATCAGAGCCATTGTGGGTTCCCCTGGCTCCGGTTCTGGGCCGCCCCCCCCTTTTTGGAGGCAGTCACCAGGATGGGTTTGAACCAGGGGATTTTCTTGCTGTTGGTTCTGGGATGAGATGGTGGGCGGCGGTAGCTCAGTCTCCCCATCTCCCCAGTCTGGATTTGCATCCCTAGGGACCCATTTTTCTTTGGGAGGAGTTCCCCCCTCTCTGAAGGAGAAGATCCTTTTCCCAGGATCCTCTGAGGATCCCTCTCCCTCAAATTGGAAGACCTGTACCTCCTCCTCAAACTGAGTCTGTTTGGGTCTTTTGTTTCTCCTACCCCCCCTCTGCTCCTTAGGAGGCAGACTTTCAGGGGCAATAGACTTTGTTTCCGGTTCCTGGGTTTCCACGGGCTGTTTACAAGTGAGGAAGGAAGCTTCCTCCAAGGCTTTACACCCCCCTTCCCTTTGTGCCTCCTCCCTGGGAACCGGTGAGTTATCGGGGTGCTGCCCCCGTCATTGTTCTGGAGCACCAGGTCCAGAGTTGGGTGCGTTCTGCGCCGGCATGCCAATCTGAGGGTTCTGCTGAGCCCTCAGTATGTGACCCAGATCCCGCGCCATATTTTGGACCTGGCGCTCTAACTGGGAAACCCGCTCAGGCTGATACAGGGCCCTGTTTTCTCCCCTGGGCTGATCCCGGGAAGGGTAGCTGTCCCTTCTCTGGTAATACCCCGGATTGGGAAGATTTGGGTACCCCTCCGCCCTTGGCCTCCACTCTCCCGGATTAGGTTGTCTGGGCTCAGGGAATTGGGGAAAGAAGGATGGAAGATTTTGGGGCTGGAAGTTGGGTGGATACCTGGGGAAGAAGTTCTGCCCAGGGTTTGGTGAGTTTCTGCCCTCCTGTGAGAAGTTGGGGGGGAAGTTCCCTGGGTTAGGTGCTTGGCTGGATCCCCCCCCTTGGGCTGGAGGAGTCCACACATAACCCAGGATGGGTCGATTTCCCTTGTAACGGGGACTTACATAATCAGGAGAGCGAGGGACCCCATTTGTGGGGCTGCCTCCTTGGCTCCCTGTCTGTGACTGACCCGAGGACCTTCTGGGCCTAGCATTATTAGGTGCAGGTAGGTTTTTATGCCCCCCCATCTCCAAATCCAAAACGGGGGTGACCTTTACCTCTGCCACCTTGGCAGCAGCAGGGGTGCTGTTGGCTTTGGGGTTTTTCTGGGCATTACTTTTGCTATCTACCGGTTTCTGCACCTCATAGATCCGGGTAGCCTGTTCAATGACCCAGTCTAAAGATCTTTTCTCGTGAAAATCCCTCACGAGCTGGGTCATTATGTATTTGGGCAAGGCATGGAAAAACGTATTAATAAATTCTCTGCTATCCGTGCGCACCCTTCTTGTGGTCTGTGCAAAAGCACGCTTTAACTCCTGCACAAATTCTTGTGGGGCCTGATCCTCCCCACATTGTAAATTGTAGGCTGCCTTGCGAGCCTCTTGAGGATTTCTGTGAACAGAAAAGTGTTTCAAGATGGCCGCCTTATAGGTGGACAATCTTAAATGATTTTGGTCCTCCAGCCCCGCAAAGAAACTGGAGTATTCCGGGGAGAAGGTCCACTTTACATATTGAATACAGCTTTGGCTGTCCTTCAAATGGAAAAACTCCATCATTTGCTCAAACAACTCTAAGTGCTCCCAAACAGAATACTTAGCGTTCTTATGGTAAGGCGTGATGACGCTCCTGATCGCCTTAATCTGCTTTAAGGGGTCCTTAAGCAAGGCCCTTTTTGCCTTATTGGCCTTTTTGGTTCGGGTAACCCTTGTCCATTCATCCTCTGACTCAGAGGCACTGCTCCCAGAGGTTCCTGTCTGCTCTTCCACGTTTTCCCGGATTCTGCGAGCCTGGGAATGGCTGGCAGAATGTGGGGACCTGGTCTCCTGTGTCCTGCGCAGTTCAGAGGAGTCTTCAGATTCCTCCTTGCTGCCAGGATTTGATGGGTACCCCCTCCACTGACCTAACTGGGCAGAGGTTTTCAGGATGCCCTTAATGGGCCTACTCTCCTGGGGTTCCCCACTGAACTGTACTGTACTTGGGTGCCCATACCCGGATGCCCACCCCTCCATTCCTGAGTGGTACTGGCCTATGAGCCCCATACTTTTAGCTGGATAGTAATCTGCCATCCCTGTGGCCCTGTGCTCATGTGCGCCAGGGGACATGGGGGTGGTAGAGTCCAGGGACTGGGAGAGATGAAGGCCCCTGGTGTTAGGGCTCCTGAGGTTATGGTCAGGAGTCTCTCTTTCCCAGAGGACCTCATCTCTATCCGCCCCTGCTCCCTGTTGCAATGCAAGAGCCTGCATTTGTGCTTTCAGTTCCTCAGTCAAGGCCTTACTAGACTCTATCAGTCTCTCCTGCATCGCTACCTGTTGTTGGAGCCTATCATTGTGTTGACAGAGGGCCTCATTTTCCCTCTGTGCTTCCTGGTTGGTCCTGGAGCACTGGGCCAGTCTTTGCTGCAGGAGGTTTACCTCCTGAGTCCCATCCCTACTGGCCTGCTCCTTTCTTGCCAGAGCATCTTCCACCCTTCTGGTGTGCTCTACCAAGTTCTGGTTTTCTTTTTGGAGGTCACCCAGCCCCTGGAGGGCCAGGTGATTTTCTTCAATTTCCTTTTTTAAGTGGCAGACTTCCTGGCCTAAAGTGTCTCTTTCCTGACTGAGAGCCTGCATCTGTGCTGCCAGGTCATCCCTCTGCCTTTGAAGGGCACCAGCTTTCCGGCGCTCTTCATCAAACTCTGCCTGGGTATCCAGGTCTTTCAGAATCAGTTTATTGCTTTCTGCCTTTTCCCTATCTAGGTGGCCTTGCAGGGTGACTACCTGCTCAGCACGTACCCTGTTGAAGTCCAGTTGTTGCTCCAGCTTTTTCTGGCTTTGCAGTAGGGAGTCCAAACCTTCTTGGTGTTCCTTCTGCAAGGCCAGAAATCTGGTATCCTGTTCTGACTTTTCCTTTTGCAGCACATCCATATCCTCCTTTATTTTAGTGATGTACTGTCTGGTCTCATTTTCTGACTCCTGGCTTCTGTGCAGCCTTTGCTCAGAAGAGTCCAGATCAGATTGGGCCTTCTCTAACGCCATCTGTTGCCTTTTTGCCAGATCATGGCCTTCAGCACATTTATTCTGTATGGCTCCCATATATAAATATAAATATGCCGCTATCCTAACAATCTTGTCGTGTTCGTCTTTGGCCTTAGGAGCCATATATAGTTCACTCAGGGCCACATGTAATGGACCCTGATCTCTCCATAAGTCTGACCCTGTTTCAGTGGCCTGTCGCGTGATGGCCTGCAACCAGGCCTCCTGGCCCTGTTCAGCCCATTCACCTCTCACAAATAGTTTATGTAAGAAGTGCTCTCTGGCTATTTTCATATCTACCAAGGTCGTCATTCTAGAGATTGGTCTCTGTCCTGACTTACAGAAGTTAGTATTTTATTTTTGCAGAACAGAACTTTTCTTGGAGTTTCCCTTTTGAGGAATGCTTCACAGCGTAATGCAGCGTGGTGATCCGACTGGATGTATGTATCCCGTCAGTTAGCACACTGTATTAAGCTGCACAAGTGGTATTCTAACCCAGAATCCCGGCTACGAGCCCCCAATTTGTAAGAGGATTCAATTCAGCACTACAGCTAAGTCAACGCCTATTCTAGAATACTGAATGAAAACCCTTATTGATATATCTTTATGTCCAGTTCATGCGTTCTGGATGACTACCCCTATATAACACCCCTCTCTCAGAATCCCCCTGACCCCACTGAGCCAAGAAGTAGTTCTGTTTTGCAAGTTAAAAGGTTTATTTGAGAAGTAAAGCAATATATATCTATCACACTTTATAATAAATTAATAATTGGATATCACACTTAATCTGGTATGATAAATATTAACAACGGAGAGTCTGGCACTAGCACACTTCTTGATAATCACTAAGGAGTTGACATGAAATGGATAAGATAGCAACAATACTTTTATGGTTTCCAATGGATGCAATGTGGAATGAAATGCAGTACAGAAAATAACTTGATAGGATTTCAGCAAAAGACAATGTAATCACTTTCTTGGACAATTCACCCCCCCCCCCTTTATGCAATGCAAGGAAGTGGAAGGAAGGCACACAATTCTCAGAAATGCAATTCAAATGTAATTCAGTTCACCCCAGCAACTTAGACTACGGAAGTTGAAAACACAGGCCCAAATGCTTTTAAATGTGCTGGAAATGAAGAAAAAAAATATGCTAAAATGCTTTTAATTCCCTCTAGAGGTTCAGGGTGAGTGAAATCAAGTTAATATTAGTCCAGGCTGACTTTAGCAAGGATCTAGGAATAATTGGTAGGTTAAACAAATTTTTGGCAAATGAAAGCAAAAACAAACTGCTGTTTTCACACGTGGAGAAATTTGCAAATCGCGGTAAAATGTCAAATCGCGGCTAAATTTGCGAATGCGCCGAGCGCGATTACAGAGGAACTACAAACTATCGTTTTGGGGTCCTAAGAAAGCCTAGGATCTCAGCTTCCAGATGAAAGTTACTGTAAGTCTCTAGCACAAACGGTCACGGAGATATGAGCGATTAAATAAAGGACGTTTTTCAGATTTGAAATTTTAAAGTTCAAAAAGACAAGTGCAGCTTGCAACTAGAAAATGACAAGTGACAGCTTTACAAATGACAGGTGACAGTTAAGAGACAGTTCTACTTAGATTAAAATAGGATTGAATTATATTATTTTAACTAAGAGATTGGTTCTGCACAGTTTTCTAGGTACTCACACTATATTCTTGAATGAAATGGGCCACGCCACGGATCTGGTCAGGTTTTAGACTCGCCTCTGGTCTCTGCACTTCACAGTGATCTGGGTCAGCTCTCTCTGGTTCTGCTAACAGGTCAGCTCTACTCTGCTGGTCTGGTCTGGGTCTCTGAAGGTTGATGGAGGTAAAGTATGGATTTTCCCGGCAGAGCTTCCAGCTGCAAATGGATTTGAAGGTCCCTATCTGTCCTGTCTGTCTGCTTTTATGTGTTTTCAAAATGGGTGTGTGTGAGCAGCATCACTAGCCAGCCCCTCTCCACTTGTCATTGGCCAAGCTTTCGTTTCTCCCCTGATTGGGGGAGCTAAGTTGTGTCAGAGTGATGTCATTTTACAGCCTGCAGAGAGTCCACTCCTCCTGTCAACTTGCACACAAATCTAGATTTGAACCAAATACATATTTGCAGAGGTACATGTTGTTTTAAAATCATCTGCACCCCTCACATATCACAGGAGGTACCTCCTGTTCAAACTCTGCTCTTCCTGGGAGCTTGCATTCAGAAATGGCAATATTTTGCACTTTTTAACTGATTTGCAATACCGGACATTACCCCAAATTTACACACATGTGCGCAAGGAGTATGGACATTAGTTGATGAAGTGTCAGATTTTTCACATGCACACATTTTGAGTAATATCCTCTTTTCCGCCAAAACCCCCCTGAACATACCACCGGGTCCTAGCACGTCTTAAAATGTGGGCAGAAAAATCACAAGAATTATGGTATCATTTAAATAATTTTCACAAGTCCGTACTATGAGTTATTCATCTTTTTAGGGGTTATGTTCTGGCCCCAAAGGGGTGTGGTTTTCCTCCAGCACAAGGTTGAATTTCTGGTTTTTCCAGTTCTGCCAAGCCAGCTTGCTCTCACAGGCAGTGCCCCTCCCCTTTGCTTCAGGAGGAAGCTACTTTTACGACTGCCGCCAATAAAACATTTGCCTGAGTCAGGACAGGGCTTTGTTCAGAGCTCCTGTATTCTGTGGGGCTCCCCTTAATTCAATTATCAGGGAGATGGCATATCCTTAGTGTGGCCAGCAAAAGGCAGATAGGCCTGGGAACACAGCTGTGACTCAAGTTTCACTCCTGATGGGGGTAGTTGCCAGGCAGAATTCAGTTCCTTAAGCCAAGTTTCAGATAAAATGTCACTTTTTGTTCCCCATTTTCTGCATTCAAATAAAACTAAACATTTTCACATATGCAGCTAGAATGCTGATTCTAAGTTTAAAACTATGACATTTAAACAATTGCAACCTATGTGACACTCAAAAGTAGGTCACTCATTTCTCTTAAACATTGAGATTTTTAATGTCTTTCAGTCCAAATTTACTTAAACTGCTGAAATCCACAGCTCCGCCAGTCTTGTTATAAACCTTCAAGTCACTTCAGAATATAACTTTACATTGGATCCACCTCTCAGTAAGTCTTTCTTTGGCATGTTTTGGGTTCATTTATTCAGTTTTCTACAAAATCTGGTGGTTTTAAAACGCCGGCTTTTGGATAGTGGTGAGTACTGGTACTGCACCCCTTTTTGGGATTTAAGAAAATGAATTCTCCACAGTTATGGGTTTGCTTTTGGCAATCAGCATTGCCATTCCCAATGGTTTCAGACTACTGTGTGGGTAGTCCAATGGTGGTTTTAGGCAGTGTCCTTCTGTGCCCATAACATCGGCAAAAATGAGTGGCAGCCTATTCTTCATGCATTTCCCTGTGCATTTTCTGGGAAGCTCTGGCCATCATGATGTCAGTACTGCACAGTTTTGAGGTAGGGCTCGGATGCATGGGTAAATACATCCCACAAGCCCCCCTTCTTGCGGTGGCCATCTGATCCTTCACTGGTGGGAACCGCAAGATCTGGGATGTAGTTCTCATCTTCTTCCGGTGGATGGCCAGTTCAGCATCTCTTCCTCCATCCGGTACTGGTCGATCGGTTCTCCTCGCCGGTCCTGATGGGAATATTGGGCGGTACCCTGGGCCCGTTGCGTCTCTGCTCCCGGTCTCCGGATCGTCCTCCTTGGTCATTCTCCATGGTTTCATCTCTCCTAGGACGACAAAGGAAGAGCGGCAATACCTATTCATAGACGTTTTTTCCACCACTGTTGAGATAGTGGGGCAGCATATGCATTTCATCATAACGAAACATTACATTCTTATTTTGAAAAAAAAACAGTATAACTAAGAGACAGTTTCATGCAAATCACAATATTTTAGAGACTAGATGTGGTATGTTTTATGGTTGGAACTGAATTAATCTGAGACAGTACCCGCTAGGATTCCAGAGGATTCCTCCAGTTGTTGCAGAGTGTGCCTGGGATGGCAACATTTCAACTGGTTTATGTGGACCCACTTGTCTTCCCCCGCTGCCAAAGGACCTTTGGGGATGTGGATTTTGTAGGCCACAGGGGAGATCTTGTCGATGATCTCATAGGGTCCCTTCCATGTAGGCAAAAATTTGCGCTGCGTGGCCTGGTTCCTTTGGAAGTTGTATAGATAGACCCGGTCCCCCACCTGATATTCCTTCCTGGAAGTCTTCAGGTCATAGTGGGTCTTCATGCTATCAGCCGATCTTTCTAGATTCCGCCAAGCGTAAGCAAAAGCATGTTGGAGGTGTTTCCTTAAATTCTCCACATACTCATGAGTAGTGGAGGCATTTATCAGTGTCTGCTCTTGGGTCCTATAGAGCAAATGCTGCGGAAGCACCATCTTGCGCCCAGTCATCAACTCAAATGGTGACATTTTGGTTGCAGATGAAGGGGTAGATCTGATGGCCATTAGGACCAGAGGTAATCGGATATCCCAACTTGGCCCAGAATCTGCCACAAACTTCTTTAATATGCTCACAATGGTTCGTTATATCTCTCTACTGCCCCAGAAGAAGCTGACCTGTAAGCAATATGCAGCTTCCTTTTGACCCCCAGTATCTCCCACATCTTTGTCATTACTTCACTGGTGAAGTGGCTACCCCTGTCTGACTCAATCCTTTGAGGTAGACCAAAACGAGAAAAGATGTGGTTAATCATCAAGGCAGCTGCCGTTTCTGCCTTGCAATTTGGGGCTGGGAGACATTCCACCCACTTGGTAAACAAGCATGTCACAGTCAACATGTACTTATTCCCCCTAGCAGAGCGAATCACAGGGCCTACAAAGTCGATTTGTAAATCTGACCATGGCAGTGTCATCCCCCTCTTTTGGAGAGGCGCACGGTGCGTGAGGGATGATGGCTGAAATTGTGCACACACAAGACACCCCTTCAAGTATTGGTCGAGGTCCTGCCCCATGTGTGGTCAGTATGCAACCTCTCTTAAGATTTCCAATGTTGTGTGAAACCCCCTATGACCGGCAGTAGCCGCATCATGGGCGTGACTTAACATCAGGCTTCGGAATGAGGTAGGAACCACCCACTGATCGTGCCCAGCTTTGGATTTCCTTACCAACAAACCGTCTTGGATCCGGAACATTTTTGGACACTTCATCAACACTCTTAGGTCCTCTTTCCCAATGTAATCGGTATCCGTCAGGGGAAAGTTCTCAGGGTCCTCAAGGTGCTGGTAAAATTTACCAATTATTGGATCCCCCTTCTGAGCGGTAATCAAATCAGCATCAGGGGTCTCCTTACTCCATTGTGCAATTGAAAGGTCGTTGTGAGCATTTGTCTGGGACCTAGTTATAGCAGTGACCTGGATTTCCCCCAACATGGACTCAATCTCAATTAGATCCCCTTGGATGGCCCCGGTTTTGGCCAGCTGATCAGTTAAGTCATTTCCAGTTTTGTCTGGTCCCTCTACTTTGGAATGACCCTTCATCTTTTTCCAATAGATGGTCATCTCATTCGAGGTGACCAGATCATCAATGTTTTGGATCAACTTCCCATGTTTCAAGGGTTTGTTATTAGCACATAACATGCCTCTGGTTTTCCAATTAACCAGGAGCTCCACGAACCCGTTCCGTACATAATCCGAATCTGTGATTATGACCAGTTCGCGGAGTTGATGCTGGACAGCAGTGAGGATGGCCTGATGCACAGCCATCAATTCTGCCACCTGACTACTTCGGGGACCAATTTTGTATCCAGCGGAGGGTTCTGGGGACTCATTCACCCATGCATTCCCTACGCCGGCCACCAGTTCTTTCTCCCCGTTGTTGTCAACATGGTAAGAGCATCCATCCACATACACAGTGGGCATTCCCTCACACTTGTCTTCTTCAAAGACTTTGTGTGGGGAATTAAGGTATGCCTCCATGTTGTCCTTTATTTTTAGAGTTTCGTCCTCGAGACAGTTTTCTCTGGCACAATCATGCAAGTCAGCCAGACCTTGCGCGAGGTGACTCTTCTTGTTTTGGCCATATCTGACCTCCACAGGAAAGCCTTGCATTGACAGAATCCAGGAAGTAATTCGGGAATTACTCACATTTCCGGCCCGGATTCTGTCACTTTGGAGATATTGCAGAGGCTGGTGTGGAGTCTCCACTATGATGTGTTCCCCCTGGATAAACGGCCGGTAATTCTTCAATGCCCACACCGTTGCCAGGAGTGCCTTCTCACAATCGTTGAATTTTTCCTCCACAGAGGATAAAGTTTTGCTCGCATAGGAGATTACTTTATTGACCTTGTCATGCTTTTGGTATAATACTGCCGTCAAGCACGTATTAGAGAACCCCGTCTCCAGGAAGAACTCCTTGTTTCTGACAGGGTAAGCTAGGCAAGGCGCTTGTGAGAGGCTTCTTTTGAGTTGTCTTACTGCCTCGGATTGTTCTGGACCCCATTCCCACTTGACCCCCCCCTTCAGGAGATGAATCAGGGGTCTGGTGATCTCTGCGTAGCCCTCAATGAACTTTCTGCTGTAATTAGTCAGTCCAAGGAGGCTCCTTAGTTCCCGCAGAGTTGTGGGGTCTTTCAGTTTCTGAAGTGCTTCCACTTTCTTTTCCTGGGGACAGAGACCCTAGGAGTAATCTCATGCCCCAAGAAATTAACAAGGGTTCTACACCACTGTGCTTTCTGAAAGGAAAGTTTTGCTCCGGCGGCCCTCAACTGCGTCAGAACATAACAGATCTCCGCTATGTGTTCCTCCACAGATGAACTTTTGATGAGGACATCATCTACATAAGCCAGGTTACCCCTCGCACCCAGGTCGGGCATGGCCTTATGTAGGAAAATATTGAACTCATTACCGGAGTTGAGGTATCCGAAAGGAGTCCGGGTCCATGTGTACTGCTGGCCCCCAAAGGTAAAAGCCAGTTTGTATTGGTCCTCCCTGCTGACAGGCACAGTCCAGTATCCATTGGTCAGGTCTATTGCAGTGAATACCTGTGACCCCTGGATCTGGGCCAGCCCTTGGTCAATGTAGGGCAGTGGCCATCGGGAAGTATGGACCCGTTTGAGCTCCCTAAGGTCAGCACAGAGTCTCCACTGGCCGTTCGGCTTCAATATTCCCAGCACCGGATTATTGAAAGTGCTGTGGACTGGACGGATTATTCCCCGGGACTCAAGGTTCTTAATTATTTCAGTAAGGGACTCCATTGATGCGAGAGGCAAGCGATATTGCTTCACAAACACAGGAGTCATGCCAGGGTCCGTGGGGATTGTTGTTGTGTGGATGTCGGTGCGGCCACAGTCATATGAGTCTACCGCAAAGAGATCTTGGAAATCCAAGAAAACTTGTTTCAACTTTTGCTTTTGTTCCAGAGTCACACAGGCATCAGCTAGGTTGACTCTCTCTTCCACCATCTGCCTGAAGCCTGGAAAGACTTCTGGTTTGGCTATTTCAGCGGCCTCCTCCAGCTGGGTGGAGAGGTCCCTGGTCAGAGTGCTGATTTGAACTGGAGGCCCCAGGTGGGAAAGGCAGCCTTCATGAACCTGGAAAATCACCTCATCCCTCCTGAAGTCACACGTCACATCTTCCTTACCATAAGGGCAAGAAGTGTACACCAGGAAGTTCCCCCCATGCCGGGTAGAAATCCTGTCTGGGGTTGTATTGTCATCACTGTCACTGTCAAAACAGTCCTTGGGGATTGGTCCTAACAGTTCATTTCCAAGATCAATGGAGAAATGTCGGTCATCAACCGCCATTCCAATAATGGTGCCTGAGGCTAGAGTAATACTCTTTAAGTCGCTGTTATCCACCTCTATTGGAATGGTGACATGTTCTATGTTGACTAATGGAGTTGGGTTTACCCCTAACCCTTGCTGTTGGAGAGAAGCATTTAGATGTATGTAAGCATCAGGGTTTTTCAACTCTTGTCCCCTTTTAACTTTCACTTCCAGGGAGAATTGTCGGGTCCTTTCTGGGATGGTGACTTCCTCTTTAATCTGAATTTCAACTGCATAAGGTAGCAATTGAGCTGACCTAAATGCTTTTTCTGGATCATCAAAGCCCATGGGATTATCCGCTAATCGGGACCAAGTTTTGAAGTTTATTAGGTCCAAACTAATGGCAAAGCGATTGAGAATGTCACTGCCTAAGTAAAAGGCGGCAGTGACGTCTCGCACGACCCAACAATTATGGACTATGCTCTTGTTGCCAATGGAGATTTTGAGCATACACCTGCTTGGCAGGAGATGTTTGGAATTAGGTGCTTCCAGGTCCATTTCCCATTTGTCTATCAGTTTGAAGGTGGAAATGGCTGGATCTTTTGGGAGTTGGCGAAACATGGCTTCGCTGATGAAGCTCTTACCGTTGTTCACACACACTCGAGCGAGAACAGAGTCCTTTCCATCATTTAACTGAACAGGGATGAACAACTGCTCTCCAATTTGCTGAATATCAGCCAGGCTCTGAGCTGATTTCACATCTTTCTGGACTATAGGAGTGGGAGTTTCTGATTGTGGATTAGTATAGAATCTCAGAGTGTTTCCTTCCAGCGTGGAGTACCACTTTAGACTGGAAGGAAGGTTGATTTTCAGAAATAGAGAGGACCCTCCATCACCAGTCTGTTGTCCTACTGCTATTACTGTCACGTCAGGAATTTGGCTATTCTGGAAGTGAAATTCTACTTGGTCAGATTTTTGTTCAACCATGTGGCAGGTGCCGTTTAATCTAACATGGTTGACACTCTGTTTTAATTTTATTGGTCGGCTAGTCTGGGTCCAGAGGACCTTGTTTACACAATCTATTAGGGGTGACAACCTTCTCAGGAGGTCATTCCCTAGTAAACAAGGGGTGCCCTCTGGAGTCACAACTATGACCGGGTGTTTCAACTTGTGTCGCCCAATTTTAATTTCCAAATCTGCCGTCCCCTCGACGGGAATTTCCTTCCCGTCAAAGTTCTGGAGTTGTCCAGGAAGTGAGGTGAGAGGAATTTGGTAATTCCCTCCCCTTCCTGCATTCAATTCATCAAAGGCCCTTCTGGACAGAAGGGTAGCTTGAGATCCAGTGTCCACCAGTGCCAAAATTGTACCCTGCCCCTGTACTTGTACCGGGGCATAATATCTTCCCTCCTTCTCCTCAAGGGGGCACAGATAATGTACATTTTTGGACAACTGGTGGGCTAATTTTCTGGTTTTGGACATCGCTAGCGAAGAGATTTGGGCAGAATTCTGTGGAGAGCCTTGGGAATCTGAAAGAAAAATTTGGCAACTGGAGATCAGAGCCATTGTGGGTTCCCCTGGCTCCGGTTCTGGGCCGCCCCCCCCTTTTTGGAGGCAGTCACCAGGATGGGTTTGAACCAGGGGATTTTCTTGCTGTTGGTTCTGGGATGAGATGGTGGGCGGCGGTAGCTCAGTCTCCCCATCTCCCCAGTCTGGATTTGCATCCCTAGGGACCCATTTTTCTTTGGGAGGAGTTCCCCCCTCTCTGAAGGAGAAGATCCTTTTCCCAGGATCCTCTGAGGATCCCTCTCCCTCAAATTGGAAGACCTGTACCTCCTCCTCAAACTGAGTCTGTTTGGGTCTTTTGTTTCTCCTACCCCCCCTCTGCTCCTTAGGAGGCAGACTTTCAGGGGCAATAGACTTTGTTTCCGGTTCCTGGGTTTCCACGGGCTGTTTACAAGTGAGGAAGGAAGCTTCCTCCAAGGCTTTACACCCCCCTTCCCTTTGTGCCTCCTCCCTGGGAACCGGTGAGTTATCGGGGTGCTGCCCCCGTCATTGTTCTGGAGCACCAGGTCCAGAGTTGGGTGCGTTCTGCGCCGGCATGCCAATCTGAGGGTTCTGCTGAGCCCTCAGTATGTGACCCAGATCCCGCGCCATATTTTGGACCTGGCGCTCTAACTGGGAAACCCGCTCAGGCTGATACAGGGCCCTGTTTTCTCCCCTGGGCTGATCCCGGGAAGGGTAGCTGTCCCTTCTCTGGTAATACCCCGGATTGGGAAGATTTGGGTACCCCTCCGCCCTTGGCCTCCACTCTCCCGGATTAGGTTGTCTGGGCTCAGGGAATTGGGGAAAGAAGGATGGAAGATTTTGGGGCTGGAAGTTGGGTAGATACCTGGGGAAGAAGTTCTGCCCAGGGTTTGGTGAGTTTCTGCCCTCCTGTGAGAAGTTGGGGGGGAAGTTCCCTGGGTTAGGTGCTTGGCTGGATCCCCCCCCTTGGGCTGGAGGAGTCCACACATAACCCAGGATGGGTCGATTTCCCTTGTAACGGGGACTTACATAATCAGGAGAGCGAGGGACCCCATTTGTGGGGCTGCCTCCTTGGCTCCCTGTCTGTGACTGACCCGAGGACCTTCTGGGCCTAGCATTATTAGGTGCAGGTAGGTTTTTATGCCCCCCCATCTCCAAATCCAAAACGGGGGTGACCTTTACCTCTGCCACCTTGGCAGCAGCAGGGGTGCTGTTGGCTTTGGGGTTTTTCTGGGCATTACTTTTGCTATCTACCGGTTTCTGCACCTCATAGATCCGGGTAGCCTGTTCAATGACCCAGTCTAAAGATCTTTTCTCGTGAAAATCCCTCACGAGCTGGGTCATTATGTATTTGGGCAAGGCATGGAAAAACGTATTAATAAATTCTCTGCTATCCGTGCGCACCCTTCTTGTGGTCTGTGCAAAAGCACGCTTTAACTCCTGCACAAATTCTTGTGGGGCCTGATCCTCCCCACATTGTAAATTGTAGGCTGCCTTGCGAGCCTCTTGAGGATTTCTGTGAACAGAAAAGTGTTTCAAGATGGCCGCCTTATAGGTGGACCATCTTAAATGATTTTGGTCCTCCAGCCCCGCAAAGAAACTGGAGTATTCCGGGGAGAAGGTCCACTTTACATATTGAATACAGCTTTGGCTGTCCTTCAAATGGAAAAACTCCATCATTTGCTCAAACAACTCTAAGTGCTCCCAAACAGAATACTTAGCGTTCTTATGGTAAGGCGTGATGACGCTCCTGATCGCCTTAATCTGCTTTAAGGGGTCCTTAAGCAAGGCCCTTTTTGCCTTATTGGCCTTTTTGGTTCGGGTAACCCTTGTCCATTCATCCTCTGACTCAGAGGCACTGCTCCCAGAGGTTCCTGTCTGCTCTTCCACGTTTTCCCGGATTCTGCGAGCCTGGGAATGGCTGGCAGAATGTGGGGACCTGGTCTCCTGTGTCCTGCGCAGTTCAGAGGAGTCTTCAGATTCCTCCTTGCTGCCAGGATTTGATGGGTACCCCCTCCACTGACCTAACTGGGCAGAGGTTTTCAGGATGCCCTTAATGGGCCTACTCTCCTGGGGTTCCCCACTGAACTGTACTGTACTTGGGTGCCCATACCCGGATGCCCACCCCTCCATTCCTGAGTGGTACTGGCCTATGAGCCCCATACTTTTAGCTGGATAGTAATCTGCCATCCCTGTGGCCCTGTGCTCATGTGCGCCAGGGGACATGGGGGTGGTAGAGTCCAGGGACTGGGAGAGATGAAGGCCCCTGGTGTTAGGGCTCCTGAGGTTATGGTCAGGAGTCTCTCTTTCCCAGAGGACCTCATCTCTATCCGCCCCTGCTCCCTGTTGCAATGCAAGAGCCTGCATTTGTGCTTTCAGTTCCTCAGTCAAGGCCTTACTAGACTCTATCAGTCTCTCCTGCATCGCTACCTGTTGTTGGAGCCTATCATTGTGTTGACAGAGGGCCTCATTTTCCCTCTGTGCTTCCTGGTTGGTCCTGGAGCACTGGGCCAGTCTTTGCTGCAGGAGGTTTACCTCCTGAGTCCCATCCCTACTGGCCTGCTCCTTTCTTGCCAGAGCATCTTCCACCCTTCTGGTGTGCTCTACCAAGTTCTGGTTTTCTTTTTGGAGGTCACCCAGCCCCTGGAGGGCCAGGTGATTTTCTTCAATTTCCTTTTTTAAGTGGCAGACTTCCTGGCCTAAAGTGTCTCTTTCCTGACTGAGAGCCTGCATCTGTGCTGCCAGGTCATCCCTCTGCCTTTGAAGGGCACCAGCTTTCCGGCGCTCTTCATCAAACTCTGCCTGGGTATCCAGGTCTTTCAGAATCAGTTTATTGCTTTCTGCCTTTTCCCTATCTAGGTGGCCTTGCAGGGTGACTACCTGCTCAGCACGTACCCTGTTGAAGTCCAGTTGTTGCTCCAGCTTTTTCTGGCTTTGCAGTAGGGAGTCCAAACCTTCTTGGTGTTCCTTCTGCAAGGCCAGAAATCTGGTATCCTGTTCTGACTTTTCCTTTTGCAGCACATCCATATCCTCCTTTATTTTAGTGATGTACTGTCTGGTCTCATTTTCTGACTCCTGGCTTCTGTGCAGCCTTTGCTCAGAAGAGTCCAGATCAGATTGGGCCTTCTCTAACGCCATCTGTTGCCTTTTTGCCAGATCATGGCCTTCAGCACATTTATTCTGTATGGCTCCCATATATAAATATAAATATGCCGCTATCCTAACAATCTAGTCGTGTTCGTCTTTGGCCTTAGGAGCCATATATAGTTCACTCAGGGCCACATGTAATGGACCCTGATCTCTCCATAAGTCTGACCCTGTTTCAGTGGCCTGTCGCGTGATGGCCTGCAACCAGGCCTCCTGGCCCTGTTCAGCCCATTCACCTCTCACAAATAGTTTATGTAAGAAGTGCTCTCTGGCTATTTTCATATCTACCAAGGTCGTCATTCTAGAGATTGGTCTCTGTCCTGACTTACAGAAGTTAGTATTTTATTTTTGCAGAACAGAACTTTTCTTGGAGTTTCCCTTTTGAGGAATGCTTCACAGCGTAATGCAGCGTGGTGATCCGACTGGATGTATGTATCCCGTCAGTTAGCACACTGTATTAAGCTGCACAAGTGGTATTCTAACCCAGAATCCCGGCTACGAGCCCCCAATTTGTAAGAGGATTCAATTCAGCACTACAGCTAAGTCAACGCCTATTCTAGAATACTGAATGAAAACCCTTATTGATATATCTTTATGTCCAGTTCATGCGTTCTGGATGACTACCCCTATATAACACCCCTCTCTCAGAATCCCCCTGACCCCACTGAGCCAAGAAGTAGTTCTGTTTTGCAAGTTAAAAGGTTTATTTGAGAAGTAAAGCAATATATATCTATCACACTTTATAATAAATTAATAATTGGATATCACACTTAATCTGGTATGATAAATATTAACAACGGAGAGTCTGGCACTAGCACACTTCTTGATAATCACTAAGGAGTTGACATGAAATGGATAAGATAGCAACAATACTTTTATGGTTTCCAATGGATGCAATGTGGAATGAAATGCAGTACAGAAAATAACTTGATAGGATTTCAGCAAAAGACAATGTAATCACTTTCTTGGACAATTCACCCCCCCCCCCTTTATGCAATGCAAGGAAGTGGAAGGAAGGCACACAATTCTCAGAAATGCAATTCAAATGTAATTCAGTTCACCCCAGCAACTTAGACTACGGAAGTTGAAAACACAGGCCCAAATGCTTTTAAATGTGCTGGAAATGAAGAAAAAAAATATGCTAAAATGCTTTTAATTCCCTCTAGAGGTTCAGGGTGAGTGAAATCAAGTTAATATTAGTCCAGGCTGACTTTAGCAAGGATCTAGGAATAATTGGTAGGTTAAACAAATTTTTGGCAAATGAAAGCAAAAACAAACTGCTGTTTTCACACGTGGAGAAATTTGCAAATCGCGGTAAAATGTCAAATCGCGGCTAAATTTGCGAATGCGCCGAGCGCGATTACAGAGGAACTACAAACTATCGTTTTGGGGTCCTAAGAAAGCCTAGGATCTCAGCTTCCAGATGAAAGTTACTGTAAGTCTCTAGCACAAACGGTCACGGAGATATGAGCGATTAAATAAAGGAAGTTTTTCAGATTTGAAATTTTAAAGTTCAAAAAGACAAGTGCAGCTTGCAACTAGAAAATGACAAGTGACGGCTTTACAAATGACAGGTGACAGTTAAGAGACAGTTCTACTTAGATTAAAATAGGATTGAATTATATTATTTTAACTAAGAGATTGGTTCTGCACAGTTTTCTAGGTACTCACACTATATTCTTGAATGAAATGGGCCACGCCACGGATCTGGTCAGGTTTTAGACTCGCCTCTGGTCTCTGCACTTCACAGTGATCTGGGTCAGCTCTCTCTGGTTCTGCTAACAGGTCAGCTCTACTCTGCTGGTCTGGTCTGGGTCTCTGAAGGTTGATGGAGGTAAAGTATGGATTTTCCCGGCAGAGCTTCCAGCTGCAAATGGATTTGAAGGTCCCTATCTGTCCTGTCTGTCTGCTTTTATGTGTTTTCAAAATGGGTGTGTGTGAGCAGCATCACTAGCCAGCCCCTCTCCACTTGTCATTGGCCAAGCTTTCGTTTCTCCCCTGATTGGGGGAGCTAAGTTGTGTCAGAGTGATGTCATTTTACAGCCTGCAGAGAGTCCACTCCTCCTGTCAACTTGCACACAAATCTAGATTTGAACCAAATACATATTTGCAGAGGTACATGTTGTTTTAAAATCATCTGCACCCCTCACATATCACAGGAGGTACCTCCTGTTCAAACTCTGCTCTTCCTGGGAGCTTGCATTCAGAAATGGCAATATTTTGCACTTTTTAACTGATTTGCAATACCGGACATTACCCCAAATTTACACACATGTGCGCAAGGAGTATGGACATTAGTTGATGAAGTGTCAGATTTTTCACATGCACACATTTTGAGTAATATCCTCTTTTCCGCCAAAACCCCCCTGAACATACCACCGGGTCCTAGCACGTCTTAAAATGTGGGCAGAAAAATCACAAGAATTATGGTATCATTTAAATAATTTTCACAAGTCCGTACTATGAGTTATTCATCTTTTTAGGGGTTATGTTCTGGCCCCAAAGGGGTGTGGTTTTCCTCCAGCACAAGGTTGAATTTCTGGTTTTTCCAGTTCTGCCAAGCCAGCTTGCTCTCACAGGCAGTGCCCCTCCCCTTTGCTTCAGGAGGAAGCTACTTTTACGACTGCCGCCAATAAAACATTTGCCTGAGTCAGGACAGGGCTTTGTTCAGAGCTCCTGTATTCTGTGGGGCTCCCCTTAATTCAATTATCAGGGAGATGGCATATCCTTAGTGTGGCCAGCAAAAGGCAGATAGGCCTGGGAACACAGCTGTGACTCAAGTTTCACTCCTGATGGGGGTAGTTGCCAGGCAGAATTCAGTTCCTTAAGCCAAGTTTCAGATAAAATGTCACTTTTTGTTCCCCATTTTCTGCATTCAAATAAAACTAAACATTTTCACATATGCAGCTAGAATGCTGATTCTAAGTTTAAAACTATGACATTTAAACAATTGCAACCTATGTGACACTCAAAAGTAGGTCACTCATTTCTCTTAAACATTGAGATTTTTAATGTCTTTCAGTCCAAATTTACTTAAACTGCTGAAATCCACAGCTCAGCCAGTCTTGTTATAAACCTTCAAGTCACTTCAGAATATAACTTTACATTGGATCCACCTCTCAGTAAGTCTTTCTTTGGCATGTTTTGGGTTCATTTATTCAGTTTTCTACAAAATCTGGTGGTTTTAAAACGCCGGCTTTTGGATAGTGGTGAGTACTGGTACTGCACCCCTTTTTGGGATTTAAGAAAATGAATTCTCCACAGTTATGGGTTTGCTTTTGGCAATCAGCATTGCCATTCCCAATGGTTTCAGACTACTGTGTGGGTAGTCCAATGGTGGTTTTAGGCAGTGTCCTTCTGTGCCCATAACATCAGCAAAAATGAGTGGCAGCCTATTCTTCATGCATTTCCCTGTGCATTTTCTGGGAAGCTCTGGCCATCATGATGTTTTCCATGTCAGTACTGCACAGTTTTGAGGTAGGGCTCGGATGCATGGGTAAATACATCCCACAATTACGTGCTAAACCTTTTTAGGGGGGAACACACACTCACTTGCTCCACCACATGGTGGTTCTTTACAGACTCCTAAGATTAATTAAAAGTGAAAATAAATACTTTTTTCTTCCTCATTTTTAATACTTCAATAATGGATCCACTGAATGCTAAAGAGTCTGAGTCAATATGTAAAATAAATAGCCCTCGCATTTGTAGTCTACAAGAGGTCTAAAATAAAACGCACGTACCAAAGAACGCTTGTGATGCTCGCAAACGTGCTCTTCGTAATTTGAGTTTTCGCAATGAAGCAAATCAGCATGCCTACTCACTGCACGCCGGCGACTGATTTTCTGAGAGCACCAAACTACGGGGTCTGGGCTGAGGGATGTCTCTGAATTATGTTGGTTTATGTGTGTGGGGGAGGGCATAAGTTCACTTGCGTTGGGCCCCAGCCGACTGTTCCTGTCAGCTCCAGTCCACCCCTCCCAATGGCGCCATTTTGGTTGATGAGATAAGTTTCTTTAAAATGGCTTTGATTGTGGTGGCTGATGTGAAATGTGTGAATACATTTGTCTACAACCCACATGGAACTCTCCGGACTTGTCTCTCACCTTCAGATTGAGCCTCTAAAGGTACACAGTTGCTGTGCCTGTCTATACAGCCTACTTCAAGTCTCCAAGCAGCCATTGTGCACCACGTGATATCACTTGACGGAGAGCGAAATACCTCCTAAGTACATAGAATGCCTATGCTGAGGTTTAGAGCTTGTAAGTTGTAGGACAGGCATGGCACTCCTTCAAGGAAAGACCAGGTCTCCGAAACAATAGAAACTGATCCTCTCAGGTGCTACCAATGCAGAGTAGGTTGGTAGCACAACACTTACTTAACAACAACGCCACCATTTTCCTTGCTAGTGCCCATTGTTCTTAGGTGATCATCAGGGCACCAGTAACATGTCTCTCTCTCTCTCTCGCTTTTCCTTGTACCCCTCTTTATCACACTTTCTTTGCCCCATGCTCTCTCTGGGTTCATCTTTCTCTTTACATTAGAATATTGATGTTTATATAAATGTGCACATTTTCCTTCCTAAACTTTCAGCTACGGACCATGAAGCCAAAACTACAATTTGTGTTGGTCATGCCAGATGTTGAATTCAGTTCAGAAAGTCGTTTTCAACATTCATTTCACTGATAACATGTTGTTGTTATTATCCCGTTTCATGGACTATATCTATCAGCGGAAGTTAAAGGACAGTTGCTGAATATATTCAGTCTGACAAAACCCTTGAAATTCAGAGAAACCAACTTTAGTCAAATTAAGTTAAAGTGTCGACTTAATGCTACAAAACCCCTGAACGCCTATACCACCTTAAATAGGAGGTCCCCATTGCACATCACATCACTGATGACATCACATATGACCTCAATCATGGCAACATCAATGACACCCTGTTACTGTAGATCACGAGTGGAAGTGAGATACAACTTTTAAAAGCACCTTTCTGCATGTAGGTGTCTATTCAAGTGCAAAGCTTGATTGGAATCTGCATTCAATACGTTTAGTATTACTACACACTCGAGTCACTTGGTATTGAATGTGCATTTACCTTGATGAGATACTCGAGTACCTTTATCACTTTGTTCCAAAACACTGTCCACTTTGCAAATTAGATAACTGGGACGTAAAATTACATATTTGCTCAGCCCAGTGAAATGAACAACTTACATGAGAAGGAACCGTTTCTGAAATTTACATATTTGCATATGCCCTCACTATAAGCATTACAGCTGTATTAGCAACTAAAAACAGTATGCATATGATTTCGTTTATGTAGCCCTGTCACAGAACAGGGCCATTATAACCAAATTAAAAACAAAAGTATTCTAATAATTCTGTAAAAGTTGCTATCCACATCAGTCAGACTGCAAAGTATACTGATTAGTATTCTTAGATTTGGATAATGCAGGTTATGCCTGAGTCAGGTCTCGTGCCCCCCTAATTCCATGTGAAGTGGTTGCCCAGGAAATCAGTGTAAACTATGTTTGCACACATGTATTTAGTGTGTTCATACTGATTCCCAGCAGGATGTAGATTCACTGTGTCGGAACATGTCAAGAGAACAATTCTCTTGAGTTCCTGCAATAGGGTATAAGGATAATCACAGGGTACCAGAATTCTGATTACTATGTTGTCTAAACTGTCTGTAACTCTTGTATAAGCTTTAAGCGCCCAGTTACCTGAGGGTTTGGTGAGAGGTACAACTAAAGAAACTGAACTAAATTATGGAACATGTTGATTTTGTCAGGATATGGCTAGGTTTCATGTGCCAACAACCAAAGGAGTAATGACAATCATCAGTGACGGACTCCAACATTCATGGGGATCACAACGGTACTATTGCTTGTGGGTGGTGAATTGTACACAAATCGCAGGCAGATGCTGGTTTTCTGTTGCCATCACTTCACACACACATTACAATACGAAAGCACCATGCGTCCTGGGTAACAGCTCAAATATGCTTGGTGATCCAAAAAAGCCATTCTGTTCCCTCAGCCACACATAAATAGCAGCGCAGAGAATGGCTGGGAAGTAGCTTACAACCAGCTCCACGCATGCAGTGGATGCAGCCACCTGATAGAACACTGTGGTGAGCACCAACTAAAATGAAGGTGTATTTTTTCATGTTAATGACAGAGAAGAGGACATATTCTTGAGAGAAGACAGAAGGGAAGAGATTAGGGTACTCAAGTTGCCCCAACTTTTAAATTGACAGCTGGTGGTGGTATTGCCAAAAGTGGATGAATGCTTCCTTCCGCTAGCCTCTGCTTTTGGACACTGTCTTATCATCAGATTCTGCTTATTTGACTCTGGAATCCTGCTTCAAGGCAGTAATAAGCATGATCTGTAGCCACCACAGATACGTTACAGGTAAGTCTGTTATTCCAGTCACTCTTACATCCTTAGGTTACAGGAGAGGAACCCATTGGCTCCCAGGACACAGGCTACATATCTCCAACTCACAGGTTTGGAACACCAGAAACCAGCATTCCAACACTCATACATCAACACTTTCACACCCACAACGTTTTATCTGACCTCAGGCATCCTAGACCAGCGTTTAGCAATACAATAAACAACACACATCCCTTCCTTACCAGACACACCCACGACAAAGCCTTTCAGAACACTCCCATCACAACACACCACACTTCCCATCATGCAAACCCAGAACATTCGAATACAGCACACACCTAATCGCACGCTCACAGTTTTTAAAGAGCATTAGAGCTCGCTCTGAACATCTCTCGCTCTGTGAATCCCAGGCATACTGAGGTTCCTCTGAACCCACCCATATGTGTAGCCAACCTTCCCTCTCTGAGAGCACTTCCACTACTCTGTGCTAATGGGTAAACACCACTCACCCATACATCTAGTACCACTTTGGTGAATCAACAACTTTACACTCCCCATTCAAACATACAGTACTACCCGAATAGTACTACTTCAATTCCCAGAACTATGCATGAATCACACACTCATTCAGTAATACACTCACAAAGTACAAATGCACTCAGCACTTTTCATCCAGTGCTTCTATTCACATAGTACCTATTTCCAGTACCACTCGCGTGGCACATATATTTCTGGTACCACTCACGTGGTTCATTCCTGGTGCCATTCACATGGCACGTACTTTGCCAGTACCACTCACATGGTACATACATTTCTGTTGCCCCTTACATGGCACACATTTTCCAGTGCCATTCACATGGCACATACATTTCCGGTACCACTCACATGGCACAACATTTATGGGAAAAACCAAACAGTGATGGGTAGAAAAGGTTTTGATATAAATCTGAACCATAGGCACTTCGCTGGGCAACCTGCCACATCACTGTTTTTTAGCTTGTCTGCGCCATTGCAAAAGTTGTCCAGCTATATGCAAATTAGTCAGGAACTGCCACCAATGGGAGTAGCCCTGCCTGAACTGCTAGGCATGGTTCCCTCTGCACGGAAGTCCAAGCGACCCCAAACATGTTTTGGCCTTGTTGGGACTCATCAGTGAGGTGCAGCTTGGATCCCTATGGCATAGCGAGAAAAGGTCCCACATGTGGACATACCCTTTCTCACATAGTGAGACAAACTAAAACCAATAACGTGATGGGTGGAAGGTTTTGAATTAAGCTGAACCACAGGCACTATTCTGGGCAACCCTCCACACCACCGATTTTAGCTTGTTTGCACCATTGCAAACCAGCATTCCCTCATTTATACATCAACATTCTCACCTGTCAGCATTCACTCTAACCATATTCATTCCAGAACAGCTTGCATCAATCCACCCATCCATCCACCCAGCAAAGGACTTCACAATACACCTCCCTTTTTCCCAGACACACCCATTACAAAGCACTTCAGAACAATGACTACAAAGGTCTAAACAGAGCAAACCTAACTTAACCTAATGGACAACTTAGAACATAAGAAGTTCAGCCACTGGAAGATAAAGCAGCAGTGTACAAACTGCTTCAATTACATTTGCAATGCTTTAAAGACAGGTTTATGCATACCATATCTCAGACAGACTATGGGTAAAGGGACAACACATAAAGAGTGTTTCAGACAAGGAAGACATTATTTGCTGTGCAAGTAGTTAGCAGGCTAAATTGAGCCAGACAGAATAGGATTACACACAATGAACATTGTAATGTATGGCCTCCTACCATTTCATGCACTTCCATTTAATTTAAAAGTTCAACCGGAATGGACTTTCCATTATTACTTTCTTGCAATGCAATCTTGATTGACCAATTCAGGTCTTAGCAGAAAGCTACGTTCTACATACACCACACTGGTCTGCCAGGGCTGATCAGCTACTTACAGCATATTTTCTTTTAAGTGCTGGCATCCACAGTCCAGTATAAATGTGTTTTAAAAAGAGCCGCAACTATATTTCTTACACTTCAGTAGGTGCTTTGCAGAGAATTGAAAGGATTTTGCACAGAATTAGTAGCTATAATAAACAGCACTAATGAAAAGACAGATTTTTATATCGCTGATATAGTGTGGTTTCGTTCTAGTAAATGCCACTGGCAGACATTTCACACCCTAAAGAATGCCTGCTGACTGCAGTGCTTTGTAAGACATATTTGCCGATTTGATTCGGAGGAGCTGAAGCCTGCAGTGGTTTGGCACATAGCAGAGGGCCGTTCAGTTCTATGTCATGAATGTATCTATTCTTCAGCAAACGACAATTAAACATCTGTGCTTCTTGACAGCAATCTAATGAATAATCTTTGACATGGGCTGGTGATCTGTCTGGCCACAGGTTTGATTCCTGAATGGATTCTATACCTCAGATGGTAGATCTGAAAGGTTATCTATAACGCGCTTAATACCCAGTGGTTTCTAAGCGCAGACCCGGGGATGGAACTTGTGTGGTTCCATGTCGTCTTGCTGCCAAGGCGAGAACGTTGCTGCTGAGCTATCCTCCCGAGACAAAGATCTCTTAATAGGTTAAGCACTCCCTGATGATCTGTGTTTGCAGCTGCTGATGATACTGATGTTCTCTGTGTTCATCCGTCGGATCCGAGACATACCAACACCTGCCACTTACTGCAACTGGTTTTGCAAGGCATACATGTATTTGTATTTATTCATTAGCATTTTTAAAGCGTGCAACACCCTTAGGCATCTTGGCGCTGTTACAGGGAATCTTGCTGGTTACAGAGGATCAGGAAAGTTTGGTGGTTGCATAGCAGTCAGTGGTTACATTACAAGCTTAGAGGTTACATAGGATGCAGTCAACTTAGTTACCAGATATGGTGTGTAGGGCAGAGGAGGAGCTATTTGAACAGAGTGGTTTTGAGGGATTTGCGAAGGGTGATAGTGAGGGTTCAGCTCTGAGCGCGTTGGGTAGGACTTTCCTGAGTTTGCGTGCTATGTGAGTAAAACTAATGCCTGCAGCATTTGCTCTTTTGATAGCGGGAACGTGGAGTTGGTTGTTGTGGTGACTTCTTTTTGGGCGTGTCAAAGTGTCTCTGTATATGGTTTCTGATAGATAGGAAGGGGCTGCGAGATTGATGCATTAGTGCAGGAAAACAACATTGTACAAATGACAGTGTGTTTGCGAACTGCATAAAATCAGTTTACACATATGCCGCTGCTCTAACAGCAGTGCTTATACAGTGCTAATGTGTTTCCTCAGGTGCTAATGGGATCGTGCAGACACACATTTATTTACGTATTTTCTTTATTAGTATTTTTAAAGCACACTTGCAGCTCAGGGGAATCGTGGTGCTGTTACAAATGACCTTTGTGCATGAGCAAACTGTATTTGCATGTATGTTAAAGTAGTTTCATTCTGCCCGCAATGCTCTCAATGGGGACAGTGGAAAAAATATGCATCCTTGAAATAATGTAATAACAGAGAAGCAAAAAAGTCACAAAATACTGTGATATATGGTCCTTCTACCCCTTGAAAAATAACTTCTAATAAAAACTCATGTGCTCATGCATAATTTTAGAAGGAAATGATTGGGCAAACCTCTTAATTGTGTACTATACAACAGGCAACCACTTTCCATGTACATGTACCCCTAAACATAGCCTGCTCTAAAAAACAGAGACGCGTCCCGCGTGGATGCCTTTGGCCATAAGCAATATGACTACAGCTGTCACTAAGAACAGTTCCATGTAATAATGTCCCCTCAAAAATATTGCCATGCAAAACAATTGCTGAAAAATTGCTGTTTTTTGTGGGGACATTATTACACGGAAAATGTGGGGGACACCCTCGCAATTCCCAAACACTTTTTCATTTTTCATGGGGAGCGGAGGACACCCCCGCAAACCCCGCTGCCCATGTCCCTATATATATGGTCACCGATATAATGTTGCCACATCCTTTTTCTGGCGACATTATATACGGCGACCATATATATAGGGATATTATTACCAGATACCCTTAGAACAAGAGTTCTCAGAAACAGCCCAAGCTGTCCTGACAACTCTTTCGTCAATGTCTGTGGTTGATTTGCTCAGGTATGTAGTTACAACCCACACCACTGCCACGTCACCTTCTTCTGTATCCCTGTAATTTCCATCGTTGTGGGGAGCCCACGTTCCTAAACAGATCACCTTTTGACAAACACTATTTGTTTTGAAGCCTCTTCCACTTGCTTGAATGAGACGTACATGCCCCTTTCATCAGCAGATGTCCTGCCTTTTTGCTTCCCTGCCTAGAGCCAGTGATCTGGTTCCCTGATTCAGGGTGGGTTTGGATTTCCCATAGCTCTCTGTCTATTGTTCCGGATTAGCGAGTTCTGGAAGAGTTCATAAGAATACAGCTGCTGGACAAATCAGGTTGGAGCAGGTGGAGAAGGCCAGCGTAAGTGGACCCTGTGCTATTATGGGGGCTTCAAGACATTAAAAACGGCAGCACATTCTGTGGCTAGCATGTATATAATGTCACATGATGAATTGTCTTGCAGCGGCAAGCCTGGTACTTCCTTAGAAGTCTAGTGTTGCATTACTGGAAAACAGGTGGCGTGCAAATGCATCCTACGCATGTGCAAACCACGTACAACTGTATGTGTGAACTGCAACTGTATTAACGCTAGGGCACATGGCATTTGTAGTAGCCTTAATACAATGACACATGCAGAAATGCTGTTTGCACAGGCACACGATGCTTTTGTACACACCACTCTCCGTTTTGGGTTATGCAACATGTCATAGTCATTTGGAGCTCAGAAATCAGAGACTCAATGAAGCCGGGAGAGACGGCGCTCCTTTCAGTCAAAGAAGCATTGGATAAATGTGCCCCCGCGCGAGACGCGCCCGCGCAAGGGTTTGGCGTGGAGTTCAGTCAAACAGCCCAAAGCAGCAGAGAGCAGCGTGTCACGAACTGTGAAATCAGACACCCAGAAAAGCCGGGAGAGACTGGGACTGTCTAGTCTGATCTGACTGTGGCTCCTTTAGGTCAAAGAAGCATTGGATGAATATGCCCCTGGGCGCAAAGAGCCGCCATGAGAGTTCAGCGAGGAGTTCAGTCGAGCAGTGGAGAGCAGCGTGTTTCGAGATGAGAAATAGGAGACCCCGTGAAGCCTGGAGAGACTGGGACTGTCTACTGTAATTTGACTGTGGCTCCTTTAATTCTAAGAAGCATTGCATAAACACGCCCAGGGGGGCAAAGCGCCAGTGCAAGAGACTGACATGGAGTTCAGCTAAGCAGCAGTCAGGCCCAGGAATAGGGGCAGAGGGTCAGCCTGTTGATTTCTGATTCCCTGGCATGACTACTGAACACCAGTGAACTAAAGATGGATTCTGGGTACCCCTTGTGCTCCAGACTCTAGACGCGACTAAGGGCAATCAGGTCCCTGCAATCAATCAACATCGGAGGCAAGCTCAGTCTCCTCGCAGCTTGTGGTTCCGACTATCTATAAAGAGTGTTCAGCGCCACAGTCCATGCGGCTTCTGCAGACTCAGACTGAAGTGGAATTATATTCAGGAAAGCAACCAGAAAGTATGTGGGGGGGATGGGCTTGGTCATTGTCACCTACCCACTTACCTTCACAGCTGGATGGCTCTGCAGTGACAACGGTGGGCCCCCATGTTCTGGTTCTTAATTTACCGAAACATCTTAGGATGACTTACCTGAAAACAGGAATTAATCGAGGACTAGTAAAATCATGGCACACTTCCCTCGTGCAACTTGTCTAGCCTATAACGGGCATGACCTTGAGTTTGGGTTTGAAGATGGAAATGTTCTTGGTTGTGACAGATGCAGAAATGCTGCAAAGTGAGGGGTTGATGGACTAAGTATTTGTCTAACAGCCTGTGCTGGCATCCACTTCCCTTCCCTCCTTCCCGCAGTGCCCGCTGTTACCCTGAGGTCAGCTGGCTGCGTCAAAACCTCTCTTTGAGTCCAAAGAACATGAGTCAAATCTAACCTTTCTGTTGACACGAGACATAGCATTACCAGTATCACTGAAGTAATGGAGCAGGAAAAAAGAGGGGGATGTCAAGTGTGTCAGCCAGGAATGCAGCAACGTCTGTGCATGCTCCTGTGACCGTAGAATTCATTGGATCACTGAAGGGTTACCTCTGGTTAGAGGCGTAATAAGGGGTCCTCCCGACCCAGAATTAACCACTGTGAGACCTCTGCTGTGAGAGGGTATGGTGAGTTTAATTAGTTCCTCTACATCTTCAGATCATTCTACCCCAAGAGACCCTGCTTCCTCAGATGGGAACCTGAGAACTGGGGGAATCCATAATCCAGGTAACCAGGCTTTCTTTTAAGGACCATTTCAACAACATGACAACATCAACAATTTCACTAGCCCCATTTTTAAAGTTGTATGAAGCAATCAATGACAACTTCAAGGACCATGCCACGCTACTGGCAATGGTGTATTATACATTGATTTATATGGAGGGTTTCTTGACGGCCTTGCAAATTAGATTGGACGGTGAATCTGATTCGACCAACTTGATCTAATAGCGAGTCTTAGAATGTATAGATAAAGAATTGACTGATTGAAGGTCCATGGTGGAATTCACTAAATGGAAAGAGAAAATCTTGGAGGCTAACCTATTACGATACCCCAATTCTAGGATGGTACCAAGTGTTTCTTGTGATCTGAGATCCAGAAACATGGATGATGTGGAGGATGCGGAGGGTGTTTGGGTTGAGTGATCTCCTTTGGAGTGTGGTGGTGCATCTTTGGAGGATCAGGACGGGCATCCGCATGAGAAGGTGGCATCTCCTGCTCATAATCCATCCATTATCAATGAGTGTTTTTGAGTCTTTGGATAGATTGATCATGGAGAAAGAGTTAGTGGTGATGGAAGAGAGAACTCACTCTCTACCTCAGCCATCAGAAGGGGGGGGGGCGACCGATAATCCACCCAGATAATTCTCTATTTTCAACTGGAAAAGGAAGAAGAAGCAAGGTAATAAAGAGCAATACAACAAAATCAAAGAAAATGTGCCAAGGGAAGAAAAACAAAAGTCTACTGACTTATGGAATTATTTGTGTGATTTGTCCATCGCAATACCTTTGCTTCAACAGTTTAGTAAGAAGGATGTGGGAAAAAATATTCAACTTAACTTTCATATTGCCTGAAGTTAACAGTCAACATTTTTGGGAGGAGAGCATTTATTGGGCAATTCGACCACAAGACGTCCTGGGATGCGAGGAAAAGAAGGTAAACTGGTTGTGCCCACCAATTAGGGGAAGAAGACTCTCCAGCCGGGAGATCTTCTCTGTCGTCGGGAAGTGGTGAGTTGGTTCCACAGGGCTCCACCGGAGGTGTTGTCGTAGCAGGTCGGCTCAGCTTCTCCCTCGTCGGATTCTCAGGTCCTGTGGCGACTTCTGAAGTTCCAGTCCCAAAAGCCCTGCTTTTATGCAGCACACCCCCATTCACCCAGACTAGCTGTCAATCAAACATGCTAAGTGGTGAGCCTGCCGGCTCACCACTTGGGCCAATCACACAAGAGTGCGACTTGAGTTACCAAGGTAACTCAGTCCAGGGTGCCTAAACCCCTTCCCACACCCCCTGTGGTACCCAGACAGAGTGGCACCACTTTTGGAGGTTTCTGTGGAGAAGCCCGCCGAAAAGTGGAACAAAGTGCTCGGGTTGGAGTCACAGAAGAGAACACAAATGCCATTTTAGAATCGAGTCGTGGCAAAAAATACCTACCGGCGAATTAATATTAAATAAATAAACCAGCGGTATGTTCGAGGCTATGAGAATTAAATAATTAAAGTTGGTAGCCTCGAACAATGGGAAAATCCCATAGAGATATATTCGCGGTGCAATATAAAAAGTAGTATCCACTGCCACCAGCCAAAACTCGATCAGGGGGGACAGAGACATGCCCCCTCGACTAACAGACCCCGGGGCAATTGAATTGCCCCGACCAGTACGTCCACAATATGATGGTCTGTACTGGTTTCTGTTCATAATTTGGGACTAGTAAAGCCAATGGTGACTTTACATGCCCTGGGAGACAGTAGTCAGTCCCAGGGTATGGAGTCTATGGTGGGGTGTCACTATGACACCCTTGTGTCACTGCATGAGGGTGCTGTGTAACACACATAGTAAAAACACATGAGACCCTATAGAGTAAAGGACACCATAGCCCATAAAACACATTAACAGTCAAAGGAACACCACAAATCATGTCTAAGAGTGGGAGAAAAAGAGTCTCAATCTAGGCAGGAGAAAAAAACAAACTCCAGAAATCCAGCAAAGCTGCTGGGGGACTCACTAGGTTAGGAAATTCAGCCTAAACAGAGAATTCTCCCTAACAACCACCGCACGCACAATGCGCGATTGCAAAAAGTACTGGGATGACCTGAGGCTGAGAGTGAGGAACATCATGTTGGCCAATCGGGGCCAGGAGCTGGCAACAGGTGGCAGTCCTCACTCACCTATCAAATTGGATAGATGGGAGGAAACTTGCAGCACATTGATAGATGTGGAGTCCATTGAAGGATTCGGTGGAGCAGAGTTTGGAGTGCCAACATCGGCAGATGAAGCTGAGAGTCCCTACAAACACCCGACAACCAATCATCACAGTTGACCACCAAATGGGACAGCGATGAAAGCCAAGACATGGCCCATCATACACAAATATACATGTCCGCATGGCCCCACCACTATCACATCCAAATGCATGCTGCATGCCGCTCCCATATACAAATACACCCCGACACACAGATTACCTGCACGTGTCACACAGCACGCAAGACACAACACACCTGTATGCCCCACTGCAGACACCATGGTGAACATGTGAACACCTGAGGGATTGTAATACTCACCCCCCAACCTTGCACATACCCAAACCGCCGCAAAACCAGGCCTGCAACTGATCACATGGCGCCAACTGCGCAAAGACCAATGCATGCATGATGCAAGCACCACCATCACTGATGCCCTGCCCCTCTTTGTCCCCCACAGGTATGGATGCAGACAACAAAGAACCTGATGGAAGCGCACAAAGCACAACACCGGCCAAAAGGCCCAGGGGCCAAGATGATGGCACCAGCCCATCTACATCAAGGGGAGCAAGGATGGTCCAATCGGCACGCAAGACAGCAACCAGTGTCCAAGCAGCCACGCAGCCATCTACACAGGACCAGCAGACACCTACCCCTGCACCCCTGGAGACACAACCCACACACGGTGAGGCCACATATGCTGATATGGAGAATGAGGGCACACACGCTCAATAGGGGAGAGGGCTGCATCGGCACAGCATAGTGGTGACGAGGAAGGGGTCTGTGACGAAAACACCAATGCAGGAGTCCTCCACTCAGTGGTTGTAGACCGAAGCTCAAGCCCGCAGTTCACCCCACAGGGAACCCCTCATCAGGATTCAGTAGGACAGGGCAGCCATGGAGAGTGGTCTCCTACATTGCACAGCCCTGTATTGGCTGCAGACACACCACCAAACCCACCATCCACCATCACCACTGCAATACGGGACCTTGAAGGACATCTGTCCAGGATGAAGGGCCAGCAGGAGGAGATGCATGACTATGTAAAACAGTACCTTGCGGAAGGCGAGATAAAAGGCTGTCTAATACGTGACAGCACTGCGGCCGTTATCAAGGCCATCAACTGTAAAGCTAAGCAAGTCCACGATGGATTCACTGCTGTGGGCCAGATCCTCACCAGGACTGCAGACAGTATAGAGCAGTGGCAAACAGTGGCTTCAGGGACACAACCATCTACCTCATCTGCAAATGCCACGCCAGATATTCCACGCAAACCAGCCCCGTGCACAGGTCCTTGAGAAACATGCAGCGCTCAGAGATGCAACCCCCACCTCTGAGGGGGGGTCCACAGTAGCAGGGCCACCCTGCACATTTTGATTTGCACTGCATCCGGACACATGTTGTGCCATTGAAGTCTAGGGGTGTTAGGGGGAGGGTGGAGGGTGGGTGTAGTACTGGTAGTGTGTGGGGGGTGGTGGGTGTGTGTGGGTGTGTTGGGGGGCCTTAGGGGTAGGGTGGAGGGTGGAGGGGGGTGTAATACTGAGGGGGTGTAGGGGTGGTGGTGGGTGTGTGGGGGGTGTGTTGGGGGAGGGGAGGGGTATTTTGGGGCATCGAGTGTTAAATCATATTGTAGAAACCATCACTTGAATACACCTGTTGTGTGAAAAACCTCACATGAGTGGACATTGCTTCTTTGGTGTGTGTCAATGTATTGCTTTATAGTGCACTGTGCCCATATACCCCCACACCCAGTGCCCAGAGTCCCACATACATGGCACCCTCTGCATCCCAGTACATCAGAATGATTGGTCTATGACCGATTGGTGCACTGCGTCTCCCTCAGGTGTATCACGTCCTGGCCGATGTCCAACATCTACTCCTTCCTCTCCTTGTACTTCACCAGGTGGTGGCAGCTCCATGTCAGGTGGCAGTGGTACGTTCCGCCGGATGCACATGTTATGCAGCAAAGCACATACCATGATACTCAATGACCACACGCGTGCGTGTATGTGCATGATTGAAGTCCTCTTGGGGCATGTTCTGCGGATTCCTGACAGGGGTGAGGGGCCACACCTTCAGGGGATAAGCAGCATGACCTGCATGGGAGCAGAAGGAGGTATGTGTAAGGATACTGCTCAGTTACCATAGGTGCTCAGCCTGTACATCGTTTATGTTCACATGCACTATCCCGTCAATAACAGCCACATCTACACAACTATCTGCCCTGTACAGTACTTGCCAATCCATGGTGCTAGCCTTGGGTGATGTACATGACTTAGGGGCCTTGACATTGGAACCACCAGCCACCCCGAAGCATTGACAAGGTCCATTATGTACGCACATATGAGGGCTGTGTGGCAGGGGATTACTCCAGATGCATGTAGTCCCCCCCAACCCTCTCCTCCCATGGCCCAGAGGGCATTCCCCTTGCGTATGCACGTAGCTCCCCAACCCTCTCCTCCCATGGCCCAGAAGGCATTACCCTTGCATATGCATGTAGGCCCACCAACCCTCTCCTCCTATGGACTAGAGGGCATTCCCCGTGTGTATGCATATAGCCCACCCCAACCCTCTCCTTCCATGGCCCAGAGGGAATTCCCCTTGCGTATGCATGTAGGCCCCCCAACCCTCTCCTCCCATGGCCCAGAGGGCATTCCCCTTGCATATGCATGTAGCCCCCCCAGCCCTCTGCTCCCATGGCCCAGAGGGCAGACTCTCCCAACAGCCAGCCACGTCGTACAACATCTCCTTCCATGTAGCGGGGTAGTGAGGAGTTCCGCAGCTCCATGGCATCATGGGTGGATCCTGGGTATCTGGCACAGCAATGTGTTATAATCTGGATGGCATCACACACCATCTGCCCATTGATGGAGTGGTATTGCTTCTGCTTGTGGTACACCGCCTCCATGGCATGTAGGACTACCAACTCGATGTGGGTGCTGTCGAGGACACCAATTACATTGGACATGCCTGCCAGTGCATGAAATGATATTTTGGTGGCATTCGCCTCCTGTGGTGTCTGTGGTAGGGATATGTAAGCCCTTGCATGCTTGAGTAGTGCATCCAGCACTTGTTTTAGCACAACAGACAAGCATGGTTGCGACATGCCATGCATTTGGCCCACTGTGTGCTGGTAGCAGCCTGTGGCCAGGAAGTGGAGCACAGATGCCACCTTCAGCAGAGGGGGGATGGCTGTGTGGATGTTGATCAGGCTGACCAAGTTTTCCTGTATTAATTCCACTATGGTTTGTTTGTTTTATTTGTATTTATATAGCACACAACAGCCCAAGGACATTGTGGCACTTGTTACAGTACAAAGCTTAGTTACTTAGTTATGGTCATTAGCAATATATATACAGGTTACAATATAGTTATATTATATTTTTGTTACATTACAATATACATGGCAGAAGTGGAGGAGGCAGTCCTCCACTTGCTAGTTGAGGAGAGTGGCCTTGAGGTTGTTGTGGAAGACAGAGATGAAAGTTTCAGATCTAAGGGTGGTAGGGAGTGAGTTCCAGAGTTTCGGTGCAATATAGGAGAAGCCTGGACCTCCCGCTGTGGCTCTCTTTATGCGTGGTATTTGTAGCTGGTTGGTGTACTGAGCTCTGGTGGGGCGAGTGGATGTGGTCCTTGATATTGCTGCAGATAGGTATGCTGGAGCGATTTTGTTGATGCATCTGTGAGTGATGGTGAGGATTTTCAGAGTAATACGGTCTTTGACCTGGAGCCACCGGGCTTCACGTCTGGCGTGGGATATATGGTCTCTTCTAGGGCTGCTCATGGCGGCTCTGAGGGCATTGTTTTGTGTGGTTTGCAGTCTTTGAATGTTTTTGGCAGAGGTGCCAGCTAGGAGGGCGGTGCAATAATCGAGTTTGGCTCCTATAATTGCTCTAGCTATGGCCAAGTGGTTGGGGGTGGATAAGTAGGGTTTAATGGCATTGATGAGTTTGGTGCTGAATGCTGATGCAGAGGCTATGACACTGACTTGTTTGTTCATCAATAGATTTGCATCAATGTGAACACCTAGAGTCTTGACAGAGGATAATACAGAGATAGTTGAGGTGTCTATGTTGAAGTTGTTGTATTGGGGGCTTAGTTTCAATAATGTGTTTGCCTGGCCCAGGATGAGAATTTCAGTCTTCTCCCCATTAAGACAGCGGCCATTGATTGCCATCCAAGCTTGGATAGTGGCATAGATGTTGTGAAGGGCCGTGGCGTCTTGGTGATAGAGTCCAGATAGGGGTAAAAGTACTTGAGTGTTGTCTGCATAGTTTGTATATGCAACACCTATGGAATCAAGTAGGTCGAAGAGGGGTTTTGTGAAGAGGTTATAGAGGGTGGGGGCTGTACAAGATCCGTGGGGGACACCAGAGTTTAGAGTGGTAGGATCTGCGTTAGCTGTGTCGGAGTAGACCTTCATGGCTCTTCCTTCAAGGAAGGAAGTGATCCAGAATGCTGCTTGATTAGAGAAATGGGCTGCATGGGTGAGATGGGTGGTGAGTGTTTGGTGATCTACCAGGTCCAAAGCAGCTGATAGATCATGAAGGAGGAGCAAGGCAGGTTTGCCTTTGTCCATGATCTGTGAGATTTGATTTTTTAGGTCTAATAAGGCGGATTCTGTTCCATGCCCGACACGGAAGCCAGATTGTCTTTTGCCTTGTATGGAGTTAGCTTCTATGTAGGATTGGATCTGGATGTGAGCTGCTTTGTCCAGGATTTTTAGGAGGAATGGGACTGTCGTTATCGGTCTGTAGTTGTTGGGTTGCGCTTGGTCAAGTGTGGCCTTTTTAGAAGTGGCCGCACCCAGGCTTCCTTGAGATTGTTTGGGACAGTTCCTGTTTGGAAAGACGCGTTAATGTAGGCTGTAATCAGGGGTGCTAGGTCATAGGTGCATTCCTTGATGATTTTGGGAGGGCAAATGTCTGCTTTGCAGAGGGATGGTTTGAGGTTTTTGATGAGATAAAGGACCTCAGGTTCAGTGACGTCTCTGAAGGAGAATTGAGCGTGATTGAGATTACTATGCTTGTCTTGTGTAGGGTCGTTGTTTTTTGTGGTTTGGGAGGGCTTTGCAGTGGTTTTGGATTTTGTTCTGGAGGAGTTTTATTTTGTTGAGCATGGCAGACTGAATGCTTGCACACCAGGCTTTATCTTTAGTTATCTCGTGAGCGGTAGCCGGAGGAGTGACTAATTCTTTAAAGATTGCGAATAGTTCTTTAGCTTGGGAGTTGGCCTTTGAGATCCTATCATTGAAGGAGTTGGATTTTGCTGCTAAAATGGCTTTTTTATATTGGAGGGCTATTTGTTTGAAGAGGCTCTTATTTAGATCACTGGGATCCGTTTGCCAGTTTTTAAGTGACTGACGCTTTTGAGCTCGGAGGGTTTGGAGTTCTTCCGAGAACCAAGAGTTGCAGTGAAATTATTTTTTTTCCTTCTTGCTTTTAAGTTTGGCTATATAGTTTATGGCATTGGTGAGAGTATCATTGAAGATTGCTGATAGTATATTTGGGTCCTGAGAGAAAGGTGCTGCTAAGCAGGTGCTTTTAAGGTGGGGACGCAAGTTGTCTGCATTGAGTTTTTTAGAACTTCTCATTGTGGCAGGTGGTGCGTGGGTGAGAGTCTTAGGTTTAGGGTTGGTGGGGATGAGGAATTTGATGCATGTGTGGTCCGTTCATGGAAGGGCGGTGTTTGAGGTAATGTTGTATGCACAGTTGTGATCCATGACCCAGTCAAGGATGCAGCCTTTGGAGTGAGTGGGGGTGAGGACTCCTTGGGAGAAACCTAAGTTTGTTTATTTATTTATTTGGTAGGTAAGTCTGCAAGTTCTTTAGCTAGGGTTGCAGCGGATTTATCCTTAGGATCATTGTATCCTAAATCTAAGTCTCCTAATAGAAGGATTTTGGAGGACGTTTTAATGTTGTTGCTGAGTCGATGGGAGAGGTGCTCTTGGAAGTCAGCTGGGAGTCCGAAGGTCTGTATAGGATGTGGATGTTGATTAGATTATTGGGGGAGAGCGTAAGCTTGGCTGATAGGATATCAGAATTACCACCACATGTACTATGGTCTGCTAATCTAATGGATAGTGAGTCTTTGTGGATAAGGGCGACTCCCCCTCCAATCTTATCACACCTATCTTGCCTAAGGATGGTGTAGCCTGTGGGTAGGTCTAGTGCGATGGCTGGGCAGGAGGCATCATTGAGCCAGGATTCGGTGATGCAAAGTAAGTCCAGATAAAGTGTGGATAGTAGATCATCTACATCAAGGGTATTTTCAGATAAGAGCATACGTTCAGTAGTGCACATTTAAGAGGTGGGTGTTGTGTGCCTTTGATGTTTCTGTTTGTACTAGTATGGGGTGAAGTGTGCTTGTTGTGGTGTATGGTAGTGAGGGGCTTAGTGCAAAGAAGTGTAGAGGCATGTTGGGGTGATGGGGTAGAGGGGCAGTGCCTATGCTCATCTTAGTATGCGGTAGTGGTGCAGTGCGGGTACCCAATCTGGTGTTTCTAGTCGTGATGGGTGTGGGTGAGCAGAGGAAATACCTAGGAAGTGATTGATTTCTGAGATTGCGGAGTCTGGTGGCTAGGCTAGGTGGCCGAGACTGTGTGATTTTGTAGTCTGGTGCTGCGGCATGTGAATTTAGTGCCGGGCGCTGTGTGAGGTGTGCTGGGAATATGTGGGGAGGCGTAGAGGCCATTATAGTGAGGGCTATAAGGATGGCTCTTAGGCTGGCTGAGCGGAGTGTGGCAGGGAGAGTGCGGGAGATTGAAACTATGCTATGATTGGGAGGTGCACTATTGGGCATCATGATAGTGGAGAGTGGCTGTGTGTGTGTGCGCTGCTGGTGTGTACTGCTGGTATGTGACAGAAATGATAAGAGGATCATGCGACTAGTGCTAGGTAGTTCAGAGGCAGGTCACAAGTGGGTCAAAATTCAACAAAATACAATGCCTAAATTTGATGTTCTAAGTGAGGCAGGCAAAGGCTAAATGGTGGCAGGGCATAATAGGTAGCAGTTTATCAAAATACAATGCCTAAATTCGATATTCTAAGTGGGGCAGGCAAAGGCTAAATGGTGGCAGGGCATAATAGATAGCAGTTAAACAAAATACAATGCCTAAATTACATTTTCTAAGTGGGGCCGGCAGAGGCTAAATGGTGACAGGGCATAATAGGTAGCAGTTTAACAATATACAATGCCTACATTCGATTTTCTAAGTGGGGCAGGCAGAGGCTAAATAGTGGCAGGGCATAATAGGTAGCAGTTCAACAAAATACAATGCCTAAATTCTATTTTCTAAGTGGGGCAGGCAGATGGTGACAGGGCATAATAGGTAGCAGTTGGCTGAACAAGAGGATACAGTACAAGCGGATAAGCAATACTGGTAAAAGCGCTAAATAGTATAGTGGGATATTATATATGAACAATAGACCAGGTGATAGCAAGCAATTATCCAAAGTCAGTGAAAAGCAGAGGCACCCACGAGGTGTACCGTATGGAGGGATTAGGTGGAAAGGTTTGGTTCTGGGGAAGTTTGGGCAAGCAGCAGGGTCAGGGCAGACTTACCAGAAAATGGGAAGAGTCCTTGGGCCAGGCCTCAGGTGCCTCCGGACAGGCTCCAGACAGGAAAAGTTCCTTGTGATGAGGATCCTTTGGATGAGGGGGCCGGCGTTTGCCTGCCGGCACCTAATTAGCCTTCTGTAGTTGCAGATGGCCAATGGGGGCTCTCCTGGATGTCATGTGGCCACCTTCTTGGCAAGGAGGAGGTTGGCGGCCATGTTGAAGCAGGAACACCTCGTGTGATGGTGTCCCTGTCCAGGCGGTACAGGGTGTGGATCTGTGCTGGGGTTAAGTCAAATGGATTGGCCCTTATATGTGGAATTGATGGCTGTCTGCGGCAAACAACTGCCTGCACTGGTGGGATTTGCTGGCCAGGTCTCACCCTCCTTCTCCTCCTTCTCCTCCTGCGTCTCCTCTGTGTTGCCTGTTGTACTCGAGGAGTAGCAGTGCAGGCATGTCCTCCAGCTCCAGTATGGCAGGTTCAAGAGGTATCATTTTGGTCTTGGAAGGGGTGTGGTGTGTGGGTGTGCTCCTTTTGTGAAGGACCTAGCTCCATTTCTCCACCAGTGTTGATTGTGTGCACCTGTGGCAGTTTCCTATTAACGGGTGAACCGCAATGCCGGTATTGATGGCATCATGGTGGCCCTTCTTACCGGCATCTGGACCGGTATGTGCATGTCCGTGAGACTCGTGATGTCCTCTTCCTTGCGGCATGCCATTATTACGGGCACAGCGCCCACGCGCACATGCCGGTACGGTGGTGCATGGCCACAGCGGGTCCTTGTTGATGCCGGTAGGACCGGCATCTAAGGTCATAAAACTATGACCGGGTAATGGATGCCGGTATTGCCTTACCGGCTCGTTACTACCAGACCACCAACCTCGTAATGAGGCCCATTACTTTAAATGCATATTAAATGGAGATAGACAACTATGGTCAAATACAGTTCTAAACAAGCATTTGGAAAACTTGAGACACATATTCTCTTGGACTATGCAAGAGGAACCTATATCACATTGTGTGTATATTTGATTGAAACCCGAAAAATCAATTCAAATAGCATCAGTTTACTCTTTAGGAATTTAAGTGATTACTATTCATAGCACAAAAGTCTTTGGGCTTTGGGCTTTTCAAGTGTGTATAAGTAAAAAGAAAAGATTCAAATGGTTTTGATTTCTTTTTTAAAGGAAGAGTTTGCTTTTGGGAAAATAACCACTTCTATATTTTAATTCATTGGGAAATGGGCTCACTTGCATTTTTAGAAGAATAAAATGTACCTCAAATATGTAATCTACATGCATATTTTTAAAGTGGGTATCTGCTGCACATTATAATGTATGGAATCTAAGTTTAGTTATCTGAGACAGATCGCATATAAGTTGCCAACTAACTGTTTGTAAAAAGTTTAAGCATGATGTGCACAATATATTTTTGGAACATTATGGTTTATTGTCGAAGGTTAATGTATCATTCTGGAAATCAGTTTCTTGAGAAACTGATTTTCTTGACATCGAACCTCAATTTGTCAAATTAATGGTTCTCTGTAATTAGTGTTTTATAATGGAGCCCAACATTTTAGTCAACATAATACATGTATTTTAGATTGTTTTCTACTTTGGAATCAACACACATTGTCTCAAAAGATAAAGCTGTTCAAATTATCTTTTAGTCATTGTTGTAAATGGCAGGATGCCTGTAAATTTAGCAAGAACCTAACAATGGTTGGCATGTACGTATCAATTCAAATGGAGTACTACAGCTTTTACTCTACTTGTGAACTCAACTTTTGTATATGTAAATAAAACATTTCAGATTCTAATGAATAATCACGTTATATTAAATTTGATATACATGAACATTCTACTACGTTCCCAGACATAGCTCCTATCAGGTTATTTTTTCAGTAATGCCATTAAAAAGCACCCCACAATTTATGGCAATTTCGGCAGGTTAAATGGTAAGGAGAATATGAGTTCTGCTTTTTGAAATTTGGATTTAAAGTTTGTCTTAGCGTTCACATCATCCATATGTCAGGAGATGAATGTTTATATGTTGTGATGAATCTGACAATGTCATCAATCCTGTCTCTGGGATAGCCTCTTCCCATGTGGCCAGGGAACAGCAGTAACTACTGAAGGAAGGCATGGTATCAAACATTAAGACAGACAAAAGTGATCACAGTTCAGGGGTGTTTATTGAACTTCAATTGGTTTTGAAAAAGCACCTATTTAATCCTAAATCTAAAGATGGAGCAAGCTATGTTCATCAAATAATAATAACACAGTCCTAGTCAAGTCTGTCAAAATAAAAGGGCCTCTGCTAATGCACCTATTGCCCATCCTTAATTGTAAATACAACGAGACACTATGTTATGCAAAGAAAAGTGTTAAAAAATGATATGTCAGAATATTCAGCCATTGGCTTCCCTTGCCCACATTCTGAGCACAGGACAAGGCAGCACACTCAAGCTTAGCACATTCTCTGGCTTCTCTAGCATGAGGATGCAGTTCAAAAACTTCAACATCTGGGACCAAGTCTCTTGGCCATTCAAAGTCTCTTATTTCAGAGGGCCTGATGCAACACGACAAAACATTTCTTCTCAGGAATTTCCCTTATACAACTTTTGGGGTGATTTACTGTTCGCCCCGGGCCCTCTTCTGCCAGGCTCAGACCCACATTAACACAAAACCTTCAATTGGTTTCCCCAAGCCAAACTTTCTCTACTTCATAAAAATTGAAGACTTTCGACTGTGCGTGGGATTTTGCTTGACCCGTCGCAGGACCACTTTGATTCACATGTATTTGTTCTCTTTCCATTGGTCTCTTCCACTGGGCTTCGACCAAATTGATCAATGTTTGTCACTTCTCAGCTGGATGCCCTACAGAGAACTTTGATTGAGCATCCCAGCAGTGCCAGACCATTCTGTCAAAGGTATTGTAGCTTGCTTTAAAGTTTTAGTTTAAATCATTCATCAGTAGTTCAACTTCACTTCACTTGCGTCTCTTATCACATACATTTTAACAATGTTCATTCCAACGTTCGTCATACAATGTTGCTGCTTGCAACCTTGACTTCAACACAGACCTGAATTTCCCTCCTTGTGATCCCCTTTCATTTTGCTGTCTTTCCTCTCTTGCACAGTTGACATCTCGAAACTGCTGTTTCATCATGTACTTTGCCTCGCTCAAAGTGTGCTCTTGTACTTCGGCTTTTGTCTGTGTGGGGAAGTGTCATGAAGGTCAGGTGTGTGTGATGGTCAGTAATTGGCTGACCTTGACTGACCATTATTGAGACACGTCAGGTATACTGCTCGGGTGTTAGTCTGCTTTCTCTCATAATGGGCTGTCCGTGAGAAAGTGTCCATGTTGTAAAAGTGGTGGGGGTATTGTTCCTAAATATCCTGCCTGTTAGGGTGGAATAAAGGTGTTACAAGGAAGGGGATACCGTGTCTCACCATCTGGTGTGCCACTCCCATTCCCTGAAGACCCCTCATCCAGATGATCAACCCGCACGGGTCCACCCCCAGGAACTGAATCGAGAAGCGATGACTGTGTCCTGGCCACCTGGATGACAGATCGCCAGGGACTAGTGGGTTAGACATCTTATGGTTTCTCATGTGCCCTTACCCTATGTGATGTAGCCACATCTGGTTCACAGGGAAACCGAGAAAGGAAATTGATGTTCCCCTGGTCTTTACCTTTTTGTTGCTCCACAGTGAAACCGTACGGTTGCAGGTCTAGAAACCATTGCATGACTCGAGGGTCTGAGTCCTTTCACTGGCTTATCCACGATAATGGTGAATGATCTGTGAAGAGTGTGAACTTCCTCCCTAGGAGTACCTGAGATGGGTGATGGCCGATTTGATGGCAAGGGCCTCTGATTCTAACACAAAGCCATTATTTTTTTCATGTGGAAATATTGAATAGGATAGGGTGTTATAATCCATCACAAACTTGTGACAAACATGCTCCTAAGCCTGTAAGAGAGGTGTCAGTGTGTAACACAAACTCTTTTGAAATGTCTATTACCTTTAGGATAGGTTCTGGCACAGAGTTTGTGTTAAGCTGTTGTAACATACATCTTCCTTGTCAGTCCAATGAATCATCTGGGGTTCAGCGTTCTTTAATTTGTTTGTCAACCTAGCTGTTCTGTTTGAGAAATTAGGGATAGACCTACGGTAATAACCAATTAACCCTAAGAATGCTCTGAGGTCTCTCTTGGTTTTTGTGATGGTGTTATCTAGGATGGCTTTAACTTTTTCTCATTGAGGCTGGACACTGTCATTCCCTACAAAGAAGCTGAGGTGTTTCACGGCTGATTGAGCCAGGTTACATTTGGATGGATTAGCAGTTAACCTGGCTTCTCTAAGGGCTATCATAATAGTAAAGAGGTGGAAAAGATGGTCTTCCCAAGTCTCACTATAAATGACTATTTCGTCAATATAAGCCCCACAGAAATCGGAATAGGGCTGTAATATCCTGTCAATAAGCCATTGGAAAGTGGTGGGGGCCCTTTGTAAGCCAAAATGGAGGACTTTGAGCTGGAATAGTCCCAGAGGCGTCAAGAAAGCTGTCTTTTCCTTAACAGGTTCATGTACTGGGACCTGCCAGTACCCCCTGATTAAGTCTAGGGTTGATAGGAAGGTGGCATTTCCGAGTTTACAATCAATTCATCAATGTGCGGCATGGGATAGGCCTCAAAGTCAGATACGGCATTGTCTCGTTCAAAGTCTATGCAAAACATCTTGGAATGATCAGGTTTTGTGACCAATATACTAGGGGAGGACCATGGGCTAGAAGATGGTTTGATAATACTTGTGCTTAGCATTTTGTTCACTTCCTCAACCACTACCTGTATAGGGCTTCCGTGAGTCTATATGGTTTCAAATGGACCACTTTCCTCTTTGGAGTTCTTATATAATGATACATGCCTTGCACTCTCCCTGGTTTCAAACAGAATACATTGGGGAATGCCATGACTAAATATTTTAAGTTTTATTGTTGTTACCTAGATAGCTCTTGGGAAATTAATTCAAAATGATCTTTTTCCTCTGGTACCAAACAAGACAGTATCGTGGCAGTGGCTGCAGAAGGATTTCCTTTCTACTCTTTTAAGGGAATTATGCGGTAGAGGTGGGTCTTTTGTTTCCTGTCAGGTTGGGCTATTCTATAGGTACAGGTCTCTGTTCGCTCTAATACTTCATATGGCCCATGCCCCTTTGAGACAATTTTATTTTCTGGGATAGGTAAGAGGACTAATACCTTTTATGATATTGAAAAGTATAGATATTTGCCGTAGGTGGACTTTTGTTGTGCTTGGGCTTTTTCCATGTGAATATAGGCTAGATTTTTAACAAGTTTCATATGCTCTCACAATCAGGTAGCTGTTTGTGAGAGGGGAATAGGTGCCTCTTCTCTTTCTTCGCAGGTCTCCTGGAGCATGTCTAGGAAGTCTCTTGGTTCTCTACCATAAACTAGTTCCAAAGGAGAGAATCCAGTAGATGCCTGAGGATTCTTTCTTACTGCAAATAGGTGTCATGATCTCTGCTTCCAAAAGATCAGGACTTGCCCGACTCCCTTGGAAGCAGACCCATAACCCCGGTTCCGAGTGCCAGCCAGTCACAATTGGGACCTTTTGGACCCTGTCCTGGCGCCAGTGGCACCAGGCTCATAAAGATGCCCAGTCCCAGCGCTGGAAGCGCCGGGCTCATAATGCTTGGGTGGACTTACCTGCAGCAGACCATGCTGCTTACTTACCTGCCAGTTGAACCCCTGATCCTCTTCTGTTTGGGACTACTTTTCCTGTTGGGTGGGGCAGGAGCCACTCCCTAGGTTCAGAGCACTGGAACTCTTCTGGAAAGCAGGAACTCTTTTCTTACCTAGGCGTGGCTGTGGAAGGAGACACCTAAGCACTACAGGAGGCTATTTGAACCACACCCGATGGATGAATCTTGCTTTGCGTTATTCTGCATTCTCTGCAGCAGAACGCTCATCGTGTCTTCTGCTTCTGATCCTGGGCCTAAGGGAACAAAGGCTTACCATCCTGGAATCCAGTCTTCAGCAGCACCTGTAAAGACAAAGAAAGAACAGGTTAGCACTACGGTCTTCAGTGGCAGCGCATCTCTTACCTGGCCCATCGGCTGTCACCAACGCCTCGCGCTGCATTCCGGCATCTGAAAGACAAAGGCTTACCTACTCTTCGCATGCTCCGGAGGTCTTCGCACTGCATTCCGGCATCTGAAAGACAAAAGCTTACCAGCTCTTTGCACGCTCCGGAGGCCTTCGGCGCTGCATCCCACATCTGAAAGACAAAAGAAGGTGCGTTTAAAGACATTGGGAAACTTTATTACTCACGTGCCATTACTCCTTCCCACGCCGAATCCAGTGGGTATTCCAGCACCCTTCAGCTTCTCTAAAGCTCCGAACTTGTACCTGCAAGATAAAAGGGACAGTTAGTGCGCATCGTGAAGCAGGCTACAAGCGCTTACTTACGTGCTTCCAGGCGCTTCTATTCCTCACGCGGGGTCGATCCTCAACTCTCATCAGCCCGCCATCCGCCATCGCCGGAACCCTGCAAAACAAGAGATATCATTACAAAAGACTTTTAAGACATTTGAAGTGCCCAGAACTTACCGTTCGTGCAGTTAACGACGGACAGCAGTCCTCTGAGGTCAAGAGGCCTGCACCCTTATCCAGTGAAGAAACTGGTTACGGCACCCTGCCCCGAGGCAGATGGAGAGCTCAGCGTTCACTTACCTAAGGTGAGGGCGTTAACCTTTGGGGTTCTACAGGAGAAGAGAAAGGGAAGAGGAGAGAGGCACCCAATAACCCCAGTTCATTAATCCCATATTTTCTATCTGCAGACATCTTACTCTTCGAGTCAGACATACAGTGCACAGAGGTCCAGCCCAAAGAGCCAACCGTGTGTTATACATCACCTTTGAAGATACGGCATTCACCCAGTCAAGACCGGCGCCTCTGCGGGAATCAGGTCAGCGTTACAATAGGGCTCTAGGAATCATGTGATCCCAGTCCTTCCCGTTCTTGTCTACCAACTTTCTTAGGATCATTTTAAGAGTTTTGTTAAATCTTTCTACCAATCCATCTGTTTGGGGGTGGTAAACTGAGGTTCTTAAGGTGGAAATATGGAGAAATTCCTTGACTTCACCAATCAGTTTGCTCATAAAATTGGATCCCTGACCAATAAAAAATTCCTTCGGGAAATCAGCCATGCAAAAATTTAGTAATAGATGTTTTAAAATCGGTTTGTGTTGTTCCACATGGGGAATGCCTCTTAGTATCGGATAGCGTAATTAACGATTAGGAAGACAAATTTGTTACCCAGTCTAGAGGTTTCCAATGGTCCAAGGATATCTATTATTGTTTAAAAAAATGTATTTGTTTTTGGTTTACAAAAACTTTACAAATATATCAAAATACTTTAAATCAATCACATTACATAAACACTGCATACTTTGTTACTGTATGCAAAGTCCTTCAAATATATCAAATTACAGAACAATGTAGATACATAAACAAAACATCATAATTATTCCATACTTAATCACAAGAATGTTTAAATATTTCATTTTTACATTTAAAACTAACAATTAGTGAGCAATTTGTAAGTGTTCTAGGATCACCACAAAGTCATCACAGCAAAGTCATCTTTTCATTCTTCTCACTGAGCTTTTTGGAAATAGACAACTTGAATTTAGAGCCAACAGTTTTTAGACAATATGCAAGTGTTCTAGAAAGGAACAAAGTTATATTTTCATACTTAACAAGAAGCTTTTGCAACGTAAGCAATTCTACATAAATCCATGATCATCACATTAGCTCAATTCTTCAAAGTTAATAAATTCATTGCATAATATTTAACAGAGACAATCAAGTTGCCCCGTAACTGGAGGCTAAATACTCCAAAAGAAGTGAGGATATATTAATTACACCCTGTAAGTCAACCAAACAGCTTTTAGTTAAGCACTTAAGCACACCAGCAACAGGAAAAAGAAAAAGAAGAAACTGGAGAGTATTATAGATTTTGTACAAGATCTGATTCCATACTAGTAATGTAATATGCTACAGTAGCATTTTCCAACCAGAAGTATTATTTAAGCTGTAGATGACGTAAGTCATAGATTAGAGATAAAAAAAAATTCACTAATAGGATAAAGGGCTTGTTTAAACATAGGTATCAGACTAAGTCGAATTACTAACATACACACTTGGGGTGTTCACCATATCTCATAATCCTAATATGGGTATTGTTTTCCAAAAAACAAAGCCCTTATGTGCCACCGTGAATATTTTGGTCATGACAGAATCTATATTCACCTGCTACAACACTGCTACGATACCTCTTCGCAACACATGATCTACCGGCACCACCATGATATTTGCTTTCTGTGACAAAATCAGCTCCATGTTAAAGCAATATAAGAGTGCCTCAATGAACCCCAAGGAGGGATTCCAAGTACACACAGATTAATTTGCCCTTCCAAAAAGTGGCCTCCACATATGTTTAAGGTGCAGGTATTTGTTACAACTTCAGTCAGACCTCCAGAAGTCCTATATTTTTTTCATTAAGGGCTTCTTCGATCCTACATATAAGACGTGCAGTGGCTATAATTGTCCAGTCCATAGTGCCCTACATACACCTTAAGCAGACTTGGTGTCCTTCATGGTTTGATTCCGACTCATATATGCTCCAAGACAAGTTTTCCTATCACAATGAAAATACTGACAGAATAGAAGTAGGTGCTGTAAAGTCTCCATTTTGTTTTTGTCAGTACAAAAGTGACATTTGAGGCCAAGATCAATATGATCGTAATTATACCATTTACAAATTAGTGATCCAGAGTGGATTAGATCTAAACGAAATCTCATGTATGCTGAGCGCATTTTGTTGTTGGGAGACCGCAACAAATATGTGCATCGTGGTTTCTGAGCATGTCTGAAATTCGAATAGTTGGCAATGGAGGAATATCTTTCAATCTTGTCTGAATTCAATGCCCTTGAATTAAAGTGAAATGTTTTTTCACCAATCCTGGACGATTGATAATAGCCTGTTTGTTCAAATTCAGAGATGCCAGAATTTCATTCATACAATCATGAAACTTGGAGATTGATTGAGGCGGATCCTCAGTGAGCATAAATTGGAGGTCTACATAAAGAGAATTAGGAGGAGGTAGGACCATTTTCATGAAATTGTTAAACAAGCGCCATTCAAATCTATCACTCAGGGGAAGTAAGCCTAGTTTGTGAGTGAGGATCAGATTTGGTAAGTACGCTGGAAGCCCCAAGACTGATTTCCACAATTTGCCTTGAATTACATTTAAGATGGTACCAATATTCAGCAAACATAGATCAATGCCATACAGAAGGATAGGGACAGCCTTAAGTTGGTAGTAATCTATCAAAGGTAAATAAAGAGAATTTACAATGACGCTGAAGTATCAATTTCATCTGAACTGTTAGCTGCACAGCTTTGAGGTTCAGTCAAATTTGCCAGTTTTTACATGAGAGAGTATTTGACAGTTGCTATCCCAAATATCTCATCTCAGATTTAGTTGTTATCTCTTTTGCATCGGCATACCATCTCTATCTTAGCAATTTCTCCTTAGTTGTAAAAATAATAATATTTGATTTTTCGAGTTGATAGTAAGATTATTGATTGAAGAATACTGATGAACGTAATTCAGTTTGTTTTGTAGACCAAATGGGGTTATGTTGTCGGCAAAAGCTGACCTACTGAGGCGCAGATGACCCAATCTTATAGGAAAAATATCTAACGCTTCCCAGCTGTTACCTATGTCCACAAGATACAGAATAAATACTACTGCTGCAAGATAGCATCCCTGTTTTACACCAATATGCATGATGATGTGATCGGACAGCAAACCTGCAGCATTAATGCACACCCTGTAGGAGGTCTTCAAGTGTAACTGAGCCATCAATGCTACAATATGTGATGAAATTCCATAAGCAAGCATTTTTGTCCATAGTCTGTTGTGCAGTACACTATCAAAAGACGACAAAAGGTCCAGTGAAGCCATGTATATTGGCCCACCGGTTGCATTTCATGATGATGCCAATACATGGGCAAGTATAGTCGCATTCAGGGGAGTTCCCACTTGTTTGCGAAAACCCACTTGTGCCTTGGATAGAAGCGGTGGCTTGATTATGTATGTTTCCAGATCATACAATAGTAGGCGTGAAAAGACCTTTGCCGCAACATCGATAAGGGCAATAGGCCGAAAGTTGCCAGGTCAACAGGAGGGCCCTTTTTATGAATTGGAATGATTATGGCAGTAAGCCACGAAATTGGAATTGCTCTCTGCACAAATACTAGATGAAAGCGAGTGAACAGGTGTTTCGCCCAAAAGTGAGGGTCATCTTTAATGATGCAGGACGGAAGCCCATCAGGGCCCGCTGCCCTGGACAACAAAAGTTTAGAGATGGCCCATATCACGTCTTCCAATGTCCAGCTGCATGCAAGGGCCATCTTCATGTTAGGAGCTGCAAGATCCTGTTTGGCATGCTTAAGGGGCATAGCATATTTTAGCTTAAAATGTGCTAGACAGGTGGATCCATCTATACATGTGACCATGCAGTTTTGCTGTTTGTTCAAAGGGTTTCTCAGAATTGCCCATATTTCCCTGGCATTCCGTTTACACAAATGATCAATCATGTTTTGGTTATCCAACATGTAACGCATATAGCGCATTTCTTTTATTTGATTTTTTTATTTAACTATAATGCCCCTTTTACATGATGTATATAGAGCATTAGTCGTGGACGTGCGTCAAGCTATTCTTAGGTCATGATTTTTCTGACGTTTCAATGCGATTATCTCGGTTGAGGATTTTGCAGAGACATCGATGGATTGTGGTTTAAGAGGCAATTTAGATAACATAACAAGATGTTCCTGGATAATCTTTAAGTTCCTATTTATAAGACTTACTGCATAGGCGAAAGGATCCAATTTATCATCACTGACAAGCATATCCCTGTTCACTAAATATACTAATTTTCTACATATACTGGCATTCCTGCGAACAGATATTGCAAAATGATCACTTTCCACTAGGGATGTGTTTATCAAAGTGTCAAAAGTTTGGCAAGTAAAATGGAATACTGTGATCGCCCAGACCCACGTTAGAGATCTGAGTGAGAGCAAGATGACCAGATAGTTACCTTGAGGCCAAGAAAAAATCAATTAATGAAGATGTGGAACATCGCTGCAATGAGGATAAAGTATTTTAAAGGGGCAAAGGTCAGAGTCTGGATGTTCAAAGAATTGCAGCCAAAGCCTGCCCCTAATTCGGGGCTGTTGAACATGAGGCATCACTGAGATTTACTTATGCTGTGAAGGTTTGCTTTCTGCACAGTAAGCCTTGCCATAGGAAGAAAAGAAGCTATTCCCTGACACTACCTGATGCTGTGTGCGGCTATATGTGGGAGGATCACAAGGGGGTAGGTAACGCTGAGGAGAACAATATGGCATCATTGGGGAAAATCACATACCGTCCACTCCCCTGTAGGGATGTCCCTTTGCCAGGCCTTGATGGACGATTGCAATGTTCTCCCTCATCACCTTGCCAAATACACTTCCAATATTCCCCCACATGACATGTGCAACAATATATCCACAACTGGGATGAGGAAGAGAAAGGGAGCAGCAATGAATACTCCCAAAAAAGTCTAACATCAACTTCCTCAGTATTGTTTTAAAACAAATCTGACAATAACTGGGACGAGGAACAGGGCCGGAGAGGTAAAGATGACTAGCACCAGCAAACCAAGGCAACGTGGATGCTGACCGCAATGCATGCCACCGTTCACAACATCAAGCATGAGCTTGCCACAGGAAGCCTCGAGCAGGTGACACCCGAGACCACGGAAGGAAGCTGGAGTACAGAGAAGCCACAACCGCTGAGTGAGAATCAGCAGGAGCCGCACACAGGTGGAAGAGGCACAGAGAAAGCACAGCGACTGATAGGCCACATGCCAAGCCAGCGGAGTGAAGGAAACTGAGACACGCAAAGCGCATTTCCAGTACCTGGTAAGCCCAGGGAATCAAACGGGTTACTGGGGTGATATGATATGATAGTTTATGTATATAGTGCCTATAAACAATGGGCCTCATTATGAGTCCGGAGGTAACCATGCCGGAAATTCTGGCAGGTTACCGCCGGACTCGTATTACCATTCCGCCTCAGTGATTGCCGGAATCACCGGGGCATTACAACCCTGGTGACCCGGTAATTCCAGAGGCCGAATTCTGTTAATCCCCATTCCCATGGAGTCCCATATTACTCCATAGAAATGGGGAAGGGGCAACACTGTCACCATGCTGTAATGGTGCCTGTGTTTCCATGTCCACCTGCAGGCGGGTGGTGTTAAACCCACCAGGTCAGACCTGGCAGGAGTGACACCTCCCGCCTGCAGGACTCTTAATCAGCCGGTCCGGAAAGAACGGTGGTGGCAGATTTACCACCACCGTTCTTTCCGGTCTGGCAGGGTCGTAATGAGGCCCAATGTGTTTCAAAGCACTTCAAGGCAAGGGAGGGAACAAGGGAAAATACAATGGCATTCTTACATGACCATGAACAATCAACAATGTGAAATTCTTTATCATACTCAGCCTGGCAACATTTCAGGTGCGAGAGCTAAGACACAGGTGATGAAGGGAGGGTGTGGGAGGGAAACAAACAGGCAACTACCATACTAGGCCTGATGACATTTCTGGTAGAGCGGGAGAGTTACAGGAGGTGAGGGAGAAGGGGAGGAGCAAGGAAGGAGAGGAACAAAACAAGCAAATATCATACTAGGCCTGAAGACATTTCAGATAGTGCTAGATGAGGGGGGTGTGATTGAAAGTATATGCTGCATTGAAGAAGAAACACAGGAGTCTCAAAACAAAGTGCATAAAGAACCTGAAGTATTTTTGAATAGTACCACAAACGGGTTACCAAACCCATTAATTACAGGGGGAAAGCAAGGGAAGGCAACAAAGAATTTTAAAGGGAACTCGGTTGAACAAAGTCTAACAAGCCAACTTTGGGCAAACACTGTTTCATAGACAAAAGGGAAAATAACCACATATACATCCTGGCAGAAGAGTATACCAGGCAAAGCCAAGTGTATGAGAAAGACTATAAGCTAAATGATTTTCAAGAGTCCTGGCAGGAGAGCATACTAGGCAGAGCTATGTATTTGAGAAGAACTGCAAGTTTAAATATTGAAAGTCAGTACAAAAGACTTGCCAAGGAAGTATATCAGGCAAAATCAAGTGTGAACTTTACATTATTTAAATAAGACAACCTCAAGGAAGACCCATGTCCTGGAGGTTGTGAGTTGTTGGGAAAAGTGAAAAAGAACATGGCATGGGAGTATACCAGGTGACCTGTGAGTCTGAGGCTCATGCCTAAGTTGTGATTTAAAAAGAGAACTCCAAGGAAGGCCCATGTCCTTGAGGTTCTGAAATGTTGTGTGTGTGAAGGGGAGCTTGGAGAAAGAAACCATTGCCCTGAGAATTGTGAACCATTCAAAAGGAAGGAACTGTCCTACCACAAACTTGGAGATTCTTTTGTTTGTGCACTTTCATATTGTTTAAGTGGAACCTGGGGAAGGAAGTCATCCCCTGGAACTTTGAAAATGTTTCTCTTTGGAACTCTTTGGTTGAACCTATATTTTAGTATTGGATTGAAAGAATGTTGCACCTTCAAGATCCATAGAAAATACCCATTGCACCTTAGATTTAGTTTTAGAATGTGGGGGCAAAATAGGATTATGGACGAAGGACATATAATTTTGGACATCTTGAGAAAGGACAGACCCATTAGTATTGGTTGAGGTAGGGAAATACCTCATACTAGGAAGAGTGAGGCATTTCCCCAACCCCTTTTTGATTGAATAAAAGTCTTTATCCCAAAACATTTGATGTGTCCCTGTCTCATGGCTCCTCACAATGTCTTCTTGTTTTTGTCCTAATATTCCTCAAAGTGTTCATTGAAGTGTTCTATGAATCACATGTCCTGTTTTGCATTGTGTCTCTTGGCAACTCTGCCTTTATTTTGTGGAGATGTGTAATTCTCTCACACTCTCTCAGTTTGTGTTAACAGGCTGGAAGAAGTATTGAAATAAATGTACTCTGGTAAAAGCAAATCAATGTTGATGTACTATAGGGCAGTGATACAGAGGAAATATTGACTTCTTACAATACATTTAACATACAATTGTATACATGTTTAACAATCTAAGTATAATAAATCAATCCATGCATGAATCCTTTCACAATACCATCCCTACCTATCCTTGTAATGCAGATTCCAGTTTGCAGTTTCTTCCGGTTTCACTTAATGCATTATGCAGAATCCACCTCTACCATTGGTTCAGTTGATTCCTCTATCTGTCTAGAAGTTGCTTAATATGTACCCATTGTTCTTCTGTCTTCTTCCCTTTCAGAATACTCACTTTGAAGGTGACCACAGATACCTTGTCTTTAACTTCATTGTCTCTTTCCAAAGAAGGTAACTGTCATGACCTTATCCCCACCAAGGGCTCACGGGACCCTAAGGACTTTATTCGGATCCCCTCGGATGCCTTGGAGCCAGTCCTGGCGTTGTTGGCATAGGAGACTCTTGCTGGGACGGGTTTCCTATGACCAGAGGACAAGCATGGCGCCCCCAGGCGGAATACTGGAGAACTGCATTCTGCGGGCTAGCCTTCAGGGTGGGACCCCCAAAGACACCTGGGATACTGCCTTGCTATTTAAACCACGCCCGACCAAGAGCACGCGCTTCGCATTATTCTGCGTCACAGCATGACACTCATCTGATCCTGCCCTTACCTGCTCAGCAGCATCCATCGGCTCTGAACTTATCCAAGGCAAGAACCATCACCATCCTTACCTGCTTTGCAGCATCCATCAACTCTGAACTTATCCAAGGCAAGAACCATCGCCATCCTTAGCTGATTTGCAGCATCCATCAGCTCTGAATGTATCCAACGCAAGAACCATCGCTATCCTTACCTGCTTTGCAGCATCCATCGGCTCTGAATTTATCCAAGGCAAGAACCATCACTATCCTTTCCTGCTCACCAGCATCCATTGGCTCAGAACTTATCCTAGGCAAGAGCCATCACCATCCTTAACAGCTCCACAGGTCGCCCGGAAGGCTAACATCTTCAAGACATCTTCATCTCGTCGGACTCTTGGAAACATTCTCCTTCAGGTCCTCGCGACCTATAGAACAAAACCGAAATCACAGGTTAGCCACTTGCTAGGACGCTCCCAGCGCCGCTTGGCGTTCTTCTTACCTGTCTTAACCGGGCTTCGACTCCTACCGCAGCGCTCGCCACCTGCAACAAGCAGCGAGAAAGACAATATTGCAAAGTCAACTAAGGACTCGCTTGCATCTAAAAGACATTGCTTTCGCCAGAAAGACTTACCTGAAAGAAGGATTTGCAGCCGGTTTGAACTCCGGCCCTCGCCAGTGAAGAAACTCAGTGGAACGGTGCCACCTTTCGACGCGCCCCTGCCCAGCACGGCAGGATGGAGAGTGCACCTTAATAGAGAAGCAGGTGAAAGACATTCCCTGGGGAACTGCGTGGGGAGCCCGGGAGGTGGGTTGCAAGGTAAGGACCAAAGCTTATCTCCCCCTCCTGTCTTCCAGAGTCGCCCCTCGATTATCCAGGTCCCAGGACAGGCGAAGGGTTCCCGAGAGCATCCCAGCTATTCAAGAGGCGCCCCCGTGTACCAACAAGGTGAGCGTTACAGTAACCTTTGAAGGTTAGCTGTGTCTCCATCGTCATGCTCCCTTTTCATGATTTTGTGGTCACTGAGCACAGACTTCTCTGGGTGTTGTTGAGCATCCAACGTATTTATAAGTATAACAGTCAATAATCAACCTCTGCTTCATTGGTCAGTATAGTTGATGTTGGAGTATGATCATGTTCTACCAGTCATGTGCTCAAAAAATGGCATTCACTTGCATGAAGTATGGACAGATCACAATCATTGGTAAATGTACTTCACATATGGGTCAAGAATCCACCACAAACTTATTTTTAATTCATGTAATTGTCTTGGCATAACACGCTTAACATCCCCACTAGATGCTGAATTGTAAACAATGTGTAATTATCTTTCTACGCCTATAATTTCCTAAATATTAGTACATTTTTCAGTGTCAAATAATCATACTCAACCCTTTGAGGAAGACTGCCATGATTAGAAAAGTGGTTAATCCATAAATTGGCATCATTCTATGACCTCAAATCTGGGTGTCTGAGAGATTCAACCCACTTCGCAAATATACAAGTAAGAGTTAACATATTTTTCCATGTGTAGAATGAATCAGAAGTATGTAGGGACACTGGGAGCAATGAAGTACAGGGGTCACTGTAGGGACACTGGGAGTATTGAAATGCAGGGGTCACAAATAGGTAGTGGTAGGGGGTTCATGCATAAAATACAAACATCATGAATGGCTGGTGCACATCATAAATAAAATGCACACAGTGTGGCAGTGGGCACTTGTTCGAAAATGATCTAGTTCAGGGTAACATGTCATCTGTCTGTGTTTTGCCCTATATATATAAATACAAATATGTTCTTATCAACTAGCAACACCTTCCCAATAAATTGTAACCTGTCATTAACAAATGAGTACAAAAGGGGTTCCGATCAAAAAAAATATAATTTATTTTGAGCTGATCTTCTGCAATGGAATTAAACGTGCAGGCAGATCAGCAGTGTATCTTCATTCAGAATGACAGCAGTTTGTGTGGCGAGCTGTGGAATTTGAAATATGCACTATTAAAATGGTCATTGTGTTTCTGCAGGAAGAAAAGAGAGAGATGATACATTTGTAGTTTAGCAGGCGTTTGGAAAAGTACTGAGCAGAACGGATGGGATGACATGATCTTGTCAAAGGGTAAGGATTCTGTTTGAGTGGCAGTAGGAGGATGTAAACATAGCAGAGAGAGAAAGTATGGGGTCAGATGTTCAGAGATGTGCAGTGCAGAGGTTCAGCAACTGGCAGAATGTTTGCTGGGCCGAGTTAGTGCTGGGAGATTGTGACCTTATCAGTGACGAGCCAAGAGAGAAAGGGGCTTTCCACAACCAGCAGTGCAGTAATCTTGCCAATTTCTAGGTGAATATGGGTTTTTAAGTGAGGAGTTCTGAATGAATACATGGCAGATAGGGTTAGCAAACTTTGCATGTAGCGTGTAATGTTTAAAAAAGCTCTCTTCAATTGTTCATGAAAAAAGAAAGTGTTTAGCTTTTGTGATGTTTTCTCTTTATCTCTCTCAAACTGTGTTTCTGCCAATTTCTCCACATGCAAGGGTGTTGGTAAAATATTGTGCAGGGATCTTTTGGTGGGGGTAACTTTATAGTAAACAAAACATAACTGTCTATGTTTATTTGTACACTAGGTTTATACTGCATGAAATGTTTTTTTCTGAATAACTCTTCTGAAGTGAACTTCTGGTTTTCATAGTAAGTGAGTTTAGAGGTGTGTGATGTATGTGTTCAATGACTTGCATATTGTAAGATGTTTTGTGATTTGGCTGCTAGAGCATAGCTCAGCATCATAGATAAGTTGCTGAGGAAAAAGTGACACTGTCATTATAAGTGGAATATGTCCAGTGGCTATTATTGTGAAGAGGACCCAGGAAAATGACAGATGTTAGGGTATACTAAGAAGGGAACATTACCACCATAAATAAGGAAACCACCAATGCATTACTCCCAATAAAATATACCACAATAACCAAATGTCACAAGATTAGGTGTATCCCCTTTAGAAAATGTATCCAACATATTTGATAAAATCAGTCTGTAAACCAGACCATGGTGATATCATTCCTCACCTCTGTAGGAAAGCCCCGTTTCTGGGAAAACTCAGATGAAATCGAGCAAACATGTCAGGCAATAATCTCCTCATGCATGATCTCCATTATCTATAGAAAGTCCCTATGACCGACGGTAGCCTTGATATAAAACTTAAGAATGAGTGAGGTAGTATCCACTGGCCGTAACCAAATTGGAGTCTTCAACCAACAATCCATCTTGACTCTGAAACATCTTTTCAAATGTCCTTAATACTTTAAAATCTTAATTTCCCTGACAGACTTGTTCAGAGAGGGATGCTTTTCTCGTCTTGTAATTAAACATGCCATTTTTCGATGGTGAAATATTCCTTTTGGGCTATAATCGTATCAACATGTTGAGCATCTCTAGTCCATTGAACAGTGGAAAGTGAATGCTGTTTTTTGCATTTCTCTGAGGAGGTGCTCCAAATCAATTGGTTCCCTTGCAGGACTCTGGTTTTCGCGAATTGGTCTGCTAGATCTTTCCCTGGTTTGAGAGGAGCCTCTATTTTATTGAGACCTTTCATCTTTTTTTCAAAATATTGCCATGTTATTTGACGTTACCAATCAGGTGCCTATGGTGACCATGCCACATGTATGAGGCATTAACTTACATTGTGTGGAATTACTGGACATTTGAAGATTCACTTGCCATATGATAGAAGAACATGGATGTATAAAGTTGTAAGTGATAGATTTTTTGTACAGAGATTGTAAGGCTATAACAGACATACTGATGTGACTGAAGTTCAGGGCCTTATGTGTTCGCAAGTCTTGGCCACCCACATCTGTCATCCCAGCCACTGTTTTTCTGCTGCACATACGTGGGGTCAACCTACCCATGGGTGATTGCACTTACGTTCTTCTCCTCTCATCACTTACCCTGAGCACATCTCCATGAGCATTAAAGCACCTATCCCTCACCCACCTACACTTGGACATTCTGAACACTCACAAGGCGTAGTAGGTTCGTATTCCCTTCCCCTATTCTAATTATTTGTTTGTATTAATTTAATTATTTATCATTGCGGTAATGCATTGTCTACCTTCCCCTGTCCCCATCCTGTTTGCCCTGTGGGCGCTTTGAAACAGTTTTGAAACAGTTTTGCTAATTGTATAAGCGCCTAACAAATGACCAATAAATAAATAAATAAATAAATAAATAAGATGGCAGTGTCCTCATATAGAGTCTGCATTTGGCATACAGTATTTTGACAGCACCTGTGAATGTGGGGCACATGCTTACTTGTCCTGTCGTGCTAGCTGTACTTGGTATAAGCTGGCAGTAAACGGCCATAAAAGGCTGTTGTAGCATAAGCATGGAAGTGCTCCTGGCAAATGTATACAATTAGAGTCAAATATTGTATGACATCAAATCCTCTGTGTCAATGGGTGAGTGATGTCATTCCGCTACCCCAGGCATTTTGCTGAATTGACGTCCCTGATTAGTTCCTGATATTTAGTTACTTTGGATGATCAACCATAGAAAAAAGAAAGCATCCAGGTAAGAGGCAGGTGGGAAGCACTAGGCTAACATCTCGGGTGCCAAATGTGTGTAACGCATCACAAACTACGTTTCGAGTGGTGGTTCCATTGCTGCAGCCTGTCTTGAATAATCAATGATTCGTATAGTTTGGTAGCTTAATAGATCCTAAGAAAAATTGTTTTAAAAGAGATAATTGCTTATAGGAAATGATAAGCATATTTCAATGGATTTGCTTATAACATAAAGGCCTGCTATGATTTGCTAGTATGTGAAATGTATTGGGTCTGGTGTTTATTTTTTCCAAAATCAGGGTTACGTGACAAAGTGTAAAGTGTTTGTGACATGCATGTTATAATCTGGCATCTTGATTAGTTTAAACACTGACAAAGGTCTGTCAATCCACGAGATCAGCAGTTATAGGTTCTCTTGCGAAGTATGAGGTTTTACAGATTGTGACTGTTTTCTCAAAGTGTTCTACGGAGATGAATGTGCATTTGGTATCATAGATTTTGACCATGTTGTTGGAGGAGGCCTTGGTGATCTCTATTGTGCGAAATGTCACATGTGAGACGCTCATCTATGACTCAAAGAATATTTTTAATGTGTTTGTGTGTGTGTGGGTGGGTGGGTGGGTGGGTGTGTGTGTGTGTGTGTCTTCATGCAGGAGGTATTTACTTTGTTGAAAGTGTATTGCAAGAAGATTGCATAAATCCCCTCAAAGCGCCCAATAATGGCCTTGTACGCATGGGTATTCAAAGGTATTTCTTGGTACTCTTGGGGAATTTAGTCCGTGCTTGCAGGGAGATTTAGTCCATGTTCTACTGTTTCTGTTCTTCATTCATTTCTGCAGGGTATAACAATGCCACATTCTTTACATGTATTTTTTTTTTTCAAGGAGGTTTGTGCAAGGTTGTTGTTGATGCAGGGCAACCTGTTCACCTATTTGGTACGGCCTCACGAACTGACTGTACAAACCCAAAGCCTCAACTCCCCTTACACCACAGTTCGCACCTGATCGGATGCAGCAGGCGAGTGCCATCTTTGCTCCAGACAAAAGCAGGGACTTTTAGAAAAACCAATAAAAATATAACCAGTAAGTCAATGTACCACCCTAGCCCCAGAGCTCCAAACTCACTACATGTACCAAATCTTCCACTCACGCAAGTGCCCAAAGCCCCATGCACCAAGAAACAGATTTTGCCACTCGTATGTCCCACCCCCATAACTACCTCTCTCAGGAACAATAGACTGGGCTCGAGATTTCCAGTAACCAGACCATCCCTCCCTGCCACCTTAAACATGAGATACCTACACCTAGGAGCCAAAACTCAGCACGTAGGTCCTCAAGCTGATGCCCGCTCCACCCTACCAAATAACAACACCTCTACACCAACCACCCATCTGGGGAACACAGCAATCCTGACACCCAAATCCTGTCAGCATACCAAGCCCACAGAGCGACACACCACCTTCGCAGCAAAGAGGCCTGACCACTTCATGCCACCAACCAGCATCAAACCACCAACAACCAGGAGGTTGCTCGGGCTTGGCCAGCAGAATTCCAGACCATCCACAAACAAGCCAGCTGCCAATAACCTAACCGCTACCACACAGGATCCCCTTGTCCTACGTGGTGCCCTCATTAACACCAGATCCCTCCCCGCACCTGCACTCAAGATGAATTACCTCATTGTATCCAATCATCTAGACCTTCAAGCAATCTCCAAACCATTGCTGCACCAAGCCTCTGGCCCAGCTCTATTCCTAGCCCTACCAGAAGGATTCACACTACTCAGAGGAGTGGGTGTCTCCCTCATACACAGATATTCACTTCAAATCAGGTCAATAAATAGCTCTATCAAAGCCAACTGAGAGATTTGCTCTGTAAACTTACAGCATCCGCTACAGACATGATCACACTGCACATCTTGTAGAGGCATCCGGGTCCCCCTGCATCTTTCAAATAAGATTTGATGCACCTGATCACAGACAACATCAAACCCTCTTCAAGAGTTATATTCCTAGGAGACCTCAATTTGGGTCTATAAGACCCCATGGACACTACTGCAGCGACAGTAGCAAATATCCTCACAGATCTGGGCTTTACTCACTGACGAACCCAAAACACATCGAAGGAAGATCAAAGAAGATCGAAGAAGATCAAAGAAAGATCACTGGATTGGGTAGCTGACCTGAACAGCCACATCACCATCAGCTCCAATAACCCCCCCGCCTCAGGACGGACCACGACATCATCAGCTTCACCTTCTCGTCAGGGTCGGACTGGGACAAGAAATAGGCCAGGTCACCCAAACAAAGTGGCCGACCCCTCGCCTCAGAAAAGTGGCCCACCCCTCGCCTCACGACCCTTGACCTCTGACATCACCAGAAGTGATGTAATTTGACCCCACTCCAAAGTGACATCTCGGGAAGCGATGAAACACGACCTTTCACCCCTTCACAAACCAGGAAGTGGCATCAAATAGCATTGTTCCTAAGTACACTAAATCACTGTGAATCCAAGCAGATGTCCAAGGCCAAATGATAATGTTATTGTATAGCACATACGCTTAAGCTCTTTTTTAAAGAACAAATATGCATACAATATCATCCAACCTGTGTTGGTACTGATTTATCAACCTAAGAATGATGAAAGTCTTTTTTTCAAATTTTTCTTTTCCAAACTGGCCCAGGCATGGCCAGAAACCGGCCCCACTCTCCAGGCACGATTTTGTCCCGGCCACAAGCCGAAAGGCCGAGGGGCCAATCCGACCCTACTTCTCGTCACTTAACTCACAACCACCCAACAGCATGAACCTACCTCCAGCGCTCACCTGCAGCAACAAAAGCATTGGCGAAGACTCTACATCCCGACTGTTATTGGACTTGATCACAACGTCTCAGAGGACCCTACTGTCCTGGCAGACCTGTACTCCAGTATTCTTACCAAAGCTGTCAACTTAGTAGCTCCACTCCACCACAGAAATGCTAATTTCGAAACTCACATTAACTCATGGTTCTACCCAGACCTACTAACCCTGCATTCACAAAAATGGAAGATTCCAACCACAATATCAAAACCACTTCATGTCCATAGCTAGGGTTTGTAAACAGGCCATCATAAACGCTAAAGATGCAACCTACAATTGCAGGATAGCCAAAGCCAGCTCCAACTCGCATGAGTTCTTCAAAATCCTTAGAGAACTAGAAAGCCGCTCCCAACCTCCTAATACCATAACCAAGGATGAGGACTGATGCATCAGCAATCAAAATGCCAGGTGCGAAAAAATCATCACCTTTCAGCAGAAGGTGCCCAAGGTAAATCGAGCCTCCATTTAAGCCCCAAAATCTGGCCAAAGTAATTTTGAAATCCCTCCTGCCTGCCTGCGCGCCTCCCATTGCTCCCACTTCCTGGTTTGTATCAAAACCCGCCTCCCGAGCATGCCCGGCGACCTGATTGGCTCTTCAAAGAGGACATTACTGATCACTACAGGACAGCCCTCTGCCAGGCAGGCCCAATTGGCTAAGGACCCCCAGGCAAACAGTGGCTCCTACAGAGGTGCTCCAGATCACACCTGCAGGTATCTGCAGGAGAAGCAAGAAGCCAGCAGCCTGCCGTCAACCAGCACCAACCAAGAAAAGTAAGTGTGGGGACTGAAGCAATTAGTTCAGGCAAGAAAGCCCTACCACTCTTACTTAAACATCTTAAATGTTAAGTGTTACATCGTACAGTCACATATTAAAGTCAAACGATTACTCAAATCCTAATAGCATCACTATACTGAACCTTGCATCTAGACTGTGCTCCCAACAAAATTGAGTGTGCCTAATAGCATCCCTGTGTTAACGTTTGAACTTAGAAAGTGCGTCCAAGATCATTCAGTGTGCCTAATAGCGTCACTCTGTTAAAGTTTGAACTTAGAAAGTGCGTCCAAGATCATTGAGTGTGCATAATAGCATCACTTTGTTAAAGTTTGAACTTAGAAAGTATGCCTAATAGCATCACTGTGTAAAAAATGTGAACTTAGAAAGTGCGCCCAAGATCATTAAGTGTGCCTAAAAGCATCCGGGTGTTACAGTTTGAACTTAGAAAGTATGCCTAATAGCATCATTGTGTTAAAGTTTGAACTTAGCAAGTGTGCCCAAGATCATTGACTGTGCCTAATAGCGTCACTGTGTTAAAGTTTGAACTTAGAAAGTGCGCCCAAGATCATTGAGTGTGCCTAATAGCATCACTGTGTTAAAGTTTGAACTTAGAAAGTGCACCCAAGATCATTGAGTGTGCCTAATACCGTCACTGTGCAAAGATTTGAACTTAGAAAGTGTGCCTAATAGCATCACTGTGTTAAAGTTTGAACTTAGAAAGTGCACCCAAGATCATTGAGGGTGCCTAATAGCATCACTGTGTTAAAGTTTGAACTTAGAAAGTATGCCTAATAGCGTCACTGTGTTAAAGTTTGAACTTAGAAAGTGCGCCCAAGATCTTTGAGTGTGCCTAATAGCATCACTGTGTTAAAGTTTGAACTTAGAAAGTGTGCCCAAGATCATTGAGAGTGCGTGATAGCGTCACTGTGTTAAAGTTTGAACTTAGCAAGTGTTCCCAAGATCATTGAGTATGCCTAAAAGTGTCACTGTGTTAAAGTTTGAACTTATAAAGTGTGCCCAAGATCATTGAGTGGCATAATATTGTCTCTGTCTTAAAGTTTGAACTTAGAAAGTATGTTTAATAGCATCACTGTGTTAAAGCTTGAACTTAGAAAGTGCGCCCAAGATCATTTAGTGTGACTAATAGCATCACTGTGAACAAACGTGAACCTAGAAAGTGTGCCTAATAGCGTCCCTGCGTTAATGTTTGAACTTAGAATGTATGCCTAATAGCATCAATGTGTTAAAGTTTGAATTTAGAGAGTGTGCCTAATACGTCACTGAGTTAAAGTTTGAACTTAGAAAGTGCATCCACGATCATTGAGTGTGCCTAATAGCATCAATGTGTTAAAGTTTGAACTTAGAAAGTGTGCCCAGGATCATTGAGTACGCCTAATATGCGTCACTGTGTTAAAGTTTGAACTTAGAAAGTGTGCGCAAGATAATTTAGTGTGACTAACAGCGTCAATGTGAAAACATGTGAACCTAGAAAGGATGCCTAATAGTATCACTGAGTTAAAATTCAAACTTAGAAAGTGCGCCCAAGATCATTGAGGGTGCCTAATAGCGTCAATGTGCAAAAATTTGAACTTAGAAAGTGCGCCCAAGATCATTGAGTGTGTCTAATAGCGTCACTGTGTTAAAATTCGAACTTAGAAAGTGCGCCCAACATCATTGAATGTGCCTCATAGCGTCACTGTGCAAAAATGTGAACTTGGAAAGTCTGCCTAACATAGTCCTTGTGTTAAAGTTGAATTTAGAAAGTGTGCCTAATAGCAACACTGTGTTAATGTTGAACTTAGAAATTGCGCCCAAGATCATTGAGTGTGCCCAAATGTTTCACTATGGTGAGCTTCACATCTAGATAGTGTGCCCAAACTGTTTCACTGTGTTGAGTTTCTCATCTATATAGTGTGCCCAAGTATCATTGAGTGTGCCTAATAGTGTCACTGTGTTAAAGTTTGAACTTAGAAAGTGCACCCAAGATCACTGAGTGTGCCTAATAGCGTCCCTGTGTTAAAGTTTGAACTTAGAGAGTGCGCCCAAGATCATTGAGTGTGCCTAATAGCATCACTGTGTTAAAGATTGAATTTAGAAAGTGTGCCCAAGATCATTGAGTGTGCCTAATAGCATCACTGTGTTAAAGTTTGAAATTAGAAAGTGCGCCCAAGATCATTGAGTGTGCCTTATAGCGTCCCTGTGTTAAAGTTTGAACTTAGAAAGTATGCGTAATAGCGTCACTGTGTTAAAGTTTGAACTTAGAAAGTGCACCCAAGATCATTGAGTGTGCCTAATAGCATCACTGTGTTAAAGTTTGAAATTAGAAAGTGCGCCCAAGATCATTGAGTGTGCCTTATAGCGTCCCTGTGTTAAAGTTTGAAATTAGAAAGTGCGCCCAAGATCATTGAGTGTGCCTTATAGCGTCCCTGTGTTAAAGTTTGAACTTAGAAAGTATGCGTAATAGCATCAATGTGTTAAAATTTGAACTTAGAAAGTGCGCCCAAGATCATTGAGTATGCCCAAAAGCATAATTGTGTTAAAGTTTAGACTTAGAAAGTGCGCCCAAGATCATTGAGTATGCCTAATAGAATCACTGTGTTAAAGTTTGAACTTAGAAAGTGCGCCCAAGATCATTGAGTGTGCCTTATAGCGTCCCTGTGTTAAAGTTTGAACTTAGAAAGTATGCGTAATAGCATCAATGTGTTAAAATTTGAACTTAGAAAGTGCGCCCAAGATCATTGAGTATGCCCAAAAGCATAATTGTGTTAAAGTTTAGACTTAGAAAGTGCGCCCAAGATCATTGAGTATGCCTAATAGCATCACTGTGTTAAAGTTTGAACTTAGAAAGTGCGCCCAACATCATTTAGTGTGACTAATAGCATCACTGTGAACAAATGTGAACCTAGAAATTGTGCCTAATAGCGTCCCTGTGTTAATGGTTGAACTTAGAATGCATGCCTAATAGCATCACTGTGTTAAAGTTTGAACTTAGAGAGTATGCCTAATACGTCACTGTATTAAAGTTGAACTTAGAAAGAGCTTTCGAGATCATTGAGTGTGCCTAATAGTGTCTCTGTGTTAAAGTTTGAACTTAGAAAGTGCGCCCAAGATCATTTAGTGTGACTAATAGCATCACTGTGAACAAATGTAAACATAGAAATTGTGCCTAATAGCGTACCTGTGTTAATGTTTGATAGAATTTAGAAAGGGCGCCCAAGATCATTGAGTTTGCCTAATAGCATCACTGTGTTAACGTTTGATCTTAGAAAGTTTGCCCAAGATCATTGAGCTTACCTAAAAGCATCCTGGTGTAAAAGTTTGAACTTAGAAAGTATACCTAATAGCATCATTGTGTTAAAGTTTGACCTTAGCAAGTGTGTCCAAGATTATTGAGTGTGCCTAATAGCGTCACTGTGTTAAAGTTAGAACTTAGATAGTGCGCCCAAGATCACTGAGTGTGCCTAATAGCATCACTGTGCAAAGATTTGAACTTAGAAAGTATGCCTAATGTCATCATTGTGTTAAAGTTTAGACTTAGAAAGTGCGCCCAAAATCATTGAGTATGCCTAATAGCATCACTGTGTTAAAGCTTGAACTTAGAAAGTGCGCCCAAGATCATTTAGTGTGACTAATAGCATCACTGTGAACAAATGTGAACATATAATTTGTGCCTAATAGCGTACCTGTGTTAATGTTTGAACTTAGAATGTATGCCTAATAGCATCACTGTGTTAAAGTTTGAATTTAGAGAGTGTGCCTAATACGTCACTGAGTTAAAGTTTGAACTTAGAAAGTGCATCCACGATCATTGAGTGTGCCTAATAGCATCAATGTGTTAAAGTTTGAACTTGGAAAGTGTGCCCAGGATCATTGAGTGTGCCTAATAGCGTCCCTGTGTTAAAGTTTGAACTTAGAAAGTGTGTCCAAGATCATTGAGTACGCCTAATATGCGTCACTGTGTTAAAGTTTGAACTTAGAAAGTGTGCGCAAGATAATTTAGTGTGACTAACAGCGTCAATGTAAAAACTTGTGAACCTAGAAAGGATGCCTAATAGAATCACTGAGTTAAAATTCAAACTTAGAAAGTGAGCCCAAGATCATTGAGTGTGCCTAATAGCGTCAATGTGCAAAAATTTGAACTTAGAAAGTGCGCCCAAGATCATTGAGTGTGCCTAATAGCGTTACTGTGCAAAAATGTGAACCTAGAAAGTGTGTCTAATAGCGTCACTGTGTTAAAATTCGAACTTTGAAAGTGCGCCCTACATCATTGAATGTGCCTCATAGTGTCACTGTGCAAAAATGTCAACTTGGAAAGTCTGCCTAACATAGCCCTTGTGTTAAAGTTGAATTTAGCAAGTGGGCCTAATAGCAACACTGTGTTAATGTTGAACTTAATAATTGCGCCCAAGATCATTGAGTGTGCTCAAATGTTTCACTATGGTGAGCTTCACATCTAGATAGTGTGCCCAAACTGTTTCACTGTGTTGAGTTTCTCATCTATATAGTGTGCCCAAGTATCATTGAGTGTGCCTAATAGCGTCACTCTGTTAAAGTTTGAACTTAGGAAGTGCGTCCAACATCATTGAGTGTGCCACATAGCATCCCTTTGTTAAAGTTTGAACTTAGAAAGTATGCCTAATAGCATCACTGTGTAAAAAATGGAAACTTAGAAAGTGCGCCGTAGATCATTAAGTGTGCCTAAAAGCATCTGGGTGTTACAGTTTGAACTTAGAAAGTGTGCCTAATAGCATCACTGTGTTAAAGTTTGAATTTAGCAAGTGTGCCCAAGATCATTGAGTGTGCCTAATAGCATCACTGTGTTAGAGTTTGAACTTAGAAAGTGCACCCAAGATCATTGAGTGTGCCTAATAGCATCACTGTGTTAAAATTTGAACTTAGAAAGTGTGCCTAATAGCATCACTGTGTTAAAGTTTGAACTTAGAAGGTGCGCCCAAGATCATTGAGTGTGCCTAATAGCATCACTGTGTTGAAGTTTGAACTTAGAAAGAGCGCCAAAGATCATTTAGTGTGACTAATAGTGTCACTGTGAAAAAATGTGAACCTAGAAAGTGTGCCTAATGGTATCACTGTGTTAAAGTTCAAACTTAGAAAGTGTGCCCAAGATCATTGAGAGTGCGTGATAGCGTCACTGTGTTAAAGTTTGAACTTAGCAAGTGTTCCCAAGATCATTGAGTATGCCTAATAGCATCACTGTGTTAATGTTTGAACTTATAAAGTGCGCCCAAGATCATTGAGTGTGCCTAATAGCATCACTGTGTTAAAGTTTGAACTTAGAAAGTGCGCCCAAGATCATTTAGTGTGACTAATAGTGCCACTGTGAAAAAATGTGAACCTAGAAAGTGTGCCTAATAGTATCACTGTGTTAAATTTCAAACTTAGAAAGTGCGCCCAAGATCATTGAGTGTGCCTGATAGCGTCACTGTGTTAAAGTTTGAACTTAGAAAGTGCACCCAAGATCATTGAGTGTGCCTAATAGCGTCACTGTGTTAAAGTTTGAACTTAGAGAATTCACCTAATACGTCACTGTGTTAAAGTTTGAACTTAGAAAGTGCATCCAAGATCATTGAGTGTGCCTAATAGCATCACTGTGTTAAAGTTTGAACTTAGAAAGTGTGCCCAAGATCACTGAGTGTGCCTAATAGCGTCCCTGTGTTAAAGTTTGAACTTAGAAAGTATGCCTAATAGCGTCACTGTGTTAAAGTTTGAACTTAGAAAGTGTGCCCAAGATCATTGAGTGTGCCTAATAGCATCACTGTGTTAAATTTTGAACTTAGAAAGTGTGCCCAAGATCATTGAGTACGCCTCATAGTGTCACTGTGTTAAAGTTTGAACTTAGAAAGTGCGTCCAAGATCATTCAGCATGCCTAATAGCATCACTGTGTTAAAGTTTGAACTTAGAAGGTGCGCCCAAGATCATTGAGTGTGCCTAATAGCATCACTGTGTTGAAGTTTGAACTTAGAAAGAGCGCCAAAGATCATTTAGTGTGACTAATAGTGTCACTGTGAAAAAATGTGAACCTAGAAAGTGTGCCTAATGGTATCACTGTGTTAAAGTTCAAACTTAGAAAGTGTGCCCAAGATCATTGAGAGTGCGTGATAGCGTCACTGTGTTAAAGTTTGAACTTAGCAAGTGTTCCCAAGATCATTGAGTATGCCTAATAGTGTCACTGTGTTAAATTTGAACTTATAAAGTGTGCCCAAGATCATTGAGTGTGCATAATATTGTCTCTGTGTTGAAGTTTGAACTTAGAAAGTATGCCTAATAGCGTCACTGTGTTAATGTTTGAACTTATAAAGTGCGCCCAAGATCATTGAGTGTGCCTAATAGCATCACTGTGTTAAAGTTTGAACTTAGAAAGTGCGCCCAAGATCATTTAGTGTGACTAATAGTGCCACTGTGAAAATATGTGAACCGAGAAAGTGTGCCTAATAGTATCACTGTGTTAAATTTCAAACTTAGAAAGTGCGCCCAAGATCATTGAGTGTGCCTGATAGCGTCACTGTGTTAAAGTTTGAACTTAGAAAGTGCACCCAAGATCATTGAGTGTGCCTAATAGCGTCACTGTGTTAAAGTTTGAACTTAGAGAATTCACCTAATACGTCACTGTGTTAAAGTTTGAACTTAGAAAGTGCATCCAAGATCATTGAGTGTGCCTAATAGCATCACTGTGTTAAAGTTTGAACTTAGAAAGTGTGCCCAAGATCACTGAGTGTGCCTAATAGCGTCCCTGTGTTAAAGTTTGAACTTAGAAAGTATGCCTAATAGCGTCACTGTGTTAAAGTTTGAACTTAGAAAGTGTACCCAAGATCATTGAGTGTGCCTAATAGCATCACTGTGTTAAAGTTTGAACTTAGAAAGTGTGCCCAAGATCATTGAGTACGCCTCATAGTGTCACTGTGTTAAAGTTTGAACTTAGAAAGTGCGTCCAAGATCATTCAGTGTGCCTAATAGCATCACTGTGGTAAAGTTTGAACTTAGAAAGTGTGCCCAAGATCACTGAGTGTGCCTAATAGCGTCCCTGCGTTAAAGTTTGAACTTAGAAAGTATGCCTAATAGCGTCACTGTGTTAAAGTTTGAACTTAGAAAGTGTGCCCAAGATCATTGAGTGTGCCTAATAGCATCACTGTGTTAAAGTGTGAACTTAGAAAGTGTGGCCAAGATCATTGAGTACGCCTCATAGTGTCACTGTGTTAAAGTTTGAACTTAGAAAGTGCGTCCAAGATCATTCAGTGTGCCTAATAGCATCACTGTGGTAAAGGTTGAACTTAGAAAGTGCACCCAAGATCATTGAGTGTGCCTAATAGCATCCCTTTGTTAAAGTTTGAACTTCGAAAGTATGCCTAATAGTGTCACTGTGTTAAAGTTTGAACTTAGAAAGTGCACCCAAGATCATTAAGTGTGCCTAAAAGCATCCTGGTTTAAAAGTTTGAACTTAGAAAGTGTGCTTATAGCATCACTGTGTTAAAGTTTGAATTTAGCAAGTGTGCCCAAGATCATTGAGTGTGCCTAATAGCATCACTGTGTTAGAGTTTGAACTTAGAAAGTGCACCCAAGATCATTGAGTGTGCCTAATAGCATCACTGTGTTAAAGTTTGAACTTAGAAAGTATGCCTAATAGCATCACTGTGTTAAAGTTTGAACTTAGAAGGTGCGCCCAAGATCATTGAGTGTGCCTAATAGCATCACTGTGTTAAAGTTTGAACTTAGAAAGTGCACCAAAGATCATTTAGTGTGACTAATAGTGTCACTGTGAAAAAATGTGAACCTAGAAAGTGTGCCTAATGGTATCACTGTGTTAAAGTTCAAACTTAGAAAGTGTGCCCAAGATCATTGAGAGTGCGTGATAGCGTCACTGTGTTAAAGTTTGAATTTAGCAAGTGCTCCCAAGATCATTGAGTATGCGTAATAGTGTCACTGTGTTAAAGTTTGAACTTATAAAGTGTGCCCAAGATCATTGAGTGTGCATAATATTGTCTCTGTGTTGAAGTTTGAACTTAGAAAGTATGCCTAATAGCGTCACTGTGTTAATGTTTGAACTTATAAAGTGCGCCCAAGATCATTGAGTGTGCCTAATAGCATCACTGTGTTAAAGTTTGAACTTAGAAAGTGCGCCCAAGATCATTTAGTTTGACTAATAGTGCTACTGTGAAAAAATGTGAACCTAGAAAGTGTGCCTAATAGTATCACTGTGTTAAATTTCAAATTTAGAAAGTGCGCCCAAGATCATTGAGTGTGCCTGATAGCGTCACTGTGTTAAAGTTTGAACTTAGAAAGTGCACCCAAGATCATTGAGTGCGCCTAATAGCGTCACTGTGTTAAAGTTTGAACTTAGAGAATTCACCTAATACATCACTGTGTTAAAGTTTGAACTTAGAAAGTGCATCCAAGATCATTGAGTGTGCCTAATAGCATCACTGTGTAAAAAATGGAAACTTAGAAAGTGCGCCGTAGATCATTAAGTGTGCCTAAAAGCATCTGGGTGTTACAGTTTGAACTTAGAAAGTGTGCCTAATAGCATCACTGTGTTAAAGTTTGAATTTAGCAAGTGTGCCCAAGATCATTGAGTGTGCCTAATAGCATCACTGTGTTAGAGTTTGAACTTAGAAAGTGCACCCAAGATCATTGAGTGTGCCTAATAGCATCACTGTGTTAAAATTTGAACTTAGAAAGTATGCCTAATAGCATCACTGTGTTAAAGTTTGAACTTAGAAGGTGCGCCCAAGATCATTGAGTGTGCCTAATAGCATCACTGTGTTGAAGTTTGAACTTAGAAAGAGCGCCAAAGATCATTTAGTGTGACTAATAGTGTCACTGTGAAAAAATGTGAACCTAGAAAGTGTGCCTAATGGTATCACTGTGTTAAAGTTCAAACTTAGAAAGTGTGCCCAAGATCATTGAGAGTGCGTGATAGCGTCACTGTGTTAAAGTTTGAACTTAGCAAGTGTTCCCAAGATCATTGAGTATGCCTAATAGCATCACTGTGTTAATGTTTGAACTTATAAAGTGCGCCCAAGATCATTGAGTGTGCCTAATAGCATCACTGTGTTAAAGTTTGAACTTAGAAAGTGCGCCCAAGATCATTTAGTGTGACTAATAGTGCCACTGTGAAAAAATGTGAACCTAGAAAGTGTGCCTAATAGTATCACTGTGTTAAATTTCAAACTTAGAAAGTGCGCCCAAGATCATTGAGTGTGCCTGATAGCGTCACTGTGTTAAAGTTTGAACTTAGAAAGTGCACCCAAGATCATTGAGTGTGCCTAATAGCGTCACTGTGTTAAAGTTTGAACTTAGAGAATTCACCTAATACGTCACTGTGTTAAAGTTTGAACTTAGAAAGTGCATCCAAGATCATTGAGTGTGCCTAATAGCATCACTGTGTTAAAGTTTGAACTTAGAAAGTGTGCCCAAGATCACTGAGTGTGCCTAATAGCGTCCCTGTGTTAAAGTTTGAACTTAGAAAGTATGCCTAATAGCGTCACTGTGTTAAAGTTTGAACTTAGAAAGTGTGCCCAAGATCATTGAGTGTGCCTAATAGCATCACTGTGTTAAATTTTGAACTTAGAAAGTGTGCCCAAGATCATTGAGTACGCCTCATAGTGTCACTGTGTTAAAGTTTGAACTTAGAAAGTGCGTCCAAGATCATTCAGCATGCCTAATAGCATCACTGTGTTAAAGTTTGAACTTAGAAGGTGCGCCCAAGATCATTGAGTGTGCCTAATAGCATCACTGTGTTGAAGTTTGAACTTAGAAAGAGCGCCAAAGATCATTTAGTGTGACTAATAGTGTCACTGTGAAAAAATGTGAACCTAGAAAGTGTGCCTAATGGTATCACTGTGTTAAAGTTCAAACTTAGAAAGTGTGCCCAAGATCATTGAGAGTGCGTGATAGCGTCACTGTGTTAAAGTTTGAACTTAGCAAGTGTTCCCAAGATCATTGAGTATGCCTAATAGTGTCACTGTGTTAAATTTGAACTTATAAAGTGTGCCCAAGATCATTGAGTGTGCATAATATTGTCTCTGTGTTGAAGTTTGAACTTAGAAAGTATGCCTAATAGCGTCACTGTGTTAATGTTTGAACTTATAAAGTGCGCCCAAGATCATTGAGTGTGCCTAATAGCATCACTGTGTTAAAGTTTGAACTTAGAAAGTGCGCCCAAGATCATTTAGTGTGACTAATAGTGCCACTGTGAAAATATGTGAACCGAGAAAGTGTGCCTAATAGTATCACTGTGTTAAATTTCAAACTTAGAAAGTGCGCCCAAGATCATTGAGTGTGCCTGATAGCGTCACTGTGTTAAAGTTTGAACTTAGAAAGTGCACCCAAGATCATTGAGTGTGCCTAATAGCGTCACTGTGTTAAAGTTTGAACTTAGAGAATTCACCTAATACGTCACTGTGTTAAAGTTTGAACTTAGAAAGTGCATCCAAGATCATTGAGTGTGCCTAATAGCATCACTGTGTTAAAGTTTGAACTTAGAAAGTGTGCCCAAGATCACTGAGTGTGCCTAATAGCGTCCCTGTGTTAAAGTTTGAACTTAGAAAGTATGCCTAATAGCGTCACTGTGTTAAAGTTTGAACTTAGAAAGTGTACCCAAGATCATTGAGTGTGCCTAATAGCATCACTGTGTTAAAGTTTGAACTTAGAAAGTGTGCCCAAGATCATTGAGTACGCCTCATAGTGTCACTGTGTTAAAGTTTGAACTTAGAAAGTGCGTCCAAGATCATTCAGTGTGCCTAATAGCATCACTGTGGTAAAGTTTGAACTTAGAAAGTGTGCCCAAGATCACTGAGTGTGCCTAATAGCGTCCCTGCGTTAAAGTTTGAACTTAGAAAGTATGCCTAATAGCGTCACTGTGTTAAAGTTTGAACTTAGAAAGTGTGCCCAAGATCATTGAGTGTGCCTAATAGCATCACTGTGTTAAAGTTTGAACTTAGAAAGTGTGGCCAAGATCATTGAGTACGCCTCATAGTGTCACTGTGTTAAAGTTTGAACTTAGAAAGTGCGTCCAAGATCATTCAGTGTGCCTAATAGCATCACTGTGGTAAAGGTTGAACTTAGAAAGTGCACCCAAGATCATTGAGTGTGCCTAATAGCATCCCTTTGTTAAAGTTTGAACTTCGAAAGTATGCCTAATAGTGTCACTGTGTTAAAGTTTGAACTTAGAAAGTGCACCCAAGATCATTAAGTGTGCCTAAAAGCATCCTGGTTTAAAAGTTTGAACTTAGAAAGTGTGCTTATAGCATCACTGTGTTAAAGTTTGAATTTAGCAAGTGTGCCCAAGATCATTGAGTGTGCCTAATAGCATCACTGTGTTAGAGTTTGAACTTAGAAAGTGCACCCAAGATCATTGAGTGTGCCTAATAGCATCACTGTGTTAAAGTTTGAACTTAGAAAGTATGCCTAATAGCATCACTGTGTTAAAGTTTGAACTTAGAAGGTGCGCCCAAGATCATTGAGTGTGCCTAATAGCATCACTGTGTTAAAGTTTGAACTTAGAAAGTGCACCAAAGATCATTTAGTGTGACTAATAGTGTCACTGTGAAAAAATGTGAACCTAGAAAGTGTGCCTAATGGTATCACTGTGTTAAAGTTCAAACTTAGAAAGTGTGCCCAAGATCATTGAGAGTGCGTGATAGCGTCACTGTGTTAAAGTTTGAATTTAGCAAGTGCTCCCAAGATCATTGAGTATGCGTAATAGTGTCACTGTGTTAAAGTTTGAACTTATAAAGTGTGCCCAAGATCATTGAGTGTGCATAATATTGTCTCTGTGTTGAAGTTTGAACTTAGAAAGTATGCCTAATAGCGTCACTGTGTTAATGTTTGAACTTATAAAGTGCGCCCAAGATCATTGAGTGTGCCTAATAGCATCACTGTGTTAAAGTTTGAACTTAGAAAGTGCGCCCAAGATCATTTAGTTTGACTAATAGTGCTACTGTGAAAAAATGTGAACCTAGAAAGTGTGCCTAATAGTATCACTGTGTTAAATTTCAAATTTAGAAAGTGCGCCCAAGATCATTGAGTGTGCCTGATAGCGTCACTGTGTTAAAGTTTGAACTTAGAAAGTGCACCCAAGATCATTGAGTGCGCCTAATAGCGTCACTGTGTTAAAGTTTGAACTTAGAGAATTCACCTAATACATCACTGTGTTAAAGTTTGAACTTAGAAAGTGCATCCAAGATCATTGAGTGTGCCTAATAGCATCACTGTGTTAATGTTTGAACTTAGAAAGTGTGCCCAAGATCACTGAGTGTGCCTAATAGCGTCCCTGTGTTAATGTTTGAACTTAGAAAGTGTGCCCAAGATCATTGAGTAAGCCTAATAGCATCACTGTGTTAAAGTTTGAACTTAGAAAGTGTGCCCAAGATCATTGAGTACGCCTCATAGTGTCACTGTGTTAAAGTTTGAACTTAGAAAGTGCGTCCAAGATCATTCAGTGTGCCTAATAGCATCACTGTGGTAAAGTTTGAACTTAGAAAGTGTGCCCAAGATCACTGAGTGTGCCTAAAAGCATCCTGGTTTAAAAGTTTGAACTTAGAAAGTGTGCCTAATAGCATCACTGTGTTAAAGTTTGAACTTAGAAAGTTTGCCCAAGATCATTGTGTGTGCCTAATAGCATCGCTGTGCAAAGATTTGAACTTAGAAAGTGTGCCTAATAGCATCACTGTGTTAAAGTTTGAACTTAGAAAGTGCACCCAAGATCATTGAGTGTGCCTAATAGCGTCCCTGTGTTGAAGTTTGAACTTAGAAAGTATGCCTAATAGCGTCACTGTGTTAATGTTTGAACTTATAAAGTGCCCCCAAGATCATTGAGTGTGCCTAATAGCATCGCTGTGTTAAAGTTTGAACTTAGAAAGTGCGCCCAAGATCATTTAGTGTGACTAATAGTGCCACTGTGAAACAATGTGAACCTAGAAAGTGTGCCTAATAGTATCACTGTGTTAAATTTCAAACTTAGAAAGTGCGCCCAAGATCATTGAGTGCGCCTGATAGCGTCACTGTGTTAAAGTTTGAACTTAGAAAGTGCACCCAAGATCATTGAGTGTGCCTAATAGCGTCACTGTGTTAAAGTTTGAACTTAGAGAATTCACCTAATACGTCACTGTGTTAAAGTTTGAACTTAGAAAGTGCATCCAAGATCATTGAGTGTGCATAATAGCATCACTGTGTTAAAGTTTGAACTTAGAAAGTGTGCCCAAGATCACTGAGTGTGCCTAATAGAGTCCCTGTGTTAAAGTTTGAACTTAGAAAGTATGCCTAATAGCGTCACTGTGTTAAAGTTTGAACTTAGAAAGTGTGCCCAAGATCATTGAGTGTGCCTAATAGCATCACTGTGTTAAAGTTTGAACTTAGAAAGTGTGCCCAAGATCATTGAGTACGCCTCTTAGTGTCACTGTGTTAAAGTTTGAACTTAGAAAGTGCGTCCAAGATCATTCAGTGTGCCTAATAGCATCACTGTGGTAAAGTTTGAACTTAGAAAGTGCACCCAAGATCATTGAGTGTGCCTAATAGCATCCCTTTGTTAAAGTTTGAACTTCGAAAGTATGCCTAATAGTGTCACTGTTTTAAAGTTTGAACTTAGAAAGTGTGCCCAAGATCATTGAGTGTGCCTAATAGCGTCACTGTGTTAAAGTTTGAACTTAGAAAGTTTGCCCAAGATCATTGAGTGTGCCTAATAGCATCACTGTGTTAAAGTTTGAACTTAGAAAGTGTGCCCAAGATCATTGAGTACACCTCATAGTGTCACTGTGTTAAAGTTTGCACTTAGAAAGTGTGCCCAAGATCATTGAGTACGCCTCATAGTGTCACTGTGTTAAAGTTTGAACTTAGAAAGTGCGTCCAAGATCATTCAGTGTGCCTAATAGCATCACTGTGGTAAAGTTTGAACTTAGAAAGTGTGCCCAAGATCACTGAGTGTGCCTAAAAGCATCCTGGTTTAAAAGTTTGAACTTAGAAAGTGTGCCTAATAGCATCACTGTGTTAAAGTTTGAACTTAGAAAGTGCACCCAAGATCATTGAGTGTGCCTTATAGCGTCCCTGTGTTGAAGTTTGAACTTAGAAAGTATGCCTAATAGCGTCACTGTGTTAATGTTTGAACTTATAAAGTGCGCCCAAGATCATTGAGTGTGCCTAATAGCATCACTGTGTTAAAGTTTGAACTTAGAAAGTGCGCCCAAGATCATTTAGTGTGACTAATAGTGCCACTGTGAAAAAATGTGAACCTAGAAAGTGTGCCTAATAGTATCACTGTGTTAAATTTCAAACTTAGAAAGTGCGCCCAAGATCATTGAGTGCGCCTGATAGCGTCACTGTGTTAAAGTTTGAACTTAGAAAGTGCACCCAAGATCATTGAGTGTGCCTAATAGCTTCACTGTGTTAAAGTTTGAACTTAGAGAATTCACCTAATACGTCACTGTGTTAAAGTTTGAACTTAGAAAGTGCATCCAAGATCATTGAGTGTGCCTAATAGCATCACTGTGTTAGTTTGAACTTAGAAAGTGTGCCCAAGATCACTGAGTGTGCCTAATAGAGTCCCTGTGTTAAAGTTTGAACTTAGAAAGTATGCCTAATAGCTTCACTGTGTTAAAGTTTGAACTTAGAAAGTGTGCCCAAGATCATTGAGTGTGCCTAATAGCATCACTGTGTTAAAGTTTGAACTTAGAAAGTGTGCCCAAGATCATTGAGTACGCCTCTTAGTGTCACTGTGTTAAAGTTTGAACTTAGAAAGTGCGTCCAAGATCATTCAGTGTGCCTAATAGCATCACTGTGGTAAAGTTTGAACTTAGAAAGTGCACCCAAGATCATTGAGTGTGCCTAATAGCATCCCTTTGTTAAAGTTTGAACTTCGAAAGTATGCCTAATAGTGTCACTGTGTTAAAGTTTGAACTTAGAAAGTGTGCCCAAGATCATTGATTGTGCCTAATAGCGTCACTGTGTTAAAGTTTGAACTTAGAAAGTTTGCCCAAGATCATTGAGTGTGCCTAACAGCATCACTGTGTTAAAGTTTGAACTTAGAAAGTGTGCCCAAGATCATTGAGTACGCCTCATAGTGTCACTGTGTTAAAGTTTGAACTTAGAAAGTGCATCCAAGATCATTCAGTGTGCCTAATAGCATCACTGTGGTAAAGTTTGAACTTAGAAAGTCTGCCCAAGATCACTGAGTGTGCCTAATAGCGTCCCTGTGTTAAAGTTTGAACTTAGAAAGTATGCCTAATAGCGTCACTGTGTTAAAGTTTGAACTTAGAAAGTGTGCCCAAGATCATTGAGTGTGCCTAATAGCATCACTGTGTTAAAGTTTGAACTTAGAAAGTGTGCCCAAGATCATTGAGTACGCCTCATAGTGTCACTGTGTTAAAGTTTGAACTTAGAAAATGCATCCAAGATCATTCAGTGTGCCTAATAGCATCACTGTGGTAAAGTTTGAACTTAGAAAGTGCACCCAAGATCATTGAGTGTGCTTAATAGCATCCCTTTGTTAAAGTTTGAACTTCGGAAGTATGCCTAATAGTGTCACTGTGTTAAAGTTTGAACTTAGAAAGTGCACCCAAGATCATTTAGCGTGCCTAAAAGCATCCTGGTTTAAAAGTTTGAACTTAGAAAGTATGCCTAATAGCATCATTGTGTTAAAGTTTGAATTTAGCAAGTGTGCCCAAGATCATTGAGTTTGCCTAATAGCATCACTGTGTTAAAGTTTGAACTTCGAAAGTGTGCCCAAGATCATTGTGTGTGCCTAATAGCATCACTGTGCAAAGATTTGAACTTAGAAAGTGTGCCTAATAGCATCACTGTGTTAAAGTTTGAACTTAGAAAGTGCACCCAAGATCATTGAGTGTGCCTAATAGCGTCCCTGTTTTGAAGTTTGAACTTAGAAAGTATGCCTAATAGCGTCACTGTGTTAATATTTGAACTTATAAAGTGCGCCCAAGATCATTGAGTGTGCCTAATAGCATCACTGTGTTAAAATTTGAACTTAGAAAGTGCACCCAAGATCATTTAGTGTGACTAATAGTGCCACTGTGAAAAAATGTGAACCTATAAAGTGTGCCTAATTGTATCACTGTGTTAAATTTCAAACTTAGAAAGTGCGCCCAAGATCATTGAGTGCGCCTGATAGCATCACTGTGTTAAAGTTTGAACTTAGAAAGTGCACCCAAGATCATTGAGTGTGCCTAATAGCGTCACTGTGTTAAAGTTTGAACTTAGAAAGTGCACCCAAGATCATTGAGTGTGCCTAATAGCGTCACTGTGTTAAAGTTTGAACTTAGAGAATTCACCTAATACGTCACTGTGTTAAAGTTTGAACTTAGAAAGTGCATCCAAGATCATTGAGTGTGCCTAATAGCATCACTGTGTTAAAGTTTGAACTTAGAAAGTGTGCCCAAGATCACTGAGTGTGCCTAATAGCGTCCCTGTGTTAAAGTTTGAACTTAGAAAGTATGCCTAATAGCGTCACTGTGTTAAAGTTTGAACTTAGAAAGTGTGCCCAAGATCATTGAGTGTGCCTAATAGCATCACTGTGTTAAATTTTGAACTTAGAAAGTGTGCCCAAGATCATTGAGTACGCCTCATAGTGTCACTGTGTTAAAGTTTGAACTTAGAAAGTGCGTCCAAGATCATTCAGCATGCCTAATAGCATCACTGTGTTAAAGTTTGAACTTAGAAGGTGCGCCCAAGATCATTGAGTGTGCCTAATAGCATCACTGTGTTGAAGTTTGAACTTAGAAAGAGCGCCAAAGATCATTTAGTGTGACTAATAGTGTCACTGTGAAAAAATGTGAACCTAGAAAGTGTGCCTAATGGTATCACTGTGTTAAAGTTCAAACTTAGAAAGTGTGCCCAAGATCATTGAGAGTGCGTGATAGCGTCACTGTGTTAAAGTTTGAACTTAGCAAGTGTTCCCAAGATCATTGAGTATGCCTAATAGTGTCACTGTGTTAAATTTGAACTTATAAAGTGTGCCCAAGATCATTGAGTGTGCATAATATTGTCTCTGTGTTGAAGTTTGAACTTAGAAAGTATGCCTAATAGCGTCACTGTGTTAATGTTTGAACTTATAAAGTGCGCCCAAGATCATTGAGTGTGCCTAATAGCATCACTGTGTTAAAGTTTGAACTTAGAAAGTGCGCCCAAGATCATTTAGTGTGACTAATAGTGCCACTGTGAAAATATGTGAACCGAGAAAGTGTGCCTAATAGTATCACTGTGTTAAATTTCAAACTTAGAAAGTGCGCCCAAGATCATTGAGTGTGCCTGATAGCGTCACTGTGTTAAAGTTTGAACTTAGAAAGTGCACCCAAGATCATTGAGTGTGCCTAATAGCGTCACTGTGTTAAAGTTTGAACTTAGAGAATTCACCTAATACGTCACTGTGTTAAAGTTTGAACTTAGAAAGTGCATCCAAGATCATTGAGTGTGCCTAATAGCATCACTGTGTTAAAGTTTGAACTTAGAAAGTGTGCCCAAGATCACTGAGTGTGCCTAATAGCGTCCCTGTGTTAAAGTTTGAACTTAGAAAGTATGCCTAATAGCGTCACTGTGTTAAAGTTTGAACTTAGAAAGTGTACCCAAGATCATTGAGTGTGCCTAATAGCATCACTGTGTTAAAGTTTGAACTTAGAAAGTGTGCCCAAGATCATTGAGTACGCCTCATAGTGTCACTGTGTTAAAGTTTGAACTTAGAAAGTGCGTCCAAGATCATTCAGTGTGCCTAATAGCATCACTGTGGTAAAGTTTGAACTTAGAAAGTGTGCCCAAGATCACTGAGTGTGCCTAATAGCGTCCCTGCGTTAAAGTTTGAACTTAGAAAGTATGCCTAATAGCGTCACTGTGTTAAAGTTTGAACTTAGAAAGTGTGCCCAAGATCATTGAGTGTGCCTAATAGCATCACTGTGTTAAAGTTTGAACTTAGAAAGTGTGGCCAAGATCATTGAGTACGCCTCATAGTGTCACTGTGTTAAAGTTTGAACTTAGAAAGTGCGTCCAAGATCATTCAGTGTGCCTAATAGCATCACTGTGGTAAAGGTTGAACTTAGAAAGTATGCCTAATAGCATCACTGTGTTAAAGTTTGAACTTAGAAGGTGCGCCCAAGATCATTGAGTGTGCCTAAAAGCATCCTGGTTTAAAAGTTTGAACTTAGAAAGTGTGCTTATAGCATCACTGTGTTAAAGTTTGAATTTAGCAAGTGTGCCCAAGATCATTGAGTGTGCCTAATAGCATCACTGTGTTAGAGTTTGAACTTAGAAAGTGCACCCAAGATCATTGAGTGTGCCTAATAGCATCACTGTGTTAAAGTTTGAACTTAGAAAGTATGCCTAATAGCATCACTGTGTTAAAGTTTGAACTTAGAAGGTGCGCCCAAGATCATTGAGTGTGCCTAATAGCATCACTGTGTTAAAGTTTGAACTTAGAAAGTGCACCAAAGATCATTTAGTGTGACTAATAGTGTCACTGTGAAAAAATGTGAACCTAGAAAGTGTGCCTAATGGTATCACTGTGTTAAAGTTCAAACTTAGAAAGTGTGCCCAAGATCATTGAGAGTGCGTGATAGCGTCACTGTGTTAAAGTTTGAATTTAGCAAGTGCTCCCAAGATCATTGAGTATGCGTAATAGTGTCACTGTGTTAAAGTTTGAACTTATAAAGTGTGCCCAAGATCATTGAGTGTGCATAATATTGTCTCTGTGTTGAAGTTTGAACTTAGAAAGTATGCCTAATAGCGTCACTGTGTTAATGTTTGAACTTATAAAGTGCGCCCAAGATCATTGAGTGTGCCTAATAGCATCACTGTGTTAAAGTTTGAACTTAGAAAGTGCGCCCAAGATCATTTAGTTTGACTAATAGTGCTACTGTGAAAAAATGTGAACCTAGAAAGTGTGCCTAATAGTATCACTGTGTTAAATTTCAAATTTAGAAAGTGCGCCCAAGATCATTGAGTGTGCCTGATAGCGTCACTGTGTTAAAGTTTGAACTTAGAAAGTGCACCCAAGATCATTGAGTGCGCCTAATAGCGTCACTGTGTTAAAGTTTGAACTTAGAGAATTCACCTAATACATCACTGTGTTAAAGTTTGAACTTAGAAAGTGCATCCAAGATCATTGAGTGTGCCTAATAGCATCACTGTGTTAATGTTTGAACTTAGAAAGTGTGCCCAAGATCACTGAGTGTGCCTAATAGCGTCCCTGTGTTAATGTTTGAACTTAGAAAGTGTGCCCAAGATCATTGAGTAAGCCTAATAGCATCACTGTGTTAAAGTTTGAACTTAGAAAGTGTGCCCAAGATCATTGAGTACGCCTCATAGTGTCACTGTGTTAAAGTTTGAACTTAGAAAGTGCGTCCAAGATCATTCAGTGTGCCTAATAGCATCACTGTGGTAAAGTTTGAACTTAGAAAGTGTGCCCAAGATCACTGAGTGTGCCTAAAAGCATCCTGGTTTAAAAGTTTGAACTTAGAAAGTGTGCCTAATAGCATCACTGTGTTAAAGTTTGAACTTAGAAAGTTTGCCCAAGATCATTGTGTGTGCCTAATAGCATCGCTGTGCAAAGATTTGAACTTAGAAAGTGTGCCTAATAGCATCACTGTGTTAAAGTTTGAACTTAGAAAGTGCACCCAAGATCATTGAGTGTGCCTAATAGCGTCCCTGTGTTGAAGTTTGAACTTAGAAAGTATGCCTAATAGCGTCACTGTGTTAATGTTTGAACTTATAAAGTGCCCCCAAGATCATTGAGTGTGCCTAATAGCATCGCTGTGTTAAAGTTTGAACTTAGAAAGTGCGCCCAAGATCATTTAGTGTGACTAATAGTGCCACTGTGAAACAATGTGAACCTAGAAAGTGTGCCTAATAGTATCACTGTGTTAAATTTCAAACTTAGAAAGTGCGCCCAAGATCATTGAGTGCGCCTGATAGCGTCACTGTGTTAAAGTTTGAACTTAGAAAGTGCACCCAAGATCATTGAGTGTGCCTAATAGCGTCACTGTGTTAAAGTTTGAACTTAGAGAATTCACCTAATACGTCACTGTGTTAAAGTTTGAACTTAGAAAGTGCATCCAAGATCATTGAGTGTGCATAATAGCATCACTGTGTTAAAGTTTGAACTTAGAAAGTGTGCCCAAGATCACTGAGTGTGCCTAATAGAGTCCCTGTGTTAAAGTTTGAACTTAGAAAGTATGCCTAATAGCGTCACTGTGTTAAAGTTTGAACTTAGAAAGTGTGCCCAAGATCATTGAGTGTGCCTAATAGCATCACTGTGTTAAAGTTTGAACTTAGAAAGTGTGCCCAAGATCATTGAGTACGCCTCTTAGTGTCACTGTGTTAAAGTTTGAACTTAGAAAGTGCGTCCAAGATCATTCAGTGTGCCTAATAGCATCACTGTGGTAAAGTTTGAACTTAGAAAGTGCACCCAAGATCATTGAGTGTGCCTAATAGCATCCCTTTGTTAAAGTTTGAACTTCGAAAGTATGCCTAATAGTGTCACTGTTTTAAAGTTTGAACTTAGAAAGTGTGCCCAAGATCATTGAGTGTGCCTAATAGCGTCACTGTGTTAAAGTTTGAACTTAGAAAGTTTGCCCAAGATCATTGAGTGTGCCTAATAGCATCACTGTGTTAAAGTTTGAACTTAGAAAGTGTGCCCAAGATCATTGAGTACACCTCATAGTGTCACTGTGTTAAAGTTTGCACTTAGAAAGTGTGCCCAAGATCATTGAGTACGCCTCATAGTGTCACTGTGTTAAAGTTTGAACTTAGAAAGTGCGTCCAAGATCATTCAGTGTGCCTAATAGCATCACTGTGGTAAAGTTTGAACTTAGAAAGTGTGCCCAAGATCACTGAGTGTGCCTAAAAGCATCCTGGTTTAAAAGTTTGAACTTAGAAAGTGTGCCTAATAGCATCACTGTGTTAAAGTTTGAACTTAGAAAGTGCACCCAAGATCATTGAGTGTGCCTTATAGCGTCCCTGTGTTGAAGTTTGAACTTAGAAAGTATGCCTAATAGCGTCACTGTGTTAATGTTTGAACTTATAAAGTGCGCCCAAGATCATTGAGTGTGCCTAATAGCATCACTGTGTTAAAGTTTGAACTTAGAAAGTGCGCCCAAGATCATTTAGTGTGACTAATAGTGCCACTGTGAAAAAATGTGAACCTAGAAAGTGTGCCTAATAGTATCACTGTGTTAAATTTCAAACTTAGAAAGTGCGCCCAAGATCATTGAGTGCGCCTGATAGCGTCACTGTGTTAAAGTTTGAACTTAGAAAGTGCACCCAAGATCATTGAGTGTGCCTAATAGCTTCACTGTGTTAAAGTTTGAACTTAGAGAATTCACCTAATACGTCACTGTGTTAAAGTTTGAACTTAGAAAGTGCATCCAAGATCATTGAGTGTGCCTAATAGCATCACTGTGTTAGTTTGAACTTAGAAAGTGTGCCCAAGATCACTGAGTGTGCCTAATAGAGTCCCTGTGTTAAAGTTTGAACTTAGAAAGTATGCCTAATAGCTTCACTGTGTTAAAGTTTGAACTTAGAAAGTGTGCCCAAGATCATTGAGTGTGCCTAATAGCATCACTGTGTTAAAGTTTGAACTTAGAAAGTGTGCCCAAGATCATTGAGTACGCCTCTTAGTGTCACTGTGTTAAAGTTTGAACTTAGAAAGTGCGTCCAAGATCATTCAGTGTGCCTAATAGCATCACTGTGGTAAAGTTTGAACTTAGAAAGTGCACCCAAGATCATTGAGTGTGCCTAATAGCATCCCTTTGTTAAAGTTTGAACTTCGAAAGTATGCCTAATAGTGTCACTGTGTTAAAGTTTGAACTTAGAAAGTGTGCCCAAGATCATTGATTGTGCCTAATAGCGTCACTGTGTTAAAGTTTGAACTTAGAAAGTTTGCCCAAGATCATTGAGTGTGCCTAACAGCATCACTGTGTTAAAGTTTGAACTTAGAAAGTGTGCCCAAGATCATTGAGTACGCCTCATAGTGTCACTGTGTTAAAGTTTGAACTTAGAAAGTGCATCCAAGATCATTCAGTGTGCCTAATAGCATCACTGTGGTAAAGTTTGAACTTAGAAAGTCTGCCCAAGATCACTGAGTGTGCCTAATAGCGTCCCTGTGTTAAAGTTTGAACTTAGAAAGTATGCCTAATAGCGTCACTGTGTTAAAGTTTGAACTTAGAAAGTGTGCCCAAGATCATTGAGTGTGCCTAATAGCATCACTGTGTTAAAGTTTGAACTTAGAAAGTGTGCCCAAGATCATTGAGTACGCCTCATAGTGTCACTGTGTTAAAGTTTGAACTTAGAAAATGCATCCAAGATCATTCAGTGTGCCTAATAGCATCACTGTGGTAAAGTTTGAACTTAGAAAGTGCACCCAAGATCATTGAGTGTGCTTAATAGCATCCCTTTGTTAAAGTTTGAACTTCGGAAGTATGCCTAATAGTGTCACTGTGTTAAAGTTTGAACTTAGAAAGTGCACCCAAGATCATTTAGCGTGCCTAAAAGCATCCTGGTTTAAAAGTTTGAACTTAGAAAGTATGCCTAATAGCATCATTGTGTTAAAGTTTGAATTTAGCAAGTGTGCCCAAGATCATTGAGTTTGCCTAATAGCATCACTGTGTTAAAGTTTGAACTTCGAAAGTGTGCCCAAGATCATTGTGTGTGCCTAATAGCATCACTGTGCAAAGATTTGAACTTAGAAAGTGTGCCTAATAGCATCACTGTGTTAAAGTTTGAACTTAGAAAGTGCACCCAAGATCATTGAGTGTGCCTAATAGCGTCCCTGTTTTGAAGTTTGAACTTAGAAAGTATGCCTAATAGCGTCACTGTGTTAATATTTGAACTTATAAAGTGCGCCCAAGATCATTGAGTGTGCCTAATAGCATCACTGTGTTAAAATTTGAACTTAGAAAGTGCACCCAAGATCATTTAGTGTGACTAATAGTGCCACTGTGAAAAAATGTGAACCTATAAAGTGTGCCTAATTGTATCACTGTGTTAAATTTCAAACTTAGAAAGTGCGCCCAAGATCATTGAGTGCGCCTGATAGCATCACTGTGTTAAAGTTTGAACTTAGAAAGTGCACCCAAGATCATTGAGTGTGCCTAATAGCGTCACTGTGTTAAAGTTTGAACTTAGAAAGTGCACCCAAGATCATTAAGTGTGCCTAATAGCATCAATGTGCAAAAATGTGAATTTAGAAAGTGTGCCCAAGATCACTGAGTGTGTCTAATAGCGTCCCTGTGTTAAAGTTTGAACTTAGAAAGTATGCCTAATAGCGTTACTGTGTTAAAGTTTGAACTTAGAAAGTGTCCCCAAGATCATTGAGTGTGCCTAATAGCGTTACTGTGCAAAAATGTGAGTCTAAAAAGTGTCTCTAATAGTGTCACTGTGTTAAAATGTGAACTTAGAAAGAGTGCCTAACATAGTCCTTGTTTTAAAGTTGAATTTTGAAAGTGTGCCTAATAGCAACACTGTGGTAATGTTGAAATTAGAAAGTGCGCCCAAGATCATTGAGTGTGCCTAATAGCGTCACTGTGCAAAAATGTGAACTTAGAAAGTGTGCCTAACATAGTCCTTGTGTTAAAGTTGAATTTAGAAAGTGTGCCAAAGAGCAACACTGTGTTAATGTTGAACTTAGAAAGTGCACCCAAGATCATTGAGTGTGCCCAAATGTTTCACTATGGTGAGCTTCACATCTTGATAGTGTGCCCAAACTGTTTCACTGTGTTGAGTTTCTTATCTATATAGTGTGCCCAAGTATCATTGAGTGTGCCCTAATAGCCTCACTGTGTTGAATCTTACATCTAGACTGTGTTACAACTGAATTTAGAAAGTGTGCCCAACTTCATTGAGTGTGCCTTAATAGTGTCACTGTATTGAATCCTGCATTTAGACTGTGTTACAATCTGAATTTAGGAAGTGCGGCCAACATCATTGAGGGTGCCTAATAGCGTCACTGTGTTAAAGTTTGAAATTAGACAGTGTGCCTAACAGCGTTGCTGTGCTAAAGTTTTATATATGCTATGTTCCTGTATCCCATGGCATCTGTATCACATGTTTACCCCTATCCATCCTGTCGCTTTATATACAAATGCCTCTATGTACGCCCCTCTGTCCTGCTCTCGTGCCTGGTTGCTGGCACTTTACTGATAACCACTGTTTTACACTACTATGCTTACTCTCTTCTATACACCATCATTCAACTAGAACACATCTATACCATGATAAATTCGGTCTAGCTGTTCTCATACTAACATGACCCCACAAACACCTCATAATCCTATTAAAACACAGCTAGCTGAGCACATTCCGGCTATCTTAGGCGTCTCCTCAGGCCTAACGCAACCAGAACTTAGTCTGGGTGTCCACCCTCCAGAATGAACACATCCAACTGATTTCCCCAGCACCACACCTACCGCTAAGAAGCAGCTTTCATGCAACAACCACACCAGCTGCACACATATCTGGTGCACCCACGCACCATACAACACTCTCTCTCTCTCTACTGACTTGAACTGCGGTTCCCGAGGGTGTTCAACTTACCAGCGCTTCGAGGTCATACCAACGATACATGAGGCGCTATATAAATGCCAAGTAACATAACAAAACATGTGCAGACTTGAATGCATTGGCGCAGGAAGGATAGGACCAGAAGATAGGCCTTTTCTGTCTACGCCCCCATAATCTGGAACCTCATCCCCACCAAAACGAGTCTCGCCCCTTTAATTCTACATTTTAGCAAGGAGCGCAATACCCTCCTTTTACAGTAACAACTCCTTCCCAACACCTAGGTCCATACACACTCCTGATACAACTTGAAACTAAATGATTTGCTCCCCACTTTTTCTCATCTTGTTGCTTAATTATCTGCTACTGCAAAATTTCCCACCCACTCCCTACCCCACTTCACTCGCTGTGTACTTCCACCTGTGACTGGTAGTGTTCTGTTGCTTCACAAAGCTAAGTGTACGGTCACCGAAATCCCTAAAAGTAAAAATAGGAGAAATGTAAGTTATATTCTGCCCTTGGAAAACACCACTTTCACTCCATTGGTGCAATTGCATCCATGATATTTTACAGAGCCGCTGGAGCAGTTGGGATGGAGTTGTGTCACTTTTGTCAAAGGAGCATATGACAGTTCTCATCAGTATATTGTGCTGGACTTGCCTTTCTAAAGCAGAGCAAACTGGCATAATTATAACTATTTCAGAAAAATATCAAAGTTAATGTGTACATGTTGCTTTTCTCAAATGCCCCACCTACTCAACACTCTCCACTGAACCATATGTAATCCACCCTCTGTGAAAATATGACTTGATTTTAAAGGTAGAAAGGAGCTGTGTCTAATCCAACCAACAGGATATCACGGGCGTGCAAAGGAGGCCTTGTTGACTTCTGGAACATTCATTATATTTGCTTGGCAGAGTAATTGAAACCCAAACAATACTGCTGAGCACAGAGGTATGCCAGCAGCATAGCAGACATCATGGTGGTCGGTCAAAAGGCCGAAAAAAAAATCCTGAATAACAAAAATGTCGAAATAAAAGGCCGAAAAAAAAAATATCGAATTTATTATTTTTTTATATATATGTATTTTTTGGGTCAGGTAAGTAAAAAAAAGGGTTAAAATAAAAAAAATAGAAAAAAAGGGAGGTTGGGGGGATGCCCCCATTTCGAAAAAAAAACCGTCATAAAAAAAATGTGATATTTTTTTTTTCGGCCTTTTTTTCGTGATTTTTTTTTCTAATTTCGGTTTTATGAGTTGGGACGTCGTCATGATAAAATATGATTATAGTTTCGAAATCTTATGGGTATTAACTTGTTTGGTATTATAAGATGTGTTTCGTTGGTGTGGCGAGTACAAAGAAGTGTACTGCAGGATTCATGAAAGTACTTTGTGCAAACTTGATGAAATACACTACTTCAACACACATGCCACGGCGACTGTTTTCAAAAACATTCTGATATTAGGGAAATGCGAGCATTTGATTATTATTCACAAAGAAAAGGCATGCCTGAGCTCAAGTTCTTTGAAAAAATACGGTTGTTGTTGTGGTGGCAAACTTGTTGAAAGACTGCAGCTGCTTTGCCCTGTCTTAAGCAAGAAAACAAACCTCCTAACCAGCCACCATGGAGCACCTTTCACTCCGTTCCCATGGCAACGCCTTTATCCTCTGGTGCCCACTGCGTCTCTAATGCTCTGGACTAGTTGGATTCCTTGGCACCTGCCTCCGGTGCCAGGTCCTGTCAAGCCTTATTAGGACGGGAATCTATTTCTGCAGCACTGGTGAGGTAAGAAAAGCAGACAGATTTATTTCACCTGAGATCGTTTCCCAACCCTTAAAAGTCAATTTCGGAAGCATCCAACAGCATAAAAAAGTGGTCCCTAAACAGCATGCAGCTTTAACAGTGTACCCATGTTATCGTACAGAATCAAAAGAATCACTTTCTAAGTTAAGTATGCCAATCCCTGGGTTTTGTAAAGGTTCTCGAAGCATAGGCATTTTTTATTGAAACATGTATATAATGCTTGAGTGGGTCACCAAACTATAGGGCATTTTATTTTAGATACTTGAGGTAGTTAATGCATAGCTATAGCTACATCTAGACAAATACTGATATGCAGCGATATTTCTCCTCTGTGAAAGGGACAGTGAGCTAAATAACTGCTGAACCCATATGCATGCATTAGTAATGGCCGAACCCCAAACCCTCACCCATAATTATAGGCTCACAACTTGTTTCAAGTGTTGGCAATAAAAAGGCCGTAGGATTTTATTGTTCAGATATGGGTTATGACAATAACAATATCACATATCATGATGGTATCATACTTTTGGGCACCGGGTCCTGAGGTAACCCCCTCGGACCAGTGCCGCCTTCTTGTGTCCCACGACTTGTTGTGGGCACTGTACAGTGCCTTCTACTTCTTTTTGTTCTTCTCCCCTTTTTGTAGGGTGGGTGGGTTATGTGGTAAAGAAGCAAGAAGATTTGGAAGACACTGAGTAAACAGTGAACCTCCTGTTTGCTTGGGTCCCCGTTCAGGGTCCACAAACAGATTGTGTTTACTCTGAGCATGTTGCTCTCATTTGTAGGACCCAGGGAGGCCCTGGGTCTTTGTTGTGTATGTGGTGGGGGCCGCTGTTGTCGCAGCCCCCGGCCGGAAAGCCGACTGTCTGACCCCCTGGTGGTGGCAGATTTTTGAACCTGGGCCCTGCCTGATGGTTGTTTCCTTATGGCGCTTAGCACCTTGATGTTTGGAGGAAGGGTGCGTAGACTGTTCGCACTGTGCCCTTTCCGTGGCTTTTGTGCTGCCGAGACTGCGTGTCTCCGTAGCTGGGGGGAAGGAGAGGAGCAGGCGCGGGGGGTTGGGGCTGCCCCTCTCCCAGCTGCAGATGGTAACAGCAGTTACCCTGCCTCGCTTGTGGGATGCCCATGCAGTATTGCCCATAACTGCTGAACCCATATGCATGCATTAGTAATGGCCGAACCCCAAACCCTCACCCATAATGATAGGCTCACAACTTGTTTCAAGTGTTGGCAATAAAAAGGCTGTAGGATTTTATTGTACAGGTATGGGTTATGACAATAACAATATCACATATCATGATTGTATCATTCCGGGTCCTGAGGTTACCCCCTCGGACCCGTGCCGCCACACACAGGCAGGTTCCCGGCTGGCCGTGTTCCCCCAAGAGTATGCCCTAGAGACAGCCCCTGTGAGCAAGAGTTGTATTGATTTCCCAAAAGAAATGCTCTAGGCCCTCGCTAGACAGATGGGTGCCATCGTCGAGAAAAAGGTCTGGGTTGCCTAGTGTAATGGCTGGGTGTTTTATGAGACCCAGTCGTCTAGTCATACAGAATCTCTCTATAGTCCTGTTCAGTTTTCTTCTGGATATGTCTATAGATTTGTAGCAGTTGGCCCCTACCCATTTCATTCTTGGTAAGATGGCTGAGAAATATATTTTGGTACCCCTCCAGTTGTGCGAAATGCCTGCTAGGGAGAAGCACATTTCTTCGCATAGAGTGTGTCTAGCTGTGTTGACTAGGTCACTGCCCCCTAGATGTATGATCAGGAATTCAGGTGGGTCCCTGTATGCCACTAGTTCCGCTAATGTTTTGTGTACGTCCGCCCAATGTAGGCCTCTGTATCCCCACCATGAAGTAATGGTGTTTCTGAAAGGTGGCCCTTCTTTAGTCTCTTCTGCCCATCTGCCTGTCCTGAAAACGAATGAGTGGCCAACTATCCATGCTGATCGGAGTGTGGTCCTCAATTCGCCTGTTGTTTCTGTGGTGGTGGGAGGGAGGGAAAAGCAAGACAAATTACTAGGGCGGATGGCTATATCGGTTGTGGTCTGATATATCTTTTATAACAGTCTGACTTCCATCCCCCTATGTTTTTTAGTAGTTGCGGTGCTAAACCTCCTTGCCATGCTGCGGTGGTGGCACCTATCCTGAAGGAATGAGTGCCGAAATGTTTGGGATCCCACCCTGCTCTGCTGATTGCTTTCATCAGCACTCCTTTAAATTGGTTGCGGCTTAGGGCCGATGCATCCTTGTGGATTAAAAAACTCCCCCCCACTTTGGGTCGTTGTGCATAATAGAGGTTGGTGATGCACACCGGGCAGTTTGTTCCCTCATCGATGCAACAAATATTGATGGTTCTTTTTGCACCCGTTTTCGACTGTTGCATTTCTATATTAACACTCTCCTGTCTCACCCTGATTTCCATGACGCCCAAGCCGTTTGTGGCCTTGGTGCTGGAAGCAATGAGTTCTCCTACCCGGAAAGCCCCAAAGTAGGCTAGGAAAAAGGCTGTTTTAAATAACATTATCTCGTAAGGGTGCCAACATATGGCTTTAAAATGGCTTGCTATCTGTGCCAGTTTGGTGAAATCAAGGGGTCGGCGGGTGTCCACTTGCGGCCCCTCTAATGTGCCCCATCCCTTAATTGCATAAGAGATGAGGGTGTTCTGGGTGGGGTCTGAATCGCCCCGTATTTGCGTAAAAAGTATGAGATTGCCACCAGGTGTCTTTTAGCCCAATCCCTATGAAACCTTGTTCCCGGGCCCATTTTAAAAATACTTCTATATCTTTAATTGTTATTAGTTCTACGTGGTTTAAACCTGTGGCTTTGAATACTGTTTGCAAACACTTACTGTACTGTGTTGCTGTGGTGCTTGCCACCGCCCTCTCTGCCATCTCTGTTAGGAAGCCTGTGAGGTTGTTGGCACCCGTTGTTGTTGTGCCTGATTCTTGTTGGGCATCCCGGCCTGGGCTCTCTGGCGCTGGTGTTGATGCCAATGTGTTGCTGGCACCCCTTTTAGAGGTGCCTATTTTGTATTGGTCATCCCGGCCTGCACTCTCTGGTGCTGGCGTTGATGACAATGTGTTGTTGGCACCCTTTTTAGAGGTGCCTGCTTTGTATTGGTCATCCAGGCCTGCACTCTCTGGTGCTGGCGTTGATGCCGATGTGTTGTTGGCACCCGTTTTAGAGGTGCCTGGTTTTCGTTGGGCATCCCGGCCTGTGCTCTCTGGTGTTGGCATTGATGCCGTTATTCTTGTCTTCCCATTATTGCCCCGCATTCTGCTGGTATTGGCGTCATCTGTTCTTGGGCGTGCAGCGCTAGCTCTCGGAATCTTGTCCACTGGAAGCGAGATAAGGCATCAGCAATGTTATTATCTGCCCCTGAAATGTGCTTCGTTTTGAGTACAATGTTTACTTGTAGTGTGACTGTTGTAATGGCTTATAATACTTTTAGTACTAATGGGCATTTCGTAGACCTTCTGTTTATGGAGCCCACTACAGCCATGTTGTCGCACCAAATCAAAAGTTCCGTATTCGCTAGTCGCCTGCCCCAGATGTGTAATGTTAGCCAGATGGGGAATATTTCTAGTACGGTGATGTTTCTTGTCCACCCTGCTGTTTGCCATGAATTGGGCCAGTGTCCTGCCACCCATTCGAGTATAGTATGGCTCCAAACCCCTTGCTCCCAGCTGCATCGGTGTATAGGACCCTGTTTGGCCGGGTATTTAAAGGCGTTCGCCAAAGTAAAGACCCATTGAAATCTCTGAGGAATTTTCCCCATGTTTCCAGGTCCTGTTTCACCTCTCTGCCTAGCCGGATATGCAAGTGTGGTTTGGTGAGTGATTTGATTTTGAACTCCAGGCTTCTGGAAAATATCCTCCCTTGAGGTATTATTTTGGATGTGAAATTGAGGCTGCCTGCTAAGGATTGTATTTCCTTTACAGTCCCCTTTTCTCTCATTATCAGGGTTTGTATTTTAGCCACGAGTTCTGATATTTTTGTTTGTGTCTGGTTTGGTGGTTTTTTCCCCCGCTAGGGGAATTCCCCATTGAGCGGCCATGTGCTCCAGTTTTGTTAAAGTCTGGACGCATTCCTCTGAGTTTGGTGGCCCTATGACCATGAAATCGTCTAGGTAATGCACTATTTTTGTCCATGGTCGCTGCTTTAGGAAAGCCCATTGAAAAAAGGAACTGAATTGCTCAAATAGTGCACAGGATACTGCACACCCCATGGGAAGGCATCTATATACGTAGAATTTGTTGTTAAAAGTGAAACCTAGCTACTGCTGTGACTCTGGGTGGACTGGCAAGAGTCTGAAAGCAGGTTCGATGTCCAGCTTAGCCATCAAGGCGTTTCTGCCGCACTCTTGTATGAGCCTTACCGCTTCTTGGAAATGCGTGTAAGTTACAGCGGATTCTGTGTGTGGGATGCCATCGTTTAAAGACTGGCCTTTAGGGTAGGAAAGGTGATGGATTAGTCTCATTTTTCCGGGTTCTTTTTTGGGGACCAGGCCTAGTGGAGATATTAAATAGTCCTTTAGAGGAATGGTGTCCCAAAGACCTGCTACCCTGCCCAGTTGCAGTTCTTTCTTGATTTTGGTTTCTACTCTCTGGGGGTTGTCCCTGGCTGACTTTAGGTTCATCGGGATGTATTGTGACCCAGTGCCCTTAAATGGGATGAAAAACCCTTTGGTGAAACCCTGCGATATTATCCTGCTGGTTTCTGTGTCTGTGTAGCTGATTAGAGCATCCCTGAAATTGCCCGGGTTGATGGGCATTCGTCCTGGTTCTAAAATTGGGATATCATTCTTTCTTGGCTGGTAGTCTGGTGCAATTGCTTGTTGCATGGTCGCCGTTGCAGTTTGTGCATGCGTGTTTGTACCAGCATTCTTTTCCCCTGTACACTGGTTTTTCCCAAAATTTCTGCATGGGATATGGGATGTTGGATTTGACAGCCTGCTGTTTGTTCTGTCTGTGAGCATTATTTTTAGCCACCCCAGGCTGGTTCCTTCGAAAGGGCTGCTCCCCTTTTTTTGGATTTATCAATCATGGGATTTGCTTACTTGCACATTTTTTGCTATTTTTGGAAGAAGAATGCATGGTATCTTCTTCCTGGGAGGTTGGGTGTTGAGGGTGTATAAATCGTTCTGGACCTCATCCTGGGCCTTTCTGACATGCTGCTCCAAAATCTGATGTCGTATGCAAGCCATGTCTTCCCCCTCTGTGTTACTTTTACTTCCCTTATTTTATCAACGTATGCCCAGATCTTTCTACCATCCATGGGGAATTTTTCTTCATATATTGTTGCTAGCATGGCAAAGGCCTCTAACCATTTGTCCCAGTTTTGTTCGACCTGGGCGTTCCTGGCAATAGCTTTTTCTTCTATTTTTTTGGGATCTCTAAAAGTGTCTTTCCCTTTGCGCTGTGCTTCTATTAGGAAAATATTTCTATACATTCTTTGGCCCATGTGGCTTCTTTGATTGTGGTATCAATGTTCCATGCCAGGCATCTTTTGTATCTATTTAATATCTCTCTTTGGAAAGATTTCATTTTTTGTTCTAATTGCGCATTACAGATTGATATAATGTCAGTTGTATTGCTGCCGGAGTCCCTGTCGCGCCCGTGTTGTCTGCGCCTAGCATTATCCATGCTTTTAGGGCACCTGTTGGATCAGTTGCTGGAGTTGTGGAGGCTGTTGTATTTATAGATGTGGGCGATATTGGCAACTGCTGTACTTGTTGTGGCGGAATTGCTATAGGTAGTGTTACGGGTGGGTTGACAACCGTTATATTAGGTTCTATTGTGATGGAGGGGTTTGAGGCCCCAGGTTCCCTTGTGGGCTGCATCTGTTTCCCCCTTATTTCTACCATTAGTTGCTGTAATTCCGCTATATTCTCGCATAATTTTGACAATTTTGTGGTACCTTTTCTGGCGTCTTTGGATATTTTTCTCCTTTTTAATGGTGCAGGAACCTCCTCTTGGCTGGGTGGGCTGGTAATTCCTTCCCTGGGTAGGCCGTACATGTTTTCTCTAAACCATGCCCATCCATAGTGCTCTGCTGCTTCAATGGCTGCTAGAAATTGTGGTGATTTGGGCTTCTGCGCCGGTGTTGGGGGTGCCCGTGTTTTCCATTTGGGCCCCATGTTTTTGTATGCCTGCTGTAAAGTGTTGAATCGGAAACCGTCCGCACCGTGCTGTTCGAGTGCCGCTTCTCCTTCGTTCTCACTGGTTTTGTGGATGATTCCGCAGCACGCGTCTTTGTTTGCTGTGGATTGGACACGCTCGCCGCTCACTTTTCGGTCTATGCCAAAAATGTTGAAGCTGACAGCGTCCGTGCTGGCCGTTCGGTTGCCATATCTTCCTTCGTTAAAACTGCATTGCAATTGGTTTGAACAGTACAATGTTCAGGAAGGAAAAAGACACTGTGATGTACAGCGAACTTCAAGAATTGCTAAAGAAGCAAGAAGATTTGGAAGACACTGAGTAAACAGTAAACCTCCTGTATGCTTGGGTCCCCGTTCAGGGTCCACAAACAGATTGTGTTTACTCTGAGCATGCGGCTCTCATTTATAGGACCCAGGGAGGCCCACGGTCTTTGTTGTGTATGTGGTGGGGACCGCTGTTGTCGCAGTCCCCGGCCGGATAGCCGACTGTCTGATGGGGGCAGATCTTTGAACCTGGGCCCTACCTAATGGTTGTTTCCTTATAGCGCTTAGCACCTTGCTGTTTGGAGGAAGGGTGCGATGACTGTTCGCACCTTGCCCTTCCGTGGTTTTTGTGCTGTTGAGACTGCTCCGTAGCTGGGGGGAAGGAGAGGAGCAGGGGCAGAGGGTTGGGGCTGCCCCTCTCCCAGCTGCCGATGGTAACAGCAGTTACCCTGCCTCGCTTGTGGGATGCCCATGCAGCATTGCCCAGTCTTGGTTGAGACTCTTCCGGGGGACATCTAGAACAGGTCAATGGACTGTGTTCGTGCTGGTAGAGATACTCCCAGAACCCCCTTTTTTTATATATGTATATCTATGTTTGCACTTTGAGAAAGCTGTGTGGGAAGTTGTAATCTTTGTATTATTAATAATAATAACGTGCGTATTACTGAGCTAGTGATAATACTACAGAACGTATGATTAAGATTGATTTTGAATGTATAGCATTTTTTGAAATGCTAATAAATGTATGGCAAATCTGCAAAAAACGTCCAAAATATCAAAATGTCAGTGTTTTCTATAGCAAATGATGCTGTATGGCTTTACAATAAACATGGATGGTTCCAGATTCAAATTCGTTTGTGGATTGATGAACATCTTGCTAGGATAATGTTTTAAATCTTGAAAATAAAGACATTATATTTAATTTAGGGATTTTTATAACGTATGGATTCAAACGTCATTGCAAGCAGCTGGTTTGTATTCGTTATGACCCAGACAGTATTCACAAACATGGTTTGGAACTACTAAAAAGAATTACAAAAATTGACTGCTCCTTAGGGCATATACTGTACCTCAAGAGACCAATATGACTCAGGCAAGTTGCACAAATCTCCATTTTGGAAAATTAGGAGAACATTTGGTGGTGGTATTTGTGGATTTGACCTATGCAAGCATCAGGAACATGGACAGGGAAAGGATGGGGACTTCTAGCCTATAGCATCTGAAGAGCTGCAGGTTGCAGACACCTGAGCTTTACTCGTCATGTGACCCTGTCTCCAGCCTCTCAGCGTACAAACGGAATATGCCACCCACAAGATGGCAACCATTACATACTGTGCTCTATTTCTAAGACGGTCCTGTTCTGCTCCTCTGTTTCCCCCAGTCACACCAGCATGACAATGCTTTTTGGAAGACTGCTTTGGTCAGTGAGTAAGTTTGTCTCAGGTTATTTTTTTTAATTTAAGCAATAGAACCCGAGCGTCGGGGGCATTACCGATTCATGTAATGCCCTGGGGCCCATAGGTAAGGACCCGAGAGAAGGGAATACCCACACCAGAGGACAGTTCACCCCAAACATGGAAATTGTGAATGTGAACCAGTGTGCCTATTGTAAACAAGGCCATTCGAGGGCACAGTGTCCGATCCTCCAGCAGAACGTGAATTGAATGTCCAGTAGAAGTCAGTTCTCCTAGAACCAGCAATACGACAATAATACAGGGAATGAAGAGGGGAAACAGAATACTTGGGCACCAAACATTTTCAACAACACTACCAACACTTATTTTTCCTGAGGATTACACATCCAACGATATACTGTTCAACTAGGACAGCCTGAAGCAGGATCTGGAACAGACCACTATCCCCGTAGACCAGGAAGGACCTTACATAAAAAGGAAAGTTGGGGATAGGGCGCACACTTTCTATTGGACACACAAGCTCACAAGGTTCTGGTACTCTGGTGGTAAACCCAGTCTACCGATCAATGTCCATTTCTCAGGGGCCTTTCACTGAATCATGTCCCTTTTTGTTAACAACAACTGGGGCTGAAGAAAGTTACATGCATTAATTTACTGCTCTCCGAATGGAGTTCACTTGACAATTTTCCACCAGCAGAATTCCACCTCTCAATTCATGGCTATGCCTTTACCCAGTGAGTTGCACAAAGTACCTACACATCTGTGGGCAATCAATGACAATTGATGTTGGAATCTTAGATGTTGAACCAGTGCGTATAGTTTTAAAAACCGGTGCCACATTGCCTCACATTCCACAATATAAAGTTTTGGTTGATGGAGATCAAGCACTAAAATGTATTGGCTCTGACTTCTTACATCATGGTGTGATACAGGACATTTCTGGTAGCACATCTAATAGCCCAATTTTACCTGTTAACAAAAAAGGTGACAATGCATTACCTTACCATTTTGTTATTGACTTGAGAAATATTAATGAGGTTGTTTCACCCCAGTTTCCCATTGTTCCTGACACCATTAACATTCTAATAATGATCCCTGTGCAGGCTTCTCATTTTACAGTAATAATTTGAAAAATGTTTTTTTTTTAGCATACACATACACACGTTTAGCATATATATGTTTGCCTTTACTCTTGGGGGACATTCATTTACTTTCACCAGAATCCTGCAGGGGTAAAGATAAAGCCCTAGCATTTACAGTAGGGCTCTCAAGGAAAAACTAGATGCATTGGAATTATTTTCCTCTTGCATGCTTATGCAATACATAGATGGCCTGCTTATCGCTGCAGATTCAGAGAGCACTTGTAAGGAGGCTACTATATTGTTGTTAAAACATTTAGCTGACAACGGACATACGGCATCTTTGAAAAATTTCCAGTATTGTCAACAGCAGGTTCCCTATTAAGATTGCCTCCTTTCAAAGGAGGGTAGGCACCTTGCACCTGTCAGGGTACAAACGATCTCTGACATGGCAGTACCAAACACTCATAAAGAGGTTAGGGCTTTCATCAGGATGGCTTCTTGTTGCAGGCAAAGGATTCCTAATGTCTCCCTTTTTATCAAGTCTATGTTGGCACTAACACAGAAAGATGTAGCTCCACCTTTACCGTGCGATACAGTTTGTCAAGAGGCTTTTGATATGCTCAAAACTAAGTTATGTTCTGCACCAGTACTGGGCACACCAAATTGAGCTAAGGAATTTGTGTTATTTGTGCATGAAGGAGATGGTTGTGCTTTGACTGTTTTGGCACAGAAACATGGGAGAAAGAACAGGCCATGCAGCTATGTTTCCTTCATGTTGGGCCCTTTTACATGTTCATTCCTGAAACTCCTCAAGGCTACAGCAGCTGCCACCAGCTCAGTAAAACAATTTAAAGGCATGGTTTTGGGTCACTCCTTAACTGTGATGGTGCCTCACTCGGTAGATGTACTACTGAATAGAACACAAACTCAGCATCTCACATTTGCCCGACGGCTCAAGAGATACAAGCTCATTCTTTTTGCACCCCACATAAAAATTAAGAGATGCAATTCTTTGGATCCGGCATAACATTTACATCCTCTAGATGAGGACAGAAGTAATGACAGCAATTATGATTGTATCTATGTCACTCAGGAAGACACAAAGGGAAACATGAGTTCAGTTACACAAGCCAGATGGGGAAATATTTTGTGATGGTTCTTGTTTGAAACTTCCAAACAGCACCTCTACTGCTTCCTGTGCAATCACCTCTGTAGACACTATTTTTGAAAGCAGGAACATTTCCCATAATTCTGCCCAGGCTGCAGAAATATTTGCTTTAACTCGAGCTTGTGAAATATCCCAGGGGCTAAAAGTGAATATGTATACTGACAGTCAGTACGCCTTTGGAGTAGCTCACAATTTTGGGAGACTGTGGGCCGAGGGGGGATTGTTAACATCCAATGGCACTAAGATTCAACATGGTCCCTTGATAGTGCAGCTATTGTCAGCATTGGCTTTTCCTGAACAACTGGCCATAATGAATTGCGCAGTACACCAGAGGATTACTGACGATATTGGGAAAGGGAATGCATTTGCAGATAGAATAGCCAAACAAACTACCACCGATCCACAATCAGGAATGTACGTATTAGATCATGCCAGGTGGGTCGCTCAAAGTGGGATTATAGAAGAGAGCATTAGCAGTGTAAAAAAAATTCAGGCCAAAGCCACAGCAGAGGAATGGATGATGAAGGATGTTGGGTTGATCATGACAAACAAAGATGTAATTTGCCCAACGTTTTGTACCAGCTGTAGATACTATGGCCCATGGCCCGGCTCACATTAGTATGAAAGGCATTTGTAATCATTTAGACCCAGTATGGGGAAATGACAACGTTCCCAAAATAGCAGAACGACTAGTTCAACATTGCATGATCTGACTACAACATAATATTGGGAAGGAAACGCCAGTACTGAAGGGTGCTTTTGGACCACCTTCCATGCCATTTGAAGTAATACATTTTGGTTTCATTGAAATGGACCATTGCCACAATTACAAATGTGTATTAGTAGAATATGTGAATTTAGCAAACAGGTCTAGGCCTTCTCCCTGAAAGATAATACTGCTATGTCTACCACCAAAGCTATAACCAAAGAGTACTTCCCTCGATTTGGGTTACCCAGAGTCATTTGGTCCAACAACGGACATCATTTAATTGCTACCAAAATACAACAGGTGTGTGATGGGTTACAGTTCAAAAATAAATTCCACTCAGCTCCTCACCCACAATCGACTGGTTTAGTTGAATGTAATAACCAAAGATTTGTCTGATAGTGAATACCCATTATTGGTTGATTATTGTAACCAGTTGACTCAAAATTTCTATTTGATTCACCAACACGTTTGTGTAGCACTGCCACATAAATACGTGGGCCCTGGTCACCGCATTCAAACTGGTGATTATGTGTTAGCGAAAGACTTCAAGTGAAAATCCAGTCTTGCAGCTCGCTGGAAGGGACCCTATCTGTGTTTACTGGACACGCAAACGGCTGTTTGAGTGGATGGGAAAAATCACTGGATTTATGCTGCACACCTAAAATAAGTGCCATTGCATTTGCCCTACGATATATGGGTAAAGGAGAGGGTAGGAGATTCTGAACACGAATACGTCCCCCAGTACGTGCCCTTCAGTCACAGCAAATACACTGATCCTGAATTTGATCAGCCATACTTTTCTCCTCCTCCAGATACTGACACACGGTTCACGGATCACTTAGTGCCCAGAGTGTCCGGATACAACTTTCGACCATGGAAATAGCTAGGGAAGAGCTTTTTGTGAGTAGGAAAGTGTGGTAAAATACTGCACCCACAGGAAACCAACCATGTTCCCTCCATACCCCTCAAAGAATCCTAGCGCTAGAGGGGTGCAGGGAAAGGAAGACTACAATCAAAATTGGCCACGTGGTCAGGTGTCAACCATGGATGAATGTATAACACCTATATCAGTGAGGCTTCTTAACGGACAATGAAAGACTATGCCTCTGTTTAGGGCACGAAGAGCATGGACATCAAAAGTCTTGCCACTGGAATGACCAGATCCAAATCAAGGATTATGGTCAACTGGGGACAATAGTGTGATTATAACTTTTGTGGCGTGTATTGTACTTATATTGGTAGCTGTGTTATGGTTTCTGGAGAGCTCCCATGACATTAGCTCACTAGTGCCTATGACCAGCTCTACTACCATGTATTTTTTTCATGTGCACTACAACAGACCTCGCCCCCTTTATCTTGAGTACAGAGAAGGGTATCTCAATAACACCCTCATAAGAAAAATGAATGATACTCATGCAATACTAAACAAGACCAATTGTTGGGTATGTTCCCACCTTCCACAACACAGTGGGAACAGGTTAGGTTGGTATATATACCCTCTCCCATTATTAAATGCTTGATATGCTTCCTTTAGGGCCATGTTTTTTGGTAAGTTTTCAAAACTGAAAAGAGAGTATGAGTTGAAACATTAAAGGGTATCAAAGAAAACATGATGAAATTCACAATATTCACCAAATCAACAGATAGAAAAAGTTTTTTACATGCCACAAGTTTTCACCCGAAGAAGACCATCAAAAGTATTCCACTCAGCCAGTTTCTTAGATATAGGCATATTATCTCTGATAATCAAAACTATATTAACAGAGCTGAGCACCCCAGTGAGAAATTCATCAAATACGGATATAACCTTAATTCAGTCCATAGTTGTGCAGAGAAAGTTGAGAACATCACCAGCACTCATGCATTACAACCGAAACAACGCACCACTGTACACAGTTTGGCATACATAACAACTGACTCTCAAAAGAAATGCTCCAGAGAAACTGGAACACCTTATCAATGGACGCAACACTGGCAAGATTGCTTCCGAACCCTCTGTTATTTGCCTAAAGCAAGAGAAAATCAATAAGAGATCATCTTATCAAGGCTGATTTTGCAACCAGGAAGGTGAAATACTCTAATTAAAAAGGCACACTAGGTGCAACAATTGTGATAATTGTCATAACTTTATCAGAGGAAATGTAATTACTCACCCCCAAAAAAGGTTACAAAATCAATCTTCATCACACCTCCACTTGTGACACCAAAACATAATCTATGGCATCAAATTCCCCTGCGGACTCTATTATGTTGGTATGACAATAAGCTAAAATGTGTTTGTCTGAACATAAATAGGACACAAGACTGGCATCAGAAAGATCACCCATTGCACAAAAGTCCATTCAACAACGACATTCAATTGGACAAACCAAATTCATCATTCTGGAACATGTATGCCCAACAAGAAGGAGTGGTAACCTAACCAGACTGCTGTTACAAAGAGAGATGTATTGGATAGTCCACCTGGATTCTATGTCCCCCTCTGGGATGAATGTGGACTAGGACATTAGCTGTCACCTTTAACCCTCATCATCTTCAACATTTTAATATAACTCGTGCCCTGTATGTCACTTTCCACATCTGCACAAATCTGATCACTGCCTGCCATATAATTGGAGGCACCACACCAGTCACCCATGTGTGATTCACCAATGATCTGTATTCAGCACAAGTTTACCATTTAGCTCATTTGATGAGAAGTTACTTGAGACTGACCAAAATTTGTATTGAAATTAAAACTCTCCAGATAGAGACAATCTGTGTATGCACAGATCAGTGACCACAGATTATTGGTCATGTAGGTTATCTAATTTACTTTTAAAGAACTGCATCCTTGACACAGTATTATCTACATAAATTGCAGAGACCAATCAGTATCTCATACCTGATGAAGGGCATGAATGCTTGTAAAGACTGGAGGGGGGTGTCTGTACTTCTGCTCTCTATATGGTAGAGGAGAGGCACAGAGGATTTATTGGTAACGTAGTCAAGCAATCAAGGCATAGCTTCTCAGGTGGTGATGCAGGCTGGTTCTTAAGTACAGTGTAGTGCCTGAACCCAACCAAAGGAATGTCCGCACACTGTTTTACTGAAAACACAGCCTTTATATAATTAATATTCAAAGGTATGTACATGATCATAATAACGCACTTTGTACTCGGAAATCAACAATGATAAATATATACAATTCTATTCTACAATAGGCAGAATACTGGCCCCTACCAATCGACACAGTTCTGTGTGGAGATCCCCCCACCTGGGCGAACTGTAAATTAAAGATATATAGCACAAGCCCAGTCCATATATTGTTCAATAGCCTTATTTCCTTCTATTAAGGTTTTACCCCCCCAATGTACCTGGTGGAGTTGAGGTCTTCGAAGACATATCAAAGGATCCTGCTTGAGTGACTCCCTTTAAATCAGGAGCCACGGATCGTCGAGAGGTGTTGAAGATGGTGAACTTGGCGTCGACGGCGGTGATGAGAAGTTCAAGGGTGCCGAGACCCTGATGTCGATCCAGGCGGTGCTCGTCAGCGAAGTCCTGCGAGGATGAGGTGTGTGGGGCATCTCGGCAATGGATTGTTCAGGACCGCAAATAGTTTCAGAAGAACTGTGGCCCAGCAAGGTCGTCGAGTCATCGAAGTCTTTGTGGCCTACAGGTGGCGGGAAACCCATCGGCGGATTCTCCTCGGTGCGTTGGTCGTCCTCGACTTTCTCCGCGGGACAAAGCGGTCGACGTTGCGGGCAAGGGAGTCCTTGGATTCAAATGTTCATAGGCAAAGGAGCAGGCCGCTCCGGTCGTCTGTGGCATGGTGTCAAGTGGTCCCCGTGGCTGGGCAACACAACTTCGACGGGCCTCCAGTGGTTACACAAACCTGCGAACCCTGGTCGACGGCAATAGACTTCGACAGTGGCGAAGTCCGGGTGCTTTGCTTCGTTCTCCTCAGCGGTCCCGTCTCGGGTCGGCAGCCTTTCGAGGGTCTGACTTCCAGGGAGCTTCACGAAGGTTAGCGGTGCTCAATGGTCCCTCGGAGGACGGGAAGAGGGCGCCTTACCAGGTCCTCTCTCAGGTCAGTCCTTGACGAGTTCGGCAGCTTTCAGATCAGGTCGAAGCGAATGCAACAGCAAGTCTTCGTCTTCCAGCTGGGCATCGAGGATCAGCAGTTACAGTTACTCTTAAAGTGTAGACACAGCTTCTGAACAATTTCCAGTGGTGAGAGGTCCCCAGATATACTATCTTGTCTCTCATCCACACTGCTGGGTCACTCTCAGCAGCCAATCATACAGAAGGGAATTCATGCAGTCAGTCAGCCAATCAGGCACACAGTGCATTCAGGCCATCCTCCTCCCTCTCAGACACTCACAACAAGGAATGTGGATTGGGACAAGTACCCAGCCATTCAACACTACACACTGTATTCAAGCCATTTTCGGGCAGGGCTGTCTCAGTCTTTGTCTCTCATACCAGAAGCCAGACAGCCACAACAAGAAGTGCATATTGGTCACACACTCCATTCACCCAGGTCCCACCTACAGGGCGTACCCACAACATACAGTCACTGGGAAGGCTCCAGTCAGTCTGGACTGGACTTCACAACAACATATATGGAACTTCCACCCAACAGTCAGTCAGGGGGAAGGGACAGAGTCAGGGCTTCCCATGACTTTGGGAAATCAAGGTAATAGGTAATAGAAAGCAAGAGACCACAGGGGCCATCTTGTTTTCCATCAGGAATCAACTGATTCCAATGGCAGGGCCGGGGTATCCCAAAATGGAGGATACTCGGCGCACCTGTCAAATTTAGCATGGAGCTGCCACCAGCCCATACCCTGCTCTGTGGGCTGCCCACAGGTGCCCAAAAACATACACTAGGGGCACAGGGTTGTAGCCCCACCCATGGGAGCCGTAAGGGTATCCCACGGGTCTGTTCACCAAACCAAAAGAGAGAGAGCTGCACCGCCAGGAGTCCCACATGAACTCCTGCGTGGAAAACACGACAGAACACATGATAAAAAGGCAGTAAAGGAAAAGGATACGGAGGCCATGTCCCTCCGATGCATTTCCAGCATCACAATGCTCGAAATGTGTTGTATCGATACAAGAAGACGCACTGAGCACACATCGTCTTTCTCAGTCCCATGTTCTTCTCGAAGAGAGATATTTGTTTTTCAATATCATCTAATCCTTTGAAAAAGTTATTTTTGTTGTATGAATGAATCATACTTTATTTTTTTCTCTCATTAAACTAAAAAGCACATGATTGTATATAAAATGTGTACATTGTCATGTTTATGCTCTTCCATGCAATGAATTGTCTCCCTATGTTATAATTCACACTTTTCATTATATATGTTTTACTATTAAACAAGTTTACCTTGGGAAATATTCTGTTTACATCATTGTTTATTTAGGTATTGTCATCCCAAAGTGTGCCCTGATTTTGTCCCCATATCCTCCCGGGACCTCTTTTTCCTTATTGTTTACAATGAGACCTGCTTAACTTTCTTCTGTTTCATTTGTAGAACAGTCTGTTGTTTCAAAAGCTTCTTCGATATCACTATTCCTACATTCAAGAGTGTGCCCGTTAACTTTCTTGCTGCTGTGACTTTTCAATGGTGTGATTGGTGCTGGGCAAACCACTGCATGACTAAATTCACAGTTCATGTTGAATCAATCATTTGGGAGACTTGCAATATATTGTTAGATTGGCAGGAATACCAATGTCGTGCTAAAACTTGCGAATGTGTTTGGTGTGTGATTTTGAGTTTGGCATGTCAATCAGACTACCTCCAATGACTCACAGAGACTTAGCAGGCCTATCAGAGCTCTAGAATGTCTACGGACAGTTAGTGCCAATATTACAGGCTATGCTTGCTTCCTGCTTCTCTTTGAGTTCTCCTTGAAAGTTTGACGGAGGAACAGGGGTGTTCTGAACTTGGTAAGTGCAGGTGAGCTTCTGTTGTAGTCGTCAAAAGTTTTTTTGCGTTTATGTGTCATATTTAATCCCCATTTTAGACATTGTATTTTAAATTGTGCTTGTTTTGTGAAGCTCCTCAAAGTCTTATTCGCCTGGAAAGATAGCATTTGTAAAAACCATTGAGCATGTTCTTTTCTGAATCCCAACCCCTTCCCTTTCCACTTTCCTTCACAAAATGCAAAATAAAGAAGAAAGAAATCCTATTTGCTAAAATATGTGTTAAACATATTGAGCATTTTGAAAACATTGTTAACTTAACTTGCCTCCTTACATCCAAAAAAGGAAAAATGAGAAAAAAAAGAAACTCTTGATGAATCACTTTGTGAAATACAAATATTGTGAAATCATGTGTGACACCCTTTGTGACTATGCTGGAATCCCATTATTAAATGTCTTCCTTCCACTGAGCGAAACATATACAATTGTGACATCCCCATATAGATGTCTCACCATTAGCCTTCCTCATTCCTCTGGAAAAAACCCTGTGAAATCTTTCATGGAAACAATTCTCCCACAACTGCTACTATGATGATATGAAAAAAGAAAAGGAACAATGGATCTCATGATGAACAAATCATCCTTAGATGTGGTGAACATTGGGTGCATGTTGTCTTCTGCACTGCTATTGAGAGTAAGGCTGACACCACTTCCTGGGACAAAGATTTGGAAGGCTTGACGATAATATAATAACAACAGGGACTTAGGCTACCCCACCTGTCTGACTCTGGCCTGGAATGGTTTCAGCACACTTTTTACAAATCCCTATCAGTGATTTGTGCATAAGAGAACACCCAGATTACTTTTCGTACAGTAACAATTTTATCCATGTGACTAATAAAAATTAATGTGGCTAAAAAATAGCGTTACAAAGCTATTATCTAAAACCTTTTGTTTGCCCTTAATTACTGGGTAGTAATACACTGTTGAAGGCTTCTCACATCAAACTCATACATTGTAAATTTGCATACATTTTTTGCGGTGTGAGTTAGTACATCTGGTGACTTTTAAATGTGGTATTATTTTCTTCACGTTTCTGTAGTCGACACTCAGTGGTTTTTCTGGCACCCTGTAGGTAGCTGGTATTCAGGTGCCGTCTTCAGGACAAATGTGGGGGACTTGGAAGTGTCTGCGGTGTGTCACAGTGGTGGGACATCAAAAGGTAAGGAGGTACAAATTAGGAACTGGGTGAATCTCTTCAGGGACCAAGGTGCCTGGGAATGTGCTGAGCTGTATCCTACCTGAGGCATCTCTTTACAGTGTCACAGGTGGTGAAGAAAATAGTACGAGTTTTTCATTCCAAGCGACTTCAATACGCTTTTGTTGAATTTGATCCTGTGTGTCTAGGATCGGGTCTGCAGCTGGGTAACTGTAGGACAAGATAGTGAATATCTAGTGAGGTGGTAAATTAAAAACAATTGAGAGCACTAGCATTTAAAGTGCAGGTGCCGCAATTTCTGGCTGTGTTATGTACTAATTCGCGGTACATGGGAAAGGCTATGGTGCCGTGCTGGGGACCAGCTATTGACCAGGTGCCCTGTGCATTGGTCGTACATTATGTGCAGGGGCGGGTGGGGCGGATGTGAAATAGCGTGGTCGGCATGCATTCAGAGGTGTATTTACACGGGTGCCTCTGTGCTTCTAGATCGAATCGTGTGGGTACCTAGAATCGTGTAAGTACCTATCGAGGTACTAACAGTGGTAGGCAGAGTCTTAATTATTATGCTAAAACGGTGTGGTTGCTGGTAGTCAGTCACAAATTGCCTGTATGAGGAGGTGTTGGTTAGCGTTGCAAGCTGACAGTCTAGTACAAGATGCTCTGGGGTCAGAGACATCTTGCTCTTAATATTACAAGGGGAAACAATTGACCTCAGCTCCGAGGAACAACATACAGCACCTGGCATATATTTGAGACAGCATGTGAAATGTGTGGGGTTCTTGCTTAACATGGTACCTTGAAAGATGATCATGTGGGTGGCTCTCGTTGAGTGTGGAGATCCTGAAGTATTTTCAATGTTGCTCTTTTCCCTGTTGACATATGTCTCTCTGCTTCTCTTCTGTAGTTCAGTAGTATAAGGACAACAGGTGTGCATTATTAGAACATGTGTGCTTAGTGTGGTTAGTTTCTTGCTATATCATCCGCAATAACTTGCAGGTTCATTTGAATTCATGTAAGATTGGCATGTGTTTGGATTTAAGTTAGCTTTCATGTATTTTTATGTATATTGTGAATGATATGAAATAATGTAAAAGTTGCATTGATTGAAGAATTGTATTTATATGTCTAAAGTTATATTTTAAAATAAAACATATTCATAATAGATAAATAAGAATTCATGATGATTGAGAGCCATTCTGTACTAAAAGTCTTCACATATGTTCAGAAACCATAGCCCAAATAGATCTAAATACTCACCCAAACTATACACTTACAAGTTTGGGGATTCTATATCTAACCCCACAAATGTTTCTGGCCAGATGAACGTTTACTCTACTTGATTATCTTCCATACCCATGAGAGATGGCCCAACTATATATACTTTTGTTAGGGCAGTTTTCTGAAGTCCAACTAAGGGCTTAGTAAAAACATTGAACTGAGGCAGTACAAGACCCCACTTTAAGTATTAGGCTGTACGACCTGAGTGCATGGTAGCATAGCTAGAGCAGCCAGGCTTATTTTAGGAAGGAGAGAAGGCTGCAGAATCAGTACAAACGACATTGTAATACAAATGGTCCAAAGAAACATTGAAACACTGTGTGTTGGAAAAATGAATGGTTTATTTAAATACAAGTAGGCCCAGATAAATAAATCTAGGGGGGAATAAGTACTATCACACATTATATGTAATCACAATTATAAATACACAACACTATGCTTGAAGGTACACAGACCAAAGCATAACCTTATTTGGAATACCTAACAATACTTCTAGGGAAGTCAATCCTTTTCATACAAATTCAGTATAGCTCACATCTATTCTTGGAGATTACATTTGAGTTATTCAAGGGTAGTAGACCCTACCAGTTGTACCGTGACACTCACGAGCAAATCACATAATCAGGCAACAGGACAGTATATGTTTTGTCCGTACTGGGGCTGATGAGCCAGACCATTGACATACAGGGGGAACAGGCTGTGGTGGAATACCAGGCACCTGATGGCAGTACAGGTACTGTACTCCCCAGATCCAGACTGCCATCCAGTTGGAGGGAGTGCCTGTGCCACTGGTACATTTCTAGGCAGCAGGAGATGATGATGTTGAGGAGGCAAGTGATGGAGGGCATTTCCACAAGGAGGAAGCAAGCAGGTGCACCCATGATGCAAGCGAGGCAGTAGGCACAATGGTGTCATTTGTGAGACAGCAGGAGTAGGAAAGACAGCTTGAAAATAGGGCATCAATTGCCAGGGCTACGGCCGAGATGGAAGATAGCTTGGTGAGGAATGCCACCCTCGAGGATTCTTACTGGGCAGGAGAAGAGATTTAACCTCCTGCAACCACTCCAGGAAACAACAGAGCCCAGCCTGCAAGAGGAAGATGAGGTGGGTCATTCGGCCTTGGTGAGGCATTATCAAAGATTTCCATGGACTAGCCCACTGACTCACGTATATAGTTAACTAGTTCTAGGTTAGCTTTAGTCATTTATTTTTTTCATGGACAGTTATTCAATCCATGTTTGTACATAGTTTGCCTTTAATACATGTTTTATTCATGATTCAAGCACACCATCTCGTTGTCCATGTGCACCTTTTGTTTCACCATGATCTCCAAGTAAGTATATCCTGTGACTGTATTGTGGGTTTAAGGCACTCTGTGTGGATCATGTTGATACTGGGCTATTTTCTGTGGTACATATGTGCATGCTTCATGTGTGTGTGGTGTGTATTATGATGCATTCATGGTCAATGTACATATGTGGATTATTGTAGATGTGGGGAGCTGACATGTTTGGGGACTCATGTTTCGCATCTTTGTCATGCACATATGTTGCTTGCGTAACTTGTTGCTTTGCAGTACATGTGTGTTGATCAATGATGTACATGGTGTATGTTTGTGTGTGATACATGTATGCTGTGCTTGACATGGAACTTAATTTGGAAATATGCTCTTGTTTATTGAGTAATGTTGTGGGCTGTTTGAGGTAGGTGTGATAGTATTGCTTTGATTGACTTGACAAATGGCCATGTGGACATGTGTTTCACATTTAGGGGAGTGTCCATTGCAAGGCTGGGGGTTGCAAAGGATGTGTGTCTGATTCTTTAACTTTTGCAGGAGAACTGAATGTTTGGTGTCGGTGCCTCAGTGTTGGTTGAGTGCACATTGGAGTGTGTGTCCAATGTTGTCAATGTGGGGATGAATTTGGTGATGAGTGAGATAGATACTCATTTCTTCATGTGTCTTGCTAGATGTTACCCTGAGTCGAGATGTTTGAGGTATCTGACAGCTCATTCACATGTGCCCTTTCAATTCAAGAGGATCAGTTTATTGCTGTGTCGCGCCTTGAAACATTTGTGCATAGGTGCGTTATGAATGCCATATCATATCATATCATTGTACGTTGTGTTCCTTTCCAGAGCCGCTGATGTTTAGGTGTCCCGTTGGCCCTTGCTTGTCCATCTGGATGTGCTTACACTTCATTAACATGTATGGTGTAAGAAGATTCAATTCAACACTACAGCTAAGTCAATGCCTAGTCTGGGATACTGAATGGAAACCCTTATTAATATATCTTTATGTCCAGTTCATGAGTTCTGGATGACTACCCCTATATAACACCCCTCTCTTAGAATCCCCCTGACCCCACTGAGCCAAGAAGTAGTTCTGTTTTGCAAGTTTAAAAGGTTTATTTGAAAAATAATTAACAGTATATATATATATACATATATATATATATATATATATATATATATATATATATATATATATATATATATATATATATATATCACATTTTTATAATGAATTAATAATTGAATATCACACTTAATCTGAGCAGTAATCAATAATGGATAGTCTGGCACTAGCACACTTCTTTATAATCAATGATGAGTGGGTATAGGATGGATAAGATAGCAACAATACTTTTATGGTTTCAAATAGATGCAATGTGGGATGAAAATGCGGTACAGAAAATAACTTGATAGGATTTCAGCAAAAGACAATGTAATCACTTTCTTGGACAATTCACCCCACCCTTTTATGCAATGTAAGGAGATGAAGATGAGAGCACACAGTTCTTAGGAATTCAATCAAGTAGAATTCAGTTCAATTCCCCCCCAGCAACTTATACAACAGATAGGAGTTTTGAAACACAGGCAAAAATGCTTTGAATATGGTGACAATGCAGTGAGAAATATGCTGAAAATGCTTTTAATTCCCTTCAGGAGGTTCAGGGTGAGTGGTATCTAGTTAATAATAGTTCAGGCTCACTCTAGCAATGATTCAGGGATGGTTCTTAAGAGGCAAACGAAATTTAGCAGTTCAGGCAAAAGCAGCTATCTTTTTACAAGTAAAGAAATCGGGCCAAATCGCGAATCGCGGCAAAATTCGCGAATGTGTGAATCGTGATTGCGGAGAAGGTATAAGGAGTAGGAGGTTGGTTCTAGACTTGTTGGAAAGGTTAGATTCTAAGCTTTCAGAGGAAAGTTGGACCAAGTTCGTAACCCAAACGGTTCCAGAGATACAGACGATTAAATAAAGGTGGTTTTTCAGATTTTAAGTAAACTCAAAATGACAAGTGACAGCGATGCAGCTGCAGAATTGACAAGTGACAACTTCTAGGAGGCAGTTCTGGTTAGATTAAAATAGTTTGGATTAGATTATTTTAACTAAGAGATTGGTTCTGCACAGTTCTGCTAGGTACTCACAATATATTTTTGAAATAGGCCTCGCCACGGATCTGGTCAGGTTTTGGACTGGACTCCGGTTCTGGTCTCGGCACTTCACAGTGATCTGGGTCAGCTCTCTGGTTCTGCTAACAGCGGTCTGGGTCACTCTGGATCTCTGGCCTCTGGTTCTGGATACTGCTCTGCCTTCTCTGGGTACAGCACTGCTTCTGGATCTTTCTGCACAGCTTTCTCTGGACACAGCGCTGATCTGCACGGCTCCTGGATGCTGCTACCGCTGTTAGGTTTGCTGGATGCTGAGGCCTGCTGAGAAGAGTTCTCAGTTTGTGGGTTTGGGCCCTTGCTTTGAGTTCTGAATCAAGTTCTTTGGAGTTTTAAAGTCTAAGTGTTGGATCTGGTATCTTCTGGATGTTGTGTGGTCCGGCAGAGCGCGTTGCAGCAACTGGATTTGAATGCCCTCTCTAGCTTCCAGTGGCTCTTTTTATGTCTTTTGAAAGTGGGTGTGTGTGCAGCATCACTAGCCAGCCCCTCTCTCAACTGCCCATTGGTCAAGCTTTCCGCACTGCTTTGATTGGGGGAAGGAAATGTGTGTCATGGTGATGCTGTTTTATGGTCTGCAGAAAGGATACTCCCCTGTCAAATTGCACACAAATCTATATTTGACCCAAATGCATATTTGCACAGGTACACATTTGTTTAAAATTACATGCACCCATCACATATCACATGAGGTATACTCTATTCAAACTCTGCTCTTCCTGGGGGCTTGCATTCAGAAATGGCAACATTTTGTGCTTTTTAGTGGGTTTTGCAACATCGGATTTTTCTCCAGATTTATACACATGTACACCCCCCTCCCACACATATCTCAGTAACTTTCCAGGTCGCTAGCTTCAGCACAGAGTATGTGGTGTCATTAAATAGCGAGGTTTTGCCCCAGAACATCACACAAATTCCCAACGCGTCTTAAAACGTGCACAGAAAAATCACAAGAATTATGGTATCATTTAAATAATTTTGACAAGTCCGCACTGTGAGTTATACACCTTTCTTAGAATCATATTCTGGCCAACAGGGGTGTGTCTTTTCAGGTCACATGGTGTAGAAACCAGTTTATCCAGTTTCTGCCAAGCTCAGAGACCCTGCCCCTCCCAGCTTCTGCCAAGAGGAAGCTATTTTACGGTCCCCCCAATAAACCATCTGCCTGAGTCAAGGCAGGGCTTTCTTCAAAAGGAAGCCATTTACGACCACCCCAATAAACCATCTGCCTGGGCCCTTTCTTTAGTTTCTTGCAATCCCCTGGTATTTCAATCAGAGAGTGTGTGACCTCCTTTTGGCAGGAGCAACAGAATGCAGCCAGGCCTGGGAATGCATTTGTTGGGCAAGCCCGGGGGTAGCTATCTGGCAGAATTCCAGTTTCCTTAAGCCAGGTTTCAGCTAAATGTCACTTTTTGTCCCCCAGTTTAAGTCTATTACAATATTTACATACACATTAAATAATTACTTCCTTCAAGTCATTTCAGAGTATAGTTTTACATTGTATCCACCTCTTAGCAAGTCTTTCCTTGGTCTGGTTTTGTTTCATTTGTTCAGTTTTACACAAAAGTCTGGTGGTTTTAAAACGCCGGCTTTCTGATAGTGGTGAGTACTGGTAATGCAACCATTTTTGGGATTTAAGAAAATGAATTCCCCACAGTTCTAGGTTGCTTTTGGCAATCAGCATTGCCATTCCCAATGGTTTCAGGCTACTGTGTGGGTAGCCCCATGGTGGTTTTAGGCAGTGCCCTCCTGTGCTCACAACCTAGGCAAAAATGGGTGGCAGCCTATTCTTCATGCATTTCCCTGTGCATTTTCTGGGAAGTTCTGGCCATCATGATGTTTTCCATGCCAGTACTGCACAGTTTTCCTATTCTGGCGTACATGTGGGCTTCTTGGCCATCTTGGATTTTCTAAGCCCACAGCACCAAATGTTGCAGCATGATAGCTCAAACGTGGGTCAGGACACCCAACAAAGCCTTATTGGCATTGGGGATGGAGAGAAGGGTTGTAGCCTCACTATGGATTACTGGGCTACATACATCACATGTGGGCTATGTCACCTGTACATCAAGGGACCGAAGTGTAGCTGCTGTAACAGTGGTTGTTGCTGTTCAGCTGAGTGTAATCCAGTGGGGAGCCATGGAAGAGGTGACTGTTCTGGATTAAACAACACTGCTTCCAAGTGACCATGTTGGAAGAGAATGTCTGGTAGATGTACTTTATGGTAGACACAGGCAACAAGAGTTGCCTGTTGTGGATGCTGTTGATGCTGCCTTATGTTATGGATTTTGGGTGCAGATTTGTAGGGGTACTGGGTTGAGGGCCGACTTGTGGGTGCTGCCTTCAGTTAGGGGTTAGGGCTGCAGATTTGTGGAGATACTGGGACATGGGGGGACTTGTGGGTGCTCCCTTACGTTAGGGGATTGGGGCTCAGATTAGTGGGGGTATTGGAATTAGGAACGATTTATGGGGGCATCATTCAGTTAGGAGAATGGGGTGCAGATTAGGGGGTACTGCAACTAGGGCAGACTTTTGGCTGATCTCTTCAGTTAGGGGGTTGGGCTGCAGCTTAATGGGGGTAATAGGATGAGGGCTGATTTGTGGGTGCTGCCTTCAGCTAGGGGGATTGGAGCACAGATTATTGGGGGTACTGGGATGTGGGAGGACTTGTGGGTGCTGCCCTCAGCTAGGGGATTGGGACCCAGATCAGTGGGGGTACAGGAACAGGAGAAGAGTGGAAGTAATGGTGACTGCTGGTAAGTAATCCTTGATTTCTTTTTTCCCCGAGTCAAGTGCACAAGTTGTTCAACAGCACCATGTTCTGTTTGCACTGGTGGTGTGTTGTCGACATTCTGGTTGATATTAGTTTTTCTTTGCACTGCAGGTTTCTGCATGCATTTAATTCCATGAATCAGCTCCTGGTACTGTACATTCCGTTTGCGTAATGTTCTCTCGCTTGTGCTAACTACTTAGCGGAGAATTATCACCTTTTTTGCAAATTAGGCCCATGGTGTCTTGAAACAGGCCGATGCCTTGAGGTACAATTTATCAACATTGACCTGCATTCTGTAGCAAAATTACATTACTCATTACTATTTATACAGTGCTAGTTTGTAGAGTTCTTTTTATTATTTTCTGTTGCCCGCTTTTAATTTACATTTTACAAAGTGACATGCTGTACAAACAGATTCCATTGCAGATACCTTTTTGTTTTTTTAGCCCACCTCCATCTTTTAGCACAGATCTGTTTAACCACATGGAAAGGGCAAGAAAGGACAACGTAATTAAAGGTGAGTTTACACCATTTTGGGAGATGATCTTTTAGTTTATAACAACCAGGCTGGGGCTTTTATGAAAGGGCTATCTTAGCTAAAGTGGGTGGCAGGATTGAATAGAAAAATAAACGATCTTCATGGGAGTTCTTCTGGCCAAGCCTGACCATCATGCAGAGGAAGGAAGGACTGTGTTTTTTGCAGCCTTTTAAGACATGTTTATTTATTAATGTATTTGTTTGGATTTATAAAGCAGTTACAACTAAGTGGTATACAACCAGAATTGCATTTAATGAAACTGACAACATGCAATCATTAGAAATTGAGGCATAGTAAATATAGGTTTTAAAGCAGGACATACAGAAAACAGACTATGGGCACAGGAAAGAGGGAGTGTTCCAGGTTTAGGAGTAAGAAGAGAAAGAGAAAATACAGGAGACTTTGCAGGGGAGGCAGAGAAACAATTAATAGGTAAATGAGAGGGGAAAATAAAGTAGGATCAGGAGAAGATTTGGAAATGAGGGAAGAAAGATACATAGAAAATAAAACTAAAGATGGGCTGAAAGGGAAAACTGACCAAGAGTGCCCCGGAAAGGAGAGAAAGAGAAATAAAAGAGCAGGAGGGAGAAGCTAGACAAGAAGATGATCAGCAGATTTGAACACAGATTTTGATAGGGTAAGAAAATATGCTGTGAGACCCAAAAAAAGGAAACAATAATACAACTGACAAATGTTTATAGAAGGGCTAAGAACATGAGTATAAATTCCGAGAATGTGAGAAAAAAACACATCTTGGGAATTTTGGCAGATATTGATAAAGACCCAAATGAGCCAAAGACCATGTGGAGAGGGGAGGAAAGAGAAGAATATAGTGATAATCCCCAAAATTGGGGTTCACATGGCTGGTAATGGCTCGCAAGCCTGAGCAAGGTAGACCCAAGTTTGGTGATGGCCTTGTGAAGCCTCACACCCATTGGTCATGTGGGTTTATCCTTATTAGCATCCCGGGAATACCCTTCAGGGTGCTCAAAGTTACTGTTATTTTGCTTTGTATTGGAGATGGGTGCTATGAGTATTGTGCGTTTTTTCAGTCAAAACCAAAGATGGCAATCCTTTTTCTATTTCCAGGGTGGGAGGCAGAGATGTTGCAGGAAATCAAAAACAAAGAGGTGATGGTGTAAAGGTTTAGAATGAATCCTAACCTATGTCATTGCTTTGGACAACTGCCCAGGCCATTGTTGTTTGCCTGCCAAGCCATTACAGAAGGGACCTAAACTGCTTCTCACTGATGAGGTCCAACAAGGCTGAAGCATGTTTGTGGATGCTTGTGATCTCGTGCAGGCTGGTTTTGACCAAGCAGCTCTGGATGGACTGCCCCTTATGAGGTGGGACCAAACCCTATTTGCATATGGTCTTTCCTCTTGGCTTGCATGGCGCAGACAGTGGTCTGTAGGGTTGCCCAGAGCGATGCCAGAGGTCAAGAAGTATTCTAAACCTTCCAGCCATCACCTGCTTTGATTTGCTGTAGGGCCAGGACGGGGGGTGAGGCACAATACGTGGGGTTCACATTGTGAATGGTATAGTGGAAGTTTCTGCAAGTACCCTGAGTTTGAAGCATTTTTCTATTCATTTTGGTTCTGTATAACATCTATTTTGTTTTATCCAGGAATAACACTGAAAGAAACTAGAAGTCCAAAGTCAGAAATTCAAAATGAATCTTACTATAAAATATTCAATGTGACTAATTCTTGTGCAGAAATGTTTATTGTTCCCTTGAAGTACACAGTGGCAACTGCAGCATAGCCTACCCTGTGAGACTCTGCACTTTGTAATATCAAGTGATGTGATGAAACCAGGGAATTTGTCCCAAGTTACCATGGGCGAGCCAGCCTTATTCTGGACTATGAAGGGGAAGCCGCTCAGCTTAACACCCCTAGGTGATAGGGCAAGCAGGATCCCACTGAGTGTGACCCAAATTAGGGGACGAAGAATATCCAATTAAAGTTGTTACCACATCTCCCTTTAACTCAGACTCCGAAGTATCTGTTGGATATATGGGAAGTGAGCAGTACCATAATGCAGGGCCCTTTAAAGGTGATTGGCGTGTTTTCTGACCCGTATACGTTAACGCCCATCTCTGAAGAATGGTGTCGCCTCTCTCGTTAAAGGAAGTCATTTAAAAGACCCCAGACCAATGTGGAAGCATAGAGATCCAGCCTGAGGGTGAAACACAGAAGCCTGTACAGGAGCACAGAGGAGGGCAAATCTCCCTTACAGGAGAAACCTGGGGGCAGGACCATACACAGAGCGTAGTGGGCAGAGGAACCCTAGATCCTGCGGAACGCTGCAGAGTCCAGGAAGGTGGAGAGCCTGAGGAGTGCTGAGCCACTCAATCGAGGGAGAAGAAAATGTCCACCGGAACAGCAGATTGGTGTCCAACCGTCCCAACTCCAAAGTGCTGTCAGTCACAGGCAGGAGAATCTAAAAAGGAGACCTGAACAAAGGGGTGTTTTTACTGCTGCAGTAAAAGCTCCTAATTTACGGATAGTATTTAAAGAGATAAATCAGTGCAGATTGTGTTCATATTACAAACAAAACACTTTCCATTTCTGTTTCTGTGGAACTAACATCCCGACTGCACTATTGCATTTCAATACACATCCCACTACAATGAAGATGTATTGCTCCACTTAGCTGTCTATCAATCTTACATTGTCCACCATGTTTAGCCATAGTTGGCATGAAAAGCATTAAAAAATACTTTCTATATAATAGAGCATTTCAAATGAAGATACTGCATAGACCTTGAGAAGAGAGTCTTCCTATAGAAATGTACTTGCACATGCAGATTCTTCCCTCCCACATATTCTTTGCCATAGTGGTGACCATAGAAGTAGCAGCCGTGTCCCAGAGCTCGATCACTGCCAACAAATAGATGTGCAGCCACAGGTGCTAACCCAATGCACTTGGTACTTGTCTCCGTTATTGCAGGTGAGGGGCTTGGTGTGTAGTCATGTGACAGTCCAATGGCAACGTTAAGCCGCCTCACGCTCAATAATAAAAGGAGCGTTCCCGTGCATGGAGTTAGTGCGCGCAGGGAGCCCGACGGTGATAGACCTGTGTCCAAGTGGTTCTTTACCAGGGGGGAAAGGCCTGGAGTACAGGAATGTGTTTGTTCTCCCTTCAGCAGTGAGTTTCACATGACTTTGCTCATTTTTGTTCTATATATAATGCTACCAAACTGGGTAGAGCAAGGCATCAACCAGGTGCCCTTTTGATTATTTTTTTCTACATTCCGGGGCTCCACACGTGGGCGCAATACCCTTAACATTGGCAACAAGGATGTCGTCTTGGCAGTGGAAAGGGTTTTCAGTCTGCACCGTGTCAGCGGGCTGCAACAATTATTTCTCTCAACTCCTGTCAGTTGCAATTTGCGGTAAGACTTTAACCGCCATTTTCTTTTTATCCCGGTGGCAGCAGTTCCCACGCGGAGTGCTTGTGTGCCCGAGGGGTAATTTCTTGACCCACCCTACCATGCCCCACGGGGCACGCAATACCTTTTCTTCCCTACAGACCCAATGATTATGCAAACAAATACAGCAACTGTGCAAAATGCACAGTAATGTTGTTTGAAGCAATTTACTTGGAATGTACTCATTATGATGGTACATTAATTTGTGATATTGTGTGCAATGTGACATTGTGTAGTACCTTACCTAACATACTATGCTATGTTGTTTTCACAGAGAAAGAAGGAAAGATTTCTCCTGCATTACCATGTGCAACAAAGTCAACCTGTTCCCCCAATGGTACATCAATGAAAAGTACAATGTTCACTTCAATGGTATTGTGTCACGATGTTCCAAAAACTATACACTGCTTATACAGTATATATAATGTCTATACAGATACTATTGTAATGGTTCTTTCCATTGGCCGTATACCATTTCTGTACACACATTATTACAATGCTTCTGGCCACCGGCTGAATACAATTTCTGTACACACATTACAATGCTTCTGGCCACTGGCCACAACCAACACACCACAACTTGTCCTAACTTCCCAATTCAAACACCATCTGGAGACATCAAAATAGAGCGCCAAACCTATTTTTCACCAATGGCAATATCACCAAATCCTGGAGATTCCACTCCCCTACTCTGACAAGCCCTCTTGTAGTCACCAATTAACCCCAAACGTGTTTCTGAAACTGCCCACCAAACACTTACTACTACAATGGTTTTGGCCAGATTCTTCTTTTCATGGACTTATCATACTGAGTGGCTGTGCCACTGCCTAGATTTCCAGGTACATTGCCTACTTTTTAATCTATGCAAACATCCTCATATCATCTACATTCCTCTCCTCTACCCTAATAAAGTCACCAGATAAGATGCCTGCAGACGGCTCTGTTCGCTGAATACTGCGTATCCACGGACTGCTGCGCCCTGCATGATCTTCTTTCACCTAAACAAATAGCCCCATATCATCTTTCTTTCACTCCCTGACCCTTTCCCAGACCCTCAACACCAAATGACCCAAACATGTTTCCAAGCCCTGTTCACCACCACACTAACCCCGGATAGAACATGGCAGGCGTTTCGGAAAAATATGACACACATCACAATTTTCAACATCCAATCAGCGAACAAACACAATGTCTGCAGACATCACACCACCCTCCAGACCAATCAGAGTCCTATCCACAGAGCGAACACGGAAGTAACTATGAGAACCGGACCCAGATAGCACTCATTTTTGTTGACCTATATTTTGCCTGTTTTAAAGAAAACTACTAGATGGATTTACACCACATTTACAAAAGCACGCTTTTGGGATCAAGCTGCCGCTCCAGCCACAAATTTGGTGAAAATCCGTCCAGCGGTTTGGGCTGTAGGCATGAGCACATTTTTTTTTCCCGTTGAGTCTATGGAAAAAAAAAAATTGAGATCCCACCTATAACTTTGCCGCCCTTTAACAAAACCTCACCAAACTTGCCAAAAGAAACTCAGAGTGGGCAATATACATTTGCAAAGTTTGGTAATAGACTAGAAAAATCTATAGAAAGAATTCAACAACTGGGCCACACTCTACACAGGGAGACAGGGAGACATGCAAATTCTTGCAACGGCACATAGAGTTCTTTGGGTTTATTTTTCACAAAAAGCACCACATCGCACGACCCACGGAAGGTTCAGGACATTCAAGTAGCAAGTCCACCAGGAAGTGTGTCAGAAATCAGAAGCTTTCTGAGAATAGTCACATATTGTTGGCGTTTCAACCCAAATCTTGCAACCATATCTGAACGCCTATGACTACTCACCAGGAAGGACAAGACGTGGCAGTGGACCCAGAGAGAGGAAGAGGCGTCGAAACCATCAAGCAGGCACTCAGCGGAAACAAAACCATAGTCTTCCTTGACCGTCCAAAGGAGTCTGACATTGTGGTAGATGACAGTCCGGTAGGATTTGCGGCAGTCCTATCGCAACTATACTCGTAAGCACACATGAGACCAGTGGCATATGCAAGCAAGTCCCTATCCAACACAGAACAAGGGTATTCCCAAATTGAAAGGGAAGCGCTGGCGGTCCTCTGGGGGTGCCGTCATTTCCGAATCTACCTCCTGGTCAAACCAGTGACAGTAGTCACAGAGAACAAGCAGCTTTTGCAAATCATGGAGGGAACATCATTGAAGCCACCCCTGAGAATTGAGCGGTGGATGCTCGCACAGCTGGAATACGGAGTATAGTTTGTGTCCAGGCCTGGGTCACATAACCCCACAGACTACCTCTCACTACATCCCAGGGAGAATGAGGACATGTAGAGCACTGAGCAAATTGCAGCGGAAGAGCATGTCCAGGTGATGGTTGCAGTGGTCAAAGCAGTGGCACTTTCAATCCAGGAAGTAGCAGAGGCTTCAAACCATAATTAGTGTTTTGACCTGGTGAAGGCTGCCATGACAAGTGGTGACTGGAAAACTGTGCTGACAAACCCACATCGGAGGATCCAGGGAGCCCAGCTAAAACTGGAATAGCTATGGAGGGTACACCATGAACTCTCACCAACTGAGGAAGGGCTCCTGCTACAAGGAAGGACGCTGTGATTCCGTTGGCACTGGTAACAAGGGCGAACGAGCTGGCGCATTGTGCTCAATAGGGGGTGCTAAAAACAAAATAAAGGCTACGCCTGAAGGTATGGTTCTCAACCTGGAAGGAAGTGTTGATGAATTCATCAACAGGTGTGGTGCCAGGCTGCAGCACCAGCCAAGAGACAACCACGATCCGAATTCATGCTTTGCAGCACCCAGCCATGGGAAGTAGTACACATGGACTTTGGCTCCACAGGGAGCAGTATACATTTTCTTGTAATGATTGATCAGTGGTCCGGGTATCCGGAAGTGGAGCTGGTGGAGTCCACAGCATTTGAGCAGTTGGCGCAGGTGATGGAAAAGATTTTTGCAATGCAAGGTTTTCCAATGATCATCTTTTCGGGCAAAGGTCCCCTGTTCGAAGGGGAGTGTTTTTCCAAATTCTTGAAAGAGTGTGGGATCACACATCATAAGATAACACCGGTCTGACCACGTGCCAATGGGGAGGCTGGATGCTTCATGTGCACTGTAAATAAAGTGTTCGACATAGATCAAGTTCAAGGGAACTCTCTCAAGGGGACATTGTGCCAGTTTTTGCAAGAATATCGATCCACGCCGCACAGTACCACGGGAGTAGAACCAGCTTAAGCTCTGTTTCAAAGATGCCCTGGAGGTCTCATCCTCTAGATGGAAGGATGGGTCCCTGGGGCCATCGATGATGAAAGCATGCTCGAAGATAGGAGAATACTCAGCTTGAGAGAGAACCTGCAGAGACATCTGAGACCACCTGACCTAGTGGTAGGATAAACTGTACTGGTCAAGAACAGATATCATGCAGAGAAATGTTCCCTCACATATGAACCCTGCCCATGGATGTCATCCAAGTAAAGGGATCCATGGTTACTGCAGCTGATGAGAGAGGGACAGTGACACGCAATTCCAGCTTCTTTAGAAGGGTGGTGGAAAATTATGAAATACTGGAAGAGGTAAGTTAAAGACCAGTGATCCAGAGCCCTGCAAGACATGAAGAACTTGGGGACACCCAGGAGTGTGAGGCCCCAACCCTGTTAAGTGACCCGGCAGTGGGAGAGGGCACAGGAGGCTGATATGTTCCCAGCCCCCCACTCAAATGGGTGCAGGGGGAAAATTCACATGTGAGCATTTGGCAGTTGGAAATGCATGGAGATGCACCAGTAGCCAGTCCCGCTTCCTTTCAAACAAGGGGCATGTATGCAGGAAGGTGACCATCTTAATATGCAGAGCTATCCTCCAGCGATTTCTCTGTACTGTGAAGAATTAAAGCCTAGTCATCCTATTCCAAGCAGTGGACAATACTTAGCAATCAGGATAAATGTTTCAGTCATTGACAGAACAGGATATACCCTAAAAATAAATAATAATAATAATAATAATAATAATAATAATAATAATAATAATAATAATAATAATAATAATAATAATAATGCCTTGATTATGCAGCAAGTTCCAATGCATGTTTTACAGTTTTAATTCATTATATCTATCAGCTGTTCTTATGGCTAAATTGAACCCTGCTCAAAATGGGTACTCCAGAATCATGAGAGATGTGCGCACCCTTCGGAGATAAAACCTGCATCCTCTAGGAGAAACACTCTGGGCCTGATTTACTAAGCGTTTTTCAATATGATGTCCCCATTGTTAAACAATTTTCGAAACCAGGTACTGTGATCACTTTACTCACAGAGATATTGCGCTGGTTTTGATATTATTAAGTTTGCTCATCTCTACTTTACTTTGTTCAGTCACTCTGAAGTGCAATCATGTATTTCAATTCTCCCTTCCATCTGTTCTACATATCAAATTATGGGACTTAAAAAAAAAAACTTGAAAAACACAATCTTTGAAATGTATTCAATAACATAATGTCATCACAAGAATTCCACGAAAGGACACTTTTTTTTTTTCTTATAAAAAGAAATGCCATTCACTCAAAGGGAATGTAAGCATGCCATATGCCCTTAAGGTATCATTTTATTATAGAAAATATTAAAATGTAGATACCTGATGGAGACAAAGAAAACAAATTAAATTTATATTCAAATGTTACTCAAAGCAATAAGAGGGCTGCACGGCTCAATGAGTCTTACATTTGAAATGAGACAGGATAAGAAATGTTAGCCGTGGGGAGGCTTGGAGGTTGGCTTCTCGGTTGGCCTGATGTGTTTTGTTGGTAAACAGAACATGTTTAAAGACACAACAGCATACATTAACTATGCAAACAGCAAAACAGCGTATGAATGTTACAGGGTTTAAAGTCCCTGATGATAAATTGTAGATCTTCAGTGAGAGATTGAATTAGATTCATAAAGAATTACATTAGTCGGATCAGTCAAATGCATTTCAGTGTACCCTATATTAATGATATTTCTATGAGTGGAAAGCTCTGGATGTGCATTAAAAACATACTATGTTTTCTAATAATGTTGGTGCAAAACGTTAGGGCGAATGGAGCATGGCGACAATCTGTCAGTGGTGCATCAGAAAATCCGTGAAACTGTAGGTCAATAAAGTGTAATACATGTTTGCAATTACGCAGACCGGTGCTACGACAAACATCACAAGAATTCACGTGGAATATAATGTTTAGACAAAGAGAGGTCAAAGGGAAAAGCACACACGCAAACGCATGCATACAACAAAATGGGTATGCCCGTCCACACACAATCCGTGCATGTGCATCTGCGCATGGTCAACACTAGGCACACACACGGGGTTACTATGAACCATATAGCGCTAGAAAGTAATCCACATGTGCATGACACTATAATACACTAAGGTGGGCAAAAAAGTACGCGCTAGGAAATAGCACATGACAGTGCTAGACTATGTCTCCACTGAAATGGTGGACAAGAGCAACACACTAGTCACATGTATAAGTAACTGGAAATCCCAAAAGCACAGCTTCTGACATAATTCAACAAACATTTGGGCTTTGAAGGTCTTAAGGGATTTGAATTATCCCACATTATACACAGGGCTAAATTACCTTATGATGTGTCATGAAATACGCACGTAAAAGGCATGTGTGGAACTTGAACGCATGGTTGTTATATGCCCCTCTACAATCCAAATCTTTGTTCTGTTCATTTAAGTATATGTTCAGACTATGGTATTTTAAACTCCCAGAAAATCAGTGCTTTGAGGCATTGTCAATGGCAGTTAGGTGTTATGCAGATGCCGAATAACAAATCAAAGATGTTTCATGTGCTTGAAAGCAGGACCTATGAACATAGAGACACTATCACTTTTCTACAGTGGAGAAGAGGATGGTACATTGTGTAAGTGGTGTGCGTGTGTGAGAAAATGAGCCTGACTATTGCAAGGGGGTTTGGTGAGGATCTCCCTGTGAGTAACTGTTTAAAATAATGTGTTGACATGGTAGATTTAAGAGCCCAAATTTCAGGATTCCTTTTTTTTAAATGGCATGAAAGTTACAATCGATTTGGTTGGGTAACAAATAAAAAGTCAATGCTGTCGATGAAGGCTCCAAACAGCACACAGTAGCTGTGTAGAACATTTTGTTTGGATGTCTCTGCCCAGAACATATATCAGCATTCTCAGCATATACCAGATTGCATCTATTAATCACATGTTGATGTGTCACAATCTATGAGAGCATTATAAAGCACATTTCACAATGTATGCCAGCATTCTCGGTGTAAATTAAGTGTATGATGCCAGTGTCCACAAGCCTTGCCTGCATTGCCACCATAAAGCACATTTTAATGTTGTGTGTGCCCACAATACATGGCAGCATTGTCACTGTAATATAATCCCATGATGCCTATGCCCACAATATATATCAGCAGTTCCCTGCAAAACATGTAATTGCGATGTTTGTTCTCACAATGGGGCTCATTTATTTTCGTATTCCCCATATTTCAGCAACAGGGACCCATTACGTGTAGACATACATGTAGAAGTGTGGGATGTCTTAACCCACTTATGCTCTGCCATGCTGCATCACTGTGTTCTTATGGTGGCAAAAATAGTAAAATGGCTGCAAAACACTTGTGCACGCCAAGACCTCTGAAAGTCGTGCTTTGCAAAACACAAAAAGATGGCTGCCCAATCTTCCACGCATGTTGTCAGTGGTGGAACAGAGATCTCACTCCTGAAATATGTCACTGGGCTCCACAACATGTGAAAATGGAGTACAGAAGGGAAAAGCGGTGCTCCGCTAAAGTAAATCCAAAAATCTTGCTTTAAATCTTTTTTCTTTGTTGCTGAAACTGCAGAATGTCGGTACAAAACACCCATAAAAATCCAAAATGCTTACTGAGTGCTACAATTCACTTAGTTCAAGAAATCATTGTGAATTTACAATGTTCTGACAAGCTGAAAGTATCAAAGAAACACCCACAGCAAAGGTTGCCTGCCTGTGGAATCGGTCAAAATTTAGGTGCAGTACCCTCGGCCGCCTGAATGACAGCTGTCAGAAGCCTGCATGATAAACTTTAAAAATTGTATAAACTGAAAACAAATGTGTGCAATCTAAGTGGCCTGTTACAGAGAGTAACCTATGTCGTAATTGTTTGAACCCATGATTTTAAATCTGGAATAAGTGTTCTAGCTACTAGTTTGGAATCACAAGTTTGTTTTAAGCTAAGGAAAAATGCAACAGAATTAACGATTTAATATAAGCCTGGCTAAAAGCCACCCAAACTGGAATAACAGTTTTCCTCACAGATACAAGGCCTCTCCCTACAGTCCACTCCAGCAGGACACCTAAGTGATTATTATAGGGTGGGGGAAGAATTTGGTCTGCAGCGGGGAAGAAGACAATGGACATCCTCCAGCTAAAGGAAATACGAGGTGTGAAGGGTTGTAAATGGCCTCTGCCAAGGAACAAACAGGGAGGAGATGCTCCTGGGTCCCAGAGAGAAAGCAAAGGGGTGGAGCTAAAAAAACATTTGTTGCTTAACAAGGATGAAAGACATATTTTAAAAAGACTGATAACTTACTATGTAAAATTGTGCAAAATTGTCAGGAATGGCACTCTGTCAAGAGTGGCAAAGGGTACCCAGGTCGATTTTGAGTGGCTGTGCCGAAGTAAGGTAGCAGATAAGCACACACAGCAGGGAGTTAAACAAGAAAGAAGAGTAGGAAACTGTAGCTGTGAGCCAAAAGGGGCAAAAGATATAAAGGTACAAACAAACTGGATTCCCTCTTGGGGTGTATGCTGAAATGGGAAAGAGTGTTCCATGAACCTTAGGAAACTCCAGCCTTCTGCACAGATTGCTATAACAGAGGCCCACGCTGTATGCTCATGGCTGGGAACAACAGCAGTGGGTGTCTGTAAGACTGAAAACGCGACAAGGGAAGGGGCAGAGGTTGCCTGCCGGAAACCAACAGGCAAGCTCTGTACAAAGGGATTACATAAGACATGAGAAGACAAGAACAGATATATCCAGCGAAAAGGAAGTCAATGAGCAATCTAGCAGAAGGAAATGAAGGAAAGGCCGTTAGACTGAAGTAGATAGTAGAGTACAGAGGACTCAAGGAAGAGAACAAGGAAGCAGCAGTCAGGAAAACAGAAGGGCTGCAAAGTAGGAAGCAGGTCTGCAGTCAAGAGTGGGACAAGGAGCAGGCAAACTGTAGTGGACTGCGGAGGACTGTAGTAGACTGCAAGGCAGGGAGTCCAGAAGAACAGGACAGAGAGAGATTAGTAGGAGGCGACAGACAGAGAGCGCAAAAGAATAGGGCCGCGAGGTAGGGAGCCCAGAGGAGCAGGGCTGTAGGCAGCTAAGTGTAAAACAGGCTGTACGGCAGAGGAGTGTAGCAAGCCGCAAGGCAGGGAGTCCAGAGGACATGGGCTGTAGGCAGCGGAGGGAGCAGGCTGCAAGGAAGGAGCCCAGAGGGCAAGGGCTGTAGGCAGCGAAGAGGTGCAGGCTGCAAGGTAGGGAGCCCAGAGGACAAGGGCTTGGAGACATCAGAGGGTTGCAGGCTGTAGGGCAGGGAGCCCAGAGGACAAGGACAGTAGGCAGCCGGAGTGAGGCAGGCTGCAGGGCAGGAAGCCCAGAGGACAAGGGCTTGGAAACAGCAGAGGGTTGCAGGCTGTAGGGCAGGGAGCCCAGAGGACTAGGACTGTAGGCAGCCGGAGTGAGGCAGGCTGCAGGGCAGGAAGCCCAGAGAACAAGGACTGTAGGCAGCCGGAGTGAGGCAGGCTGCAAGGCAAGGAGCCCAGAAGAGCAGGGCAGCAAGGAGTGAGCCCAGAGGAGCAGGGCCGCTGGCTGTAGAGGGCTGCAGAGGACTGTAGTAGGCTGCAAGGCAGGAAGCCCAGAGGACAAGGGCTGTAGGTAAAAGGCATCGCAGCGTGATCGGCTGCAAGGCAGGGAGCCCGGAAAGGGCACTGGATCAAAACAGGATAATGCAGCAACAGGAATAGCATACAAAGTAGCGGGTCAAGGCAAACAGGAGCGGGGAGATCTCAAGATGCAAGACACTGTGCTCCTGCAGGCAGCTGCTTATATACAGCCTGCCCTGTTCTGAGGCAGGCTAATTGACAGCACCTGGGGCAGCACACCTGATGACAATCTGCCTCCTCCCTCTCTGGTCCTGAGCAGGTGGAAGCAGCAGTGGCCTCTAGGGCTTCTGGGGATTGTAGTCCCAACAACGATGAATGAGAATAGCCAGGAATTGAGGACTGTAGCCAGGTGCATTATGGTAAATGTAGTTAATTGAATAAAATAAGAAAGAACCAAAGTTGAGCAAATGGAAATAAAAGACCAAGGCGTGAAAAGGAGTTGTTCAAGGAGTATTAGGAGGATAAATGAGTACCAAGTAGTCCATGATGGTTGCCAATGCGTGTGCCAGCAGCGTGGGCTTAACAAAAATATAGAAATAACGGCATTGTTAATGTAATTTCTGTATGCACAAGTGAAAAGGCGCCAGAACTCTGTGACATGTTCTGGGAAGAAACGGCGGAAAATGTGATATTACTCAAAATGTATTTCTGATAGAAGTATGAAACGTTATACACGTATGCTCATGTTCAACGTGCACATTTGTAGAAATGTGCTCATAAATTGGACATTGTGTTCCGGATGAAAAGGGCAACATTCTGTGAAAAGCAGACTCAAGGCCCCACAGCGACGGGGCTTGGAGCAGTATCTGCTACCCAAAATATGTAATCTGTATATATGATTGTTATAGAGGTTGCACATGTGGAAATATGTATTGTACCAAAAGTAGATTTTGTGTTCAGGATGCTAGGGGTGTACTCTAAGACTCATAATCTCACACCCTAAAGGTGACACCCTGTTTTGACCAATCCCTGTCAAAGGGGTGAGCTTAGGATAAACCAGCACACACACACACCCTTTATCATAAGCATAAACCAAGACAGCTCAGCACTCAGAAAGACAGACCGATTCACCCACTACCCGAATGCTGGCAGAGCACCCTGCTGCAGAACTATCCATATTACTTGCTCAAGACTCCAGAAACTTGACAAAGCAGAAAGGCCCATTGAAATGCTGAAACATGCTCAGCTAGAACCAACCCCAGAAACCTAAAGGGAAGCCAAAAGACAGCCGGGCTGTGCTGTACTGCTTGCCTGCTGAAATAATTATCATCAGAACCAAAAGATACAATCCAGTCCTGTGCCATGCTGTGACCAGAGCCATTGCAGATCTGATCCAGTCCGGTGCCGTGAACAGACCCAGTCCAAACCGATGTACCCAGCTGTCTATCCCAGAACCAGATTCCCTTCCCTGACGAGAAATCTTGACGGACCAGAATCCTGACAGTTCCGTGTAAAAACATATCAAGTGAGAATCTATAGATAGAACTGTGTCACTAGCATATGTACTGTTCATAGTGAATCCCTATCTTAAACCCACCCTATCTTGTCTTCAGAACCTGATATTGTTAGGAGTATTTTTGAATTGTCCGAGCTTTTCTTGCGCTGAGTTTCTCTTATTTGTATTCTAAAATCATAAATCATTCGCGTTGTGAGTAACTAAAGTGAATCCAGAAAGAAATTGAGTATCCGCCACATGAAGGGTTCCCTGGCCAGGAACTGTGGAGATTCATGTGTGGCATTCTCTTTTTCTATAGTCATAATCTAGTGTAAGAAATCCCATTTGTCCTTTAATTCCTGTTTCCCATTTTTGCGCCAGTCTCAAAAAACAACCTCCACTAAAAAGTCCATAACTCAATTTTTGTGCTAGAAACATAATTTCAATGGGCCTCATTACACGGTAGGCGGTAAAACATGGTGCTATTAGCACCATGGTTGCCGCCGGTACCATACCGGTACCACCATGGAGGAAAGGGGAATTACCACCCCATTCCAAGGTTGGTGGGCGGTAATTCCCCCTTTCTCCATGACCCTTCCCCATTCCCATTTTTGCCCCATACGGCATAATGGGAATGGCGAAGGAGCTAATTACTGTACTGCAAGTTGTGGTACCGTAATTAGCACCAAGGTCCCTTTGCCGGTAATAACTTTAACGGCTGATCTACACCAGCCGTTAAGGTTGGTTCCTGCAAAGGGACCTCGTAGTAAGGGGTTAAGGGTTAACGGTCACCGGTACCCTTACCGGTGACCGTTAACCCTTACCGCCTTCCGTGTAATGAGGCCCCATGTCTGCTTGTAGCTAACATCCACAGCTTTAATTCACATATAAAACCACATCCCAAATCCATATGTTTCTCCCGTGATCACGATTATTGCGCACTGAAAAGTTTGCCGCAAATTTTGTTTTAGGGAAATTCTGACACGTGTAAAACCCCTTTTGATTGCTTCCGACCTTAATTTGAAGATTTCACATAGTATCAAATCATTACTAGTGTTTGTATGCAACTATCCAAAGCGTCTCCCATAAGAATTATAACCATTTCAGCAATTTAAACCATATTTAGTGTTTTTACCCAATCCATTTTCAAGATAACTTTAAAACCATTCTGACCGCTTGCCAATCAAATCTATTTTTCTCCTGTGTTGCAGGGGGGAAATTGGGATTGATATTTGGTTTGAATTCTGCCATTCCTGAATACCTGCTCTCTCTCCTCCTATCTCTTTACATTGCCTATTGGGGGGTTGAGGGGTCAGCAGGGGGAACTAGTAACCACACTGCTATTTGATCTGAACACACACACAAAAGTGTTATTTCTGTGCTGAATTGTTTTGCTCACTATTACTCCTTGTGTATTACAGAGATTATTTAGTGTTACATCACCCCATTGGTGATCATTGTGTACCCATTAAAACATAGGGCCTCATTACACAGTAGGCAGTAACCATGGCGCTATTAGCGCCATGGTTGCCGCCAGTATTTTACCATGTCCGCCTTGGTGGATGGCGGAATTACCTCCCTAATCCAAGGTGAGCGGGGGCGGTAATTCCCCATTCACCAAGGCACTTCCCCATTCCCATTTTTGCCCCCATAGGGCATAATGGGAATGGGGAAGGCGCTAATTATGGTACCGCAAATTGCGGTATCGTATTTAGCACCAGGGTCCCTTTGCGGCACCCTACTTTAACGGCTGGTAAAACCAGCCGTTAAGGTCGGGTCCCGCAAAGGGAACTCGTAGTAAGGCGGTAAGGGTTTACCGGTACCGGTGCCCTTACCAGTACCGGTAAACCCTTACAGCCTACCGTGTAATGAGGCCCATAGTGTGATTAATTTGTAAATACATAAATAAATATTTTAACTTTGCAAACCAGCCTGATTCCTGGTTCAGTGTGACTGGGGGAGTTCCAGGAGAAGAGTGTGATATGAGTGGTATATCGTTCAGAATAAAAGAACTTTTAGACACAAATAAATAAGGATTTCAGCAGTGCATGACACGCTAGGTGTTGACTTAGGTGTGTGCCGGATTGAAATCACTTACAGAAGGGTACCTGCTGCCGAATTTCTGTCATTTATACAGCGCATGTGCCTCCTTCTCTGCCCCGATGTGTGCATGAACTAGAGGATCAAGCAAGAGTGACAAGTGGCCCTTGGGTTCTTGTGTCCAAAAATCAGATGTTCATTCTTCCATTTTGGAGGCAGTTGATTGACTGGGCAGATGTGGGGCCGGGGCAATCTCGATGATCCCAGCTGACAGGGGTTTAGTCTCCTCACTTGGAACATTGCAGGGGTGAACAGGCTGTTAGATAATCCGATATGCAGTAACCTCATGCAAGAATATAATGTAATTCTCCTTCAGGAGACTTGGGCCCTGGAGCCAGTCATGCTACAATGTTACCAGTCCTTTTGCATCCCTGCAATGAAAGGCATGAAGGGCAGGCCATCGGGAGGGCTACTTGTCTTGATTGAAGCCTCTTTAGATTGGGAGGTGAAGGAAATTATAACTCATTCTATAGATCTGAAAATGTTAACTATTAATATTAACAAAGTTGAGTTGCTACTTTTAGTTAACATCTATAATAGGCCTTCAAGCCCAAATGGTTTGGCATGTTTAGTGTCACTCCAAACTGTGTTATCAAATAATAACTCAATATTGCCACGTAAACATGTTATATTATTGTTGGGAGACATTAATCTTCAACTGGAACCACTTAATAACTTGGAAGGGCTATAGGATGACTAAGACCTGGCTTGGGATATTCCAGGCCTGGTCACGACCTGCCCACACACAACACATCATCTAACTGCCCAATCGGCTAACATCATGTACAATTTAAATCTAAGGGTCTGTAATGGTAGATTTGCCAATGGCCAGACACTCAAAAATACTTTTACTGGGCATAATGGCAGCTCACTAATTGATTATATTTTAATCTCTGCGACTGACTGGGCACGGGTGAACGACTTCAGAATACATATAGGATAGAAGGTGACCATTTCCCTCTATCCATCAGCCTTTCATGGGATCTGGTGTTGCCTATCTGTGGAGTTATTGCCTCCAGACCGCTACAGCTTGAGCCTGAGGATACCATTTTGTAAGTCTTTGAATTGGCCAAAAATCTATCACCTGAGTGTAAACATAAAATTTATGCTTTGATCCTAGAGAATATAGAATGTATTTGTAATCCGGGGGAACAAGGATGCTACAATCCTGATACAGTTTGAAAAACATAAGGGTAACATCTTACTGTATGTATCAGTCCCTGCAATAGCAAATAAATGAAGGTGGGGCTGGATGGTACGATGAGGCCTGTCAAGCTTCAAAAAAGCCATTGTAAAATGTACCAGAGACCCATTGGGGGTTGACAAACTTAAGCTGAGGCTCCTAAGTCTCAAATATAAAAAACTTAATTATGACAAAAAAGAAAATCTTCTGTCGGGGAAATGGGAGGGGCTATTTAATTCCCATTATGCCAGCGACAATGTCCTATTTTGGAAATTGGTGTCTTATAGGGAACCAAAAGGGGACCAGCAATTGGATTTGTACTGTAATATATAGCCCTTGAATGTCAGAAATAAAGAGGGCAGGCCAGTATTTAAGAGTAAAGCTGGCTGGTGCTATCCATTTAAAATAAAGGCCAGTCCAAACACTTCTTTTTCTGACTTAAGTCCTTGTGACATGGAAAGAAATGGGCCTAGTTGAAATCTACTAAAATGAACAAGTGTGCAGGTGGAGAAAGACACTTACTTTTGACAAATGAACTGACATTTTAATCGGAAGGCCTACTTGGAGCATTAATGGGGACATCGCTTTCTCATGGTAAATAATGGCCCATGCGTGGACAATACTGAAGGGATACTCATGTCGTTTCAACTGTAATATTAAAGAAATACATTACACAAGGACAGATTTAAAAACTACATCAGTGTACATGAGATGAAAATAATTAGTTCCGCATTTAGAAGCTAAACAGGAGGAATAATGCCTTTGAAATTCAGAAATAAAGTCGAATGGCAGACTGCTTTCATCCAGTGATAAGAAATTTGATTGCAGTCCAGAAAAATGACATTTGTAAAAGAGAGGTCTACTTCGTTTGGTTTAGAGTTGAATACTGCTTCCTTATGTAACTATGACCTTTCTGTGTGGATAGAGTAAACTTATGCCTGTTTATACAGTATATAAAGAAGGATTGTATTTATGAACAAAAGACCTAAATGTATTCCGAAATTCATCATGATAAACATACAATGCCAAATGAAAATTGTATTCCTTTAGGACCATGAAGGTAACTGGCTGTGTTGTTTTTCTCCACTGAGCTGCTGGGTATCTGAAATTGTGACCCCAACCTTTGGTGGATGGCTTCACCCAGGGTACCGGCCTGTAAATTCAGTAAAAATATAAAGAAATACAAAGTCAGAGATTGAATCATTGGGAAATGTAGATACAGCAAACCAGCAGAAGCTACCTTAAGGTTAAATCTTCACATTAAAAGTGCATTGGCTCTAAACAAATACGTATGAAAATCACAACTCAAGAACATTGGTTAAGGACCCCAGGGGAAGAATGTCTGGTTCTCAAGTTAAATGCTAGGATATACAAAGAAGTAGAGTGATAGTATTGGATGCACAGATAACATGACCAACAGAAATTACCTTTAAGGTAAGGCTCCACATAAAAAGTGCATTAAGCTCCAAGCAAAGTCCCCTTGGAGCCAAGGGGAACATGTTAACATAAACATGGCAAAACCCAATGGCTGACCACATGTTTTAAGGGAAATTAAAACTGATTGGGTCTGATCTGAATGTGAAACTTGGGGCCATGTTATGCCCTGCCATTGATTAAACATTCAACACAAGTTTTCTTAAATACCAAGTGCAGTGGATGCACCACAAAGCACAATTCAGGCTTATATTAAAAAGAACAAAGGGCCTATTGGGACCCTGTAAAAATGAAATTAGTGTGATTTACACAAACTCAGTTATGGGAAAAATGATGATTCTGTCATTTTCATACACCTTTCAGAACCCCCCTTGTTTTTGCATATTAAGGAGCTTTGGGTTTTCACCCTAAGCTAGCAGGGTAATCCAGACGTGGAACCCTTGCTTAATGTTTTTAGAGAGACACAGCTCTACCTCACTGATGAGGCCCAGCCAGGCCCAAGCACATGTCTGGGGATGCTGTTGGTACTCTTATTCAGAAGCGAATTGCCAGGCATTTCGGCGATGGACTGCCCTTGGGCAGGACAAAGACTGATATGTAGTGGACATTTCTCTTCTGTGGAAGGATGGTGAGCTAAAGACTCTGGTTGAGACTCTAACCCGGGATATAGGATGGTAGTAAATAAACACCCAGAACCCCACTTGTTTTTCTTTTAAATACGACATTTGGATTACCATCAGGAACAGTTGCACTTGACGATTTAGATTGTACAATCAGTTTTACTAAATTGTCTTCCCGAATGTCAACCTGAAAGAGGCGCTTGTGCTCAACACTAGCACACTCTGTATAGTCCCAACACAATGGGTTGGATTCGAATGAATGCTTAGAGGAAATAAGAAACAGATCCTGAACAGATTTTGCCCATCGATCTTGTGATATGGGTTGAGCTGTTGGGGGGGAAAACAATTTTCTAAAATCATTATAAAACTGCCAGAAATGACTGCCAGAAAAAACATGTTCTGCCAGTTAGCACTTCTTAGGGTTGATTTGTGCTGTTTTAGCCAGTTTTTGTGCTTGTTTCTCCTCAAGGGTGAGTTTGTTATTATTTCTGGATAAAGCGTGATCCTTACCTTACAAAGTAATTTTTTTTGCTCAGTTATGATATGGTCAAAAGGGGATAATTTATTAATCATATTGTTTTGTCTTGCTCTCAATCTATTTGATAGAGATGACACTATGGTGGAGACAATTAGACCAAGGTCCCAATCTGACCTTTCAAGTACGGTAATCAATTTAGGTCGTTACAGGGAAAGCTTCTTATTAGCGAACATAATAAGTTTATCCGATCAGCGGAGACGATTGCCCTTAAAATTTGAGGTGGAGTTAGCAGAATGCATAATCTTTGATGGTTGGCTTTTAGTATTCATATAATATGATATGATATGATATAATATATGGCATTTATAACACGACTATACACTATATACTTGATTGATGGAATTATTTGTGTGTAAAACACAGATTTGTGTGCCATTCTGCCCGGAAATCCCCATACCTCAAACAGGAATTTTCGGGCAGAATGGGGCGCAAATCTGCATTTTACGCGCAAATAATTCCATGAATCAGGCTGTATGTTTCAAGGCATGACGAGGATACCATACCCCAAAAGAGTACTTCATGGTCACTTAATCTATCATGAATAATGGTAACGTTATTAAAGTGCACATGCAAAGTCGAGCAACATAGAACATAATCAATGTATTATTTAAAAATACCATTTCACCAGGTATAAGAAGAGGTTAAAAATTTCATATCAAAAGAATCAATTATTTGAAGCCAACAAGAGTGACTGTAATGAACAATGTCTGTTTCCAAGTGCAAATCTCTTTTGTTAAATTCACCTGCCAGCAGAACGCAACCTGGTGGTGATTGCTCACACCATTGGATAATTTTTTATTTTGATTGCGTTTTAAAGCATGCCACCCGGAGGGTCGTAGATGTTGATGATTAGGATAGACATTCAGCTGCAGAATCTGAGCTAAGACATAATACTCCAATTAGCACATAGGCAGATTTTTGCAGTTCAGTGAAAGGTGCAAAACTAAGTGGCCCCGATGGCCAACGCGCCACTGGCATGCCCTCTCTTAGAGGGAGTAGCATCTAAACATAGAGTGTGAAATTAAGAATACATCTACAATTTCAAACAGCGTTGGACTCTCACAGAGGTCTAAAAAAGAGCGTTAACCCAGCGATAACCCAGCTGTTCCAAGATAAGAATTTCAAACCAGCCGGGGAAAGCTCTGGTCATTTGGCCCCACTGTATGAGGATACCGCATCCACAAACTCTTTTGTTGCATACTGGCCGTCAAATTGAGTCTTTCTGTTTGTAAAGCACGGAGAGCATTATCTAAGTTACAGACGAAGTTGGCTGAAATGATGTCACCGGCACTGCTTGCCATTCTAAAGTGTCAGGTAATACACACAGGTTCACCAATCCTCAACTGAATGCCTGTCTCCTATATGCTCATTTTACAGGTATCTGTCAGGCATTCACATTTGCTAAATACTAACACCATGTGCCATTGGACTGATATCATATGGCAGTGCTGTATATATCATTACGTAAAGTCACAACCCCAGGTGCTCACACCATTAGATAGTGTATACAATAAAGCTCAACACTGTCAGTTTTTGAAAGAAGGAGTTTAAATTGAACCTTATCTTCACACTTCACTTTAAGGTAACACCTCCTCACTTGAGGCCTGCACAATATTCTAAACCACAGCACCCCCCTGTTGTTTATTTCACCTTGTGAACATGAGTTGGCCACTGATCAATCATAAATAAGGTGAAGCTTCAGAAATCTAACTCAAGGAAGGAAGGGCTGTTCATAGAGTTCTTAAAGGAAACGCAATTGCTTAATAACAGTACGTTGCAAAGCGCAATATTGAGTCCTTCATGTCACTTACTCCGCTGTGTATGCACAAATCACGTCTTCAGCAATGGGTTAGTTACCGCAGCTCATCTGGCCGCATTGACTGATGTGTTCATGCCGCACCGAAAGCGAGGACGGGGTTCCAATTTCAGCGATGAACCGTTTCCTTGTTTACAAGTAGACTTTTCATTTATTTTTGTGCGTTCATTTTATGAACGTTTAACTTAAGTCATGAATGGGTCATAACCAATCGTGTTTATATACTTCAAAGACGTTAAAAACGAAGGCCCCTATTTAGAAAAGAGTTGTTTCTAGTACTAGCCGCAGACATCAATGGGTTTAAAGGAGACGAAGCAGAGAAACACCAAAGCACTGAACATGGAAACATGACTCTGCCTTTACTCTGCAATGTATTACTGCAGCAGGCGTCACTTCAAACGTATGGTCAGTGTGCTGAATCATCCCAATAATCAGTCTTCTCCCAGGTACCCAAAATCACCAGGTTTTCACAGGCAACTAGCAATGACACCTTTAAATGATTGTTTGTATACCCTGTATGTTGTAATTTACTCACCTGCTGTGCTATGCTTCAAGTAACACACGTAACATGTGCAAGGAATTATTGCGCCAGAAGATCTGTAAATAATGTGGCGATAAGCCATGAGACGGCGGGCCAATACCGCCCCAGGTAATGTCCCAGGTAAGGCCGTAGCCTTAACGAAGCCCCAGGGGCATTACCGCGGGCAGCATTGGCCCGCCGTCGAGGGGCTTATTGCCATTAGTACCCTGGCCACGTTTCGGAACAGGAAAAAAAAAAATTAAAAAAAAATGCCCACCGGGAAAGGGAAAAAGAAGTCCGTTTTCCCTTTCCATGGCGGCCATCGGGAGCGGGCGCGCTGGGAACACTCTGTTCCCAGCGTGTCCGCTCCCGAGAAAAGAAGAGAGAAGAAGGTAAGTGGGGTGGGGAAGGAAGACATTATTTTTTTTAAACGTACCGTAGTCTCTGGCGGGGGACGATGGAAGCCTCCAGCCGTGTGGAGGCTTGGAGCGGGGATGGCCCCGCTCCGAGTCTCCACACGGCTGGAGGTTTCCATCGTCCCCTGCCAGAGACTGTGGGATAGAAGGTAAGTGGGGTGGGGTGGGAGGAGGGAGGAAAGGGGAAAAAATAATTCTTACCTGAGTCCCCGGCGGGGGACGAAGGAAGCCTCCAGCCAATGTGGAGGCTCGGAGCGGGGATGGCACCGTTTCGAACCTCCTCATTGGCTGAGGGGCTGTCACGCCCCTCGCCGGGAACAGAGACCCCGGCATGCACGGTGTACAAGGGAATACTGTGTTGTATGGCTCGCAAATGAGCCAATCACCACGCTGTATTCCCGTTGCGCTGCGTGTGCCAGATACTAATGTAAAATAATGTTGGAACCTGTAATCTGCTACCACTGTGCTGGACCTTTACATGTCTGTAACTTCCTACTACAAGCTCCCAATGTAGTTGGCAGTTAATTATATGGCAAGACAACCATATGACCTAAGTTGATTAAATGACTTTACTTTGTCAAAAACAGGGTCATTTTTTACACACCCTGGTTTTATTTAGCCCACAGGTACAATTGTTTTCCTGTCGGGCTCTCGTCCTTTCATTAATTGGTTTTCTGCATAATATCCTATTTCATCTCTCTGATGAAATTACTATGTACATATGATGAATGTTATGTTTTGTACAATGTACACATGATGCTTTTTATGTTTTGTGTTTCTGTTTTATCTTGTGCTATGTCTTTTAAACCTGTGTAAAAAGCATTCTGAAACTCCTTAAAAAAATGTTTTTTTGTATAATACATTTATTGTATGTACTCTTAGGACTTCTCTTTGGGTTTGTTGTTACTGTGACTTTCTTTGAAAGCACATACCTTATAATAATATGGAGATTTAACCTAAATCATTGACAGAATTTAGGACTGTCATAGGCGTGGGTACCTTCTTTTAGGTTCCTTGTTTTGAACAAGCTCCCAATGTAACTAATCTGTTAAGCAAAAAGCGCCTAGATGTCTTGGGGCTATGTGTGCTATATACATTCTGAATAAATAAATAAATACATACATAAATAAATTGAATTCAAGGTGTAGGATAGCATAATGAGAAAGTGTGCTCAGTCACAGCTTGCACGTATGGAAATGGCAGTAGCTCATCTAATTTGTTTATGTTGGTCTTAATAGACATGTGCATGAGCAGACTGGGATTGTGTTCGTGCACACTGGTCTTGAGCATACGGAATACTGTGCCTAAAGATGTACAGCTAAACAACAATTAATCACGTGCATTTTTAGCTATGCTGAGCTCTTTCAAAAATGCATGGTATGCTCGAATCTTCATCTTCTTAATTCCCTGCGTGACCTTCAGCATCCTGGACAACAGCACAATATATCAGATTTTGAAAGTGCACCATGTCAGCAAGACACAATCACTTGCGACAGGAGAGCACGCTTCACCAAGATCTCTACCCACATTTTCTTCACATATGTGTACCCTGCGTAGACACAACCAGACCAATATAGGCATTATAAAAGTGGCAGAACATGTGATGTAAATTGGCAAGCATCACACTTGTAAGCAGGGCAGCCTGCCTTGCCTCATGGTGCACTGTCTAGAAGGTGCACACGTTGAGTGGCATGAGGCTTTACTAAGGACCACTCAGACCTTGCCTACCTTTAGGAGAGACTGTCCATGCTCTACTCCACACACCTCTATTACTTTTGTAGTTATGTGCATTGGTTCTAGGAACATGTTGCTAGCTACAATTTGAGCAACATCTATTACATAAAATGAAGACAGTTCGTTTATAAATCTTGACAATTTCAAAGCCACAATTGAATGTGTTGCTTAATGTGTTTCAGCCCTGATACCTTCTTCAGAGGCATCAAAGGATACAGAAAAAAAGGGGATACATGATTGATGATTCAATAGTAGGCTTCAATTTAAAAAATAATATCAAACGTTGATTAAGTGAACTATCTTCTTTGATTTGTTTCATATTAAACGTTCATAGAGCCTTTAAACACCTGCCCATCTCCACCCTATCACCCTCTACAGCTGTACCCCGCCTCTGCGTGTCCCTATGTATCCTACCCCCGCTCTATATCAGTTATGTTGTTTCCTCTGAACAGCGCTCTGTTGCTTCTCGAAGCTAGGTCTGCTCTCAATAAATACAATAATAATAATAATAATAATAATAATAATAATAACAACTACACATGTCATATACATTTGTGGAGTTGAGCATGGGTGGTCTCTGCTAAAGTTAAGAGAGCTCTGAGTGGTAATTGGTTAATGCACACGAAGCCAGGGTGTGTGCACCATTAGCTCCTCATTACTCAATGATAAACGTTTCATCATTATAAAACAAATATGCTTAATTTCTTTTTATTATTAAAGTTTTTGTTTTGCAAATTTGATGTGAATTTCACCGAGCATTAGATGGCTTATGGCTTTACTAACACATGTGTAGCATCATTCTCAAAATGATGTAATGGGACATGCAGCATGTTTGCATGTACAGTATATCTCAGTGGCAATGTAGTTGTCTTGGAAGCAAAACAATGCAAAGCAACGCAGGTTCGAATCCCAGGTCCGTGCTTAAAAACCTCTTTGGTATAAAGTGCCTTATGAATACCCAATTATACAATTTTATATCAATCACATACATTTTGATGACATCACTGTGAAACAGAGTTTACAGTTTCCTGTTTTTCATGTTACAGTTGATGCTGTTGTACCTATTGCAACCATGGACTCTTACTCAATTATGTAATGTAATGTAATATGGCATTTGTATAGTGCCTTTCCCATCTGTATGGTCTCAAAGCACGTAGGTGAACGCCCTTCGAGGACCAAAGTCCGAGGTATGAGAGATTAGTCTGGGGAATTAATAATTTCTGTGTGCATTTAGTTAGCATGCAGGTAGGCAGGGGTGGCTAGGTCCCTGCTAGTCACCCACATAGAACTGGCGTGTGGTTGGATATCCTGTAAATGCTGACGTGACAGTGTGCAAGTCAAGCAGACTGATTATGTGTCCAGCTAAACCAAACTTATATGGTGGGAGTTATCAGCATTCTAGTGGCAGAGGTTATGTGTGATATGATATCGAGTAGCAGATGATTGCAGATATTTACGGGTGAGTAGCCATGCCAGTGGGAGAGAAACTGCCATCTTCCATGGAGATGGACTGCGATACGTACCTGAGAGTCAAGGCTGATTTCATGTTTCATGATGGATTGACGGTTCGGTCATGTATAGTGGGTGACACACCTAGGGTGGAAGGTGGACTGCTGTGGCACCAGGAGCCAGTGCAGGACACAGGGAGTGAGTGCGGTGCGCTCTATAGGGCCAGGAGGTGTCTGGCTGCAGTGTTTTTCACTTGTTGAGTTTTCTTAGTTAAGATGCATGGATGCCCATTTATAGGCAGATGGTACAGTCTAGGCGGGAGAGAATGATGGGTATGATTGCGGCAACTCTGTAAGGGAATGTGAGGTATGGGAACATGCGTCAGAGGATGTATGGGTGTATTTTTATTTATTTATTTCATCTGTAAAGCGCACAAACAACCCAAAGTCATTGAGGCACTAGTTACAGGAGGACGTTCATCGCCGACAAAATTGGGAAAAATGTTAGGCATAGCGGGTATGAGAACAGAGAAGGCAGAGGCCTACAGAAAGAGAACACAGGGCCATGTATTCAAACAGCTGGGTCTTTCGAGCTATGGAGAATGCCCAATATGATTGTTCTGCTCTAAGTAAAGATGGGAGGGCATTCCAGTGTTTGACTGAAATGTAAGGGAAACTTGAGCCTCCAGCTTTTACTCTTCTGATTTTGGGTAAGAGTAGACGGTGAGCATATGGTGTCCTGTGTGGGTCTGGTTTTGGTAGATTGGTCATTGGTATTTGTAGGTGTTAGGTGGGGGCAGTGTTGGAAAGGGACATAGGGTGATAGACATTTGAACATGATGTATTTGCGAAGTGGCAGCCAGTGAGCAGCTTTTCTCGTGGCAGAGATGTGTTTTTTTTAGGAATATTAAGTTCTGCTCGCAGGGCATTGTTTTGTATCACAATTTCTGCAGGTTTCTGGAATATCAGGATTTTGACATAGAGTTGATGTGATGTGATAGTGTCAGATATGCGTCAATGGTGCATCCATTGTTCTTTACTGTGTTGTAGGTAGGAGGGGGAAGGCTTAGGGAGGAAGTCTAGCGGGTGGGTTGTGTTAAGAGGGCAGTCCTATAGCAAATATAAGGTCATTTAGATAGAGCTGTGTATTTGGGCTCATGACTGAGCAACCAATTTAGGAGATCTCCTTTTACTCTTCATGCACATTGCATAAGGACCTAGAATGATTGTTCTGCTGTGCTGCATGCTGCATACGATTGGGTTACATCAACGTGTACCAACATTGCTATTAGTGTATGTAAGGGTGGAGATCATAATGCAGATTGGCCCAAGAACATTAAGGGTAGGCTAATACTCTGGAGAGAACACTGACATGATGTTATTTTATCATCACCTGCATTGAATGATGAAATTGTGAAAACGGCAACATCAAAAAACAGCTTTATCCCCCTCACCCCAGCCCTGAAAACATTAAATGACACCACTAGGTAGAAATGGTGTCACTGGTTTTAACTCTGTTTTGGAACCTCTCTGAAACAGGGACGTCATTTGGGGTTCAATCGGGGTTCTCCCTTGCTATGCCTAAAAGAAAACAAAAAAGACACTTTTTTTTTACATTGAAGCTCCTCGTATGTGGCCAGTGCCATGTGGCTCTTTGGGGTGGCTGGAAATTTTATTGAGGCATTTTAAACAAAACAGGTGGTTCCACAAGTGAAACACTTTGAGCAGTGACCTTAAATAAGAAAGAATAAGAATAATAAAGTATTTGTCTTTCTGGAATGCTATACAATAATTGCTAAATTCATTAAAGGGGCGAAGGTCATGTTCTATCGCTTCCAATGATGTCACTTCAGGGTGGGGTCTATAGCTTCCTGCGATGACATGAGAGGTCAAGGGTCATGTGATGTCACCTCCTCTACCCCTGGCATTTTGGTTAAATGACGTCCCTGCTCTGAAAGTTGGTAGCTTTAAACTACTAGTAAAATAGATACCTTTTCTTAATGCTTTAACTGTTGTCATTAGTCATTAACCAGTGTACGGCCACTCCATTGACAGCATTATGGAGCTCGTAATGTCTTTCGATATTTAATCCTTACACGTAGTATTTCCCCTAATTAGATGCTGTGTCGCCAAATAATGACTGCATTCAATAAACATAGTTGAAGTGTAAAAATACCTACAGACAGCTTGCTTGCAATGTAACTCTTTCAAAAGTTAGTTTTTGCATATGTTCAAATGTACAACCATGGGGGATACATTTATGCTGACGAGTAGTCAGACGTCCAGATAAAAAGGCCGATTCATGGAATAATTAGCGTGGCGCAAGTGGCCAAAAACGTGCGATTCGCAGTGGAATAGCGAAAATCGCAGTGCAAGTGTGAAATTCGCACGAAAAGCAGCGCACATCGATTCATGGAAGGCCGTGCGCGAGAAAACCATCGGATGTGCGCTAAAAAAGTGTGTGGTGCACGTTGGCGCACAGGCCATCTAACGGCGTGCGCCAGGTCACAGCGAAAATCGCACAGGCCACAGCGAAAATTGCACATAGCGCGGCGCACACAACAAAAGTAGGCGGAACACGGGGCGTAACACTCGGCATGGGGAACAACTTGACAAAATGTGGGCGTCACGGGGGAAGTACAGGCTGCAAGTGCGCGGAACGCCCACATGCTCGCCTACAACACGTATTCATGGAATCGAATAGGGCAAAACAGCGCACGGTCAAACCAGCGCACAGGCACAAACATGACTGCCACAAGAAAGCAGGCGGTAGCGTCCCTGCGCCTGTAATAAATGTGCGCCAAAAGGTGCACCAACAAATAGCACCTATATACAGCTATGATGAATGTCCTATACTGTGGCCGTCCAGGACAAATGACGTGCAAAGGGGTACCCACAAACACGGACACCCATTGACTGAAAAATAACGTGTGCGTGTATTTCGGGGTGTGCGGGAAGTTTCACACACGATTTGGCTGGGTATGTGGATTCCAGAGGTGCGCAGGAAGTTTCACACGCGATTTCGCTGGGTACGTGGATTTCAGGGGTGCGCGGGAAGTCCCACACGTGATTTGGCCGGGTACGTGGATTTCAGGGGTGCGCAGGAATTTTCACACGCGATTTGGCTAGGTACGTGGATATCAGGGGTGCACGGGAAATTTCACATGAGATTTGGCAGGGTACGTGGATTTCAGGGGTGCGCGGGAAGTTCCACACGCGACTTGGCCGGGTACGTGCGTGGGAATTTCCACGCGCGATTTGGCTGGGTACGTGGATTTCAGGGGTGCGCGGGAAGTTTCACACGCGATTTGGCAGGGTACATGGATTTCAGGGGTGCGCGGGAAGTTCCACACAAGATTTGGCCGGGTACGTGCGCGGGAATTTCCACACGTGATTTGGCTGGGTACGTGGATTTCAGGGGTGCGCGGGAAGTTTCACACGCGATTTGGCAGGGTACGTGCGCGGGAATTTCCACACGCGATTTGGCTGGGTACGTGGATTTCAGGGGTGCGCGGGAAGTACCACACGCGATTTGGCCGGGTACGTGCGTGGGATGTTCCACACGTGATTTGGCTGGGTACGTGGATTTCAGGGGTGCGAGGGAAGTTCCACACGTGATTTGGCTGGGTATGTGGATTTCAGGGGTGCGCGGGAAGTTCCACACGCGATTTGGCCGGGTACGTGCGCGGGAATTTCCACACGCGATTTGACTGGGTACGTGTATTTCAGGGGTACGCGGGAAATTCTACACGTGATTTGGCTGGGTGCTCTCAGGTATTCCCTGTACACCCTCCATGGCCCCTGCAGGCAGCCGACACCACAGGGCACTACCCTGCACACCTGCTCATGTCACCCAGCACCCCTTCCCCCAGCACTGTGGGGCACCCTCCACCAGGCCCCCACTCATGTCCCCAGCACCCCCAGCCCCCAGCACCGTGGGGCACCCTCCACCAGGCCCCCACTCATGTCCCCCTGCACCCCCACCCCCCAGCACTGAGGGGCACCCTCCACCAGGCCACCACTCATGTCCCCCAGCACCCCCACCCCACAGCACTGAGGGGCACCCTCCACCAGGCCCCCACTCATGTCTCCCAGTACCCCCACCCCCCAGCACTGAGGGGCACCCTCCACCAGGCCCCCACTCATGTCTCCCACCCCCCACCCCCCCTAGCACTGAGGGGCACCCTCCACCAGGCCCCCACTCATGTCTCCCACCCCCCACCCCACCCCCAGCACTGTGGGGCACCTGCCAGCAGGGCCCCACTCATGTCCCCCAGCACCCCAGCCCCCAGCACTGTGGGGCACCTACCGCCAAGGCCCCCACTCATGTCCCCAAGCACCATCACCCCCCAGCACTGAGGGGCACCCTCCACCAGGCCCCCACTCATGTCCCCCAGCACCCCCACCCCCCAGCACTGAGGGGTACCCTCCACCAGGCCCCCACTCATGTCTCCCACCCCCCACCCCCCCAGCACTGAGGGGCACCCTCCACCAGGCCCCCACTCATGTCTCCCACCCACCCCACCCCCAGCACTGTGGGGCACCTGCCAGCAGGCCCCCACTCATGTCTCCCTGCAGCCCCACCCCCCAGCACTGAGGGGCACCCTCCACCAGGCCCCCACTCATGTCTCCCACCCCCCACCCCCCCAGCACTGAGGGGCACCCTCCACCAAGCCCCCACTCATGTCTCCCACCCACCCCACCCCCCAGCACTGTGGGGCACCTGCCAGCAGGCCCCCACTCATGTCCCCCTGCACCCCCAACCCCAGCACTGAGGGGCACCCTCCACCAGGCCCCCACTCATGTCTCCCACCCCCCACCCCCCCAGCACTGAGGGGCACCCTCCACCAGGCCCCCACTCATGTCTCCCACCCACCCCACCCCCCAGCACTGTGGGGCACCTGCCAGCAGGCCCCCACTCATGTCCCCCTGCACCCCCACCCCCCAGCACTGAGGGGCACCTTCCACCAGGCCCCCACTCATGTCTGCCACCCACTCCATCCCCCGCACTGTGGGGCACCTGCCAACAGGCCCCCACTCATGTCCCCCAGCACCCCCACCCCCCAGCACTGTGGGGCACCTGCCACCAGGCCCCCACTCATGTCCCCCAGCACCCCCACCCCCCAGCACTGAGGGGCACCCTCCACCAGGCCCCCACTCATGTCCCCCAGCACCCCCAACCCCCAGCACTGAGGGGCACCCTCCACCAAGCCCCCACTCATGTCTCCCACCCCCCACCCCCCAGCACTGAGGGGCACCCTCCACCAGGCCCCCACTCATGTCTCCCACCCACCCCACCCCCCAGCACTGTGGGGCACCTGCCAGCAGGCCCCCACTCATGTCCCTCTGCACCCCCTCCCCCCAGCACTGAGGGGCACCCTCCACCAGGCCCCCACTCATGTCTCCCACCCCCCACCCCCCCAGCACTGAGGGACAACCTCCACCAGGCCCCCACTCATGTCTCCCACCCACCCCACCCCCAGCACTGTGGGGCACCTGCCAGCAGGCCCCCACTCATGTCCCCCTGCACCCCCACCCCCCAGCACTGAGGGGCACCCTCCACCAGGCCCCCACTCATGTCTCCCACCCCCCACTGCCCCCAGCACTGAGGGGCACCCTCCACCAGGCCCCCACTCATGTCTCCCAGTACCCCCACCCCCCAGAACTGAGGGGCACCCTCCACCAGGCCCCCACTCATGTCTCCCAAACCCCAACCCCCCCAGCACGGAGGGGCACCCTCCACCAGGCCCCCACTCATGTCTCCCACCCACCCCACCCCCCAGCACTGTGGGGCACCTGCCAGCAGGCCCCCACTCATGTCCCCCAGCACCCCCACCCCCCAGCACTGTGGGGCACCTGCCAGCAGGCCCCCACTCATGTCCCCCTGCACCCAGGTCCTCACAATCCCCAATCATGTGCGTTATGGTCAGCCTCTACAGCCAAAAGGCCCTACCAAGTAACCCATTCACCCACATGGAAAAAGAAATTACATGTTACACCCCCAATGTTCATAAAGCAAATGAACCCATGTCCGTCACACACAATGGTTGCAATTGAATGGGAAAACACCAAACATGACATGCATGAAACCATTGAGATGATACCACACAGTGAAGTATGAAAACAAAATTGTATTAAAAAAAATTGAATGCAAATGAAATGAAACAAACTACAATGGCAATAAAAAAAAGATAAACTGAATGTCCGTCAAAAAAAATTAAAACTACAAATCACAATTAAAAAAAATGTTGTCCAAAGTCACATTAAAAATAAAATCAATCCAAGAGAGAAAAATAAATGCAAAAACCATTGCTCCATGGTGAATAAATAAAAACTAAAAAAATAAAACAATCCAATGAAGAACTATGTACAAAACATCCAAGGGTCCATGAGCCCAACTGAACAAAGGAAACCTACAAAAAACCCTAACTAAAATGCAACTATATACAAAAAGTGGAGCAGTGTCCGTCGACTCCAAATCAAAAGAAGAAACAAAGGAAACCTAAAACTAAAGAACTATATACAAAGGCGGCGGGCAAGTCCAGCGGCTCACTCCGTGGTGTTCCGGGCTAGGGCATCATCAAACTCCTCTTCGATGTCCCGGAAGCGGTCCTGCTCCGTGGCCCCGAGGGTCCGCTGGTACGACGCCATCTCCTCCTCCAACCCCCTGCGGATTGCCTCGAGGCACTCGGCCCGCCTCAGGGCCCTCCGCATGGAGTTCTCCGCCCTGACCATCGTGAGCCGCGCCTCTTCCGCCCGCCGCCGCTCCGCACCTATCTGCTGGCCCAACCGCAGCCACACGGAAGACACTTCCCGTCCTGGGTCCTCCTGCCCTCCGGCCGATGCCTGCCCCTCCGATGTTGATGGCCCCGAGCCATGATGCCTTCCATGTTGACTCTGCTGCTGCCTCTGACGCAACCGCCTCTGCCAGCACGACGGCATCCAGGCTGATGGAATCCACTGACGCCGTTGTGCACGTGCCCTGCCTGATGATGCCGGCACATCCTCCATCTGCTGGGGTACAGTTGCTGTGGTGTCCACCCCTGCTGGACCTCCAACTCCCGACTGTGGCAGGGATGGGATCCCCACCGAGCTGGCTGCATTGGTCAGGGCAGGTCCACAGGGGGCCCTGGTGGCATCTGGGCCGGAAGATGGCAAGGAGAACGACCGGCGTATAGCCTCCACAGAGGAGGGGAGGGCCGCCAGATTGGCCGACACATGCAGGAAACCCCCGAACATGGAAGATCCCAATTGGGCCACGTCGGCACGGTGCTCTTCGTGATGACGTGCGTGCTCCTCCTGGGAAGCACGCACGTCATCACGAATCGCACCCGCGTGCATTGCGACCCCAATCAGGACCTTCTCCATACGGCCACGGGTCAACTTGTCCGCAGGTGGAGGGGAGTCAGGTGACATGGACATCCCCTCTACCTGCGGACGGGCCTGGGACGTGGCATCCCTGCTGGTGCATGGTGGTGCACTCACAGGGTCAGGGACAGCGACATGCACAGGCCCCTCCACGGTGACCTGTGCTGCCTCCTGCCCCTGCCCCTGGACTGCACCACTTGCACCAGCAGGGATGCCCCCACCAGTCCCCATGTGCGCCTCAGTGGCGGCCTCCTCCTCCTCTGTGGAAACCACCAACCTGGATGGCTCCTCACCGTCTTCCGCCGTAGCAGGCCCCTGTGGGGGCTCACCCACCCCTTCCACTGCAGCAGTGGGGGCATCCCCGCCGCCTTGCTCCACAGCGCCGTCTCCGCCCTCTTCTTCACTAGCCGCTGCGTAGAGGGAGACATAGAACACAAGCATCAGGGTACTGTACAATGGTCCCCTAGACAGGAAGCAATAGCAGATGAGTACCACTGTCAAAGTACACTTCCATCATGTCCCTCCACAACACATGGGTCAGTCCAGGCAAAACACACACAGTAACAGGCATGGTGCATGCCATGGGCATTTCCATACATGTCCAATGGACTCTTGAAACATACAATGATATGGAACTCACATGCATCATGGGTCATTCCTATCACATGCACACACTTCACCTCAGTCACATCCATCTGGCCTCATACACCCAAACACAGCGGATACAAGGATAACTAGGCTGCATCAGTGAATCTGTACATTGTCACAGACATGTGTCATGCATCCATGGCATTCACAAGTCACAGACACGCAGGTCAGGCACACAGACATGGCTACCATATATGTACCTGGCATCAGCACCCATCCCTCACCCCCACCCATGTCCAGGAACAGAGACTGGCATGCTCTCATGTGTACAATCTGCATAGGGCTCCCCATGTCGCATTTAAACACATGCAACAACCATGTGGTTCACACATCACTGGTCGCACATGCATTACCATGATGTCCCCGCACACATACATGCGTACATGGCCTATGTCACACATACAGGCAAGTATCAGACAACCAGCACACCGCAACATGCTCTGTCTCACACAGCAATGCTTGGCCACTTACCGCTCAACTCCAGACGGGTCTCCCTCTCAAGGATCTGGGCATGGAGCGCTGGGCGTACGCGTTCCAGGACCCTCATCTGGATGGAACTCATGCAACCCCGGCCCCCCTCCACGAGGCGCCGGGCCTTCACAAGGGTCCTGGACCTCAAGTCCTCCCAGCGCTTCTTGATCTTCTGGACGTTGCGGGTTGCCACCCCCTCCGCGTTGATGGCAACCACACAGTCGGCCCAGATCCTCTCCTGTCCTTCCTTGCTGGCGCGGGACGATCCGAAGAGGGCATCATACTGCCCCAGGACATGCTCCACCAGGACACCAACTTCGGTGGCAGTGAAGCTGGTGCCCCTCTGGCCTGGGGTTGCCACTGGTGCCAGATGTCAAAGTGCCCGACATGACAACCCCAGAGGCAGGAGTGGGTGGACAACTGGGTCCTGGGGCTGGGCTGTGGAGCGATGTTATCCCAGTCGGGAGTCTTCTGTTCCGGCAGGGGTGGACACAGCAACTGGACCCCTGCAGATGGCTGATGTGCAGGCACCAAATGGCAGGGCACGGTGGCAGCAGGCAGGCAGGCAGGCAGCAGCAGATGGCACGTGGGAGGCTGCTCGGGGCACTGGGGGGCAGTAATTCGGCCTTCTGGGCAGGAGCGTGGTCTTCCGTGTGTTTTCACGTGGCCAGCTTGATACGGTGTGATTTGGCACGTGAAAATCCTGCACGTCAGCGTGAAATTCGAGGAAAGGCCCTTAGCGCGTAAGCGCGTCAGCACGCATACGCGATTCCATTGGACCAAAGGCCCTCAGCGCGTAAGCGCGTCTGTGACGTGACCCGCACAGGTGTTTCCCTCATTGCACGTGATGACAGAGCACACGTGGAAAGACTGCACGTCAGAGTGTCATCGCGTGTAATTGGACAAAAGTGCGCGTACACGCGATTGGCCTATGTACGTGTATTTCAGGGGTGCGCGGGCACTTACACACGCGAGTACATCAGCACACGTGTATTCCGGGGTGCGCGGGAATTTCCACACACTATTGGCCTGGGTACGTGGATTTCAGGGGTGCGCGGGAAGTTTCACACGCTCGCCTACAACACGCGCAAAAAATGACGTCCTAATCCGGAATCACGTACGCCAGCAGGAAGCAGGCAAACGTCGACCCGCGAAGCATACAATTGCGCGCAAAAAACTAACAAGCTCAGACGCCAGGATGAATATACCGTTCCTAGCAGCAGTGGCCATGGGCTACCAAAGGAGGAGGAGGAGGATAGTCAGGGCCAGAATTTTCACACCCAGAACCAGCCTTTTTGGGATGCCTGATGACCAGGTGTATGGGAGGTACAGGTTTCCACCACACATAATACTGGACCTGGTGAGTGAGTGGGAGGATGACCTCACATCACCCACCCTGTGCTCCCAAGCACTCAGTCCCCTGGAGAAGGTCCTCAATGTACTGCACTTCTTAGCCACTGGATCATTTCAGCGGACAAGTGCCATAGTGGGTGGGGTGTCACAGGCCACGCAGTCACGCTGCCTACACCAGGTCTTGAATATCATCACTGCACGCCCATCAGACAGCAGGCACATAGACCTGCCCAGAACACCTGCAGAAAGGCAGGCTGCCGCCCTGTATTTTTACGGTGTGGCACGATTCCCCAAAGTGCTAGGTGCCATCGACTGCACCCATGTGGCTCTACGTCCCCCCAGGGCATCTGAGCTCATCTATAGGAACCGCAAGCACTGGCATTCCATCAACGTCCAGGTAGTATGTAATGCCAAGGGAATCATCACCTCAGTATATGCCAACTATCCCGGGTCCACCCACGACAGCTTCATTTACCGAATGTCCACCCTAAGCCGGGACCTAGAGCTGGGCGGCATGGCGATACATGGCTGCTTGGTGAGTATGAATGCCACTGCACATGCATGCATGTCAGATACTGAGCAAGGTCACAACCCCACTAATGATACCCATCACCACCTCCACAGGGGACAGTGCCTACCCTCTCAGCCCCCACATGATGACGCCAATTCGGAACCCCACCACGCGACCCGAGGTAAGATATAACACAGCCCACATTGCAACCCGGGGCATAGTGGAGCGCACATTCGGAGTGCTTAAGTCACGCTTTCGCTCCCTTGACCGTGCTGGCGGGCAGCTGTTATACGCTCCCCCAGTAGTGTGCAGGATCATAGTGGCAGCATGTGTCCTGCACAACGTTGCAACACGCCGGGGCCTGGCCGTGGACATGGTGGTGCCCCCACATCCCCAACCACATGCACGCTCGCTGCGCATGGGAGTGGAAAGGGCACGGGGGGAGGCAGCCCGTACACAGCTAGTGGCTAATTACTTCACATAGAAATCACATCCCTGTGGAGTACACACTGCTCTGGCACATACCACCTGACAATCAATGATGACTCAACCTGACAATGATCCTGAATGTCTGGAGAATCAACCGTCAAAACCATATCAGCCTGAGATTGTTCACCTGGAAGTGATACAATGTGTGCATCCCTACCTACACAGACACCACCAATGCAGTTTCGTGAAAAGACACATTCATGCAGCTAAAATGAATACCCACTTGCAAAATGCAACATGAGGACAGTGCCATGTCACCCAACCCATCCCCAGCACCGCCACACGACATACCATGCCATGTCATGCTATGTGAGGGCAAACAAAGTAATCCCCACAACATGACACAAGTGTCGCAAAGTACAGTGTCCCTAATTGAAACTCGCGACACCTGAAATGCTCACAGTAATGCAGGACCAACAACACACTTGAGCAGGTATTTAGCAATAACACTTATCAGCTACTGACCCTCAAAACTACCATTAACATGACATTACGAATGTAAGAAATTAGTAGTCTCACCACCTGGAAATGCCTGCACTCCCACCACTTCCAACTGTACAGTATTGCCGCCATGTAGAGTTGTAGGTGCACTGCTGCCAACATGGACTCCATCTCCAAAGTAGAGGGCCTTGAGTAGACATGAGGAAAGGACCTGCAAATTAGGAGGTAGACATGGATGCTGAGTTACACATCTATGCAACATGCAGTGTACAACACAACAGCAATATGCACTAGGAATGTATACACAGTATTGACTAGACTACCCACACATGTAGTGGGACTCCAACGTCACCGTGTAAGTCAATGTCACTTGGGGACACCCTTTGCAAGCCCATGGAAACGGGAAGTAGGAGGGGTGTGTGTCTCACAAACCCAAGCATCTAACCCAAAATCAGGACAAGCCTGCATGTGCCCAGCCACAATACAGCGGATGCCCACGGGAGCCACACAAGGCAACACACTGTAAAGAAAAATATGAAAAAAATAAAAAATGGCCATGAATGGGCCAGGGGGGTGTGGGGGAGGCCACCCAGGAGGTCCGAGGTCAGGATGCACACCAGAACCCACCTGTGTGGATTCTGGGGAAAAAAAATACCTCCAGGGGCTTGTGGCCGACACGGCAACCCTATTGTGAGAGAATCACTGTGGTCGCTCTCCTCAGACTCTGCAGCTGCATCAGGAGGTGGTGGCACTATGAGAGGCAGCCCACGCAAAGCCCTAGTCTGCTCCTCCTGGCAGCAAGCATGCAAGTGTGGAAGGTCTGGTTCTGGAGGATAATCGTGCGGAGGTCCCCATGCAACAACTCACGGGATGACCGGACCTCCGCCCTAGTTGCCTGCATCTCAGCTGAGAGCGTACGTGTGAGACGCTCAGCTGCTCTTCTGTCCTCTGTGTGTTGAAGCCTCAAGCTCAACAAGGGTCGTCCTGATCTGGGCTTCCCTGTGGCCCTGGGATTCTATGGAAAGGGCATCCTGCAGAGTCGCCAGTGCCGCCCGCCTGTCCCTGTTGGACGCCAACATGTCCTCCCTGTGTTGCTGCAGTCGCTCCATCAGCCTTTCTGGGGGGACAATGGAAGTGGCTGATGATGCTGCCTGTTGGGTAGCCATACCGTATATGGATTGCTCCCATGCGGTATTGCGGTATTGCGGTATTGCCAGGTGGCGTATGGCCACCACGTCGGCGGGCACCACACCTGTCTGGGGCAAGGCGAACTGCGCCTTGCTGTGCCGGCACTGCCTGAGGCTGCAGGACTGCAGGACTGCATTCCCCCTCTGATCTGCCGGGCCAGGAACAGGATCAGATGTTGCGGAGTGTGACCCTGCATCCGTAACCACCAAAGGCGGACCTGCCAACACTGACATCCCCATTGAGGGTACTACCCCTGGTGCAGGTGGGTCAGACAGAAGAGAATCCTTCCCAGGAACACTCACCTGCGATGCCACATAGGTCTCATCATCCGAATCGACACCTGAATACAGCTCGGGGGAGGTGCACCCAGAGACACCCCTTGAGAGCACGACCTGCAGCAGTTGTGGGTTTTCACCCACCACCACACCACGTCCCTCACTGGTGGTCGGTCGGGCCTGAGACCCCTCCTGGGTCTGCACCATCTTCACAACCCCAGCTGTATCAAGTGTGTCATCCCCTGCAAAGACATGAAAGAAAAGAAATGGAAACAGGCATTAGCACTATGGCACACAATTAGGGCTGAGAAGCAACAGAACCAGTACTTGATTGACACATGTCCCACATGACTAAAACCCTCCCATGCATGCACCCTCACTGCATATGAAGGGGAGGCAAATGGCACACATTGATGACAACAAGATGGAAGATCAACACATTTGCTGCATGCTGCCTAGCAGTGGCATCACACATTGGCCTGTGATTGCCAGGTGAAATACACATGCCATCACACAGATGGCATGTACCATTGCTATTGAGTGAAGATGGAGAGGAGGGCAGCACTTATTCATTCAGTCCAGTTCCCTCATGTAATAGCTTTTCTAATTCAAACAGGTCTGATTTTTCACCTGGAGCTGCCAGTCCAAAATGGTCCTATTGCACAGGGACATGTCTAAACAAATGATATCCAGGTAACAAAGTCACTCCACTTTGCCATAGCCATGTCAGACATGTGACTAGAGGACTGAGAAATGCCTAGTAAAAGTGGTGGAATGCAAACAATCTGCCTGAATGAACAGAGAAAAATAATCAACAATGTTGTGGCAAGATGACACTTCAAGGGCAACTGGCGTGGTGTTGGGCTAGATGTCTACTGTTGGCAGAAGGGATACTGCTATGGCCAAATGCTGCTGCGCATAATGTATTGGATGAAGCACATGGGTGACCCAAACAACTCAGGCACACACACCCTCACCTGGCACACAAACAGAAGCCCTCACACACCATGCACATGGATGACACACACATGAATGTGCACTCACCGGACAATGCCTCGTAATCTGGCAGATCTCCCACGCCTTGGATCTGTTCCTCCATGACGTAGGTCCCAGTGACTGACTCATGTGGAGTGAGTTCCATGTCTTCTACTGGAGACCCACCTCCAGTCACTAGAGTTGCGGCATGACTTGAGGCCAGCTTATTCTTTGCCCTGCGCTTTAGGTCATTCCAGCGATTATAGCAATCATTGGCTGTGCGCCTCATGATTCCAAGGGCACTTACGATGTCCGCAACGGTCTGCCAGTGTGCCTGGCGTTGTGCAAGTGTGGTCTTGGATCCTGCAACAATGACCATTTCGTTATCATGTGCGGACACATACTCGACAAGTGCATTCAGTTCGGCATCCGTGAAGCTGGGCTTCCTCGACGGGCCGGACTGTGTAGCCCTGTCTGGGGCATCAGCCTGTGCCGGACGAGCACTCTTCCTCTTCCGCTTGGAAGGTGGTGGGGATCCTGAGTGTCCTACGTCGCTCTGGACACTAGGGGCAGGAGCCCTGGTGGACTCTGTATCAGGAGTGTGGGATTGCACACTCAGCATGAGAGTTGGTGCAGGCATTGGCTCAAGTGTAATGGTGTCAGGGGGAATGTCAGCAGGATGGACTAGGACAAACACTGTCCTGGCTGGGTGTGTGAGAGCTGGGGTGGATGGAGCCGCAGTTGCCCCTGCAGCCTCTCCACCCTGCCTACTTGGGGCAGCAGATGACCTTGCTGCCCCTGATCCACGTGGCCTGATGACATCAACGTGCACCAGCGCACGTGTCATAGGCCTGCTGACCTGGAAGTCAGCCATGGAGTCAGCCAGGTCTGGTGCCACAATGGGCTGGTCCAACAAGGGCTGAGCATGGATGGTGTCAGCCACATCACCCTCAACCAGGGGGGGGATTATGGATGCCCTTGACTGGTCCTCCACACATGGGGGGACAGGGTCACCCTGCAAGTAACGACCACATCCCCTATCGGATGCACCATGGCCACCACTTGTGGCACGTCCACCTTTGCCACCCTTACGGATTCCTCGCCTCCCAACCATGGCACTGATGTTAATGTGCGTATGGGAGTGGCTGTAAACTATTGTCCCGGGCAATTGGGGGCCAAAGGGGTTGGGTACCAGATGGTAATCGTACCCTAGTGCTCTAGCAAGGCTGCATGTGACCCCTGGGGAAAGATGACGGGTCACGCAACGCACAGGAAGCCCAAAAAAGGGAGATAACGTGCACGCAACCCCTCCTAGACCACGTGTGCGGAAAAAAAACCCTGCAATACGCTGTGGCACCCAGTAACACAAGAATGAATGTATGCGTGTCACACGCAGCCTAGAATGACCTCTGAAGGGGTAGGTTACACACGGGGCAAGCACAGATGTTAGATACCTGCGTGACTCACCGTCTGCCAGGAAAAAGAGCGTGAAAAAGAAGCGCGTGTGCGCATTGGCAACACCCCCGCCAAAAGAAGAATTGTACACTCTCTGAGGAGACAGGACAACAGTAGAAGGGAATGCTGTTTGAGGGAACAGGCCCAGGAAAACCAGAAAAAGAGAAAAAAGAGAAAAAGCTGTCAGAGGTAACAGGGAGTACGAACTTGAAACACTGTGAAGTAAATCGCGTATGAAACGACAAGAAGTACAGATTTCACCCACTCGCTCTCCACGAAAAGCACGTACAAGGAAATGGTGTTCTACATGTACCTTTTATGCAGGCCCACACGTCCAGCGTCACTTCCGCGTGTACGCGCTAGGGCCATTTCCACCAATTACACGCTTTGTCACTTCCGCGTGTACGCGCTAAGGCCATTTCCACCAATTACACGCTTTGACACTCGGACGTGTCTTTCATTTTTTTAACAAGCAACATTTCAAATGTGCGCCATATTCAACGTGCACGTGACTTCATAGACACGCATACGCTGGTGGCCTTTGGGCCAATGAATGCACAGACGTGTGCTGACACGCTTACGCACTAAGGGCCTTTCCTCGAATTACACGCAGACGTGCAGGATTTTCACGTGCAAAATCACTCCGTATCAAGCTGGCCACGAGTTCACACACGGAAGACCATGCTCCTGCCCAGAAGGCCGAATTACTGCCCCCCAGAACCCTGAGCACGCTCCCACCTGCCATCTGCTGCTGCCTGACTGCTTGCTGCCCACGTGCCCTGCCATTTGCTGCCTGCACATCAGCCAGGGGTGCTGTTGCTGTGACCACCCCTGCTGGAACCGAAGACTCCTGACTGCTTTTCCATCGCTCCACAGCCCAGCCCCAGAACCCAGTTGCCCACCCACTCCTGCCTCTTGGGTTGCCATGTCGGGCACTGCAACATCTGGCACCAGTGGCAACCCCCGGCCAAGGAAGACAAGGAAGGACGGACTGGGATCTGGATGGACATCGTGAATGCCATCAACGTGGAGGAGGTGGCAGTCCGCGACTACGAACGTGTCAGGAAGCGCTGGGAGGACTTCAGGTCCAGGACCCTCAACAAGGCCCGGCGCCTCCTGAAGGCAGCGGATGCTAAGGGGCGCCGGGGCCACTTGTCGGAAGATCAGATGAGGGTCCTGGAACGCATATCCCCAGCGCTCCACGTCCAGGTCCTTGAGAGGCAGGCCCGTCTGGAGTCGAGCGGTAAGTGTACATGCATACATGCATAAGCTGTGCGTGTGGTGGTGTGCAAGGAGTGTGCAGGTTGAACATGTATTTTTATGTGGGCAAGTAGGGGGGGGTGTACAGGGCCGTGAGGGTGACACATGCGAGGGGTCTCATGTGTGACACATGGATGGTGCTTGTGTGTGTGGGCTTGCATGGCACAGGATGTGGAGGAATGATTGTCAGGTGTGACATGGATGCCGATCTGAACACTGCGACAGTTTGCGGAGGTGTACACATGCATGCAAGTTTGGTGGTGTGTGTGCATGTGTAGTGCACTCCCTGTGTTGCATGTGATGTGTGGATGACCTTTGGCTGCTCATGCTGTTGTATGTGAATGGATGGTGCTGGCTGTTGCAATATGGCTGTGGTATGGCTCATGTGTGCAAGTTGAAATGACATGTGTGTTGGGGATTGTGATGCCATGTCTGAGGTTTACCAATGCCACTCATGTATAAGTGTCATGTGTGTATGAGTCCATTGTACAGTGCCCTGATGCCTGTGTTTTCTTTCTCCCTGTCTGCAGTGTCAACTGATGAAGAGGGCGGAGAAGGTGCTGTGGAGCACAGCGGCAGGGGTCGCACCACCAGCCTGAGACGCAAGGCCCGACTCCCCTCCCAGGTTCTGATCTCGTCGGGGAGTGAGGAGTCTGGTGCCGTGTCCCAGGCCACAGCTGCTGAGGGGAGGTCCAAGAGGCGGAGGTTGGAGTTGGACTCCTAGCAGCAGAAGGGGCAGCTGGGACCCCACAGGGCCCAACAGAGGAAGATGGCACGGAGTTATCCCGGTTGGTGGGGGGTTTGGTGGAGGAGGAGGCCGTGCAAGCGACAGAGGTGGGGTCTGGAGGTGGGGATTCCACTGGTGCTAGTGGTGCAGTGCAGGATCAGGGACAGGAGGCAGCACAGGCCGCCGCAGAGGTGCCTGTGTGCAATCCTCTCCCTGCTCCTGTCACTGCATCATCTTGCACCAGCGGGGATGCCTACCTCCAGACCCGTTCTCAGGGAGGGGATTGGCTTACAACACCTGGCCTTCCTCTCCCTGCTGATGTGGCTATCCTGCACCAGGTTGAGCCTGTCCAGGGTGGGGTGGCGTTGCGTCAACGGGCCATGCAAGCTTACCTGCAGTCTTTTCATGATGAGTCTGCACGTCTTCTCGCAAGGCTCGTTGACCGCGTTGACCCACTGGGACAGCTCACCAGGGCTGGATTCCTCCGTTTCCTGGACCTTGTTACGACCCCCTCCTCCACAGAACCCCCTATGCCCCAGTCGTCCTCCATGACATCTTCCCACCCATGTGTCACCTGGGTGCCCTGTGGAGCTGCCTCTGACCGTGCGGCCAGGCTGGTGGACAACAGATCCCTGCCACAGTCGGGAGTCGGACGTCCAGCAGGGGTGGCCACATCAACGACTGCACCCCAGCTGGTGGAGGATGTGCAGGCACCATGGACAGGGCACATGGACAGCAGCAGTTGCAGCAGCAGGAGGCTGTAGGTGGGAGCCACGATAGCTCAGGGCCTTCAACATCGGAGGGGCAGGCATTGGCCGGAGGGCAGGAGGACCCTGGACGGGAAGTGTCTTCCGTGTGGCAGCGGTTGGGCCACGCCATAGATGCAGAGCGGCGGCGGGCGGAAGAGGCGCGGCTCACGATGGTAAGGCCGGAGAACTCCATGTGGAGGGCCTGAGGCGGGCCGAGTGCCTCGAGGCAATCCGCAGGGAGTTGGAGGTGAACATGTCGGCGTCCCTGCGGACCCTCTGGGCCATGGAACAGGACCGTCTCCGGGACATAGACGAGGAGTTCGATGATGCCCTGGCCCGGAACACCACTGAGTGAGCCGCTGGACTGGCCTGCCGCCATTGTATATAGTTATTTAGTGATAGGTTTCCTTTATTGTTTATTTTTATTTGGAGTCGACGGACACTGCTCCACCTTTTGTATATAGTTCCATTTAGATTTTTTTGTAGGTTTCATTTCATCTGTTGGGATGATGGACCCTGAATACTTTGTACATAGTTGGACTTTGCATTTGGATTGTTTTTTTACTATGAATATTTGTTTCCATGGAGCAATGGTTTTCTATTTCTTTTTTCCCTTCATTTACTTTTTATGGACTGGAACTTTGGAAGACATTTTTTGGGATTATCATTTATTGATTTTAATTTGAAAAGGGCCAGCCAGCTTAATTTTCTTTTTTTTTTACTTGTGTTTTTTGTTTAATTTTGATTGCCATTACTGTTGTTTTTAATACATTATTTAGATTTTTTCATTCTTCAATGTGTGGTTTCATCTCATTGTTTTCATGCATGTCATGATATGGGTTTTCAGGTTCACTTGCAACCATTGTGTGTGTGTGAGACACATGTGTTCATTTACATTGTTTACATTGGAGTAGTATCATGGGCGCATGTAATACTTGGTTGTGTCTTTGGGCTGTGGTTGCTGGCCATGAGGCCCATGCTTGAGGATTGTCAGGGCCTGTGGGCAGGGGGACATGAGTGGGGGCCTGGTGGAAGGTGCCCCATAGTGCGGGGGGGTGGGGGTGCTGGGGGACATGAGTGGGGGCCTGGTGGAGGGTGCCCATGACTGCTGGGGTGTGGGGGGATGGGAGACATGAGTGGGGGCCTGGTGGAGGGTGTCCCTGCACTGCTGGGGGTTGGGGGTGGTGGGAGAAATGTGTGGGGGCCTGCTGGCAGGTGCCCCACAGTGCTGGGGGGTGGGGGTGCAGGGAGAAATGAGTGGGGGCCTGCTGGCAGGTAACCCACAGTGCTGGGGGGTGGGGTGGGTGGGAGACATGAGTGGGGGCCTGCTGGCAGGTGCCCCACAGTGCTGTGGAATGGGGTGGGTGGGAGACATGAGTGGGGGCCTGGTGGAGGGTGCCCCATGACTGCTGGGGGGTGTGGGTGCAAGGGGACATGAGTGGGGGCCTGGTGGAGGGTGGCCCACAGTGCTGGGGGGTGGGGGTGCTGGGGGACATGAGCAGGTGTGCAGGGTAGTCCCCTGTTTTGTGGGCTGCCTGCAGGGGCCGTGGAGGGTGTACAGGGAACACCTGTGAGGACCCACCCAGCCTAATCCCGTGTGTAACTTCCCGCGCACCCCTGTAATACAAGTACCCAGCCAAATCGCGTGTGATAATTCCTGCGCACCCCTGTAATACACGTACCCAGCCAAATCGCGTGTGATAATTCCCGCGCACCCCTGTAATACACGTACCCAGCCAAATCGCGTGTGATAATTCCCGCGTACCCCTGTAATACACGTACCCTGGCTAATCGTGTGTAAAACTTCCTGTGTACCCCGGCAATACACGTACCCTGGCTAATTGCGTGTAAAACTTCCCACATACCCCTGATATAAACGTTACCCGCTTTGCGTTCCTTGTTTGGCAGCCCTGTAAACTGGTCCAGGGTTAGCGCAGCCCTTTGCGATGATTTAGCGATTTTGATGGCTTTTCCTTGCGCGAGGGCATTCTTGGGGGCGTTACTGGCGCTGCTGCAGGGTCGCTGCAATACTCTGCACCACGGCTGGTTTGGGAGCCTAAAATCCATGAAAAAGCTGTGCGCAGAAATCGGTTTTAGCGCACGCGCCACGCGCAGACAATCGCACGCGGACACTCTGCGCCAGCCGCTTGTGACACTTTTCTGCGAAATTCTATGAATTACCCTGAAAATGTTTACTGTAATGAAAGAATCTAGTGTGCTGCCAACATCAAGGTTGAAACTGTTATTTAGTCTATATTCTTTTGTTCTAGTCTTTTATGGGTCAACACAAGGAGAAGTGACATTACATTTGCAATGACATCTGATGGAGATCTAATTACACTTTTGAACGTTATTAAAATACGCAGTCGGGAAACCCTCACTCTCTCCTTTGTTCATTGACCCATCCATTGAAACATCAATTTCTTCTACTCTAGTTTCCACCCCAGAGCCATATGAGTTAACCTATTCCATTGCTAGTCCCTATGTATGTGTGGGAAGTTCAGTACCATTGAAGTAAATAAGTCACATGCATGGTCCCAAGTACCCTTCCGCCCCCCTACCCGGAGCTTTACATGCTTTCCATGGCACCTGCACTTCGCCCCTTCACCCTTCCCACCTTAGCACTTTTTTTTTGCTTACCTGCACGTCCCTCCTCCCTCTCCCTCATACTTCTTGTTCTGCACTTGCACAATCCAAATGTCACAAGGCCTAGTAGGACCATTATTGTATCTTTTCTCCTTGTCCCCCTCCTTTTGTTGTCTTGTGGCACCTTGAAACACCACTTTTTTATAGGTGCCTTACAAATACCTCCCTGTTTAACTTTCTGATCGGCATCTTCTTTTATTTTCTATGTTCCTAACCTCTTCTGTTTTTGTGGTTCCTTCTCTTGATTCTTCAGCTTATTTTTGTCACGATCTGTGCAAGTTTAATACTACACTTTTTGTGTCTTCATGCATTTCTGCATTTATCCTTCACTATTGGGACTGTAGATGATGCTGCATCTACTCTTTCTTCTTCTCTTTCTGTCTCACTTGATTGTCTCTATCCTGCTTCTACCTTTTATCCCTCCCCGTAAACATCTGCAACCTTGGTTCTCTTCGCACCTCCACGCCATGCGTCATGCTCTTCGTCGCCTTGAGCGACACTGGCTCAAGTCAAGGACTGCAGAGAATTATAACTTGTGTTACTCTTTTCATGTTCTTTATGATGAGTCTCTTCTCTCTGCTAAATGTTCCTATTTTTCTGATCTTCTCCACACTCAATCAACTCATCCTAGGTGTCTCTTTCAAACTCTCTCTTTTCTTCTTTCTATTCCTACTCCTGAGCACTCTATTTATTTGACCTTATCAGTCACTGATTTTGCACAATTATTTTCTTCTAAAGTAGCTTCTATCTGCTCTGTTCTTGAGTCTTCTACTTCCTGGTCTTCTTTGAAGTGTCCCACCATAATTGCCAAGAGTACAATTTCCTGTTTTTTTTCCCGATCACCAACAAGGAAACTTCACTTCTTTTGGCTTGCGTCTACCCTACTTCTTCTTCAGATGTTCATCTACTTTCTGCTCTTATTTATTCCTAAAGATCATCTTTCTCTTGTTTCTTATCTCACTTCTTTCTTTAACATCTGTCTGCTATCTTCTAATTTCCCAACTTCTTTTAAACATTCAACCATCATCCCTATCTTGAGGAAACCCTCTGCTGACCCTTCTTTGATATCTAATTTCTGTCACATATATTTTCTCCCTCACTGTCTAAAATACTTGAGTGTATTGTTTATTCACACGTTTCCATTTTCATCTCTGATAACGCTATTCCCCCTTGATTTTAATCTGGCTTTCACTCTTTTCCTTCTACTGAAACTGCTCTTCTCTCTTATCGGCTCATTACTCTCAACACTCGTCTCTTCTTATTATTCTTGACTTATCTGCCGCTTTTGACATCTTTGATCATTCTCTTCTTCTATCTTCCCTTTCTTCCTTTGGCTTTACTGGATCTTTGTTGGTTTACATCTTATTTGTCCCAAAGGACATTCTCAGTCTCTTCGTTGGGTACATCTTCTGACTCACTCCAACTCATTCACAGTGTCCCTAAAGGCTCAGTCCTTCATCCATTTTCTTTTTTCTCTTTATACCTCTCCCATGGCTAAAGTTATTTCATCTTCTCGGCTCGCCCATCAATTTTATGATGATGATAATCAGCGCTTTCTTTCTTTTTCTTAATGTTCTACTGATATTAATGCCCAACTTTCTGCTGGTCTCCGAGCCATCCAAACGTTTCTTTCCAGCAAGTACTCTCCTGTCCATCCTTCCTTTGTTTCCTTTCCTCCTTCTCAGCTAGCTATTTATCTCACGGCCAGTAATCTATGTATGTACTTTGACTCAACGCTTTCCTTTAAACACCACATATCATTAGCTGCCCATGCTTGTCGTTTCCATATTTGCATTATCTGGAAAGCTTGCCAATTTCTAACTTTCAATGCTACTAAGCTCTTGGTATCATCTTTGATTTTTTTCTCATATGTCTTTTATTCTTCTGCCCTTTTTGGTCTCCCTCTTACTTGTCTGGCTCCACTCAAATCTATTTTTAATGCCTCTATTTGTTTACTTTTTCTTCTGCCCCCTTGTGACTCTATCTCTTCATCACTCTCCTTCCTTGGCTGGTTTCCTTTCCAATCTTGCTTAAATTAAACTTCTTATGTCTAGTTTTTAAATATCTTCATGGTCTTGTTCCTGACTACTTTTCCTCTTGGTCTCATTCGATATCCCCACTCCCACTCGTGTCTCCTGCTCTCAATTTTGCCTTGTCACTTCTTATCGCCCTTGTGTGCAGACACATTTTGGTTCACTTTGTCTTCTTGATCCACTTCACTGAAACACAGTTCCTCTTTCTCTTCATTCAATCACAGTGCTTTCTTTGTTCCAGGACTCACTTAAGTCCAACCTACTTCACTTTGGTTAAATGGTTGTTGCAGTATTATCATATCTCATTTTATGTACTGCCTGATGCTATGTACAGCGCTTTGGGGTAAAGTCATCTATAACATTCAAATAAAATTAAAAAATACAAATCCAAATTTCCAATAAATAAATAAATAACATGACAGCTTATCAACAATCTGGATCAATTTAAAAATGATGTCTTGTATTAATGACCCTATTTAAAAAACTAAATTGGCAATCTATTGCAAACAATCCTCTTGCTGCAAACTGGGTGTTGGAAAACAACTAGAATAGTACATGCTATAATAGATGAACACACAGTCCAAAATCCAGAGATGACAGATTACTGTTCACTTGCTTTATCATTACCTAGATGCAACACAAAAAAAATAGACTCTGACCTACTCTGCCCGAGCCAGAACTTCACCAAGCTCATCCTTCACCAGATTTCTGCTTCCATGCATAGGGATCATTTCACCCATTGACTATCCACTTGCTGTGGAGCTTGTGTTGGTTGCCTCACAGGACAAAGGGACATTTCTTTTTCGGGTGTGTTAAATGCCATGTGGTTACCTCTAGCCCCATTGTAGCCTTCCAACCCTTCCTTTTCTGCTTACCAACATACCCCCCTCTCTTTGACTGCAACTTGTATTCCTTGTCTTCACTTAACTATTTTTTCTACCCTCCATCAGACATCTTTATTTTGCTCTATTCCACCTTCTAATCACTTGTTTTCTTCCCTTCTCCCATAGCCATCAACCGCAACTTGGTGTAACATCTGCATGAGTATGTGGTCTCCATATCTTCCTTCTCCCGCTGCACCCACAAAACACAATCCTGTGCTCCCAAGATCTCAAACATCATCTATCCCCCTTTCCTACCGCACAACACCTGCACTTCTTCGCCACCTCCTGTCTATTGTTCATTTGGGCTCTGACATGCACAATCCCTCTGCAACAAGTCTACCTACATCACTCACCAGATCAACTCTCACCACTCACATCTTTCCCTTCTTGCTATCACAGACAACTGCATCTCCTCTCATGACTCTTCTAAATGGGCAACTCTCCACACTGACTCTGCTTCCTTCACCCGCTCCCCTAGTCCTGTTGGGAAGGGTGGCAATATGCGGTTCCTTAGTAATAAGGCCCTCAACAATTCCCCCCTCTGACATCAACCCTTTCTTGTATGAATATGCCACAAATTATCTCGTCCTTCCTATTCCTCTCATGGTTCTGGTGCTCTATCCACCTTCTGGCCTTCCCAACTCTTTCTCCCCTATTCTGACCCTTCTTCTTGATTCACTTCCTACAGACATCTCCATTGTCACGTTTTGGCTACAACCTTCCCAAGCCACATGAAGCCCCCTTCCTTTAACTTTGATCACTCCTATGTGACGTCTCCCTCTATTCACTCCACTACCAGCCTACCCATGGCAGGAATTCTCATGACCTTAAATGTTTCTCTAATTCACTCTCATAATCCACCTCCTCTGACATCTCCATTGACCGCTTACCATCTGATCACTCCATTGTTCACTTTAACATATCGGACCCCCACGTCTATTCCTCATCTCCTCGATTCAATGACTAAAAGGAAATTCAGGTAGGACTCTCTTACCCCTAACTTTGATGATGTGAGGACATTTCTCCTCTCTCTTTCCCCTATTCATGCCTCTTCCATTAATAATAATAATTTTGCATTTATATAGCACTACGAACCCTCAGGTATCTGAGCGCTGCTTATTATTATCCACGGTGTGTGGTGTTCATTTATCGACCTCGGAAGGATGAAAGGCTGAGTTTGGACCTGCCGGGACTTGAACCTGTGTCGGCAGGCTCTGCACTGATGTTAAAGCGAGCGCTCTACTCGCTGTGCCACTTGACCGTGCATGATTTCTCTCACTTGCACTTATAACTCCATTTGACCAACACTGTCCTGCTTGCACATTCATACCTTCTCATCCATGTCCTCAGACTTGGCTCACCTCTGAAATTGAGAACCTCAAACCAAACATGTGCTGTCACCTATCGAGCTTGTGCAAATAATTGCATCTTCCTGTACCTGAACTTACCGCACAGTGTTGCGGCAATCGTTGCTATCGTCCTCTCCCGCTTAGACTATGCTGACACCCTATACCTGGGGGCTACTGGCAGACATTTATGAAGTCGCCAATGTTTAGCAAACTTCCTGAAGCTGGAGAATGACGGTTCTGTTCTTAATGCTACAGGGAGAGAGTTCCATAGTTTTGATCCTAAAACAGGGAAGCTACTGCTCCCTGATTTCTGTAGATTAAATCTAGGGACTGTAAGACAGTGTAACAGTGAGGATCCGGAAGGTCAGTTTGATTGACTTTTAGTAAATTTACATGTCAGGTATGTAGGTGCTAGGTTGGAAATACATTTATTGTCTGAGAGTTACAGTTTTGAACGTGATTCTATTCTTAACTGATAACCATTGGGAGTTGCGTCTGGCATCTGATATGCGATGAGATCTCTGTATATTAAGGGCAGATCTGAATGCATTATTTTGGAGTATTTGTAGTTTTGTCTTAGTTCCTAGGTATAGTGTGTTGCAATAATCCACTTTGGATAAAATGAGCTCTCTTGCTAATGTAAAGCAACTTGCTGTCGATAGGAAAGGTCTGCAGGTGTTTATTAATTTGCAGGTATAAGCTGTGGCAGAAGCTGTCACATTCACTTGTCGGGTCATGGTCAAGGAAGAGTCCAGGTAGAATCCAAGTCTTTTGACTTCCTTGGACATCAGTGTGTTGAGGCCATCTATATCAAACAATTTAAACTTGTTGTCTTATTTGTTTCGTTTGGATTGGGAAAAAAAAGAAGTAGTTTGGTCTTCTCATTGTTAAGGCAAAGGCCATGTGTGGCCATCCATGCCTGAATGATGAGGTAGCTTTTATTCAGAAGTTTTGTATCAAGGTTGTTAACCCCATTGATAGGGATGAGGACTTAGGTGTCATCTGCATAGTTAGTGTAGGTGACAACCAAGTGGTCAAGGACATCGAACAAGGGCTTGGTGAAAATGTTATACAACGTCTGTGACACGCAAGACCCTTGTGGTACTCCACAGGTCACCGGTGCTGGATCAGCCGATACAGTTGATGTGAAAACCCTCATCGTTCTATTGTCTAGGAAGGATTGTTTCCAGGCCGCTGCTTTATCTGAGAAATGAGCTGACGAAGTAAGGTGATTGCACAAGGCTTCATGATTGACAAGGTCGAAGACGGCTGATAAATCTAACAATAGAAGGAGAGCTAGGTTTCCTTTGTCTTTTTGGTCATCCATTTGTGTTTTCAAGTCTATTAAGGCAGTTTTGGTACCATGTCTGGGTCTAAACCCAGGTTGGTGCAGGCCCAGAAAGTTGTTGGTTTCTAAGTTTGCCTGTATCTGTAAATAGGCAGCCCTGTCTAAAATGTTCAGCAGGAATGATACTGTGGTGACGGGTCTGTAATTTGTGGGAATATCCAGGTCAATATTGGCTCTTCTTAACAGTGGAAGAAGCATCCTTCAGGTAAGTTGGGACTGTGCTGGTTTCAAATGATGTATTTATAAAAGTGGGGATGAAAGGTGCGTGATCTCTCGCTGTTTCTTTTTTGATGTTTGCGGGGCAAATGTCTTCCTGACATCTTGATGGTTTGAGGCTGATTATTATGTTTTCAACTTCATTATTGGAAAGTGGGGTGAATTGAAATAGGTTACATGGTTTTGCAGCTGAAGGCTGGGCCTTATGTGGGAGTGATTCAGTGGAGATGCTGAGTTTTGTATTTTCAATTTTAGCTTGGAGCAGCAATATTTTGTCAAGCAGAGCTTTTTGTATTTTGGTGCACCAAGTTTGGTCTTTGGTGGTATGGCTGACTCAAACTCTCTGAGGATAGTGAATATTTATCTTGTGCCTGATTTAGCATTGATGATTTTGTTGTTGTATGCATCACTTTTAGCTTTGAGGATGGCCGACTTGTAGTAGTTAGAGGCTTTTTAAAGAAATGTTGTTGGAAGCTGAGGGGTGGTTGTTCCATGAGGTTTTGGTTCTTCTTTTGTTGTTACATAGGGTTTTGAGGCTGGAGGTGAGTTTAGTTGAGCGCGAGGTTTAACTTTGCACATTTTCAGTGGAGCTATCGTATCGATGGCTTCGCAGAGTGTTAGGTTGTATAATTCTACTAATGTAGAGGGGTCAGTATTAATGGTTGAGTGGTTAAGGAAAGGTTGTAAGAGGGGCAGTAGATTATCTACTGCAATATTCTTGTTGTTTCTAGTGAGTGCCGGCGGTGCAGGGCATTGGGAAGGTTTAGTTCAGTACTGGACTGTAAGGTAAAAGAGACAATAGGGCTCATTCCAAGGTTGGCGGTAAGGGGTTAACAGCGCCGATTAGGTGCCGGGACCATTAACCCCTTAGCGCCCTATTACAAGTCTGATTGTGGGTCCCGCAAACGGCGCTTGGTAAAACCAGGCGCCCTTAGCGGTTCCCGCTAGCAGACTAGGGTGCTTACAACGGGCCCATTATTAACGGGCCTGTTGTTAGCACCCTCCCCATTCCCATTGAGCCCTAAGGGGGCTCAAATAGGAATGGACCGGGTCCGGGTTCCCTGAATGGGGAAATACCGGGCCCTCCATGATTGGAATGGCCCGGTACTTCCCCATTCATGAAACCCGGACCCGGTAGCCAGAATGGAGGTAGCCATGCCGCAAATTGCGGCATCGTATCGTCCAAGGTCGTAATGACCCCCAATGTGGTGATTCGTCCATGCGCATGGAACATTAGAGAGCATGTTGGTCTTGCAATTAAGATCTACAATCCAAACTAGAATCCTCCCTTTATTGTGCGTAGGCTTAGTGATACGATGAGAGAATCCTAGTTCTGTGATCGAGTTGGCTACAGTGGTGGCATTGTCATCATATGCGTCTTGGAAGCCTAAATTAAAGTCATCAAGCAGCAAGGTTTGTGATCCTGGTTTAGTATTGGCAGAGAGGAGTTGTGAGATATCTTCCTCAAAGGCAGATGCTAGGCCCGGACGTCTGTACACAAGGTGGATTTTTAGTGTATGTGAATCTGAGAGCGGGAGCTTCATGGATAGGATTTCAGCTGATGGGAAAGGAACATTAGGCAGAGCTCTTAAGCCAAGGTGGGTCTAGGCAATGACGGCGACTCCGCCCCCTGTAGATGATTTTCTGTCTAGTCTGATGATCGTGTAGTTATCTGGAATGGCTAGGTATAGTGCCGGGTCTATTGCAGCATGTAGCTCATTAGAAGTAATAAGGTCAGCAATGTCTAAGGCATGTGCTGTCAAAGACCATTATGAAGTGCTCCCTTGATGGGTGTAGCGATGTTATTAGGGCTACTTAGAGGTACTGTAGCGTTAGTTAAAAGGATAGAGTCATTTCTGGCAGTGTTAACGATGTATGGTTTCATAATTTATTTCCTCATGGGCATGGAATTAGTGTTGATTATAACTTTGCAGTTAGATGTTGGTAAGTAAGGCTGTCTGAGTCTAAATCCTAGTCTAAGGTTTCAGATTTTCGTGGCACATGGTTGGTTAGGAGCAGGTTGGGAGGCGTAACGCTGGATCCATCTCGATCCTAATCTGAGGTTCTGGGTTTTCATGGTACATGGTTGGTTAGGTACAGGTTGGGCGGCGTAATGCTGGATCCATCTAGAACCTAGTCTGAGTTTCCGGATTTTCATGATAAATGGTTGGTTAGGTTGCGAGGCATAGCACTGCATCCATTGGATGGGTTTGGGAAGGTTAGTGTTATTTGCTTTTGTCACGGCTTTGGAGTAAGTATTAGTAGGCTGTAATAGCCAAGGTGTCAAGAATGTTGCGGGTGCTATGGTATCATAGTAGGGTAATGATGTGAACATAGTACGGGAGATGCTACTCTTACTTAGTATAGTGTCATGGACATGGGTAAGTGGAAAGGTACTATGCTTCTCGGTACTGCCGGTGGTGACTGAGGCGAGGCGGATCATTGTGATCAATAAGGCAGCACTAGATGCAAATATAAATGGAAGGTAAAAAAACAGACTTTATCAACAGTTGTCCTTTCAAAAAGTACCTGCAGGTCAATTATAAAAAACGTTTTATTTATTAACAGGATTTGGAGTTAAAAAATCTCATAAATTGAGAAAGCAATTACATATGTATTCATAAAAAAACAACAACAAAAACTCTAAGAGCATATACAAATACAACAATGACATAACACAATTCTAAAAATAGAGAAGAAAAATGTAAAAATACATCAATTGTTAGTGAAAACGCAAGGTTTTGTCCTTTAGTGTGAGGTTCAGATCTCTCAGGATATCTAAATAATTTTGTACAATCTAGTACAACCATTGTTGGCTCGATTGGTATATTGTTGTTGGTAGAAATCTGGTACTAGAAACAGGTAGGATTGTTCCTCCTTACAGTTCTCAACAACCCCAGGGTAACATTATTCCTGTATATCCCTTAATAGGTTGTCTACTCCACCAACACCAGAGGAATTGTGGTTCCTTATGCATTGAAAGTTGACAATTACACTGCACCTTTAAAAATACCAAGTTCCAAAAAATGGAAGGAGTTATCCTTCATTAAAAGGGTAATTATCAAGCAATAGTTATGGCATATAAATTGGCCCACCAGATAATGCTGAGATGGGTACAAAATGGCTGCTCCCTTTTTATTTTTTGTAACCATCCACACAACACTCAGCGGTGCACCGAAGTGTTGACAAATACGGAGCCCAATACACACAGAAGAGATGTTAGGTGGGTAACAAGCTTTGTCTGTAAGGTCAACAAACATGACACCTTTTAGTGGTCAGATTTTAAATCTTTATTTTTCATATTTTTCTGTAATATTCGTCAGGAGATGATTTGCCCAACAAGCAACTTATTTCAACATGCCACATTGAGCCAGTGTGTCCTGATGAAGGCTTGAAGGGTTTCAATTACTAATGAACTAATGCTGGATACAGTTCTCCCTGCCCATCTAGAAACACATGATGTGTTCACACAGCGAATCGCCATTCAATATTTAGAATGAATAGCCATTCACAGTGTTACTAACACTACTATCAATTTGCCATTAGTTGTCACTGTATATATTGTTCAGCTTTGTTATCCACTATGACTGTTGGTTTTTATGTACCTCAGTCTTTCTAGTCTTGTTGGCATCATATGTATTATTTGTGACATGTTTATTTTTAATAACATGTTTTTAACCTGTTCTGAACACATTTTCTGTTGCGTTATGCCCTTCAGTTTTTTTCCCTAAATACTTGTGGGGTAGCCTGTGCTCATCCTTTCCTACTTGGAAATACAGAAGACATGTCGCATTGCAAAAGCCACTTTTTACGACTCTTTACATGTGAAAAAAAAGTGGAAAACAAAGAATGGTCTATTACAGAATAGTTGTAGTCTCTGCCATTGATTCCCGACTAACTAAAGCAATCAGCAAACCTCAACTTGCAACATCTCATGAACAACAACTCCTATCATGCCTAAGCAGCACAGTCAGTGGTGAGGGATCATGGGAGCTGTATTCTGACAAATCAGGTAAGGCAAGTGTTACAGACTTCAGCCCTTTGATGTGCAGTAACTATAACTCATAGTTATGCTACAGTGATTGACAAGGCCATGTGTACATCTATGCCTTCCAGGAACTCTCAGCCGATACCATGGTGCCCACAGATGCTGCCATTAGTACAACAAAACTACCAAAACCTCAAAAAGGGTGACTTCTTGTGGGCGGATATATGAAGTGCTTACAAGCAACAAAATAAGTTATGTTATACAATGGACCCAGTTTGCTATTTGAGGATTCCCCCTGCTCTCTCTGAGAATACCAAATAGATGATAATAAAGGCAAAAGAGCTGCAGATCGCCTATTGAACTCCATGTTTTCTACCCGTCTCAAACATTTATAGACACTAGCCACACTAGCCAGCTAGACATTGGCTTACATTGTTCTGTCTACCCGTAGGTTGTGGTCGATGTGCCTTGTGGTGCTGACCTGAACTTTGGTGAGCCAACCCAATGGTGATGATTCAAATAACCATGGAGTGAATTTCATAATGCAAGAACTGCCATTCACAGGATTTAGAAAAACAGAATCTTCGGGCTCGGAGTCCATAGAGAAAGATGTCTGCCCCCAACTCACCAATCCTAACCAATGCCTGCCAATGTTGAATACTTCATGATGCATGTTGTTGTCAGGTGCCTTCATTTCAATTCTCACCACCCCAGTGTGTGGACTGCTCCATGTACACAAAAGGTATGGCACAGACAAGAGAATTCCGCAAGGTGTCTCGCTCTCGTGACACACTGTGCAATATACAAATAAAAAAAAAAACGTTTTGTCTATCAAATTTCCCAGAGGAAACAGGTTACACAACACATGAAAGATGCTTGATGAAGTTGACAGAAATGTACATCAGCAGAAAAGTTGTGTTAAAGCACAGAGCAAGAAGATGTGGTTTTTGCATTGGCTGACCACATTTATTAAGCAGGACCACTTAGAGCAAACCTCTTAAAAACCCTCAAAGATACAATGGGCCTCATTACGGGTGTGCCAGCCTGTTAACAATGGTGCCGTTAAGCATACCGGCACTGTTGTTACTGGACTGGCACACTGTAAAGTTCTGTTGGCGGCTGCCGTCCCACAAGCAGACTTTGACAGAAGCACCGGCACTTTTGCACATGGTGCTGGTGCTTCCATCCTCCCCATTCCCATTGAGTCCTATGGGACTCAAATGGGAAATGGGAAGTAACATTTTCTGGCACCTGACTTCACAGACCGCCAGGGCTGCAATGCTCTGTTTTTTCCGTGAAGCCAAGCACCGGACAAAATGACAACACCTGCAGCAGCCTGCAAGTTTTTTTACATCACGGCTACCGCCGGGGTTGTAATGAGACCCAATGATTACCACCAAGGGTTAACATTAATAGAAAGAGATGCTAGCCTACTGAATAGGATACAACTTGTAACAAAAGTACTGATGTAGATGATCAAAACTCGTTTTAAAGGATGGCTGCTAAGTATTGGATTTGTTTTGAATTGTTAAGCTAAATAGATATATAGCAACTTGAAAAGGTAACTCCTACGCAAAGTCATTTTGCAGATCTGGCACTTTAAGAGGTGGTGGACATATTTTAGCCTTATTGAATATTAGTATAATTAATTAAAATGCTCTGATTTAAACATTCAAATTTTATTTCAATTAAAAATGTTTAATGCACTCTTTAATTGGGAACTTATTTAGGGTTGCTTAGCCTGTACATAACTATTGATGTATGTATACAAGTTGTGATGTTATTGAGTGTCTGTTGCTTTATTAAGTATTATCAAAATAAAGCAGAAATCATGATGATAATGATGAAGTTGACAGAAATGCACTCAACCATTTTCCTTGCATGTCTGTTTAGAAAATGCACTATCCTCTTTGGAAAGGGTCTGTTTCACAGAGTGTGTCTGTAAATGTCTTGTCAAGTGTTATCTCGGCCTCTGGGGCAAAAACAAAAGTTGATGACTGGAACGTTTTGAATAAATCATAACACAGACACAGGTCTAGGCAACCCTCCAGACCATCTTATTTTAGCCTGACAAGATTTTACAGAAGGGGAAAGACCATATGCAAAGCAGACTTGGTCACACCCCAGAAGGGGTAGTCCAGTCTAAATTGCTAGGTCACATCCTATCTGTACGAGACCATAAGCATCTCCAGACATGTTTCGGCCTTGTGTGAGGGGTATGCCCAGACCTGGGACCGTGTCCTGTTGGGCCTAGATGTGGGGTGAAAATACAGCCCTAGAGTGACAGAGATGGAGATGCCATGCTAGTCCCCTAATGCGAGAGTGAAGCTGGCTAATGTGAAGTCCCATTGATATATAAAAGCCAGTACAAAACAGTGATTTCCAACACAAGGCCTAGTGCAATTTTTCTAAAAGGCGCAAGTGAAAGCATATCTACCTGAAAAGCTGCTGGATATGCCCATTGAATGGGAAATTACTTGTGCTGCTGCAGATGCTGACTTTGTGTAAACTGGGAAAAGACACTTTTTGACAGATTCAAACCATCAGCACTACACATGGGAAAAGATACATTGAAATGCCAGGCAAGTGAAAAATACCAAGGAATAATTGTGCCTTACATTTAAAAAGTGAAGCCAAGTGATGATATTTCAGAGAAAGACACTCATTTTTCACAAACAAACTGAGATTTAAATGGAAAGGCTTACTTGTTCGAGAAGTGAACAAGAATGCTCTATGTAACTGTGGCCTATGTGTGAATAATACCAGTAGCTAACTTATATCTGTCCAAACCTTCTGTAAAGAAAGACTGTATTATGAACAACATGCACAGATATAAAGACATAACAGAGAATTAGATCAAGATTCTCGGAGTTGCAGATAACACAGCCAGCAGAATTTACCTTTAAGGTCAGGTCTCCCCATTAACTGTGAATTTGTGGCCTTGTCCTATCAGCAGGCAGTGGGTGTATTGGGTGAGAGGTGAGTGGGAGGGAGAAAGCTGGCCAATCGGTCGTGTGGGAATTATTATAATAATGGAGTGTCACCAGCCCTATGAGAGATCCATTTTCAATCTGAGAGGGACTTTATTGAACTTTTTGACTTTTTAGCCTTTCTTTGGACTTTTGACTTCTCCCTTGATTGTTCCACTCTATTTCTGGAAGTCATCTACATCTGGACTCTTGCTAGGAACAACTTTCTTAGAGACAGGGAGAGCTACCAATGCCTTAAACATTGCATGGGAGATAATAATAATACTACCAATAATAATAATAATAATAATAATAATAATAATAATAATAATAATAATAATAATAATAATTTGGCACTAATATAGCGCTACGAACCCTCAGGTATCTGAGCGCTGCTTATTATTACCCACGGTGTGTGGTGCTCATTTATCGACCTCGGAAGGATGAAAGGCTGAGTTTGGTCCCGCCTGGATTCCGCTCTACTCGCTGTGCCACTTGACCGGCTAGAGACTGGGACATCTAGAATCTAGCTGGGCCTGCCATTTGGGGAGCCAAGGGAAGTCTGGGCATTGGGGACTACTCTTGACCAAAGCTTTTGACCAGATGTGTGCTTTCCTCAATGGAGCCCTAGATGCACTGGAACCAAGACCTCCCATGTATATTCATCCAAATGCCAACATAAGTTAGGGGGGTGAATCTGCCAGCCTTAATATCCATCTCACATAGTGGGTAGGGGGAGGAATTGAGAAAGCAATTACATATGTATTCATAAAAAACAACAACAAAAACTCTAAGAGCATATACAAATACAACAATGACATAACACAATTCTAAAAATAGAGAAGAAAAATGTAAAAATAAATCAATTGTTAGTGAAAACGCAAGGTTTTGTCCTTTAGTGTGAGGTTCAGATCTCTCAGGATATCTAAATAATTTTGTACAATCTAGTACAACCATTGTTGGCTCGATTGGTATATTGTTGTTGGTAGAAATCTGGTACTAGAAACAGGTAGGATTGTTCCTCCTTATAGTTCTCAACAACCCCAGGGTAACATTATTCCTGTATATCCCTTAATAGGTTGTCTACTCCACCAACACCAGAGGAATTGTGGTTCCTTATGCATTGAAAGTTGACAATTACACTGCACCTTTAAAAATACCAAGTTCCAATAAATGGAAGGAGTTATCCTTCATTAAAAGGGTAATTATCAAGCAATAGTTATGGCATATAAATTGGCAAACAAGATAATGCTGAGATGGGTACAAAATGGCTGCTCCCTTTTTGTTTTTTGTAACCATCCACACAACACTCAGCGGTGCACCGAAGTGTTGACAAATACAGAGCCCAATACACACAGAAGAGATGTTAGGTGGGTAACAAGCTTTGTCTCTAAGGTCAACAAACATGACACCTTTTAGTGGTCAGATTTTAAATCTTTATTTTTCATATTTTTCTGTAATATTCGTCAGGAGATGATTTGCCCAACAAGCAACTTATTTCAAGATGCCACATTGAGCCAGTGTGTCCTGATGAAGGCTTGAAGGGTTTCAATTACTAATGAACTAATGCTGGATACAGTTCTCCCTGCCCATCTAGAAACACATGATGTGTTCACACAGCGAATCGCCATTCAATATTTAGAATGAATAGTCATTCACAGTGTTACTAACACCACTATCAATTTGCCATTAGTTGTCACTGTATATATTGTTCAGCTTTGTTATCCACTATGACTGTTGGTTTTTATGTACCTCAGTCTTTCTAGTCTTGTTGGCATCATATGTATTATTTGTGACATGTTTATTTTTAATAAAATGTTTTTAACCTGTTCTGAACACATTTTCTGTTGCATTATGCCCTTCAGTTTTTTTCCCTAAATACTTGTGGGGTAGCCTGTGCTCATCCTTTCCTACTTGGAAATACAGAAGACATGTCGCATTGCAAAAGCCACTTTTTACGACTCTTTACATGTGAAAAAAAAGTGGAAAACAAAGAGTGGTCTATTACAGAATAGTTGTAGTCTCTGCCATTGATTCCCGACTAACTAAAGCAATCAGCAAACCTCAACTTGCAACATCTCATGAACAACAACTCCTATCATGCCTAAGCAGCACAGTCAGTGGTGAGGGATCATGGGAGCTGTATTCTGACAAATCAGGTAAGGCAAGTGTTACAGACTTCAGCCCTTTGATGTGCAGTAACTATAACTCATAGTTATGCTACAGTGATTGACAAGGCCATGTGTACATCTATGCCTTCCAGGAACTCTCAGCCGATACCATGGTGCCCACAGATGCTGCCATTAGTACAACAAAACTACCAAAACCTCAAAAAGGGTGACTTCTTGTGGGCGGATATATGAAGTGCTTCAAAGCAACAAAATAAGTTATGTTATACAATGGACCCAGTTTGCTATTTGAGGATTCCCCCTGCTCTCTCTGAGAATACCAAATAGATGATAATAAAGGCAAAAGAGCTGCAGATCGCCTATTAAACTCCATGTTCTCTACCCGTCTCAAACATTTATAGACACTAGCCACACTAGCCAGCTAGACATTGGCTCACATTGTTCTGTCTACCCGTAGGTTGTGGTCGATGTGCCTTGTGGTGCTGACCTGAACTTTGGTGAGCCAACCCAATGGTGATGATTCAAATAACCATGGAGTGAATTTCATAATGCAAGAACTGCCATTCACAGGATTTAGAAAAACAGAATCTTCGGGCTCGCAGTCCGTAGAGAAAGATGTCTGCCCCCAACTCACCAATCCTAACCAATGCCTGCCAATGTTGAATACTTCATGATGCATGTTGTTGTCAGGTGCCTTCATTTCAATTCTCACCACCACAGTGTGTGGACTGCTCCATGTACACAAAAGGTATGGCACAGACAAGAGAATTCCGCAAGTTGTCTCCACTCTCGTGACACACTGTGCAATATACAAATAAAAAAAAAAAAACGTTTTGTCTATCAAATTGCCCAGAGGAAACAGGTTACACAACACATGAAAGATGCTTGATGAAGTTGACAGAAATGTACATCAGCAGAAAAGTTGTGTTAAAGCACAGAGCAAGAAGATGTGGTTTTTGCATTGGCTGACCACATTTATTAAGCAGGACCACTTAGAGCAAAACTCTTAAAAACCCTCAAAGATACAATGGGCCTCATTACGGGTGTGCCAGCCTGTTAACAGTGGTGCCGTTAAGCATACCGGCACTGTTGTTACTGGACTGGCACACTGTTAAGTTCTGTTGGCGTCTGCCGTCCCACCAGCAGACTTTGACAGAAGCACCAGCACTTTTGCACATGGTGCTGGTGCTTCCATCCTCCCCATTCCCATTGAGTCCTATGGGACTCAAATGGGAAATGGGAAGTAACATTTTCTGGCACCTGACTTCACAGACCGCCGGGGCTGCAATGCTCTGTTTTTTCCGTGAAGCCAAGCACCGGACAAAATGACAACACCTGCAGCAGCCTGCAAGTTTTTTTACATCACGGCTACCGCCGGGGTTGTAATGAGACCCAATGATTACCACCAAGGGTTAACATTAATAGAAAGAGATGCTAGCCTACTGAATAGGATACAACTTGTAACAAAAGTACTGATGTAGATGATCAAAACTCGTTTTAAAGGATGGCTGCTAAGTATTGGATTTGTTTTGAATTGTTAAGCTAAATAGATATATAGCAACTTGAAAAGGTAACTCCTACGCAAAGTCATTTTGCAGATCTGGCACTTTAAGAGGTGGTGGACATATTTTAGCCTTATTGAATATTAGTATAATTAATTAAAATGCTCTGATTTAAACATTCAAATTTTATTTCAATTAAAAATGTTTAATGCACTCTTTAATTGGGAACTTATTTAGGGTTGCTTAGCCTGTACATAACTATTGATGTATGTATACAAGTTGTGATGTTATTGAGTGTCTGTTGCTTTATTAAGTATTATCAAAATAAAGCAGAAATCATGATGATGATGATGAAGTTGACAGAAATGCACTCAACCATTTTCCTTGCATGTCTGTTTAGAAAATGCACTATCCTCTTTGGAAAGGGTCTGTTTCACAGAGTGTGTCTGTAAATGTCTTGTCAAGTGTTATCTCGGCCTCTGGGGCAAAAACAAAAGTTGATGACTGGAACGTTTTGAATAAATCATAACACAGACACAGGTCTAGGCAGCCCTCCAGACCATCTTATTTTAGCCTGACAAGATTTTACAGAAGGGGAAAGACCATATGCAAAGCAGACTTGGTCACACCCCAGAAGGGGTAGTCCAGTCTAAATTGTAGGTCACATCCTTTCTGTACGAGACCATAAGCATCTCCAGACATGTTTCGGCCTTGTGCGAAGGGTATGCACAGACCTGGGACCGTGTCCTGTTGGGCCTAGATGTGGGGTGAAAATACAGCCCTAGAGTGACAGAGATGGAGATGCCATGCTAGTCCCCTAATGCGAGAGTGAAGCTGGCTAATGTGGAGTCCCATTGATATATAAAAGCCAGTACAAAACAGTGATTTCCAACACAAGGCCTAGTGCAATTTTTCTAAAAGGCGCAAGTGAAAGCATATCTACCTGAAAAGCTGCTGGATATGCCCATTGAATGGGAAATTACTTGTGGTGCTGCAGATGCTGACTTTGTGTAAACTGGGAAAAGACACTTTTTGACAGATTCAAACCAGCAGCACTACACATGGGAAAAGATACATTGAAATGCCAGGCAAGTGAAAAATACCAAGGAATAATTGTGCCTTACATTTAAAAAGTGAAGCCAAGTGATGATATTTCAGAGAAAGACAATCATTTTTCACAAACAAACTGAGATTTAAATGGAAAGGTTTACTTGTTCGAGAAGTGAACAAGAATGCTCTATGTAACTGTGGCCTATGTGTGAATAATACCAGTAGCTAACTTATATCTGTCCAAACCTTCTGTAAAGAAAGACTGTATTATGAACAACATGCACAGATATAAAGACATAACAGAGAATTAGATCAAGATTCTCGGAGTTGCAGATAACACAGCCAGCAGAATTTACCTTTAAGGTCAGGTCTCCCCATTAACTGTGCATTTGTGGCCTTGTCCTATCAGCAGGCAGTGGGTGTATTGGGTGAGAGGTGAGTGGGAGGGAGAAAGCTGGCCAATCGGTCGTGTGGGAATTATTATAATAATGGAGTGTCACCAGCCCTATGAGAGATCCATTTTCAATCTGAGAGGGACTTTATTGAACTTTTTGACTTTTTAGCCTTTCTTTGGACTTTTGACTTCTCCCTTGATTGTTCCACTCTATTTCTGGAAGTCGTCTACATCTGGACTCTTGCTAGAAACAACTTTCTTAGAGACAGGGAGAGCTACCAATGCCTTAAACATTGCATGGGAGATAATAATAATACTACCAATAATAATAATAATAATAATAATAATAATAATAATAATAATAATAATAATAATAATAATAATAATAATTTGGCACTAATATAGCGCTACGAACCCTCAGGTATCTAAGCGCTGCTTATTATTACCCACGGTGTGTGGTGCTCATTTATCGACCTCGGAAGGATGAAAGGATGAGTTTGGTCCCGCCTGGATTCCGCTCTACTCGCTGTGCCACTTGACCGGCTAGAGACTGGGACATCTAGAATCTAGCTGGGCCTGCCATTTGGGGAGCCAAGGGAAGTCTGGGCATTGGGGACTACTCTTGACCGAAGCTTTTGACCAGATGTGTGCTTTCCTCAATGGAGCCCTAAATGCACTGGAACCAAGACCTCCCATGTATATTCATCCAAATGCCAACATAAGTTAGGGGGGTGAATCTGCCAGCCTTAATATCCATCTCACATAGCGGGTAGGGGGAGGAACCGGGGAGACCTGTGGCACATTTTATTGAATCGAATTCAAATTAAGTCCACTATAAGAAAATCACCTTATTCATTTGAATTGAATTGTGTTGGGAACTGCCTGACTTAATCCTTTCCATTAAATTGTGAGGGTGAAACTGTAGATCCTTAGCAGCACATTGTATCAACATTAAATCAATGAAATCCCATATAGAAAATCACAGGATGAGGCTTGGTAGAGTTCAAAACTAACAAAGATAATGTGTGTCAGAACTGCTACAGACAATAAGTACTTGGGTGGCTATTTTTCTGAAACCCCTGCCTTCTGTACTGAAGGGGGTGTCCATAATCCCAAAATACGTAACACTAAAATTCTACCATTCATGTGAATGTAGAGTGTGAAAAACAAAATTTCCCATTTATTCTCTTACATCCCAAATCATAATCACAAGTCCCTGCATTTCATGAAAATAAAAAGTCCAAATCGAAGTTCCCATTGAGTTCCAAGCCCAAAACATGTTTTTCTATTGTGTCTATGTCCCAAACCCTGCCTTTATAATACAAATAAAATTATTTTGTATGGTAGTCACACTGCCTGTACCTTGCCTTCAAATTAAGGGGTCATATGTAACTGATGTATGGGGTTATGGGTTGCTGGGAGAGAAGAGCATTTTAATATCACAAGCAATCACTGGGAGTTGTTTTACATATCTTAATTGTAAATGTGCAAGAAATACTAATAGTAATTTGAAATTGTGATATTTTGTAGTGCCACAGTGTTGGTGGCTGATGTTTTGGTTGTTCTGTTATTCTTTTTCAAACCTTAAATAAATATATATTCTTACTATACACCAACCTGGTTCCGAGCTAATTGGAGGTAAGGATGGTATTGGTTGGAGGGTGCAAGATAGGTTGGAGGCTTCACTAAAGCTGAATCTGCAAAGCACTTTGTTACGCGCCACCTTACTTGGGGTGGGGGGAACTCCCTGATTTGAGAGTGAATAGTGACATAGATACCCAAGCTACTCCTCACTGATGATGCCCAATGAGGCCGGAACATGTCTGGTGATGCTTGTGGACTCCTGCAGAAGGGATGTGACCTAGCAGTTCAGGCTGGACTGCCCGTTATGGGGTTGGACCGAGCCTGATTTGCTTTTGATCGTGTCCCTTTATGTAATGGCTTTGGAGGCTGAAATATGATGATATGGAGGGCTGCCTGGAACTTGCTAGTGGTTAAGGTTGAGTAAAAATCTTCCAGCCATCACATTTCGGTTTTGTTTTAATCAGCCCATGTGGGTCTGGTACACGCAGATGTGGGTCCTGAGACTGCTGGTCCTAGCACCTAAGCTACTATTCACTGATGACACCTTAAAAGGCTGAAACATGTTTGGGGTGCTTGTGGTCTCGAGCAGAAGGTATGTGACTTAGCAGTTTGGGGAGGACTGTCCCTTTTGGGGTGGGACCAATCCTGATTTGCATATGGTCCTTCACTTTCTGTAATGGCTTGCTAGGATGAAGAACAATGGTCTGGAGGATTGCCTAGAGCTGTGCCAGTGGTCTAGATCGATTACAAACCTTTAATTCAGCCACTGGGAACACCATCATCTATTAGTTTACAGATTTGCAACATACATGCTTTAACTTCTGTCTGTGCAAAATATCTCATTTTACAGAGGACACCCCACATTTTACACAGACCCTAGCACACCAAAATGGGGGCCGCTGACCCTTGACATTGCAATGAGAAGCAATGGGACATAGCAACTTAAGGGGTCGATTCATGGAATTAATGTGCGCCGAAAATTCCTGCGCAGAGGTGCGAAAACGTGCGAATCGCAGTAAAAGTGCGAAAATCTCAGGAAAACCAGCGCACAGCGATTCATGGAAGTCAGTGTGCGAGAAAAACATTGGATGTGCGCTAAAAATGTGCACCGCGCACACCAGGCCCCCACTCATGTCTCCCACCACCCCCACCCCCCAGCAGTGCAGGGGCAGTCTCCACCAGGCCCCCACTCATGTCTACCACCACCCCCAGCCCCCAGCCACCAGGGGCAGCCTCCACCAGGCCCCCACTCATGTCCGCTATTACCCCCACCAGCCAGCAGTGCAGGGGCAGCCTCCACCAGCCACCCACTCATGTCTCCCACCACCCCGACCCTCCAGTAGTGCAGGGGCAGGCTCCACCAGGCCCCCACTCATGTCCCCTATTACCCCCACCGCCCAGCAGTGCAGGGGCAGCCTCCACCAGGCCCCCACTCATGTCTCCCACCACCCCCATCCCCCATCCCCCAGTCACCAGGGGCTTCCTCCACCAGGCCCCCACTCATGTCCCCTATTACCCCCACCCCCCAGCCACCAGGGGCAGCCTCCATCAGGCCCCCACTCATGTCTACTACCACCCCCACCCCCCAGCCACCAGGGGCACCCTCCACCAGCCCCCCACTCATGTCCCCTATTACCCCCACCCCCCAGCAGTGCAGGGGCAGCCTCCACCAGGCCCCCACTCATGTCCCCTATTACCCCCACCCTCCAGCAGTGCAGAGGCAGCCTCCACCAGGCCCCCACCCATGTCCCCTATTACCCCCACCGCCCAGCAGTGCAGGGGTAGCCTCCACCAGGCCCCCACTCATGTCTCCCACCACCCCCATCCCCCATCCCCCAGTCACCAGGGGCTTCCTCCACCAGGCCCGCACTCATGTCCCCTATTACCCCCACCCCCCAGCCACCAGGGGCAGCCTCCATCAGGCCCCCACTCATGTCTACCACCACCCCCACCCCCCGGCCACCAGGGGCACCCTCCACCACGCCCCCACTCATGTCCCCTATTACCCCCACCCCCCAGCAGTGCAGGGGCAGCCTCCACCAGATTCCCACTCATGTCCCCTATTACCCCCACCCTCCAGCAGTGCAGAGGCAGCCTCCACCAGGCCCCCACTCATGTCTCCCACCACCCCCATCCCCCAGCCACCAGGGGCACCCTCCACCAGGCCCCCACTCATGTCTACCACCATCCCCACCCCCCAGCCACCAGGGGCAGCCTCCATTAGGCCCCCACTCATGTCCAACTCATGTCTCCCACCACCCTCACCCCCCAGCCACCAGGGGCAGACTCCACCAGGCCCCCACTCATGTCTCCCACCACCCCCCAGCCACCCGGGGCACCTTCCACAAGGCTCCCACTCATGTCTCCCAACACCCCCACCCCCAGCCACCAGGGGCATCCTCCACCAGGTCCCCACTCATGTCTACCACCACCCGCACCCCCAGCAGTGCAGCGGCAGATTCCACCAGGCCCCCACTCATGTCCCCCTGCACCGCCACCCCCCAGCAGTGCCGGGGCAGCCTCCACCAGGCCCCCACTCATGTCCCCCTGCACCCCCACCCCCCAGCCACCAGGGGCAGCCTCCACCAGGCCCCCACTCATGTCTCCCACCACCCCCACCCCCCAGCCACCAGGTGCACCCTCCACCAGGCCCCCACTCATGTCTCCCACCACCCCCACCCCCCAGCCACCAGGGGCAGCCTCCACCAGGCCCCCACTCATGTCCCCTATTACCCCCACCCCCCAGCCACCAGGGACAGCCTCCACCAGGCCCCCACTCATGTCCCCTATTACCCCCACCCCCAGCAGTGCAGGGGCAGCCTCCACCAGGCCCCCACTCATGTCCCCTATTACCCCCACCCCCCCAGCAGTGCAGGGGCAGCTTCCACCAGGCCTCCACTCATGTCCCCTATTACCCCCACCCCCCAGCAGTGCAGGGGCAGCCTCCAGGCAGCCTCCACCAGGCCCCCACTCATGTTCCCTATTACCCCCACCCCCAGCCACCAGGGGCACCCTCCAACAGGCCCCCATTCATGTCCAACTCATGTCTCCCACCACCCTCACCCCCCAGCCACCAGGGGCAGCCTCCACTAGGCCCCCACTCATGTCCAACTCATGTCTCCCACCACCCTCAACCCTCTAGCCACCAGGGGCAGTCTCCACCAGGCCCCCACTCATGTCTCCCACTACCCCCACCCCCCAGCCACCAGGAGCACCCTCCACCAGGCCCCCGCTCATGTCTCCCACCACCCCCACCCCCCAGCCACCAGGGGCAGCCTCCACCAGGCCCCCACTCATGTCTCCCACCACTCCCACCCCCCAGCCACCAGGGGCACCCTCCACCAGGCCCCCACTCATGTCTCCCACCACCCCCACCCCCAGCCACCAGGGGCAGCCTCCACCAGGCCCCCACTCATGTCTACCACCACCCCCACCCCCGAGCAGTGCAGGGGCAGATTCCACCAGGCCCCCACTCATGTCCCCCTGCACCCCCACCCCACAGCAGTACAGGGGCAGCCTCCACCAGGTCCCCACTCATGTCCCCCTGCACCCCCACCCCCCAGCAGTGCAGGGGCAGCCTCCACCAGGCCCCCACTCATGTCCCCCTGCACCCCACCCCCCCGCCACCAGGGGCACCCTACACCAGGCCTCCACTCATGTCTCCCACCACCCCCACCCCCCAGGGGCACCCTCCACCAGACCCCCACTCATGTCTCCCACCACCCCCACCCCCCAGCCACCAGGGTCAGCCTCCACCAGGCCCCCACTCATGTCCTCAATTAACCCCAACCCCCAGCCACCAGGGGCAGCCTCCACCAGGCCCCCACTCATGTCCCCTATTACCCCCACCCCCCAGCAGTGCAGGGGCAGCCTCCACCAGGCCCCCACCCATGTCCCCTATTACCCCCACCCCCCAGCAGTGCAGGGGCAGCCTCCACCAGGCCCCCACTCATGTCCCCTATTATTCCCACCTCCCAGCCACCAGGGGCAGCCTCCACCAGCCCCCCACTCATGTTCCCTATTACCCCCACCCCCCAGCCACCAGGGGCACCCTCCACCAGGCCCCCACTCATGTCCAACTCATGTCTCCCACCACCCTCAGCCCCCAGCCACCAGGCCCCCACTCATGTCCAACTCATGTCTCCCACCACCCTCACCCCCCAGCCACCAGGGGCAGCCTCCACCAGGCACCCACTCATGTCTCCCACCACCCCCACCCCCCAGCCACCAGGGGCACCCTCCACCAGGCCCCCACTCATGTCTCCCACCACCCCCAGCCACCAGGGGCAGCCTCCACCAGGCCCCCACTCATGTCCCCTATTACCCCCACCCCCCAGCCACCAGGGGCAGCCACCACCAGGCCCTCACTCATGTCCCCTATAACCCCCACCCCCAGCAGTTCAGGGGCAGCCTCCACCAGGCCCCCACTCATGTCCCCTATTACCCCCACCCTCCAGCAGTGCAGAGGCAGCCTCCACCAGGCCCCCACTCATGTCTCCCACCACACCCAACCCCCAGCAGTGCAGGGGCAGCCTCCACCAGGCCCCCACTCATGTCTCCCACCACCCCCACCCCCCAGCCACCAGGGGCACCCTCCACCAGGCCCCCACTCATGTCTACCACCACCCCCACCCCCCAGCCACCAGGGGCAGCCTCCACCAGGCCCCCACTCATGTCCAACTCATGTCTCCCACCACCCTCACCCTCCAGCCACCAGGGGCAGACTCCACCAGGCCCCCACTCATGTCTCCCACCACCCCCACCCCCCAGCCACCAGGGGCATCCTCCACAAGGCTGCCACACATGTCTCCCACCACCCCCACCCCCAGCCACCAGGGGCAGCCTCCACCAGGCCCCCACTCATGTCTACCACCACCCGCACCCCCCAGCAGTGCAGGGGCAGATTCCACCAGGCCCCCACTCATGTCCCCCTGCACCCCCACCCCCCAGCAGTGCAGGGGCAGCCTCCACCAGTCCCCCACTCATGTCCCCCTGCAGCCCCACCCCCCAGCAGTGCAGGGGCAGCCTCCACCAGGCCCCCACTCATGTCTCCCACCATCCCCACCCCCCAGCCACCAGGGGCACTCTCCACCAGGCACCCACTCATGTCTCCCACCACCCCCACCCCCCAGTTACCAGGGGCAGCCTCCACCAGGCCCCCACTCACGTCCCCTATTACCCCCACCCCCCAGCCACCAGGGGCAGCCTCCACCAGGCCCCCACTCATGTCCCCTATTACCCCCACCCCCAGCAGTGCAGGGGCAGCCTCCACTAGGCCCCCACTCATGTCCCCTATTACCCCCACCGCCCAGCAGTGCAGGGGCAGCCTCCACCTGGCCCCCACTCATGTCCCCTATTACCCCCACCCCCCAGCAGTGCAGGGGCAGCCTCCACCAGGCCCCCACTCATGTCCCCTATTACCCTCACCCCCAGCCACCAGGGGCAGCCTCCACCAGGCCCCCACTCATGTCCCCTATTACCCCCACCACCCAGCCACCAGGGGCACCCTCCACCAGGCCCCCACTCATGTCCAACTCATGTCTCCCACCACCCTCACCCACCAGCCACCAGGGGCACCCTCCAACAGGCCCCCACTCATGTCCAACTCATGTCTCCCACCACCCTCACCCCCCAGCCACCAGGGGCACCCTCCACCAGGCCCCCACTCATGTCCAACTCATGTCTCCCACCACCCTCAACCCCCTAGCCACCAGGGGCAGTCTCCACCAGGCCCCCACTCATGTCTCCCACCACCCCCACCCCACAGCCACCAGGGGCACCCTCCACCAGGCCCCCACTCATGTCTCCCACCACCCCCCAGCCACCAGGGGCAGCCTCCACCAGGCCCCCACTCATGTCTCCCACCACCCCCACCCCCCAGCCACCAGGGGCACCCTCCACCAGGCCCCCACTCATGTCTCCCACCACTCCCACCCCCCAGCCACCAGGGGCACCCTCCACCAGGCCCCCACTCATGTCTCCCACCACCCCCACACCCCAGCCACCAGGGGCAGCCTCCACCAGGCCCCCACTCATGTCTACCACCAACCCCACCCCCCAGCAGTGCAGGGGCAGATTCCACCAGGCCCCCACTCATGTCCCCCTGCACCCCCCAGCAGTACAGGGGCACCCTCCACCAGGTCCCCACTCATGTCCCCCTGCACCCTCACCCCCCAGCAGTGCAGGGGCAGCCTCCACCAGGCCCCCACTCATGTCCCTGTGCACCCCCACCCCCCCGCCACCAGGGGCAGCCTACACCAGGCCCCCACTCATGTCTCCCACCACCCCCACCCCCCAGCCACCAGGGGCACCCTCCACCAGGCCCCCACTCATGTCTCCCACCACCCCCACCCCCAGCCACCAGGGGCAGCCTCCACCAGGCCCCCACTCATGTCCTCTATTAACCCCACCCCCCAGCCACCAGGGGCACCCTCCACCAGGCCCCCACTCATGTCCCCTATTACCCCCACCCCCCAGCAGTGCAGGAGCAGCCTCCACCAGGCCCCCACTCATGCCCCCTATTACTCCCACCCCCCAGCAGTGCAGGGGCAGCCTCCACTAGGCCCCCACTCATGTCCCCTATTACCCCCACCCCCCAGCAGTGCAGGGGCAGCCTCCACCAGATCCCCACCCATGTCCCCTATTATCCCCACCCCCAAGCTACCAGGGGCAGCCTCCACCAGGCCCCCACTCATGTCCCCTATTACCCCCAGCCACCAGGGGCACCCTCCACCAGGCCTCCACTCATGTCCGACTCATGTCTCCCACCACTCTCAGCCCCCAGCCACCAGGGGCACCCTCCACCAGGCCCCCACTCATGTCCAACTCATGTCTCCCACCACCCTCACCCCCCAGCCACCAGGGGCAGCCTCCACCAGGCCCCCACTCATGTCTCCCACCACCCACAATCCCCAGCCACCAGGGGCACCCTCCACCAGGCCCCCACTCATGTCTCCCACCACCCCCAGCCACCAGGGGCAGCCTCCACCAGGCCCCCACTCATGTCCCCTATTACCCCCACCCCCCAGCCACCAGGGGCAGCCACCACCAGGCCCCCACTCATGTCCCCTATAACCCCCACCCCCAGCAGTGCAGGGGCAGCTTCCAACAGGCCCCCACTCATGTCCCCTATTACCCCCACCCCCAGCAGTGCAGGGGCAGCCTCCACCAGGCCCCCAACCATGTCCCCTATTACCCCCACCCCCCAGCCACCTGGGGCAGCCACCACCAGGCCCCCACTCATGTCCCCTATAACCCCCACCCCCAGCAGTGCAGGGGCAGCCTCCACCAGGCCCCTACTCATGTCTCCCACCACCCCCACCCCCCAGCCACCAGGGGCAGCCTCCACCAGGCCCCCACTCATGTCCAACTCATGTCTCCCACCACCCTCACCCCCCAGCCACCAGGGGCAGCCTCCAACAGGCCCCCACTCATGTCCAACTCATGTCTCCCACCACCCCCACCCCCAGCAGTGCAGGGGCAGCCTCCACCAGGCCCCCACTCATGGCCCCTATTACCCCCACCCCCAGCCACCAGGGGCAGCCTCCACCAGGCCCCCACTCATGTCTCCCACCACCCCCACCCCCCAGCCACCAGGGGCAGCCTCCACCAGGCCCCCACTCATTTCTACCACCACCCCCAATCCCCAGCCACCAGGGGCACCCTCCACCAGGCCCCCACTCATGTCTCCCACCACCCCCACCCGCCAGCCACCAGGGGCAGCCTCCACCAGGCCCCCACTCATGTCCCCTATTACCCCCACCCCCCAGCAGTGCAGGGGCAGCCTCGACCAGGCCCCCACACATGTCTCCCACCACCCCCACCCCCCAGCCACCAGGGGCAGCCTCCACCAGGCCCCCACTCATGTCTACCACCACCCCCACCCCCCAGCCGTGCGATTTGCCTGGGTACGTGTACTTCGGGGTGCGCGGGAAGCTCCACACGCCATTAGCCCGGGTATGTGCACCTCGGGGTGCGTGGGAAGTTCCACACGCGATTAGCCTGGGTACGTGTACTTCGGGGTGCGCGTGAACTTCCACACGCGATTTGCCTGGGTACGTGTACTACGGGGTGCGTGGGAAGTTCCATACGCGATTAGCCTGGGTACGTGTACTATGGGGTGCGCGGGAAGTTCCACACGCGATTAGCCTGGGTACGTTCACTTCGGGGTGCGCGTGAACTTCCACACGCGATTAGCCTGGGTACGCGTACTACGGGGTGCGCGGGAAGTTCCACACGCAATTAGCCTGGGTACGTTCACTTCATGATGCGCGTGAACTTCCAAACGCTATTTGCCTGGGTACGTGTACTACGGGGTGCCCGGGAAGTTCCACACGCAATTGGGCCTGTGAGAGTGGGTTACATGTATTCCATGGGTGGTCAGGAATATTTACCCACGACTGTGCCCGTGAGAGCGTGCTACGTGCATTCCTGGGGTGGGCGGGAATATTCACACATTCGCCTATGACGTGACGAAAAATGGTCCAAACCTGAGACACGTACGCCAGCATGAAGCAGGTGTACGTCGACCCGCGCAGCATAAAAGTGCACGCAAACAACAAATAAGCTCATACGCCAGGATGAATATACCATTCCTAGCAGCAGTGGCCGTGGGTTACCAAAGGAGGAGGAGTAGGATAGTGAGGGCCCGAATTTTCACTCCCAGAACCAGCCTTTTTGGGATGCCTGATGACCAGGTGTATGGGAGGTACAGGTTTCCCCCACACATAATACTGGACCTGGTCAGTGAGTGGGAGGATGACCTCACATCACCCACCCTGTGCTCCCAAGCACTCAGCTCCCTGGAGAAGGTCCTCAATGTACTGCACTTCTTGGCCACAGGATCATTTCAGCAGGCAAGTGCCATAGTGGGTGGGGTGTCACAGGCCACGCAGTCACGCTGCCTACACCAGGTCTTGAACATCATCACTGCACGCCTATCAGTCCGTAGGCACATATACCTGCCCAGGACACCTGCAGAACGGCAGGCTGCCACCCTCGATTTCTACGGTGTGGCACAATTCCCAAAAGTGCTAGGTGTCATTGACTACACCCATGTGGCACTATGTCCCCCCAGGGCATCTGAGCACATCTATAGGAACCGCAAGCACTGGCATTCCATCAACGTGCAGGTAGTATGTAATGCTAAGGGAATCATCACCTCAGTATATGCCAACTATCCAGGGTCCACCCACGACAGCTTCATTTACCGAATGTCTACCCTAAGCCGGACCTAGAAGCTGGGCGGCATGGCGATACATGGCTGCTTGGTGAGTATGAATGCCACTGCACATGCATGCATGTCAGATGCAGAGTTATGTCACTACCCCACTAATGATACCCATCACCTCCTCACCAGGGGACAGTGCCTACCCTTGAGCACCCACATCATGACGCCAATTCGGAACCCCATCACGCCTCCAGAGGTAAGATACAACACAGCCCATATTGCAACCCAGGGCATAGTGGAGCGAACATTCGGAGTGCTCAAGTCACGCTTTCGCTCCCTTGACCGTTCTGGCGGGCAGCTGTTATATGCGCCCCCAGTAGTGTGCAGGATCATAGTGGCAGCATGTGTCCTGCACAATGTTGCAACATGCCGGGGCCTGGCTGTGGACATGGTGGTGCCCCCACATCCCCAACCACATGCACGGCCGCTGCGCATGGGAGGCGAGAGGGCACGGGGTCAGGCAGCCAGTACACAGCTGGTGGCTAATTACTTCACATAGAAATCACACCCCAGTGGAGTGCACACAGGCCTGGCACATACCATCTGATAAGCAATGATGACTCGAACTGACAATTAAGACGAACAAAGGGACTGTCAACTGTCAGAAGCATAGCAGCCTGAGAATGTTCATATGGAAGTGTCACAATGTGTGCATCCCTACCTACACAAACACCACCAATGCAGTGTCACGAAAAGACACTTCCATGCTGCATAAATGAATACCCACTTGCAAAATACTACATGAAAATAGTGCCATGTCACCCACCCCCTCCCCGGCACGGCCACACAACACACCATGGCATGTCATGCAATGTGAGAGGAAATAAATTAATCCCCACAACATGCCCCAAATGTCACCAGCTACAGTGTCCCTAATGGAAACATGTCCACACATGAAATGCTCACAGTAATGCAGGACCTACAACCCACATTACCAAATACTTACCAAGAATACCAATCACCTACACAACCTCCAACCTACCTTAAACATGACATTACAGACTTAAAAATTAGCTAGCCTCACCACCTGATGATGACAGCCCTCCGAACACTTGCAAGTATACAGTGTTAGCGCCACGCAAGAGTGTAGGTGCACTGTTTACAAGATGGACTCCAGTTCCAAGGTGGACCGCATTGTGAAGACATGTGGAATGGACCTGCAAATATGGAGGATGAGATGGATGCAGAGGCACATATCAATACACCACGCATTGTACAATACAACAACAATATGCACTATGAATGTAAACACAGTATTGACTACAGACTGCCCACACAGCTCATGGGAGTCCAATGTCACCATGTACGTCAATGTCACTTGGGCACACCCTTTGCAAGCCCATGGAAACGGGAAGCAGGAGGGGTGTGTGTGACAAAAACCCAAGCATCTGAACCAAATCCATGACAAGCCTGCATGTGCCCAGCCACAATGCAGCGTATGCCCGCGGGAGCCACACAAGGCAACACACTGTCCCAAAAAAAAAAAAAAAATCAGAAATGGCCATTAATGGGCTCGGGGGGGTTGGGGAGGCCACCCAGGAGGTCCGAGGACAGGGTGCACTCCAAAACCCACCTCTGTGGATCTTGCGAAAAAAAACACCTCCATGGGCTCATGGCCTACACGGCTACCCTATTGTGGGAGTATCACTGCTGTCGCTGTCCTCACCCTCTGCAGCTGCATCCGGAGGTGGTGGCACTATGGGAGGCAGCCCACGCAAAGCCCTAGTCTGATCCTCCATGGCTGCAAGCATGCGGGTGTGGTAGGTCTCGTTCTGGAGGATAAGTGTGCGGAGGTCCCCATGCAACAACTCACGGCATGCCCGGACCTCTGCCCTAGTTGCCTGCATCTCAGGTGAGAGCGTACGGGTGAGACGCTCCAGCTGCTGTTCTGTCCTTCGGTTTGTTGAAGCCTCAAGCTCAACAAGAGTCGTCCTGAGGTGAAGGAGTTCCTGCCTCAGGGCTTCCCTGTGGCCCTGGGACTCTATGGAGATGGCTTCCTGCAGAGTCGCCAGTGCCACCCGCCTGTCCCTGTCGGACGCCAACATGTCCTCCCTGTGTGACTGGCAGATGGAGTCGGTTGCCTGCTGTAGTCGCTCCATCAGCCTTTCGGGGGGGACAATGGAAGTGGCCACCCTATCCATGGCCTGAGCCATCATCTCTGATGATGCTGCCTGTTGGGTTGCCATACCGTAAATGGATTGCTCCCATGCGGTATTGCCAGGTGGCGTACGGCCACCACGTCGGCGGGCGCCACACCTGTCTGGGGCAAGGAGAACTGCGCCTTGCTGTGCCGGCACTGCCTGAGGCTGCAGGACTGCATTCCCCCTCTGATCTGCTGGCCCATGAACAGGATCAGATGTCGCGGAGTGTGACCCTGCATCCGTAACCACCAAAGGCGTACCTGCCAACACTGACATCCCCATTGAGGGTTCTAACCCTGGTGCAGGTGGGTCGGACAGAACAGAATCCCTCCCAGGAACACTCACCTGCGACGGCACGTAGGTCTCATCATCCGAATCGACACCTGAGTACAGCTCGGGGGAGGTGCAGCCAGAGACACCCCTTGAGAGCACGACCTGCAGCAGTTGTGGGTTCTCACCCACCACCACATCACGTCCCTCACTGGTGGTCGGTCGGCCCTCAGACCCCTCCTGGGTCTGCACCATCTCCACAACCCCAGCAGTATCAGGTGCATCTTCCCCTGCAAAGACATAAAAGAAAACAAATGGAAACAGGCATTAGCACTATGGCACACAATGAGGGCTGAGAGGCTACAGAAACAGTACTTGATTGACACATGTCCCACATGACTAAAACACTCCCATTCATGCACCGTCACTGCGTGTGATGGTGAGGCAGATGGCACACATTGATGACACCAAGATGGAAGATGAACACATTTGCTGCATGCTGCCTAGCAGTGGCATCACACATTGGCCAGTGATTGCCAGGTCAAATACACATGCCATCACACAGATGGCATGTACCCTAGCCATGAAGTGAAGAGGGAGAGGAGGTCACCAATTGTTCATTCAGTCCAGTTTGTTCATATGATTGATTATTTCCATTGTAATGGTTCAAATGTTTAACCTGCATCTGGCAGTCAAAAATGGTCCTATAGCACAGGGACATGTCCAAACTAATCATGTCCACGAAACTGAGCCAGTCCACTGTACCATGGCCATGTCAGACATGTGACAATAGGACTGAGAAATCCCGAGTAAAAGTCGTGGTATGCAAACAGTCTGCCTGAATGAACAGAGGTAAATAAGCAACAGTGTAGTGGCAAGATGACACTCCAAGGGCAACTGGCGTGCTGTTGGGCTGGATGTCTAATGTTGGCCGAAGGGATGCTGCTATACCCAAATGCTGTTGCCAAGAATATTTAGGAAGAGGCACATGGGTGAGCCAAACCACTCAGGCACACACACCCTCCCCTGGCACCCAAACAGAAGCCCTCACACACACACCATGCATATGGATGACACAAACATGCATGTGCACTCACCGGACAATGCCTCGTAATCTGCCACTTATCCCACGCCTTGGATCTGTTCCTCCGTGACGTAGGTCCCAGCAACCTGCTCATGTGGAGTGAGTTCTATGTCGTCTGCTGGAGACCCACCTCCAGTCACTAGAGTTGCGGCATGACTTGAGGCCAGCTTATTCTTTTCCCTGCGCTTCAGGTAATTCCAGCGCTTATAGCATTAATTAGCTGTGCGCCTCACGATTCCAAGGGCACTTATGATGTCTGCAATGGTCAGCCAGTGTGCCTGACGTTGTGCAGGTGTGGTCTTGGATCCTGTAACAATCACCATTTCGCGGTCATGTGCGGACACATTCTCTACAAGTGCATTCAGTTTGGCCTCATTGAAGCTGGGCTTCCTTGACGGGCCGGACTGTGTAGCCGTGTCTGGGGCATCAGCTTCTACTGGACGAGGACTCTTCCTCTTCCGCTTGGAAGGTGGTGGGGATCCGGAGTGTCCTGCGCCGCTCTGGACACTAGGGGCAGGAGCGTGGGATTGCACACTCAGCATGGGAGTTGGTGCAGGCATTATCTCAAGTGTAATGGTGTCAGGGGGAATGTCAGCATGATGGACTTGGACCGACACTGTCCTGGATGGGTGTGTGAGAGGTGAGGTGGATTGAGCCACAGCTGCCCCTGCAGCCTCCCCAACCTGCCTATGCGGGGCAGCAGATGACCTTGCTGCCCCTGATCCACGTGGCCTGATGACACCAACGTTCACCGGCGCACGTGGGCTAGACCTGCTGACCTGGAAGTCAGCCATGGAGTCACCCTGTGCCAGGTCTGGTTCCACAGTGGGCTGGTCCAACAAGGGCTGAGCATGGATGGTGTCAGCCACGGTAACCTCAACCAGGGGGGGGTGGGCATGGGTGTCCCTGACTGCTCCTCCACACATGGGGGGCTAGGGGCACCCTGCAAGTCACGGCCACGTCCCCTACCGGATCCACCACGGCCACCACTTGGGGCTCAGCCACCTTTGCCACCCTTACGGCTTGCTCGCCTCCCAGCCATGGCACTGATGTTATTGTGTGTATGGGAGTCGATGTGAACTATTGTCCTGGGCAATTGGGGGTCAAAGGGGTTGGGTACCAGATGGTAATCACACCCTAGTGCTCTAGCAAGGCTGTATGTCACACCTGGGGAAAGATGACGGGTCACGCAACGCACAGGCACCCCAAAATAGCAAAGTAAGGTGCACTCAACCCCTCCTAGACCACGTGCGTGGAAAAATAAACCTGCACTACGCTGTGGCACCCAGGAACACAAGAATGAACGTATGCGTGTCACACGCAGCCTAGAATGACCTCTGAAGGGGTACGCGACACACAGGGCAAGCACAGATGTTAAATACGTGCGCGACTCACTGTCTGCCAGGAACAAAAGCGTGAACAATATGCACGTGTGCGCGTTGGCAACACCCCCGCCAAAAGAAGAATTGTACGCTGTCTGAGGAGACAGGACAACAGTAGTAGGGAACGCTGTTTGAGGAAACAGGCCCAGGAAAAAGAGGAAAAGAGGAAAAGCTGTCAGAGGTAACAGGGAGTACGAACTGGAAACGCCGTGAAGTAAATCGCGTGTGAACCAACAAAGATTCACCCACTCGCTCTCCACGAAAAGCAAGTACAAGGAAATGGCGTTCTACACGTACCTTTTATACACACGTCACAGACGCGCATACGCAATGAGGCCATTTCCACCAATTACGCGCTTTGACACTCGGACGTGTATCTCTTCTTTTTTGCACGCGCCATTCACTACGGCCATGCGCGTGACGTCACAGCTGCGCATGGTGGCCTTTGGGCCAATGAAATAAAACTGCACGTCCGAGTGTCATCGCGTGTAATCGGAGGGAAGTGAGCGTACACGCGATTGGCCTGGGTACGTGTATTTCTGGGGTGCGCAGGGAGTTCCACACGCGATTGGTGGAAATCCACGTGTGCTCTGTCATCACGTGTAATGAGGGAAACATCCACGCGCCTCACGTCACAGACGCGCTCACGCGCTAAGGGCATTTGGTCCAATGAAATCGCATATGCGTGCTGACGTGCATACGCGCTAAGGGCCTTTCCTCGATTTACACGCAGACGTGCAGGATTTTCACATGCCAAATCACTCTGTATCAAGCTGGCCACACGTAAGCACACAGAAGACCACGCTCCTGCCCAAAAGGCCGAATTACTGCCCCCCAGAGCCCCGAGCAGCCTCCCACGAGCCATCTGCTGCTGCCTGCCTGCCTGCCTGCTGCCACCGTGCCCTGCCATTTGGTGCCTGCACATCAGCCATCTGCAGGGGTCCATTTGCTGTGTCCACCCCTGCTGGAACAGAAGAATCCCGACTGGGATACCATCGCTCCACAGCCCAGACCCAGGACCCAGTTGCCCACCCACTCCTGCCTCTGGGGTTGCCATGTCGGGTACTGCAACATCTGGCACCACTGGCAACCCCCGGCCAGAGAGGCAGAGGGGCACCAGCTTCACTGCCACCGAAGTTGGTGTCCTGGTGGAGCAAGTCCTGGGGCAGTATGATGCCCTCTTCGGAAGTAAGCGCGCCAACAAGGAAGGGCGGACTCGGATCTGGACGGACATCGTGACTGCCATCAACGCGGAGGGGGTGGCAGTCCGCGACTACCAACATGTCAAGAAGCGCTGGGATGACTGCAGGTCCAGGACCCTCTTGAAGGCCCGGCGCCTCGTGGAGGGGGGCCGGGGCCGCATGAGTACCATCCAGATGAGGGTCCTGGAACGCGTAGGCCCAGCGCTCCACGCCCAGATCCTTGAGAGGCAGACCCGTCTGGAGTTGAGCGGTAAGTGGCCAAACATTGCTGTGTGAGACAGGGCATGTCGCAGTGTGCTGGTTGTCTGATACTTGCCTGTATGTGTGACATAGGCCATGTATGCATGTGTGTGTGCAGGGACGTCATGCATGTGAGACCAGTAATGTGTGAACCACATGGTTGGTGCATGTGTTCAAATGCAACATGGGTTGCCCTATACGGAATGGCCACATGAAAGCATGCCAGTCTCTGTTCCTGGACATGGGTGAGGGATGGGTGCTGATGCAATGTACATGTATGCTGTCCATGTCTGTGTGTCTGACCTGCGTGTCTGTGACTTGTGAATGCCAGGGATGCATGACACATGTCTGTCGCAATGTTCAGGTTCACTGATGCAGCCTAGTCATCCTTGTATCCACTGTGTCTGTGGTGTACAAGGCCAGATGGATGAAACTAGGGTGAAGTGTGTGCATGTGATAGGCATGGCACATGATGCATGTGAGTTCCAAAACAACAGTGTATGTTTCAAGTATCACTAATGTCCATAGCATGCGCCATGCCTGTTACTGCATGTGTTTTACCTGCAGTGAGCCATGTGTTGTGGAGGGACATGATGGAAGTGATCTTTGACAGTGCCACTCATCTGCTATTGCTTCCTGTCTAGGGGACCATTGTACAGTACCCTGATGCTTGTGTTCTATGTCTCCCTCTACACAGCGGCTCCCGTCTGTTGCCAGATTGCATTGTGCTAGTAACCAGCCTGGTAGCCATTTCGCATTAGCTCTGGTTAACAACTGGCCAGACAGTGTTTTTAATCTGGTAGTCCCATATCGCCTATCCAGCTCCCCATTGCCTCCATTTTTACAATGTATAGGTTTCCTTCATTGATGAATATATTTTACTACCATCCCTGACTACATATTAATATGGGTTCCACTTTCTAATTCACAGAATTTGGCACTAAACCCTGTATGCCTGCATCAACGAGATTTAAAAAGGCGCTCCAATCCTTCAACGACTTTTCAAACACACGAGTGTTACTTAAAGTACGTTTTTTTAACAATATCTTTTTTTATATATAGCCCTAATCTTTTGGGTCTGACAGGAAGGTATGTGTTTTTGTATCTGTATATCTATAGGGATCCTATTGGAGACTGCAATACTGTGATTCCAGACAGTACTCACGGGCAGCTTACTAACACTAATAGATGGTAAGCGCCTTCTCTAAGTGCATCTTCCAATTAAAATTGATTATTGATATAATTTATCGAGCAACCACACTAATTAAAATGTGGTTTTTCTTGTGTTTTGCTTGAATAGGTGTGGCCGGGATCGTTTTTCTTGTACTACTAACAAGACTACACGGACACTATCTCTCAGAATTGCCCGTCAAGAATAATTGAAAGAGACTTCTCACTTTTATGACAGTCAGACAGTTAATATTTGAACCTGGGCTGGGAGTGCTCCCTGCCCCAACCCCCACACACAAAAAATTCCTTTTCCCCTGAAGAAGTTCCTCCCAATAATCTATAGGACTATAGGAACGAAACATGTTGGGCTTTAGACAGATACTAATGCGAAGTATTTGCTTCATAGATGCACTTTAGGTATCCTTTGACCAAGGCATCTAAATTAGAGACATCCAACAAAGAAGGTCTCTATCTATATACTTTGTGTGGTTTCTTTGTTTGTTGTATTTTGATTGAAAATGTAAATCAGACCTATTTCAAAAAAGATAGAACAGCCTACAATTTTGTGTGTACAATTGGAGCCATGTATGATGCTTGTACCTTGCCCTTTTGTAGCCAGATGGCCAATAACACTTAGCACTTTGTGTTGTTAGCACTAGTCACTTTGTCAGCACGTATACTAGATTTTACATGTTGGTTTTACAAAGTTGATTTTAATACTTGCATGTTTTTTATTAAAATTTCAATGTGAATCGTATTCCCTAATGAGGTCAGGTTGTATTTTCCTTAGACTTCGATTTTGTACTGTCTTTTAATTATCCCTTAGTGTGATTTCTTTAGTGATCCAGTAAAAACGCATGCTCACAACCACACTAGGCGTGGGAGCCCCAATTTTGCTTTTTGTTATAATATGTCAGGTTTGCTCCCTTGAAACCTGCAGTGATACCTGATTTCCCTCTATATTTTTGGAGATATCCCTCTACACAGCGCCACATGAAGAAGAGGGCGGAGACGGCTCTATGGAGCAAAGCGGCGGGGGTGGCCCCACGGCTGCAGCGGAAGGGGTGGGTGAGCCCCCACAGGGGCTTGCAACGGCGGAAGACGGGGTGGAGCCATCCAGGTTGGTGGTTTCCACAGAGGAGGAGGAGGCCGCTACTGAGGCGCACATGGGGCCTGGTGGGGGCATCCCTGCTGGTGCAAGTGTTGCAGTCCAGGGGCAGGGGCAGGAGGCAGCACAGGTCGCCATGGAGGGGCCTGTGCATGTCACTGGCCCTGACACTGTGACTGCACCACCATGCACCAGCAGGGATGCCCCATCCCAGGCCCCTCCGCAGGTAGGGGGGATGTCCATGTCATCTGACTCCCCTCCACCTAGGTACGAGGGGACCCCTGGCCGTATGGAGAAGGTCCTGATTGGTGTTGCGTTGCGCACAGGTGCAATTCGTGATGAGGTGCGTGCTTCCCGGGAGGAGCATGCACGTCATCACGGAGAACATCGTGCCGATGTGGCCCAGTTGGGAACGGCCATGGTCGGGGGTTTCCTACATGTGTCGGCCAATCTGGCGACCCTCTCCTCCTCTGTGGACTCTATTCACCAGTCGTTCTCCATGCCTTCTTCCAGCCCAGATGCCACCAGGGCCCCCTGTGGACCTGCCCCGACAAATGCAGCCGGCTCGGTGGGGATCCCATCCCTGCCACAGTCGGGAGTCGGAGGTCCAGCAGGGGTGGTCACACCAGCAACTGGACCCCAGCAGATGAAGGATGTGACGGCATCATCGGGCAGGGCACGTGCACGACGGCGTCGGTGGATACCATCAGCCTGGATGCCGTCGTGCTGGCACAGGCAGTTGCGTCGGAGGCAGCGGCAGGCTCGACGTGGGAGGCATCATGGCTCGGGGCCATCAACATCAGGGGTGCAGGCATCGGCCGGAGGGCAGGAGAACCCTGGAATGGGAGTGGCTTCCGTGTGGGAGCGGTTGGGCCAGTGGATAGGTGCGGAGCGGCAGCGCGCAGAGCAGGAACGGCTCACAATGGTCAGGGCGGAGAACTCCATGCGGAGGGCGCTGAGGCGGGCTGAGTGCCTCGAGGGTCTTTGCAGGGAGTTGGAGCTGGACACTGCTTTATCCCTGCAAGACCTCGGGGCCAGGGAACATGCCCGCCTCCAAGCCATTGAACAGGAGTTCGATGATGTCCTGGCCCATGACAACATCCAGTGAGCCGTTGGACTAGCCCGCTGCCCATGTAAATAGTTATGTAGTTAGTGTTAGGTTTCCTTTGTTTTTGCATTTTCTTTGGACCTTTTATTAGGTAGTGTTGTTAGATAGGTTCCATTTCTTTTGTTGGGATCATGGACCCTGGCTTGTTCACCTGTACATAGTTCACTGTTGGATTTTCTTTTCTTTTTACTATTTACCCATGGAGCAATGGCTTTCAATTATAATTTCCCATTGGATTTTCTTTTCTGGACTGTGACTTTGGACACCATTCCTTTGGATTCTGATTTTTGGTTTTGCATTTTTTCATGGACATGCTTCTTTTTACTTTTTTTACATTCCCATTTCTGTTAGTTTATTTTGATTCAATTCATGTTTTCTTTAATACATATTTTTTGATCAAACTTCAATGTGTAGTATCATCTCATTGGTTTCATGCATATCATGATATGGGTTCTGAGATTCACTGACACCCATTGGGTGTATGTGAGGGACATGTGTTCGTTTCCAAACTTGCAATTGCAGTTCTATCATGTTATTGCCATTTCTGAGTGGGTGGATGCAATACTCGGGTGGGTGTTTTGCATTTGGAGGCTGACCATAGGGACCGGGGATCTAGATTGTGATGACATGTTGGCTGGGGAACATGAGTTGGACATGAGTGGGGGCCTGCTGGCAGGTGCCCCACAGTGCTGGGGGTTGGGGGTGCAGGGGAACATGAGTTGGACATGAGTGGGGGCCTGCTGGCAGGTGCCCCATAGTGCTGGGGGGTGGGGGTGCAGGGGAACATGAGTTGGACATGAGTGGGGGCCTGCTGGCAGGTGCCCCACAGTGATGGGGGGTGGGGGTGCAGGGGAACATGAGTTGGACATGAGTGGGGGCCTGCTGGCAGGTGCCCCACAGTGCTGGGGGGTGGGGGTGCAGGGGAACATGAGTGGGGGCCTGATGGAGGCTGCCCCTGCACTGCTGGGGGGTGGGGGCGGTGGGAGACATGAGTGGGGACCTGGTGGAGGCTGCCCCTGCACTGCTAGGGGGTGGGGGTGGTGGGAGACATGAATGGGGGCCTGGTGGAGGCTGCCCCTGCACTGCTGGCGGAGGGGGTGCAGGGGGACATGAGTGGGGGCCTGGTGGAGGCTGCCCCTGCACTGCTGGGGGGTGGGGGTGGTGGGAGACATGAGTGGGGTGGGTGGAATCTGCCCCTGGTGGCTGGGGGGTGGGGGTGGTAGTAGACATGAGTGGGGGCCTGGTGGAGGGTGCCCCTGACTGCTGGGGGGTAGGCGGTGGTGGGAGACATGGGTGGGGGCCTGGTGGAGGCTGCCCCTGCACTGCTGGGGGGTGGGGTAGTGGGAGACATGAGTGGGGGCCTGGTGGAGACTGCCCCTGCACTGCTGGGGGGGTGGGGGTGGTGGGAGACATGAGTGGGGGCCTGGTGGAGGCTGCCCCTGGTGGCTGGTGGTGAGCGTGGTGGGAGACATGAGTTGGACATGAGTGGGGGCCTGGTAGATGCTGCCCCTGGTGGCTGGGGGGTGGGGGTGGTGGTAGACATGGGTGGGGGCCTGGTGGAGGCTGCCCCTGCACTGCTGGGGGGTGGGGGTGGTGGGAGACATGAGTGGGGGCCTGGTGGAGGCTGCCCCTGCACTGCTAGGGGGTGGGGGTGGTGGGAGACATGAATGGGGGCCTGGTGGAGGCTGCCCCTGCACTGCTGGGGGGTGGGGGTGGTGGGAGACATGAGTGGGGGCCTGGTGGAGGCTGCCCCTGCTGGCTGGGGGGTGGGGTGGTGGTAGACATGGGTGGGGGCCTGGTGGAGGCTGCCCCTGCACTGCTGGGGGGTGGGTGTGCAGGGGGACATGAGTGGGGGCCTGGTGGAGGCTGCCCCTGCACTGCTGGGGGGTGGCGGTGGTGGGAGACATGAGTGGGGGCCTGGTGGAATCTGCCCCTGCTGGTTGGGGGGTGGGGTGGTGGTAGACATGAGTGGGGGCCTGGTGGAGGGTGCCTCTGACTGCCGGGGGTAGGGGGTGGTGGGAGACATGAGTGGGGGCCTGGTGGAATCTGCCCCTGGTGGCTGGGGGGTGGGGGTGGTGGTAGACATGGGTGGGGGCCTGGTGGAGGCTGCCCCTGCACTGCTGGGGGGTGGGGGTTGTGGGAGACATGCATTGTTGATCAGTAGTGCAAGGTGACATGTGGGTTGGATGGGGGGCATGCCCATGGTGGATGGGCTACCTGCGGGACATGAGCAGGGGTGCAGGGTAGTCCCCCGTGGTGTGGGCTGCCTGCAGGGGCCGTGGAGGTTGTAGAGCAAACACCTGGGAGGACCCACACGGCCAATTCACGTGTAGTTCCCCAGAACCTCTGAAATACACGTACCCTGCTGAAATCGCATGTGGAACTTCCCGCGCACCCCTGAAATACACGTACCCTGCTCGCACGGGGCCAATCGCGTGTGGAACTTCCCGCGCACCCCTGAAATACACGTACCCTGCTGAAATGGCATGTGGAACTTCCTGCGCACCCCTGAAATACACGTACCCTGCTGAAATCGCGTGTGGAACTTCCCGCACACCCCTGCAATACACGTACCCTGCTGAAATCGCGCGTGGAACTTCCCGCGCACCCCTGCAATACACGTACCCTGCTGAAATCGCGTGTGGAACTTCCCGCGCACCCCTGGAATACACGTACCCTGTACGCACGGGGCCAATCGTGTGTGGAACTTCCCACGCACCCCTGAAATACACGTACCCTGATGGAATCGCGTGTGGAACTTCCCGCGTACCCGTGAAATACACGTACCCTGCTGAAATCGCGTGTGGAACTTCCCGCGCACCCCTGAAATACACGTACCCTGCTGAAATCGCGTGTGGAATTTCCCGCGCACCCCTGAAATACACGTACCCTGCTTGCACGGGGCCAATCGCGTGTGGAAGTTCCCGCGCACCCCTGAAATACACGTACCCTGCTGAAATCGCGTGTGGAACTTCCCACGCACCCCTGCAATACACGTACCCTGCTGAAATCGCGTGTGGAACTTCCCGCGCAACCCTGCAATACACGTACCCTGCTGAAATCGCGTGTGGTACTTCCCGCGCACCCCTGGCATACACGTACCCTGCTCGCACGAGGCCAATCGCGTGTGGAACTTCCCGCGCACCCCTGAAATACACGTACCCTGCTGAAATCGCGTGTAGAACTTATTGCGCACCCCTGCAATACACGTACCCTGCTGAAATCGCGTGTGGAACTTCCCGCGCACCCCTGCAATATACGTACCCTGCTGAAATCGCGTGTGGAACTTCCCGCGCACCCCTGGAATACACGTACCATGCTCGCACAGGGCCAATCGCGTGTGGAACTTCCGGCGCACCCCTGAAATACACGTACCCTGCTGAAATCGCGTGTGGAACTTCCCGCGCACCCCTGAAATACACATACCCTGCTGAAATCGTGTGTGGAACTTCCCGCGCACCCCTGAAATACACGTACCCTGCTCGCACGGGGCCAATCACGTGTGGAACTTCCTGCACACCCCTGAAATACATGTACCCTGCTGAAATCGCGTGTGGAACTTCCCGTGCACCCCTGAAATACACGTACCCTGCTCGCACGGGGCCAATCGCGTGTGGAACTTCCCACGCACCCCTGAAATACACATACCCTACTTGCACGGGGCCAATCGCGTGTGGAACTTCCCGCGCACCCCTGAAATACACGTACCCTGCTGAAATCGCGTGTGGAACTTCCCGCGCACCCCTGTAATACACATACCCTGATGGAATCGCGTGTGATACTTCCTGCGCACCCCTGAAATATACGTACCCTGATGAAATCGCGTGTGGAACTTCACGCGCACCGCTGTAATACACGTACCCTGCTGGAATCGCGTGTGATACTTCCCACGCACCCCTGAAATACACGTACCCCACTGGAATCGCGTGTGATACTTCCCGCGCACCCCTGAAATACACATACCCTGCTGATTTTGCATGTGATACTTCCCGCGCACCCCTGATGCACACGTACACAGGACAATCGCGTGTGGAACTTCCCGCAAACCACTGAAATACACGTTCCCCGCTTGGCGTTTGCTGTTTGCCAGCCCTGTGAACTGGTCCAGGGTTAGTGCAGCCCTTTGCGATTATTTGGGGATTTTGAAGGCTTTTCCTTGCACGAGGGCGTTCTTTGGGGCGTAAGTGGCGCTGCTGCAGGGTCGCTGCGCCACGCTGCGCCACGGCTGGTTTTGGATGCGAAAATCCATGAATACTCTGTGCGCGGAAATCGATTTTAGCGCACGCGGCTGGCGCAGACATTCGCACGGGCATGCTGTGCACCAGTCGCCTGCACCACTTTTGTGCGAATTTCTATGAATTACCCTGTAAATTTATAGACTTAATTGTCAAATATTTGAAGCATAATGCTGACCAATTTAACACTTTGACAGGAACTTCAGCAACATATAATTTGTCAGTACTCAAACACTCTTTCACTTTCACTGCTCATCAAACTCGAACACAATCTCTCACAACAGCGGCTGCAACCCTGTAGCTGCATTTAGGATACCCGTTTCATTCGTGCTACGAAAATACTTGACCATATGAAAGGGGGACTATCTACCAGAAGGACAGCAAACATGTACTTGGCAAGTTGGCACTTTTTTGATTAGCCCAGGGAGAGCAGGATGGCATCCATCGGAGAGTATATTCCTGCCACGTGTCACATTTTTCTTTTCTTTTGGGGATGCCATGCCATGAGTTTTATTGGAGGCGTTGCTTCTGTCCCCATGTGATTTCGACATGCACCATGAATGGGTGTGGATCTCGATCCTACCACTGATGATTGCATGCCATCAGGACACATGAAGAATTGTTTTGCTACAAGGCCATTGCAGCAATTGTCTAGAAATACTGATGCCACTTAGCCCAGAAAATCTTACCATGGACGCCAACTTGTGCAATGTGTCACCTCAAGCACTCTTGCGTACATTGCCATGCCACCATCTGTGGTGAAAGCCAACATGTGGCACAGAAGCTATGTGCACATGCAAATGTCCCCAGACTCTAGGTAAGGTGGTAGGCACATACATATCCATCTCACCACCACAGAAGATCAAGCATGTGTACCACTACCATCACTGCTGGAATTCCATCAATGTGATGCAAGGGACCTGATTATAGATATGAATGCCATTTCCCCAAGTCTGACACTTGGCAGTCACATCTTCATGCATTCACCAGTGTGTGCACAGACCCATACATGGACACATATATAAGGCCTATAATCTAGGATGTTCATAATAGTTGCACATATTCTGTCACTCTGAGACCCAAGGAAATTGATATAGGGTTGAATCACTAATGGAGTTTAACATTATTCCATAACAGAGCTATGTGAGGTGTGTGTACATTTATGGTTCAGTAAATGTACTTTGCAGACACAGGATACACATCTTTGACTCTGCAATTGAAAGTACCTCTATTTTTGGAAATGCATATACAATTGTACTGTACATACTAAATCTGTAAATTGCACACCTTCCCAGATTCGGACATGGACCACCTTACTGTAAGTACCACTGCTTTACTTGGGCCATTAACACAATTATGCTAATGTAGCAGCATTGCATTATAGGAGGGGAATTCACAGCTACAGTGGGTAACAGTGAAATATATATGGGCAGTTATGTATATGGGACCTGGATGTTAATGGTTAGATACAATTTATGGTATTAATGTATTGGATGAGTTGCATTTGTCCCATCATTATGGGAGGTTCTGTAATTGATGTCATACCACTGTGCATCTATGTGTATTGTGCAGGGCCTTTCACTACTGTGATTTTTGCAGATCAGCAGTGCTATGTGGATCTATGTGCTGCTCTCCCAATTCACTGCATATGGTTCTTAACATGTTATGTTGTGGTTAATGAATGAATGAGGTAGAGGAAATTTGAGGCTCATGACCATGACGATTGCACAGTGTGTTTTGTACTCTGCATGGTAGAACACTTGGGCCTAAAGTGCTTAGAGGCCCATGAGTGCACTCTAAGATTGGATGTACTGTGTTCTGGCCAAAATATGTGCAGCCACTCAAGGTATACATTTGAGATACATTTCCATTCTGTGTAAATGTGTCATCCTGCCATACCGCCACACCAGGGAGAATTGATTGTGAACATCCCTGTGATGAGGCATTGAGGTACAAGTAGGTTTACACGTGATGGGAGAGGTGTGCTGTGTCACAGTGAGATAGTGTGGTGTTCTAACCCAGCGAAAGGTCTAGGGGTGTGGAGAATTCATATTAATGTGACATAGTGACAGGGAGATTTGCAGTGGCCATTGGCGCATGCAGACATAGACATAAGATTTGTGGGCTCTGACCTCAGACGTGACCCACAATGTTGTTCAAACTTAGTTATACATAATTGTGCTTTATGTGTATATGTCCTTGCAGAATTGCTGTAGTGATATGTTTTTAGTTTGTAGCAGTACTTCAGCCAGCATCAGTCTGTGTGGAATCAACTTCTGGCGCACCAGTGGTCCATGGATGAATATCAGTTTCTAAAGCATCAATCAACCCCACACCTCTAGTATACCAGTAGGGATCTGAACAGATTGGAATACAAGTGAATTATAAGACCTCCTTGTCCAATGTTGGTAATGTGGATGGAATGGTAAGCTTATCTCCACGAGGTCATTAATCGTTGGTTAGTTGCAAGACAGCAAACATACAATTATTTCCCAATGATAAAAGGGACTGCCCAGTCAAGGTTGTATACACATATCTGCTTTATTATTACTACAACAGACAGTTCTAGAACACTACCATTACAACCCACACTGTAAAGGAACACAGAGGAAAGACAGTTTCACAAGGGAAAGGGATGCACTCTGGATACTGACAGCAGGGTAGTTGGTAAAGTAATCAGTTTTATAGTTCAATATTATTTGGTTTCAACACCAAAGGGACAAAGGGGGGCAGAACCAAAATGTACCTGGTGCTGAAGAAGTTCTTGGTGCTCAACAGCATCAAGACAGTTCCAGGGTGCTTCACAGCCTGTGAGACAGAGTTAGGCAGTTGGGCAAGCAAGCTGGATGGATGTCTGCAGGCTGTCCGGCATGGTGGCTTGGGGCCAAGAATCATTGTATCTGTGCTGGTTGGCGGATCTGGAATGCTGGTCGGCTCCAGTCACTGTGACAGTAGTGACAGTAGTAACTGCAATAACGTTTTGTTAAATGACACCATCCTGTTAATACAGGCTTCTGTTTTGTTCCGATCATGTAATTTATGTTTGCTCTTGTGTTTTATCTTTAATATGATGTTCAATATGTGAAAATAGAAATTCAAAAACTTTTCCAAATACAAAAACATTTTGGGAACCTCTTGAGTGTGATTTCATACTCTTAGATGTGCTGTTTTGGGAAAGAAAAATAGAAGGGAGGATGATACAAAGTAAGATTGTTCTCTCAACCCATTCACTTTTGTTCTAGTAACAGGTGTATGGGAGGTACAGGTTTCCACCACACATAATCCTAGGCCTGGTGAGTGAGTGGGAGGATGACCTCACATAACCCACCCTGTGCTCGCAAGCACTGAGCCCCTTGGAAAGGGAGCTCAATGTACTGCACTTCTTGGCTACTGGTTCATTTCAGCGGACAAGTGCCATAGTGGGCGGTGTGTCACAGGCCACGCAGTCACGCTGCCTACACCAGGTGTTGACCATCATGACTGCATGCCCCTCAGTCCGCAGGCACATGTACATGCCGAGAACACCTGCAGAAAGGCAGGCCGTGGTCCAGGACCTTTACGGGTGGCACACTTCCCCAAAGTGCTAGGTGCCATTGCTTGCACCCATGTGGCTCTACGTCCTCCCAGGGCCACTGAGCACATATATTGAAACCGCAAGCACTGGCATTCAATCAACGTGCAGGTAGTATGTGATGCCAAGGGAATCATCACTTCAGTATATGCCAACTATCCATGGTCAAGCCATGATAGCTTAATTTTCAGAATGTCACCCCTAAACCGGGACCTGGAAGCTGGCCGGCACAGCGACACATGGCTGATTGGTGAGTATAAAAGCCTCTGCACATGCATGCATGTCATATACTGAGTAATGTGAAAACCCCACTAATGATAGCCATCATCACCTCCCCAGGGGACAGTGCCTACCCTCTGAGCACCTACATGATGACTCCAATTCGGAACCCCACTACACCACCCGAGGTAAGAAACAACACAGCCCATATTGCAACCCAGGGAATAGTTGAGCGCACATTCGGAGTGCTCAAGTCACGCTTTCGCTCCCTTGACCGCTCTGGTGGGCAGCTGCTATATGCGCCCCCAGTAGTGTGCAGGATCATAGTGGCAGCATGTGTCCTGCACAATGTTACTACCAGCCGGGGTGTGCCGGTGGACATGGTGGTGCCCCCACATCCTCAACCACATGCACAGCCGATGCGCATGGGAGGTGAAAGGGCACATGGTGAGGCAGCCCGTACCCAGCTGGTGGCACATTACTTCACCCAAAATCCCACCCCTGCGGAGTGCACACAGCCCTGGCACACAGCCCTGACAATCAATGATGATGACAAAAGGGACAGTCAACTGTCACAACCATACCAGCCTGAGATTGTTCACCTGGAAGTGTTACATTGTGTGCATCCCTAGCTACTTAAAGACACCCAATGCTGTGTCACAAAAAGACACATATTCATGCAGCATGAATGACTACCCCTTGCAAAATACCATGTCAAAATAGTGCCATGTCACCCAACCCCTCCCCATCTCAGCTACCCAACACACCATGGCATGGCATGCAATGTGAAAGCAACCAAATGAATGCACAGCACATGACACAAGTGACACAGAGTGCACTGTCCCTAATGTAAACAGGCCACAGACAATATGCTCTCAGTAATCAATTAGAAACAGCACACATGAACAAATACCAGCAACACAAAACATCAGTACAGGATGAAACAGTGGCAATATATGACAGTAAAAAATTGCAAGTTTCACAACCTGACAAAGGCAGCACATCGACCCCTTTCAACTGCAGAGTGTTGCTGTCAGGCAAATGTGTCAGTGTACTGCATACAACATGAACTGCATCTGCAAAGGAGATGGGCTTGTTAAGACATGAAAAAGCTACATGTATATAAGGATAAAGACATGGTGGCACAAGCAAATATCAATCCACCATGCAGTGGAGAATCGAAAAACAAGCCCCACTAGGGATGTACACACAGTTATGACTACAGACTGGCCACACAACTCATGGGAGCCCAATGTCACTGTGTAACTTACTGTCACTTGGTCACACCCTTTGCAAGCCCATGGAAATGGGAAGCAGGAGGGGTGTGTGTGTCAGGAACCCAAGCATCTAACCCACAGACAGGACAAGCCTGCATGTGCCCTGCTGGAATACACAGTGGATGCCTACGGGAGCCACACAAAGCAACACACTGTAAAACAAAAAAACAAAAAATGCCCATGTGTGGACCGGGGGAGGAGGCCAACCAGGAGGGATGGGGTACAGGGTGCAACCCAACACCCACATGCGTGGATGTTGAGAGAAACAAAAAAAGACCTACATGGGCTCATGGCCTGCACGGCTATGCTACAGTGGGAGAATTGTCGTTGCTGACATCACCCTCTGCTGCTACATAAGGAGATTGCCGTGATATGGGAGGCAGACCACGCAAAGCCCTGGTATGGTCCTCCATGGCAGCAAGCATGCGGGTGTGGAAGGTTTGGTTCTGGAGGATAATGGTACGGAGATCCACATGCAGCACCTCACGGGTAGCACACATGTCTGCCTGGATGGCCTTTCGTGATGCCCGGATCTCCTGACGGGTTGCCTGGAGCTCAGCTGACAGTGTACGTGTCAGCTGCTCCAGCTGCTGTTCTGTTCTGCCCTTGTATTCCGGGACACCTCAAGTTCACCCAGAGTATCTCTGAGGGATCTATGTTCTAACCTGAGGGCTGCCTTGTGGGCCTGTGACTCTACAGATATAGCTGTGCGCAGAGTCTGCAGTCCAGCCCGTCGGTCCCTGTTGGACGCCAACATGTCCTCCCTGTATGAGTGGCAAATGGAGTCTGTTGCCTGCTACTGGAGCACCATCTACCTTTCAGGGGAAAGAATGGAAGTGGCCACCCTATCCATTGCCTGAGCCATCATTTCACACAATGCCCCCTGTTGTGCTGCTATTATGTACATGGAGTTCTCCCACACAGTATTGCCTGGTGGCGCATGGCCACTGCGTTGGCGTGCACCACACCTGTTTGGGGCAAGGCGATGTGTACCTTGCTGTGCTGGCACTGCCTGAGGCTGCAGGACTGCATTCATCCTTTGATCTGCTGGCCTAGGAACAGGAGCAAATATTGTGGAGTGTGACCCTGCATCGTAACCGCCACAGGCGGACTTTCCAACACTGAAATCCCCATGGAGGGGTCTACCTCCGGTGCAGGTGGGTTGGACAGAACAGCATCCCTGCCAGAAACACTCACCTGCGACCGCACATATGTCTCAATGTACGATACAGCACCTGATTCATAGAGGTCTCCAGAGGTGTACCAAGAGACACCCATGAACAGCATGGTCTGTAGGACAAATGGGTTTTCACCCACCACCACCCTACATCCTCCAGTGGTGTCTGGTTCTGGCTGTGATTCCTCCTGGGTCTGCACCATCTCCTCCTCCTCAACAGCATCAAGTGCCTCATCACCTGCAAAAACATGAAAGATAACAAATGGAAACAGGCATTAGCACCATAGCACACACACATAGGCCTGACGAGGCAGAGATCCAGTACATAAATTACACATGTCCCACATGACAATAACCCTGGCATGCATGCACTGTCAATGAGTTGGACGGGGAGGCAAAAGGCAGACACTGAGGACTTCAAGATGGAAAAGCAACACATGTGCTGCATGCTGGATAGCACTGGTATCACACATTAGCCTGTGAGTGGCATGCTCAATACACATATATGACACATGCCAGCACACCAATGGCACGTAGCATAGCCATGGTACATTTGACAAGTACAGCCATATGGTAGGAAATAAGTACTGTCACCCATCCATGTGAGATGGACATCATGAGATAAAACATGCAAAATAGTGTGACAAAACACACATGTGCCACACGCTGCAACAAATCCAGTGTTCACTGATGCAGTGATGGCAGACAGATGGATACAATGGTTGGTCACTTCAACATGACAGAAGACAAAAGTCATGTTCAACATTCAAACAGGGCCCAAAAATGATTGTGTGCAGGCCATTACTCAATCAGCCTGAATGGTTAAATCATTCCCATAGCAAGGTAATAAATGTGGGCCATTGTGGGTGTAATCTATGACAGAAGTATATTACATTTGTGGTAGCATGGCAAAGAAATGTGTGGTAAAAATGGCAAGGAGTAAAACAATCAGGCTGAATGAACATGAAAACATTTTGAACAATGTTGAAGCAAAATTACAGTTGAAGGGCAACTGCAGTAATCTGGTGCAAATTGGCAACTGTGGTCAGAAGGGATACTCTCATACCCAAACCCAAGGCCGGGGAATGGTTTGGAGGGACCTCATGGGTGACCCATACCAGTCATGACTACACAGCCTCACCTGGCACTGCTTCAAGATCTGGTAGGTCTCCCACGCCTCGGATCTGATCCTCTGTGATGAAGCCTCCAGGGAAAAACTCATGTTCAGTGAGTTGGTTGTCCTCTGGTGGAGACCCACTGCCAGTCACCAGAGTAGAGGCATTATTGGAAGCCAGCTTGTTCTTTGCTCTGCATTTCAGGTCATTCCACCACTTAGAGCAATCATCAGCTGTGCGCTTCACGAATCCAAGGGAACTAATTCGGTCCGCGATGGACTGCCAGTGGGCCCTACATTGAGCAGGCGTAGTCTTGCACCCTGCAGTCACCACCATTTTGCGGCTATGTGCCAACACATAGGCCACAAGTGCATCCAGTTTGGCGTCATTGAAACTAGGCTTCTTTGACATGCCAGAGTGTGTAGCCGTGTCTGGGGTCCCAGCCTGTACTGCAAGAGCACCCTTCCTCTTGTTGGAAGGTGGTGCGGACCCTGAGTGGGTTACTCCGCTCTGGTTGGTAGGGGCAGAAGCACAGGTGGACTGGGCACTGGAAGTTTCCAAAGGCACAATTACCAAAGGTCTCAATGCAGGCATTCGCTGCAGGGTGATGTTGGCAGGACCAACCTCGCTGTGATGGAGTTGGACCGACACTTTCCCGGCTGGGAGACTCGGAGCTGGGGTGGATTGAGCTGCAGCTCCCCCTGCAGCGTCCTCACCCTGGCTACTTGGGGCAGCAGATGACATTGCTGCCCCAGATCCACGTGGCCTGGTGACAGCAACTTTCATTGCCACACGTGGCTTAGACTTGGTGACACGAAAGTCAGCCTGGGAGTCATCCTGTGCCGGTTCAGTTTACAATATGGCCGGTTTAACAAGGGCTGAGCTAGGATGGTGTCAGCTACATTTCCCCCAACCATTGCGGGGGGCATAGGTGTCCATGATTGGTCCTCCACACACTGGCCTCTTGGGCGACCCTGCACATCCTGGCCACGTCCCCTACCGCGCCCACCTCTTTGAGCATGGCCACCTTTGCCTCCCTTACTGCTTGGTCGCTTCCCAACCATGGCAATGATGTTGTTGTGTGTATGGGAGTTGCAGTTAACAATTGTACTGGGCAATTGGGGTGAAAAGGGTACGGTACTAGATGGAATTCGTACCCTAGTGCTCTAGCATGGCTGTCAGTGATCCCTGGGTGAAGATGATGGGTCACACAATGCACAGGCACCCCGAAAACAATATTAAATGTGCACACATCCCCTGATAGACCACGTGGATGGAAAATTGAACCCGCCCTATGCTGTGGCACCCAGAAACACAAAAATAATCTTACATGTGATACACACAGCCTACAATGACCTCTAAAGGGGTACGCGGCACAAGGGGGCAACCACAGTTGTAAAATATGTGCATGACTCACCGTCTGCCTGGAAAAAGAGCATGAAAAAGACATGCTTGTGCACGTTGGCAACACCCTCGCCAAAAGAAGAATGGAATGCTGTCTGAGTAAACAGGGAGTACAAACTGGAACCATTGTGAACCGACAAGAAGTTCAAGAATCACCCGCTCGCTCTCCACAAAAAGCATGTATGAGAAAATGGCATCATACGCGTGGCTTTTGAGCCAGCCCACACGTGCAACATTACTCAGGCGCGTACGCGTTAAGGCGCTTTCCTCCCATTGCACGCAGTGGCACACGGACATGCAGTTATTGCACATGTACAATGAACATGCACCTGTGTTGAGGGCAATGCCCTTGCGCGTCACGTCACAGACACGCATACGCACTAAGGGCCTTTCCTCGAATCACACGCTGACGTGGTTTTTTTCACATGCTGATTCACTATGCACCCGTGTTGAGGGATACGCCCGTGCGCATTACTTCACAGACGCGCTTACGTGCTAAGGGCCTTTCCTCATATTACACGCTGACGTGCAGTTTTTTCACATGCCAAATCACTCCGTATCAAGCTAGCCACGCGACAACACACGGAAGACCACGCTCCTGCCCAAAATGCCATTTTCCTGCCCCCCAGAGCCCTGAGCATGCTCCCACCTGCCATCTGCTCCTGCCTGCCTGCTGCCCACGTGCCCTGTTATTTGGTGCCTGCACGTCAGCCATCTACAGGGGTCCAGTTGCTGTGTCCACCCCTGCTGGAACAGAAGACTCCCGACTGGGATACCATCACTCCACAGCCCAGCCCGAGGACCCAGTTGCCAACCCACACCTGCCTCGGGAGTCACCATGTCGGGGCAAACACCATCCGAGACCACTGCGACCCCCAGCCAGAGAGGTAGAGGGCTTCCAGCTTCACCGATAAGGAAGTTGGTACCATGGTGGAGCAAGTTCTGGGGCATTATGATGCCCTCTTCACACCATTGCGCGCCAACAAGGAAGGACGGAAGAGAATCTGGGAGGACATAGTGGTTGTCATCAACACGGAGGGGGTGGCAACCCGCAACATCAAACACGCCCGGAAGTGCTGGGAGGACTTCAGGTCCAGAACCCTCAACAAGGCCTGGTGCCTCTTGAAGGCAGAGGATGCAGAGGGGTGCCGGGTCAGCCTGACCAACATCCAGATGAGGGTCCTGGAACGCATTAAGCCCAGCGCTCCACGTCCAGATCCTTCAGAGGTAGACCGAGCGGTAAGTGGCCATGCATTGCTGTGTGAAACAGGGCATGTTGCAGTGCGCTGGTAGTCAGCTAATTGCCTGTATGTGTGACATAGGCCATGTATGGATGTGTGTGTGCAGGGACATCATGGTAATGCGTGTGAGACCAGTCATGTGTGAACCACATGGATGGTGCATGTGTTCCAATGCGACATGGGGAGCAGCATGCGGAATGCACACATGTATGCATGCCTGTCTCTGTTCTTGGACATGGATGGGGTGTGAGACTGGTTGCTGCTCTAATGTACATGTATGGTGTACATGTCTCTGTGTCTGAGTAGCATGCGTGTGACTTTGAAATGCTATGGATGCATGACACATGTCCGTGGTGATGTGGTGATTCACTTTTGCAGTCTAGTCATCCTTGTATCCACTGTGTCTGTGGTATACAAGCCCTGATGCATGACTCTCTGGTGATGTGTATGCATGGGATCAGTATGAGCCATGATGCATGTGAGTTTGCAGCCAACATTTCTGTTAATAGAGGCCTTTGTACATGGATGCTGATGTTGATTGCATGTGCCGTGCCTGTTTATGCATGTGTGTTGCCTGCATTGACCCATGTGTTGTGGAGGGACAGGATGGAAGTGACGTTTGACAGTGCCACTAATGTGTTATTGCTTCTTGTCTAGGGGACTATTGTACAGTACCCTGATGCTTGTTTTCTATGTCTCCCTCTACGCAGCGTCGAGAGAAGAAGAGGGCGGATACAGCACTGTGGAGCAAAGCGGCGGGGATTCCTCCACCGGGCGGCGATGCAAGGCCCAGCCACACTCCCAGGAATTGCCATCATCTGGGAGCGAGGGGACTGGTGCCATGTCTGCCACTACAGCTGTAGCGGAAGGGCCGGGTGAGCCCCCACAGGGGCTTTCGATGTTGGAAGACAATGCAGAGAAATCCAGGTTGGTGGTCTCCACAGAGGAGGAGGAGGCCGCTACTGAGACGCACATGGGGCCTGGTGGGGGTAGTATCACTGGTGCAAGTGGTGCAGTCCAGGGCCAGGGGCAGGAGGCACCACAGGTCGCCACAGAGGGGCCTGTGCATGTCACTGTCCCTGACCCTTTGACGGCACCACCATGCACCAGCAGGGATGCCCCGTCCCAGGCCTGTCCGCAGGTAGGGGGGAGGCCCACGTCATCTGGCACTCCACTACCTGCAGACGAGGGGACCCCTGACCATATGGGTTCCATCCTGATTGGTGTTGCATTGCGCACCTGTGTCATTCGTGATGACGTGCGTGCTTCCTGGGGGGACCATGCACGCCATCACGAAGAGCTGCGTTGCAACATGGCACAGTTGGTAGGGGCCCTGGTCGGAGGGTTCCTACATGTGTCAAGCACTCTGGCGGCCCTCTCCTCCTTTGTGTAGACTATGCGCCAGTCGGTCTCCCTACCATCTTCCGGCCCAGATACCAGGGGCCCCTGTGGACCTGGCCCGAACAATGCAGCCAGCTTAGTGGAGCTCCCATCCCTGCCACAGTCGGGAGTCGGAGGTCCAGCAGGGGTGGACACCCCACCAACTGGAGACAAGCAGATTGAGGATGTGCCGGCATCATCGGGCAGGGCACATGGACAGCAGCAGCAGGCTCAAGGTGGGAGCGATGAAGGCTCGGGGCCATCAACATCACAGGGGTAGGCATCGGCCGGAGGGCAGGAGGACCCTGGAATGGGAGTGTCTTCTGTATGGCAGCGGTTGGACCAGTGGATAGATGCGGAGCGGCGGCAGGCGGAAGAGGTGCGGTTCACCATGGTCAGGGCTGAGTTCTCCAAGTGACGGGTGTTGAGGTGCGCTGAGTGCCTCGAGGCAACTCGCAGGGAGTTGGAACAGGCCATGACTGCATCCCTGCCAGACCTCAGCGCCAGGGCAGAGGCCCACCTCTGGGACATCGACATGGAGTTTGATGATGCCCTGGCCCGGGACATCACAGAGTGAGCCATAGGACTTGCCAGCTGCCATTGTATATAGTTAGTTAGTGTAAGGTTTTCTTTCTGTTTTTATTTATTTTGGGGCGCTTGGACAATGCCCCAAGTTTTTGTATATAGTTGTTCATTAGGTAGGGTTTTTTTTATAGGTTTCATTTCAATGATTGGGCACATGGACCCTGGATTTGTACTTAGATAAATAGTTTGACAATGGATTTGGCTTCTTATTATTTTTTTTTCCATGGATCAATGTTTTTGTATTCTTTTTGCACTTTGGATTTGTTTTGCCGGACTGACAATTTGGAAACGTGCTTTTGGATTCATTTGGATTTTGCTATCATGCATTTTTGGTTTATATTTTGGATATGCAGCTTTTCATTATTTATTTCCATTTGTGTGTGTGTCATTTCATTTCCTTGCTTTTGTGTTTAATACATTTTTATTTCCTACTTTAATGTGTGGTATTCTCTCTTTTTTTTCATTCATGTCACAATGTGTGTTTTCTCAATCACATGCACCCATTGTGGGGGTGTGACGGAAATATGTTGATGTGCATACTTGCCATTTGGGATGTATCATGTGATGGGGATTTCATTGTGGGGTGGATGTAATACCTGGTTGTGTGTTTGGACTGGGGTGGCGTGGGGTGTGATTTGGGTGGCCATAGGGCCCATGATTGTGGATCGTCATGAGGTGTTGGGGGGGACATGAGTTGGGGCCTGCTGGCAGGTGCCTGTCACTGCTGGGTGGGTGGGTGCGTGGGGGGACATGAGCCGGGGCCTGCTGGCAAGTGCCTGTCACTGTTGGATGGGTGAGTGGGTGGGGGGACATGAGTCGGGTGGGGCCTGCTGGCAGGTGCCTGTCACTGCTGGGTGGGTGGGGGTGCAGGGGGACATGAGTCGGGGCCTGCTGGCAGATGCCTGCCCCTGCTGGGTGGGTGAGTGGATGGGGGGACATGAGTCGGGGCCTGCTGGCAGGTGCCTGTCACTGCTGGGTCTTGGGGGTGCAGGGGGATATGAGTCGGGGTCTGCTGGCAGGTGCCTGTAACTGCTGGGTGGGTGGGGGTGCAGGAGGACATTTGTCAGGGCCTGCTGGCAGGTGCCTGTCACTGCTGGGTGGGTGGGGGTGCAGGGGGACATGAGTCGGGGCCTGCTGGCAGGTGCCTGTCACTGCTGGGTGGGTGAGGGTGCAGGGGGACATGAGTCAGGGCCTGCTGGCAGGTGCCTGTCACTGCTGGGTGGGTGGAGGTGCAGGGGGACATGTGTCGGGGCTCACTTGTGCATGGTGACATGTGGGGTGGCTGAGGGGCATGGCCATGGTGGATGGGCTGCCTGTGGGGCATGGGCAGGGGTGCAGGATAGTCCCCTGTGTTGTGGGCTGCCTGCAGGACCTGGGGAGGGGTGAGAGGTCACACCTCGGAGGACACACACTGCCAATTTGCGTTGGGGCACACCAGGAGTACACGTACCCCTCCCGTGGCAGCAAAAATGCATGTAAAACTCCCTGCGAACCCCCGAAATACACGTACACTACTCCCCAAGACCTATCGTGTGTGATTCTCCCCATGCACCCTTCGGAATACACGTACCCCACTTCCCAAGGCCCATCGCGTGTGATTCTCCCTGCGCACCCCTCAGAATACATGTACCCCGCTAGCCCAAGCCCTATCACGTGTGATACTTCATGCACACCCCCTAAATACACGTACCCCGCTCCCCAAGGCCTATCGCGTGTGATTCTCCCCACGCACCCCTTTGAATACACATACCCCGCTAGCCCAAGGCCTATCGCATGTGATTCTCCCCACACACCCCTCGGAATACACGTACCCCGCTAGCCCAAGCCCTGTTGTGTGTGTTACTTCACGCTCACCCCAGAAATACACGTACCCCACTAGCACAAGGCCTACTGTGTGTTATTCTCCCCGTGCACCACTTGGAATACAAGTACCACGCTTGCAGAAGGCCTTTCGCGTGTGATTCTCCCCGCTCACCCCATGGAATACATGTACTCCGCTAGCCCAAGACCTATTGCGTGTGATTCTCCCCGCGCACCCCTCGGAATACATGTACCCCGCTCGCACAAGGCCTATCATGTATGATATTTCACACGCACCCCTGAAATACACGTACCCAGTTCGCCCAACGCCTATTGTGTGTGAAACTTCCTGCGCACCCCCCAAATGCACTGTCCCGGCCCTGTGAACTGGTGCAGGGTTAGCGCGGCTCTTTGCGCTGCATTGGGGATTTCAATGCCTTATCCTTGCGCAAAGGGCGTTCTTGGGGCATAACTGGCGCTGCGGGATGTACTCTGTGCCAGCGCTCATAATGGCTTTGATATTCCATGAATATGGTGCGCCAGAAAGCTGTTTAGCGCACACGGCAGGCGCATGCTGGCTCATGCTAGCTCTCTGTGCTGCTCGCGTGCGCTGCCTCTGCGCTGAAATCTATGAATTACCCTGTTAATATGTAGGTTTAGTTGAGATGGTAGATCTTTCAAACACTACATACAGTAAATGTCAAATCCGTTCAAATATTTAGAATGTGAAAAAAATTGTTTACATGAATGCATTGTATTTAAAATGGTCGCACGATGAGTTTCCAAATGAATGTATATAACAATTCATAAGGGCAGGATAGCTCAGGGGCAATCTGTTTGTCTTGGAAGCAAGCCAAGGCAATGCAATGGAACCAGTGCTTAGAAACCACTCCTGGTATTAAGCGCGTTATAAATGAAAAACTATAATGAATGGAGTCAAACATCGTTGTGGTCTAACGCTATGCTGTGGATTAGCTTGTGTTAACATTTGCTGTCTGAGTTTACGGGTTTGCAAGAAACAAAACAAGAAGGTTGTGTAGTTGCGTTCTCTTTGAACTGTGCTATGAAATGTATGGCACACTATATTTCGCATTTGAATATTAAACCGTGCAATCGAAGCGAAAATGTACCTCTAGCATTTATTCAAAGTTGGAAAAGTAATCTCAAACAGTAAAACAAAAAAAAGGCAAAAAAACCTCATAGGGAAAATGTGGAGCTGGTGCTCACAGAAGATTGAAGGACAGCATAAAAAGATGAATGCCCTGCTCTGAAAGGTTACGCTGCTGTCCATCAATGTGACACCGGATCGATGCACTCTATATACTGTGGAGAGAGGTCTTCACGCAAGATACAGTAGAAAAGCAGTGAATCCCTTCATGGACTTTATTTCAATGAGTTTGGTCAAGCTTGACCCCTAAACATGGTATTTTGATGCCGCTTGGAGGTCGTTCTATGAACCAAAATAACTTATTTCCCGCAGTAGTAGAGGGAAGTTTGTATATTTGAAAATAACATGATGTCATTGGGCTGTAGCACTGTATCAATCAATCATCGGTACTGTGTCCACCTTCAAAAGTCAATTCTAGTTGTTGTCCTGCCAGGATTTTTTGTGTTACAAAAGTAACCAAATAAAAATACAAAATAAAACATGTTCACAAACTGCAAAGAGATTTCCTACAAAGTAATGCACCCATTCTTTTAACAGACCAGGCATGGTTTTAGGAATGGTATTTATTGTTAGTGTCATAGAATGGGCAGGTGGCAGGGTCACACCGCCTCTGTGCTGAATAAACCACTGTGCTGGGTTACTTCCGAACGTCTGCCAAATTAACAGTGTTCTTAAACTAGTAGAGATGGTAAAGCACCGCCACCCGAAATCCCCATGAAACAATTACCTTAACCAGTAGGTATTCGGATCTTGGACTGTTTATAATTGGCAAACGAGGTTCTCTTGTTATGGTTTATGGAGTTAAGTTGGACACCCCATCGGAAGAGTACTTTTCTGAAGGTTTGTAACGTTGATTGCCTTCAACAAATCTTCACACACATTCCCCCAAATAGTATACCCTCAACATTGATTTATTTTGTAAGGTTCCATGGCCAAAACATATGCGCTCCCCTGTAATCATTGGCAAACGTTTGCTCCTACCTTACGCCCACACCACTGGTGATACTCAATCAAGGTCAAGCAGGTCAGCACTGGTACCAAAAGCAAATCCTTACAGCATTATTTTCTGTGTCCAAAAGAAACACAATATGTGTGATATCATGGCCATTGTGGTACAATCTGTGATCCCATGTATAAACTTTTGGACCCCAGATGGGGTCTTTTGGATCCATTTCACTGGTCCCACTTCTGGGGCAGTCTGAGCATGCATCAGGAGACCCATTAAAGGGAAACCACATTGGATCATGGGAAGTAGGCGTTCTATTTGGTTGCCAGCGTGGCAACATTATTTTTGAGGCGGCTACCAGGTAGCCTGCAGGAATATGTGTGGGCTGCCCAGACCCAGGCTGCATAAATATTTTAAAGGGCTTATTGTAGCCCTTTTGGTCCTGCTGACAATTAAATGTGGGCAGGGCGAGCTCAGAACTTGCCAATATGACTCCAGTACCAATGTCATCTTAGCTATGTTCATTGGATCACTGGGTAGGTTCACAGAACATTTGTAGCCATGGGGCTACTACGAGGTCTGCAGGCAACATTCAGATAGTGGCCGGGCCACATAACCCGCATCAAAGGTGGGGAGGGGTGGTGGCTTTTAACACACCATGTGATTGATTGGGATTCTTATTATACCATTATCCAATGTAAAAGGTGCTGTTTACAAAACCTAAACAAATGACCTTAAATGTGAGCATTATATTGTTAGTCCAAGTTAGAACAATTCTGTTTACTTTTTTATTTAATCTAAAAAAAGATTCGGTCCAATGGACGTGAAGCAGATAAGTATTCGAACTGGATGTAGCTGATGGGGAAATCTACTTAACATTGATATACTCAAACTGGACTGAATGAAGGGGCCATTCTCAAAGAAGGACCACATTATCTGTGAGGGATTTTAGAACAGGTGCACACATTGAAGGTATCACCTGCTTGAGGACAGGCACTGTTTGTATCTGTCCTGGGCGTTTAATTACAGGGAGAAAGTCAGTATCCAAATTCCAAATTGTTTGGACAATTTTTCAGAGAATTAATACAATCCCACATAGTGTTTAAAACATTATGGGGAGTCTGTTTAAAAAACTATCACTGAATCATTGAAAGATGGAATATAGTGCAATGTGTATGTGCCTTGTGATTAAAAATAAAAACAATTAAACTCCCTGCAGTTTGATATGTGATATGGCTTGAAACCTTGAAGCACCTTGTAATGACCTGCTCAGCAATCAATGATCAGAGAGTAAACTTAATGATGGAGGTGATTGGCAAATTTGGACATAGATCAGTTGACACGAATGGTTGAAGATCCTGCAGGACGGTGAAAAAGTACCCATAACATTAGCATTGGTGAGACTGTTAATAGCGATCGTTGAGTGAATTGCGGCTATCACCGCAGATATTTCGGATATAATGGACGGATAACATAACAGATTACTTTTTCTTCCTTCTTTTTTAATTCCTCATTCTTGCCCTTTTCTTTCTCCTTTCTTGGTTTCCTATCAGCTGCAGGTTGCCTTTTTTTGTATAACATTGTATAAGCCAATAATATATATATATATATATATGTGGCTTTTCTTGTTTTCTTGTGCATATTGAGATCTTTGCTCCAACAACACTACCTTTCAATTGTCAGTTAATGCAAAAGTGGCCATATAATGTTATGTTACTTTTTGAAATACTACCTTTCAATTGTCAGTTAATGCAAAAGTGGCCATATAATGTTATGTTACTTTTTGTTATTTCAAATTGAACACATAATTGTATTTGCATGAAATACATTTCTGTGTACAATTTGCAATAACAAAAATTAACATAACATAATATGCCCACGTTTGCATTAACTGGCAATTGAAAGGTGGGGGGGTAAGAGGAAAACATAGAGAGATAGCGAGAGACATATTGTATAGTAAAAGAGAATCACAGGCAGAACAAATCACAGTGCCATGTCTATTGTAATAGTGCAAAATGAAAACAGCATTTCCTGAACCATATTAATTGCCTACAACTCAAGTGGTAAGCTTGAGGGTTCTATTTGTAGGCAGGTGAGAGATGTCTGTTTAGGACCTTCTGTTAAGGAAAGTATTATAATAGACTATTGTTGGGGCACATCACCAGATACTATAATCACAGCACAGGCGTTGCAGAAGAACAAGAGAGAGAGAGAGAGAGAGAGAGAGAAGAGAGAGAAAGAGAGAGTGAGAGGGAGAGAGAGACAGAGAAAGAGAAAGAGTGAGAGAGAGAGAGAGAGAGAGAGAGAGAGAGAGAGAGAGAGAGAGAGAGAGAGAGAGAGAGAGAGAGAGAGAGAGAGAGAGAGAGAGAGAGAGAGAGAGAGAGAGAGAGAGAGAGAGAGATACTAAGATTGTCCTTGGCAGAAATTGACATTGGCAATGCCGGGTGCTATACAGTAGAGTATAGTTGCACAACATAATGAACTCAGGTTGCGCTTACATTACTGTGAGTGACAGGAGAAAGAGAGAATGAGCAAGATTGTGCGAGAGACAGAAGCATACTGTGGAATGTGTCAAAGAGAGATACAGCAAGAGACAGTCTTTGACAATGATTGGCATCCTCATCAGTGTGTGATATGCAACAGGTACATGATACAGTACTTGGTATGTTGACTACTGGTCAATGTGATGCTGTATACCTCCAAAACTGGTTTAGAGATTGGCCTTTCAGGATGCTTGTTACCAGTGCCCACTTGTGGCATGGGGGCAGGAGTGGTCTATGAAGATCTGGCTGATGAAAGCAGAGTTTGCATGGCCGGGTATGGGCTTTTCACAATTCTTTCCTTCAATGGTAAGGTAGTATTCAAAGTAGTCCATTACATAGAAGACCTATACTACATTCAATTGTTGCCTGCGCTTTTAATCACATTCTGGCATTTGCGTGGGGCACAGGGACATCAATGTGTAGATTGCACCACCTCCCACAGCTGACAAAGCTAAACGTGGAGTGCAAACACGTGGTGGGTTCAAAGTGAGGTATTGCTATGCAGTAACCCTTGTCTAATGTGTGCGAGTGGAGTAATTGAATTGCTTTGCACAATGACCACCTGAGTGCCGCACACAGTACATGTCTGCAGATGGGGATGGACTTGTGAACTTCTGTAATGTTCTTACATACAGGTACCGGGAAATGCTTCTTTTTAAGATTCAGAGGAACAGTGCTAGATTTGATTTCAAGACATGTGTTTGTGTAATGTGGTAGGTCATAAACTAATTTTTTAGCTTTATATACTGGAAATTAAAAAGGTATATGCTGCTACGCCACCTCCCACGATCAGTATAGGAAGGATGTATACAAAACTTTGTATTTTTCAGATCCGAGCTCAGGAATACAAAAATGAATGCCCAGGACTGAGAGCATAGATGCAAGGGGTACAGCATTTTGCAGTAACCATACATCATATCGGTAAAAGTTGAGATTGGTAGTCTTTGACTCTCCAGGTGTTTTGTACAACAAAGCCCCCGGAACCCTAACCATCTACGATGTTAGCAGGCTTGATGGGGCCAGCAGTCATAAACCTCTGTAGAGCAAAACATCATAGTTCCATGATTAATGCAGCACCAAGAATAGTTTGCCAGATGGAAGGGCGATACATTTGCCCCTGGGAATGGCCAACTCTTTTCCTATGAGATCAGCTCACCACAATCAAAGACTGTGTATGTCCAATGTTCAGTGTGGCATTGCTCAAGGTAATAAATACCAAATAAGAAAAAAAATAAAAAAAAATAAAACCTGCAGTCTATACATGTTCAATGATACATTTTGCATTGAATGTACATAGGAATTTTTTCCCGGCACCCCATGCTTCTAACTCCATTAGTGATCAAAGGGCTGTCTTGGAGCTTTCCACACTTCTTATTTGGCGCTTGATTGTCATCATCTACGCTGCCATTTTTGCAGTTAGGAACACCATGGTAAGGATCGTTTTCATGGGACCAAAGTTAAGGCAGCTGATTAGAGGGGCAACGTATATAGTGCCTGGCACCCAACCACCCACTAACAAGGAGCCCCATAGAGTTGCAGGCAAAAGAAAAGATTGAGGTCATGTGTGAAGGTGCTGTAAGAGGGATGGAGGCAAGGTCATTGAAGTATGGCTGCTGGGGTAAGGGGCTGAAGTTGGGGTAACAAGAGACAAGGCGCACACTGTTTGGGCTGCATCCTCAGCCATGCTACAGTTTAAGCACAAAGCTCAAACACCATGCGGAATGTGCTTCTGGCGGGGGGCCGTAGGGAATGTAAACTATACTATTCCATAACTGGAAACGGATTGTCCGTATGTAGTTGAATGCATTGCCAATCAGTAAATGAGTGCACCGTGATGGTTTAGGGCAGGATGAAGCACTCTTATATATCTGAAGGCATCATCACAGACTAAAAAGCTGAAAACCGCACTTTTTACACAAATTCTCTCTCCTGTAGGCCTGACCTGATCCGTGCATGATTATCGAATATGAGCCTGTCTTGGATTTGGTTCCATCTTTTCTGTTTTCTGTATTGTTTGTGTGTTGTCGTTGTTAAGCGCCCTTAAGCCCTAGGGTACCTGGTGTGCTATATAAATGCTAAAAATAAACCTAAACATCAAGATGGTGCTAGTTGTGAAACAGTAAGAACATTCAATTACGATTCCCACCAGCAGCGATGGCTGTTGGAAATGCCATTTTCAAAATGTATTTTTGTGTGTATGTTTCAATGTCCTCAATTACAATTCAATTGTATATATTGTCCTATTGTATTCTCATTCCTCTGTCCATCTGCCTGTTTGCACCTGCTATGCTTATGCCCTTTTTGCAATCTGCATTTTTAATCTGCATTTTTATGTTTAGAACTGTACAGCACTGTAACCAAAGCTGAAAACCTTCTTGCTGCCTCCTGCGCCCTGATACCCTCCGGTCTGGTGCGCGTTATATATAATAAAACAAACAACCAAACAAACAAAAAGCGATATGCACATAATAACATTCATAGTAATGCTGCAAGGTGTCAATGGATGAGGAGTAGGAGTGAACGAAGGCAGGGCAGCTTAAATTAACTATTTTGAGTAAATCATAATCAAATCATCAAATATGTTTATTCAGATAAAATCCATTAAACGTTTGTACAAGAAAATGGCAGCAATGTGTCAACGATAAAATGCATTTCATGCAATAGATGTTCCAATTCAGACAAAAAACATGTTTAAATGTATTAATTGGATGCGTAAAATGTACCTATACACAATATGTTTTGATGTGCAACAAGACAAGAGGGTGGGGAAACAAGGAGGGAAATGACAAAAACGATCCTACTAGGCTTGTGACATTTGGATCATGCAAGTGTAGTAACGAGAAGTGCAGGGGACAGGGGGGTCCAGGTCAGGGTGGAAGGGCACATGAGAAAGGAGAGTGCCAGGGGAGGCCAGGTGGACAGGGCCAGGGAAAAAGCAAAGAGTGCAAGGGAAGGAAGGTCCACAAGCTAAGTGTGAGGTTAGAGGCTATAAAGGCTACAGGGATGCAGGCCCAGCCAGGCTACTGCTGGGGGAGGGTCCCAGAAGGGCAAGTGCAGGTTAAGGTGGCGGGGGGATCAGAGGAGACCAAGTGCAGAGGTATACTGGACTAGGGGGGCCTGGTGCCCTGTAAGACTCTAAAGGAACCAGGCAGCCAGACAAGAGGCAGAAGGGACACGAGAAGGTGAGGGGGCGAGGCACAGAAGAGAAATGGAAGGCCTTGTGAAGCTTACGGAACTTAAGGAGATCCGGCTCAAGTCTGAGAGGGGCTGTGAGGCCATTCCAGAGAGAGGCACCTGCAGAGGAGAGAGCTCTACCCCTTACTTTTAGCTTGGAAAAGTGTCTGATCTGCAGAGAGTTAGAGATAGATGACCGAAGGGCTCTAGCAGGAAGGTATTTAGGGAGAGAGAGTTGGATTCAAGTAGCGTTGTCCAAGCAATGTTTCCTTGCAATCCATGCCTTCCTCAAATAAGATAGAAATGCCCTGGTAACATAAAGTGGCTCTCCTTGTGAAAGGAGGATCAATGCAGGAGAACATTGGATATATTTTTCTTGTTTCAATACCAGGATGATTGTTAGCTTTCTATACCTTTTAATATGGCCATAGCAAAACAAAATGCAGAAGATTTTCGACTGCTAAATTACAACGAGGGCATGCAGAGTCCTGCACACGACCTTGGCAGTTTGCTGTGTTGGCTCTCAGCAGTAGAACATCAAATTGGGCTTTTGTTACAATCCATCGATATGCTGGATTATTACTATGGGTCAGGTAGGGTTGCAAAGATTTTGTCTTGGTCAAAATGATGTGTCTCCTTGCGTGGAGTACAAACATTTTTGTAAGCATTGCTCTACCGCTGATGCAGCAGATTGGCCGGTCGAAATAGACTAGGAGCCTTTAACTGGATTGTTCAACCAGGAGTGAACTTCAACCAGGGTATCGTACTCCAGGCATCACTGCACATGAGATCCTGGATAATTTCTTGTGTTACTAGTGCTCTGTGGTTTGACCAAATGCTCAGCCAATGTAATAATGGGGCCTACAACCATTCATCTGTCAAATATTTGGCTCTGAGCTCGCCATGCATCGCAAAGCTCAGGTTTGAGCACGGCAAGCCCACCATTTTCTCAGAAAATGTATTCTCTATGATCTGAATCAAAGAGACATTTTCATACCCTCAACGGGAGGCCTTATAGTTGGTTGCTGCCCTTGTATGGGCATTATAGATGTACATTATCAGGTCAAACAGTTACCATAGCACAACTGCGTGCAACAGATACTCCCCAGTGCCTGACTCAGTTTAATGTGTGTTTGTTCAATACCCTTCCAATTTTCTGAAAACCGAATTCCCAGGTAATCAAACTCTTTCACCCTCAAAATCGTATGCATTTCAATTCTCTTTTTTTGCCCAGCAGCGCTTCCCATGACAGCCAACTTTGTTGTATACATTTTCAAGTCCAAATTGGCCATTAAGTCTGAGTACACATTAATCAGTCTCTGCAGGGTGCTGGGGGTGAAACCAATGATTACTGTTAATCAAACATATCCAATACATGCTGCAGGTGTAAAAATGGATGCATGCCATTGAAATAACAATAGTCAGTAGATGGAATCATAGGATCCAGTTGGTAGGTGGTCACCCAATTGATGAATATTTTGCTCAGTTGATGTTGTCTGCATCAGATTCAAACACTGGTCCCCAGTCTACCAAAAGTACACCTGGTAGGCTTTCTACCCTGGATTCACTGCTGTTACAGATATTGACGGGGCATAAAAGCACCTATGTACATGAAAGGATGCCTATGTAAGACTCTTCTCCCACATGCAACAAGCTTGTTGCCTGGACCACAGTTTGCAATTATATTGCAGTGTAACGTGTATTAAAGTACACCAGTAGTGCTAGTAGAAAACAATGTAAATGTGTTGAAAAAGATGTTAAAGTATGTGCAGATGATCTTACCCCTTTTTAATTGCTAGTATCAACCAGTGGTGAAATTATATACACCTCAATAGAGTATGCATGATCAACATTGAAGATTGAAGATGGATTGTTGTGCAAGGAAGTACATTGTGGTTGATCAGTGATTTGCTGTAGGACGGGTCATTGTTGGGTCTTAATAACTTTGTTTCTTCCCCCTTGTGCTTCTGAGCAGAACAGCCTGGAAGCAAGTTAAATCCAGGATCATCATGATCCTGATCGTGAATAGGAAAAATAACCATTATGTGCAAAGGCGTCACATTTATTTCTTTGTTTCCTTTCACAAAGTTGCAGACACATTCTCTTAAGGCTTCCAAGAATGACCTTTCAATGTTGTTACACTTTGTACCACAGATCCATCTGTAAACTTGCATTTCTTGATATTGCACAGGAGCATTTGGTACAATGCCTTATATACATAGTAGAGAAACGAATGTTCTTTATCAGCGAGAGTACTGTTTAGTATCTCATGCTATCTTCCAGCAACATCCATGTCAAAACTAGGGTCTTGATGTTGATGATAGGACTGATATTCTGATCTCCCAAGTACAACTCCTGTTTAAAGTTCTGTTTCTTTTTGGTTTCTTAATCCTAATGAGATAACTCATTTTCCTTTCAAGGTTTTTAATGTACCCTGCCGCTAACACATTGTGTAGAAATGGGTTTATATTACTATGTGTATAATTACTTTACAAACTTTGCCGGCATATCTTCTTTATGCAGCAGCCTCTTGAAACAAAAGTGTGTTGGAATGGTCTAACATCTTTTTCAACACATTTACATTGTTTTCTACTAGCACTACTGGTGTACTTTAATGCACGTTACACTGCAGTATAATTGCAAACTGTGCTTCCTGTTCTTCCTGTTAATAGGTCACTCTACTACCAAACCTAATTACTAGATAGGTATATTGCCACGGTGATCTTACAGAAAAATTGCTTACATTGATTTAACAGTTTAAGTTGATAGATGGTACTGATTCGAAATCGTGATCACAGTTTGAGTGTGAGTAGTGTCATTTCATGAGGTAGCCCATGGTTTGAGTCAGCAAATTGATACCCATTGTCTTGAGAGTTAGATTATATTCTAGCAGGTGATGGTCTCAGCAAATACACAATGCAGTATTGACTGGGCCCGAGATGCAGGCATTGTAGTTCGAAGGTTCAGAGGAGTTCGGAAAAGCAGGACCGTCTGGTTCCGTTGGCGTCGAAAGCAGCACAAGGTCATCAGGTTTTGAGGCAGAAAAATAGGGAGCCTTATCTGAGCTGGTCCTCCAGATGCTGTGAAACACACTTCACCAGTTAGGAGGTAATGATTTTGTCTGCTTGTGACCGCTACTTTTTCAACAAAGTGGTTGATGGCTTTGGAAAGTGCAACCCTCTCAGAAAAGGTGCAATGAAACCTTCTCAGGTGTTTGTTCCAGAGTGATTGAATTAGTGGGGCAAGATCCCCTCTTTTAAAGTTAGATGTCCACAAGTTATTGGAGTAAAGGTAGTCTGCTTTAGGTGTCCAATCCCTGTTACTGGCTGGACTCATTGACTTTGCTTTCTGATATCACAACCAAACTGCTTTATGCTACAGGAAGTGGAGGGGACAGGAAGGTAAGGTAGAGACAGGGAGAACCAAGATGGGGGAACCTCTTCTAGATGTCAACAGCTCCCTCTTCCTACCCTAACCACTCCCCTTTTCTTATCAATACAAAGGCCTTTGTATATGCTGCAACCTGGTGTGAGGCTTATCCTGTGTACATTGGTGTGCTCCTTTGATTCCTGTTCTCAGGCCAGCTACCTGTGGACTGACTGTCTCAGTAGGGAGGGGCTACCAGCCCTCCCAAAGGACTCAAAAAGTTGTACTCACCAGGTATACCTGGGTGCTTCCAGTGTAGTGAGAGAACTGTCTTTTGGGTGAAGCCACATAGAAACCTTTACTGCTGAGCTAGGTTCACTAGGCTGACACATGTATGATATATGACTGCTGTGGCTGTAATAATTATGAGAATACCATCCACCATATCCTAACTCAGGTATGGCTTATATTTAGAGATTATTCTGCCATCAGTACAGGAGACTCGTAGTTATGAGTTTTGGAACAGGGGTGCATATCTGGGCAGTCACTTTAGCTGTCTAGTGGGCACCTGTGACCACTGAAATTGATCTATGCACTTGTAGAGAAGGCACTGCAAATCAGGATAATCTTGCAGCAGGGCACAAGTACACAATATCTTTTTGGCATGGAGCTTATGAAATGGGAATGTGATCAGCAGATTCCCCTTTCAGAGATGGACTGGCCTGTATCATTTCATTATTTAATACAAATCAAAGAAGGCAGTGTGTCTACACCCTTGCCAGATGGCAATTTCTCACAGGGACCCAGCTTGTATAGTCTAAACATCTATGGCAGATCTTAATATTTAGGCATGTGAGAGCTGTGGGATGTTTTAACCCATGCATCCAAGCCCTACCATAAAACTGTGCAGTACTGGCATTGAAAACATCATGATGGCCAGAACTCCCCAGAGAGTGCACAGGGAAAACATGACAAATAGGCTGCCACCCATTTTTGCCTATGTTGTGAGCACAGGAGGGCACTGCCTAAAACCACCATTGGGCTACACACACAGTAGCCTGAAACCATTGGGAATGGCAATGCTGATTGCCAAAAGCAACCCAGAACTGTGGGGAATTCATTTGCTTAATGTCAAAAATGGATGCAATACTGGTGCTCACCACTATCAGAAAGCCGGCGTTTTAAAACCACCAGACCTTTGTGTAAAACTGAACAAATTAACCCAAACCAGGCCAAGGAAAGACTTGCTAAGAGGTGGATACAATGTAAAACTATATTCTGAAATGACTTGAAGGAAGTAATTATTTAATTATTTAATGTATATATAAAAAAATAGCTGGGGATGTCAGCAGCTTAAGTGAATTTGGGTTTAAAGCCACTAAAATCGAAATGTTTAGAATAAATGAGTGACCTACTTGTGAGTGTCACATAGGTTGCAATTGTTTAAATGTCATAGTTTTGAACTTAGAATCAGCATTCTAGCTGCATGTGCAAAAATTGTAAATTGGATTTGAATCTAGAAAACTGGGAACTAAAGTGACATTTAGCTGAATTCTGCCTGACAACTACCCACGACAGGAGTTGTACTGGCTCAACAACTCTTCCCAGGCCTGGCTGCATCCTGCTGCCACCACCAAAAGGAGCTGACACCTCTCTGATTGAATTAAGGAAGTGGTACCTGCAGACTGCAGGAAGTTGAACAAAGCCCTGTCCTGGACTCAGGCAAATGTTATATTGGGGGGGTCGTAAAATGGCTTCCTCTTGGGAGAAACTGGGAGGGGCAGTGCCTGTGAGAGCCAGCTGAGCTTGGGGGAAGTGGATAAACCAGAAATTCTACCATGTGCTTTGGAAAACCACACCCCTTTGGGGCCAGAGTATGATTTTAAAAAGATGGATAATTCACAGCGCGGACTTGTCAAAATTATATAAATAACGTCATCATTCTTGCGATTTTTCTGTGCACAGTTTAAGAGGTGTTAGGACCCTGTGGTATGTTCTTGGGGATAGTAGCGGAAAAAAGGTTGTTACTCCAAATGTATGCATGTTAAAAATCTGACACTTTATCATCTGAAACCTATATCCCTGGTGCACATTTGTGTAAAATCTGGACAGGTTTAGAGGTTGTTATCTGGATGAAAAGGTGAGAATTCTGTCATAAGTGGACACGACATCGTACAAAGACAGGGATCGGATGGTTTGGTGCTACAGAAAATATGTTAACTGGACCTATAATATTAGAAAAATGGTACATAAATAAATATGTGTTTGGGTCAGAATTAGATTTGTGTGCAATTTGACAAGGGGAGGTTCCTCTGACCATAAAACCTACAGCATCATTCTGACACTCCATTTCTTTCCCCCAATCAAGGGAGAGAGGAAAGCTTGGCCAATGATAAGTGAGAGGGACAGGCTTAGCTAGGCCCAGGCACACACCCATTTTCAAAACACATAAAAGGAACATTGAAACCCAGGTAGAGACATTCACTTTCCACTTTCTTGCGGGACGCTTTGCCGGGAGACTTCAGACTTCACATCCAGAGATCCAGACTTCAAATCCATCAATCTCCAGACACCAGAAATTAACTCCAGAATTTGTAGTAGAGAGGCCTGAATCCACAAGATGAATCCTCTTCAGCAGGCCTCAAAACCAACCAAACTATTCAACAGCCGGGCGAGCTGTTTGAATCCTTTGACAAGAACTTTTGCAAGAACCTGTAGCAGTATCCAGAAAGCAGTGCTGTATCCGGAACCAGAGAGAACCACAGACCAGATCGCTGTGAAGAACTGCTAGCAGAAGTCCAGCCAATCCTGACCCGATCGGTGACGAAGTTGCATTCCTGTCTAAATTATAGTGTGAGTACCCAGTCAGGACTGTGCCAAAACCAATCTCCTAGTTTAAAATAATCTAATCCAAACTATTTTAGCCTATTAGAACTGCCTCCTAAAATCGTGTCATTCTGTCATTTTTAAAACTGAAAACTGTCATCTGTCATTCTGAGCTTTAAAATTTCAAATCCGAAAAACTACCTTTACTAAATCGGCCATATCTCCGGAACCGTTTGTGCTAGGAGCAAGTTTTAACTGTCATCTTAAAGCTAAGATTCTAAGCTGACTTCTACTACTTATAGTGCCTCCGTAATTGCGCTCGACGCATGCGACTAAATTTGCTGCGATTTGACATTTTGCTTAATTTCAGCCACGTGTAAAAAGATTTGTCCTTGCTTTCCTTGCTGAAATTTGTGTGCAACCTGACAATCATTCATAGAGCATTGCTAAAGTGATCCTGAATTAATTTAAGTATCTCTCACTCACCCTGAACCTTCTATAGGGAATTAAAAGCAATTTTAGCATATTTTTCACTTAATTGCAACCACATCAAAGTATCTTCCCTGTGTTTAAAACTTCTACCTGTTTTCCTCTAAGCTTGCTAGGGGGGAACTGAATTATATTTGATTGCATTCCTGAGAACTGTGTGCTTTACTTCCATCTCTTTACCTTGCATAAAGGGGACGGGGGTGACTTGTCAAAGAAAAGTGATTACATTGGGCCTCATTACGACCCTGGCGGAGTGGGTTTACGCCAGCGGTATTCGCGGCGGACCCGTCCGCCCTACTACGAGTTCCCGTAGCGCCATGGAGCGTTTTCCGCCTGGTTTTTCCGGGCGGAGAAATCCATGGCGCTACGGGACCTTGTTGTTAATTACGCCACCGTATTTTACGGTGGCGTAATTAACGCCTTCCCCACTCCCATTATACCCTATGGGGCAAAAATGGGAATGGGGAAGGGTAAAATGGGGAATGGGGATTTACCGCCCCGCCAAGGTCGGAATGGGGCGGTAAATCCGCCAACCCCCATGGCGCTATCGGCAGCTTTCCGCCGTGCTCCATGGTGCATATTGCACCACGATTTCCGCCAGGGTCGTAATGAGGGCCATTGTCTTTTGTTGAAGTCATATCAAGTTTACTTTCTGTACTGCATTTTCTATTCATCATTGCATTGTCCTTGAAGCCAGAAAGGCATTCTCAGCTACTTCATCCTCTCTATATCACTTCTAAGCCATCAAATAGAGTGTACCACTGTAACATTATCCATTGTTGATCACTATCATCCTCACAAGTGTGCTATCAATTATCAATTTATTTATAAAAGTGTGATATATAGAGTTATTGTTTAATTTTCAAATAAACCTTTTAATTTGCAAAACAAACCTACTTCTTGGCTCAGTGGAGTCAGGGGGATTCTAAGAGAGGGGTGTTATATAAGAGTTGTCATCCAGAGTAAACGAACTGGACATAAAAATATATCAATAAGGGTTTCCATCAGCATCCCAGACTAGACATTGACTTAGCTGTAGTGTTGAATTGAAGTCGCTTACAGAGCCCTAAAAGGGAGAGGACCCAAAAATGTATCCTGGATGGAAGATGAAGGAAGATCAATCATCCTTTCCAGAGTCTGATTGAAACCATGGGATGCCAAATAACTGTTGATGCTTCTTCTTGATAGATTGCAACTTCTGTACTGGAATGCTTATGAACAACTACTCTGTACTGGATTGCTCATGGAATACTCCCTGCAGTGGACCGTAAACCCCAGGATCTGCATGCTCGGAGAGAGTGTCAGATCCAGTTTCTGCCAATGTATAACAAAACACAAGGATTTTTGGCACCCAATGATCATTTGTCCCTGGGTCTGAACCACTGTTCCAAAAACTACATAACTTTGTGGATCCTCTCCTGGTGGCACTTTAAGCTGTAAATATAAGCCATACCCGAGTTAGGGTAAGCTGGCCATCATGCCTCATAATTATCCAAGCCACATTAAATTGATATCACACATGTGCCAACCCTGTGGGCCCAATTCAGCTGTGGGAAGGTTAAGCTCATTGGCAGGACTGTAGCCTTAGGGCACAGCCTCTCTGTGTTCCTTTGCAAGGACCGGTAATGACCTTTTATCAGAGACAGCCAATCCACAGGAAGCTGGCCTGAGATCAAGAATCAAAGGGCACACACATTCACAAAAGGGCTAGTCCTCCCACCAGGGTGCTGCATTTCTAAAGTCCTTTGATTCTATTGAGAAGGGAAGGGGCAGCATTAGTGTAGCCCGGAAGACATCTGTACAGTTTGGGGAAGAACCTTCAATTTATTTTTATCTGCCTCTCTCTCTCTCTCTCTCTCTCTCTCTCTCTTCCTGTCCCCTCCAATTCCTCTGGAGAAAAGCACTTTGGGTGTGATGTCAGAAGGGCAAGGTCCACTCATTTCAAGAGCAGGATTCGACTCCTAAAGCAGGATAGCTTTAGTCTATTCACCTGTGGGCTTTCACAAATAAGGTGTCTCACACCACTTCTTTGAATCATCCTTTTGACTCCAATCCTGAATGAAGCTTTTGTTGGACCCTGCTGGGAGAGAAATCCTTTCCAGGGGCCTACAGTTGTGAGTCAAAAGCAGATGTTCCAATGCCAGGGGTGAGCTCTGTCCCCTAACCATGCCTAGTAGCCATTAGGGGTGATCTATGCTGCTAGACCAAGACCGCATATTTGCCAGCCACTCTGTTGCCTGGGACCTCACCATGATGCACGTTTTTGGAGCCTGAGAAAGGAGAAACTATGACCCCTGAGACCCTGGAGTTGTACTCACCACACCTGGAAGCCAGAGCAGTCAAGATCCCTGTTTTAATTCTGAACCGCTGTAAGCCGTAACTGGAGCATTTTTGACACTGAGCAAAATACCAAGATCCTTCGATGCCGCCTTTGGCGTACATTGTTCTTCAAACCGCCAATGCCTGTCCGACTACATTCGCTGCTGCACTGTGCCCGTTGAAGAGCGTTGTTGCCTTGGCTCGAACTAATGAAGGGCTGCTGCCTTGCATTGCTCGATTCCCATTCCGGACCACCAGCCTTGTCATCGCCGCTCCTGTAAGTCGATCGACCCACCTTTGGTGTCTCCCAAACAATGACCTCTGAGCACGTGCAGAGAATTGACATGCCTGCAAATCCCAGTACCAACTGGACCACACTGACCCTAAAACACTGACCAACCATGGTGACCACTTCGCAAAGCTCGAGTCGATGATTTGAGAGCACAGCTACCTCCCGTTTGAGCCTAACTCGATGCCAGCTCACCGCTGGACCACTGTGACTGCTGCATCTTTGAACTGAAGAGAACATGCGATCAATGCCAAGAAGCATAATTTAATGCTGTAGAAACACAACCACCTTTGCAAATGCATTATTGAGCAATATCTGCTTCTCAGGTGCATCTTGTGTCCTTAGTTACTGCATAGGTCATTTTAATCCCTTTTACAACCTCAAAAACATATCCTTTGAACATTGTGGGCTTTATTGCTTTTTCCTCATTATTACTGCATTGTTTCTATCTTTGCATATACTGGGTTCTTTCTACATGAGTAGATATTTACGGTTCCATGTAATAATGTCGCCACAAAAATCTTGCCATGCAAAAATATCGCCGAAAAATGGCCATTTTTTGTGGCGACATTATTGCATGGAATTGCATTGCATTGTAATTTTTTTTTGCCCCTGTTCCCATATATATGGTCACCCAAATAATATCGCCACAACATTTTCCTGGCGATATTATTTACGGCGACCATATGTATGGGGATATTATTACCTGATACCATATTTACAGTGTTTTCTATTTAGTTATTATTGTACATGTTGTTTTTGATTAAAGTATATATATATATATATGTATAGAACTTTTATTAAAAAGGTAAAGCACATCATCAAGGAGGACGTCTCTACGGTGGTGGATTTGGGGTGATTGAGCCTCCCCATATCCCCTGGGCTAGCCCAGTGGTACTGGTCTTAAGAAGTCCAGTAGTGAGAAAACTGAAGTATGCTTTTGTGTGTACTAAAGAGGGCTCAATTATGCCATGAAGACAGAAGCAGACCCCGTTCCTTCAGGCAGATTAACTGATTGACCAGTTAGGCACTGCCAAATTTCTGAGTACCTTTGACCTGAAGACAGGGTACTTGCAGTTTGGTCTAATGGACAAAGCAAAACATAAGTCAACATTCAACACATCAGAAGGGTACGAGCAGTTTATTGTGATGCCCATTGGCATAAAGAATGCCTCAGCCACCTTTCAGAGGATGGTGAATCAGGTCCTGGGTTTTAGAGGACTTCAGAGTTGCCTATCTTGATGACGAAGTTGAGTTTATCCATCCCTGTCAAGACCCTCTATCCCACCTGAAAGAGCTGATCTAAGCCAGGCAGAAGGCTGTTTTGACTATCAGGGCATTCAAGTTATCAGGGCATAAGTCAACATTCAACACATCAGAAGGGTACTAGCAGTTTATTGTGATGCCCGTTGGCATAAAGAATGCCTCAGCCACCTTTCAGAGGATGGTGAATCAGGTCCTGGGTGTTGGAGGACTTCAGAGTTGACTATCTTGATGACGAAGTTGAGTTTATCCATCCCTGTCAAGACCCTCTATCCCACCTGAAAGAGCTGATCTAAGCCAGGCAGAAGGCTGTTTTGACTATCGGGGCATCAAGTGGGTGGCATTAAGAAAAAGCCACTCCATGGCAAAGTCCAGGCAAATGTGGATTGGGATATCCCCACTGCCCAGACTAAGATAATGGCCTTCTTGGCCTCATCGGTTACTACAGGTCTTTCATCAAGGGTTATGGGACACTTGCCCTTCCCCTTAATGATGTAATGTCCAAAAAGATGCCAAAAAGGTCACTTGGATGTCTGTCTGTCAAACTTACTTCCAGCGCTTGAAGGATGGTTTGTGCAAGGCCCCCGTTCTGAAGATCCCAGAATATGAACTAGAGTTCATCATACAGAAAGATGTTTGTGAGTTCAGAATTGGTGCATTGGTAGTGCAGCTAACCTCTGAAAGGGTATAGCAACCTTGTGTGTATCGTAGTAGACGCCTAATCAAGCGGCAATGCAACTCAGCCAAAATTGAAAAAGAGGCCTTTGCGGTCATGTTGGTGCTTCGTAACTTGAAATCCTAAATATCTGGTTCTCATTTTTCCATCCAAATAGTCCACAAACCTCTGGGCTACCTCATGGCTAAGCAGGGTGAGAATCTCAAGTTTTTGCCCTGGGCCATATCCCCACAGGGTCTGGATATGGACATACAATACAAACCTTGGTCACAGCTCTCTAATGCAGATGGCCTAGGTAGAGAATGTCATCTTGAGGATTAGCCAGGCCCTTAGAAGGGCGAATCTCAACCTTGTTGGTTGGGGGCATGTGATGAATTTTCTCCAAAAAGAAAAAAGCTGGATACGCAACCCAGCTAAGACTGATGCTCTCACTCTTGCTCAAAAACCTGAGCTCTCATTCCTTCCAATGTCTTCTTCTGTTCCAATAATAATTCTACAGACCGTCTATAAATTGTTACTTCACAATTTATTATATTTTTGCATACATTTGGTATTCTTTCTTCAGTGCGTTTATCCGTGTGCAATGCGAATAAACCTATACATTCTTAGATCCATCTACTGTGACTGCGTAGGATAGCGGTTGTTGTGCCTATGCATTTCAGAGTCTGGCTCCTTCCTCAGGGCCTAAACCACTCCTTAGTTTGTAACATATTAAAATCAAACAACATTAGTAATATATGTTTATAATTGATAGTTCATTCATATGTAATATTCAATCAAATAGAAGTCAACAATACATACCATATGTGTCATTTGGGATAATGCAAGTAAAACTAAAAAACAGAGAAAGGGAACAAAGAGACAAACATATTGTCAAATGTTCTGCCTATATTCACCTGAACATTACCGTATTTGCTCAGTGCATTGCGTGAATTTCTTAGGGTAAAATGAGTACCTTATTGTCCACAGTCTATTGTCTGAGGGAAAAGAAAAAAAGAGTTTGCAAGAAAAACTCGTTGCATGAAAATGTAGATGTAAAGTTTGACATCTATATCAAATTGTTTGGCAACATTTTACCTTAAGCGCAGATGTTCCATTAAGATCCTACCACTACTCCCGGAATTTATGTATGGTAAATGGTGGTGAACATGAGTGTGGGTTTTTTACTGTTCTTCCCATATGATGGAAAAAAATAAGGGTTGGTGTGTTATGGCTTATTGTTACACACGGCGTGCTCTGTGTAAACTAATGGAACCTTACGGTTCACAAATATACCGTGATGAATTGCCATCTGGCAAGGGTGTAGGAGCCGTGGCTTATTTGATTATTACTAACTAATAGTCTGATGAAGGTAGTTATATCTCTGAAGGAGAAGACTACTGATCGGATTCCCCTTTCATACAAACAGCATAGTGTGCACTTTTGCCCTGCTGCAGCAATATCCTTATTGTGCAGCACATGCTCTACCAGTGGTAGAGAACAGGTTCAGAGGTCACAGGTGCTACCTTGCCAACTGTAGTGATAGCCACAACTCTGCAGAATGAGGGCTGCATTTAATATATGCACCCATGTTCTTAAAACTGCATAACTCTGAGGATCCTATCCTGGTGGCATGGTAAACTGTGGAAGGTTTATGTGTATTAATTCGAGACAAGCCTTCCCTGTCCAATAGCTTTACTGTAGCCTTGGGGGATTGTCTCTCTGTGTTCCATTGTAAGGGCAAGTAGCACCCTTCCCCAAGAGGCAGCCATACCACAGGAAGCCTACTAACAGGAGTCAAGGGGCACACTCATTCATGAAAGGGCTAGGCCTTACACCAGGGTGATGCTTTTCTGTGGGTCGTGATTATATTGAGAAAGGGAGGGGGCGGGCTGCTGTAGCCAGTGTTGCATGTCACTCCTGTTGGGAGACATGGTACCTCCCAGTTTGTTGTCTTGGTCACATGGGGGAACCATGTGACCAAGTAAATAAATAGAACAAGCCGTTTCCGGCTCGTCAGTCAATCCAATCCTGACTCCGGTGTGGTCTTTGTCAGGCACCATGCTGGTGCCACACCGTGTGCTCTGGGCCCAAGGACGCTGTCCATTGTGGATACTTTCGCCATGTGACAATGGCTGCCGGTGCGACCCCGGCCTGGGTGCCCCCAGAGCCGGGGCTGCCGTGTGCTGGGTGATCCCAGCCACGTGGGTTGCTCTGGTGATCCGGAGCGAGTGGGGTGATCCCCACTCCTTTGTCAGCGGCGTGAGCACCGCACTGAGGGTCTGTGTCGGGTGCTCCCGAAACACGCAGGGGCCTGCCCAATGATCCGAGGCGGGCCCCCAACAGCCAGGTAGACATCTTTACAGTTAAGGGAAGATTCTGCCATTTTTCTTTCTCTCTGCCTCTCTCTCTCCTTCCTATCTCCTTTACTTGCTCTGGAGAAAATCACTTCTTTGAATCAATCATCCTTTGGTCTGCAATCCTAAGAGAAGATTTGTTGGACCCTGCTGGGCGAGCAGTCCTTTCTAGAGTCCGCCACTTGTGAGGTGAAAACAGGTGTTCCAGGGCAGAGGCAAGCTCTGTACCCTAATCATCCTAAGGGACCATTGGGGGTGAAATCTGCTGCTCAACCAAGACCATACCCATGCCAGCCACCCTATTGTCTGTCACCTCATTGTGTTGCAAGATCCCTGATGATGTGTGCCAGCCTTCCTGTGTTTGGGAGCCCGGGAATGGTTAAACCTTGACCTTTGAGCCCCTGGAGTAGGATTCACAACACCTGAAAGCCAAAACAGCCAAAATACCTGTTCCAAAGTTTAACTGCTGCAAGCCGTGACTCTAGCGTGTTCGACACCAAGCAAACTATCCAGGCCCTTTGACACTGCCATTGATGTTTACTGTTCTTGAAACTGCTGTTGCCTGTTCACTACCGCACAGCTATTTCTTTGTGTTCTTTATAGTGTATGGTTACATTGTACAATCTATCACTATGGGTGTTTTTTTCTTCTCTTTTTATGTGATTAATTTAAAGTGTGATATAGTCACCCCAAGATTTCAGATGTCCAATGAACCACAGGGTTTGCGCATCAAAGTTTCGATGGCAGTAACGTTCTTGAAATCCACTTAAGTCTCAAGGCAGGCAAGACAGAGGATAGTATGTATCAGTGGCGGAATGTTACTTTTCACATCCATCACTGAATCCATACTCAAACCATGCGCTTAGTGCTCGGCCTATGCTGACCCACGTACTCTGTTGTCTTCTGTCTCGCCATTTTCTCTAATTCCTTAACGTGCTGTGATGGATTGACAAAGCGTCTTTTGTCCTGATCCTGCAGCCGGCCAGTGCCGTTTGACCATAATCTTCAGGGTTAACACTGGGAGCAATATAAAATTAAATCAAACAGTTCTGAAATTCAATTCAGTGGTCAAGGTTCATATCTGGCTGAATAAACCCGCGATAGCTCCAAGGTTTACTAAACAAGGATTTATGATGAGGCTGCAAGAGAATTCTTTAAATGGGTCTTAAAGGTGTGTTCTGTTGCTGTCCTTGTGTTTTACGAAGTGACACTTGCTACTGGAGAATCGGCTTGAAAGGATGAATTGTATCACCAGATTCGATGAAATAAACGATAATGTTGACTGGACTTCATACTGTTATTATTATTATTATTTGCAGTTTTAAAGCACTCACACAGCCCACGGGCATAGAGGCGCTGTTACAGGAATTGTTTTGGTTTGTTTTTTAGTTGCATAATTGTTTTTTTTTTGTTGTCTTAGTTGCGTATTTATGACGTGCTTAAATACCCAGAAGTTTCTAAGCACGGACCCGGGGATCGAACCTGTGTTGCTTTGCACCGTCTTCCTTCCAAGGCGAGCACGTTGCCGCTGAGCTACCCTCCCGGGGGTATACTGTCAGAGTGGTATCTGCCTCCTCCAGTTTATCATTTGTCTGTATGCCTTTTTTCTTTAATTTAAGGACGTCTTTTGAACACTTAAACTGATCATGCTGTTAGGAAAAAGCAAGCATGGTTTGGTCAATCTGCATACTAGCTTGCCCTCTGAGCCCATTACCCTCAAGATGGCAAGCCCTGCCCATCCCCTGCCTGACCCATCACCAGGGTCAACTGGGCCATAAAAACCTATCAGGCACCAATGGAAAAGTGGCCCACAGTTGCAATTGGCTATTCATTCCTTTTGTGACACTTTTTGAATAGTAACCAATGGGGAGTTGTTTGATAAAATGTGATGCAAAATTGTGCATTTTAAAGAATATTCATACTGCAACACTGGTCAAAACTACTAGCTGCAGAGTAAATGAACTCATTCATGGGAAAAAAACTGGCCCGTCTTGGCCAAAAAAACTGGCCCAGACCAAGATTTTGTGTTTTTGGTTCAGTCATGGGCGTTTGCCCTATAGACCAGTCCGAGCCTGCCCATCACTCACTACTCAACCCATGTCACATATTGATTGAATGTCATTCTGCGACACAAAGGGCACTGGGGACATTGAGTAGGATATGCTATGTATTTTGTTTTTAGATAGTCCTTACACCAACAGTAAGTTCCTAGTGCTATTGTATGGTGTTATGTATTACGTGCATGAATGTGGCTATTATTGTGGCCCTATACACAGAGAGAAGGGTCATTATCAAGGCATAATGACCGCAAGAAGTTGGAGAAAGGTAATTAGCTGGGGTGATAATGACCCCTACGCAGGTCTACAGGGCTATTAGAACATAGTGACAATAGGAAATACATGTTTTAGGTTTTCGGTGGTTATGTAAACATTTTGTTTTAATAGTGAGTAAAGTAGATCGTAGAAAACTTTCCTATGGACCTTACCCGACTTTTCGTCAATTAACGCACTCGAAAACATCCGCCATTTTATGATAATCCTATCATTTCCCCCCATCGCCCTGGCTCACCTGCTTTTGCGGCACTAAATCAAATCCCCCGCCCCTGAGCCTGACATCAGCAGACGCGTACCGCCCATTTCCCGTTTCGTGTCAACAATCGCTGCGCCTCAGCTAATGAAGTGTCGCCATGGAAATGGCAGGACGCCTCTTTCCTCAATAAGTATAAACAGACCGTTTCACAACACACAGCAGCAGATTTTCGAATCCATTCCTCTTTCTGTGTTACTTTGAGTATTCTGTGACTCGTTTCTGTGCTCTGGTCAGCTACCTTCGTTGATTGTAGCCCGTGTGAACAGATACCAGTACCACCGCTATAAATTATTTTACTTTCTTTACCACACAATGGCTACAATAATGCCGTATATGTACGAGCCCGAGTACACCGAGGAAGAACTACTGGAAAGGCAAGCACGCGAAAACGATGGGGATTCGGACGGCAGTTGGGAGGACCAGTCAACGGATGAAGAGCCTGGACCATGTCGCATGGACAACCCTATCTCTGGTTGTGATGTCAGTGATGCCACTACTATGTCATGGTCGTCTCCCACATATAAAATTACATCTACATATCATTCGAATGCATGTAAATTGGTTCCATATTGTGCATTTTCTAGATAGAATTTTTTTCAAAGCAGAATGACATTTTTTACCTGAATCGACAGTGATAAGAAAGTTTTGTCATTTTAATACAGTTTGCATCTTTCATTTTCACATGTGGTACAGGCTGGTGGCCTATCGTTGCTTCACTTGGTGGCTTCACGGGAGGCTCGGACACCGCGTTCGGAGAGTAATACCTGCCTGTGCGGTACTTGCCATTAGACAACATTTCCCCAGCGACAGTGGACAATACCGCGGATTTTCCCTGGATGTGCTGCAACCGCAAATTTACAATGTGTAATGTTTATTATTTATGTTCAATTGAAATTAAGATCCAAAATAAAACCCAATATATATTTTAACAATGGTTGTTTTGATTTGTTCAAGCGTTGGCAATAAAAGGAAGGCCGTTGTATTTTATTGATACAAAACATGGTTATAGGTCTGCATGACCACCGCCCCAATCCACCCCCCGCCCTATCAAAGGCAGTTCGCACCGGGGTACTTGTGCTGGCAACTGGAGCAGTCAGGGAGCGATAAAGGCCAAGAGGTGCCAAAGACCATGTACACTTCAAAGTGGTCTATAGAGCATGGGTTGTTGTTCCCATGTCTACCTCCAGACCCCGTGTCGCCTGCCAAGCATCCCCCCTCACGCTGGACGGCCCCCTGCAATCCACATAAGTGTGTCTCCATTCACGAGTCTTCCTGTGTCTTGTCTGCACGACCACCGCCCCAATCCACCCCCCGCCCTATCAAAGGCAGTTCGCACCGGGGTACTTGTGCTGGCAACTGGAGCAGTCAGGGAGCGATAAAGGCCAAGAGGTGCCAAAGACCATGTACACTTCAAAGTGGTCTATAGAGCATGGGTTGTTGTTCCCATGTCTACCTCCAGACCCCGTGTCTCCTGCCAAGCATCCCCCCTCACGCTGGACGGCCCCCTGCAATCCACATAATGCCACGACATATACACGTCATTCATTCACAAACACACCCCTGTTTCGAATTCTTTATAACCCACTTCATATTTCTAATGAGCACTTCTTTGCGCTTTGCTAGTCAACCCGTGAAGGTGCTGGTTATCTGCTCTTCGTCTCTGTGAACTTCCGTGACCACTTCGAGGAAACTCGTCAGTTTGCAACCTGTGAACTGCTCCCTGTTCTACGACAAGAAACTACTCTGATCCCTGCATCTAACTGTTTGTTCGTCAAGGTAAGGCCATGTACCATAATCATTTTGCGTCCAATTTCTTTTCGTTCAAGACAGTACATGCAAGGAACTAGTCACATGTTCTGAGTTTACATTGGTATTCATAGAGAATTGTTGATCTTTACTTTTCAGAACTTTCCACAATGCCTGCCTGTTCCATTGGTGGTTGCCCTTCGAAGACCCATAATAAATCTGAAGGTACTATAATGCATGTTTTCCCTAAGACAATAGATCAGATAAGAGAATGGGTCCGATATTGCGGATATCCACCGTCTGAGCTTGAAAGTAGAGTCCTAGAGGTCTTTGCGGACAAGAGGGGTGATCGATACCGCATCTGCAGCAGGCACTTTAGCCCAGACATGTACTCCACATCAATGCTAATAAAGAAGAACACACCGCGAGCGAAGCGAAAATTGCTCTCAACCGCTATTCCCACTCTATTCGTCCACATCCCTACACTGGTGAGTCAAGTTTACGTATTTATCTTTCGGCCTTGCGGTAGTGTGTAGCATTAGCTAACAATAATTTCCCCATTTATGTATCCACTCAATATGAAGGCGGAAGATTCTCCATCCGTGTCGTTATTGCAGTCATCAGCCACTTCAAGCGCCTATCGGGTAATCTTACTTAGCTATTCTGCCACTGACTTGTTTTAGGCATGTAAATCAATAGTTTTAATTTATCGTGTGATTATTTTACCTAATGGTATACCCTTGTACTCGTCCTCTAGTCTTTGTTTTCAGTTAAAATTATTGTTATCCAAAATAATGCAAGTACTGTCTTTCAGGGAGATGCTGAGGAGTCCAACGTATTGACGACTACCGTTGATGTCACTCAGATGCTCGAGGTACGTTTCCGGACAGTTCCATCAATGGAGATCACCAGATCTTGCATTCTTGTAGCGTGATTGTTACACACAATGTTTCTTTCGTTTTTAGCCATTGATATGTCCGTCTGTCGTCGCCCTCCTATGTGTCTTCTTTTTTCAATATTGTGTTCATTACTAATGAAAGTCCTATGTTTCAGGGAGTCGATGGAGCATTAGTCCAAGAAGAAGGGGGAGCATGCAGTTACGGGTCGGCGCAACAGCTTGCAGAAGTGTGCACCGCAGTTACATCGTCCCTTGATGTTCTTATGCATTTCGAGGTATGGATACTGACAGTTCGATCAAGCGAAATCATATGACGTGATTACATCCGCTATACCTCCTTCTTTATTAACGCAAGTACTATGTTTCAGGGAGATGACGGAGCTTCTTCTACAAGAACATCACCCCTAGTAGTTGATGCAGATCTCTGGGTGGTGACACTTCCAACGATCGAGCACATCGAATCATATTTACATATCCATTATTTATTTTAGACAACTGATCATTTGTGCAGGTCTATTTAGATGAGCCGTTCATGCCTGCACAAAGTTTCTGTTCTTTTTATCAAAATAGAAAACCATACTAATGCAATTACTGTGTTTCAGGGAGTCACTGAAGCATCATCTTCAATAATATCATCAATGGAAGTCTATGAGGAGCCCGAGGTATGGATCTTGACAGTTCCATCCAACTAGATCAACTATGCGTGAATAATTGTCGTTTGAATGTTCTACACAAAGCGTTCATTCGTGTTTTGCTATTGAGGTGTACGTGGGTATTGGTCCCCAAGTACATTTTGTGTTTTCGATATTATTATACATACTAATGAAAGTTCTATGTTTCAGGGAGTCGATGGAGCGTTAGTGCGTGATGGATGTGCTTATCATGAAAATGTAGTCGTTGCAGCGCAAGAGGAAGTGGAGACATGCACACACGAGTCGGAGAAACAGCGTCCTGATGTTGAAGTTCGAGGCAAGAAAGTTTCAAAGAAAAGAAAGCAAAAGAAGGTTAGTGTCCTGGTCACTATATTATGTTGTTTTTCACTGTTAATAGTTCAATACTGTAAGTTGTGTTTAAACTGAACATCCCTTTTCCAACCTGTCCTCTAGTTGCGAGTGGGTGTACGAACTAGATCTACACAGACAGTGAAGCGAACGAGAGATGTTGCTTGTCAAACCTTTTGGCAGGGACTTGAGACTGGAGATGCATCGTGCCAATGGGAAGAATATGAAGTGATTGACAACGGAGCTATACCACCATCAGCCATAGATAGTGAATGTCCTCCTGGTAGTTCGGATGCAGTTGGAGATAAATTCACAGAATCCACACCCGCAAAAACTAAGACCGCGAGAAAGTTGAAGAAATTGTCCTATTCACCCATTGCCGGAGAAGGAACAGATGTTGCAATGGAAGAGAATGAAGTGGACTACAATGAAACACCTTCAATATCTCTGAACATAGCGGAAGACGATATCAGAGATTCTACCTTTCATGTGAGTGACATGTCCTCAACGTTACAGGCCGAACCAGCTGGGATGCAGAGTGACAGTATAAGGAAAGAGGCCAAATTCATTGTATTCGATAGTTGTTTGATTGATATTATTATTCGGTTGAAATGTGGGCATTCGGTAGGTGGGGAAGTATGTGGGGAGCCATTGATTAATGTGACTCGTGCAATTCGAGGCACTAACCTTAAAATACATGCCACCTGTACAAAATATCATCCTTTCTCATGGTCTGCACAACCCACGCTGGGACAACTGCCAGCAGGCAATCTACTTTGTGCAGCGGCTGCACTTTTTAGTGGTTCAAGTTTTAAAAAATTAGAGTCTTTCTTTCAGTTTGTGGGAATCCGTTTCATTGCGAAAACTCAGTTCTACAAATACCAAACCGATTATCTATTTCCAGCCATTAGCAAAGCTTGGAGAATGGAAAAAATGTCTATTGATAGTACATTCGCGGGCAAACGGTTCAGGCTAGCCGGTGATGGACAGTGCGACAGCCCAGGATTTTCAGCCAAGTACTGCACCTACCACTTTCAGGACATGGAAAGTAAGAAAATTGTGAGTTCGGAGGTTGTGCAGGTGTCACAAAGTACATCCTCAGTGGCCATGGAGAAAGTTGGCTTTGTAACATCATTGCAAGAACTACAATCGCGGGGAATGGTGATCGACCTGATAGCCACGGACAGACATGTTTCAATTGCCAAGACAATGCGAGAAGAGTACAAAAATATAAATCACCAATTTGACGTTTGGCATCTTGCAAAAACAATCAATAAAAAATTGTCGGCTGCAGGTAAAAAAAAAGATATGCAAGGTATTTCACAGTGGTCCAAGTCAATCAGCAACCATCTTTGGTGGAGCTCAAAAACATGTGGAGGGTCGTTGGAAATTCTACTGGAAAAATGGCGGTCAGTAATGCTACACTGTACAAACGTGCACAGCTGGAACACGAACCAACATTTCCACAATTGTGAACATGGCCATTTGTCCACAGAGGAGGCACGGAAGAAGAAGTGGTTGATTCCTTCATCACCCACTCACAAAGCCATTGAAAAGATTGTATTTGATAAAACTATAACAAAAGCTTTGAGGGGACTCACGGAATTCTGCCACACAGGAGATTTGGAGGTGTTCCACAATATGTGCCTAAAGTACAGGCCAAAACGATTGCATTTTGGCATGGAGGGCATGATAAATCGGACTCTTTTAGCGGTCTTGGCACATAACCATAATGTCGGCCGTCAACAAAGTAGGACGACCGGAACTTTAGGGACGCTTCGCTACAATAAGGCCTTCACTAAAAGAAGTAAACAATGGGTGATCAAACCAGTGTTTGAGGATATGCAATATGAGTTTATTGAGAGACTTATTGTTGACGTCCTAGATAGGCACATAAATGGAGTTGTGAACGAACCTGTGCAGGTGACAACTGCATTGCCACCCAACATTGCCTCTGTTCCATGTCCACCTAAATAAGAGCTTCTTGAGAAATACACATCACGATTTAAATGATTGTAATTTGATTGTCTGTTCTCTCGAGTCTCCTCATGTCGCAGGCCCATTGAATATGTTTATATATCCAACCTTGTTCATTTGCGCATTAAATTAAACCAAACAGTAATATAAATGATTTTTCCAAAAATATAGAATGTCTCCGTATTTATGGTTCTGTGGGGCAGCAAAGCACGCAGACAAAATGCAAAGATGGAGTGTAAATTTCAAGTCCTGTAAGACGGCCTTACACTGAATGTAGCTAACTAGGAATGTGTGTTCGTTCAAAGTGAAGGTCAGCTGCTTTGATTTTTTCTCGGGTGCCAGAATGGCCCATGACTCAGTATAAGGTTCTATTGTTATTTGACCTTGACAGGCCGGGACCACGTAAGAAACGATAATGAATATAATTTCAGAAACGAAAGCCATTTCATGTTCGTTCATTAGAAGAAATAAAACGTCGGCATAGAAGGAGTGGTATTTCGGGGCTGCCCTACGCACAGACACAATGGAAAATGTAAATATAATGTAAGTAACTCTTTAGATGAGTTTATACCGCAATTTAATTACTATACAGTAGCTTTAAAGACGGGTTAAGTTGTACTTGTTCATTCTATGTGGCATATTGTTTTGTACCGCGCACTATCTTGGGGAGAACCGTCTCCTTTTACAGAAGCACCTCCAAACCTTCCTCTTTGCTTCTGCTTTCTCTCTCCCTCTCCCCTGCTACAACTTGTCCACTGTCTGCGACCTCGGTCCTGGGCCCTTGCACTCTCCACCTGCACTCCCTGTCAACCCCTGCACTGGGGGACTGTCTCAGTATCCTACAGCCCCCCTTGGCGTATAAAACCCAGTTGCACTGTCCTAGCTATGAAATAATTTCCAGACCTAATATATAAAATGAATAATTTTAATAAAGATCTGATGGTGAGACTAATTTCCTTTTTTTATGTTTTTCAAATAGATACATCGTCCATTATTGTCTGTGTCACGAGTACCAGACACCGGCGGATGGCTTCTATAATCGCCAGTTGCTTCTCCGCGTGAACAACGTTAGCACCCTGACCATTTTGTGGGACGATCGCCAAGTACAAGTATGCCCTTACGCGGTACTAACGGCTAGATGCAACATACAGACCGTTGTGGTGCCCTAGTGCCTCGTTGTTGGAATAGCCATGCGATTATCAGTGCGACCGAAGAGCTTATTTTATCATAAACCAACACCCTGTCTACTGCACACGAACATCGCTTGCCTCAAGACGAAATATTTTGGATCGAGAGCAAATAAAAATGAATTTATCTAAGACCCTGTGTACAGCAAAGGAACATCGTGTGCCTCGAAACAAACTTTTCGGAACGTGAACAAATAAAAATGCAAATCGCTGAATATTCTCAAAACATTTGATGTCAAATAAATGTACTTTGCCAAATGTACAATCTTGCCGTTTGCTTTTAAACCACTGTTTCATATTCCGAATTGTGGCGCTGTATTGTGAGATGATCTAAGACCCTGTGTACAGCAAAGGAACATTGTGTGCCTCGAAACGAACTTTTTGGAACGTGAGCAAATAAAAATGCTAATCGCTGAATATTCTCAAAACATTTGATGTCAAATAAATGTACTTTACCAAATTTACAATCTTGCGGTTTAATTTAAAAGTACAGTTTCATATTCCCAATTGTGGCGCGCTGTGTTGTTTGAGCTCATCTGTGTTGATTTCCTGGTTCTGTGTGGAGTCGCTTAGAAGACGCCTGGGCGCGTTTGCCTACGCAGCTCAGGCACGTCACGGATAGAGGCGGGGAATATGAATGTTTTGATCAAGTCTGTTTCAGCGGCGGGGGATTTGATTTAGTGCCGCAAAAGCAGGTGAGCCAGGGCGATGGGGGGAAATGATAGGATTATCATAAAATGGCGGCTGATTTCAAGTGCGTTAATGGACGAAAAGTCGGGTAAGGTCCATAGGAAAGTTTTCTACGATCTACCGATTTATGCTTAAAAACACATGGCCGAACCGTAGGGACAATAAAAAAAAAGTCACGGAACTATCCTTTAAACATTTTATTTGCAACTTGGTTAAACTAGAGCAGGCTTAACATGAGCTTGCATTAGGTGCCATGTAAAAGTGTACAGTTTCTCTATGAGAAAGTGAAACCATTTCCCCATATTTTCTCTTTCCCTTTGGCCTGTGAAAAAATGATATTTCAGCGAAAAGAAATAACATCTTCCCAAAGCTGAAGTGTCTTGTTGAATAAGATTTTTCATGTAAATTGCATGGTTGTTTTCCTGCTTGCTTTTGAAGACAGAATGTTCAGAATGCAGTCAAATCCAATAGTTATTGACTGCAATTTGAACATTCGGATTGGCTGAGAGAAGGTCAGTGATGATTGCCATGTGCTAATAAATATTATAAAGCCATCACTAGCAGCCTAGAGAAGTTTATCTTTTAAAAACATACAGAAGACATGTTAAATAATAACAATCACATGTTTTATATAATGTGTAATGACGGATTCGTCCCATTTCTACGTGTCGTAACAAAGTGTTACTATTTTTCCTTTTTTTCTATTGTATTTGTTTATTCAGATTAAAGCCAAATTCATAAAGCAACAATAAAAATGCACAGGTGGAAAATAACATAGGAAATACAAATACAAATAACTGGAAAAATAAAATACATTAGCTGCCATAGTTATCACTAAGATTCATGCAAGGGTTAGAAAAGGTTATTTAACCAAATGCATTTGATTCTAGCAGTCTGGAAGTGGTGACTTTGCATAACCAGAATTCTGATCATATTCCTGCCAACTAAGCACTAATGTTGCAACCTTTCAATCTATCTAGTCATCTGGGATGACCGCAATGTGCCAGACTGTTTCCATTGTTGTTCGTCTAAAGTTGCTCCTAGTACTCCAGGGATTGAATCCCTATGGCCACATCATGGCAGGGATTCTTCATGAATATGTATATACACATGTGAGGTATATCGGCCCCTGTCAATGTACATGTTCAAGTTACCAGTTGCAAGGCGCTGTTTATTCATGTATTTGTTTTAATTTTTTATAAAAAGCGCTGCACGCCCATAGGTCTCAGAGAGCACACAAAGGATAGACAGCTAGATTCAGTCAGGGGGAAGAGGCACATGGCAAGAGGAAGATCCAATCCAAAGAATTAAAAGAAACGTCTTAATAGATTTCTTAAATACAGTCAAAAAGGGAGATATTTTGATGGAGAGGGCTCAGGGGGGTTCCATTCCATCGGTGCCCTAACTTCAAAGCAAGTGCCTCCAAACTTGTCCAGGCGATAGCGCGGTTGGGTTAGGAGATGTGAGTTGCTTGAGTGTAGAGTTCTCAAAGGCATTGTGCGGGATATTCTTCTTTCCGGGCTCAAGTTACCAGTTGCAAGGCGCTGTTATTTATATGGTCTTGAAAGTGACTGGCAGGACTGGATGCTTGCCCATCAGCATTTACCATGGCAGGCCCGAAGGAGATGGTCACTGTAGAAATGTCTTTCCCCTTCCAAGATTAGGATCTAGTACACCGCAAAAGAAGCAAATATGTTCATGTTGAGCCTGAGCTTTACCATTCAGTGAAAGGAGATACAGTAAGCGCCTAGCACAGAGACATGTGCTCACCTGTGCCTGTGATATAGAAATCAATCAGAGGCACATGGGTAAGACCCACATGGCAGGGGCCCTTGCACTTTGGGATTCACTTTTAAGGGGACATGCCAAGTCCCCTTGCAATTGGCAGTGCCATCGTCTGAAAGCTGCCTTTGTGACATGCACATGTATTTGAGTGTCTTAGATGGAGTCGAAGAAGGAAAGACTGGTCTTGAGCAAAATGTACCAACAGCCAGCCCTTCCACAACATCACTGCTGGTTTCAGGTGGGTGCTGATCTGAAGGCCTACAGGACCTGGCATTGTTAGTGACGTTTTCCCATTTCGACCCCATTTTCAGAGTTTACATTATGAAACCAAAATACATACGCTCTCACTATTTGCTTTAATTTATTTTAGGTGCAAAACAAAGACGAGGGAGGTCACACTAGGCCCATGACTTCATTGGAAAATGCCCTTTACTGGGAGATTGGTTGCAAGGCAATATGCAACAGAAACAGGCAATTTGCAAAATAATACGAATTGTTTTTTTTGTTTTTTATATAGCGTTTTTATCCAAAGCTCTTTACATAGGGCATATGTACATACCTTATTATTAACCAATAAAATTGGCGCATTACCTGCATGAATTGTGGATGTGATCTGGGACTTTTTGCCACTCACATAACATTCCACCAGAGTGAATGTTTGGCTGGTGTGCTAGAAATAACTTCCTGTGCAAATTAATATATGCATTCAGTTCCAGTGCTCGGAATCATCATAGTACAACAATATGTGTGTTTTTCTCATTTGGCTTTAGATTTGTCATACACAAGTTAAGGTAATATGCTTGTTTACTTTTTCCCATTAATACTGTACTGGTGGTTCAGCACCCAAGCTTGCCCAGACAGTAGTGCATCTTGCCACTGCCAGGCCATGGCTTTGAGTGAAAAGAAAAGTGGAGAGGATAGGAGAAGCAGGACTAAAATAGAGATTATCATACACACGTATTATAAGACACAACTTGGGGAGTGCGTATGTCTCTGATAGTATGGGTGCTTGTGCAATCATTCCTAGGGCATCACACACATGGTGATTGAGAAAAGAGGGAATACAACCCCACTCTGGATGCTGAGAATGTTGCTTTGATGGCAGTTTCTGATCCAAGGAATGTGTGCTATTGGAATTAGTCCACACGTTGTTGTGTCTTGGTATCAGTTTGCCATCGAGCGTATCTTTAGAGTGTGAGCGCTACATTGCTGAATATTATTTTTATAACCCTTCTCCCATTAAACCAGGGGGATATTCTCTGGATGGAAAGTCGACTGATAGAATTACCAGAGCCAAGAAGTGGCTCTGTAGTGGTGCATGCATGTGTGTGCTGGGTTTTATATAACACAAAAATGCCTGTCAGGCAATATGGCTTTCTCCAATGGGATATACAGTGCTTGGGTAAAATAACATATGGATAATTAGGATAGACCTTTGTGGGTGCACCTGCATGGTCATTTATTTATTTATTTATTTATGTATTTTGCCTTTTATATAGTGCATATAGCCCAAAGGCATCTAGGCGCTGTACTTGACAGTAGACATAAGTGATGTCACAGTTCCATGCCAGCGTATAGGTTACGAGGATACGCTGGATGCAAAGTAAATGTTTCCCCGGTTACACAAAAGACATAGGATACAGTGGTAGGTTGCACCCGTGACATGATATTGTAGTTACTTAGAGTTACTCAGATACAAGTTGCAGGGGAGATAAGAAGGGTAGCGTAATTCCTTAATTACCTCGGCAGTACTTGGTAGGCTGAAACTTAGTGGAGAGGTCTGTGCAATGATTTTGTAACTGCTCTGTGAATAGACAGGTTTTGAGGTGTTTTCGTAATGTCCAGTAGGGGTTTTCTGACCTTAGAACTATTGGTAAGTTATTCCATAGTTTGGCTGCTGGTGTTGGAAAGCTGCTACCCCGGCATGCTGCAGTATGTATCGTGGAATGATGGGGCAGTGCTCATAGGCTGAGCACATAGGTCTGATGGAATGTCTGGGTGTGAGTTTGTCTATGAGAAATTTGGGTGCTTGAAGAGAGGAGATACAGATGACCACAGGTAGGGGGTGCAGATTGAAGAGGGAAAGGCTGTCCGGCCCATGATAGATGTGTTGGGTGGATTAAGTTATGCTTATGCTGGAATCATATTCATGCGACTTTCATGTAGTTTGAACCTCAAACTACCCTGTTTAGTCTCTGAATTTTCCTCAGCAATGTGTCCCTTTGTCTTCCTCTGCAATGAGAACCATGTACTGTACAGAGGGGGTGTGATTTACTGTACTGGGGTATGAAATGCATAAACAAATAGGTGCCCTGCTGTTATGCTAAATGGAAGCCAGTGGCCAGACTGAGCTGGATGGGCGGGTCTAACAAGGAAGCAAGACTGCGTATGCAAGGTTGGACAAGATGATTGGAGGAGTATTTTTGAAGATTCGAGGGTGACTTGGTGAAGAACTTTTGGAGTTCCCTGATGGGCCAGGAAAGTGATCAGGGCTGTTAAATTCACATCAGTACATGACATATCAGTTGGGATTTTTTTTTTTTCTAAATACAGCTTCAAATAATTTTAAAGACAGACAAAATTGCTACTTTATCCGTACAGCATGATGACGGACCCACTAGATAAAGACAGCCAACAACAGTACTAGTACAGGTATGACCACTGTTTTTAATGCAGTGAACACAGCAGAACAACATTAAGGCAGATATAGTCTTGATCTCTTCGGTCCTTCTAGTCCAGTCACAGAATAAAGATGTAGCAAGAATGCACACGCATCATAAAACGTCACACACTGAATACAGTTGCAAATATAGCATGCCATAACACAGTACACAGACCGTGAGTGCGATCTCCTGGTCTTTCCCAATCAGTAAAAAGAAAAGTGTATCAGGTAATATTTTCACCAGCAAAAATATCACCGTACATATGGCCGTCGGGAAATATTAGGTGCGGGGGTTGCGGGGGTGTCCCCGCACATAAGAAAATGATGCGGGAGATGCGGGGGTGTCCCCCGCAGGGTCCATGTGTTATTTTCGCTGCAAAAATATGGCGATATTTTTGCATCGCAATATTTTTGCTGCGAAAATATCACATGGAACCGTAAAAAGTACACTATTTGTCAGGCAAGGTAATTGTGTTACGGCTTAATCAATGTGTAGGATTCTGCAATCTTGCTGTGCAGCGTACCAGGGAATATTCAGGGGACAGGCAAATTACTCATGAAAACACAGCAGATAAGCATAAGGACATTGACAATTCAACGAATACCAGCGTGTTAATATCCCCAGATCCACACACATGAGTAAAGACATTCTTATGATCAAATTAGATGGGGGGGAGCAACATAGGCACAGGAATATATAGCAAAGCTGTAGTGCTTGGAAAAGAAAGTGATTTGCTACGTACCCCGGAACAGACCAACAGCGCACTAAACACTCTGGGCGACGACCCAGTGGCAAACAACTCACTATATCCTCTACGTTAAAATTACATGTTCTTGATTGTTTACTTATGTCACTGGTAAATGAAAGTAAAAGATTGTTTGATATTCTAAAATAACATTCCTCATTGTTGCAGGCAATTTGTAGTCAATTGGGACTAAAACCTATAACATTAAATTTTGTCTGCAATACAATGGAGGTTATCAAAATTGAAGAGGAGGAACAAGCGTTAAACAAAAATGAAAAGTGATAAATGAACCACAGAAGCTAAACAACTCTGTGATCACCTCGCCAATCCCGATTATAGAAAATACAACTAGTAAAGCTGACACTCCAGGAGTCTGCAAGCCTGCTGGCTAACTGAATCCGATAATTGGATGAAAACGAAGAAGCGTACATGGAAGAATGCAAACAGGGAACACAATCAAAAAGCAAAGAAGAATTAATAATTCAAACAACAAGGCATCAAGAAATACTCAACCATAGTTATTGATACTGACCAAGGCTTCCCGTTTCCAAATAATACCATCTGAGAACAACAAGGGATCCAAAAGGAAACTATACAATGTGCCTAAGTTAGATGTGGACAGACAACTATTTACATTGCAGAACTATCTATTGGTCCCATGCGGAGGAATATGTTGACTGTGCATAACCCAAAGAGGCAAAGAAAGGCGGAGTGGGACTTCTCCATGATGCAGTGCAAAAGAGGACCAACGACCAGCTATTAGAGACATCTTGGCTAAAGTGGAGAGCCAGGGCTGTGACACAATTTATTGATCTTGGTGAAGATACAGGTGACCTTGAAACAACTGATCTGCTATTTTCAGACCCTTACAGTACGCTGCAGGCAGCAGTCTCTGATAAAATTAGGCATGTGGACAGAGGGACTTGTAGACTGTAAGAATGTAGAGGAGCAGGTGGATGCAATTTCCCCAGTGCCCGTCACCCCACCGACATTTTACTGGAACAGCAGGAGAAGGGCTATATGTGGGACCCCTTGCATTATGCCTATACCACATCGAGTGTATGAGAAAAGATATGCACTTAGACAGCCGTACTGAATATACCCTTGCACTGAAAGGGTGAAAGGATGCCGTATGGAAGGATGTCAGCATGCACCATTGGACATTATGGATTGCTGAGTGATCTGGCAAGGGCTGAGTGATGTCATGGAGAAGATGTATGAAGCCATGCTGAAATTATATGACAATAATTAAGAATGCAAAACAGGACAAAGTAACTTTCTGGCCAATAAGTGTAACTAATCAGTAACACAAGGTAGAAAAGATACGTAGAAGCTTGCTATAGAAGAATATATAACGTGGCTATGACGGCCATTATTGGAAAATGGACGTCGGCTCATGTAAATATTCAAATCAACTACCTCAGGAGCTGATCTGAGTTGCAGAGTCAGGAGATGCTGGAAGAACAGCTTTGTGTGTGAAACAAAGAGAAGTCAATGTTGGCTTGGGATCAGGGATGCTATTAATAAGGAATAGCTGCAAAGCACGAAAAGAGGCAAGCGGATGAGTCATGGATGTAAGATATATTCCTCTAAGATTAAAAGAGAAGAAAACATTTGCAAGAGCCAAGTATTGGAAAATTAAAAGTGTATAAAGTCTATACAATGGAGAGTGAGGCCAAGAGGAGCTTCTAAGTCAAATGATCTAAGTCGGGAATTGAGCGATACTCCATATTTGTGGGAGATCGATGGAACATACGTCCACTCCAATTCTACCACCAAGAGACCTGACGAAGAAGCAAGACATACATTTTAAAAAGACTACTCCCCAAAAAAACAAGGAGGTGAATGTTTAAAGGATGTTAAGCTGCTGGTGAAAAACATGAATAAAAAAAACAGATCAACGTGGCTATGCTGTTCTTCATTTTCCGCAGTTGGGAGTTTTGATCTCGGATGATTTTGATTTCTTCAAACCTCTGGATTGCATCAATCCTAACGTGACAGCAATTCACTGTAAAAGTGCAGCCACAGTAACCTTATTGTGCAGCTTTGGAGATCCCCTGTCTAATTGTTGGGTTGAGCTGGATGTTGGAAAGGATTTGGAGGGTTATTCTCTTCCATCGATTTGTCTTTTACTCTGAGTTCTGGAGGATGCATTGCACCTCAACTGTCTGTAAATACTGACAACATTCAACTATCTGACATTCAATCTACACTAAACTGTTGTGCTGAATCTCTGCCCATTCTGCTTTCTCATCAGAATTGAGGGACCTCAATTCTGTCTTGGAACACATGTGGTTTACCAATCCTTTCTTGCCCAAGGGATCTGCATAATTATTACAAAACCATATTTTTCTATTGCAGGAGACATGGCTCATGTCTAACATTGATGTTGATAGTTATTCTACTTACCAGGTACTGGCGAAAAAAGGAGAAAAGGGACGTTCATATGGGGGCTCGTAATCGGTTTCACCCATAACCTTAAATCACGTAGAATTACTTGTTCTGGTTCAGATTATGTTCTGGCTGTTGAAGTAGAACTTCTGAATCCCATATCTAGCCAGCCAGCATTGTTCATTAATATATATGACCCTCCTAGTGTGCCTTATAGTAAATATATACAAACTACACTGTAAGACTTGTTTGTCACATGGGCAGATGGAGATAGTGAGGATATCATCATTTTGGGTGGCGATTTTAACTCCCATTGCGTGTGTAAGGAGAAATTGTTTGGTTGGAGGGGATTGAGTAGTCGAAGTTAGATAAACCAATCTATACCTAATAGTTATGGGATAAATAAAAAGACATTTACAGAGAATTGGGACATACACATGATCAATGGGAGAGCTGTGCGAGGTAAGCCAGGGTGTACACCTCGAGATTGTGACATAGGAAAGCCTTATTAGATGTGTCTTTGTTAATACCGGTGCGCTTTCAAGGATGGTTAACATGTGTGTCCATCGGAACAATTGGAGTGATCATGCACCCCTGGTTTTGTGTTTGGAAAGCAACCCGTATTAAAGGTAATAAGGGTATTGGGATAATTGAAGCTAATCACTCGGATCAGATGATCTATAAATAATATTCAGTGGGCTACAGACACTACCAACGCCTATGATCCTACTTGCTTAACAGAATGTTTGGCCATATATGCATTTGAAGCTTGGTTTTTTGTCTTCTCCAAGCATCTCCCCTGCCCGTTCCCACCTGGCACTTCTTCCCCTCCCTCCCTCTCCCTCCCCACCGCACTTGCACGATCTGAATGACACAAGGCCTAGTAAGCGTATTGTTTTGTCCTCCATCTGTCTTCCCTTCCTTGTCTTGTCAAGCCTAGAAACACGTCTGTACAGCGGCTTTATAAATGGTATGTATCATATCATATCATGTAACCTTAAATCAGTCTGTTAATTAATGTTCATTCATGTTTGTAAAAAAATTACTGATGCCCGATATGATAAGGCATTTAGAAATATAAAAGTCATCTGCGTCATGAATTGTGCTTAATTAAAGACAAATATGCTCGCCTTACTGACGGTCTCAGGGAGATGAAATTAGCAAAAAAATGCCTATAGGAATTGGTTGCATTGGTGGTGCTCGTCTTCGGATTGCATTCAGTGGCCGACAATGATCAAGACCCTCGGCTATGGCAATTTGAGAAGCATTTGGGCATTGCTTGGCGAGGCAAAGAGTTGTAGAGTTTGTAACATTTTGAATCATATTAGAGTACTTCGACCACGGGTCTAACTATGGGTGAGGGTGTAAGCATCCACTATAGTGGTCCCATGTTTGAGATAAAAAGAGGAAGATATAAAACTGCAAATAGGAAGATTAAAGTCATCCAGGGCCCCTGGTACAGATGGATTGCCAACATAGTGCTCAAGCAGGATCCTGAATTCTGGGCCTCAATGTTGAAGATCCTATTTGATAAAATCCTCTCTGAGTGCAGAATACCTTCTTCTTGGTGAACTTCCATTTTGAATCCTGTACTGAAGAAGGGGTCTCCATTATCCCCAGGTAATTCTCATCTATTATCTATACTTGATTGTACAGACAATCATTTTTCATATTTTCTGTTGTTGTCGTTACAGAGATGGATGGCAAATACTGGACTCTTATACAGGTTCCAAGGTGTTTTTCGGTCAGGCTATTCAACGACACATCATTTAATGCTCATTGTCCATTAGACGGAGAGAGCATGGCAGAAGGTTTCTAAGGGCCTTTATGCTCTCTTTGTGGATTTTGTATATGCCTTTGATTCAGTTGATAGAAAACGCATATGGAAGAAACTTGAGTTATGCGCGTGTCCATCTACTGTCTTAAATTTGATGAAGCTCCTAAATAGAATCAATACTATTAGTGTTAAGCTGGATGCGAGGGAGCCTTAACAGCACCCATCCCCATTTACAGTGGGGCTAAACAGGGGTGCATTTTGGCTCACCTTCTATGCAACTTATATCTGGCAGATGTCCCATCCTACTTAGCTAAATCGGGTAGTTGCCCACCAAGGATTCATTCAGTTAATTGCCATGCGCTAGTACATGCTGATGACCTACTGCTTTTAGACCACACATTTATGAGTTTATGCCACCAAAGTTCAATGGGATTATGCTGCGGAAAATTCTCCGAAAATGAATGAAAGTAAAACACAAATATTGTTGTTTGTGGTAATGAATATAAATACTTGGAAATAGAAATTTTATCTCAGCAAGGGTTCGAGTCAATCAAACAGGGGGTTTCACCCTTGAAGGTGCTTGATGATTTAACCTACTGTTAAGGATTTCAGTCAGGCAATACAGCCGGGTCTCGCCTAGCTTGTAAAGCACATATGAAATACTTATCTATTATGCCTATACGTTCAATATTCTGAGTGATATACCACTCATATCACACCCAGCTCAAAATACCCCCCCCGGTCACAGTGGACCAGGAATCAGGCTGGTTGGTAAAGGTAAATATATATTTATTTATTTAAAATTCAAATCAAACACACATTTTAATATATATATATATATATATGAGGCAGCAATCACCAATGTGGTGACAAAAGAATTCAGAAAGTAGGTAAAGCAATTGAATTCACTTATATCAATACAGAATAGAAAACACAGGAAAAAGAACCATTTTGGATTGTGAAAAGATAGCGCTTAGTTCCCCTGCAAAGTTCTTAATGCACAAATGAGCAATTCTATACAGATGTAAGTAAGCAGCAGGTATTCATGAATGTAAACAGAGTACAGTGTTTGAATATAATCGACCCTCCCCAAACAAGAGAGAAAAGCGTTTTTGGGAAATTTACACTTTTTAAAATGACAGTTGAAAATGGCTTGGTGAAACAAGGAAAAGTGTGCAAAATTGCTTAAATTGATGCAATTTCCTATGGGAGCAATACTAAACAGGTTCTAACCAACATGAGCTACAATATGAGAAACAATACACACTTTAAACCAGAATGGAAGTTAAGAAACACTTTGAATGGGAAAAGACACGTGTAAAACATTTGCAAAAATGCGATTTCGTGCCTAAATTTCACTATGCGATTTTTAATAAAAACGGGTCGAATGCATTCTCTAGCTATACAATTGAAGAAGCTATGTAAGTTTTAATGAGAGGCGTTTTTGAGAAAAATACAACAGAGAAAAGCAGAAGTTTTGTTTTAAAAATGACAGATTGGTTTTATATGAACTTTATTAATGACTAAGAAAAAGAAGAATACCACCTGTGAATCTCCACAGTTACGCACGGCCGCTTGTAACTCTTTACGTGGCGGATACTACGTTTTCTTTATGGGATTTACTTTGGGATTGTAAACAGGGTTGCAAGAATGGTTCTGACAAGGTTTAAGGTTCTTAAATTAAAGAGAGGATGCGTTATAGATTGGGATAGGACAAGGCAAATATATTATGGGTCACTAGGATTCATATTGATATTTACAGTCCACTGTAAATTAAGATTAGACTGTCAGGTTCTGGTCATCACAGGTCAGGTCTACAGGCAGCAGAGCACCTCTAAAGGAATTGGATCAGCAGGCGACTCTGGTCAATTGGACTGCACCTCAGATTGGATTGGACTGGATCGGCCCACTGGACACTGTAGGTTAGCAGTATGGCGAATTTCAGCAGGCAATCATGATGGTAGCATGCCAAGCTGGATCAGAATGATTTCCCTGAAGTTTGGGATGGTTGGATTTGGGCCTAGCTGAAAAGAGTTCAGAAAATGCTGAGGCCTTGGCTTGGTAAAGACATCTGGAACAGGAACAACATGAAGATTTCTGAAACAGGATCAATAAGTCAGGAACAAAGCACTGCATGGAAATCAGGATGTAGTCAGTAATCAGTGAGAGTCTGTGTGTTCTCAAGTTTCTATATTTATCATGCCAAGTGACATCACCAAGTTTATTGTAGGGGCAGAATTACAAACCACACCCCCAAGGCTGTGATAGGTCATCAGAGGCACTTGCCTCTTTCTAGTTGGAAGTCAGAAAGAGCTGTCATATTTTATGATGTGATTTGGGAACTTCCACAATGATTTGGACCACAATTTAACTTTTGCACAAATACACATTTCTATAATTATGCCCTCTAATAAAATCAGACACATACATTACATATTTTGTGAGTTATCCTGACATCTAACTCCCATCTCAGTGAGAGCTATCTTTGATATTCTGTGGAATTTTCTCAATTTGGTAATCATAACAGTTTGGCCTAACAATTCCTAATTCAACACATATCTTGGCAATTACTCATAGGACATGGGTATACAATATTATATTTGCAGCAATAGCTTTGCCACAATTATTCTTTTTGGGTAACTTTGGTTTCTTATGTAGTACAGGGTTCAGTCACATCTTTACAGAAATAGCATACCATTAGACGTACAACTAACAATGTGTCGATGTGTCCTTTTTCATGGGGCAAAGTTAAAGGTTTTCACAACTTAATCACAAATAGGCTTTTTAAAAAACACATATCTATTAGCAGTTTTTTGTTTCTCTCCTTTCAACAGGCAACAGCTGTCACATTCCGTTGATCAGGGTGGGTGTCCAGAGGAAAGTTTCCTGCCCCTCCCCTAAAGGAATCAGTGCTCAGCCTGCCATTGTCCTTGGCTGGGGCCAGAGATGAAAGTCTGATGAGTTCATTGTTGTCAATATGCGAGAACCCCCTGCATCAATTAAGACTTCCTGTTAGCAGTGGAGTGTCAACATGAAGTGCCATCTTTCCAAGGCTGGGCACTGTCCAGTCAGAATTCATTATTTAATTAACTCCAGACTGGGTTTTGACTTTAAGATTCACCTGAATCTTACATTAAAAACATATAAAAATTAACACAATTAACACTAATCTCTGTCACGCCATGCCAGATTTAGCGCTGACATATGTCTTGTCTTTTTTCTCTGCTCACAGGAATGGGTGAAATAGGGAAATGTTTTGACTTCATCAAATGGAACCTCTGTGCAAGAGCCCAGTGGTGGGAGTGCAGGGTTTCAGGTTGTGTTGCCTTGTAAGACCTAGTCTCCCTGACTAAATAACTCCCCTCTAGGGTCTCACCTACAACCTTGCACTACAAACACAAACCCCCCACAGATAGCCACCACAGGCCTAGCCATTAGCACACACACACCGACTGAGCCATTTTTAAGGGGGTAGTTCGATTAACACATGAGAAAATGATGAGTCGGGTACCACCATCTTGTGATAATCCTATCCGTTGATCCCTCATCCTAAATTCAAGTGCCCTTGCAGTGCTAATTCAGATCACCCGCCCCTCAAGATGTCATCGCTAGAAACTCACCATGAGCTCCAACCATTTTAATGACATTAGTGGGCATCATAGCCAAACGTACCCTGCTATCACCAATGTCATAACATTATCTAATGCAGAACCAGGAACAGAAACACGCATATCCATAAACAGATGCAAAATATGTGTTTCTTTTCACAAAAATGATACAGACTATTTATTTTGAAGAAAACAGCAATAGTCAGGAGCATAAACAGTATTTTGATTTTGACATAGTGCATGAAAATACGTAATTAAGTCCACAAAAACATGGGTCAAAATTTGCAATAGAGGTTATAGCTAGAAAACATTGCATGGTTTTCATTTACAGTGATCTTATAATGCTGATTCCCTTCATCGATTGATTAATCCCAGTCTTTGCATTCTTCACATACATTTTTTATCCTCCATTGCCGATTTCTGGACAACACACATAGCGTTGTATTACAGAGAAGAAATTTGTGGCTTAAATTTCAAATGCAAAACTTTCACATCCTCACGTTTTCAGAACCTATAGGCTGTCATATTGTTCCTTATAACAGCAACCGCAAAAGGACAGATTGGTGGTTGGCAATCATCCCAGATAATGGTTATCACAGATGTGTTGTTGATGATTATTGTCCAGTTGTCCAATTGCAGTTAAATAAGCCATTGACAGGTAAACTGTACCCATGACAGGCACACATCGGTATAACGCAAAAACAAAGAGGTGATGGCTGGAAGGTTTAGACTGAATCTTAACCACTGGCATTGCTCGGGGCAACCCTCCAGACCATCATTCTTCGCCTGCCAAGCCATTACAGAAGGGGAAAGACCATATGCAAATCAGGCTTGGCCCCACCCCAAAAGGGGAAGTCCAGCCCGAACTGCTAGGTCACATCCCTTCTGCACGAGACCACAAGCATCCCCAAACATGTTTCACCCTTGTTGGGGCTCATCAGTGAGGAGTAGCTTGGGTCTCTAGGCCCAGCAGGCACGGGACCCACATCTGGGCATACCCGTCCCACTCGGGGTGACAAAGCAAAAACAAAGAGGTGATGGCTGGAAGGTTTAGACTGAATCTTAACCACTGGCATTGCTCGGGGCAACCCTCCAGACCATCGTTCTTCGCCTGCCAAGCCATTACAGAAGGGGAAAGACCATATGCAAATCAGGCTTGGCCCCACCCCAAAAGGGGTGGTAATCAGGCAAGGATGTTTGCTGCAGGAGGAGTTCATTTAGGAAAAGCCTAAGGGGGTGGTGCTTACCAAAGGTGAAGTGGCAGCAGGCTCATGGTGGAGCTGGTGGGAAAATGACCCTGATTAAGTTGCAAGGTGGAGGCTCGTTGGCCTCATCTGTAAGAAAAACAGAGGAGCTGTGTTAGGCCAGGGTGTCCAAAGCGCTAGTGTGGGTGGGTGGTCTGTGGGATGATGCATACGGTGGAGAAAAATAGTGCAGCGGGCCATTGGAATAACCGCACTGGCAACGAGCCTCCCCCTTGCGCCCTAATCAGGGTCATTTGTCCACCAGCTCCACCACAAGCCTGCTGCCACTTCACCTTTGGTCAGCACCACACCCTTAGGCTTTTTCTAAATCAACTCCTCCAGCAGAAAACACCCCTGCCTGATTAACTGGCTCTAACTTTTTCCTCACTTTTCTCTCTCTTCTTCCTCCTTTGGTTCTATGTCTGTTACATCATATTCATATTTCTTGATGAATATGTCTGTACTTTTTGACATTAACGAAAAATGCAATTCTGAATGTCCTCTAAAACTACCACAAATTCACATCTCACCAAGTTTGCTGTTTTACCTGCTATGGGAATAACTTGCTTTCACCTATACAAATCTGTGATAAACTATGATGGATTTAATTGTATATGTTATGAACAACATTTTGTGAATCCTTCACGATGCCACTGAGCCGTATCCTTTCTCTCACATATATCACATCACTCCTCTCACCCCTCACAGCTTTAATAAAGACTAAGGTCGAAACGCACGTCAGCTTTTTTGTTTCACCACTCCTGGCACAAGATGTCACATTGGTCATGCTAGATCTGAACACTAATAAAACACCATGCAAACAAATTCAAGACTGGACTATCACTAGTTTGTAACAATCAGCAAAACTTGCAAATATTGGACCCTCAATCCTGCCAGCGCCCACACAAAAACAAGGTTTTGTTACCCCACCAAGTACCTAAAGACGGACATGGTAATTTAAAATGACCTATTTGATTTGGAAGCAATATGAGTGTGTGTTTGCAAAGGCTCACACTGCACTGACATATTAGAGTATCTCTAAAGTAGGGACACAAAAAGTAATCTAAAGCTCAAAATGTACAGACCACAGTACATTGTGTCATAGAGCAAACTTGTGTAATAAAATATCAGTGGAAATATTCCTCAAAAACTGAAAAACGTTCATTATGTTACCTATTCACAGATTATTTCAATATATTGAGTGGTGATTTATAAGACATATTATAGAGGCACATTTTGAAAATGGTAAAATATATATTAAAGGTTCACTGTCCACTACTCACCTGGGTCAGCGGGTGCTGAAATTCGGTTGGAACTGCATTGGGAAGTAATTTGCGCAAGAATTCTGTGGCAACGCTTTTTAGTGTACTGCGATTGTTCATACATCATCTGAGAAGTGCATGCTGCAGACACGGAATCGATTGACCCTGACATCATCCAAGACATCCTTGGCTCTACTTTCAATTTCAGACACTTAAAACCCGCAGCTCAAGAACCATTTTCTCATTAAATTTAAAACTTTGGAAATACATGCAGGACTGTACTCTGACTTTTAGCATAGTTGTTATTACTGCAACCCAAAATGATACAAGAAGGCATAGTTAGATTGACCTATGATCTGTTAAAGAAAGATACATAAATATTACAATTAATACAGTATCAGTGAGTAAATCAGACATCATATTGCTTCGCTAATAAAAAAATATGTACTTTATAAAAAATGGCACCTGGAGCAAAAATGCATTGAAATCATGCACTACGAAAAATTCCATTTAGAAACAATACTCTGTTATGTTGTGTGCTAATTACAGAGATACAAATGCATAGGACCTTTCCTAATAGTGGAGACTTTTTGAATAAAACAAAATGAGAATGGGATGTACCTTGAGTATAAAGCAATAGAAAGTTGCCTAGAAGAGAACATTGACACTACAGGAAGCAATAGTAAAAGTTAACTAATCATTACGTGGAAGTAAAGGGGAGCCGACTCAGCAAGCAAGGTTAAAAGTGGAGAGATGGCGATATCCGTTGTTGATCTCACAGGTGTTTTGTTGTTGACCCCCACAATGATTAAAAAGGATCACAGAAGTGGGTGTTTATGTGAATGGCTGACCTATTTCTTCAAACCCACCAAGCCTCTATGACAATATTTGACTTCCTCAATCCCGCCAGTGCAGCCCCCTGCGAGCGCACGCCCAGAGGTGCAAACTGTCATTGATAGTGGAGGGGGATGGATGTGGAAAAGGTGAGTGTAATAGACCCAGAAGACAGTCACAGGACACAGACATATGTTGATTGCAGGGATGGGGTCTTCAAAGGGGAGTCTGGAGACACCAGGTCTTGGTGGCATTGGGATAGGGTGGCTGAATAATAATAATAAAAATAAGAATGATAATTCTCCACCTAGAACCTAGGCTCCTGAGGATGCATCTATATCTGCCTATCGTATTGCATTCAGAAAGCGATGTGGGCACAAAAACTAAGTTTTGCATTTGTCTCTTCCATGAGTTACTACTCCCTTTTCCCATCGAGGGAATTCTGCTCTAGTAAAACAACCTATAAATATGTGTATCTATTTGGCCCAAAAAGTACTTAATATTTTGCATGTTTACTTGTCGGATGTTCACAGTTCTGCTGACATAATTTCTACTTGTTTAGTGGCCATTTCAACATCCATGTTTGTACTGAAACACATATTTGGAACATTGCACAGTGACTCTTGCTACAACATTCAGATATTCAAAATTTGTTTTCGGTATGTGAGTATGTTACATTTTGTAAGGATACTTTTCATGAATATATTAATATGACGTTTGTTATAACAAGAGACATTGCTCCTGCTGACGTTTGTTATAGCATGTCATGCGATGCTGCATATATCAATAAATGTCAACAATTGAAATTGGATAAACAAGTGAAATGTACTGATTTTTAAAAACAATTGTGTACAAGATCTATTGATGCATGTATTGATGTTTCCAATGATATGATATGCAACTTTACTATTGTCACTGCTAGCCACTTGAAACACGTTAAACCTCTGCCTGGTTGGTTATTTTCTTGTGGTAATTTTTCTTTCTTATTCTTATATTCCTGCTAATACTTCTGGTGGCCCCTGTGCTTTGAAGCGGCTTGGTTTGATGATGTGCCTATTAACACCTGCGGTTACATGTTCTGTACGTGCTGCTTCTTATCATACCTTAACTCCTGATTGTAATTCTGATGTCTATTTACTCTCAGGCTGAAGAGATTCTTCTAACTGTTTCTTTAATTGGTGTTTGGGGTTTAGCTGCAGGTCATTATAAAACCATGATTAAACTTGATTGTTTAGTTGTTAAAGGACTAAATGAAACTTCACAAGTGTTTTCTGAATTATCATTAGATAATCGACATTTTAGAAAAGCTATTCTTCAGAATAGGGCAGCTATTGATTATTTGTTTTTGAAACATAACTTAGGTTGTGAGGCAATAGAAGGCATGTGTTGTTTTGATTTAGGTGATCATTTCTGCTCTATCGAAAAGCATATTAAAAATATTAAGGGTCAAATTGCAAAAAAACACCATATCAATATGAAAACTGGTGGGAATATTTATTATCCTAGATTCCTGAATCAGTGTGTGCTGCTTTATTTTGGCTTTTTCTATTATTATAGTTTTAATTGGTCTTTGTTGTTGTATTTCATGTATTCCTAATATATAGAGAATAATTTATAGATTTTGGTATTTTCCTGAACAACATACCAGTTATGGTAGTTGAGTATTCAAGGGGTGGAATGTAATGCTAGTGTGTAAAATGCGAACCAGAATAACATGGCGTCGATGCACAGCCATTTTGAACACTCATCTACCATTGCAGTAATAAAGGATGCGCTACCGCAACTGAACAAGTAGCAGGGAAAACAGAGCAAGGTCACATAGATATTTTGGAAGCGGATTGACTATAGAGAATAGTTATTGTATTGTCCATTGAAGGACAAATACAGAAGGGGAGCTGGAGTGCGCTGCAGCTGCACAATCAGGGGTTTGGGAATGCATTCAAGTAGAGAAGCGCTGGGTTTTTCCACTTTCAACTGGATTTTTCCACCCTTTGTCTCTTCGACTTGTGAGGCAGCGGGGGGTGCCCCATAAATGAGAGGGCATCACGGAAAGGTGGTTGTTGGATGTTGAACACTGGGTGTTGCAGTCTTGCTGATAGCGAGGATTAGTTATTTGATATTAATAAACGGCCTATAATGAGCCATTTTGTATAACCTTATATGGTGTGTATGTGTGTCTCTTCTGCTAGTCTGAGTCAAATTATCTGTTATTGCGAGAAGGATCTGAGGAAACTTAAGTGTTTGTGTTCTTCCCTTAAAGCCAAATAGACACAATACACTTTCACAGATTTTATTTCTGCAAATTGTTAGTGCATTGGATGTATTCTCCAACATTGCTTTAATCCCCAACATTTTTGTACTCCCCAACAATTCAACCAAATCATTCATTCTAACCTCTTTGTCAGATAGGGAGGAGGAGCTTGTTCCACAATCTGATGAAGAACACATTGATTTTGACAGGATTCTAGGTGGTTCATGTGGCCTCAACTTCCCTTTTCCCCGCTACCCTTTCCGCAATATATATTTTGTAGGAAAATCAGATCAATCAATATATTAGATTTACCTACCTACAATCATCATACAAATCCACATGAATCATTGATCTCAAACAATTCTTTCCAGGGTGCAAGGAACTTATAAAGATACATTTTTTCTCTCTCACTTACCTCCTGTTCCTTTCAGATCAATCAATATATTAGATTTACCTACCTACAATCATCATACAAATCCACATGAATCATTGATCTCAAACAATTCTTTCCAGGGTGCAAGGAACTTATAAAGATACATTTTTTCTCTCTCACTTACCTCCTGTTCCTTTCTTACCGCACTTTTTTACAGGTTCCTCTGCGCATAAGGAAAAGCATCTTGGAGATGCTTCCACACATTTTCCCCATATTCATGGGTAGAGGCATTGATCAACATCTCTTTGGGTTGATGAATAATACTAGTCTGTGCGCTCTACCCCTTTGTTTTTATCTTTCTCTACTTCTATACTTTATTGATTTTCATTGGTTGTCTGACTCAAACTTTCCATGGGGCGGTCAGTGGCTCCATGGCTACATAGAGATCAACATCCACCTGTTGGTTGGGTTTTGAACGTTCTGTTGGGGTTTTTCTATGTAAGCCTATGTATGCTGTTCTAGATAATGAAAAGTATACATTCTGTATCAAAGTGAATGTGCTTTAAACAATGTATTAAGTGGCTTGACAAATCCCGAGATTGGGTGAAACAGATACACGTGCCTTCTAGCGGAGTAATGGTGGCACAAGCTCAATATGCACACATGAAATGTCATTGATTGATAAATAAAAAACAGTCTATATACTATTTATCAATCAATGTGCAATAATTATTTATTGTAAGAATTGAAACCCACAATTATGTAGAGGTTTTTTTGCACAAAGCATAGGCGTAGCCAGGATTGTCTAACAAGTGGTGCCTGATGCTACTGTAGTTGTTCCCAAAGCAAGTGACATTAACCTCTGTCAATGCCCACACAGTGCTGCTGAGTGGGCATCTACAGATTTTGGGTGGGCCTTGCCAGCTCAGGTCCTACCTTGTTTATGCCTCTGGCGCAAAGGCTTACATAGAAAACCCCCAATTGATCAACATCTGTTCTTGTGTTCGGCATAACAGATGTTGAGTCAAGACTATTTTCCTACCTGTCAGTAGTTCAAAAGTGGACATGTAAGTCAGTGCAGTAGATTGAAACTTCAGACCCATCAGGACTAGTGTTAACTGTAAATCCCTGCTGGGTCCAGAATCTATCACAAACTTCTTTTAAATTCCCATGATGTTGTGTTTCATTGCTCTACCCCACCACTGAATGGCGCGTCATCACTTTGCAATCAGGAGCAGTAAGACATTCGATCTTGGTGCAGAGACACGTAATGTTCAACATATATGTGTTGTCACATGTCCATTTTCTTTAGGTCTTGTCCAATGTGTTCTTCTCTATTTTCATCAAAGCTCAAATGATCTTCCTTTACCTGCCAATTGGGTTTGAATTAGAGAATGTTTTTTTCTATATATTTGTGGGCTCTTCTTTCTGTGTACTAAATACATCTTGATATGTTGTATCTCTACACTATTACAGAATAGAAAGCTTGATTTTAGCTTAAGTGTCTGATTGAGTCAATGCTGTTACCTTTATTTCTTTGATCAATTTCAATGTATTCATCTAGGATTGTCCTGTTTTGGCGAGTTGATCAGCCAAGGTGTTTCTAGTTGTATAGGGACTTTCAACTTTTGCATGACACTTTATTTTCTTCAAAAACAGGGTCACTAAATCATCTATTGTTTGGACTAATTTCCCATGTTCGAGGGGATTGTTGTTTGCACAAAGCATTCCCCTGGATTTCCAGTTCACTAAATGTTCAACAAATCCATTTTAGACATAGGGCTTCATTACGACCCTTGCACTCCCGTAATGACGGGCCTGGCCCCCTTCATTACGGGAGCACCGATTATGAGTAAAACCAGGTGTCCTTTCCGGGTCCCGCGAGGGGAAGATAGAGGTAATAACGTGCCAGTTGTTATGTGCCCATTATTACCTCCCCCCCAATTCCCATTGAGCCCTATATGGGCTCAAATGGGAATGGAGAATGGTTCCTGCAAGGAGGAATTACCAGGTCCACCTATGTCGGAATGACCCTGTAAGTCCTCATTGCAAGAACCTGGTAATGGAGCCCGGTTTGGAGGCAGCCATGGTGCTAATACCAAACTCGTATTGATGCGCATAGTCTGTAATAGCTATGATTGATTTGACATGGAGTTGGTGATTTACAACAGTAAGGACAGCTGTATATATGGCCAACAGTTCTGCCACCTGATTTCTCCAGGTACCAAGTTTTTACCAGATGCAGCATGGGTGTCATTCACCCAAACATACCCAAAGCCAATGGGAATGTATGAGTTGGGGAACCCTGAAAACTTTAGTGCCAGTTTGTCAGAGGGTGACTCTTCATCAATGTAATTTTGGCTACTAATTTTGAATATAAATGTGACCCAATTTTGTTCCCTATCCAGGGAGAGCATGCCCTTCTTTAGTAGCTTTGTATGTTTCAATTAGGTAATTCCCCGGGGATCAACTTTTGATCTTTGATGCCAAATTTCCCCATTAGTTAAAATGGTATTGCCTGTTGTCCTGCTCACCATATTCTCCATTTTAATAGTTTCTGTTTGGAGCAAACCCAACAGGTGCAACCCCTCTGCGTTTATTAACTTTTCAATGATACATAGCTTGCAGGTATTGAACTTGTATGATAACTGAGCAAATATTTAATTAGCTTTTCAGAAACTCTACGGGCAATCTAACAGGGATATTCAACATTGGCTTTATGCAGTGATATTCCAGATGTTGGATTACCCTTTCTTTCTTAGCTCCCCAAACCTCTGGTCTGTATGTTATTTTGGGTATTATTTTTGCCTTATATGTCACTATTAAAGAGGTCGATGGTATAGGCTACATGTTGTTTTGCGTTGGCCGCCTCCTATTTGTTGTTTGATCATGACTTCAAGTTTTTCTAAATGTGCTTTCCAATTTAGACTATGTCAATGATGACCCCCAGAAATTTAAATTCCCTGACCTATTCAACCTTCTCCCCATTTAGCGACCATCTGTCGGATTTGTCTGTTTTTTTCTTTCTCTCAGAAACATCTTGACCTTTATTTAGCAGTGTTTATATTAGGGTCATGGATTTTAGTGAATTCTGTCAGTTGATCCAATAAGGATTGTAGGCCTCTAGGTGTTAATCTGCTAATTAAAAGATGATCCGCATTCCCCAGCTAATATATCAGCAAAGTTCCTAATTTTTGTGGGTATGACTGGGCCCTGCTTAGGTATTCAGATAATTCAGCCAAGTATACATTAAATAAGGGGACACCATACATCCCTGTTATAAACCTACATATGTCACTATGGGCACCGTTAATGTTCCATTGATATCCAGACTTACTCTGCCAGCAGTACTTTGGTAAAGGGTACTATTAATATTTAAGAGACCCTTAGATATTCCCCATGCATTAAGCGTTTTCCAGAGACTATTCCTATCCAGACTATCAAACGCTTTGCTAAACTTTATATGCACTACATAGATAGTGTGGTTTTGCATTTCACATGCGCTTTCAGTGAAGGTCATTATGTTATCAATCGTAGAGAAGGTCTTAGGGAAGCCAGTCTGGTTACCAGGCAGAATTTGTTTTTTATTGACCCATTCAGATCATTCTGCGAGTAGTAGTCTTGTGAACATCTTGGCTGGGTCATTGCTAAGATGTGCTAACTCTGAGGGTCTGCAAAGGGTGCACGTTTGTACACAGGGACCAGAACACCCTTCCTCCATGATTATGGTAATTTATTGGTCCAGCTATTAAGATTAAAGACTGGACAGAAGATATTTCTGAAAATAACTGGGTTCAGTTTCATCAAGGTGTTGAAAACACCATCGGGAACAGGGCCTCTCGAATCTGTACTGTGTATTATCTTGATACAGTTCCTCTGGTTGTTTCCAATCTCCTGCGTGATTTTGACCTAGAGGGTTTTGAATGAATGAATGTAACCTGTGGCTTCGCTGGGGTGCTCCTTGTCAAAAGGCATAAAAATCATTATTAATACATATCTTATACATATGTTATTATAAAATAGCTTGGACACAGATTGATAGGGATCACAGTTAGAAAATAATTTTTAACAATATTTCTGGATACAAATGGAAGGAGATGGCTGGCTGAGAACAGAACTGAGACCCCTTGAAGACAAGTAGCCCAATCAGAGAGAAACTAATAGACTAAATATTAAAAACTGGTTTCCAAACAGCCAGCTGAGCGGGATCTTACTGATGCAGCAACTCCTGACTGAGAGGATGTCAGCTGATTCTCCAATATGAGAAAGCATATTTATATGTAAGAACACCAATGGAGACAATTAAGACTGTATTTTGAAAATCAACAGTATGACTCATGTTGAAATGATTTGGGTAAAGTAGGAATTTTGTGAAACATTTATTTACAAGACATAAAAGCATATTTAGAAGGCCTTGTAACTTTAGAGTATAAACTATACATATAATTAATTATAGACATGAATGAATGCTTGTGCATTGATAATAATTAGGTTCATGTAGGCATGTAGCATGTTGTTTTACTGACTAATTGTGAGTATACAGCATTGTGGTGTCTCTTATAAAGCTGCAGACCACATTTGTTTGAAATGACTTTCATTCTTTAAATAGAATTTGAGTTTTTCTTAAAGACTGCCTGTTTCTTTCCCAGAATTGCGGTGAGGGACTGTATGAGTAGGGGCATGAGATAAAGCCATGTCACCCTAATGAGAGCATACAATTTAAATGTCAAACATAGACACAAATGAGATTATACATTGGGGTTCATAGCGCATACGTTATGTGTGCATGCACTGATGCAGTGACTGACCCAAAATATGCAGTAGTTCATTGATATAGTTGGTCCTCTTATATGGTCTCATCTAGTATATAGGAAGTGTTTGAAAATGGTTTCTTTATCGGAATTGGAAGTTGACAAATGTTTTTTTTTTGCAATAGAACAACATTTAAGGGGATTTTCATGTTGATTGAAGGCTTGTAGATTTGATCGTATTTGTTTTTGAGATAAAATACAGCTATGATGTACAGGACAAATTTGGACATAGCTCTTAACCATGCACATGTTCAATGGCAAGCACAAGATATAGAAGGATGATTTTATGGCCTCAAGGCCTGTAAGATTAAACCCATAAAAAAATAACTCTGACATCCCCCAAAGTTAATGAGAATATCACTTGTGTGAATTTTTTATCACACCTCTTCTTTCACCTTGAAATGACGGAGAATAATTTATTTGAAACTCACATAAATTGCATCGTTTAACAGACCGTATACCAGAGATCTCAACACATTTAGTACTTATGCAAGGGGCTAGACAGTGCCTAGAGTCTTTACTCTCATATATTAATGACATGTATAGTTAGTGTCTACAGAAACATGATGAGTTGAAGAACAAAATAATTAACCACACCATTTAAACAGATACCTTATTAGATTGCATTGTGGATATAAAAACCCAGCATAACAATGTTAAGATGAGATCACAAAACTGTCAATGAAGGAAATTCACTCACAGACTGAACTATAAAATCATTATGAAGCAAAGGGCTCAGTTAGATCAGGGGGAATATGCTACAATACAGAACATAGACCAGTTTACCTCACTAAATACATCGGGTAGTAAGTTGGCCTCCCAAGAATTAATGCAGCAAATAGAGGAAAATGTATAATTCAGTTTGAAAATTGATGTATTAGGGAAATAACTGTGATGATGAAAAGTCAGTGACTTTCATCTTTCTTCAAGTGATTGAACACTTGAAGAAAGAGTTAACTATTTGGAAGACCAGCAATCAAGAGTGAACAGAAGAAACAGATATTTATCAGAAAGTAAAATGCTCCTTACAGAAGGAGCTACAAATCATAAAAGAAACACTGGCTTTCAATACTGTGGGATTTAACACTAGCCAGACGTTAGGGAGCAGTTAGTGCAAAGTAATGAGACTATGGAGCAGTTACTGCAAAGTAAACAGCAAATAATAATTGAATGGACTATAACAGTAATTAGAGACAAGAAATTAAAGATGTGTTTTGTGGAAGAAGTGAGATTATACCCAATCCATGGCACTACCTCTTCATTCTCCAAAACTACCCAGAGTCATGATGGTGGTTTAGGTGCACGTTTTCATAGTCGGGATATAGGGTGCACTAGACATACAATCCCCACTTCCCAAACTCACCAAGATGTACAGGAGGAGCTGATTTCCTTGAGGGATAAATAGAAAAGAGTAGAAAGGAGGGAGAGTGAGAGCACATCCAAACAGGGAATTAGTCAAGAGATGCATATTAGTTAAGGGAACAAGAATGACAGTGTATGATTCAACAGAGAGACTAATTAGCATGTTGGGATAACATCAAGAGACAGAAAATGCAACCTAAAATTGATTTTAGAAAATCCTCATCTATGTCACAGACTATAGTGTTGTTTGAGAAACATTGAGTTTGAGCCACAATATGATGAGATGTAATGCTATCCAGTCCGCCAACATAGGGTTGAGCGCAATTGCTGTGCTCTGCCCTAACTTGCAGTGCTATGCAGATGACACTCAGCTCATTTTAGGCTTCCATCAGCCACCTCTTCTCCCTCTCTCATCTCTGACTGTCTGTCCGCCATCCAGGAGTGGTGTGCCGCCAATGATCTCTGTCTTAATGCCAGTAAGACTGAGATTCTCCTCATCGGCGCACCCACTCCATCCTTTCCTGTCACTCTCTGGCCACCCTTTCTTTGCCCTCTCCCTGCTCCCACCTGTGAGGCCAAAAACCTCGGGGTCATCTTTGACTCCACACACTCCTTCTCTCCTCACATCTCTGATGTCTCTAAGAAGTCTCAGTACCAGCTGTACCTCCACAGAGGTATTCTTCCTTTCCTCTCCTTTCCCCAGAAGCTCACTGTCTCCAGAGCTCTGGTTCTCTCTATGCTGGACTATTGTAACAGCCTCTTTCTAAATCTGCCTGCTTCTACTCTCCGCCCTCTGCAACTCATCCAGAACAGGACTGCAAGATTTGACCTTGGCCTCAAGCACATCTCTCCAGGACTGAAATCTCTGCATTGGCTCCCAGTAGCTTCGAGGATTAAGTTCAAAACCCTTTGCATTGTCCTTAAGGCCTTCTGGGGCTTGGGGCCTCAATACCTTCAATTCTCCCTTCCTAAATATCTTCCTTCGCGAGCTGTTCACTCATCCACCTCCAACTCCCTCTGGGACAGACGCTTTGTCAAGCAACGAGTTTGTGGTAGATCTCTTTCTTCAGCTGGGGCCTCCCTCTGGAACACCTACCTCCCTGAAACTTGTGAATCATCTCTGGTTCCAGAAGCACCTCAAAACCTTTCTCATTGCTTTTACTTTTTCTCCTCCTCTCCCCTGCTGACTTCCTGGCTGATACTGAAACTGCACTGGTTACCTGGACAACCTCTGATCTCGGACCCAGGCCCCCTCCCAGGCCAGTCACACTCCTTCACTGCCCTCCTTGCAACCCCCACACTTGGGGACTGTTTTATGTATCCCTACAGTCCCAGTACCAGCACTTGACATCTGTTGTCTGCACTTACCCTTGGACTTGCCCCTGCTGTCTGTACTTTTACTTTGTTATTTATCTTATTATCCCATGTACTGCACTGCTCTCTCTCCCTTCACCCTCCGTACTTCCTCCTTCCCCTTCCCATGCACTTGCACAATCTGAATGATACCTGGCCTAGTAGGATCATTGTCTGTCTTCCCTCTGGTCCCCCTCCCTTGCCTCGTCATGCCTTGAAACACTTGTGCATAAGCGTGTTATAAATGCCATATCATATCATAGCATATCATAACGCAGAGGTTCAATTGGAAAAAGAAATGAGAGGGTCATCATTATCATGCAAGCAGAAAAAGCCCTTTCCAGGTATAGTGACAAAGGGGGAATATGTACGAATGGAAATGGATTTTAGTAGTGATTTTGATGAGGGAAGCCAGTAACTAGATGTAGAAAAAGAAAGCCAAAATTGATGAAAGACTGATTCAAACAGATTAACGCCATAAAAAGTTTAAAGACCGCTTACCATAAAAATACAAACTACTCTGTTCAGGAAAACCTGTAATTGTAAGAACAGATGATGGATTCATTTGGATTGAAGAATGATTAGAACAACATAGATTTTGTAAAATGGACATTCTCTCTAAGGACTGCACCTATACTTGTATTGGATGTATCTGTCTGCACAATAAAGGGTTGGTGATAATCAGGAGCTCTTAGGACTGGAGCTTGATAAAGGGCTTTCTTTAGGTGTTCAAAGGCTTGAGTGCACTCCTCATTCCATCTAAACTTTTTAGGGAATCTTGGAGAGGAGATCACATTCAAGGGAGAAGATATGGTCCCATAATTCTCTATGAAATTCCTACCCAGTGAGACCTAGGAAAGCGCGCACTTGGGTTTCAGTAGTAGGGGTGGTCCAGTTTTGCACAGCTTGTACTTTGCTGGGCAATTACCTTATTTCAACTCCTCCTACCTCATGACCAAGGTAGACCACTTTGCTCTGACCAATGTGACATTTGCTTGCCTTTATGGTCAGATGGGTCTGCTCAAGAGCCTGCAAAACATATCCCAAGTGATCAATATGTTCTTTCCATGTAGGGCTGAACACTGCAATGTCATCCAAGTATGCCATGCAGAAGTCCTCCATCCAATTCAGAACTTGATTGACTGTAGCAGGTGCATTCATTAATCTAAAAGGCATAACCATGAACTGGTAGAGGCCTGCTGGGGTTGAGAATGCAGTTTTCTTCTTGGCATGATCTGTCAGGGCTATTTGCTAATAGCCTGACTTCAGATCAAATGTACTGAGCTACTTGGCTGAACCAAGTCTATCCACCAGTTCATCTGTCCTTGGCAAAGGGTGGGCATCAGTCTTAGTGACTGCATTACAAGCTATATAGTCCAAAAAGGTTGATTACAGGTGCACACCTCAAATTCAATGAAAATTGTAATCTAATTAAAAAAATATTTAAAGTTGTTTTTCGGTGCGGGGGCGGAACTGGGGCCATGGCACAAAACCCCAAAAAGACAAATAAGAAGAGGGTTCAGCCTAGGAATCCTCCCGTACCTTGCAGACTTTCAAATGTTTGGACTAAGTCCACTACTGAGTTTATGCATTAATATGAAAAGAATATAAACCAGAGGACCCAGTTCTGTAAGTTAGAGTGAGAATTTATATCGTAAATATCTAATACATATTCATTCACAAAGAAACATTATAGATTAAAGAAGCAAACAGTGCATCAATAGGTCACAGCAAATTCGAAGAAATAGTGGAATCCAATTCAATTGGCTACGCGTTTCCAGGATGCTTTCCTCTTCTTCATATGGCCAAAATTGAATTCTTAAAATAGAAAAAAGAAAGAAAGAAACATTTGTACAAATTGGCAGTGTTACCTTAACATAGGTTATAATAAATGTACTGTGCATTCTAATGTGATCAGTTAACATATCCGTGCCTTTCTTTAAATTTAGTCAATTCAGTTAACCTTGTACTGAGAGGGCACATTAATTCATGATTCATATTTAAGTAATGGGGAGAGGCTCAAGCCGATAGTTTGACAACAATGATGGTCACACAGTGACTAAAGGAGTTTCAAAAGAAGTATGTCTGTCCTAAGAGTCCATATAAGACACAATAAGAGCAGTAAGAGATAAATATAAACTAATATAATTACCAAAAAGGCAGTGTGTTCCAAAAGTCAAGGTGCAAAAAGGATCGAGAATAGTGATTCAAGTAATGTGATTAACCCCTGCGGGTAAGATACTCCAACCGGACAGCGTTTAATCACTGCAGCGATAGGAGACATACAAGGAGATAGGAGGCATGTAAATAGGAAAAAACTGATGATTAGTAGGAGTGTAACAGCTAGTGCAGATCCAAATAATATACCTGAAGTATGTGAAAGAGAAATGTAGCTAGTGGATTGACCCAATATATGGGAATAGTAAGAGACAGATGGTCTCGGATTCAGACACTCGCAAGGCAGTGATGTTCAGAAGTGCAGTCTGTGTAAGTAGTCTGGTCTGAAAGTACAAGAGATATCAGAGGTGTACATAAAAGACATATTTATGGAGTGCAACAATGATCTAAGATAATTACTACTAAAAGCCAGTAAGTGAAATACCTTGTAAATATGGCCTCAAAGGTATGATGAGCGGACTGTCACGCTCAACAAGATGGATATAAGGATGCTCGGTCAGGCGGCTGTGGGTACGCCGATCAGAGTGTGTAGAGGCTCGGACGTAGAGAAACTAAGTGAAATAACTCACGATATGCCCATGCGCACGTATTAAACCCTGTCAGAGTGAAATAATAGGTTAACCCGGCTCACGGGTAAGATCTGTGATGAATGTACTATCCCGGAAAGATGATAGTGTAGTACTGCTAGCGCTTACCTGCAGTGAGGGGGACCGATCTGAACAGTTACTGCTGTGAGGCTTCGCATCCTTCCATTGCAACTATGGAAGCTGCGTGAGTTCTAAGAGGTCTGATTACAGACATGATAATAGAAAAGGGACTGTAAAAGTCTCTTCGGGGTTCGGCCATCTTTGAATGGTCTATGATGGTATAAGGAACAGCCATCTTTGAATGATCTTTAGTGATATAAAGCGAGATATTGCAAAGGAAATTGTGATGGAATAGAGTAGCAGAAATCGGAAGAGGAATTAAGGAATGGTACATAGTGTGGGTACCGGAATAGGGATCAAATTAAGGTATATGTAATCCTACAAAAATAGAATAAAACATTAATTAAAAATAAAAATAAGAAATAAAAAATAAAAGTAAGAGCAGGTCAGTATGTGTCACTGTTGTCAAATCGTCGGAGCGAGGGATTCTCCAGCCTCCGAACAGCCAAAAAATGGCAATTCAAAGGCTCATCTACATAGTACAAAAATGCAGAAATTAACAAGAATGAACATAGATCTAGTACATATAATATCAGACAAAGTGTTAAAATAATTTTACACAAATCAACCTTTAGTAGAACATGTGCTGAAAGGATGTCAGGAGAATCATTAAAGATTTCAGTTCAGAATTACTTATTGACACATAAAGTTCACAGTGAAATGGTCTGAACATTATTTGATCATCACAAAAACCATGAGTCTAGTACTGGTGATCTGGTATTTCCTGTTTATAGGAAACAATTTAAAGTAAAGTTTTCATTGAGGCCCCATGGCTGTAGAGAGCCCATTTTGTCGATCCAATAAGCCTCTCTTCGTAGTAGAAGGGACTGATAATCCCCACCCCTTGTTGGTCGTTTAACAACTTCAAGTATCTGAAATTTGATTTGTGCAATCAAATGTTTCTCGGAATTGAGGTGGCGGGCCACTGGCGAGTATTGGTTATTATATCGTATATTTGACTTATGTTCAGTCAATCTTAATTTTATGGGTCTTTTCGTCTGGCCAATATAGACTTTCCCACACGGACATTTCAGCAAATATATCAACCTGATGACAAGCAGGTGGAGTAGTCTCTAAATTTAATCCTTTGACCATTTCTCGGGTGAGTTACCACATCACCTTTGATAAGAATCCTCTTCTTATTCGAGCTCTATAGTCCACACAGAATCTCAACTCCTTGGATCCTGCCTTTGGTACTAGAACAACAAGACTGGACCGTGGACTGGTAAAGGGCTCTATAACCCTGAGATCAATCATCTTGTTGACCTCTCCTTTGATGTTGGATCTCACATGTTCCGACATTCTGTAATATCTGCCTTTCACAGATAAAGTCACCAGTGAGTATATCATGCTGGCCCCAAGGGGTCAAGCCTGGTGATATGAAAACAGAATGGAAAACTGTTTTGACAGAACTTTGCATTGCTCCTGTTGTTCAGAAGTCATTTGAGAAGAGATATTCTATTTTCTCGTCCAAAGGTTGCCCTCTGAGGAGGTCAGGTAGAGGTTCACTCTCCTCCTCTTGAGCTGAATGTAGAAGCAGAGCTTCCACTTCTGGTCTCGAGGCATATGCCATCAAACAGTTGGTGTGAAAGACTCTGGGAGCCTCCTTAGGTCTACCTAAGTCCACCAAATAGTTCACCTCTCCAAGTTTGCCCACAACCTTGAAGTGTCCTATCCAGTTGTCCTGCAAGGCCCTCTGCCTTGTTGGCACCATAACTAACACAATCTGGTCTTGAGTAAACTAAACCCTGCTGGCCTTCTGGTCATGCCAATGTTTGACCAGAGCCTGACCTGCTTTCAAGTTATCACTAGCTTCTGTCATCATGTGTGACATTCTTCTCCGGTGACCTATCACATAGTCAGTCACTCGGACTGGCTTGGGGGAAAGAACACTCTCCAACCCCTAATTGATCAGGGCCAATGGACCTCTGACTGGATGGCCATAGAGAAGTTCAAAAGGACTGTATCCAACTCCCTCCTGAGGGACTTCTCTATAAGCAAAGAGAAGGCATGGCAGTAGAAGGTCCCACTTTCTTTTAAGGGGTTCTTCTAAAGCACCTATCATGCTCTTTATAGTACAATTAAACCTTTCTACCAGTCCATTTGTCTGTGGATGGTAGGCTGTAGAGAACTTGTAAATGACACCACAGTTTTTCCACATGGCTTGCATGTAGTGGGACATATAATTGGATCCCCTGTCGGATATCACTTCCTTAGGAAACCCTACTCTGGTAAAAATACCAAGTAGAGCCTTAGCCACAGCCTGAGCCATAACAGTTCTCATAGGTATGGCTTATGGGTATCTTGTAGAATGGTCTACTACAACCAGGATAAACCTGTTCCCTGAAGATGTGGGAGGGTCAGGGTGACCAATAATGTTGATGCCCACCCTCTCAAAAGGAACTCCCACCACTGGGAGATGCACCAGGGGTATCAAATTCTTGGCTCCACTCTTGCCAGAGGTTTAGCAAGTGTGACAGCTCCTCCAGAATTGGTCAACTTCTGAACCCATCTTAGGCCAGTAGAAGTATAAGGAGAGCCTTTCCTTGGTCTTTTTGAAACTCAAATGACCAGCCAAAGGTATCTCATGGGCCAACTGTAGGAAATGGAGTCTGTTGGCAAGGGACACTACAATTCTTTGCCAGTCCCCAGGGATAGACTCAGTCGGTTCTCTGTAGAAGAGGCCATCTTCCCAGCTTAACCTATGCTTTCCAACTTCTTGCCAATCAAATTGTTTAGCAGCCTGTTAACCCTCGAGAGTAGGACACTCTCTTTATCCTCTGCTGAAGTCTGTCCTGTTGGGTCCACCTTCTGCCAGTAAAGATTACAGGTCAGGATGGTCAACAGGGTCAAGATCTTCAACCAAAACAGTGTCTGCTTCCAGATCTGACTCTTCGGAAACTGTGTTGGGTGTCCTGACCCACGTTTGAGCTATCATGCTGCAACATTTGGTGCTGTGGGCTTAGAAAATCCAAGATGGCCAAAAAGCCCACATGTGCACCAGAATCCAGGAGGACCACGCAGTTTGTGCGCACACCAAAATGGCTGCCTAACTTGCCACCCACCAGTGCAAGCATGATGGGGCAGGGTGCCATGAGTGGAATGGGTGCCAAAGGTAAAACAGCAGCGCCTGTTAGCTCAAAAACACTTTAAAATTACCTTTGGTTTCTCTGAATGCCAGCTCAAAATGCCTATTTTCAAACATTGCAACACATCCAAAAATCTCACTGAACACCAGCGGACATCTGGCAGAATGAAGTATGTGTGCATACAAAATCTGGGAAGATGAAGAGCCCAAAACAATGTTCATAACAAAACTGGCTGAGCTATGCATGTCAGCAGCCTAACTGAAACTGGATTAAAACCACCAAAATCGAAATGTTTAAATTAACTGAGTGACCTACTTTTGAGTGTCAAATAGTTTGGAACTGTTAAAATGTCATAGTTTTGAACTTAGAATCAGCATTCTAGCTGCATATGTAAAAATTGTATTGACTTAAACTGGGGAACAAAAAGTGACATTTTACCTGAAACCTGGCTTAAGGAAACTGGAATTCTGCCAGACAGCTACCCCCGAAAGGAGTGGGGGCTTGCCCAACAAATGCATTCCCAGGCCTGGCTGCATTCTGTTGCTCCTGCCAAAAGGAGGTCACACACTCTCTGATTGAATTACCAGGGGATTGCAAGAAACTAAACAAAGGGCCCAGGCAGATGGTTTATTAGGGGGGTCGTAAATGGCTTCCTTTTGAACAAAGCCCTTCCTTGACTCAGGCAAATGTTATATTGGGGGCGTCGTAAAAGTGGCTTCCTCTTGGCAGAAACGGGGAGGGGCAGCCCCCTCTCAGGACAGGCTGAGCTTAAAGAAAGTGGGCAAACTGGTTTCTCAACCATGTGACCTGGGAAGACACACCCCTGTTGGCCAGAATATGATTTTAAGAAAGATGTATAACTCATGGTGCGGACTTGTCAAAATTATCTAAATTATACCATAATTCTTGTGATTTTTCTGCCCACATTTTAAGAGGTTTTAGGACCCGGTGGTATGATCTGGGGGTTTACGGCGGAAAAGATGTTATTACTCTAAATGTATGCAGGTTAAAAATCTGACACTTCCTTATCTAAATGCCCACATGCCTTGCACACAATTGTATAAATTTGGAGAAAAATCCGATATGGGGAAAGCTATTAAAAAGCGCAAAATGTTGCCATTTCTGAATGGAAGCCCCCAGGAAGAGCAGAGTTTGAACAGAGTATACCTCATGTGATATGTGATGGGTGCATGTAATTTTAAACAACTGCGTATCTGTGTAATATGTATTTGGGTCAAATATAGATTTGTGTGGAAACTGACCAGGGGAGGATCCTCTGACCCATAAAACCTACAGCATCACTCTGACTCACATTTCCTTCCCCCAATCATGGGAGAGGGTAGAATTGGGCCAATGACAAGTAGAGAGGGGCAGGCTTAGCTAGGCCCAGGCACACACCCATTTTCAAAACACATAAAAAGAGACTGCTGGGTCAGTAAGGGGCATTCAAATCCAGTTGCTGCAAAGCGTTTTGCCGGACCACACAACATCCAGAAGATACCAGTTCCAGACTGACTCCAGCTACATACTCCAGAACCTAGAACTTATACTTTAGAACCTAAATCAGAGGCCTAAAACCACAAGCTGAGTTCTCTGCAGCAGGCCTCAAATCATTGCAAGCTACTCACAGCCGGGCGAGCTGCTTGAATCCCTTGCCAAGAACTTTTGCCAGGACCAGTGCAGAGATCCAGGAGCCGTGCAGAGACTGCTGTATCCGACCAGACCAGTGCCAGACCAGACCGTGCAGAACCGCAGACCCAGAGACCAGATCGCTATGAAGTGCCGCTAGCCTGATTGATCAGATCCGTGACGAGGTCCAGTCCTTCCAAAATATATTGTGAGTACTTAGGTCAGATTGTGACAGAAATAAGCTCTTAGTTTAAAATAATCTAATCCAAACTATTTTAATCTAACCAGAACTGCCTCCTAGAAGTTGTCACTTGTCATTTTGTAAAGCTGCACCACTGTCACTTGTCAATTCTGAAGCTGCAAGCTGTCACCTGTCATTTTGAGTTTACTTTAAATCCGAAAAACAACCTTTACAAATTCGTTCATATCTCTGGAACCGTTTGGGCTACGAACTTGGTTTAACTTTCCTCTGAAAGCTTAGAATCTCAGCTTTTCGACTAACCTAGAATCGACTTGCTACTCCTTATACTTTTGCCGTAATCACGATTCACGCACTCGCGAATTTTACCGCGATTTGCAATTTGGTTAAAAACCCAGCCACGTGTAACCATCAGCAGTCATTTCTTTCCTTGCTAAAAATTTGTTTGCCTCTTAATCACCATCTCTGAATCACTGCTAAAGTGAGCCTGAACTCATCCCAAGTATCTCTCACTCACCCTGAACTTCCTAAAGGGAATTAAAAGCATTTTCAGCATATTTCTCACTTCATTGCCACCACATTCAAAGCACTTGGGCCTGTGTTTTAAAACTCATACCGGTTTTCTCTAAGCTTGCTGGGGGGGGGAACTGAATATCGTATTGTATTTGATTGCATTTCTAAGAACTGTGTGCTCTCCTCTTCATCTCCTTACATTGCATAAAGGGGGGTGAATTGTCAAAGAAAAGTGATTGCTTGTTTTGTTGAAATCATAAAAGTATTTTTGCTACTTTATCCATCCTGTACTAACTCCTCATTGATTATAAAGAAGTGTGCTAGTGTCAGATTACCCATTGTTGATTAACATTATATTTATAAGGGCGATATCGATTATTAATTTATTATAAAAGCTTGGTATCTATATTTTGTTTTATTTCTCAAATAAACCTTTTAAACTTGCAAAACAGAACTACTTCTTGGCTCAGTGGGGTCAGGGGATTCTAAGAGAGGGGTGTTATATAGGGGTAGTCATCCAGAACTCATGAACTGGACATAAAGATATATCAATAAGGCTTTCCATTCAGTATCCCAGACTAGGCATTGACTAGTCTGGGACTGTAGTGTTGAATTGAATCTTCTTACAACTGGCTCAACCACACAGGGCCGTACCTCACACTCTGCCTCAGCAGGTGGAGGAGTCACAGGTGTGACCTTGGACAATCTTGGGGATGCCCTTGTTGGTAGCACAGGGGTGCTGTCTGACTTTTTCTTTGAGGTCTTGGGTTTCCCCTTTGCTTCTGTCTTTCTAGAAATAGCAGTGAGCAACTCCTGTGGAGTGGGAGTTATAGTTTCCTCTATCAGCCCCTCTGGAGAGCCTTTCAAGGTCCTCTCCCTTACAGGCCTAGTGAGCTCCTGTCTCCTTTTACTGGGAGGCCTGGGGGTTCTTGACACAACTCGAAGAGTTTTCAGGTCATTACCCAGTAGAACTCTCCCAGGCACTTCACTCTGCACATTAACAGGTATCTTGACAGTCATATCATTACACTGGATGAATGCTGGTAACTGGGGAAGCATTTCCACAGGGCCTCCAGCTAACTTATTGAGGCGTTTGGGTGCCTTAGCAACATCCTCCACCTTGAAAAATGATTCATCCACCACAGTTTTGCTGGCTCCAGTGTCTCTGATGGCAGGGGTCTCCTGTCCATTCACAAGAACACTATCTTTATAATACTCTTTAGGATTATCTGGGATGGAATTATAGACATCTAAATTCTGTTGTTCCCACAAGCCCAGGGACACTAAAGAAATACTAGCTGAGACTCTCATGGGTTCATCAGCAAGTAGGGGAAAGTTTCCACTTGCTATAGGTACTTCTTCCTCTGGGGAGAAGGCTAAGGAGACAGTGTGGACCCCTGAAGGTTTACCCTTACATCTGTGATCCCCTGTCACATGGTCAGTTGACCCAAGGACATAACATTTCCCAAATGTTTTGATGAATGGGGGTTTGTTCTGACCTCCATCTGGTCTGGGTCCAGATGGTGCACTAGCCTGATTCTATTTCCCTTGTGGTTCACCCATATGTTTCTGTTTGTGGCCCTCTTTTGGATTGGAGGTATTAGAATTCTCTGTGTTATCTTTCTTTGGCTGCTTTCCCTCATCCTTCTTTTGAGAATCCTTGTGAGTAGCCCTATTGGCAAACCACAAGTCAACAGACTTAGCTTACTTCTGTGGATCTATCTCCTTAGAATCAGCAGAGTGCTGTCTTAGCTCAGGAGAGCAGGCATCATAAATTGACACCAACAGTGTTAGGCAGAATTATATGCAGTACCCTTTGGGAACACCACACACAATTAAGACTACAAGTGAGAGTACAAATTCACCTTTGGTACAAGCCTGTACTGCACAGTAAAGTGGTAGCAATGTCTGAGCAACCAGACTTATCTCAAGAGCAAGTGAGCAGTATCAATAGTTACACAGAGGGCAGCAATTACTATGATTCAAACAAACACAGACTCAAGATTTCTGAGTAAAAGAATATACATTTATTTACACATCAGTTGTATAACATCTCACTAAAGTAAAGCAGTTGAAAAATCACTCTTAATACACCACACCACTCCCAATAGATTCTGGACAAGTTAAACTCAAAATGAAGTATGAGCAAAATGGCACTCCAGTAATTTAAAAAGGGAGGGAAAGACAAAGGTAGAACTTGAGCAGCACCAACAGGTAAGTAAGCAGGGCAATCTAGAAAGAGGAATTACAGTGATAGAATCAAATCAAAAAGGATTAGGGCCAAAGTCAATAGGACAAAAGTCTTTTGCTCAAGATCACACAGTTCAGAAAAGTGTGTGGTTAAGTCTTTGCCAAGAGTTCCGGACAAAGTTGGTCAGCAGAAAAGTTAGTTTAAAGAGTAGAGAAGGACAAGCCTCGGATTGGTGAAAGGTTTCACACACCTTCAGCGCATCTGGACGAAACGAACAACCGGATTTGCACAGTACCTTTAAATGGAGAAGAAGGTGTAGCTGAGGCGAATGTTCCTGGCAGTTCCCGCAGGCTCGCGGTGCCTGAAGCAACTGTTGGACTGAGATGAAGTAGGAAGACTGGAGGGTCCCGCACTGCCCAGGGAAGAAACCAGCAGCAGAGCAAAGCAACGGATAAAAGGTGCGCTCCTTAAAACCCAAGCATGGTCTGACCTTCCTGGCTATCCGGTTCACTGTAGCTCTGTACAGCAAATTCGACCAGAGGAGGGAGTCCTGGCTTGCAGTTTAGGCGAACTGGTTCGTCCCACCAGCTCAGGGAAAGAAGATTCCTGGTAGATCTTCTCTGTCGTTGGAGCTTGAAGATTCGGACCTGCAGCAGGGCTTCACCGGGCGGTTCAGTTGTTGTAATGGTCTTCTTCTGTCAGATCCTCATAGGTTCTTTCGTTACAGCGAGGACTCTGCCCTTCCAGGCCCAGAGACCTGCTTTTTATGCAGTTTTCCTCCATTGACACAGCCTAGCTGTCAATCACACAGCAGGGTGGCTGTCCCGCCTTGACAGTCACCTAGCCAATCAAACAGGAGTGCGATGTGGGCTACCAAGGGAACCCATGGCAGGGGCCCTAAAACCCTTCCCTCACATCCTGCCTACCCAGAGTTTCAGGCGCCTAAGGAGGGCTTCTGTGTAGAAGCCCGCAAAAGGACGGTGAACAAAGGAACCAGACCTGGTTGGGCGCACGGAGTAAAACGCGAGAAAGACATTTTCAAAAAGAAATGGCGAACAAACCCAGCCGGAACCGTATAAAAACATATATGGTCTTGCGGGTTTCAGTTCGAGGCTACCAAGATAGCCTAAAACAATACCAAGGTCATTTAAGATATCCGTGGTAGGAAAAATAGGGTAGTTACCACTTCCACCAGCCAGGTTTTGCTGAAAAGGGATCAAAACAAGGCTCCAAGAAAAAACAGACAAAAAGGGATAAGTATCAACCCTTTCCAGTACTCTATGTAAGATAGTTTGTACTGGGTCTGTGGATTTAAAAGACTAATAACGTTGATGGCAACTTTACATGTTCTGGGAGACAGTAGTCAGCCCCAGAAAATGGAGTCTGAGTTGGGAAGTCTAAAAGACAACCCTGTGTCGCTGCACTGAAGGTGCTGTGTAACACACAGTAAAAAGATGATGCCTATGGAGTAGGTGAGGCTCCACGGTCTATGAACACAAAGAATGTTAAACACACACAGCAAAACACATGTACGAGTGGGAAAAAAGGCTCACACTCTTACCAGGTGAAAAGAATAAATCCTAGAAATACCAGCAAAGCTGCTGAGGGACTTGGTAGGTAAGGGAAATTAGCCACTCTGGTGAATTCTCCCTAACACCCAACAAGGCTGAAACATGTCTGGGGTTGCTAGTATTTCCATCCAGAGGGGACTTGGCATAAGCATGTCGGGCCGGGCTGCTAACATTGGTGGCAGTACCTGACTGATTTGCATATGGCTGATCCCGTTTTGCAATGATGCAGATGGGCTAAAAAGGGTGGTGTGGAAGTATGCCCAGGTCCGTGCCTGTGGTTCAGAGTCATTCAATAACTTCCACCCATCACTTTTTTGGTTGCTTGCTGCACCATAGTGAACCAAGCTGCACCACACTGAGGAGGCCCAACAAGGCTAAAACATGTCTGGGGATGCTTGGTTTTCCGTACAGTTGGGGACTTGGCTCAGCAGTTCTGGCTTTGCTGCTACCATTGGTGTTAGTATCTGACTGATTTGCATATGGCTGGTCCCCTTGTGAAAGGGCGCAGATGGGCTAAACAATTGTGGTGTGGTAGGTTGCCCAGAGCAGTGCCAGTGGTTCAGAGTCATTCAATACCTTCCACCCATAATTTTTTTTTTCATTGGTTTAATTTGTCTAATGTGTGATAAAGGGTATGCCCAGACGTGGGTCCCATGCTCGCAGCACCATTGGGAACCAAGCTGCACCTCACTGAAGAGGCCCAACAAGGCTGAAACATGTCTGAGGTTAATTGTATTTCCGTGTAGATGGTACCTTGCCGGGCAGTTCAGGATGGGCTGCTAATATTATGCCAGTACCTAACTGATTTGCATATGGCTGGTCCTATTTCGCAATGACACAGATGGGCTAAAAAAACGGTGGTGTGGAAGGATGCCCAGGTCAGTGCCTGTGGTTCAGAGTCATTCAATACCTTCCACCCATCGCTTTTCTGGTTTAATTTGTCTCACAGTGTGAGAGAAGGTTTGCCCAGACGTGGATTTCTTTCTCACTGCGCCATAGTGAACCAAGCTGCACTGCACTGAGGCCCAACAAGGCTGAAACATATCTGGGGATGCTTGGTTTTCCGTACAGTGGGGCACTTGGCCCAGCAGTTCCAGCTGTGCTGCTACCATTGGGGTTAGTATATGACTGATTTGAATATGGCTGGTCCCCTTTTGCAATGGCGCAGATGGGCTAATAAATGGTGCGGTGGTAGGTTGTCCAGGGCAGTGCAAGTGGTTCAGAGTCATTCAGTAACTTCCACCCATCACTTTTTTGGTTTAGTTTGTCTCATGTGTGAGAGAGGGTATGCCCAGACGTGGGTTCCATGCTTACCACCATTGGGAACCAAGCTGCATCTCACTGAGGAGGCCCAACAAGGCCATGTCTGGGGTTGCTTGTATTTCGGTGCAGAGGGGACCCGGCAGGGCAGTTCAGGTTGGGCTGCTAATATTATGCCAATGCCTGACTGATTTGCATATGTCTGCTCCCCTTTTGCAATGGCGCTGATGGGTTAAAAAACAGTGGTGTGGAAGGTTGCCCAGAGCAGTGCCAGTGGTTCATATTCATTCAACACTTTCCACCCATCACTTTTTTGTTTGTAGTTTGACTCAGTATGTGAGAGTGGGTATGCCCAGACGTGGGTCCTTTGCTCACTGTGCCATAGGGAATTAAGCTGCAACTCACTCTGGAGGCCCAACAAAACTGAAACATGTCTTGGGTTGTGTGTGTTTCCATGCAGAGGGGACCTGGCCTGGCAGGTCGGGTTGGGCTGCTACCATTTGTGGCAGTACCTGACTGATTTGCATATGGTTAGTCCCCTTTTGCAGTCATGCAGACAGGCTAAAATATGATGGTGTGAAAGGTTGCCCAGAGCAGTGCCAGTGGTTCAGATTCCTTCAAAACCTTCCAGCCATCACTTTTGTGATTGTATTTTGTCTCACTTTGTGAGAGAGGGTATGCCTAGACATTGGTCCCTTGCTTGCTTTGCTATAGGAACCAAGCTGCACCTCACTGAAGAGACCCAACAAGGCTGAACCATGTCTGGGGATGCATGTATTTCGGTGCAGAGGGGATCTGGCCTAGCAGTCCGGACTGGGCCGCTACCATTTGTGGCAGTAGCTGACTGATTTGCATATGGCTGGACCCCTTTTGCAATGGTGCAGATGGGCTAAAAATAAACCAGTGGTGTGGAAGATTGGCCAGAGCAGTGAAAGTGGTTCAGATTCATTCATAACTTTACACCTATCACTTTTTTCGTTGTAGATGGTCTCACTATGTGAGAGTGGGCCTGAAATTGATTAATGTGGCAAGTTCCTTATTATTTATACATTAGCTACACCTGCAATGCGTATGATGCAAATCTAGTTTGAACACAATGAATCTAGTGGTTCTTACTGGGGCCTCTCTCTGTCTTGTGACAGGCATTTCTCAGATTTGGCTAGTTGCCCCAAACAGACTACAGGGATTTGCACAGGCAGGTCTCATTTCAAGTTAAATGAACATGCAATGTGATTCATAGTTAAGTAAAATGCATCGCAATATACAGTGGATCTTCAGATAATGCTTTCTAACTTCATTAAATCTAGCATTATTTCAGTCAAATGAAATATAGTGTAAAAAGAAATGATTGAAAACCACTTAACTGTTATTATAATACCGAAGTGGATGAAACTTTCATGAAATCCTTGCTGGAATTGTTCTTCTATGCTATGAAGCTCCCTTGATTGTTCTAGGACCTGCACAATTCTTTAGCTGATAAAACACGCTGCAGCTTTCTGGGCTTTATCCTTTTGGATGTTTCAAAAGCTCCAACGTCTATGCGCATTTATATGCATGTCCTTAGCATTCGCCTACTCTCTATCATTATATTTAAAGTGCCCAAGAAATTTATGCAGTTTATGGAATGTGTGTGCCAGGGAATTGCCCATATCCAAACTGACATTATCACATATGTCATGCAGAATAGAACTTTCTTGGATGCTTTGCTTACACCAGCACATCAGCACATCCAAATCCAAACCACGAGTACATTTCAAAGTTTCTACAGATGCTGCATGCTTGTGAACATGTGCAAAGCTCAGGGCTCAAGTCGAGGGTACAAGCAGGGGGATGGAATCCACCCACTTTTTTCAGAGGGTGGATTCAGTCCTCAGAGCTATTTTGAGAAAAATTGATTTTCCTCTTTGATTTTATGCATTAAAGCCGACCGCGGGGATCGAACCAAAGTCATCAGGTTAGTAGGGCAGACACTTCACCAGTGCACTATATAACCTGATGAAAAATGACCAATAACTGAAGGTAAAATGGGCCTCATTACAACAGTGGCGGTATGGGAACAATGGCGCCGGTAGTGCTACCAGCGCCGTTGTTGCCATGCTGCCACATTACGAGTTCTGCTCGCGGGGGCCGCTATGCACGCCTGGTCAGACCAGGTGTGCAGAGCGGCACCCGTGAGTAGGACAGGATGGTAGCAACGGTACCGTTATGAACGCTACCGCTGCTACCATCCTCCCCATTCCCATTGAGCCCTATGGGGGTCAAATGGGAATGGTGACGTACCGGCTCTGGGTCCCGCGAAAGGGAAATTACTGTGCCCTCCGAGGTCGAAATGGCCCGGTAATTCCCCTTTCGTATGACCCGGAGCCGGACCCGAGTTTGGGGTTAGCCATGCCCTTATTAAGGACATAGCTACCTCCAACCTCGTAATGAGGCCCAGTGTCTCATTTCAGTACCCAGGAAAACATTTGTTTTGGTTCTTGGAGTTTAAAACATGCACATTTTTTAACGTTTTCAAAACACTATTAGAAGAAAAAAATCCTCTCTGGCTTTTGTGTGTGAGTTGTCTTTATGATAGGCAAATACCATTCGTCCTGTGCAAGTTTGCTGGTGCACATTTCACATTGATATGCTAATATCTGGCGACGTCACATCCCATTGCATTTGTTGATGAGTCTCTCTACTTTAATTTTAGGACTTGACCCCTGCCAAAGCTGTTAACATAGGCACTTGCAGCTGTGGCAGTTTTGGAATGAATGAGTGTGATAGAGCTTTTTATATTAAGCGCCGAAGGGACCAAAGAGCATTTCACTTATTGACCAGGTATTTATGCCCAGCACCCAAACGCACACTGCAACACTGACCTCATGCTCATTGTGTGCTGCACGCATTTTTCGCAGAAAGAAAAGTCTCTGCTCACCGCTGCCGATGCCAGCAAAAAGGGTGACTCCGGATCATCCACACCATCTGTGAACCTCCTTGCTCCTCTTATTCCTCCTAAGATAATTGACATTGAGCCTCGTCTTTCTGACTGGCAGTTCTTGTTAGAGCTTTATTGTTCTGAGAAAGCTAGCTAGCTAGCTCTCTGCTGAACATGTCAGTATCCGTCCTCCATCATTGCTGTACTCTGCCAGAACCCTTACTTTGGCTAGTCTTCATTGCATATCCACTAGAAGGGCATGGGGCATGGACAGCAACATCCAGATTTCTAGATTGTTTAGAAACCTTGCTGCGTCCCATATGTGGCTTCCATTCCTTGTTATCTGCCCATTTTAGCAAGAAGTAGCGTAAAGGTAGAACCCACCCAACACCCTTAGTGGCCCTTGTCACTTTTGCCATGAAAGCAGGGACATCATTTGGTGGTTGCCAGCTGCGGTCTCCCTTGCTAACCCTGTGGTCTCCTTTGATCTTTTTTCTGAAGTTTCTGGAATTTTTATTGAGGCCTCTTACAAAAACAGGGGGTTCCACAAATGTAACACTTTGAGCAGTGACCATAAATAAGAAAGCATAGGAATAAACAATAATGTATCTTTCTGGAATTATATGCAATAATTGCTAAATTCACTAAAGGGGTAAAAGGTCATGTTCTATCGCTTCCCCTGATTGCACTTCAGGTTGGGGTCAAATGACATCACTTCCTGTGATTTCATGGGCTATGTGATGTCCCTTCCGCTACCCCTGGCATTTTGGTGAAATAGCGTCCCTTCATGAAAGTGGTTGCAATGATCTGTTACCCAAGGCTGTTCGAGCTGGAAACTTGCACATTTCGCCTTAGCAGATTTAGGTTTTGGCTTAGACTCAGCAACTGTTTTATGTGTTTTCAGAAATACCTAGACATCCCTGATAAACCTTGACCTTTATTATTGTTGGACAGACTGTAATACCACCCTCATGTGCCAAGTGCTATAAGGCTTCATCTAAAGTCTGAGAAGTCGAACGCACAATAATTCCACCCGGCTATTTTACAAAGCCCTAGTCAGTAGATGCCCCCAAGACGGTCTCACGTATGCTTTCTTGAGGCAGTTAAGAGGGGAGTCATGTAGGCAGAGAGACTTGGAGGATCTAGAGGAGAAGCTATGGCAAACAGTGACAGAGGGACCTGTCCCCCGAAATAAAGAGTTGGGTTGGAGTGACAGCCTCCCTGTTTCCCAAGTTATTTAACTCCCTGTATTTTTTGTGTTGGGGTAGGAGCATACTTGCCAACATGACCCATTCCAATCTGTAGGTACTTGTCAAGTCCTGTCTTTTTTTCTTTGCATTCCGGGATATGTAGTTGCACTTTTCCAAACTCTGACTACAAGTCCCAGAATGCAAAAATAAAACTAGGACTGGATAAGCACCTATAGATTGGAATAGGTTATGTTGGCAAGTATGTAGGAGCAGAAGGCACCAAGGCTGACTCAGGTGTCAAGCAGAAGGAGCTCCTGATTCAGTATATCTGATTTGATAGTTAAAATGACTGATCAAGTATCAAAAGGTCGTATTTAAGACTTGGAATTTTCCTAGGTGGAAAGCATTAAACAACAATGATAATACAGAAGCAAAACACACATATAAACTCGGAAGTGGTCGCGTGTCCCCTTCGTGTGCTTTGCGTATGTTTACCAGTATTTCCATTGAACTCTTCATTGTTATGGTCATGACTGTTGATTCGGCTTTCAGTATTACAAGGCTGTATGCCTCTGGGGTTAGGCCAAAATGACCGAGGTTAAAAGGTCCGAGCACCAAAAGTCTGACCCCCATTTGTTTGCATATGTATATTTGGGGGGTGGTAAAGATAATATGAAATGTATAGGCGTAAGTTGGGGGGGTTGAGAGGGCATATATGCGAACAAATGGGGAAAAAAGGAAAAGAAATCGGTCTTTTGGTGGTTGGACTTAAAACTCAGTCATTTCACGCAGATCCATGCTACGTTGTATTTGGCTGACAGAAGTGGTCCGATCCCTGCACAATGTATATGACATGTTCTCCTGACTACCTCAAGGCACATGCTACATTTTAAGAGTGCACGTGCAAGTCACAATCTGTGTAGTTTATCTTTTTTTTTTAAAAAAAAGCATGTGCATGTTTACCTACATTTTGTGCCAGCATGAATTGGTAATGACGCCCGGGGACAAACATGTGTCCTTTTCATTGCGTACTGCAGGTAAATATGCTGCTTGTTGCTACATAGTTTTGCAACTCATTTGATGTTTAGAAAAATCCGTTTGTATCACCGTAACAATGCAAATACTGCTGTACTAAAATGCTTTGCTCCATATTTTACTAATAAAGACAACTTTGTGTTACTCTTTCAAAACCACCTGGTACATGTTTTAGGACCAAAAGATGAGTAACATGCAAAATAAATAAAAACACAAATAAATAAATGCATGCAAACATGTTTTCATTCTTATAAATAATCTATTGTTATGTATTGTTAATGCTGAATCTTTCCATTTTCGAGCACAGTATTAATAAGTGGAGACTTGTCAGGATTTTAAAGGTAGGCTTTAACAACATGTTGCACACAGATGTCTAAGGTAAGTGCTTAAAGAGTTATTCATAGAAAAAGTGCAAAGTAATTAGGGCTAGAACAACTTTGCGCCTACATGCGTGTAAATAATGTTTTCCTGTTCTGTGTATTCATGGATTCAAAAGCGCAAAATAAAGCGAGCCACAAAGAAAGTCGAATTACCCCTGGAACGCCCCCAACACACCCCCACGCAAACAAAAACCAGCACCAACCAACAATATTTGAGCCTACCTTTGCCCGACCATCCAGCACCCAGGCAAAACTGCCGACCTTCACCCTGTTACTCAAGGCAGCACCCTTGCAAAATTGCAAGCCGTGCCCCCGCAACTCAAGGCAGCAGCCCGGCAATACCGCAGACTGTCAATCCGTAACTCAAAGCAGCACCCCATGGGAACTCTGTGCCGTCCCCTCACAACTCAAGGCAACACCTCAGTAAAACTTTGGATTGTCACATGTAACTCAAAGCAGCACCCCAGTGAAATGGAGTGCTGCCCGCCCGAAACTCAAGGCAGCACCCCTGCAAAATTGTGGAATGTCAACAGTAACTCTAAACAGCACCACAGAGAAACTGTTTGTGGTCACACCTAATTTCAAGGCACCCAAACTGCTGGCCTACACCACTAATTCATAGCAGCCCCTGCAAGTCCTGACACTAGCCACTAGCCCCCATGACCTCTGCCACAACCCGCAGTCAGCCCCTTCAAGTCCTGACACTACCCAGCACCCCTCTGATCGCTGCAACAGCACCCAGACATCCCCTCTGCTAGTACAACCTCTCCTCTCACCACACAGATATCTGCCAAAACCTCCAGACATCCCCCTCAAGTTCTGACACCACCCACCACTCCCCCTGATTTCTGCTACAATCCCAAGGCAACCGCCTGCGAGTACAGCCCCCTGCCATCAACCCCTTGACCTCTGCCACAAACCCCATGCGGCCCACTACAGTCCTGACATCACCCACCCCTGACCTCTGCCACAACCCTCAGGGAGCCATCTGAAATCTTGAAACCACCCAACCACCCCCTACCCTCCAACACAAACCCCAGGAAACCTCCTACTAGTACACCTCCCTCCCCACATCCCACTGATCTCTGCCACAACCCCCAGGCAGTCCCTACAAGTCCTGACACCACCCACTATCCCCCTAACCTCTGCCACAACCCCCAGGCCACCCCCCAAGTCCTGAAACCACCCACCACCCCTCTGACACAACACCCAGACAGGCCCCTGCTATTACATCCCCTCCCCTTCACCCCACTGACCGCTGCCACAACCCCCAGGCAACCCCATCAAATCCTGACACCACCCACCACTCCCCTGACCACCTCCACAACCCTTGGAAACCCCCTGCATATTAAACACTGCCCTTCCCTCCCCCCAATGTCCCTCATCACAACCCCCAGGCAGCCCCCTTAAGTCCTGACACCACCCACCACCACCCCTGAACTCCGCCACAAACCCCAGGCAGCCCCCTGCTATTTTCCCCATCTCCCGCACCCAACTAACCTCCTCCACAACTCCCAGGCAGCCCCCAGCTAGTACACCCCATTCCCTCACCCCCTAACCTCTGCCACAACCCCCAGGCAGACATCTCAAGTCCTCACACCACCCACCACACACCCTGACTTCTGCCACAATCCCCAGGCAGCCCCCTCAAGTACTGACACAACCCACCCTGAATTCTGCCACAACCCTCAGGCAGACCCCCACAAGTCCTGACACCACCCACCCTGACCTGAGCCACAGCCCCCCATGCAGCACCTCAAGCCCTGACACTGGCTACCCCACCACTGACCTCCACCTCAAACACCAGACAGCCCCCTGCTAGAACACTCCCATCCCCTCACCCAACTGACTTCTGCCACAACCACCAGGAAGCCCCCTCAAGTCATGACACCAGCCACCAGCATCCTGAACTCTGCCAACATCCCAAGTCAAACCCCTGCTAGTACATCCCTCTCCCCTCACCACACTGACCACTGCCACAAACCCCCAGAAAGTCCCCTGATAGTCAGCCCCTTACCACTCCAATGTGGATCTTTTGCTTACTTCAACTCATCTGGCCAGGTTCCACCATGAAGTATACCTACCACATATCATCCTCCATCACAATCAGCTGGGAGCACTGCTTTTAAATCCAGGCCTGGAGCATATTCTATTACTCCCTGGAATCGCACACTCATCTGCACATCAACAGGACAGCACACCTTTGCACCACCTAAACTGTGAAAACAAAATCAAAATATCGAGGCTGAGTACCCCAAAAGGAAATACACTGAACACGGGTTACAAAGGAACATACAAAGATCTTTAATTTATACTGAATCAGTTACAAGGAACAAAACAAAATCAGATAGCTATCGGCCTTCAGTGCAACACAGCAAACTCCAGCATGGTTCTGTGTATTCAGTGAGAGACGCTGTACATTAGAATTTGTTACTCTTTTATACCATTTGCGAACACGATGTTCAACCCTACTTCAGGTTAATATTCCTCTAATACATTACTGATCTAGGGTTCATGCTGAGTTCGCATATCCACATGTAACTAGTTTACCTTTAATACATACGTCAACAAGCCTACACGGCAACTGGGTATTTTGGGATTTCTCATACAGGTCTTCTCAAACATTAATACAATATAGTTAAACAAGTGTTCTTAGTTCAGTATTTGAATACATTGTTCTTAACATATGCTCGCGGATTAGTTTCATTGACGCGAGTGATAGTTTACACACAGGTCAACGAAGGACAGGTCTCAGTTCACGACCCCAACAAGTGGCCTGCAGGCAAGTTAGATATTAATTACACACAGAGGTCAAGACGGCCATGTTATATTTCGGAATGACATTGTCCACCATTTTAACTCACAGGGTGACTTTACAAAGCGAACCTAAAATGGCGGATTGACCTAAAATGGCAGCTTACATTGATTTTAAGGTCAGGACCTCGCAACACGGATTTCTTCACTAGTAGCTTACAAGCAGCTTGGCATAGGCCAATATACACATATTTGTTGCAATAGGAGGCACGATATAATTTCCCATTTGACAACACTGTGACCACCAAATGTCCATACGACATGGTAATGCAATGCAATGTGGCATATGTATAGTGTTTTGTGCCATTGCAATGGCCTATACTTGCTGCAAGAGAATGCTTTTGGAGGACAGATGTCCAATGAATCACAGAATGGTCCTAATCATAAAGAATGACTGGGTGGATTCCAGCCTGTGCAAACATAGGCAGGTAGGGGTTGCAAAGTCCATGCTAGTGACTAAAGCAAAACAGTCCTCTGTCGGGGGGATGTGAAGCCTGTCAGAGAGTGTGCGACTCAGGGAGGATTCAGTTGGTTGCAGCTAGACTGAACCATCAATCATGGGACTCATCTGCATTCCAGTGGCAGTGGTGATGCATGATATTTATGTATTTATTTATTTATTTATTTATTTATTTATTTATTTATTTATTTATCTATTTATAACATTTATATAATGCCCAAAACTATTACAGCGTTTGTACCAAATATAGTTAGACGAGCAAAGAGAGCCAGATGGAGTAGGCAGGAAGGGGAAATATGTAGAAAATGAGTAGATCAAATAGTACAGTAATTTTTCATATTTTTTAAAAAGCCACATTTTTGAATTTCTTGAAGATGGTGTAGGATGATTCGTCTCTGATGTGTGAGGGTAGTGAGTTCCAAAGTGCGGTGGCAGTGACAGCAAAACGTACGACTTCCGCTCTGGCCTTTTTATATCTTGGTGTGACCGGTGTAATGCTGTCAGCAGAGAGGAGTACATATGAGTGGTGTTTCAGAGAGAGGTTCTTGTTGAGGTAGGAGGGAACAACGTTATTGATGCAGCAAAGTGCTAGATAAAGAGTCTTAAACTCAATGCTCTCCAGGGGTGTGAGGGCATGGAAGCAGATGGTAGGTGATGTAAGGTTTTCCTCCCACTCCCTGACCAGGTCTAGGATGACATGGGCAGGGAACATGTACATTGCATACACCTGCTCATATGACATCCCAAAGAGCGTAGTCCGTGGTAGGAAAATTATGTTTCTCACCATCCTCCACCTCCTTCGATGGACATGTCGGATTGCTCCCAGGATAACTGCATTCATCCTGGCTGACTGACATTTGAATGGTGTGCATTCCGTCTCCTATCATGTGCCAGTAAGATCATGAGGCTTGCGTGTGACTTTTCCTGACATGAACTTGCGCTTGACTGGGCGTGAGATTTATTTGCGTGGCGCGTCCCTCACCACACCCATGTTATTTCTTGTTTTTTCCTAATTTCGCAGATAGAATGGGGAATATGCATGTTCCACTGCCTATTTGTTTCTTTTTTTGCGCAGGCCTGTCCCACACTTTGCTTGGTGTATCACGTAAAGTGATTGACAGCACCCAAAGGTCGTGACGGACACCCACAAAGTCAAACAAAGTCTGATCCATGAATCGGTAAAAGGAGTTGTGTGCGTGGAAAAGTTTGCAAAGTCACTTATCAGCATGCAAAATATTCTATGAATCAGATCCTTAACCTCTAAAGTTTTCTAAAAAAAAAATCCTGATTCACATAGCGTTTTTTAGTGGCATGCACATGCATCCATTGAAAAACGTGTTGTGAATCAGGGCCTGTTTGTGCAGACGAATTCGGAATTTTCCCAAACCTGGCCCTATTTGATGACAGTTTGACCATGTTACAAATGCTTATTCAAGAGAAACATAGCAGTATTTAAGGCTGAAAACGTCGAACTACGTATAATTAGGAAGCCAGTGGGTTACTCTGCATTTGTATTTATTTTACATTTCATGAATAATGAAAATGATGGTTGATAAGCAAAGCAAAAACCATCCCCTGGTACACAGTGTTGTGTCTATCTTAAATAAAACATAGACACATTATTATTTATGACATCTTTATGATCCATAATGAAGTGTTAGAGCTTCGTACAATATGTTCTGAACACTGTCTACCTGAAGGTGCTTTAAAAATGACTTTTAAAAAGTTGCTAGCAGAATTTTAACTCGGTTGGGGATTTTGCTGTTATGCGGAGTGGAAGGCAGCTGTAAAGAACTACATCCAGACATCATGGGCATCATATCATTTATAGAGGTTATTGGAATGCAGAGAGTCCAATTCACAGTTTACACAGGTCCACATGTCCCTACTACCTCACTTTGCGCTTGCAACGGTGCACCACAAACATCCCATGTTTGTGGTGCACCGTTGCAACAAACATCCCAGAGAAACATTTTTGACAAATTCAAATGAAGTGTTCAATGGCATCCTAATTCACAAGGAACCTGGGATGTTAATGGGGGCATTATGTATGTGTATGTGCAAGATCCATACCTCTAGTCTAGATATTTCAGAGACATCTGTAATGCACATTAGTACCCGGCGAGAGACAATCTGAATGCAACAAGCATTCTGATTGGCTCTCGCCAGGTCCCTATCCCGCCGGGAATCCCTCCATCGGGATTCCATGGCCTTTGTCCCCGGCGGGGGGTGTGGCAACCCCTCAGCCAATGAGGAGACTCGAAGCGGGGCAATCCCCGCTCCGAGCCTCCCCGCGGCTGAGAGGCTGTCTTCGCCCCCCGCCAGGGACTCGGGTAAGTCTTTTTTTTTTTTTAATTCCTTCCCTCCCTCCCACCTGCCCCCCCCAATTTACCTTGTTGGTCCTGCGTCCCCGGCGGGGGACGAGGGAAGCCTCCAGCCGTGTAGAGACTCGGAGCGGGGCCATCCCCCGATGCTCGGGTTCTATTGCTTAATTGGTGCTGGGTTGGAATGAGAAATGGCCCTGGTAATAGCAGGTTAGCAGAGATGGACACTGTATGGCCCATGACTGAAATGTATATGTATTTTACAATAACTCCTGTTTCATGGATCCAAAGATGAAAAAGGAGGGAGGGGATGTTTTGAGAGTAGCCTTCAGTATACAACTCACCCCTGAGAGGTGTACCCCTAGGGCTTTAATTGTGCCAGGGCTCAGCCATGCCAGTCTCCAAATATTGCCCTTGAGCAAGGGCTCTGCTGGGATCTCCAAAGTGACCTCCCTCACCACATTTCTTCAAAAATGTGAGTGGCAATACTACTATTTGCCAGTAGATGTCACCTTCAGTAATGTTTAGAATCACATCAGTTCAGTTAAAGAAAGTGAAATTAATTACTTTTCAAACAGGAAAGGGGAATTATTATAAAATGCATTGTCTAATTTTTGCCACACATTGTATTACCATTAGCATGCCATTAATTAGTATGCGAGAACATTGATTTTGTTAAAAAAAACAAAAAACGGTGGGATTGCCTGGAATACTGCTCTCTTCTGATTTGATGCTCTGTTTCATATTTGAATATGTTTATGTTGGTCAACATTTTTACATACATGTACCATATTTAAATAAATATTTTAAACCAGATTGCTTGCCCATTCATTGCACATATGTAAAATCGACTGGCTCTGTTAGGTCACTCCTTTAATTACACAGGCCACTCCTCTTGTAAAGCTTTATTAGCTACTTGGGATTTGAGACTGTGCGAGACCCTTTAGGTCCTCATGGGTACACCTCCCTTATATCAGTCCCCGAAATAATATACTTTCCTGGTAACTAAAAAATTCTCTAGCAAAGAAATTAGAGCAATATTGAATACCTCATTACTCTTACTCTTGGATTCCTTCCTTTCACATGGTTTCATCATTCTCTCCTATCCCAGCTGTTCAGTCCTGATGTTGACTACTAGCTTGAATGCAGGCTACTAGATTCCATTGCGTTTCTCTTGTCTGTAAGAATGCTTGCCTGGTATAAGTTTTTGTTGCTACATGTATGTAACTTCATGCGATTGGTGCATTCCATGTAGCTATCTGTGCTAAGGCCACAGGTATGACTCTGGATGGTCTCAGCGCCCCTTCCCCTTCCAATATCTGTCTGCACATACTGACATCAAATATTGCAACGCTGAGGAACCGGAAGAATCCTCTACACATTGCTATATAAATCACCAGGTTATAATTATTCCCCTATGCACTGCACCCTCATAGGGTCTCTGCCTGTGTGTAGTAAGCAGATTTGACTTTACCCAGCTGTCTGCCAGGAGAAACTGATACTTCACTTTTATTGAGCCTGTTAATAACTGGACATCAGAACCCGCTCCCACTGTATGCATTTAATTTTACTGGGCCTGCACTTTGTTCTGTCATGATTTATCATGACAGTTATGATCATGAGTAACTCTTCTGCATACATATAATTGGCCTTGATTTCCATTTCCCCCCTTAACTCAACTTGATGTATTCAAAACAGTAGATCAATCTTCCAATTTCCAATTGAGGCTGCCCATGAATATTCAGATGGTCACGCAGTGGCGGCTAATTAAGGGGGTCAACATAGCTGTACAGTAGATTGTAATTAGAAGCCCTCCTGTCAAGTCATACCCAGTCCCATTTTTCTTGAGAGAACTGCTTGCGCATATTTTTATTTCAATGAACTTTATCATATAACCATTATAGGGGCCGATTCATGGAACAAACGTGCGCCGAAAATCGTTGCGCAAGCAGGCGCAAGCAGGCGCAAGCGCAAAGAAACAGGCGCACGCGCACGCGTGCGATTCATGGAAGTCCCTGCGCATGTTCACCTCGGGATGTGCGCCAAACCCGTGCATGGCGCACAAGTCACTGCAACATCCCGAAAGGCGTGCGCAACGTGCACAGTGAAAGTGCACAACCTCGGCGCATGCACCAGAAAGTGGGCGGGACACGGGGCGTAACGCGCGGAATGGGGAACAACGCGCGAAAATAAGGGCGTAACTGGGGATGTACTGCAGGGAAGCAGACGGAACGCCCACACGGACTCGAACCAAACGTATTCATGGAATCGAATAGGGCAAAGCCACGCACAGCCAAAGACACGCACAAGCTGAAACACGTCCGCCACACGAAGGCAGGTGGTAGAGTCCCAGCGCATCACAAAAGTGGCAACATACAGCAATTGGGCCTGTGCGAGCGGGGAACGTTTATTGCGGAGGTGCGCGGGAAGCAACACACGCGATCGAGCGGGGTACGTGTATTTCGGGGGCGCGCGGGAAGTGACACACGCGATTGAGCGGGCTATGTGTATTTCGGGGGTGCGCGGGAAGTTATACACACGATTGAGTGGTGTACGTGTATATTGGGGGTGCGCGGGTAGTTACACACGCGATTGAGCGGGGTACGTGTATTTCGGGGATGCGCGGGAAGTTACACACGCAATTGAGTGGGGTACGTGTATTTCTGGGGTGCGCGGGAAGTCACACACGCGATCTCATCAGGGTACGTGTATTTCAGGGTGCGGGGGAAGTATCCCACGCAACATCAGCAGGGTACGTGTATTCCAGGGGTGCGCGGGAAGTTCCACACGCAATTCCATCAGGGTACGTGTATTACAGGGGTGCGCGGGAAGTTCGACACACAATATCATCAGGGTACGTGTATTACAGGGGTGCGCGGGGAGCAGCACACGTGAATTGCACGTGTGGGTCCTCCCAGGTGTTCCCTCTACACCCTCCACGGCCCCTGCAGGTGGCTCACACCACAGGGGCCTACCCAGCACATGTCATGGAGGCACCCCATCCACCATGGCCATGCCCACCAGCCAACCCACATGTCAACTTGCACTACTGCCCACCAACGCATGTCCCCCTGCACCCCCAGCCACCAGGGACACCCTCCACCAGGCCCCCACCCATGTCTCCCACCACCCCCACCCCCCAGTCACCAGGGACAGCCTCCACCAGGCCCCCACCCATGTCTCCCACCACCCCCACCCCCCCAGTCACCAGGGACAGCCTCCACCAGGCCCCCACCCATGTCTCCCACCACCCCCACCCCCCAGCAGTGCAGGGGCACCCACCACCAGGCCCCCACCCATGTCTCCCACCACCCCCACCCCCCAGCACTGTGGGGCACCTGCCAGCCGGCCCCACCCATGTCTCCCACCACCCCCACCCCCCAGTCACCAGGGGCAGCCTCCACCAGGCCCCCACCCATGTCTCCCACCCCCCCACCCCCCAGTCACCAGGGGCAGCCTCCACCAGGCCCTCACCCATGTCTCCCACCACCCCCATCCCCCAGTCACCAGGGGCAGCCTCCACCAGGCCCCCACCCATGTCTCCCACCACCCCCACCCCCCAGCCACCAGGGGCAGCCTCCACCAGGCCCCCACCCATGTCTCCCACCACCCCCACCCCCCAGCAGTGCAGGGGCAACCTCCACCAGGCCCCCACCCTTGTCTCCCAGCACCCCCACCCCCCAGCAGTGCAGGGGCACCCACCACCAGGCCCCCACCCATGTCTCCCACCACCCCCACCCCCCAGTCACCAGGGGCACCTGCCAGCAGGCCCCCACCCATGTCCAACTCATGTTCCCCACCACCCCCACCCCCCAGCACTGTGGGGCACCTGCCAGCAGGCCCCCACCCATGTCCAACTCATGTTCCCCACCACCCCCACACCCCAGCCACCAGGGGCAGCCTCCACCAGGCCCCCACCCATGTCTTCCACCACCCCCACCCCCCCAGTCACCAGGGGCAGCCTCCACCAGGCCCCCACCCATGTCTCCCACCACCCCCATCCCCCAGCAGTGCAGGGGCAGCCTCCACCAGGCCCCCACCCATGCCTCACACCACCCCCACCCCCCAGCACTGTGGGGCACCTGCCAGCAGGCCCCCACCCATGTCCAACTCATGTTCCCCACCACCCCCACCCCCCAGCACTGCAGGGGCAGCCTCCACCAGGCCCCTACCCATGTCTCCCACCACCCCCACCCCCCAGCAGCGTGGGCCACCTGCCAGCAGGCCCCCACCCATGTGCAACTCATGTTCCCCAGCCAACATGTCATCACAATCTAGATCCCTGGTCCCTATGGTCAGCCTCCAAATGCAAAACACCCACCCGAGTATTGCATCCACCCACTCATAATTTGCAATTACATCACAGAACACCAATTGCAAGTTCCAAAACAAACACATTTCCCTCACATACACCCAATGGGTGTCAGTGAATCTCAAAACAAATATCATGAAATGCATGAAACCAATGAGATACCACACATTGAAGTTCACCAAAAATAATATGTATTAAAGGAAACATCAATAGAATAAAAAATGAAGAAACAGAAACGTGAATGTACAAAAATGAAAAGAAGCATGTCCGTCAAAAAAAGCAAAACCAAAAATAAAAATCCAAAGTAATGTCCAAAGTCAATGTCCACAAAACAAAATCCAATGGGAAATAAAAAAGAAAGCCATTGCTCCATGGTTAAAAATAGAAAAAAAAATACAATCCAACTGTCAACTATGTACATGGGAACAATGCAGGGTCCATTATCCCAACAAAATAAAGGAAACTTATCTAACTACAATAACTAATAAAATAAACTATATACAAAAATGTGGCCAGTGTCCGAAAGGTCCAAATAAAATAAAAACAAAAATGAAACCTAACACTACCTAGAAACTATGTACAAGGGCAGCGGGCTAGTTTCACGGCTCACTTGTGGATGTTCCGGGCCAGGGCATCATCGAACTCCTCCTCAATGTCCCGGAGGCGGTCCTCCTCCATGGCCCTGAGGGTCCGCAGGGCCGTCGAGGTCTCCACCTCCAAACCCCTGCGGATTGCCTCGAGGCACTCGGCCCGCCACAGGGCCCTCCGCATGGAGTTCTCCGCCCTGACCATTGTGAGCCGTGCCTCTTCTGCCCGCTGCCGCTCCGCATCTATGGCGTGGCCCAACCGCTGCCACACGGAAGACACTCTCTGTCCTGGGTCCTCCTGCCCTCCGGCCGATGCCTGCCCCTCCGATGTCGAAGGCCCCGAGCCTTCATGGCTCCCACCACGTTGCTGCTGCTGCTGTGCCTCTGCCCGTGCACTGCCTCCTGCCGCCGGCTGGGGTGCAGTCGTAGATGTGGCTACCCCTGCTGGACGTCCGACTCCCGACTGTGGCAGGGATGCCTCCTCCACCAGCCTGGCCACACCGTCAGAGGCAGCTCCACAGGGCACCCAGGTGACTGATGGGTGGGAAGATGGCACAGAGGATGACTGGCGCGTAGGGGGTCCAGTTGAGGAGGGGGTCGGAGCAAGCCCCATCAGACAGAGGAATCCGGCCTGGGTGACCTGTCCCAGCAGGCTGACGTGGTCAATGAGCCATTCGAGATGACGTGCAGTCTCTCCATGAAAAGACTGCAGGTCACCTCGCATGGCCCGTTGACGCAACGCCACACCAGCCAGGACAGGCTCAACCCGGACCTGGATAGCCACGTCCGCAGGCAGAGGAAGGCCAGTTGACGTGAGCTCATCCCCTGCCTGAAAACGGGTCTGGACGTAGGCATCCCTGCTGGTGCAAGATGATGCAGGGACAGGATCGGGGACATGATTGCACACAGGCACCTCCGCGGCGGCCTGTGCTGCCTCCTGTCCCTGGTCCTGCACTGCACCACTAGCACCAGTGGGATCCCCACCTCCAGACCCCGTCTCTGGTGCTTGCACGGCCTCCTCCTCCACCAAACCGCCCACCAACCTGGATGACTCCGTGCCATCTTCCCCTGTTGGGCCCTGTTGGGTCCCAGCTGCCCCTTCTGCTGCTGAGGAGTCCAACTCCAAACTCCGCCTCTTGAACCTCCCCCCGGCAGCTGCGGCCTGGGACGCGGCACCGGACTCCTCACTCCCCGACGAGATCACAACATGGGAGGGGAGCCCGGCCTTGCGTCTCCGGCTGGCGGTCGGATCCCCGCCGCTGTGCTCCACAGCACCTTCTCCGCCCTCTTCATCAGTTGACGCTGCAGACAGGGAGAAACAAAACACAGGCATCAGGGCACTGTACAATGGACACATACACACATGACAGTTGTACATGAGTGGCATTGGCAAACCTCAGACATGTCATCACAATCCCCAACACACATGTCATTACAACTCGCACACATGAGCCATACCACAGCCATATTGCAACTGCCACCACCATCCATACACATACAACAGCATGAGCAGCCAAAGGTGAGCCAGACATCACATGCAACACAGGAAGTGCACCACACATGTACACACACCACCACACTTGCATGCATGTGTACACCTCTGCCAAGTGTCACACTGTTCAGACGGGCATCCATGTCACATCTGCCAATCAGGCTTCCACAAACCGCTGTCACATGCATCCATGTTGCATCACTGTTGCACCCTTGTCAAATACACACACATGCACATGTACACAGTGCTGATACATGCAGCCAAAAACAACATACATGCGTGACATCATGGACATGTCTACTTACATACACATTCATCCAAACATGTGTGGCCACACAACTGCATTTGGCATGCAAGCCTACACACACAAGCACCATCCATGTCTCACACATTACAGCCCTCGCATGTGTCAGCCCCACGGCCCTGTACACCCCCACCCATACTCGACCCCATACAAACAGATGTGCAACCTGCACACTACTGAATAATCACCACATGCACTGCTCACAATCAGGATGCATGTACACTCACCGCTCGACTCCAGACGGGTCTGCTTCTCAAGGACCTGGACGTGGAGCGCTGGGGATATGCATTCCAGGACCCTCATCTGTTCTTCCGACAAGTGGCCCCGGCGCCCCTTGGCATCCGCTGCCTTCAAGAGGCACTGGGCCTTGTTCAGGGTCCTGGACCTGAAGTCCTCCCAGCGCTTCCTGACATGTTGTAAGTCACGGACTGCCACCCCCTCCGCGTTGATGGCAGTCACGATGTCAGTCCAGATCCGAGTCCGTCCTTCCTAGTCGGCATTGGAACTTCCGAAGAGGGCATTATACTGCCCCAGGACTTGCTCCACCAGGACACCAACTTCGGTGGCACTGAAGCTGGTGCCCCTCTGCCTCTCTGGCCGGGGGTTGTCAGTGGTCACAGATGGTGTTTGCCCCGACATGACATACCCAGAGGCAGGAGTGGGTGGGCAACTGGGTCCTGGGGCTGGGCTGTGGAGCGATGGAATCCCAGTCGGGAGTCTTCGGTTCCAGCAGGGGTGGTCACAGCAACAGCACCCCTGGCTGATGTGCAGGCAGCAAATGGCAGTACACGTGGGCAGCAGGCAGTCAGGCAGCAGCAGATGGCAGGTGGGAGCGTGCTCGGGGCTCTGGGGGGCAGTAGTTCGGCCTTCTGGGCAGGAGCGTGGTCTTCTGTGTGCTTACGCGTGGCCAGCTTGATACGGAGTGATTTGGCACGTGAAAAATCTGCACGTCAGCGTGTAATTCGAGGAAAGGCCCTTAGCGCGTAAGCGCGTCTGCACGCATACGCATTTTCATTGGACAGAAGGCCCCTCAAGCGCAAGCGCCCCTGTGACGTGACGCGTACAGACGTGCATGGGCATTTCAGCGCGCGTGAAAAACTGCACGTCCGCGTGTAATACGAGGAAAGGGCCCATGCACGCAAGCGCGCGTGGAAAACTGCACGTCTGCGTGTAATACGAGGAAAGGCCCTTACAGCGTATGCACGGCAGCACGCATATGCGATTTCATTGGACCAAAGGCCCTTAGCGCGTGAGCGCGTCTGTGACGTGACGCGCGCAGGTGTTTCCCTCATTGCACGTGATGACAGAACACACATGGATTTCCCGGCACCCGGCACCCCGGAACACACGTACCCAGGCTAATCGCGTGTGAAACTTCCCCCGCACCCTGAAATACACGTACCCTGATGGAATCGCGTGTGGAACTTCCCGCGCACCCCTGAGATACGCGTACCCTGCTCGCACGGGCCCAATCGCGTGTGGAAATTCCTGCGCACCCCTGAAATACACGTACCCTGCAGAAATCGCGTGTGTAACTTCCCCTGCACCCTGAAATACACGTACCCTGCTGATATCACGTGTGGAACTTCATGCGCACCCCGACATACACGTACCCTGATGGAATCGGTGTGGAACTTCCCGCGCACCCCTGAGATACACGTACCCTGCTCGCACGGGCCCATTCGCGTGTGGTAATTCCCGCGCACCCCTGAAATACACGTACCATGATGAAATCGTGTGTGGAACTTCCCGCGCACCCCTGAAATACGCGTACCCTGCTCGCACGGGGCCAATCGCGTGAGGTACTTCCCGAGCACCCCAGTGATACACGTAGCCCGCTTGCTGTGCTGGTACAGGGTTAGCGCAGCCCTTTGCGCTGGATTGGGTATATTGATGGCTTTTCCCTGCGCGAGAGGCGTTCTTGGGGGCGTATCTGGCGCTGCTGCAGGGTCGCTCCGCCACTGTGCGCCACGGCTGGTTTTGGTGGCTGGTGTGAATTGTGCGCTGAATTCTATGAATTACCCTCTTAGTCTCATGCACATTTTTATGTTTAGGCGTAAAATGATGAACTCTATAAAAGGCTGAACTGCATTTGCATTTACTTGTTGCATGGTTAAGGTCCAAAAAGTCCCAGCACTCCTGCCTACATTCTCAGGTGGCATGTGGCCATTGAGTCTTTATGCCCGATGTGCAGTGAGGTTTAAAAAAAGAGGAACCCATTATTTTTTTAAAAAATTTTTTTTTAGACCTGTACAAATGTGTGCTTTCATATAAAAGTAATGCACCCATGCATAGTATACACACAAAATGCACATGCAGATGGAACTCATAATGGGGTAGAATCAAGTCACATTAGTATGGTCTGACTGGGTCAGACTATTAGCCAGAAGACTAATAAAGCAAAAAAGTCCCACATGTGTACATTACTTTGCATCACTTCTGCCATAAACAATTTTATCAGTGCACACATTTTGTTAAATGGTGAATTGTAATGCATATTGGTTTAACAACATCAACCAACGGTGGTGTGCAGTAAATCATCAAAAATCATCAAACTGACCCACCTCGTCCTGCAAATATAGCCCACGCTAACAAGAGAGAACATCCCTTCAGGCAATACCAAGCCTGTGTGTTATAAATAGGGTAGGAGGGTGTTGGTCATGCTAGGTTTGACATATGCGTGTGCTGTGTGTGGGTTATCCCTTTTGGGAGAGCTGTGAGTACTTCCATGAATTTCCATCAATCTAGTTGTTTCAGTTCTTGGGATTTAAGATTGCAGGTATCATTCCATAGTGTGCATTTGCATCACGTGATATAATGTCAATCCTGACCCAACTAAGGACATCAGATTATTTGGTGCTCTTGTGATTTGGGAAAGGGAGCAGGCATGAATAATACAAGTCATGGGTGATGGTCATCGAGCACACATGTCACCGGTTTTGAGACAGTTGCATTGGCTTCCGATTGAAAAACATTTTTTTGTTTAAGTCTATGTGTTTGGTACATCAAGCCTTCTAAGGTTTAGGAGATGCGTACTTCCAGGAAAAATGTGTCCACTATGTTCCCTCTTGTCCCATCTGTTGTCAGACTGCTCTTTTATTATCAATACCTCTTGTTCGACGGTCACAAATTGGTGGCTGTGCCTTCTCTGTGGTAACCACTAGGACATGGAATCAGCAGCCCTGGGATCTGCGAGCTACTTCCAAACATTTGGCCATACGGCGCTCTTTGAAGATCCTTCTTTTCTATGCTGTCTCCTGGCAATTACCTTCCTCATCTTGACTGTTTAGTGCCAAGATGCCCTCGGGCATATGTGCGCTCTATAAATACATATAATATAACATAACGTAAGGTAAAATGACATCATGTTTACTTCCTGGTTGACCAAATCAGTGTGCTTACATGATACACCACTATCTGTCAATCCATCATAGACTATTGGATGTCTCTGCCATGCATGCCTCATTAAGGATCGTTATATGTTGTCATTCACATGTAGCTCATATTCAAAATTACTTGACTGAGGGACTTTGATATTAGGATAAAGGCTGTATCCTTGGGGACCATACATTCTGCCATGAATGTGGTTTGATGCCCTCTATCTCCCATTCCGAAATTTGACAACGAGTGGCCATGAACAAGACTTCTCATAAAAGTGCAAAATCTATAAGTATAGAAGTCGAGTGGTGGTGCAGAACTGATAGTCCTAGAGAAACCTTTCTGCTGGAAACTCCCAATCATTGATTTTTGGGTGTGTCTTACCGGTCCATCAACTTCAGACAAGGTTTTTAAGAAGTTAAATTTCAAGGCCTATAATGGGACACATATGGTTCAATTCATTGGCAGCTTTAAAAGAGGCATGCCCTTACTTCTCTGTCACTGTTTGGGAATGTAGTGCATGAAAACTGGAATAGAGTTTAGATTGGTAAACAGTCCCATTTCCTCAGCTTGGACCATATTCCTTCTCTGTTGACACTGTCAAATGCTTGCTCCAGCTCTACGAATGCTATTTATAGTTTTGTTTTTTGTTAATGGCTTGGAGTTTGAGCAGATTCAACAGGAAAATATTTAGGGAGGTGTCTATTCACTTTACAAAGCCCATCTTGTGGGGATCTTGATGGCCAGGCTCAATAGCCCAATTTGATAAATGTTTCAGAATAGTTGAGGCAAAGACTTTCCCCAGGGTATCCAATATGGAAATCATCCCGTAGTTCGTTGCATCTGTTCTTAGTCCCTTCTTGAAAATTGGAATAATTAGGGCCTTTTTCCATGAGGGAGGGACTTCCTTCACTATTTTGGCAAAGAGCGTATAATTGAATTCAGCCCATTCTTTAGGAACCTACTTTAAGGTGCTATTCCACAAACCATCTGAACTCGATGCTCTTGAGGTACTTAATTTAAGGATCCAGTCCAAGATGTCTTATTTGTCTAGCTGCCAGGACCACGGGTTAATAACTTGTTGTTCTATAACTTTGCTCCGATGGGATGCGAAGAGGGATCCAAAATGCTCAAACAACTGTTGCTCATCTACCATAGTAGCTTTTGAAGTTTCTTGAGGTGTACCAACTTTATTGATCCATTCCCATGTCAACCTGGAGTTTTTCTTACAAAGGACTTTGAGCATGCCCTATTCCAGGGGTGCGCGGGAAGTTCCACACGCAATTCCATCAGGGTACGTGTATTACAGGGGTGCGCGGGAAGTTCGACACACAATATCATCAGGGTACGTGTATTACAGGGGTGCGCGGGGAGCAGCACACGTGAATTGCACGTGTGGGTCCTCCCAGGTGTTCCCTCTACACCCTCCACGGCCCCTGCAGGTGGCTCACACCACAGGGGCCTACCCAGCACATGTCATGGAGGCACCCCATCCACCATGGCCATGCCCACCAGCCAACCCACATGTCAACTTGCACTACTGCCCACCAACGCATGTCCCCCTGCACCCCCAGCCACCAGGGACACCCTCCACCAGGCCCCCACCCATGTCTCCCACCACCCCCACCCCCCAGTCACCAGGGACAGCCTCCACCAGGCCCCCACCCATGTCTCCCACCACCCCCACCCCCCCAGTCACCAGGGACAGCCTCCACCAGGCCCCCACCCATGTCTCCCACCACCCCCACCCCCCAGCAGTGCAGGGGCACCCACCACCAGGCCCCCACCCATGTCTCCCACCACCCCCACCCCCCAGCACTGTGGGGCACCTGCCAGCCGGCCCCACCCATGTCTCCCACCACCCCCACCCCCCAGTCACCAGGGGCAGCCTCCACCAGGCCCCCACCCATGTCTCCCACCCCCCCACCCCCCAGTCACCAGGGGCAGCCTCCACCAGGCCCTCACCCATGTCTCCCACCACCCCCATCCCCCAGTCACCAGGGGCAGCCTCCACCAGGCCCCCACCCATGTCTCCCACCACCCCCACCCCCCAGCCACCAGGGGCAGCCTCCACCAGGCCCCCACCCATGTCTCCCACCACCCCCACCCCCCAGCAGTGCAGGGGCAACCTCCACCAGGCCCCCACCCTTGTCTCCCAGCACCCCCACCCCCCAGCAGTGCAGGGGCACCCACCACCAGGCCCCCACCCATGTCTCCCACCACCCCCACCCCCCAGTCACCAGGGGCACCTGCCAGCAGGCCCCCACCCATGTCCAACTCATGTTCCCCACCACCCCCACCCCCCAGCACTGTGGGGCACCTGCCAGCAGGCCCCCACCCATGTCCAACTCATGTTCCCCACCACCCCCACACCCCAGCCACCAGGGGCAGCCTCCACCAGGCCCCCACCCATGACTTCCACCACCCCCACCCCCCCAGTCACCAGGGGCAGCCTCCACCAGGCCCCCACCCATGTCTCCCACCACCCCCATCCCCCAGCAGTGCAGGGGCAGCCTCCACCAGGCCCCCACCCATGCCTCACACCACCCCCACCCCCCAGCACTGTGGGGCACCTGCCAGCAGGCCCCCACCCATGTCCAACTCATGTTCCCCACCACCCCCACCCCCCAGCACTGCAGGGGCAGCCTCCACCAGGCCCCTACCCATGTCTCCCACCACCCCCACCCCCCAGCAGCGTGGGCCACCTGCCAGCAGGCCCCCACCCATGTGCAACTCATGTTCCCCAGCCAACATGTCATCACAATCTAGATCCCTGGTCCCTATGGTCAGCCTCCAAATGCAAAACACCCACCCGAGTATTGCATCCACCCACTCATAATTTGCAATTACATCACAGAACACCAATTGCAAGTTCCAAAACAAACACATTTCCCTCACATACACCCAATGGGTGTCAGTGAATCTCAAAACAAATATCATGAAATGCATGAAACCAATGAGATACCACACATTGAAGTTCACCAAAAATAATATGTATTAAAGGAAACATCAATAGAATAAAAAATGAAGAAACAGAAACGTGAATGTACAAAAATGAAAAGAAGCATGTCCGTCAAAAAAAGCAAAACCAAAAATAAAAATCCAAAGTAATGTCCAAAGTCAATGTCCACAAAACAAAATCCAATGGGAAATAAAAAAGAAAGCCATTGCTCCATGGTTAAAAATAGAAAAAAAAATACAATCCAACTGTCAACTATGTACATGGGAACAATGCAGGGTCCATTATCCCAACAAAATAAAGGAAACTTATCTAACTACAATAACTAATAAAATAAACTATATACAAAAATGTGGCCAGTGTCCGAAAGGTCCAAATAAAATAAAAACAAAAATGAAACCTAACACTACCTAGAAACTATGTACAAGGGCAGCGGGCTAGTTTCACGGCTCACTTGTGGATGTTCCGGGCCAGGGCATCATCGAACTCCTCCTCAATGTCCCGGAGGCGGTCCTCCTCCATGGCCCTGAGGGTCCGCAGGGCCGTCGAGGTCTCCACCTCCAAACCCCTGCGGATTGCCTCGAGGCACTCGGCCCGCCACAGGGCCCTCCGCATGGAGTTCTCCGCCCTGACCATTGTGAGCCGTGCCTCTTCTGCCCGCTGCCGCTCCGCATCTATGGCGTGGCCCAACCGCTGCCACACGGAAGACACTCTCTGTCCTGGGTCCTCCTGCCCTCCGGCCGATGCCTGCCCCTCCGATGTCGAAGGCCCCGAGCCTTCATGGCTCCCACCACGTTGCTGCTGCTGCTGTGCCTCTGCCCGTGCACTGCCTCCTGCCGCCGGCTGGGGTGCAGTCGTAGATGTGGCTACCCCTGCTGGACGTCCGACTCCCGACTGTGGCAGGGATGCCTCCTCCACCAGCCTGGCCACACCGTCAGAGGCAGCTCCACAGGGCACCCAGGTGACTGATGGGTGGGAAGATGGCACAGAGGATGACTGGCGCGTAGGGGGTCCAGTTGAGGAGGGGGTCGGAGCAAGCCCCATCAGACAGAGGAATCCGGCCTGGGTGACCTGTCCCAGCAGGCTGACGTGGTCAATGAGCCATTCGAGATGACGTGCAGTCTCTCCATGAAAAGACTGCAGGTCACCTCGCATGGCCCGTTGACGCAACGCCACACCAGCCAGGACAGGCTCAACCCGGACCTGGATAGCCACGTCCGCAGGCAGAGGAAGGCCAGTTGACGTGAGCTCATCCCCTGCCTGAAAACGGGTCTGGACGTAGGCATCCCTGCTGGTGCAAGATGATGCAGGGACAGGATCGGGGACATGATTGCACACAGGCACCTCCGCGGCGGCCTGTGCTGCCTCCTGTCCCTGGTCCTGCACTGCACCACTAGCACCAGTGGGATCCCCACCTCCAGACCCCGTCTCTGGTGCTTGCACGGCCTCCTCCTCCACCAAACCGCCCACCAACCTGGATGACTCCGTGCCATCTTCCCCTGTTGGGCCCTGTTGGGTCCCAGCTGCCCCTTCTGCTGCTGAGGAGTCCAACTCCAAACTCCGCCTCTTGAACCTCCCCCCGGCAGCTGCGGCCTGGGACGCGGCACCGGACTCCTCACTCCCCGACGAGATCACAACATGGGAGGGGAGCCCGGCCTTGCGTCTCCGGCTGGCGGTCGGATCCCCGCCGCTGTGCTCCACAGCACCTTCTCCGCCCTCTTCATCAGTTGACGCTGCAGACAGGGAGAAACAAAACACAGGCATCAGGGCACTGTACAATGGACACATACACACATGACAGTTGTACATGAGTGGCATTGGCAAACCTCAGACATGTCATCACAATCCCCAACACACATGTCATTACAACTCGCACACATGAGCCATACCACAGCCATATTGCAACTGCCACCACCATCCATACACATACAACAGCATGAGCAGCCAAAGGTGAGCCAGACATCACATGCAACACAGGAAGTGCACCACACATGTACACACACCACCACACTTGCATGCATGTGTACACCTCTGCCAAGTGTCACACTGTTCAGACGGGCATCCATGTCACATCTGCCAATCAGGCTTCCACAAACCGCTGTCACATGCATCCATGTTGCATCACTGTTGCACCCTTGTCAAATACACACACATGCACATGTACACAGTGCTGATACATGCAGCCAAAAACAACATACATGCGTGACATCATGGACATGTCTACTTACATACACATTCATCCAAACATGTGTGGCCACACAACTGCATTTGGCATGCAAGCCTACACACACAAGCACCATCCATGTCTCACACATTACAGCCCTCGCATGTGTCAGCCCCACGGCCCTGTACACCCCCACCCATACTCGACCCCATACAAACAGATGTGCAACCTGCACACTACTGAATAATCACCACATGCACTGCTCACAATCAGGATGCATGTACACTCACCGCTCGACTCCAGACGGGTCTGCTTCTCAAGGACCTGGACGTGGAGCGCTGGGGATATGCATTCCAGGACCCTCATCTGTTCTTCCGACAAGTGGCCCCGGCGCCCCTTGGCATCCGCTGCCTTCAAGAGGCACTGGGCCTTGTTAAGGGTCCTGGACCTGAAGTCCTCCCAGCGCTTCCTGACATGTTGTAAGTCACGGACTGCCACCCCCTCCGCGTTGATGGCAGTCACGATGTCAGTCCAGATCCGAGTCCGTCCTTCCTAGTCGGCATTGGAACTTCCGAAGAGGGCATTATACTGCCCCAGGACTTGCTCCACCAGGACACCAACTTCGGTGGCACTGAAGCTGGTGCCCCTCTGCCTCTCTGGCCGGGGGTTGTCAGTGGTCACAGATGGTGTTTGCCCCGACATGACATACCCAGAGGCAGGAGTGGGTGGGCAACTGGGTCCTGGGGCTGGGCTGTGGAGCGATGGAATCCCAGTCGGGAGTCTTCGGTTCCAGCAGGGGTGGTCACAGCAACAGCACCCCTGGCTGATGTGCAGGCAGCAAATGGCAGTACACGTGGGCAGCAGGCAGTCAGGCAGCAGCAGATGGCAGGTGGGAGCGTGCTCGGGGCTCTGGGGGGCAGTAGTTCGGCCTTCTGGGCAGGAGCGTGGTCTTCTGTGTGCTTACGCGTGGCCAGCTTGATACGGAGTGATTTGGCACGTGAAAAATCTGCACGTCAGCGTGTAATTCGAGGAAAGGCCCTTAGCGCGTAAGCGCGTCTGCACGCATACGCATTTTCATTGGACAGAAGGCCCCTCAAGCGCAAGCGCCCCTGTGACGTGACGCGTACAGACGTGCATGGGCATTTCAGCGCGCGTGAAAAACTGCACGTCCGCGTGTAATACGAGGAAAGGGCCCATGCACGCAAGCGCGCGTGGAAAACTGCACGTCTGCGTGTAATACGAGGAAAGGCCCTTACAGCGTATGCACGGCAGCACGCATATGCGATTTCATTGGACCAAAGGCCCTTAGCGCGTGAGCGCGTCTGTGACGTGACGCGCGCAGGTGTTTCCCTCATTGCACGTGATGACAGAACACACATGGATTTCCCGGCACCCGGCACCCCGGAACACACGTACCCAGGCTAATCGCGTGTGAAACTTCCCCCGCACCCTGAAATACACGTACCCTGATGGAATCGCGTGTGGAACTTCCCGCGCACCCCTGAGATACGCGTACCCTGCTCGCACGGGCCCAATCGCGTGTGGAAATTCCTGCGCACCCCTGAAATACACGTACCCTGCAGAAATCGCGTGTGTAACTTCCCCTGCACCCTGAAATACACGTACCCTGCTGATATCACGTGTGGAACTTCATGCGCACCCCGACATACACGTACCCTGATGGAATCGGTGTGGAACTTCCCGCGCACCCCTGAGATACACGTACCCTGCTCGCACGGGCCCATTCGCGTGTGGTAATTCCCGCGCACCCCTGAAATACACGTACCATGATGAAATCGTGTGTGGAACTTCCCGCGCACCCCTGAAATACGCGTACCCTGCTCGCACGGGGCCAATCGCGTGAGGTACTTCCCGAGCACCCCAGTGATACACGTAGCCCGCTTGCTGTGCTGGTACAGGGTTAGCGCAGCCCTTTGCGCTGGATTGGGTATATTGATGGCTTTTCCCTGCGCGAGAGGCGTTCTTGGGGGCGTATCTGGCGCTGCTGCAGGGTCGCTCCGCCACTGTGCGCCACGGCTGGTTTTGGTGGCTGGTGTGAATTGTGCGCTGAATTCTATGAATTACCCTCTTAGTCTCATGCACATTTTTATGTTTAGGCGTAAAATGATGAACTCTATAAAAGGCTGAACTGCATTTGCATTTACTTGTTGCATGGTTAAGGTCCAAAAAGTCCCAGCACTCCTGCCTACATTCTCAGGTGGCATGTGGCCATTGAGTCTTTATGCCCGATGTGCAGTGAGGTTTAAAAAAAGAGGAACCCATTATTTTTTTAAAAAATTTTTTTTTAGACCTGTACAAATGTGTGCTTTCATATAAAAGTAATGCACCCATGCATAGTATACACACAAAATGCACATGCAGATGGAACTCATAATGGGGTAGAATCAAGTCACATTAGTATGGTCTGACTGGGTCAGACTATTAGCCAGAAGACTAATAAAGCAAAAAAGTCCCACATGTGTACATTACTTTGCATCACTTCTGCCATAAACAATTTTATCAGTGCACACATTTTGTTAAATGGTGAATTGTAATGCATATTGGTTTAACAACATCAACCAACGGTGGTGTGCAGTAAATCATCAAAAATCATCAAACTGACCCACCTCGTCCTGCAAATATAGCCCACGCTAACAAGAGAGAACATCCCTTCAGGCAATACCAAGCCTGTGTGTTATAAATAGGGTAGGAGGGTGTTGGTCATGCTAGGTTTGACATATGCGTGTGCTGTGTGTGGGTTATCCCTTTTGGGAGAGCTGTGAGTACTTCCATGAATTTCCATCAATCTAGTTGTTTCAGTTCTTGGGATTTAAGATTGCAGGTATCATTCCATAGTGTGCATTTGCATCACGTGATATAATGTCAATCCTGACCCAACTAAGGACATCAGATTATTTGGTGCTCTTGTGATTTGGGAAAGGGAGCAGGCATGAATAATACAAGTCATGGGTGATGGTCATCGAGCACACATGTCACCGGTTTTGAGACAGTTGCATTGGCTTCCGATTGAAAAACATTTTTTTGTTTAAGTCTATGTGTTTGGTACATCAAGCCTTCTAAGGTTTAGGAGATGCGTACTTCCAGGAAAAATGTGTCCACTATGTTCCCTCTTGTCCCATCTGTTGTCAGACTGCTCTTTTATTATCAATACCTCTTGTTCGACGGTCACAAATTGGTGGCTGTGCCTTCTCTGTGGTAACCACTAGGACATGGAATCAGCAGCCCTGGGATCTGCGAGCTACTTCCAAACATTTGGCCATACGGCGCTCTTTGAAGATCCTTCTTTTCTATGCTGTCTCCTGGCAATTACCTTCCTCATCTTGACTGTTTAGTGCCAAGATGCCCTCGGGCATATGTGCGCTCTATAAATACATATAATATAACATAACGTAAGGTAAAATGACATCATGTTTACTTCCTGGTTGACCAAATCAGTGTGCTTACATGATACACCACTATCTGTCAATCCATCATAGACTATTGGATGTCTCTGCCATGCATGCCTCATTAAGGATCGTTATATGTTGTCATTCACATGTAGCTCATATTCAAAATTACTTGACTGAGGGACTTTGATATTAGGATAAAGGCTGTATCCTTGGGGACCATACATTCTGCCATGAATGTGGTTTGATGCCCTCTATCTCCCATTCCGAAATTTGACAACGAGTGGCCATGAACAAGACTTCTCATAAAAGTGCAAAATCTATAAGTATAGAAGTCGAGTGGTGGTGCAGAACTGATAGTCCTAGAGAAACCTTTCTGCTGGAAACTCCCAATCATTGATTTTTGGGTGTGTCTTACCGGTCCATCAACTTCAGACAAGGTTTTTAAGAAGTTAAATTTCAAGGCCTATAATGGGACACATATGGTTCAATTCATTGGCAGCTTTAAAAGAGGCATGCCCTTACTTCTCTGTCACTGTTTGGGAATGTAGTGCATGAAAACTGGAATAGAGTTTAGATTGGTAAACAGTCCCATTTCCTCAGCTTGGACCATATTCCTTCTCTGTTGACACTGTCAAATGCTTGCTCCAGCTCTACGAATGCTATTTATAGTTTTGTTTTTTGTTAATGGCTTGGAGTTTGAGCAGATTCAACAGGAAAATATTTAGGGAGGTGTCTATTCACTTTACAAAGCCCATCTTGTGGGGATCTTGATGGCCAGGCTCAATAGCCCAATTTGATAAATGTTTCAGAATAGTTGAGGCAAAGACTTTCCCCAGGGTATCCAATATGGAAATCATCCCGTAGTTCGTTGCATCTGTTCTTAGTCCCTTCTTGAAAATTGGAATAATTAGGGCCTTTTTCCATGAGGGAGGGACTTCCTTCACTATTTTGGCAAAGAGCGTATAATTGAATTCAGCCCATTCTTTAGGAACCTACTTTAAGGTGCTATTCCACAAACCATCTGAACTCGATGCTCTTGAGGTACTTAATTTAAGGATCCAGTCCAAGATGTCTTATTTGTCTAGCTGCCAGGACCACGGGTTAATAACTTGTTGTTCTATAACTTTGCTCCGATGGGATGCGAAGAGGGATCCAAAATGCTCAAACAACTGTTGCTCATCTACCATAGTAGCTTTTGAAGTTTCTTGAGGTGTACCAACTTTATTGATCCATTCCCATGTCAACCTGGAGTTTTTCTTACAAAGGACTTTGAGCATGCCCTTCCCCTCTTCTTGCATAGATGCAGCGCTAAAACTCTTCAACCAGTTTTGATAGTGTTTTTTGCCTTTTTTTTTTAAATTCCGAGCCTGAGAAATCTGGGGAGTGTTAGTTTGAACTTTAATCTCTGCCCTGAACTTTTTCCATTCTTCTACTAGTTTTTTATTATACCTGTGTTTTTGAAGGAAATTAGGTTTGCCCCCATTCCTATCCACTTGCTGGAATTTAGATAGAAGGTGCACATCATTCAAGACTAAATTGTTGTGTTCCACTAGTGCCTTCAAATTCATCACCACCTCAAACACATAGTCTATTTCTACCTTCGGAGACCTGAACATCTATGTGCTTGTTTTACCCATTTAGCATTTATGGAGCCAGACCATCGGAGCTTGACTATCCTATGATGAATGGCTTCTGTATCGACTACATCCAGGAAATTCAATCCCCACTGACATTGACAGAGACAACAAAGTAGTCTAAGGTGGCCTTAGAATGGCCACCTGTACAAGTAAACTTGGCAGGGATATCACCTCTAGTGTTATTATTGAGCATACAGAGTCTCCTCGCTTCCATCTACTGCATCCATCTCTCAGCCCGTGGAACTCTAGAAGGGGCAGACTCACCGAGAGGTTTGCCGGGGAAACCTTCTGGCTCAGTGCATCTGATGTTAAGGTCTCCACAAAGTATAATGAAGGGATTCACAAAGTCTACTCGGGCCTGATCTATCAAGGCTGACACACAGGTCATGAAATCTTCTGACTGACTTTCGCTGGACTCCAATATAAGTTAAGGAGAATCAGAATTGCATCCGAATTTGTCCGAGTTTGTCAGGCACTATCACCAACATTTGAATCTATGGGTCCTGAGAGTAATGTTTTAGGATTTGTATTCCCTCTTCCATTTTTTATTAGTGTTAGAAGTCCTGAAAATGGTCTGCCCATTGGGCCCTTTACTGCCGGATTTAAGAACGGTAAACAACCCATACAGGTTGGCACTTCTCTTAACCAGGTTTCCTGGAGACACAGGATGTCAAATGCTGACAAGTACAGATCCTCGTTGTTAAAGAGTTGAGTAAATCTCCTCATGTGCCATGAGCCAATCTGAAGGAGGCACTTCTCATCTGGGGTGTGGGCTAAGGCTTTCTGGATCCATGACCAATTGCCTCCTCTTTGTTCATTAGAGAAATGTCTTTTGGCATATTCTACCGCCCTATAATCCGTTTTGAGTCTTGAGAAGGTGATTTGCAGAGGAATATCATTCTTATGATAATTGCTTGACCCTTGAGTCTCAGAAGAGTTGTCTTGATTAGGACAATCTGAGTCAAAAGGCCTCTGCCTCTTCTCCGGCACCCCAAAGGCTGCCTGGCCATTCAACTTCTGTGCCCATTCAAATCCTAGTGCAGGAACATAGTAGCTGCCTCTAACATTGTTTTTTTTAATGAAACTTGTTTTTAAGTGCAACAGCACCCAGTCCATCCTTTATTCTTTAACAATTTCAACCACTGAGCTATCCTCTGTAGTTATTGAGTGCAGGATTGGGATGTGATGTAGTAGAGTAATTACATTCCTTCTGTTGAGTATCAAGCTGTCATTTACATGTGATCAGCACTCCAAAGAAATGGTTATTGGCTCCATTTTTATGATCTTTGCTTTCGTGGCTTGACTTTTCCTTTTGATGTACATTTTTTTCTGCTGCTGGTCTTTTTGGGCCAGGGTTTGGAAAGACACCTCCAGATTTATAGGGGTGTAAATAGCCCTGGCTGGTTTGTTAGTCGGGGGCAGTGCGGGCTGCTCTATGCTCCTACGTGGACTTCCCAGGTGCAGCCCTTGCTTCCTTTCCAGCTTCCCAATTGTGGATTCAACAGAATAAACTGAGAATTCCAAAGAGCGGGCCGCTTACTTTGCATCAGTCTGGGTACTAGATAACCTTTCATCTCTCATGAAGGGCTCATCGGCCAACTTATTTGCTCCTGTTTCATAAAGGCAATTGTGCACCAGCACCAACCGGCTTTCTGAGGACAGCTGGCTAGCCAGCCTTGTTGGTGGGTGGAGGGGTTTTCAAATCCCGCACAAAAAATCTAGAAGATTAGATGTAGGCCTTCTCCAGAACGGCATGATTTTAGATTTTTTGTGTTGCGCTGATGAATATGGTCGAGGAGAATTCGCTTTTTTCCCCAAAAATGGCAAAAGTTGCCTCTGAGTCATTTGTATTTGTTCCCTCTTGACTCCTGGGATCGTTGGTTGAGGTGCCTCATCTATTGCCTGATGTAAACCTTCAGTGGGCAATATTTCAACAGCATGAAGGTGGGAAGGTGGGTGGAATTCATAATGCTGGGTTTTAGGACAGAATTTAAATGGACCTTTCTCGATTTCTGCTGAGTTGAATAGTTCTTATTTTTTTCCGGCATTATTCCGTTTTTTTTCTTTTTTAAACATTTGCTAATTCTTCATTTTGTGATCCCTGCCTTTATGGATGGAATTCTGCCTTTATGTCCAGGTGCCCTGTTATTCTGGCACCTGGGTCACAAATATCATTGCTTCATGATCCAGTTTCCTTTTCAGAGTTGTTCATTACACAAACCATGAATAGCCTCCATCATGGTTGTTGTGTCCGTATGCTCTGCTCGGGCCATATCACACAGGCAAATTTGACATAGGCTTGACTGATCAGCTTCGTGATTGAGTCTAGTTTGGACTGTCGCAGTGAATGCTCCCAGATAGATTAGCGTTTAATGAAGGCAGGCAATAAGATTGTCAGCGCTGACATTATCATACTTTGAATTTGCGTTGACCAAAATCCCAATTCCTAAGCAGGACTGCCTGGAGAGAAAACCAAGTCGTTCAGGCTCGTTGAAGATGTAGTTGGTTCTGAAGTTGGTGAGATTACAGGAGGCAGAAAAGGCTGCCTGTGGAAATTCAACCCTCCTTCTCGATCTGCCAAGGTGTTATGATGGCTAAAGAGGAGTTTGCCACTCGGAGTCCCTCGTAAGTCATACCTTCTTTCCCCAATCTTTCTATCCAGCCCATTGCTGGAGTTGGAGAAGTCAGATTAGATTTTTCCATCCGCCCTGCATCATGTTCAGAGCCTGACAGTGCACTCAAATCCGATAAAGCCTGTTTTTCTTTTATTACCATTTGGTTTTGTTATTTAGAGAGGCTTGGATACAAGCAATGTCATGTGACAACCTAGATGCTAACATTGAGTTTGACATTAAGCTTTCTTCCCGGGTTCTCTCCTTAGGTATTTCCCTTGGGAAATTCAGGCATGGGGGAGATGGTTCTGGGGCATCAAAGCACCATAGTTGGTCCTCGCAACCACCTTCTCTAGGATCTAAGACTGAACAGGCTGAGCAAAATTCCCCCTTGCCGCTTCATTGGTGATTGAATCTGTAGTGAGAGACATAGTCAGGAAGAGCAGCAGGGTTTTTGCACCTGTGCCTTTCATTACCAGTCCCATTTCTTCAACTGTGAGAGGCGAGTTGAGTTACCAAAAAAGTCTGATTTGGGTCCTCTATGCTTGCCCCCGCCCTGAGGCACGAAGTCAGATGCCGATACAAGCCTCCCACCTCCAACATTTCATCATCCGTTACATCCAGCAAGACAGTAGTTGCTCGCCTAGCTGATACGCAGGGCAGAAATGTATTAAGAGACATCAAGGAGATGGGGGCTGTTGGGTATTTTGTGGATATTTGGGGCTTTGTGGTATTTTCTTACCGCCAAAATACCTTTACCAATAATCACTCTCTGTATTCATATTGGGTCACACATGACAATAATACATTGCATTATTTCAGAATTCAGACCTATTTAGATGGTATGCGCGGTAGTTTGCGTGGTTGGTTGGTATAGTGGTTGGTTTATTTGTGGCCCCAATATCCAACATCCCTTGTTTTTTATCTAGATTGTTCTTCATCACTACAGAGATCGCAGGCCTACATTTTAGGGATACCACATTTTCAGTGTTAGTGTTGTGTGCCACCATGGGCTATTGTGGTATTTTTGTGGTAATTTCCACTACCTTATATACGGTAGGGAACTATGTCCAGAGAGTCTCTCTTCCCGTTGACTCATGTACCTCCAACAGGCTATGCTACAAACAGTCACTCACAACTGTCCATACTGAATAGAATCATGCACACATCTGCTTTAAAATGACAATTACACTGTTTAAAAATCTCCCCACATTTAAACCTTTCCCCATGCAAAATGAAAGAGAGAAATAATACACACTAGCTATCTGTTTTCAAATGTTTTTGTATTATAGACATTTCTTTTAAACACAGTTTAACTTTTTTTACAGAAATAAATGAAATGGTACAACATTATTTGTGATAAAATGAACAGAGAGCTGCGAGAATATATTCAATTGGTAACATTAAATATGCTGATAAGAGACTGAGACTCCCTTTAATACACTGACTGAACAGTTTCGCACACTTTCGCACAGCTCCCACTCGCTTCTATAATTACCTTATCTGTTCAGCGTGAGTTTTCTTCGGCTATTCTCTTTCTGAATTTGTCTCCCTTGAAAATCAACCCCAGTGAGAACAAGCGTCTGCCGTTCTCAAACCGGGGTTATTGCCTGGAACTCTCAGCTTTTGCAGCAGGAATGCCTCAGCCAGGAAACAGATCCTTCTCCCAGCTCTGCAAGATCTCGATTGTTCTCACCCTGACCTCAAGCTTCTCCAGCAAAGTTCTAATCACAGCCTCTAGCATGATACTTGCTATGACGCTGCTCCAATCAGAATCAATCATGTCATCTCCTCCCTCACTACACAATGGCTCACTTCTACAGTGACAATTGTAACAAACTGATTTCCTGTTCCTTCGAGCTCTTTGCTTCCTGTAGTTATGTGGACAGAGCAGCAAGAGAAAAAAAAATGAATGTGCGTTTAAAAGTTCACTTTCAGAGTAGGCCTAATTCTGCAGTGGAGACACATTTTTATTAGTGGGTTATGTTAAATGAAGTTTTATTAGTCAGGTTACTTATTAATAAGGTTAGTTATTAATTTTCAAATGTGTCTCTTGCAACATAGGCATTTCAGGTGAAAGATAGTGTGCATTTTGAATGTGCACATGTGTGCTTTTAACTGTTAAAATATATTTGCATCTTATATGTAAAAATCGTTTTTGACTGAATAGCCTGTCTTTACTTATATGTCCATGTTACTCTGGCAACACATATAGCCATGCACCACACCCATGTGGTGGTGCTGCATCAAAAAAAAATGCTACCTGTGCAGTAGTGCTGTACTCTGTGCTGTAACACGCCAAATATCCTTACATACCCTCCTTTTGTTTTTAGAACTTGGCTATGATCCAAGCCAATTCCTCAAAACAACTTGTTCTTTTTTTTTCTTTTAAAATGCATGTGCATTGGGATATCTTTCTCTTCCTGACGTAGCTACTAAAATCAGTAACATTTAAATTTTTACTGATAGCACAATCAACCATCCAGCCATGATTAGCACCAGGACAGCCAAACCCACTATTGAGTGTTCCCCCCAAGTTCCCCAATTAAATCTTTCCACTTCTGTTATCCCCAGATTACTAATTGTAATATTGTTTTTTCTCAAATTCATTTTTATAACATGTCTTTCTTTGTGATTCAATAAATATTCCACATCCGGATCTATTGGAAAAGTATCCCTTTGAAAAAAATCGATATTTTCCACTTGGCTTTCCCAAACATCATTTGTTACATGAATTAATGTTAACCCCCCAATTGACACAATTGTATCCTTTGGAACCTGTAAATAAAAAACATTATATTTCACCTGTTTAACCATGTATGTTCCATGGTTTAAATGTACTACCGTCATGTTCTTTAAACAGGTGCTGACCAACCATTTACCTCTGACCATCTTAGCCTGTGCCAGTTCTTCACTCCCCATATTGCTAATAATCACTTCACATCCTTCTGATATACTTGGGTCAGATTTCAAACCACAAATAGCATCTGTGGCATCAGGAACAAACGGTTCACCTGGACACATATAATTTTGTTCTTTAAATTTGACACATGTTTCCAGGTTTGGTATTAAATAAACTTCAGTTTCCCATGACTGAAATGCCACCACTTCTGGAGTCTTAAACATAATAAATCTGTCCTCTTGCCAAAATCCCACGTTGTGTACCCACTTCGTTTGATAAATAAGTTCAGGAGCTACATATGGGATGCATAGCAAAAATCTGATCTCTAGTCTTCCCAAGTCCACGTATAACGGCATTGCATTACCCATTTCAAATGCAATTTTTACCTGTATTATATCAATTTCCCTCCTGGTCAATCTTTCTATCATTTGACGAATAATATCCTGCGAAACAAAATACAAGGGGATATGTCCTTGAATCAATTGTGAAACTGCAGTTTGAACTTCTCTCATATAAATCGTTAATAGTCTATCAACACGACTCATTATGTTCAATATTTCATTTAAAGTTCTGTCATGCTTAAGTATTATTTTAGTCGCCCGTTGCATCACATCTGCCTGTTCATTTAGAATGATTGCAGTTTCATTTATGAATCTTACTTGTTCATCCAGTCCCCCTCTAATCCCATCTAATGTATTTTGTATTATTTCTTGGTCAATACTTAGTTGTTGCGCTTTAGTACTCAGTGTTCCTACCGAAATAGAATTGGCTGTTGATATTGTGGTACCTATTATGGCTCCAACTATAGACATTACCAATGATATCGCAAGCATCACCGCACCTCTCTTTCCTCTCCTCTTCTTAATGTCTGCTGAATTCACAAATGTTTTCTCCAACTGCATTAATATATCTCTTATTGACTGCTTAGTGTCCTCTTTTCTTATTTCCAGCCACTCTTTAGTCTGTTCAATCTTAATTCCGGTATTGTTCAAATGTTTTTCAATCAAAATCTCAGGATTCAATGGTATGTAGATATTTTGGAAAATCATCCTTCTATCACTCATGATGAATCCTGGTGCCTCTTCCACCACGATACCAGATGCTGGTCCAGGTTCAATGACAACCTGTGCTTCTGAATTCTTGAAGATCCCTCCAAATATCATCATCATTAACCATATCATCGGTATCATCTTCAATGCTGATCGCTTTGCAGCCTTGGTCTTCACCCCTCATTGGGGCTTTCCCGGAATCCGTCCACGTGGGCTCCAGGACTCCATTGTCTCCCGTGACCTCCGGTATAAATAGTTAATGTTCTAAACCAAAATAGAAAAGAAACAGATTAAGTATATTGCACAATACTAACTTCACCCTTTTTCCAAAAATAAAACATATATTACAGTGTTTGTGTGCCATTATAACAATCAACTTTTTAACTTCTCTGTCACTGCCTCCTGATTGTACCCATTTATTTTCTCTTTTTGTGTTCAAAGGACTTTATCTGTTTCTACATGCTCAAGCTGCCTGATCTCATGTCTGGGATGGCATGGTTTGATTTGATTTACATGGACGAACTGCTCTATTGCCGTTTCACCTTCATTTTTCAAAATTTTATAAACTACAGGAGCGACCTTATCTATAATTCGAAATGCCCCCTGCCAGGCTGCTGGAAATTTAGAATCTTTCTGTTTACTTTTTCCAAAATGAAACTTGTACCCCTGATCCCCAACACTGTATTCTCTCACTGATGTTCTTTTATCATAGTATGTTTTAGCACTGTCAGCAGCCCTTTCCAGATTTCTCTGCACAAAAGCAAATGCATGTTGCAAATGCTTCCTCAGTTCATCAATGTACTCATGAACTGTGGATGCACTCACAAGTGTCTGCTCATGTGTTCTGTATAGTAGGTGTTGTGGTAACACCATTTTCCTACCTGTCAAGACCTCATGGGGGCTAACACCTGTTGCTTTGTGAGGAGTTCATCTGATTGCCATCAAAACCAACGGTAAACGTAAATCCCAGCTGGAACCTGCTTCTGCCACGAATTTCTTTAAAATATCCACAACAGACCTATTGCTTCATTCAACTCCAGCTTAAGAGGCCGCCCGATATGCAATATGTAGTTTTCTTTTCACACCCAGTATTTGCCATACCTTACTCATTAGAGTACTTGTGAAATGACTTCCTCTGTCTGACTCAATTCTTTGTGGCAACCCAAACCTTGAGAACACATGGTTCACCAGCAATGTGGCTGCTGTTTGCGCACTACAATCTGGTGCAGGAATGCATTCAATCCACTTTGACATCAAACATACCACACTTAAAATATAACGGTTTCCTCTGCTCGACCTTTTTAAAGGCCCTACATAGTCTATTTGCAAATCTGACCATGGAAGAGTTAGGCCTCTTTTCATTAATGAGGCTCTATGCATTGGTGAAGCAGGTTTAAATTGGGCACATACTGGACATCCTCTAGTATATAATTCCACATCTTGGGACATATTTGGCCAGTAAGCATAATCTTTTAGTATTTCTAATGTTTTTTGTGAACCTCTATGGCCTGCAGTTATGGCATCATGTGCATGGTGTAGCATTAGACCTCTGAATGAAAGGGGTACCACCGACTGTATTTGTCCTGTTATGGACTCTCTAATCACAAGTCCATCCTGTAATCTAATTCGTGTTTTGTTCTTTAATAGCACCCTCAACTCATACAATCATTTTCTGTTAAAGGATTTTGTTCAGGATCTATCAAATGATTATAATAGATTCCCAAAATTCGATCATTCTTTTGTGCCTCAATCAAATCTTGATCTGGCGTGTCATGACTCCACTGTACCACTGGTTGATCTACCTCCTTTGGTGCTTTAGAACGTGTTACTGCATCAATTTGTATTTCACCCATTAAATAATCAATAGGTAGCAATTCTCCCATCACTGCCCCAATCTTAGCCAGGTGGTCTGCCTTATCATTTCCCTCCTTATCCTCTCCTGGTCTTTTTAAATGCCCACAAATTTTTCTCCAGTATATTGTTAAATTATTCTCTGACACCAATTTGTCTATGGCTTGTATCATTTTTCCATGTTTAAGTGGCTTTTTGTTGTGTGTAACCATGCCTCTTGCTTTCCAACCAGGCAAATACTCCACAAAGCTATTCCGTGCATAGTCAGAATCAGTCACCAGGACAATTTCACTGAACTTTTTATAAACTGCAGTAGCAATTGCTTTATAAATGGCTGCCAATTCTGCCACCTGAGTGCTCCTAGCTCCAATCCTCATCCCTATACTGGGGACGCCTTCACATTTCAACCAGACATTTCCTATTCCTGCCACTAATTGTTTATTACTGTCATTTTCAATGTGGAAAGCACAACCATCCACATATACAATTGGCAAATCCTTGCATGTTTTTTCATCAAAAGCTTTGTGTGATAATTGTTCAAATTCCTGCAAACTAGTTTCCACTTCCATTTCATTTGGTATTTGTTCAGCTGCGCAGTCATGTAAGTCAGCTAACCCTTGAGCAATTGGGTTCTTTTTATTTTGTCCATATCTCACTTCTACAGGAAAACTTTGTAATGCCAGCGTCCATGAAGTGATTCTGGACTGCGCTAGATTACCTGATCTAATTCTTTTACTCTCTAAAAATTGCAAAGGTTGATGATGTGTTTCAATAATCACCTTTTCTCCCTGAACAATGGGGCGGAAATGTTGTAGCGCCCACACAGTGGTTAATAGGGCCTTTTCACATTCATTAAATTTCATTTCAACTTGGGAAAATGCCTTAAATGCAGAGGCAATGGTTTTGTGATTCAAATTGTGTTTTTGTGATAACACTGCTGACATACAATGTTCAGAAAAAAACATTTCTATAAAGAAATCCCTGTCCTTTATGGGATATGCTAAACATGGTGCCTTTACAAGACATTCCTTTAATTTAGCCACTGCATCAGACTGCTCTTTTTCCCATTTCCAGGGAGTATTCAGTTTAAGTAGTTTAGTCAATGGTTGAGTGATTTCTGCATAATTTTCAATGAACTTTCTGTTGTAGCCTGTCATCCCTAATAAACTTTTTACTCCTTTCACATTTTTAGGATCTTTTAATCTTTGTATGGTCTCTATTTTCTTCTTTTGTGGATTTAGCCCATGTTCAGTCACTTCATGCCCTAGAAAGTTCTCTTTTTTCTTGCACTATTGTGCTTTTTGCAAAGATACTTTGGCGCCTGCTTTCTGCAATTGGCCAAGCACATGTCTTATTTCATCAAAATGGCTTTTCAGGCTTTCATTTTTTATCAGGACATCGTCCACGTAAACTATTGTTCCTCTTTCCGCTGCATCCAGCATGGCCTTTCTCAAACATATGCTAAATTCACTCCCACTATTGATGTACCCGAACGGACCTCTAAGCCAGGCGTATTGAGTCCTGTCAAATGTAAAGGAAAATAAATGTTGTATCTCCTCTGCCAATGGCACACACCAATATCCAGAGGTGAGATCTAATGTGGTAAATACTTTTGAACCATGTACTTGAGCTAGGCCCTGATCAATAAATGGCAGTGGCCATCTAGATACTGGTACTCTTTTATTTAACTCTCTCAAGTCTGCACATAGCCACCATTGACCATTTGGCTTTAACACACCTAAAATAGGTGTATTGGATGTGCTATGAATGGGCCTGATGATTCCCCGCGATTCCAAATTTTTAATAATCTCGGCCAATGATTCTAAACATGCCTTTGGTTGGACTTCTGCTACACCCTTCTGGTAGTGTGGCCACATGTAAATCAGTTAAACCACAATCATAAGCATCTTTTGCAAATACATCCTTAAACTCCATAAATATCTCCCTCAGATTGTCCCTATCCTCATTGCTGTCACACGCATCCGCTAAGGAGATCTGCTCTTCTACCATTTTGGAAAATTCTGGAAAATCTTCTGGTAAGGGAATCTCGGCGCTTTCCTCTAACTGTGTGGCTGTGTCTTTTTGTAAAGCTGCCACTTTTAAATATTTTGGCATATCAGCTTCCACTTCAATGGGCTGATTTTCTGTTTCATTTTCATTTAAATTAAATATTATGCAATCCTCTTGATGGCAGCACACTGTCTCATTTGAATCATAAGGATACACATAATGAATTTTAAATATTCCTTTGGGCTGAGAGTCCAGGTGTTCTGGCAACTCACCCTTGGCATCTACATACTTTTCAGGGATATTTCCAATCACCATGTTATTTAAATCTGCCGTATAATGTTATTTTTGTATGGCCATTCCTAATGGGGAGTTTTCCTCTAAATGAATATCCTGACAACCTTTATTATTTACCATAATTTTTGCAGATCCTTCACCAATATCTACCAATGGAATGTATTCATAATCCAGGCCTTGCTGTTTTATGGATTCATTCAGGCATACAAATGCATCAGAGTCTTTCATCTGCTGTCCATTTTTGCATTTCAGTGTTATTGCAAACTGTTTTGTAAATGCAGGAATAATAGTATCTTTCCTCATTTGTAATTCGATTGCATAAGGAACCAGTTGTGCACAATGATAAGCCCTTCTTTTGTCTTCAAATTCAGGTGCCAGACACCTAGGCGTGACCATATTTTTTGATTAAGGAAACCTAACACCATACACATTCTGTGCATGATGTCATTGCCCATGTAAAATTAATTTTGTGCTCCACTCACTATCCATACATTATGGTAAATTGTTTTCTGCCCAATGCTAATTTTAAGCATGCATCGGCCTGCAATTCGGTTTTCAAAGTCTGGACTGTCCAACCCAGAAACATATTGGTTTTTAATCCTAAATTCCGGGATTTCTTCCCTCTCCATTATTTTTTGCAACAATTTCTCATTAATGAAACTCCTTTCATGTCCAAGCGCTAAAGTGCCTTTTATTGTTTTAAAGTAGTCATTTATACCAACATGAACCCATGGTTGTTCATCTTCCATGTGTATTTCTGCCAGAGTGGTAATGTGTTTTTCTGAATCTGTTTTAGGAGCAATATTCTGTTTGTATGTTTTCTCTTTTAAATAAAAACGTAATGTGTGCTCATCTATGGCAGTCTGCCAATTTTTCCTTGGGTCCAAGTATATTTGTACAGGTAGTTTTTCAGTGTCGCTCTGCATTTTGTCTTGACACACTAATATAACAGTGACACTAGGTATGCAACTATTCTGGAGATATACCTACACAGCATCATTTGTTTTGGCAACGGTGTGACATTCATTTATGTTGCTGTTTTGTGATTTTAGTTTCTTAGGCCTCAATGGTTTTTTGGTTAAGGACCACAGCACTCCATTCACCCCATCTATGAGAGGAGACAATCTTTTCAGGCAATCTGTCCCCATCAGAAATGGAATTTCACAAATAGATGTGATCAATACCTCTTGTTTCATTCTGTGCTTTCCTATTTTTATGTCAACCTCAGTTACACCTATGATGGGCACCTCCTCCCCATTAAAGTTATGCACTGGACCTTGATTTTCCTTCACTGTGATCTGACTCTGTGGGGGTCTCCCTTCATTGATACTCTTTACCAGCTCCTTGGACATAATTGTGGCCTGTGCGCCAGTGTCAATCATAGCAAAGGTGTGGCATTTTTCTTCTACAGTGATGGGTGCATAATATCTGTCCTCAACTTCCTCTAATACACATAAGAAGTGTGAATTCTTACTGATTTCAGGGCTCACCTTTCTCAGGCCTTTTTAACTTTTGGCTAAGCACATTGGTAAATGGAAAGACATTTTTCCCTCCTTTTTACCCATTTCTGCGCGAGATATTTTATTCATTTCTCCATGTTCAGAGGTTTTTTGGAGTGTGGCCACTGTTCGCCCATCCATCTGGGTAACATCAGAGGCCACATTACAACCTTCCAACTGAACATGTGTAACAACATCATTCAGCAATTTGTCATTTTTTAATTCTGTGCATTTGTGATCATTTAGTGTGATACCAGCCCTTTCAGCCTCTTCAAAAATATGTGGCTCAAAGAATTCTTCAGGTGATTGACTTGTACCCTCCTTTTGAGTATTTCCTTTTTCTGCCTGTGTTTGGTCATTGTTTTGCTTGCCCAGGGAAGGAGCTATAGCATCCCCACTTACTCCCTGTTCACTGGTATTCCCCATGCATGAATCATTTTTCTTAAATCTGTCCCTTTGTTCTTTTGGAATTCCTAATGTTTCTTTTTCATTTATGCAAATCTTTACTGTTTTATTTAGCTCTAGGTTAAACTGTACCTCTTTTTTAGAAGTATTTGCACTTTCTGTCACAAGTTCATTTACTGGCACTTTCATTTTTAATTCATTAGGCATCTAAGAGTCGTTATGCAAAATTATATCAGAGCAATCTGTCATTTTGGCACTGCAGTTATCATGAGTACTTAGTCACTTTTCGGAAGCCCCCCGGTCATTGCTATGGCCATCAGCCCCCTCTTTGGAAGGTTGTTTTTGCGCTGTATAGAGCTTTCTTATTTGCTCAGCTAACATTTTCACTTGGGCCTCAAGGCACTGGAACCTTTCCATCTCTCTAGAATCCTCTTTCTGTGGCCTAGGTCGATATTGGTTGTTTTCCCCCTGATTGGATCTATTCTGATACCTCTCAGGTGATTGATATCGGTTGGGATGGTTTCTGAACTCTTGATTCATTTGTGGAGGGGAGCGGGGTGCACCCATCCTTTGATTATAGTCCCCTGGTGGGGAATCATTGTACTGACGTGGATTATAGTTCATGTTTTGCCTCATATCCTGTCTCTCAGATTGTGGGTACTGGCCCTTATGTTGATTTCCATTATCAGTAAATCGATCCACATATCGGGGTCTATCCTGATTACCATATATCATGGTGTTGGGATCAAATCTGCTCTGTGTCCCCAATGACTGGTAGGGACCATCATTTCTTTGATCTTGATTTTGTCTCTGGTTATTGTTCATACCTGCCATATCAGGCCGATATCCTACCCGGGGTCTGTCCCCTAAAAACCTAGGGCTGATGTAGCTCTCCCTATTACTAGGATCATGTGATTGGAACATTGGTACAGGAATTGGCGATCTTTGTTGATTACCCCTTTGTTCAGGTGTACATTATTTTTACCTTGGCTTTGAGCAGACTCAAGGGACATTTTGGCTGACTTGATTTCCATTACTGTGGCTGAGGGTCCTTTAGATTTAGGTCTAGTATCTTTCATTTTATCACTTTCTCTACCCTGACAATAGAGTACCTCATATAGTTTTGTGCTTTGATGTACAATCCATTCAAGGGACTTGTCACGGTCAAATTCACAGACCAATTGGGATATGATGTCTTTCTGTAGCCCATAGAAGTATGCAGTTTTAAACTCATTGGAATTTGGGTCAAAAGATACATCAAAGCGAGAAAATGCTCTTTTTAAGTCTTGTAAAAATTGGCAAGGGGATGTATTAGGTCCAGCAGTGATTGTGTAAGCGACTTTCTTTGCCTCCTGCAATGACTGAAAAGGAGAAAAATGACGCCTAATTTCTTTTTCAAAATCCACCCAGGTCATATTCTGCTGTTCATTTAATCCCCTTATGATGCTGGCTGTCGGGGCATCTAAAGTTAAATTAAAATATTGTCTGTACTGTTCCTTAGGTATCTGGAGTGCTTTAAAAATGTCATGCACCGCTTCTAAGTGATCCTCAATGCAGCATTCACCTCCCTTTTTAAATGGTTTGATCAGGGCTTTAATGGATTTCATTATTTTTATGGGGCTACTTGTTGCAATGCATGGAATTGCACTATTTTGTGATTCAATCCTGTTTTCAGGTGTATGAGATTGGTGGCTGCCTCCAATGGGAGTATCAAATCCCCCAAGGGTGCTGCAACCAAGTTCAGTCACCGGCCCAGTCACTAGAGCACTATCTCTTTGGACAGAACTAGAATTCACCTCCACTCCATTGAATGTGGTACCCTGCCGCCTCTCCTGGGACCTGGGAATGCACATTTGCTGTTCTAAGTCCTTACACTTTTTAAGGAGTCTGTTTGTTTCATTTTGCAAATAGTTGTTTTCATCACTCATCTTATTAATCACCTCCTGCATGTCGCACATTTGCATTTGGCATTCATTGAACTCTTTATTTCTCTTGTCTCTTTCTTGAGTCATTTTAATCATTTCTTGTTCTGCACTCTGGAGATCACATTCTTTTTCACAATGTTCTTTTTGTAAAATCTGCATTTCTAAAACAACCTCATCTTTATCCTGTCTATTGTGGTCCACTAAGGCTTTTAAGTGTACCAATTCTTGCTCACTATCCTCAAATTGTTTCTTGCTTTTGGATAACTGAGCATCAAAGTCTCTGCATTTTAATTGCATGTCTTTTTGGCATACATCCAATTCTGCTCTTAACATTTCCTGATTTTTACTTGCCCCATCTAATTCAGTCTTTAACCTGTTAATTAGCTGGGTATCATTTTCCTGTATTCGCAGGGACTTATTCAAAATAAACCATATTTTGCCACATAGCCGTATTAAACAGTCTTTCTCTGCACTTTTATCGGCTGCATTCAATAATCTTGTAAGGCAGACCTGAATTATGCTGCCTTCTGCAAAAATATTGTCTAGTTTTTCTTTCTGCACCTCACCCTGAATGCGGTCACGCCATTCTAAGGTGCTGTTCGACGACCACGTCCCATGTGCAAACAACTTTGCCTCTATATATTGCACTAGGTCTGAAAATGTGGTTTCCCTTTGTGCCATTTTGAAATTCGTTTTTAGTGGCACACTGCTATTATAAAATGGGTTCCCTTTAATGTGCAAATGGCAGTGTGAGACACGCTTGCCATGCCCAGTAGGTACTCTATGATCACTTTCCCGGCCAACGCACCATAAATATGTTGGGTATTTTGTGGATATTTGGGGCTTTGCAGTATTTTCTTACCACCAAAATACCTTTAGCAATAATCACTCTCTGTATTCATATTGGGTCACACATGACAATAATACATTGCATTATTTCAGAATTCAGACCTATTTAGATGGTATGCGTGGTAGTTTGCGTGGTTGGTTAGTATATTGGTTGGTTTATTTGTGGCCCCAACATCCAACATCCCTTGTTTTTTATCTAGATTGTTCTTGATCACTAGAGAGACCTCAGGCCTACATTTTAGGGATATCACATTTTCAGTGTTAGTGTTGTGTGCCACCATGGGCTGTTGTGGTATTTTTGTGGTAATTTCCACTACCTTATATACGGTAGGGAACTATGCCCAGAGAGTCTCTCTTCCCGTTGACTCATGTACCTCCAACAGGCAATACTACAAACAGTCACTCACAACTGTCCATACTGAATAGAATCATGCACACATCTGCTTTAAAATGACAATTACACTGTTTAAAAATCTCCCCACCTTTAAACCTTTCCCCATGCAAAATGAAAGAGAGAAATAATACACACTAGCTATCTGTTTTCAAATGTTTTTGTATTATAGACATTTCTTTTAAACACAGTTTAACTTTTTTTACAGAAATAAATGAAATGGTACAACATTATTTGTGATAAAATGAACAGAGAGCTGCGAGAATATATTCAATTGGTAACATTAAATATGCTGATAAGAGACTGAGACTCCCTTTAATACACTGACTGAACAGTTTCGCACACTTTCGCACAGCTCCCACTCGCTTCTATAATTACCTTATCTGTTCAGCATGAGTTTTCTTCGGCTATTCTCTTTCTGAATTTGGCTCCCTTGAAAATCAACCCCAGTGAGAACAAGCGTCTGCCGTTCTCAAACCGGGGTTATTGCCTGGAACTCTCAGCTTTTGCAGCAGGAATGCCTCAGCCAGGAAACAGATCCTTCTCCCAGCTCTGCAAGATCTCGATTGTTCTCTCCCTCCCCTCAAGCTTCTCCAGCAAAGTTCTAATCACAGCCTCTAGCATGATACTTGCTATGACGCTGCTCCAATCAGAATCAATCATGTCATCTCCTCCCTCACTACACAATGGCTCACTTCTACAGTGGCAACTGTAACAAACTGATTTCCTGTTCCTTCGAGCTTTTTGCTTCCTGTAGTTATGTGGACAGAGCAGCAGAGAAAAAAAAAATGAATGTGCGTTTAAAAGTTCACTTTCAGAGTAGGCCTAATCCTGCAGTGGAGACACATTTGTATTAGTGGGTTATGTTAAATGAAGTTTTATTAGTCAGGTTACTTATTAATAAGGTTAGTTATTCATTTTCAAATGTGTCTCTTGCAACATAGGCATTTCAGGTGAAAAATAGTGTGCATTTTGAATGTGCACATGTGTGCTTTTAACTGTAAAAATAGATATGCATCTTATATGTAAAAATCGTTTTTGACTCAATAGCCTGTCTTTACTTATATGTCCATGTTACTCTGGCAACACATATAGCAATGCACCACACCCATGTGGTGGTGCTGCATCAAAAAAAAGATGCTACCTGTGCAGTAGTGCTGTACTCTGTGCTGTAACACGCCAAATATCCTTACAGAGCTAGGCTCACCTTCATGGCTAGAGCAGGGACAATCACAGGTTCTGGTATTCGAGATGTGAAGGTATTGGCCGCAGCTGAGCCTTGGATCCTCAGTTGTCACCGGGTACGGCCTCCTATTGGCTTTGCCTCTGCATATGCCTGCATTCTTTCTGTTCTTCTGTTCCCAAACTGGGTTCCCTGCACGGATATCAGATAAGAGAGAATGAAACGCCGGACGAGCCTCTGCCACACCCTGCCACTAACTGCCAACAACTGCAGAAGACTCTGCAGCAAACTCTGTGGCGCTCCACATGGAGAATGGATTTTTAAGCCTCCTCCTCCCTTTCCAAACAACAGCAAGGAAAGACTGGTTGCTCTTCTTGCTTTGTTGACCATGCCAACAACTGCAGAAGACTCTGCAGCATACTCTGGAAGTCCAGTAGTAATGCTCTATCTCCTTTTTATACATTGGGGCAATTATAGCTTCATACCATGATTGTAGACAGGTAACTGTTCCTAATATTTGTTGAAATAACTTCATAAGAATATCACCCCATAGACTTCAATACCCCATAAAAACTGCATTTGATAATCTACCTTAGAGCTTCGGCAGGACATATCCTAATCTACCTTAGAGCTTTTTAAAGAACCCAGAATTAAGTCAGGATCTTCATGATTACAATTACATGATCATAATTGCATATCTTTTGAAGGTGCAAAATCATCCCAATCGTTGGCCTTTGAATACAATTAATGGAATTAAGTAACCCAAACTATTTCTGAAATATATTTTGATTGTCTGCGAGTTTGCTTCTCATGGTCATTATTCAATAGTGACCATATTCTTCTACAATTTGTTTTAGTTATAAAATACATCATTGTTTAACACATATCATAAAATGAAGGTGATACAGAAACATAGCCAAGAGTGGAATATGTGCACAATCTTGATCAAGTTTGCTGGCCTTGGATGTCTCCTCTTAGAACACTTTTACGTTTCATAAGTTTCAATTAGCCAAACATCAGCCCACTTCAACACCCTAGATTTAGAACTAACACTGGATGATCTTGTCTGAATAATAGCCATTTCTCTAAGTGTAAAATTTGCCTTCCTATCTTTGATCAAATCAGGGCAGACACAATTGAATTCAACAGTGCAAACTAAATTCTACCAATTAAAAATATTCTCCCCAGAGAATGTAATTAATGATCAGCTTATTGCTTGATGAACTAATTTCAGCATCCTGTGCTACCTCTTGCTCCAAAGATGTGCCAAAATATAAACAAGGGTTTGCAATAACAGTTCAAAGTATATTTTTGCCATTTAATAGATTTAAACATTTTCTAATCTCAATAAATTGGCTAGTGTGAGACCTAACCTTACGTCTTATGTTCCCATATAGGATAACAATTCATTACAGAACCACATTTCAGGCTGCCATTCAGGTAAAACCCAAGGACAGACCCTTGGTTGCAGATGGAATCCCTCTTTGTCTAAGAGGAGTTACAAATATTACTTAGTTTTTGGTACAGAGCCTCAATTTTCACCCCTTAAAGGACTACTTTGATTTCAGCGTTCAGGCTCAATTGGGAGGATGATTAGAAATGGAGATGCTTTCAGGTTTGTGGAAATATCACCTTCTAAATTAGATATTCGTTTTTCTAAACAGAGGCACATTCCAAATACGGAAGAATGTTATGAGGGAGAGGTATTGTTCAAGCACTGTACACAGATGTTGAAATGGGAAGGAATAGAATAATCGGTTTTAGCTCAGGACCATCGCCTTGCAAAACTTGACGCTAACTTCTTGTTCCTTGATGAGTAAATAATCTGTTATGTTTGCAGGAGGAACAGGCAAATACCTAGAAGAAGTATTGTTACGATGGCATCAAGGAGCACATCTAATATGTGCAACTGTCCTAACATTAGGGGTCGATTGAATTTTGAGACTGAATTTACTAACCTTGCGTTCTTTAACACTTTTGCTCCTTATGCATGCTTTTTATAAGAACCGCTCATTTTGTCAGTAAATAGGCTGTAGATTAAAGCATACATTTAGGAGGACATGAATACAACTCTATGCTTCGTGGCTGATGTCCCAAACTCCAACAGACACCTGTGTGTTCAATTAATCTCCATCCTTAGTGTATCCAGGGGCTTAACCAGGTGAATTATGAATTTACCACATACCTCCCGCCGGATTTACATCAATATCTGGTAGAATTAAAAGATTAGAATTGACTGCAGGAACTGCCCACTAACAATGCTGATAACGATGAAGCTGGCCACATGCCTCCCTGTAAAGTATCAAGGCGTGAAGCTCAGACTGTCGTCTCCATCTCCTCCTCTGCACCACAATGTTTCTCTGAAACAAAGGATCTTTCTCTCAGTGTGGCAGCTGCCCGCTAATGCTAACTATAATGTGTTCATTCAAGTATACAGCAAGAAATGCCTACCTGTCAACTTATAGTGATTGATTTTAATGATAATGACTAGTCATGTCATTCTGGAAAACTATGGTGGAATGTCTAAATTAGCCAACACCCCAGATGAGATGATGATGATCGCTTGTTTCCTGGTACAGGTCGGGTACTAAAAAGTTGAGTGGGGTTGTTTTGTGGTTTGTGGTTGGGAAAAATAGATGTAGTTCTGATGGAGCGGCTGTGACCACTTGCTGATGATAAAATGACATTGCCTTTTGTTCCAGACCTCATTTTGAGCCCTCCTATGATCATGATCACATCCACCACTTGTCAGTGGTTCTAAGTCTCTCCTACAGGGCTCAGGCACACCCTATAACTTACAGGCTCTCCCACAGAGCACAGGCTCGACCTAAAGTGCTTTCAATAGTGCAAAGAGAGCTGACACCCATTAATATCACCCTCCCTTCCACACAATACTACCACCCTCTAAAATTAACAAGCTCTCCCACACAGTGTGTCCACTCCCATATTAAGGCACTCTGCATGAAATTAAAATGTCCACCCCCAGGACTGCTTTATTATTTCCCACTGCACAACCATGTACAACAGTGCAGTATGGTGCTGCAGAAAGTGCCTCGCCATTGCAAAGTTAACTGTCATGCATTCCAGCTATCCCCGAATGTGAAGCACCAAGCAATGCAGACAGGAGATACATGTATGCCTCATTAACAGGTCCAAAGCATTCTGCACACATGCAGGCACTATCAGAGGTTTTCTATCTCCAACTCGGTGTTGGAATGACTCAGGGATTGGTGCCTTTTGATTGCTTCAGTCACTAGTCCTACTGGCACTGACTGCGCAAGCTTGCTGGGCAAATTCACTGTTTGAGGGGTTTCTTTTGCCAACAATGTCACTGTTTGGAACATTAATGGTGCAGACCCATTTGACCAGTACATGTTTGTGTGCCAGTGGCAGATATGTTTATCATGGTCCTCTTTCCCGAGATGCAGCCCTGGCCTCTCTGCCTCACCTCACTTTATTCCCATAGTCCTCATTTTGTAGAAGAAATATGCTCTCCACTCTGCACTGCTATCCCTAGTGACATATAGAATGCACCAATGTTCACTTTTGTGCATCATTTCAATTTACATTGCCCCCAGGACCTGCATCAACTAGGGCCTTTGTTAGAGACCCTTCTTCCACAGCCTCAACGGTATATTCCATCAGAGACTTTGTCTCCTCCACCTGTGTGCAGAAGGGCGGGGGGGCTGCTTCAATGGCCCTGCAACCTCATCCACACTACCTCCTTCTCCTTAGGCCAAAATGCTTCGGAATTCTGCATGGTGCAGGTCTGTGAACAAACCCCTATACCAAAAAAATGATTGGTGGAAAGCTTTGAATCAATCTGTACCACAGGCATTGCTCTGGGCAATCTTCCACGCCACCGTTTTTTTGCACGTCTGGCCATTGCAAAAGGCGTTCGGCCATATGCAAATCAGGTACTGCCACCAATGGGAACAGCCCTGCCCAAACTGCTAGGCCAGGTCCCCTCTGCACAGAAACACAAGCAACCTAATGGCACTCTCATTGACCTTGCTTGCCCTCCTCAGTAAGATGCAGCTTGTTTTCCTATGGTGCAGCGAGCAAGGGACACACGTCTGGGCGTACCCTCTCCTTCTCGACCTATCCACAGCTTTTGATTTGGTCGATCACTATGTCCTATGCTCACACCTCCACACTTCAGCTCACTTTTCCACTGAAGCCATCACCTGGATCACATCCTTCCTTAACGGTAGAACCATGAGGGTCTTTTCTACCACAGCGGCAGCTGACCCTATACCATCACCTGAGGTGTTCCTCAGGGCTCCTGTGTCTCCCCCACACTATACAACATATTTACCAAGCCCCTTTTCGATGATTTGGATCATCTTGGTATCACCTACACTAACTATGCAAATGATACCCAGATCCTCCTTCCGCTTTCAGGAGATTATGAAAAGGATTTGACCTTGCTAAATAGGGTGTACATCATCATCCAGGCATGGCTGGCCACCCATGGACTATGCCTGAATGATGATAAAACAGAGCTCATCATCTTAGGCACTACATTCAGCATAAAGAAACTTGACCCGGCCTATATGTCCTTCATGATTGACGGGAACAATATCAAAGTCAGACAGGAGGTCAAAACACTGGGTTTCTACCTAGATTCCACTTTTTCCTTTAAAAGAAAAGTGAGCTCTCTTGCATCCTCCATGGCTTACACGTATAAATTAATCCACGCAGCCAGACCCTTCCTATCGGATTCTAGCTGCCTGACACTTGCCAGAACCCTCACATTGTCTCGACTTGACTATTGCAATGCCATGTACTTGGGGTCCACCAAGGCCACCACCAGCAAATTGCAAACCCTCCAGAACAACGCTCTCAGAGCAGCCCTGGCCATTTCCAGAAGAGAGCACATTACAGGAGTCAGCCAACAGAACTGGCTCCCCACCAGAGACAAAATTCTCTTAAAAACGGTATCACTCACGCACAAGTCCCTTAATAACTCTGCCCCCATCTACTTGATTAACAGATTCCACAGACAACCCTCCTTAAGACCATTAGAACTACATACAAAGACTGTTTATGTGTTCCCCACTACAAAAGGGCAACTATAGGGGGCAACAGTTTCCTGGTAAAAGCTGCCAAGCTCTGGAACTCGTTGCCTCCTAACCTTAGAGCAGACCTACCCTACCAGAACCTCCGATTGAAGGTGGTTTCTTGGCTGAGACTGGTCCCACTAAGACAATAAAATGCCTTGCATTGTAACCACGTGCGCCCTCTTGCTTACTTGTACATTATGGTCCTATAATATGACTGCTGATTTGTATATAACTCTTTGTACCTATTTTGTATTTTGTAATCATGTATATTTTCTGTGTATTGTAACCAAGCTTTGAAATTTCTTGTAAATGCTGCGCCCTGATACCCCCGGGGTACTCTCGCGCATTATAAATAATAAAACAAACAAACAAACAAACAAACATAGGGAGACGAACTGAAACCAAAAAAGTGATGGGTGGAAGGTTTTGAATCAATCTGTACCACTGTCATTGCTCTGGGCAACCTTCCAGCTACCGAATTACAAGATGAGATTTGACGTCTGGATTGTCAAGCTGGATGACATCCCCATGGGGCCGAATACAGAACTGCAGGAACTGCCCGCTAACAATTCTGATAACGATGAAACTGGACACCAGCATCCCTGTAAAGTATCAACGCATGAAGCTTAGACTCTTACCTCCACCTCCTCTGCACCACAATGTTTCTCTCACTAGATCACTCATAGTGTCAACTGTGGGATGTTTTTACCCATGCATCCAAGCCCTACCATAAAACTGTGCAGTACTGGCATGGAAAACATCATGATGGCCAGAACTCCCCAGAGAGTGCACAGGGAAAACATGAAGAATAGGCTGCCACCCATTTTTGCCTATGTTGTGAGCACAGGAGGGCACTGCCTAAAACTACCATTGGGCTACACACACAGTAGCCTGAAACCATTAGAAATGGCAATGCTGATTGCCAAAAAGCAACTCAGAACTGTAGGGAATTCATTTCCTTAATCCCAAAAATGGTTGCAATACCGGTACTCACCACTATCAGAAAGCCGGTGTTTTAAAACCACCAGACTTTTGTGTAAAACTGAACAGAGGAACCCAAACCAGACCAAGGAAAGACTTGCTAAGAGGTGGATAGAATGTAAAACTATATTCTGAAATGACTTGAAGGAAGTAATTATTTAATGTATATGTAAATATTGTAAGTTTGATTTAAACTAGGAACTAAAGTGACATTTAGCTGAATTCTGCCTGACAACTACCCCTGACAGGAGAAACTTGCTCAGCCACTCTTCCCAGGCCTAGCTGCATCCTGCTTCCCCACCAAAAGGAGTTAACACCTCTCTGATTAGATTAAGGGAGGGGCAACTGCAGGAAACTGAACAATGGACTCAGGCAAATGTTATATTGGGGGGCCGTAAAGTGGCTTCCTCTTGGGAGAAGTGGGAGGAGAAGTGCCTGTGAGAGCCAGCTGAGCTTGGGGGAAGTGGATAAACCAGTTCTTCCACCATGTGATGTGGGAAGCCACACCCCTTTTTGACCAGGGCATAAGTTAAAAATATAGATAACTCATAGTGCGGACTGGTCAAAATTATATAAGTAATATCATTATTCTTGTGATTTTCTGTGCACGTTTTAAGAGGCGTTAGGACCCTGTGGTGTATTCTGGGGGGTTGCTAGCGGAAAATAGGGTCTCACTCCAAATGTCTGCATGTTAAAAATCTGACACTTCATCAATTAATGTCCATACTCCTTGCGCACATGTGTGTAATTTTTGGTAAATGTCCGATATTGGTAAACCAGTCAAAAAGCGCAAAATGTTGTCATTTTTGAATGCAAGCCCCCAGGAAGATCAGAGGCGGACAAGCATGGACCATAAGTAATATATAATGTGTACATGTAATGTCGACCCCTTGGGTATCTGGGAAATATGTTTTTGAATCAAATATAGATTTGTGGGCAAATTGACTAGAGGAGGATCCTCTGACCCATAAACAGACCTCATCATGATGACAATCCATTTCCTGCCCCCAATCATGGGAGAGGGGAGAATTGGGCCAATGACAAGTAGAGAGGGACAGGCTCAGTTATGCCACTCACACACCCACTTCCAAAACACATAAAAAGAGACTGCTGGGACAGGTAGGGACATTCAATTCCATTTTCTGCGAGACGCTCTGCCGGGAGACTCCAGACTTCACATCCATCAATCTCGAAAGACCAGAACTTTACTTCAGAACTTAAAGCAAGGGCCTAACCCACAAACTGAGAACTCTTCTCAGCGGGCCTCAGCATCCTTAAAATCATCTGCAAACTATTCCACAGCCCGGCGAGCTGTTTGAATTCTGTGCCAAGAACTTTTGCCGGAACCGCAGACCAGACCCAGACCGCTGTGAGCAGAACCAGAGATCCGGATCGCTGTGAGCAGAACCGGTGCCTGATTGACCCGCCGAGCAGACAGAACCGCCGCTGGACATGTTGACCAGATCCGTGACAAGGCCTAGTTCAAATATATACTGTGAGTACCTAGCGGAACTGTGCAGAACCAATCTCTTAGTTAAAATAATCTAATTCAAGCTATTTTAACCTAAGTAGAACTGCCTCCTAGAAATCGTGTCATCTGTCATTTTTAAAGCTGCACAACTGTCACCTGTCAATTCTGCAGCTGCAAGCTGTCACCTGTCATTTTGAGTTTTACTTTAAATCCGAAAATCTACCTTTATTAAATCGTCTGTATCACCGGAACCGTTTGTCCTAGGAACGTGGTTTAACTTTCATTTTAATGCTGTGATTCTAGGCTTTCCAACGAACGATTTACGCACTCGCGAAAATTACCGCGATTTGCGATTTTGGCTCAATTTCTCCACTTGTCAAAATAGCAGCTCCATTCTTTCCTTTGTTAAAAATCCGTTTGCAACCTGGTAATAACTCATAGAGCATTGCTAAAGTGAGCCTGAACTAATACCAACAAGCATCTCTCACTCACCCTGAATCTCTACAGGGAATTAAAATCAGTTAGCACATTTTCCCATCCATTGCTATCACATTTAAAACATTTTGGGCCTGTGTTTCAAACTTCTGCCTGTTTCCTCTAAGCTTGCTGGGGGGGAAATGCATTTCGTATTGCATTTTGTTGGGATTCTTGAAGACTGTGTGCTCACCTTCCATTTCTTACATTGCGTAGGGGGGGGTGAATTGTCAAGGAAAAGTGATTACATTGTCTTTTGTTGAAGCCATATCAAGTTATTTTCTGTACTGCATTTCATTCATCATTGCGTTTCCTTGAACCATATAAAGCATTCTTTCCCACCTTATTCTTCTGTTCCTATTCATAAGTTACCTCTTGCTGATTACTGCTCATATTCACAAGTGTAATATCCATTATCAATTTATTTATAGAAGTGTGATATATATAGATATTGTTATATTTCTCAAATAAACCTTTTAAATTTGCAAAACAGACCTACTTCTTGGCTCAGTGGGGTCAGGGGGATTCTAAGAGAGGGGTGTTATATAAGGGTTGTCATCCAGAGTACATGAACTGGACCTAAAAATATATCAATAAGGGTTTCCCTCAGCATCCCAGACTAGGCATTGACTTAGCTGTAGTGTTGATTGAATATCGCTTACAAAAGTGGGGGCTCGGAGCCGGGATATTCTGGGTTAGATCTATCACTTGTGCAGATTAATACAGTGTGCTAACTGACAGGAGAAATACATCTGGTCGGATCACCACGCTGTGTTACGCTGTAAAGCACTCCTCAAAGGAACGCTCTAAGGAAACGGTCTGTTTTGCAAAAATAAAATACTTCTGTAAGTCAGGAAGGAACTCAAATTCCAGAATGACGACACTGGTAGACATCAAAATAGCCAGAGAGCGCTCCTTACATAAGCTATTTGTGAGAGGTGAGTAGACTCATCAGGACCAAACGGTCTAGTTGCAGGCAATCGGGCAACAGGTCACTGAAACAGGGTCATATATATGGAGAGATCAGGGTCCCCTACATGTGGCCCTGAGTGAACTATATATGGCCCCTAAAGCCAAAGATGAACATAATAAGATTGCCAGGATAGCGGCATATTTGTACCTATATATGGGAGCCATGCAGGACAAATGTGCTGAAGGCCAAGATCTGGCAAATAGGCAACAGATGGCGTTAGAGAAGGCCCAATCTAATCTGGACTCTTCTGAGCAGAGGCTGCTCAGGAGCCAGGAGTCAGAAAAGGACAGCAGACAGCACATCACTAAAATAAAGGAGGACATGGATGTGCTGAAACAGGAAAAGGCGGACCAGGATACCAGATTTCTGGCCTTGCAGAAGGAGTACAAAGAAGGTTTGGACTCCCTACTGCAGAGCCAGACAAAGCTGGAGCAACAGTTAGACTTCAATAGGGCATGTGCTGAGCAGGTAGTCACCCTGCAAAGCCACCTAGATAGGGAGAAGGCAGAGAGCAATAAACTGATTTTGAAAGACCTGGATACCCAGGCAGAGTTTGACAAGGAGCGCCTGAAAGCTGGTGCCTTCCAAAGGCAAAGGGATGACCTGGCGGCACAGATGCAGGCTCTTAGTCAGGAAAGGGATACCTTAGGCCAGGAAGTCTGCCACTTAAAAAGTAAAATGGAAGAAAATCACCTGGCCCCCAGAGACTGGGTGACCTCCACACAGAACACCAGAACTTGTTAGAGCACACCAGGAGGGTGGAGGATGCTCTGGCAAGAAAGGAGCAGGCCAATAGGGACACAGCTCAGGAGGTAACCCTCCTGCAGCAAAGACTGGCCCAGTACTCCAGGACCAATCAGGAGGCACAGAGAGAGAATGAGGCTCTCTGCCTGTACAATGATAGACTCCAGCAACAGGTAGCGATGCAGGAGAGACTGATAGAGTCTAGTAAGGCCTTAACTGAGGAACTGAAAGCGCAGGGTCTTGCATTGCAACAGGAAGCAGGGGCGGATAGAGATGAGGTTCGCTGGGAAAGAGAAACTCCTGAGCATAACCTCAGGAGCCCTAGTACCAGAGGCCTTCATCTCTCCCAGTCCCTGGACTCTGCCACCCCCATGTCCCCTCGCGCACATGAGCACAGGGCCACGGGGATGGCAGATTACTATACAGCTAGAAGTATGGGGCTCATAGGCCAGTACCTCCCAGGAATGGATGGGCAGGTATCCGGGTATGGGCACCCAAGCACAGTGCAATTTAGTGGGGAACCCCAGGAGAGTAGGCCCATTAAGGGCATCCTGAACACCTCTGCCCAGTTAGGTCAGTGGGGGGGTACCCATCATATCCTGGCAGCAAGGAGGGATCTGAAGACTCCTCTGAGCATTACAGGACACAGGAGACCAGGTCCCCACATTCTGCCAGCCATTCCCAGGCTCGCAGAATCCAGTACGTCAAATGGACCTTCTCACCAGAATACTCCAGTTTCTTTGCAGGGCTGGAGGATCAAAACCATTCAAGGTGGTCCACATACAGGGCGGCCATCTTGAAACATTTTCTGTGCACAGAAATCCACAAGAGGCTCGCAAGGCAGCCTACAATTTGCAATGTGGGGAGGATCAGGCCCCACAAGAGTTTGTGCAAGAATAAAAGCGTGCTTTTGCGCAGACCACCAGAAGGGTGCGCACGGATAGCGGAGAATTTATCAACACGTTTTCCATGCCTTACCCAAATACATAATGACCCAGCTCGTGAGAGATTTTCATGAGAAAAGATCTTTAGACTGGGTCATTGAACAGGCTACCCGGATCTATGAGGTGCAGAAGCCCATCGAAAATAAAAATAATGCGCAGAAAAACCCCAAAACCAACAGCACTCCTGCTGCTGCCAAGGTGGCGGAGGTAAAGGTTGCCCCCATTTTAGATTTGGAGATGGGGGGCCTAAAAGCCTGCCTGCACCAAATAATTCACAGCCCAGAAGGCCCTCGGCCAGTCACAGACAGGGAGTCGAGGAGGTAGTCCCACAAATGGGGTCCCCCGCTCCCCTGACTATGTAAGTCCCCGCTACAAGGGAAACCGACCAATCCTGGGTTATGTGTGGACTCCTTCAGCCCAACGGGGGGGGATCCAGCCAAGCACCTGACCCGGGGAACTTCCCTCCTAACTTCCCCCAGGAGGGCAGAAATTCTCCAAATCCTGGGCAGAACTTTTTCCCCAGGTATCCGCCCAATTTCCAGCCCCAAATCATCCATCCTTCTTTCCCCAATTCCCTGAGCCCAGACAACCTAATCCGGGAGAGGGGAGGCCAAGGGTGGAGGGGTACCCAAATCTTCCCAATCCGGGGTATTACCAGAGAAGGGATAGCTACCCTTCCCGGGATCAGCTCAGGGGAGAAAATAGAGCCCCGTATCAGCCTGAGCGGGTTTCACAACTTGAGCGCCAAGTCCAAAATATGGCACGGGATCTGGGTCACATACTGAGGGCTCAACAGAACCCTCAGGTGAGCATGCCACCGCAGAATGCCCAAAACTCTGGACCTGGTGCTCCAGAACAATGACGGGGCCAGCACCCCGATAACCCACCGGTTCCCTGGGAGGACGCACAAGGGGAAGGGGGGTGTAAAGCCTTGTAGGAAGCTTCCTTCCCAACTTGTAAACAGCCCCTGGAAAACCAGGAACCGGAAACGAAATCTCCTGCCCCTGAAAGCCTTCCTCTCAAGGAGCAGAGGGGGGGTAGGAGAAACAAAGGACCCAAACAGACCAACTTTGTGGAGGAGGTACAGGTCTTTCAATTTGAGGGAGAGGGATCCTCAGAAGATCCTGGGAAAAGGATCTTCTCCTTCAGAGATGGGGGAACTCCTCCCAAGGAAAAATGGGTCCCAAGGGATGCCAATTCAGACTGGGGAGATGTGGAGACAGAGCTACCGCCGCCCATCATCTCATCCCAGAACCGACAATACCAAAATCCCATGGGTCAAGCCCATCCTGATGACTGCCTCCAAAAAGGGGAGGCGGCCCAGAACCCGAAACCATTTCCAGTTGCCAACTTTTTCTTTCAGATTCCCCAGGCTCTCCACAGAATTCTGCCCAAATCTCTTCGCTAGCAATGTCCAAAACCAGAAAGTTAGCCCACCAGTTGTCCAAAAATGCGAATTATCTGTGCCCCCTTGAGGAGAAGGAGGGAAGATATTATGCCCCAGTACAAGTACAGGGGCAGGGTATAATTTTGGCACTGGTGGACACTGGATCCCAAGCTACCCTTCTGTCCAAAAGGGCCTTTGATGAACTAAAGGCAGGAAAGGGGAGAATTACTGTATTCATCTCACCTCTCTTCCTGGAAAACTGCAGAACTTTGACGGGAAGGAAATTCCTGTTGAGGGGACTGCAGATTTGGACATCAAAATTGGGCGACACAAGGTGAAGCACCCGGTCATAGTAGTGACTCCAGAGGGCACCCCTTGTTTACTAGGGAACGACCTCCTGAGAAGGTTGTCACCCCTAATAGATTGTGTAAACAAGGTCCTCTGGACCCAGACTAGCCGACCAATAAAATTAAAACAGAGTGTCAACCATGTTAGTTTAAATGGTACCTGCCACATGGTTGAACAAAAATCTGACCAAGTAGAATTTCACTTCCAGAACAACCAAATTCCAGACGTGACAGTAATAGCAGTAGGACAACAGACTGGTGATGGGGGGTCCTCTCTATTTCTGAAAATCAACCTTCCTTCCAGTTTGAGGTGGTATTCCACACTGGAAGGAAACACCCTGAAATTATTTACTAATCCACAATCAGAAACTCCCACTCCTATAGTCCAGAAAGATGTGAAATCAGTTCAGTGCCTGGCTGATATTCAGCAAATTGGAGAGCAGTTGTTCATCCCTGTTCAGTTAAATGATGGGAAGGACTCTGTTCTCGCTCTAGTGCGTGTGAACAACAGTAAGAGCTTCATCAGCAAAGCCATGTTCCGCCAACTCCCAAAAGATCCAGCCATTCCCACATTCAAACTGATAGACAAATGGGAAATGGACCTGGAAGCACCTAATTCCAAACATCTCCAGCCAAGCAGGTGTATGCTCAAAATCTCCATTGGCAACAAGAGCATAGTCCATAATTGTTGGGTCGTGCGAGACGTCACTGCCGCCTTTTACTTAGGCAGTGACATTCTCAATCGCTTTGCCATTAGTTTGGACCTAATAAACTTCAAAGCTTGGTCCCGATTAGCGGATAATCCCATGGGCTTTGATGATCCAGAAAAAGCATTTAGGTCAGCTCAATTGCTACCTTATGCAGTTGAAATTCAGATCAAAGAGGAAGCCACCATCCCAGAAAGGACTCGACAATTCTCCCTGGAAGTGAAAGTTAAAAGAGGACAAAAATTGAAAAACCCTGATGCTTATATACATCTAAATGCTTCTCTCCAACAGCAAGGGTTAGGGGTAAACCCAACACCATTAGTCAACATAGAACATGACACCATTCCAATAGAGGTGGATAACAGTGACTTAAAGAGTATTACTCTAGCCGCAGGCACCATTATCGGAATGGCGGTTGATGACCGACATTTTTCCATTGATTTAGGGAATGAACTGTTGGGACCGATCCCCAAGGACTGTTTTGACAGTGACAGTGATGACAACACAACACCAGACAGGATTTTCACCCGGCATGGGGGGAACCTCCTGGTGTACACGTCTTGCCCTTATGGTAAGGAAGATGTGACTTGTGACTTCAGGAGGGATGAGGTGATTTTCCAGGTCCATGAGGGCTGCCTTTCCCATCTGAAGCCTCCAGTCCAAATCAGCACTCTGACCAGGGACTTCTCCACCCAGCTGTAGGAGGCCGCTGAGATAGCCAAACCAGAAGTCTTTCCCGGTTTCAGGCAGATGGTGGAAGAGAGGGTGAACCTAGCTGATGCCTGCATGACTCTGGAACAGAAGCAAAAGTTGAAACAAGTTTTCTTGGATTTCCAAGATCTCTTTGCGGTAGACTCATATGACTGTGGTCGCACCGACATCCACACCACAACAATTGCCACGGACCCTGGAATGACTCCAGTGTTTGTGAAGCAATATCGTTTGCCTCTCGCATCCATGGAGTCCCTTACTGAAATAAGAACCTTGAGTCCCGGGGAATAATCCGTCCAGTACACAGCACCTTCAATAATCCGGTGCTGGGAATATTGAAGCCAAACGGCCAGTGGAGACTCTGCGCCGACCTTAGGGAGCTCAACAAACGGGTCCATACTTCCCGATGGCCTCTGCCCTACATTGATCAAGGGCTGGCCCAGATTCAGGGGTCACAGGTATTCACAGCAATAGACCTGACCAATGGATACTGGACCGTGCCTGTCAGTAGGGAGGACCAATACAAACTTGCTTTTACCTTTGGGGGCCAGCAGTACACATGGACCCGGACTCCCTTCGGATACCTCAACTCCGGCAATGAATTCAACATTTTCCTACATAAGGCCATGCCCGACCTGGGTGCGAGGGGTAACCTGGCTTATGTAGATGATGTCCTCATCAAAAGTTCATCTGTGGAAGAACACATAGCGGAGATCCGTTATGTTCTGACACAGCTGAGGGCCGCCGGAGCAAAACTTTCCTTCCAGAAAGCACAGTGGTGTAGAACCCATGTTAATTTCTTGGGGCATGAGATTACTCCTCAGGGTCTCTGTCCCCAGGAAAAGAAAGTGGAAGCACTTCAGAAACTGAAAGACCCCACGACTCTGCGGGAACTAAGGAGCCTCCTTGGACTGACTAATTACAGCAGAAAGTTCATTGAAGGCTACGCAGAGATCACCAGACCCCTGATTCATCTCTTGAAGGGGGGGTCAAGTGAGAATGGGGTCCAGAACAATCCGAGGCAGTAAGACAACTCAAAAGAAGCCTCTCACAAGTGCCTTGCCTGGATTACCATGTCAGAAACAAGGAGTTCTTCCTGGAGACAGTGTTCTCTAATACATGCTTGACGGCAGTATTATACCAAAAGCATGACAAGGTCAATAAAGTAATCTCCTATGCGAGCAAAACTTTATCCTCTGTGGAGGAAAAATTCAACGATTGTGAGAAGGCTCTCCTGGCAATGGTGTGGGCATTGAAGAATTACCGCCAATTTATCCAGGGGGAACACATCATAGTGGAGACTCCACACCAGCCTCTGCAATATCTCCAAAGTGACAGAATCCGGGCCGGAAATGTGAGTAATTCCTGAATTACTTCCTGGATTCTGTCAATGCAAGGCTTTCCTGTAGAGGTCAGATATGGCCAAAACAAGCAGAGTCCCATCGTGCAAGGTCTGGCTGACTTGCATGATTGTGCCAGAGAAAACTGTCTCGAGGGCAAAAGTCTAAATATCAAGGACAACATGGAGGCATACCTTAATTCCTCACACAAAGGGCCTCATTACGACCCAGGCGGATTTCGCGGTGCTAAATGCACCGCGAAGCATGGCGGAAAGCCGCCGATAGCGCCATGGGGGTTGGCGGATTTACCGCCCCATTCCGACCTCGGCGGAGCGGTAAATCCCCAATCCCCATTCTGCCCTTCCCCATTCCCATTTTTGCCCCATAGGGTATAATGGGAGTGGGGAAGGAGTTAATTACGCCACCGTAAAATACGGTGGCGTAATTAACAACGAGGTCCCGTAGCGCCATGGTTTTCTCCGGCTGGTAAAACCAGGCGGAGAAAACCTCCATGGCGCTACGGGAACTCGTAGTATGGCGGAGAGGTACGCCATGCACTACGCTGGCGTAATACCCTCTCCGCCAGGGTCCTAATGAGGCCCAAAGTCTTTGAAGAAGACAAGTGTGAGGGAATGCCCACTGTCTATGTGGATGGATGCTCTTACCATGTTGACAACAACAGGGAGAAAGAACTGGTGGCCGGCGTAGGGAACGCATGGGTGAATGAGTCCCCAGAACCCTCTGCTGGATAAAAAAGTGGTCCCTGAAGTAGTCAGGTGGCAGAGTTGATGGCTGTGCATCAGGCCATCCTCACTGCTGTCCAACATCAACTCCACTGGTCACAGATTCGGATTATGTACGGAGCGGGTTCGTGGAGCACCTGGTTAATTGGAAAACCAGAGGCATGTTATGTGCTAATAACAAACCCCTGAAACATGGGAAGTTAATCCAAAATATTGATGATCTGGTCACATCGAATGGGATGACCATCTACTGGAAAAAGATCAAGGGTCATTCCAAAGTAGAGGGACCAGACACAACTGGAAATGACTTAGCTGATCAGCTGGCCAAACCCGGGGCCATCCAAGGGGATCTAATAGAAATAGAGTCCCTGTTGGGGGAAATCCAGGTCACTGCTATCACTAGGTCCGAGACAAATGCTCACAATGATCTTTCAACTTCACAATGGAGTAAGGAGACCCCTGATGCTGATTTGATTACAGCTCAGAGTGGGGATCCAATAATTGGTAAGTTTTACCAACACATTGAGGACCCTGAGAACTTTCCCCTGACGGATACCGATTACATTGGGAAAGAGGACCTAAGAGTGTTGATGAAATGTCCAAAAAGGTTCCAAATCCAAGACGGTTTGTTGGTGAGGAAATCCCAAGCTGGCCATGATCAGTGGGTGGTCCCTACCCCATTCCGAAGCCTGATGTTAAGTCACGCTCATGATGCGGCCACCGCCGGTCATAGGGGGTTTCACACAACACTGGAAATCTTAAGAGAGGTTGCATACTGGCCACACATGGGGCAGGACCTCGACCAATACTTGAAGGGGTGTCTTGTGTGTGCACAGTTTCAGCCATCATCACTCACACACCGTGCGCCTCTCCAAAAGAGGGGGATGACACTGCCATGGTCAGATTTGCAAATCGACTTTGTAGGCCCTGTAATTCGCTCGTCTAGAGAAAATGTTGACCTTTACATGCTTGTTTACCAAGTGGGTGGAATGTCTCCCGGCCCCAAACTGCAAGGCAGAAACAGCAGCTGCCCTGATGATTAACCACATCTTTTCCCGTTTTGGTCTACCTCAAAGGATTGAGTCAGACAGAGGTAGCCACTTCACCAGTGAAGTAATGACAAGGATGTGGGAGATACTGGGGGTCAAAAGGAAGCTACACATTGCTTACCGGCCAGCTTCTTCTGGGGCAGTAGAACGCTACAACCGGACAATTGTGAGCATATTAAATAAGTTTGTGGCAGAGGCTGGGCCAAGTTGGGATATCCGATTACCTCTGGTCCTAATGGACATCAGATCTACCCCTTCATCTGCAACTAAAATGTCACCATTTGAGTTGATGACCGGACGCATGATGGTGCTTCCCCAGCATCTGCTCTACAGGACCCAAGAGCAGACACTGATAAATGCCTCCACAACTCATGAGTATGTGGAGAATTTAAGGAAACACCTTCAGCATGCTTTTGCCTATGCTCAGCGGAATCTAGAAAGATCAGCTGATAGCATGAACACCCACTACGACCTGAAGACCACCAGGAAGGAAAATACTGTGGGGGACCGGGTCTATCTATAGAATTTCCAAAGGAACCAGGCCAAACAGCGAAAATGTTTGCCTACATTAAAGGGACCCTTTGAAATTATAGACAAGATCTCCCCTGTAGAGCACAAGATCCGCATCCCCAAAGGCAGTTCGGCAGAGGGGAAAGACAAGTGGGTCCATATAAATCAGCTAAAGTGTTGCCATCCCAGGCACACGCTGCAACAACTGGTGGAGTCCTCTGCAATACCAGAGGGGACCGCCCCAGAGTAATTCAATTCCAACCCTAAAATATCCCACATATAGTCTCTAAAATATTATGATGCTTGTAAGCCACTGTCTCTGAATTATATCTTGTTTTTTAAAAATTGGAATGCTGCAAAAACTAAAAAATCATCTGCAAACTATTCCACAGCCGGGCGTGCTGTTTGAATTCTGTGCCAAGAACTTTTGCCGGAACCGCAGACCAGACCCAGACCGCTGTGAGCAGAACCAGAGATCCGGATCGCTGTGAGCAGAACCGGTGCCTGGTTGACCCGCCGAGCAGACAGAACTGCCGCTGATCCGTGACAAGGCCTAGTTCAAATTTATATTGTGAGTACCTAGCGGAACTGTGCAGAACCAATCTCTTAGGTAAAATAATCTAATTCAAGCTATTTTAACCTAAGTGGAACTGCCTCCTAGAAATCGTGTCATCTGTCATTTTTAAAGCTGCACAACTGTCACCTGTCAATTCTGCAGCTGCAAGCTGTCACCTGTCATTTTGAGTTTTACTTTAAATCCGAAAATCTACCTTTTTTAAATCGTCTGTATCTCCGGAACCGTTTGTCCTGGAATGCTATGTCTATTAAAGTATAAAATGTATATGTTGCCCCACTATATCAGTAGTGGGGGAGAAATGTCTATGAATAGGTATTGCTGCTTTCCTTTGTCATCCTAGGAGAAAGAAAACATGGAGACTGACCACGGAAGGCGACCTGGGGACCGGGAGCGAAGATCCGAGGGGCCCGGGGTACCGCCCAATACTCCCATCAGGACCAGCAAGGAGAACTGATTGATCGACTGGAGGGAGGAAAAGATGCTGAACTGTGCCACCTATGGAATTGGAAGAAGAGGAGGTGAACATCCCAGATCTTGCGAGTTCCATCAGTGAAAGGACAGAATGGCCATCGCAAGAGGGGGGGCTTGTGGGATGTTTTTACCCATGCATCCAAGCCCTACCATAAAACTGTGCAGTTCTGGCATGGAAAACATCATGATGGCCAGAACTCCCCAGAGAGTGCACAGGGAAAACATGAAGAATAGGCTGCCACCCATTTTTGCCTATGTTGTGAGCACAGGAGGCCACTGCCTAAAACCACCATTGGGCTACACACACAGTAGCCTGAAACCATTGGGAATGGCAATGCTGATTGCCAAAAAGCAACTCAGAACTGTGGGGAATTCATTTTCTTAATCCCAAAAATGGTTGCAATACCGGTACTCACCACTATCAGAAAGTCGGCGTTTTAAAACCACCAGACTTCTTTGTAAAACTGAACAGAGAAATCCAAACCAGAGCAAGGAAAGACTTGCTAAGAGGTGGATAGAATGTAAAACTATATTTTGAAATGACTTGAAGGAAGTAATTATTTAATGTATATGTAAATATTGTAAGTTTGATTTAAACTGGGAACTAAAGTGACATTTAGCTGAATTCTGCCTGACAACTACCCCCGACAGGAGAAACCTGCTCAGTCACTCTTCCCAGGCCTAGCTGCATCCTGCTTCCCCACCAAAAGGAGTTGACACCTCTCTGATTAGATTAGGGGAGGGGCAACTGCAGGAAACTGAACAATGGACTCAGGCAAATGTTATATTGGGGGGGCCGTAAAGTGGCTTCCTCTTGGGAGAAGTGGGAGGAGAAGTGCCTGTGAGAGCCAGCTGAGCCAGCTGAGCTTGGGGGAAGTGGATAAACCAGTTCTTCCACCATGTGATGTGGGAAGCCACACCCCTTTTTGACCAGGGCATAAGTTAAAAAGATAGATAACTCATAGTGCGGACTGGTCAAAATTATATAAGTAATATCATTATTCTTGTGATTTTTCTGTGCACGTTTTAAGACGCGTTAGGACCCTGTGGTGTATTCTGGGGGGTTGCTAGCGGAAAATAGGGTCTCACTCCAAATGTCTGCATGTTAAAAATCTGACACTTCATCAATTAATGTCCATACTCCTTGCGCACATGTGTGTAATTTTTGGTAAATGTCCGATATTGGTAAACCAGTCAAAAAGCGCAAAATGTTGTCATTTTTGAATGCAAGCCCCCAGGAAGATCAGAGGCGGACAAGCATGGACCATAAGGAATATATAATGTGTACATGTAATGTCGACCACTTGTGTATCTGGGAAATATGTTTTTGAATCAAATATAGATTTGTGGGCAAATTGACTAGGGGAGGATCCTCTGACCCATAAACAGACCTCATCATGATGATAATCCATTTCCTTCCCCCAATCATGGGAGAGGGGAGAATTGGGCCAATGACAAGTAGACAGGGGCAGGCTCAGTTATGCCACACACACACCCACTTCCAAAACACATAAAAAGAGACTGCTGGGACAGGTAGGGACATTCAATTCCATTGTCTGCGGGACGCTCTGCCGGGAGACTCCAGACTTCACATCCATCAATCTCGAAAGACCAGAACTTTACTTCAGAACTTAAAGCAAGGGCCTAACCCACAAACTGAGAACTCTTCTCAGCGGGCCTCAGCATCCTTAAAATCATCTGCAAACTATTCCACAGCCGGGCGAGCTGTTTGAATTCTGTGCCAAGAACTTTTGCCGGAACCGCAGACCAGACCCAGACCGCTGTGAGCAGAACCAGAGATCCGGATCGCTGTGAGCAGAACCGGTGCATGATTGACCCGCCGAGCAGACAGAACCGCCGCCGGACGTGTTGACCAGATACGTGACAAGGCCTAGTTCAAATTTATATTGTGAGTACCTAGCGGAACTGTGCAGAACCAATCTCTTAGTTAAAATAATCTAATTCAAGGTATTTTAACCTAAGTAGAACTGCCTCCTAGAAATCGTGTCATCTGTCATTTTTAAAGCTGCACAACTGTCACCTCTCAATTCTGCAGCTGCAAGCTGTCACCTGTCATTTTGAGTTTTACTTTAAATCCGAAAATCTACCTTTATTAAATCGTCTGTATCTCCGGAACCGTTTGTCCTAGGAACGTGGTTTAACTTTCATTTTAAAGCTGTGATTCTAGGCTTTCCAACAAACCTAGATACTTTTCCGAAATTTACCACGATTTGCGATTTTGGCTCAATTTCTCCACTTGTCAAAATAGCAGCTCCATTCTTTCCTTTGTTAAAAATCCGTTTGCAACCTGGTAATAACTCATAGAGCATTGCTAAAGTGAGCCTGAACTAATACCAACAAGCATCTCTCACTCACCCTGAATCTCTAGAGGGAATTAAAATCAGTTAGCACATTTTCCCATCCATTGCCATCACATTTAAAAGCATTTTGGGCCTGTGTTTCAAACTTCTGCCTGTTTCCTCTAAGCTTGCTGGGGGGGAACTGCATTTCGTATTGCATTTTGTTGGGATTCTTGAAGACTGTGTGCTCTCCTTCCATTTCTTACATTGCATAGGGGGGGAGTGAATTGTCAAGGAAAAGTGATTACATTGTCTTTTGTTGAAGCCATATCAAGTTATTTTCTGTACTGCATTTCATTCATCATTGCGTTTCCTTGAACCATATAAAGCATTCTTTCCCACCTTATTCTTCTGTTCCTATTCATAAGTTACCTCTTGCTGATTACTGCTCATATTCACAAGTGTAATATCCATTTTCAATTTATTTATAGAAGTGTGATATATATAGATATTGTTATATTTCTCAAATAAACCTTTTAAATTTGCAAAAACAGACCTACTTCTTGGCTCAGTGGGGTCAGGGGGATTCTAAGAGATGGGTGTTATATAAGGGTTGTCATCCAGAGTACATGAACTGGACCTAAAAATATATCAATAAGGGTTTCCCTCAGCATCCCAGACTAGGCATTGACTTAGCTGTAGTGTTGATTGAATATCACTTACACAACAAAGAATCTTTCTCTCAGTGTGGGAGCTGCCTGCTAATGCTAAATCTAATCTCTTCGTTCAAGGATACAGCAGGATACAGCAGGAAATGCATTCCTGTCAATTTGTAGTAATTGATTTTAATGACTAGTCTTTTCATTCGGAATATCTAAAATAGCCAACACTCCAGATGAGATGATGATGATGCTCGCTTGTTTCCTGGTACAGGTTGGGTATTAAAATGTGGAGTGGAGTTTTTCTGTGGTTTGTGGTTGGGAAAAATACCCTTAGTTCTGACTGAGGGGTTGTGACCACTTGCTGATGATAAAATGACATTGACTTTTGTTCCAGACCTCTTTTTGAGCCATCCTATACAATCATGATCACAACCACCACTTGTCAGTGGTTCTCAGTCTGTCCTACAGGGCTCAGGCACACCCTATAACTCACAGGCTCTCACACAGAGCACAGGCACCACCTAAAGTACTTCCAATAATGCAAAGAGAGCTGGGACCGATTAAGATCACCCTCTCTTCCACACAGTACTACCGCCCTCTAAAGTTAACAGGCTCTCCCACACAGTGTGTCCACTCTCACATTAAGGGACTCTGCTTGAAATGAACATGTCCTCCCCAGGACTGATTCATTCTTTCCCAGTGCACAGCCATCTACAAGAGTGCAATATGGTGCTGCAGAACGTGGCTTGCCATTGCAAAATTAACAGTCATGCATTCCAGCTATCCCCGAATGAGAAGCACCAAGCAATGTAAACAGGAGATACATGTATGCCTCATTAACAGGTCCAAAGCATTCTGCACAAACGCAGGCACTATCAGAGGTGTTCTGTCTCCAACTCCGTGTTGGAGTGGCTCATGTAACTGGTGCCTTTTGATTGCTTCAGTCAATAGTCCTACTGGCACTGATTGTGCAAGCTTGCTTGGCACATCCACTGACTGAGGGGTTTGTTTTGGCAGCAAGGTCACTGTTTGGAAAATTGATGGTGCAGACCCATTTGACCAGTAGATGTCATTGTGCCCGTGGAAGGTGTGTTTTATCATGGTCCTCTTTCCTGAGATGTAGCCCTTGCCTCTCTGCCCCACCTCACTTTATAGCCATAGCCCACAAATATACTCTCCACTCTGCACTGTTATCCCTACTGAAATATAGAAATACTGACACATTGGGACTATGAGACCTCTGTGAATGGAGCAGAGGTCTTTGCTACCTGGTCAATTATGACTGCTTGCCTCCTCAGCAATGACAGGTGCAGGCCAAGACACCTCCAAAAACTCTTTTCTCTCAGGAAAGTCCACCACCTGCTGTGTCCCCAAAACAAGCTGATGACTCGCTTGAGGCAACCTCCTCCCCGCCCGGTCCACATTAAACACCTCCTCAAGGCAGTGGTCCTCTTATGCTCACTTATCTTGCTGGATGATGATCACTTGCTCCTCTGCTATAACATCCGGCCAGAGAGGAAGTGGCTTACTGTACTGCCCCCTTCTGCTGCATGAAGAATGCACCCATGTTCACTTTTATGCTTCATGTGAATGTGCATTTCCCCCAGGCTCTGCATCAGCTGGGGCCTTTATTAGAGACCCTTCTTCCACAGCCATATGAATAACATACATTTTATAGCATTTGGTGCCTAAAGAAAGTATGTTTTCTGGACGTAGAAAACATGTACGAACAATGCCAATGTGCAAGAAAAATCATAACTAAAGGAATCCTAATTTTTACTGTGCAATAAAGGAACAGTGGCAAGATTGTGCATGCCATGCAATGTCAACAGAGATTTAATTAAAATAGGGCGCATATTTAGAATAGTAAATTATAAAATGTGCAATGATCTCAATTGCTTTCAGGTACAATGGCCATCAACATTCAATAAAGGTTCAACCCTACTTTTGGTATTAAAATGTGCTGCTGTAATTTGTCCGCACAGTTTAAGTTCTCTGCGCGGCCCCTCCAAGGTGCCAAGACGGAATCAGCTCTGACACGCATGTGTTCGTAATGTACCTGCTCCTGCTTCATATTTAGCTGCTCAGACATCTAGGTGATACATTAGGAACATTGAGCCTGTATCCTTGGTGAATGTATATTAAACAAGTGTTTATATAGTTAAACCACAGAATCTGCTAAGAAATATCATATTTAAGCAGGGTAGGCACTATACTTTGTTTTAAAAGTGAGTATTGTTTACCGAGATTATGCACTATTGCAGTCAGTGGCTCGGTAGTTATGTGGTCCACATCAACAACCTCATGCATGTAGAATGGTTGAGCCAGCTCACAGGAGACCAATAGTCATTGGGCCTCATTAGGACCCTGGCGGAGAGGGTGTTACGCCAGCGTAGTGCATGGCGTACCTCTCCGCCATACTACGAGTTCCCGTAGCGCCATGGCGGCCTTTTCCGCCTGGTTTTACCAGGCGGAGAAAACCATGGCGCTACGGGACCTCGTTGTTAATTACGCCACCGTATTTTACGGTGGCGTAATTAACTCCTTCCCCACTCCCATTATACCCTATGGGGCAAAAATGGGAATGGGGAAGGGCAGAATGGGGATTGGGGATTTACCGCTCCGCCGAGGTCGGAATGGGGCGGTAAATCCGCCAACCCCCATGGCGCTATCGGCGGCTTTCCGCCATGCTTCGCGGTGCATTTAGCACCGCGAAGTCCGCCTGGGTCGTAATGAGGCCCATTGTGTGAACTCTTTTTTTCTCATATTGGTAGAGAGGGGGTCATTACGAGTTTGGAGATAGCCATGGTGCTAATAGCACCATGGCTGCCTCCAAACCCGTGTCCGGGTCTGTGGTGTAAGAATGGGTACTTACTGGGAAATTCTGACCTTTGCGGACCCGGTAAATCCCCATTCCGAAAACCATTCCCCATTCCCATTTGAGCCCCCATAGGGCTCAATGGGAATGGGGAAGGAGCTAATATTAGCTCCTTGGTCCTTTAGCAGCTCCCGCTAAGGGACCTCGGAATGTGGCGGGGGGGTAAACGGCACTGGCATCCTTACTGGTGCCATGAACCCCTTACTGCTGCACTCAGAATGAGTCTCTATGTCTGGGTATATTGGGCCTCATTACGAGTAGGACGGTAAAGGATACCGTGCACTGGTAAGGAGACCGTGCCGGTAATCCCTTACCGCCCTACTACGAGTTCCCTTAGCGGGTCCCTCCTTTAATGCCTGGTCTGACCAGGTGTTATGGACGGGACCCGTTAAAGGAAATCAGAGCCAATAACAGTACCACAATTTGCGGTAACATTATTAGCGCCTTCCCCATTCCCATTGAGCCCTATGAGGTCTCAAATCGGAATGGGGAATGGCTTTTTCAATGGGGACTTACCGGTCCCGCAAAGGTCGGACTACACCCGTAAGTTCCCATTGAATGAGACCGGCACCGGACACATTATTGGTGGCAGTCATGGCGCAAATAGTGCCATGACTACCACCAATCTCGTAATGAGGCCCATTGTATTGTTTTTTTGTTCTTTTCACTTATATAGTAATGGAGGTCAAAGAGTATGATTAGGATGTATGTGTGTATTCGACCAAATAAGGCATAGCAGTGCTGGCTAGGCTCTGGGAGAGCATCTGTGCTTCTGTGCATCTCTACATAGCTAAAGACCAAACTTTAGCTATAGGTGCAGTTATCAGTGGATCCAATGGCTAAGACCCAACATTATTTGTTCATTTAAAAGTTGATATAATGACTACCTCTATGCGGGAGTGGAGGGATGGGTGGTGTCTAAACCACCTGATCAACTTCCCACTAGTACAAACCAACAGTGATCTTAATCATAAAGGCAATACAACCACAGTTGAGATATATCTCCTTCACCTTTTGTGGTCATAAGAGGGGTCTGCGTGTTATAACAGTAACAGCACAATCAGCAATAGTACAAAGACTTCAAAATGAAAGAATGTAAAATAAAGACAGTACCTAGTTCTTGGGTACTTCAACAGTGTGTAAACAGGCACTGCCTTTTGATTACTTTGGCCCTCATTAGGACCCTGGCGGTAAGGGGTTTACGCTAGCGTTAGCTGCGCCGACCCCTTACCGCCAATTCCGAGTTCCCAGAGCGCCATGGTCATTTTTCCGCCCGCTTTTTGCGGGCGTAAAAATCCATGGCGCTATGGGACCTTGGTGTTAATTACGCCACCGTAATTTACGGTGGCGTAATTAACTCCTTCCCCACTCCCATTATACCCTATGGGGCCGAAATGGGAATGGGGAAGGGTAAATGGGTCAATGGGGACTTACCGCCCCGCCGACCTCGGAATGGGGTGGTAAGTCCACCATCCGCCATGGCGTAAACGGACTTTACGCCATGGCGGAAAAGTCCGTCGATGGCGGAAAAAATCCGCCAGGGTCCTAATGAGGGCCTTTGTGGCAATTCACACTGGTACAGGCTGTGAGTCTGCATTGTGTCCGTTTTAAAGCATAGTACTCTGTGATTCGATGCTGTGCATGATCATTGCAGTTTGCTTAATTTAACCAGTTTGACGCTCAACTGGTTAGAGTCAAAGGGTACCTCTTGTTCAAGCTGATGCATGACACAATGTTTCCACTGGTGTGAGTTGAGGCCCAAGCTCGGTCGATGCAAATGTCGTGGCAGTTTGATGCATTGCTCGAAGATACAGTGTTGTGAAGGCTTTAATGGCTGTGAGCTGTTCTTCGGGCTCCAACGGCAATGAGCGCTGCTGAAGTGATTAGGCATTGTTATGGTTTGAAGTGAGCAAGTGGCATTTCAATGTTCAATGAGAGTGCCAAAGCCAGCACCACGGACCCTGGGCTTTGAAGGCTCCAAACATGGTCGAGTAAGATCGAGGTTTGTTCAAAAGTACAGAAACAATCTGCTTTAGGTTTCTCAGTGTGCTATGAGTCCAACTGCAGCAGCTGTAGGGCATGGTGAGTAATTTATACTCTTCTATCCCAGTCGAGTGACCTTGGGTATCACTGAAGGGGGTTTCCCAGCCTCGAGTAAGAAGCTTAGTACTTTTGCAACCGGCAGAGTGTCAGGCCATTGTCCCACCAGCCCTCATCCCCAATATTCCCTGTAAATGATTAGGGAACTGTGCTCACCTTTGCCTTGGATGCACCTGTCTTCACCTCAATAGCCGAGCACCTTAAAGTGTACTGCACTCCAAACTGGGTTCCAGAGAAATCTACTTCTTGGTGTCCTGTAGTGAAAAGAAAAAAGGAGTGTCTCTCGCACATAAAGTTAAAAGGTCACAGAGAATTGAACAAAAGCAAGCCTGCTGTATGGCGTCCAATCCCTAGCACAGTAAAACATCACCTCCGCCTTCTATCATCATAGCAAGAGAGCCTAATGCCACAGGAAGTGGAGGAGGCAGGAAGTAAGAAAGCCCCACACAACAGTAAGATGTTGAAACTCTTCTCAGCTTCTCTTTGGTACTTTCCAGCTATTTAAAACAAGCCCCTCCTCATGTCTCCTCATGTCTCATGTCTTTAGGTTCAAAGGCTCTAAGGTGTGCGGCTGGCCTTTGTTAAGTATGTGACTCTTTGAACAAAGGTTCCAATGCTTTCTACTGGTGAGAAATCCAGGGGTTGATGGGACGTGTTGCCAGTCCTACCAGAGAATCAAAGCAGGCAGATGTCTTCCAATTGTCTCACTTGCTGAAGTGAAGACAAGAAGGTTAGCCATGAATCCAATTAGCCTTCACATAGCTGGCCTGGCCAAAGGGTTGACACTTCTATAATATCAAATTCGTGTGTATTTAGTAATTGTGGGCTCTTAACAGTGACTATAACAAAATCAGGTAGGGCTTATTCTTAGAGTTAACCCTGCTACAGGAATGAGAAGGCAGAATTATGAGGTACTTGGATCAGAGGTGAAGAAATGAAATTCAGCCTCTTTCTGCAGGGACATGGTGTCCCAACAGCTGTCAAAAAGGCACATATGAATTGTGAACATGCCTAATGCCACTGAAGGGCAGGTGCTGCAGATAACAGGAGACTGATGCACCAGGTCACATGGGATGCCCTATTGTTCTGGCATAGGGCTTTGTAAAAAATAGGGCATGGGTTCTGATCGGAATTCCACCCTGCATAATTGTATTGATTAAAATTCAAACAAGCTCAAGCTATCTGACACCCTCACCAGATGGAATCCGTCTCACTGCCAGCATGACTCATTCTAACAGGTTGCCTGGTGGTGACTCCTCTACAATTCAGAGTTTCAGAAATCTGGACAACCAGATATGTACATGATTTAACCTGCTATTTGGCTAGCACAGTTAATGTATGCTGCCTCGTCAATGCACCCTAAATCATAATGTTCAATTTTATTACATCCATATCCTTCACACATGTCGTATAACTATATAAAAGAGGTTGTACATCATTCCGCATTTGTGCTATAAGAACATAGCTACTACAGTAAGACGGTTGAGAGCCTAAACCCTACAAAAAAAAAAACTGCCTGTGTGGAAGGCAACTTGTGGAAGGCAACCACGAAGGCCACATCTTGCAAGAATGTTATTTTGCAGACCTCCTACTGCACCTGTCAATTTGGGCCCTAGTCTACACCCCACTCTGGCTGCATGGCCTGCCACCAATCTCCCCCTGCCCTTCACCCACTTATCTCAACAGGCTCTGCGTCCCCTTCTGGCTTCCCCCAAGCTACATCTCAAAAGAACAGACATACACCAAGTTGCATAAAATGACGCAGCCTTCCGTACACATGTTTTTAGGGGGTGCAGTATAGAGTCTGCAATCAAATTAGACTGGATCTGTAAGGTGAATGACCCAAAACCTGGGCACTCAAAAAACAATTTATGCACCATTTGCAAAGATAACACAGTTTAAATACATACAAAATTGTCAGGCGGTCCGGTGGAACCGAACTAACTCGGAACTCACCCCCTCCCAAAGAAGTTACATCTTTTATAAAGAAAAAAACACAAATTAATAGAACTATGCATAAGAAAGATTAAAACGTGGTCCCGCACTCCCCAACATCTGTACACAATTCTAATTATCCCCTATAGTCTGTTACCCAATTGGATGCACATTATCTAAACACATTACTATAAACACATGACCTACTACACCTTCACTATAAAACTAAGGAGTTGAATAACTACTAGGTGCATTGATGATATCATACATTTCTTAAATGGGTACAACATTCTTGACCATCACATTATGTGCACCCCTCTGTCGGATCCTGATAAAAGTGTGAATAGCAAAGTCAACTCTGCTTTGATAATGCAATGGTCCTCCTCATTATACCAGACACTGTGGAATGCACACACAGCTCCCCACACTTGTAGATACATGTATTGGCATCACATCTGATCCTCCCATACCAAATCATGATACAGCCCAAGCATGTCTTCCCCTTATCTGTCTGGGAACCCAGGTTCCCACGAATGGCATGATCGGGGCACCACTCTTATGTCTGAATTTCGTTTATTTATTCAACCCTAGAGAGCAGTGCCTGATAGATAGTTGTTTGATCCTGGAAATCGAAAAACACTCCCTCCTAGTACACTTTCTCCAGTGTAGTGGCTTACCGCACCACATGGCACAGGGCCCTTTGTCCTAGGGATGAGATGGGGAATGTGGGGCTTGCTGCTGCATATACGCCATTACAGAATTTAGACCTGGGTTCTTCATTTGTTGGTGTGGAGGATGTTGGATACTGATACTGAGGTGATTGTTCAGGGTTAGGTGTTTGTGAGGGATCTGGGGCAATTAGGGGCATCAGATGGTACGTAAGCGCAAATGCAGATAGACCAGGATCAATGCGAGCATTTTAAGCATACGCTGGTCTTCTCCTACACTCTCACGCAAAGTGTCCTGTCCTGCCACAAATGCAACACAGTCCCGGACACCTGAATCACTATCTCATTCCACAAATCTACATCATCATCCTCCCGGGAAACCTCTTCTTCCCATCTGAGCTTTTGAAACATACCACATCCCTTCTATTGTCTGGGTACCCTTGCTAACCCTCCATCCATTCCGGTGCTTGCATTGTGTCATACTGCCCCTCAGGGGAGCTGGTAATTAGCACTCCTTCTACACTTAGATTTGCCAGCTTCTTCTCTTCTAACTTCACTTCAGCCTTCTGCACCTGTTCCACTGTTTTCTTTTCTGGCTCCTGCCTTTTCATACAATGATGTACTACAATTGCCTGAATCTTTGCAAATTTCATCTCTTCAACCCCTACTACCATATCTAAATCCTTTTTCACATACTAGCTGAGTCCCTTCCATAGCATATGATACAATATTGCTATATTCTTGTCCCAGGAAACCCCTTTAAACACACTCCACATGTATTTAAACTGGTTTATATACAATTCAGGGTCTTTATCTAACTTCATTGGAATGCACCATAATCAAATGTATTTCTGGTTTGACTGGATATGTGTCGTAAATCTCCCCCGTCTCACCTGTGATCGGGTCTCCCTTGTTCGGCCGCAGGACTCTTCACGTGGATGGTTCGGGTCTTGAATAGGCTCGCCCGAGCCTCGTCAGGTTGCAGGACGCGTTCAGAGTTCTGGGAAGTTCGTGGTTCCAGGGTATCCAGGATAGCGATGAACGAGTAAGTAGGGGGGGAAATCCAGGAACAGGAGAAAAGGCAAGGAAGGAAGTAAGAGGATCAAAGGAAACCAATGTAGAGAGTAAACACACGTCGGGTCACTACCGAAGATAGCGTTGAGACACGCGGACCCGCAGGGGCGTGACCAATTTATAGTGCGTAGCACGGAGCTTGGTACGGCCATGTTGGGAGGAACAAGGAGTACAAGCCCTTCGTGACAATAACCATGAGGTCCAGAAAGGGCAATTTTGCAGGGTCATGACAGCATGCCCCCTCCGAAGACTGGTTCCTCCAGGCTTGCCTGGGTGAATAAGATGGAATCTTCTGAGCAAACGAGGGGTCTTTAAATTAGAAACTGGTTCCCATGTTCTCTCGCTAGGGGGGTAGCCTTTCCACTCGACCAGATATTGTAGTCGACCCTTCCTATATCTGGAATCACATATCCTGGACACCTCATATTCCAACTGGTCGTCCACAAGAACAGGTGTGGGTTTGAAGGGTTTTCGAGTAGAACTAACGTAGGGTTTCAACAGGGAAGTATGGAAGACTGGATGTATCTTCTTCCAGGAATCCGAGAGCTTAAGTCGGAAGGAGACAGGATTGATAATCTCCTTTATAGAAAATGGACCATAATAGCGAGGAGCTAATTTGTTTGCTCGTAGATGTCGAGGTAACAGTTTCAAGGCTAGCCAGACTTGATCGCCAACTGAATAGGAAGGTGATGGTCTTCTCTTAGAGTCCGCAAATCTTTTGGTTCGAGTCTGGGCCTGTTCTAACTGATCCTTGGCCTCTCTTTGTATGTCGATCAGCGTCTGAATCCAAGAGTCAAGGGTAGGTACCGGAGTAGATTCTGGAAGAACTGATGGTAAAACAGACGGGTGATAACCTTGACTGCAATAGAAAGGGCTGATCTTGAGAGCTGAATGATCTGAGTTATTGTAGGAGAATTCGGCTAAAGGTATAAGGAGAGACCAATCGTCTTGAGCCTTGGTGGCAAAACAACAAAGATATTGTTCCAGGGTTTGATTTACTCGTTCCATTGCCCCATTGGCTTGTGGATAATAGCCTGAAGAAAGGGCACGTTGGATTCCTAGAACACGACAGAGATGTTTCCAGAATTGTGAAATATACTGAGGTCCCCGATCCGAAATAATCTTGGAAGGAAGACCATGAAGACGAAAATATGTTCCAGGAAAATTCCAGCAAGTTCTGAGGAAGATGGTAGTTTATACAATGGTGTAAAATGAGCTAGATGTGTGAACAAGTCAATGGTTACCATGATGGTTGTAAATCCTTGGGAAGGTGGTAATTCAACAATGAACTCAGTGGCAATAACTTCCCAGGGTCTGGTTGGCAACGTAGGTTTTAGAAGCAGACCCGCCGGCCTCTGGTTATCGTATTTGTTCTGACTACAAATAGCACAGGTCTTGATGTATTGAACTACACTGGACTTCATCCCTGGCCACCAGAACTGTCTTTGTATAAGACAGAAGGTGTTGGTTACTCCTCGATGGCCTGAGTGAAGAGTATCATGGCATAGATTAATTACCTTCTGTTGAAGTCCTTTTGTCGGAATGACCACTGAATTGTTCTTGAATAAATATCCTTCCTTGATTGTTAGACGCCAGGGATTTTTCTTCGATATGTCCTTCCAGAGTTCAGATAATTAAGTCTGTACTCTGATTTCTTCCAGGAGATTGATCGCTTGAGCTACAAAGATTGTGGGTGGAAACATTTTAGGATAGATCGTATCCTCCAAGGGAACGTAGTTGGGATGCTGAGAAAGGGCATCGGCAATCAAGTTTTGCGATCCAGGAACATGTGAAATTTGAAATTGATATTGAGCAAAGAAGTAGGCCCATCGAGCTTGTCTACTGTTCCTGCACTCCATGGATTGTAGGACCTGAAGATTTCGATGATCAGTACGGACTTGAACTGGATATTTAGCACCCAGGAGTAGATGTCTCCATTCAGTGAAGGCATGACGGATAGCCAATAACTCCTTCTCCAGAACTGAGTAGTGAGTCTCGCTGGTGGTCAGGGTCCGTGAGAGATAAGCAATGGGATGTTCCAATTTATCATCGGATTCTTGTTTTAAAACTGCTCCTAAGGCGTAATTGGAGGCATCAGTTTCCACTAGAAAAGGACGATTTATGTCAGGTTGGGCCAGGATGGGGGCCTGAGTGAATTCTTCTTTCAAGCGTTGGAATGCCTTGTCTTGTGGTATAGACCAGTTAAATGGAACGTCTTTCTTCAGGAGATTAACAATGGGTTGAACAATCTCGGAAAAGGTGGGAATGAATTTCCGGTAGAAGTTGGCAAGCCCCAGGAAGGATTGTATTTGCTTAACAGATGTTGGGGCAGGCCAAGCCAGTATGGCCTTCACCTTTGAAGGGTCCATACTAATTCCTTCTGAACTAAGGTCAAATCCCAGATAGTGAACTGATGTAACATGAAACAAACATTTTTCTGGTTTGGCTAAGAGTTGATTTTCACGGAGACGTTGAAGTACTGCTTTTACATGTTCTTCATGTTTCAAGGAGTCCTTGGAGAAGATCAATATGTCATCCAAGTAGAAGATAACATTGAGAAATGACATGTCAGAGAACACCCTATCCATAAAACGCTGGAAGACTGCGGGAGCATTAGTCAGACCAAAGGGCATGACTAGGTATTCAAAGTGACCAGAGGGTGTTCTAAAGGCTGTTTTCCATTCGTCTCCTTCCCGGATACGGATCAAATGGTAAGCACCTCAGAGATCCAGTTTCGTGAATATCACTGCACCTCTCACAGCTTCAAGGATATCCGAGATCAGGGGTAGTGGGTATCTGTCTTTCAGGGTGTATTGATTTAGGCCCCAATAGTCCAGGCAAGGTCTAAGCTCTTTGGTATCCTTTGTTGGAATGAAGAACAATGAAGCACCAGCTGGTGATTTTGAAGGTTTTATGGTGCCGTTCTCAAGATTAGTGTCTAGGTATTCCCGGAGGGCTCTCTTTTCGGGTTCTGAAAGGATAAACATCCTGCCAAAAGGAATCACTGCTGAGGGTTCAGTATCTATGGCACAGTCTTCGGGTCTATGTGGAGGTAAGGCTTGAACAATGGCAGTAGAGAATACATCAGCATACCCTTGATAGATCTCTGGAACTTGTACAATATTTGAAACCAGGAGTGGTGTCTCTGGACACCTTGGTAGACTTATAGGAGCTGTGACTGAGATATCCAGGTTAAAACAATGGTTCATACAGAACTCCGAGCCCAGGAATAAGGATCCGGCTGTCCAGTTGATATATGGATTGTGCCTTTGTAACCAGGGCATGCCCAGAACAAAGGGGTAATGGGCTGATTTTATAATGTCAAACACAATTCTTTCTTGATGATGATTTATGGAAAGATGGATCTCCCTTGTTTGCAGACTTATGGGTCCTGAGGAAAGAGGTCTTCCGTCAATTGCTTCCACTGGCTGTGAAAAACTTCTTGCTTCATATGGAATGTTATGACTTCTGACCCAATCTTGATCAATGAAGACTCCCATTGCTCCGCAATCCACCAAGGCCAGTATGGGGTAGATCTTGTCCTTGGATGGCGATAAAAGGGCCTGTAATAGCACCAATTTGTTTTGTCCAGGAGAGTTCAAGGATGGAATTGATGTGGAGCAAACATTGCTCTCCCGAAACCTTGCTCCATTTAGGATCGGGAGCTGGCGTTTCCCGAGCGTCAGGGAGGAGCCAGAGGACACTCTTTAACTAGATGTTTATCTGAGGCACAATTCATGCATAAGCCTGTGTGTATCCTTCTTAACCTTTCCTGCAGGGAAATTGGTCCACGAAAGGCTCCAAGTTGCATGGGTTCAGAATCAGTACTTGGATTCTTGGCAGATTCTGTCCTTGTAGTATTCTCTGGGGAGTTTCTTTGAATTGAGACTTTATTGTTTTTCTTTTCGGCCTTTCTTTCTTGGATTCTGAAGTCTATTTGCATAGACAAGTCCAGGAGGGCCTGGAATTAACTAGGACGTGCCACCCTGGCTAACTCGCCCTTGATCTCTTCATTTAGACCTCTGCAAAACAAGGTAAAACTGGCTTCCAGGTGCCAGTCCGCCTCTTTGGCTAGCTGTTTGAATCTGGTAACATAGGTCAACATGTCTTGGGATCCTTGTTGGAAGTCAAGTAACTTCTCTTGAGCACCGTGAACCAGCTCTGGTCATTCGAACATGGTCTTGAGTTCTGCGATGAACCCTTCATAATCATCCAGGAGAGCATCCCCTGAATTGAGTAAAGGAGTGGCCCATGTAAGGGCATTACCGGAAAGATGCGATATTATGAAGCCCACCTTAGCCCTAGGTGTTGAGAAATAGTAGGGCTTGAAGGTAAAATGTACCAAACAAGAATCCAGGAATCCAAGTAAGGTCTTTGTTGAACCATCGTATTTATCAACCACTCCTCCCAATAATACGCTGTCCTTGTTCGCAGAGTCACGTGACAAGACAAGCTGTCTTAGCGCCGCATTCTCGGCTTTTAAATTCTGCATCTCTGTGGAAAGTTCTTGCATTCCGCGCATCAGGTCCTGAATAGAATTCTCCATGGTAGAATCCGTATTGATCGAGTGGCGTCTCAAACTGTCGTAAATCTCCCCCCATCTCACCTGTAATCGGGATCTCCCTTGTTCGGCCGCAGGACTCTTCCTGTGAATGGTTCGCGTCTTGAATAGGCTCGCCCGAGCCTCGTCAGGTTGCAGGACGCGTTCAGAGTTCCGGGAAGTTCGTGGTTCCAGGGTATCCAGGATAGCGATGAACGAGTAAGTAGCGGGGGAAATCCAGGAACAGGATAAAAGGCAAGGAAGGAAGTAAGAGGATCAAAGGAAACCAATGTAGAGAGTAAACACACGTCGGGTCACTACCGAAGATAGCGTTGAGACGCGCGGACCCGCAGGGGCGTGACCAATTTATAGTACGTGCCACGACATGAAAGCTTGTGCACAGCACGGAGCTCGGTACGGCCATGTTGGGAGGAACAAGGAGTACAAGCCCTTCGTGACAATGACCATGAGGTCCAGAAAGGGCAATTTCGCCGGGTCATGACAATATGCTGACCTCAACACGTTCCATAATCTCGCTCGACAGTCATTAAACTGTTCTCCATCATGATTGTGATAATTCATTTGAACCCCTGGGTAGCCTACTTTTCTCCATATGTCATCCGCCTGTTCTCCTTGCAGCGCACCTGTAGGTGATTTCAATCCGGCACTTCACCTAAGTCAAAGCCTAGCGTGGAATGCACAACTGAAATCCTTATTTATTTGTGTCTAAAAGTTATTTTATTCTGAACGATGTACCACTCATACCATGCCCCCTTCCTGGAACCCCCCGTTCACGCTGGACCAGGAATCAGGCTGGTTTGCAAAGTAAAAATATTTATTTATGTAGTTACAAATTAATCACACTATTTTTAATGGGCATACAATAATCACCAATGGGGTGATGTAACACTAAGCAATCTCTTTAATGCACAAGGAGCAATAGTGAGCAAAACAATTCAGCACAGAAAGAATACGTTTGTGTGTGTGTTCAGAAAAGATAGCAGTGTGGTTACTATTTCCCCCTGTACACCCATCAACCCCCAATAGACAATGTAAAGAGATAGGAGGAGAGAACAGGTTTCAGGAATGGCAAAATTCAAACAAAATATCAATCCCACTTTCCTCCCAGCAACACAAGAGAAAAACGGAAATGATTGGCAAGCTGTCAAAATGGTTTTTAAAGTTATCTGAGAATGGAATGTGCAAAAACACTACATATGGTTTAAATTGCTGAAATTGCTTTAATTCTTATGGGAGCCGCTTTGAATAGTTGTACACAAACACTAGCAATGATTTGATACTAAGGAATAATGTGAAATCTTAAAATTGAGGTCAAAGCAATCAAGAGTTGGTTTACACGTGTCCGACATTCCCTAAATGAAAATTTGCGGCAAACATTTCTGTGCGCGATAATCGCGATTACGGGAGAACTATATGGATTTGGAATTCGGTTTGGGATGTGAATTAAAGCTGTGGATGTTAGCTACAATCAGACGTTTGTTTCTAGCACAAACATTGAGAAAGTTATGGACGTTTTAGCGGAGGTCATCTTTCTGAGACCTGCGCAAGAATGGGAAAACAGGAATGCACTTTTAAAATGACAAAAAAGATTTCTTACACTAGAGGATGACTATGAAGAAACAAATACCACACGGAAGCACAGCCACTGGATCAGGGTGACTGCCTGCCGAGGAGCTCACCTTCTTCAGATGAAATATATCAGCACAAAGATAGTTTTACCAATATGAGTACAGGAGGAAGATCGGAGGGATAAGAAAGAGAGTTTAGACAATTCAAAAATACTCCTAACAATGCAGGTTCTGAAGACTAGATAGGATGGATTAAAGATAGGGATTGACTATGGACAGTACATATGCTATTGACACAGTTCTATCTATAGATACTCACTAGATAAGTTTTTACACGGGACCGTTAGGGATTCTGGTCAGGGATTCTGGTCAGGGATTCTGGTCAGGATTCTGGTTTGAACAGACTGCTGGGCACACCGGATTGGACTGGGTCTGTTCACAGCACGGCACTGGACTGGGTCAGGTCTGAAATGGGTCTGGTCACAACACAGCACAACTGGATTGGATCTTTTGGTTCTGATGATCATTCTTTTAGCAGGCAAGCAGTACAGCACATCCTGGCTGTTTCTTTTGTTCCACTGAGATTTCTGGGGTTGGTTCTGGTTCTGGAAATTTAAGGCCTGGCTGAAAATGGTTCAGCTAATGGAATGGCCTTTCTGCTTTCCAAGTTTCTGGAGTCTGGAGCAAGGAAGATGGATGGTTCTGCTACAGGGTTCTCCGCCAGCAATCGGTTAGTGGGTGAATCTGTCTGTCTTTCTAAGTCCTGAGCTGTCTCTATTTATGCTTATCATAAAGGGGTGTGTGTGCTGGTTCAGCCTAAGTGTGCCCCTTGGACAGGGATTGGTCAGGGTATCCTCTCTTTCTTGATAGGAGGAGAAGAACAGGGTGTCACCATGATGATGTGGGTTTATGAGGCCTAGAGTCCACCCCTAGCCTCTTGAACACAAAATCTACTTTTGGTACAATACATATTTCCATGTGTGCAACCTCTATAACAATCATATATACAGATCACATATTTTGTGTAGCAGATACTCCTCCAAACCCTGTCGCTGTAAAATCTTGGGCCTCATTAAACGTAGTGCGGTAAAGGTTTACCGGTACCGGTAAGGACACCGGTACCGGTAAATCCTTACCGCCTTACTACGAGGTCCCTTTGCGGGTTGGTACTTTAACACTTGCTTTTTAGCAGGCGTTAAAAACCAACCCACAAAGGGACCAGGGTGCTAATTACGGTACCATAATTAACGCCTTCCCATTCCCATAGAGCCCTATGTGGCAAAAATGGGAATGGGGAAGGGCAATGGAGGAAGGCGGAATTACCGCCTTCCCAACCTTGGAATAGGGCGGTAATTCCCCTTTCCTCCAAGGCGGTACCGGTAAATAACCGGCATGAACCATGGTGCTAATAGCACCATGGTTTACCGCACTAAGTGTAATGAGTCCCCTTGTGTCTGCTTTTAACAGTATTTTGCCCTTTTCATCCAGAACACAATGTCCAATTTAGGAGCACATTTCTACAAATGTGCGCATTGAACATGGGCATAAGTGTGTGAAGTTTCATGTTTCTATCAAAAATACATTTTGTGTAATATCAAAATTTCCCCCGTTTCTTCCTAGAACATGTCACAGAGTTATGGCGCCTTTTAAAGTGTGCAGTCAATATTTACATTAACAATGCTGTTATTTTTGTGTTTTTAACAATTTTACAGAGTAATTTATCAGTCTTTTTAAAATGTGTCTTGTTAAGCAACAAATGGTTGTTTGTCTCTGCCTCCTTCTGTCTCCCTGCAGCTCAGAAGCAGTCTCCTCCCAGTTCCTCCTGGGCTCAGGCCATTTTTACGACCCTTCACACCTGACTGTTCCTGTAGCTGGGAATGTCCATTGTCTCCTTGCCCCTGCAGCCCAAACTCTCCTCCCACCTTGTAATCATCACTTAGGTGTGATTTCCTGGTGGAGGGAAGCAGAAGGGAGAGGCCTGGCCTCTGTGGGGGAAGCTGTTATACTGGTTTGGTTGCTTTTAGTCAGGCTTAAATTAAAAAGTTATTCTGTTGCATTTTTCCTTTGCTTAAAACAACTTGTAAGTTCAAAACAATCAGCTAGAACACTTATTCCAGATTCTAAACCATGGGATTAAACAGTTACAATATAGATTATTCTCAGTAATAGGCCACGTAGTTTTCAACCATTTGATTTCAGATTGTACAAGTTTATTTTTTATCATGCAGGCTTCTGACAGCTGTCATTCAGGTGGATGAGGGTACCCCGCTCAGATTTTGACAGATTCCACAGGCAGGCATCTTTTGCTGTAGATGTTTTTATGACAAATTCAGCTTTTCAGGACATTGTAATATCACAATGATTTCTTGGACTAAATGAATTGTAGCACCCAGCAAGAATATTGGATGTTTGAGGGTGTTTTGTATCGGCATTCTGCAGTTTCAGCAAACATGAAAAAAGCATTTAAAAGCAAGATTTTGGATTTCTTTCAGCAAAGCACTGCTTTTCCCTCTGTGCTCCATGTTTACTTGTTGTGAAGCCCAGTGACATGTTTCTTGAGTGAGATCTCTGTTCCACCACTGACAACATGCATGGCAGATTTGGCAGCCGTCTTTTTGTGTTGCAAAGCACGATTTCCATAGGTTTTGATGCGCACAAGGGTTTTGCGGCCATTTTGATGTTTCTGGCACCATCAGAACACAGGGATGCCACATGGCAGAGCAAAAGTGTGTCAATACATCCCACACTCCAAATACACTGTCCTTGTCCCCCACTGCCAATGTAATCCCTGCAGTGTATTTTTCTAAAGCATATATCCATGTGCCTGCCCCCGCTGTAAGTGAGTGTAAGGCCTTCTTTAAATTGTTTCTGTCCATATGTGTCACTTGTATAGTAACGGAAACCATGTTCACTACTATTTAACCTGTACAGTTCTCCCTCCTCTCTTGCCATTCACTACAGACATATAATCTGGTTGTGTCGTAGGCTCTCTAACCTCAGTGTTGGTAATGGTGGTATCTCAGCCTCCTGACTCTCCCCCAGCTCCCCATCTGACACCCACTCATCTGCCTCCTATGCGCCATCTGCATCTCTAGCCATTCGAGTCGTGTCATAATCTGCACTGACTGCATGGAATGGACCCTCTGGATGCCCACCAGAATCGGGGTTATCTTTGCTTGCAGCTACCTGTATGTCGCTAATTACTCTACTATCAATTTGAAATAGCATGTCATATGTTCTCCATTTGTCTGAAATGATCATCACTCTCCATCCCTCCCCCTGCTCCCTCTGCTCCAGCTCTGCTCACGCCAGCTCTGCCTCTCGCTCTGTGTCGCACTGTTTATAAACACCTGCTCTTGTCTGATTTATGAATGCTTTCTTTTGCTCTAATCACATCCCAGATACTATCAAATAAGTCATCATCACCTCAATAGTAAATAAAGTGTATATGGACCCTAACAACACCAAGAAAATAAGGCTCATTACCAAATCTTACTACTTGTTAAACATAGTTGACAAAATATCCACCTTGCAACCCCAGTCATACCTGGACACCACAATTAAACTACACTTTAGGCCGTCAGGCTTTTGTTCAGGACATAGCATGGAGAGTGCTCTGCTTGACCTCCAGACCCAGATTTTAGAGATCTTAGACAAGGGTTAGGTCTGGCTCCTAGTCTTATTGGCTCTGTTGGTAATTGCTCACACTAAACTGTTGACTGGATTCAGTCCTTCCTATCCTACCAGATGTCGACTGTGCTCTGGGGTGATGCCACTTCAGGGCCTGCCCACATTCCTTGTGACATGCCTCACGGGGCCTGTCTATCACCCACACTATGTAATGTCTATATCAGTCCACTTTGGGATCTCCTCACCGAGAAAGAGTTTTTCTTTACAAACCAAGCTAATGATACAGAGCTAATACTCAAACTCAATTGGGAAATATGATACTGACACCATCAATCTGTCCTTCGTTTATGATATGATTGGACACCGGAAGAACACCAATTGGAGGTGTTTCTCGATGGTGGTAAGAAAGAGATTCTGATCTTTGGCTCACCTCAGGACCGAGCTAAACTAGAACCTAGATACTAGCTTCAGTAATGAGCACAGTAACATCCCTACACTTGGACAAGCAAAAACCCTGGGTGTTTCTTTGGAATCCTCCCTCAGTGCAGAGGCACATGTTCAGCAGATGGCACAAAACTGCCAATATTACCTTATATCTCAGGCTGCTCAGGAACATAAAACCCTCCATGTCAGAAGATAACTGCATCACCATAGCCTGAGCCATCATTTTGTCAAGACTTGACTACTGTAAAGTGTGTCTAAAAAAACCTCAACATCTTGCTAAATAATGCCATAAGAATTATAAAAGGGGTCTCTTGGAGAGCCCACATCTCTACTATCGGGAAATACATACATTGGCTCCCAACAACAGCGTAGATCCAATTAGTCCATAAGTGCCTACATAACAAGGTCCCAACATATCTGAAGGAAAGAGTAGTCATCTAAGAACTGAGGAGGACTTTATGCTCAGATTCAAGAGGACTGATGGTCTATACAAGTCTTTTCCAGTCAAGGCAGCTCATGTCTGGAATGCTCTACCTCGGGAATTACATCAGGAAGCCAATCTGCCAATTTTGTGCAAATCACTGAAGACTTTCCTGTTCTGCTTATCAAGACCCGCTGAGATGTCTTACTCTGTCCTGTCTTTTATGTTCAGACTGCTGTGTCTTTGTGCGCCCTGATGTCTGCCGGTATTTTGGCGTGATATAAATAAATCAATAATTTATTCTCTCTTGCTCTATGCTCTACTTCGATAACAAATGGGTTGTGTGCAGCATTAGCCACTCAATCACATGTAGCATTCACACTGCAGTGGGTGCTTCCTGCCTTGGTGTGTGTCGGTTATATACGGGGGGTTGGTATAACATGCTGCAGGTTGCAAGGAGAAATACCCATATGGAGGCGGGCCATAGGAAAACCCTAGGTGTAAGTTTTAATTCTGTTTGTTCTTTTTTTTCATCTGGGACATCTTCTAAATGTTGAGTTCTAGGGTGAATGACCCAAAAATCCAACTGATACGATAAAAAGCAATCCAAAATAGGCCAAATAATCGATGCACCCTTTACAAAGGTTAACAAAGTTATATTTCATGACATCGTGTCTGACGTTCCCATAGAACCGAATGAACACGGAGCTTGCCCCACCCAAAGAGGTTAACTATTTTATAGCAAAAAAGTACACTAACGGAATTATTAATACACAAGATTCTAACGTTGTTCGACGCTCCCCATTTGCTAATACCTAAAAACAATTCCAAGTATACCCTGTAGTCCATTACCCTATTGGTCACACATTATCTCAACACATTCCCCTAAACATGTGACCTACTACACCATCACTTTGTAACTTAGGAGTCGATCGATTACCAGGTACATTGTTACGTTACTACATTTCTTAAGCAAATAAAACATTCTTGACCATCACATGTAGTGCACCCTTCCGTCAGATCCTGGTCAAAGTATGAATAGTGAGGACAACTCTGCTTTGATGATATAGTGGTCTTCCCGATTTTACAGACACTGTGGCATGCACAAACATCAACCCTCCTTGTAGATACTTTTATTGGCATCACTTTTGCTCGTCCCATTCCAAATCATGGTATAGCCCTAGCACATCTCCCCTTATCTCTCTGGGAACCCAGCCAGGTGCCCATGAATTTTGTGATCAGAGCACCACTCGGATGTCTGTATTTCATTTATCTTTCCATGCCCAGAGAGCAGCGCCTGCAGTTTGAATAGGATGACCGCTCTTTGAGTGAGGGCAGTAGTGCTCTAAATCTTCACCAAGCATCTTGGCATCACAGAGCCCCATTGCCCTGCTCTCATGAATTTAACCATCAAAGGGTGCATCCCAACCCTTCCTCCCTTGGACCCAACATTCCTTTCCCAGCTCCTGCGAGCTCTGCAGTTTGACTCAATTAACTGTTATCGACACAGTGCAGCTGCCTGTGACCTTGACGACATAATAACTTCTCTGTGAGGGGGAAGGAAATGTTACTTATCTTGATTTTAACTGGACAGAGCTACAGTTCCACTTTGAGCCTGTTTCTCGTACTTTCAAAAACACAGCCTGTAACATATTCTGAAATCCAAAATGGCAGAACTCTTGCTATCTTACCCCCCGGACCTCACCTATACCTCAGAACTTATCTGACTCCATCTCATATGCTTAACTATGTCAGCTACATACTCACACATCCCTTCAAACATAACACCGTACACTACTGCTAAATGCAAGCTACATTGCCCTATCTTTAACCTCTGCAAATGCAACGTGACTACCTTGTCGCTATTGAATGGCCATATGGTGTTTCTAATATGTTGAAAAGCTAACTACAAATGGGTACATGTGCATTCTACTGCAACCAATGAGAACTGCTGGCACTAGGACACCTGCTAATATATTTTTTGCAGTCTAGTTTTCTTCACCTGACTAGGCATTTGCACTTGCATCTTGCATCCCATCATACCTACTGCTCTTTGTACCCTTGTTTTCTTACTAACCACCCTTCAACAACTCTATTCTACACTCTTGTGCTCAGCAAATGGGAGAACTGTTCAAGCTGACTCCTTGACTTTCCTCTCTTCTCCTTCTCCTTTCAAGACAAAGTCCTCAACTATGCTACACACACTTTCTCCAACCTATCCATATCCTGCACCACTTCTACATACCAACAATATGTTAGTTGTCTCTCCATAGTGTTTCTCCCCAGAATCTGCCTGATGTTATCTCAGTTTACTCACCATCTCATTCCCCCCAATCTTCCCCTACACTCAACCTCACTATCCCATAGCCTCCCTGGACCTCCTTTCAATTCCACTGTTTCTCCCTACTCACCCCATTCCAATGGACCCCATTTCCCATCAAATTCAAAGCCAACCCAAGTGCAGATCTCTTCAAATCTCTGCTTAAACTTCACTTACTTACTAAAATGACCTAAATCCAATCTTCCCAACCTGACTCCATCGCTGCAACCAGTGAAGGTTAATAATATATTGGTGTATATTTAATTAGTACTGCTGTTTAGTTTGAAGCACTAGCCTGCATAGGTTAATGTTACCTTTGTAAGTCACCTGTTTCCTTGTATATATTTTGTTTCTGTTTGTTTTCTTTTTTCCCGCTGGTATATATGATCTAATATTTGCACATCTTCATAATCTGTCCCACTACTTGCTCTCATCGTTATGCTATTGTGCAGGAACCCTTTGTGGGAATGCTTCCTGCATCTGTGAATGTGTTATTGTAAATCATTGCTGTTTGAAATTGACAACTCTGTTTTTCAAATAAATATTTAAAAAAAAACAACTGATTTTATTGCTAGAGTTCTCTACAGAAAAACAAAACAAGAATGACATAATAGCCCAGAAAATTTCAGGGAGACATTGAAGACAGCAAACACTGTGAAATGATAAACACATTTTGGGATGTTTGTGGGATAGGAATTGTGACAGTAATGTTTGTCTTTTACAGTTTTAAAAAGGGCAAGCAAAACAAGGAAATGTCAGAAGACAGTTAGGATCTGATTGACTGAAAAGAGTCATTAACACAAAACACCCATTGTACACTAAAGCCAAAAAGATTTGAGGGTACAGTGGTTTGCATTTTATACCGCTGGGACTGCTGCTCTCTTTCTAAAATCCTGTGCTTAGAGTAGGAGCCAGCACAAAAGACATGATTGGACTACTGCACATTACCTCACTAAAGTCTGCCATGGATCATGTAAGAATCAGTTTTGGACTTGAAATGTGACCATTTCTCCCAGTACAGTGGTGTAGTGTACTTGTAAAAGACCATAAGCCACATAGGTGTATCTCTGGATGTGTAAATTGCTGTCAGACGTGTGGTGTCAGCATGAATAGAGTGTATTAAGAATCCAGCTTTCCCCATCTTTCCAGCCTTGCAGTAGCTTTCTCACATTTTTGTGTGTTAAGTCTCAAACATACATAGAATAATTCTTCTGATAATTGAATTCAACATGTATTTGGTTTTACCGGTTCACTTGATGAGCTGGAATCAGGGTTGTCCAACACCGGGCCTCAAGTGCCGGAGTCCTGCAGTGTTTTCCGGATATCCCTCATTAATATTCATGAGGAAAAAGGCGCACACATTTAGACTCATTGTATGCACATTTATCTCATGAATATGTATGAGGGGTATCCTGAAAACCCTGCATGGATCCAGCACTCGAGGCCTGGAGTCGGACAACCCTGAGCGAGATGAATAAAACTGATATGCCACAGCAAGGAGTGCCCTATCGCATTCAATGACATTATTTAACCTTTTCCCTGATCATAGTCTTCTGTTGAACAACTTTATTGCATCTTCTTCGTTTCTTAACGGAGTGCATCACTTCTTTATCTTACGTCCATGTATATTACAGAATGTGATGCTGATTTGGGATAGAATGGCATCTTCATCTGCAATATCCTATATTTTCAAAAGAAATCTAAACTTCACAAAATATAACTGGAATATGATTTGCTATTTTAAATCTGATTTCTTTGAAATCTACATTTTCTCTTCAAACTTAGCCACCTGTATAGGAAGCACTTCCATAAACTGACTGGTATTAAGTGTTGATGCAAATACCCACACTTGTTACCTGAACCATGCTTTTACTCACAGCCTCATTCCTTCTCTCTCACATGCACATTGTTATGACACACTCTCTGCCCTGCATTCTAGCGATGCGATCCACTGACCCACAGCGAGACTCTGGGCTATCTGAAGCTCTCCCTTGGTCACATGACGATAGTGACAGCTGATCAATCAGGGAGGAGAGTGGTAGCGTGATGCAGTGTGCAACTCATAACATTACATTAAATATTGTTGGCAGAGTGGTGTTAATACAACAAAATGTTATGTTAAGTGAAGTTAAGTAAATGGGGTGGTGGGTACTGGTTAGGTACTGGTTAGAAGGCTTTGATAAGAAAATGTTCTGTTGCAACTATATTCATTAGGGTCACATTTAATGTCCAACTTTAGGCAAGCCCATCGGGCACCAAATTAGATGAGAAAACTAGGGGACCTTTATCCACTCGCAGGTGGCCTGCCACTCTGGGGGCGATGGGGAGCAGCCCCTGCCAGAATGGCAGGCCAACGCCTTGCCTAAAAAGCAGGCAGCACAGGCCCCATTTGCTTTATTTCCAAGGGTGCAGTGCTGCCTCCCTCTTAGCAGGAGAACGTCCCTCGATGTGCATGTTTTGTAACATTTGTATGGAGATCCCTTTGTAATCTTCAACACATGTAGTGCAGAATAATGGGAGTCGCTGTGGCATCGAAAGACTGGCCCCACTGGCCAGGGGAGTTGCTAGGTCTGGAAAAGACCAGGGGCTAAGCTGATGTCAGAACTGTCGGGACTGGGGGCTAGCTAGTCTTTTGGCTGTAGCTCCTGAGATTCTATCCGGGGCTACAACCAAAAGATCAGGGGCTATAGCCCCCTTAGCCACCCCCTAGCAACGCCCCTGCCACTGGCTTTCATTATCCTGTGCTTGCACCATACACATGCTGCCTGACAGGAGAGGAGTCCTCACCTGTCAGTCGGCATGTTCATGTTACGGAGACCTGCTTGCTTCGTGAATACATTGACTGACAGGAGAGGACTCATCTCCTGTCAGGCACTGTGTCTATGTCCCAGAGTGGAGGGGATGGCATCCCGTTCTCCCCATGGATGCACGGATCCACATGGATGGTGCATGCAGGTACGTGTGTTTTTTATATATTGTGCATGTACATGTGTATCTGTGTTGGTGTGTTTGTTTTTAGGAATGTATGTATGCAAGGATTTGTGTGAATGACTTGTTAAAGTGCAGACGAAAGTTTTTTTGGTGTGCATATGTGTGTCAGACCCCACCTCTAAATTTACCAGCCCCGCTCAGCGGGGCCCTTACTTTTCTTTAATATCATTTGCTTTTCCCTTGATGCACTGTATTGTGTAGGCCAGTATAGGTAGGTAGTAAGTAACATGTATGTTTCTTTTAACCTTGATGCACTGTTACTGTGCATCAAAGGTAGAGCAAGCATAAGTGTTGTCACAGGCCCACATTCAATGTACGCCAGTCCAACCAGGTAGTAACACTTACGTTTACAAAAGGTGCGCATCAAAAGTAGAACAAAAAAACATAAGTGCCATGTTTGCTTTACCATTGATAAATTGAATGGCCACCAGTTTAGCCAGGTAATAACAGATATGCCTGCTTTACTTTTGATGTCAAGTAAAACATGACATGCCACATTAAGAATATATATGCTGACTGGCACTACTACTGTAAAGCAAATGTGATGAGTGTTATTACATGGCTAGACTAGCCTTACATTGGCGCCTTTAGTCTAGCCATATATTGTTTGTGCATCATGGCATTGTTGTACTTTGCATCAAAGCTGAACGTGAATATAAGTGTGATAAGTGTGACTGCGTGATACACAAGACTATCATCGTATAGCTATACTTTCCTTCTGTGACATGGCATTTTCTACTGTCTGGAAGACCTTATATGGTAATATTGCCATAAATATTGTGCAGCATACATGGACATGTATGTGCACAGCTTGCACGGCAATGTGCTAGATACTAACATATTTTGTGGGCAAAGCCATCATGTACATCTGTTGCAAAATAATTGCCCAGTGAACTGTTGATGACTTGCATCTATTGGGTTTGGTCATGTGCTACCTTACAACACTGATTACAAATGGTGTGGCTGTTTACCCAATTTTTCACAGAAGGTGCTGTAAAATGCACCCATTAACCCATTATTTAACGATTTTCACAGGGGTATGTGTCTTTGAATCCCCCTTGCTTAGTTCAGGCTCCCTCACTGTGCTCCATTGCTCCCTCATCCTCCTCCATTTAAATAATTCACCAGCCACCACTGGAACCACTCATACGGGAGGCTAGTCTCTCATAGGAATCAATGGGAGGGATGGATCCGCTTATGGTTGGCTGAGCCGGATATTAGGACAGTTATTGCAGTGCACAATGTTATGGGAAAGTCCAATGTTTAAAATAGTTGCAGTTCTGAATCATCCAGATCTCTCAGTAGAGATAAGATAATGGAAGAACCTAACGATAATCAGGTTTTTCTGGCTGCTTACCATCAACTGACTAGCTTTACAGGATTGGAGAAGAACTGTTGTGGTTGGTGTTAAATGTATAATTCTGGTGATGAAACATATTTGCAGCCATGCTGGTTTGCGATGGAACTAATGGCGAAGGTCTGATTTAGATTGAAGGTCATTTGTTGATGCTAGGGAGTGATGCAGCCTGTTTGGAATGTGCATGAAGAATGCAGTAGTTAGAGTTTGGGGGGACCTGGGATTTGACGCTGGTATAATATAACAGTTGTTTGCTTGTTGATTGATTTCCATACCCATATGCCTCAGGTCCAGTCCAATAACAATGGTCCTGTGATACAATGCTCTAGTCTACCAGCATCAGGTCCACAAATAAACAAAAACAATGCCTTTGTTGAGAGAAGATGGTTCTTGAGGCGTGTGACCCACAGTTGCACACCAGTCCAAGTGGATGGTGCAATGATTCCTCACCTCCATCTAATAGCCTGGGAATTCTGGTGTCTGCAGACACAGGCAGTTCTTTTCTGTCAAATAATTATTGGCAGGATGCAGCCAGGAAGAGCTTTCACATGGTACCCTTTAGTCAAGTGTCTTCTTCTTAGAGATAACTTTTTGAAATCTGATTTTCATTGTTTGTAAAAGTAGGTGAGCCAATAGACTGCTCACCATTCAGAATGTTGCTTTCAAATAAGTTGTTGGTGTTAATCCAATCACTGGTGGCAGCCACATTCAAACATTCCCAGGCATCTTCCTCTGCTTCCAGATGTGGATGCTGGCCATCTGCCACTACTATCTAAATACCATATATATAACGTTTAGGTATGTTTCCACACTCAGCTGATGCAAATTGTCAGTGTTAAGTTGCCATCTGCTGTCCACATGGCAAAGTGCACCTCTGTGTGCCCTTTCAATTCAAAAATAGCTATCATTTTAACAAACAGAATGATAACTTTTCTACGTGGCGACCTTCACCTTCCACTATCGCAAACATTCAAAATAATTTCAAGTTACTTCTTTGCACCCCCACTTCTCTGTACACAGGGCAGGGCAGTTCTAGTGTCAATGAACAGTGGATAAACTGGCTTAAAGTTGCAGTCGCTAAAGTGCAAAACTCTCCAGGATGAATTTGTCCTCACAAGCTAAAACTGAAAGTAGGTGTTGTAATTATGCTACTACGCAATCTCATACCATCACAGGGACTCTGCAATAGACCAAGGTTACGCATCTTCAAAGAAAGATCACAGAGGCCCATGGAATCAATGGAACGTAGGTACTGTTATCTTCAAAGAAAGATCACAGAGGCCCATGGAATCAATGGAACGTAGGTACTGTTCTTAGACTGTGCATATCTCTCATTCCTTTGATACAAATATGCCTTTCAAATTTACAGTTACCTATATGTTTAGACTGTTCAATGACCATTAATAATTCACAGGGACCTATGTCCCCTTCGTGGAGGTGATTGGTGGTCACCATAAATCACATGCAGTGTTCAAAGTGGGCGGGAGCAGTCGGGAGCGGTGCTCCTCTACTTCTTTTAATTCAGTTTTACAGTTCCTTAACTTTTATTTTAAAAAGAAACCGTTCCAAAAGGGTTTTGTTTTAAAATAAAGGTGTAGGAAGAAGTTGAAACGTTCACTTTCAGTGCACTGCACTGAGCGTTCCCCTAAACAGTATGGCATGTGTTTTGGGGTTTGTATTGTGCGTGGGAGGGTGTGTGGTGATGGAGTTTGTGGCAAGCTGTGCACGCCAGTAGGGAACATAGTTCCACTACTTCTTTTCGTACACTTCAACCACTGATCACATGGACCTATGCCTCTTTCCTGAAAGCGATCAGTGGTAATTCTGATATTTAAGAAGGGGTGACCCTATGAATTACCGACCGATATTGACCTTTAAGATACGCTAGAACGGCGCATGTTTTGGCGGGAACGGCTGGGATATGGAATTGTTTGTGTCCTATTGACTTTTGTAGGAACAATTCTAGCTGGAAGAAGCAGCATAGGATGTCACACAGATATTGTCAGGATGACACACATACCTGTAAATGGCAAACATATAATAAAGGCCACGGAAATCACTTTTATAAGTCGTGTGCATGGCGAGAAGAGTGCCTTTGCCCTCTCAGAGTCAGACTAATGTAGCAAATGCAGTCTGGGGAATATCTTACATTTACCCACGCAGTCATTCACTAATGCATTTATCTTGTGATCCATACAGCCGTTAGAAATTACCAATCAAATAAAGACATGACTTCATATATGAAATGTATTATTAATAATAAGAGGTCTGTCTTTCAACTCACCTTTTTGCACATCATTTCTTTACTACCCCACTAAACGCTCAACGCCACTCTCTTTCAGAGCCCAAATCACCAACAGGCCATGATATGATATGATAGGTTATTTATAACGCGCTGGTTTCTAAGCCTGTGATCTAGCCTGTGGTGCTCCTTGTCATCTTGCTTTCAAAGCAAGCACATTGCCCCTGAGCAATCCTGCCTAGACATGCAAATAGCACAATATTTACAATATAAGGCCTAATAATAGTACAAAAGACAGCAGAGATAAAAGCAACCAAACAACAGAAGCTTTCACCTGATTAAATCATTTTTACTCAAATGTGAAGCTATCAACACATTAAAAAAGAAACTCAAAATGTAATATTCATCGAGTACTACACATGCATGCTATAACGGAGACACTAATACAATATCATTAGCTCATCTATAATTGTTTAACAATGCTTAGAAAGTCAATACATAGCAAAGAATACTGAGAGGGGGATGGGCACGGCATAGCTGCCCATTAAAGCAGAATGGTTTTGGTTGTTAAGCTGAGTTAGGGTTTACCATTAAATAAGGTTTTGCCATCAGCCTCAGTAATGATTACATTTGTCCCGGTATCATTATAAAGTGAATTACTCGCAATTCATTTGATGGCAGTTTTCAGAGGTGCTTTGAATGGCGAAAAAGCTTTGACAGGAGACTGTTGGAATGACAGGTTATTATGACCATCAAAGCGTCGATTGATACATACTGCAGAATAACAGTCTCACTGTTTGTTCATGTATTTGTATTTTTATCACATGCCATCTGCAGCAAGGAGCCGAAACCCAGGCCCTGTTGTTTTCGCCCTTTGTGAGAGCTATTAGCTGGGAGCAGCGAACCATCATTCAGATCCGTTTCACATCACTGCTAAAGCTCAGATGTTCACTGACTTCAGAAAGCCCCACGCTGCAGTGGAATCTGCTCGTCTGTGAGTGATGCTCTGAATCCTGTCTGATCCTCTGCATTGAACATTCTCAGCAGATACTCAGGGTGCTGCTGCCTATCCCATAATCTTGGGTAAAACCGGGGATGTGGGTTTTGGGCGTGAGCGCGCGTGTGTGTGTGCATGTGTGCATGTGGTGTGTGTGCGTGTATGTGTGTGTACCCGAGTAAGTGTGAGTGTGTGTGCATGTGTGCATGTGGTGTGTGTGCGTGTATGTGTGTGTACCCGAGTAAGTGTGAGTGTGTGTGCGTGCACGCACGCAAGTGTGATTCTGTATCTGTGGAGCGTGGTTTCTGTGAGTGTGTGTCCGGAAATGGAGTATATGTTTAAACATGTTACTGCCAAATATTATCGAACATCATTATTGATTCCAAAAATAAACCTGTCGTTTGAAAATCGGACACGAATGCTGCCCTCCTTAAACTTGCGACTCTGCAATGGCAGTGCATGTTGTTTGCTGTTTTTCCCCATATCTCTAATTGTGTAGAGCTCAGTGTCTGATAAATCCACCATAGCGCATTGAGGAATGTAGAAAGAGTGTCTAAACGCTAGTTAGCTCATGCTTTCTTGTGTGTTGCAAACTTTGATACTAATGTTAAGGTAACAGGACACCACTCATCGTTAGGAAACACGAATTTGACCGCATTGGAATGCTGTCAACATTGAACAATGTTCACTACAAATATCATATTGATATTAACATATTGTTTGTCCATGTATCCATCACAAATTGACATGTCATTCGAGAGTTAATTATGAGTGGTGAAATGACTAAACATGAATATGCATATCATATTTACTACCAGGAAATGAAGGGCAGCATCTTGATTAATTTGGGGTGAGAAATACAATGAGAATCTGATCCTTAACACATCAGAGTCCCTGCTTCCAAAACTGAACTACCAAATGCCTCTGGGTGTTGGCATTCCACTCCGAGCTGAACACGCAGCTTCCAACAGGCTGTGCCTATTGGTCTGCTAGAGAGAAATCTCTGCTCAGTGTAATTAAACACATGCTCTGATCACCTCACATTCACTGCATGCATGCAATAAAGGTCGATGAAGAACCCTGTTTGTATATATGCAGAGTTAACTCTCCAAGGGGGAATCATATGTTTGCACATCCATCTGGAGAGGCATAGGAAGGGTGGTGACTTTACTAGATTCATGATATCACTAAATGCTAGCGCATGGACACTTGAGGCCAGATTCATGGAATTTATTGCACGGTTCAAAGTGACATTGCACTGCTGAAACGTGACTTTAACCTGCTAACACAAACCCTGATTCATGGAACTGTGCAAAGTGAATGTTTGCTGTGCAAAGTCATTGGGCCTCATTACGACCCTGGCGGTATGGGTTTAACGGCACCGGTAAACTCACAACGCCCTATTACGAGGTCCCCTTGCGGGACCCACTCTGGACGTCTGGTCAGACCAGACGTCCTTTGCCGGTCCCGCAAGGGGACTAGCATGTTAACAACGGGCCCGTCATTAATGGGCCTGTTGTTAACATGCTCCCCATTCCCATTGAGCCCTGTAGGGGCTCAAATGGGAATGGGGATGGTCCGGGTCCTGGTTCCCTGAATGGGGAAATACCAGGCCCTCCAAAGTCGGAATGGCCCGGCATTTCCCCATTCAGGGACGACAGACCCGTACCCGAGTTTGGAGGCAGCCATGCCCTTGTTAAGGGCATGGCTGCCTCCAAACTCGTAATGAGGCCCATTGTGTACTGCAGAAATGACTTTGTACTGACTTTGCACTGCAAAAATACAATTTGCACAGCTCTATGATTCAGGGTTTGTGTCGGCAGTCCAAAGTCACTTTTCAGTAGGGGCAAAGTCACTTTGAACCATGCAAAAAAACCATGATTCAGTCCCTAGCTCCTGAGTCTCAAAAAAAGCACTATATATATACGGTATTGAATGTGACAGAGAGGTTGCAATGAACCGGGAGGCAATGAACATCATTGAGGAAATTAAAGGTATTGCCCTTAAGCTTCATGGATGCAATTTCCCTGCAAAATTTGTGTCTGAAGCAAGATCTCTAGGGCAGAAGGATGTAGTTGGTCTTGGTGTGTTGGAGGTGGTGTGTTTAGAAAGGGAAACTGGGTAATGGGCTGCATTGAAGAAGTAGCTGGGGTGCAGTCTTGGTTACTTGAGACGTGCAAATATTTGTCCATTCTTGAGTGTCTATGGGAAGGTGCTTGGAGTGAGGGAGCTTCAGATGACTGCCAATTAAGAGGGGAGTGCATCTGTTAGGAGGGTCTTTAGTACGGAGGTGGGAAGGATGTTGACTGTGTATCATGTGACCTTTAGTAGATATATGCTTGCTGTATTGTCTTATATGGTGAGCCTTTTGAGTTTTCAAGACAGTAGTTTGATGCTGGAAATGCATTGGATGAACAGGGCCTCCATATCCTTGTCTTTAATTGCTTTATCATGTCTGTTCTGTCTTGTTTTCCGTGCAGGAGTTCATGTCGGACTACTGGTGGTGCGGCTCTTCCTCTTTTTGGTTTGGTGGCCAGACCCTTGGGATACCCTTATGGCACCCATAGGTAGGGGTACAACCCTGTACCCCTACTGTATGCTTTTGGGCACCTATGTGTGTCCCACAGAGCAGGGTATGGGCTGGTGGCAGCTCCATGCTGTATTTGACAGGTGCTCTGAGTATCCTCCATTTTGGTATACCCAGGCCCTGCCATTGGAATCAGTTGATTCCTGATAGAAGACAAGATGGCCCCTGTGGCCTCTTGCTTTTATTGCCTGTTGCTGTGTTTTTCCCAAAGTCCTGAGAAGCCCTGACTCTGTCCCTTCCCCCTGATTGGCTGTTGGGTGGAAGTTCCCTATATGGTATTGTTGGGAAGTCCAGGCCAGACTGGCTGGAGCCTTCCCAGTGACTGTATGTTGTGGGTAAGTCCTTGGGATGGGACCTGGGTGAATGGAGTGTGTGACCAATATGCACCTCTTGTTATGGGTGCCTGGCTTCTAGTATGTGACACAAAGACTGACACAGCCCTGCCCGAAACGGGTATGAATGCAGTGTAGAGTGCTGAATGGCTGGGTACTTGTCCCAATACACATTCCTTGTTGTGAGTGCCTGGATGGAGGAGACTGGTATAAATGCACTGTGAGCCTGATTGGCTGCCTGCCTGCACAAATACCCCTCTGAATGATTGATTGCCTGAGTGTGACCCAACAGAGTGAATGAGAGACCAAACAGTATATCTGGAAACCTCTCACTGATCAAAATCGTTCAGAAGCTGAAGTTGATACTTAATGCTTAACCTTGAATCCCACTGGAAGAACAAGAATTGCTGCTGCTGTCCTTCACCAACCTGAAAGATGCTGTGCCTTCAAGGAACTGATCCAAGAGAGGACCTGGCTAGAAGACCTCTTCCCGAGCTACGAGGGACCATCGTGCACCAGCTAACCTTCGCCGAAGTGCCCTGGAAGTCAGTTCTCGAAAGGCTGCCGACTGGAGACGGGGACTGCTGCGGAAACATGAAGCAAAGCGCCCGTACAATGAAGTCAATCACCGTCTACGACTGCTGTCTCCAACCGGAGCCGCAGTGCTCTTTTTCCTAAGAACACTTTGAAAGAAGGAATCCCTCACTCATCACCGACAACCACTTTGTCCCACCGGAGAATGTCAAAGCTGTCGAAACACAAGGAGAATCCGCCGGTGGGTTTTCCGCCACCTGAAGACCGCAGAGACGACAACTCAACGCCTTTGCTGGGCCAAAGTTCTTCCTAGACTCTTTGCGGCAACAAACTATTGTCGTTGAGGTGCACTGCACACCTCACATTCGCAGGACGTCTTCGACTGATAGGCGATGAGCACCACCAGGACTGAAGCTGCTGCCTCGATGCCTTTTGTTCACCATTTCCTCATGGGATCGCAGTGATCCATGGCACCTGCCTTACAGGAAGCCACTCAGGAAGGATTTGTTGATGACCCGGAGCCGAACTCTGCTTAACCAGGTACATCAGGGTGGTAGACACATTTAGAGGGAAATAAGACTCATTGAATAATATATGGACTGGGCTTGTATTATATCTTTATTTACAGGTTGCCCAGGTGAGGGATCCTGTTAGGGGCCAGTATTTTGCCTATTTTTTTAACCAACCTGCTTTCCTCCTATGTCTATTGTTGGTTCACATTATTTACTGATTTATATGCCATTCAAACTGATTACAGTTAATGCATTTTTATGGAATCAAAGAGTAATTGCGGTACCACATAGAAACTGTATATGTTTACCATTTGAGATAGACTTGAGCACAAAGTGTTTTATTGTGATTGTGTACATAACTTGAGCCAATTTATATAAAGAACTGCGTTCTCACTAACATAGTGTGTGGACATTCCTGTGTGGGTGTTTGGGGACTACACTGTACTTAAGAACCATCCTGCATCACCTTCTGAGAGCTAAGCTTTGATTGCTCGTCCATTCCTACCAACCATAGAGCATCTTGGCTGGGGTGCCCTGTGCTTCAACACTGCCATATAGAGAACAAGAGTACGGACACCCCCTCCAGACCTTACAAGTAGTTTCAGTGAAAAATGGGATGTGTGTTGTGCTGTCAGTCATTATGCAGGTGGCTATGTGCCTGTGGAACCTGATCCTGATCTTGCTGAGGATGATATATGTGATGATGTTGGATTTTTCATTGAAGCACAGAAAAGGTGGGTCAGGAAGAGTCTTGTTGCAATGCCTGAAGGTCTTCCTTTGTTTTTGCTCTTTGCTAATATGTTCAGGCAGTATATGGACTTGGCAGTGACAAAGTGTTGTCTGTAAGTAGCACAGAGTTCCTTGGACTGGTTGAGCTCAGACAAAGTGTGGGATAGTGCTCAAGTCACTACTTGTCTTCTGTGACTTCTTTTGTAGAGTTTGAGATCTTCAGTGTACAATGGTGTAAAAGGTTAAGACTTGAGGGTGTGTTGTTAAACAGCAGGATGGTGGCTGATGTTGGTTGCAAGACTGATTTTGATTTGCCGCAGAAGTGAGATGCATTCCTGGTTTGTTTCACTGCATGTGAAAGTGGAGGTTGCTGTTGGCTCACGTGGGTTCTGACAGTAGGGATTCATTGAATTATCAAAAGGCCTGTTGGTTGGATGTGTTTGACTATGTTGCTTTGACTAATGTCAAAGAGATTTGTAAGATGGTCAAACCAGTTGCATGTGATTGGAGAGCTTTGATATAGAATGTATACAGTGTTAATGAGGACCTGGAGAATTAACTTTTGTATGTATAGTGTCTATTGTGCACTATATTAAGTTCTGTTTGTTGAGATGGGAGTGTGGTCCTTCTGTCATGTGCTTGTTTTCTGGTTTAGGAGGAATGTTGCATTAATTGAGGAAGATGTGGTTGGAGTGAGTGAGTTACATTCTGATGACCAAGTCTGTGTAGTGATCAATGAAAGAGTATCTGGGCATGTGTGGTTGTTGTTGTTGAACCTGACTGTGGGCCTCATCACGAGTTGGGCGGTAACGCCGGCGCTAATAGCGCTGGCTGCCCTACCGCCTAACCCACCTGCGCTATTAGCGCCGGATCACAGGTTTGGCGGATTTGGAAATCCCCATTGAGCCCATACGGGAATACCCCATTTCCGGATTTCCCGCCAGCGGTATGAGCACGAATTTTCGGTGGATTTCCCCCCAGCTCAGAGCTGGGGAGAAATCTGCCAAAGCCCTGATTTGGCGGACCCTTAAATCCGGCGGTAACAGCGCTACCGCCGGATTTAAGGGTTACCGCCAAACTCGTGATGAGGCCCTGTGTCTGTTAGTGAGAGCGTCAAGTGGCAGCAACAATTTTGAAAGAGCCAATGGAGGCAATGTACATTTGGGTGCATGTCCATGAAACATTGCATGTGATGGGGAGGGTTTCAGTTATCTAGTTTGAATGGTCTCTAAGTAGAATGTTTTAGCCATTGGGGATGAGGACATCTTGGGCATGTGTGAAGGTGGATGTCATGCAGGTCTCAGTCATGAAGATGGTGTTCAAGTCATGTGTGGCATTCATGACAATGTATGCTGCACGGTAGGTTGCTTAATGAACATGTTGAAACATCACTCATCATGTAGTGGTGGAAGTAATAGTGCTGAATGGGTCTGTGGTGATGAGTTTGAGGTAGTAGCGATGCAATGGCAATGATGTTGCTTCTGAGTGGCCTCATTACCAATGAGTGAAGATTGTTTATCTGGGAGATTGTTTATCTGGGCCATATGGAAACATAGGCAGGGGAATACATACAGGGAAATCACCAGATATTTAAAGAGTATGGGATCTGGTTGTGGGTCTTCCTAGTACAAAAAACTCCTTGCAGGAATTTGCCTTTACTACATTCACCCATCCCTTTGAGACCTGAGTAAGAGATGCCCTGCTATCTAACAGTTAATAAAGTGGAGCAAGGGTGGTCTAGGCAAGAGGAAGGGCAAAGGTCACATGACCTACATCCACTTGCACCTTCTGACCACCTGAGCAAAGCCACTTGGTTTCTACAATAGCAAAACCCTCTACTTCAAAGAGCACATGAAAAGGAATAAAAAAATTGCATAGTTTTATGGAATAGGTTTAGGGAATTAGAGTCTCTTTTGACTCAGACACTGAGTATGATGTCCGCGCCTATGGAGAAAGAACCGGCAGGCTGGACTCTCTTGCGCCTATTGACACACATGTTCCTCACATATTTAAAACTCATGCCTATGAGTGACTTAGCACTTGAGTTGTGGAAGAATTTAATAAGAAAATGGGAAGAAGAATTGGGATGTACTATTGCTGAAGGAGATTGGAGTCACATGTGGAAGCTGGGATACAAAAGTAAGGAGGACCTCAAGCTAAGACTAATACATCAAAAAATTGTAGGGTGATTATATTGGACACTGGTGCACATGTGCAAACTGGGATTATTGGATAGTGATATATGTTGGGGTTGTGGAAAAGAGAAAGGAACACTAGTTCATATGTTATGGCATTGTTCTCGAGTGCGGAGCTTCTGGTATGAGGTGTTAGGTAGATTGGATGTGATCTTAGCTATCAATTTTCCAAGCATGCCATTACAGGTGCTATTGTCGTCAAATGGTGGACACTGTAAAACTGCTCGATTATATGGGATTTGGATTGACAAGTGATAGCAGCTAAGCAGATTTTGAAAGTATGGAAAACCAGGAAAAAGCTGCAAGTTGAGGATTGGATTAATGATCTGTCGATATTATCTGATTTTGAGCAGGTAATCCTTCAGAGACAGGGTAGAGAAGGGAAATATCAGGATTTCTTTACACTCTTGAATGGTTTATATGGTAGTGGAGGGTAGAGCTGAGTAATAGAGTTGTTTAGGCAGTCAGGAGGTGAAGAAAAATCGTTGTTGTTTGTGTGAGTGTTTGTTTTGTAGTCTTGTCTAAATGTATAAAGATATATTTTTATGATCGTTGTTGTTTAGGAAAAATGATTATTGCCCCAATGAGAATGGGGACTACTCAATATGTAACTAACTTTGTGGGGGAAGTGCAGTATTTAGTTTCTACCAATGCTAAGATGTATCATATCTCAATTGTATTGTTCAAAGTGTTCCTTGTTAATTTTTTCCATGCATTTGTTTAAAACTATTAAATATAGATATGAGAAAATAAATGGCATAGTACAATATTTAACATTTAAGGAAAATCAAGTCTTTCATACCAACAAAACACCTTAGAACTGCAATTTAAGCATTGGTCCTTTCACACGTGGATGATTGGATTTCCCTCCTGGAAGGTCTTCCGACGACCACCCTGGAACCCCTGCAGTGTGTCCTACATGCTGCAGCATTATTCATCAAATGTCTCTACAAATTATACCACATCAACACTGTCTACATTGAACAGCTTCTGCTCTTGCTTCAAGAATCTATCACCTTCAGAACGGCCTGTAGTATTTACAAGGATGTCTCCTTTAAGTCCTCGTGGATAACCTCTGCCTCTTTTGGGTACAAACATCCACCAAAATTATGGAATGAAATGGAGACCCTCATCTTCAAGGCATGCAACCTCCACAACACCTAGTTCCACTCACCATCCTGTCCCCACATGACCTGAGATTGAAACATCCCCTTTGTTACCTAATGGTCCCCACATCTTTCACATTGTTCATTCCCCACTCCCTTTTATTGATTCATTGCCATCTGATTCCATCTAAGGGGACATCCTTCTAGGACTTATAAAGTGTTCTCTTGCTCCCTGAAGCAAGGTCTTCCGTCAACAAAAACTGCAAGTCCATGTCAAATTCCTGATTGACCACCTAATTTTTGCATTCAAACTTGTGACGCTCATTCAACAAACCATAGTACTTTAATATGATGGGACAAATTCATTACGACATGGTCAGTAACCCACTCAGACACCCAATCCACATCATGCAACCACATTCACCACATATTCCAATAATAAGAAACAAATGTATAAAGACAATGCACACAATTTGTATAAATCTGTTAAACATATGTCAGATGCAAAAATTAACCTGCACAACCCAACATGGCCCACACACATAATATCTAATCCTTTTATTCAGTTTCCTGAATTGTCTGGGTTAATACCAATTCACCTTTGAGATCAACCTCCCTGAATCAGGCTTTTCCCTTCATGTGGAGGTGCTCTAGATCCAGCCTCCTTTTTACCTCAATGTTATTGGCAGCCTATAGTGGGTCCTCCATGATGGAAGCCCTAGCACTGTCAATAGCTGTGGAACATACCACTGACCTGGCTGCAGACTTCTCCTTCTTCTGTTGTCTCATATGTGTGCTTATAGTTAACACCTGTGTGCAAACCCTGTTCCTCACCTCCTGCCTTACTCTGTTGATGGTGCAAAGCTATTCTGCCCTCCTATCTATGTTTTGCAGGATTTCAGACCTTCTCTATTGTGGCAACTCCTGCTTCCTAGCAATCCTTCTTAGGTGATGGTTATCCATCTTCAAAGATGACCATCTGCGGAGATAGAAAACCATCATGGCACAGTCATGGATTATCTGCTGGTCCACCAAAGCCTACCATCTAGAGAGAACCATGGCAGGGCCAGATCCCTGCACCTCCCGATTCATTACATCCGAAAACATCACCTCTTCTGCCTCTCTATGGATGGTTAAAAGCATTTCTCAAGTGTCCAATGGTGGGACAGCAGTAGAGGAGCTAGTGCTGATGGAAGGCATGGATGTCCCACTTGAGGGAAATGTGGAGAACCAGTGGAAAGGTGGTGGAGTGGACCATGAATGTTGCCTGTGCAAATAATCCATGGGTGATATATGCTAGCGCCAGGTGGGTACATAACCCATCTGTGATGGTGTGTAGCCTGCTGTTTGCTGTTGACTGGCAAGTATACTATAACAGAGATATTGGTAGTATGTAATCCACCCAGTCGCAGCATGTGGACTGGATGTTACGCTCACCTGGACCCCACAGGGGTGTCGATCGGACCCAGACAGATGCGATCTCCGTCAACGTGATGCAGAGATGACTGTCTGGACTGGCCCACCTAGTCTTGTATGCTGGACCCGAAGAAGTATTTTCCTTATGTTTGTAAAAGATGAGCTCTCCATCCTGCGTGTCTTGCAGGGGCGCGTAGATACCAGTTACTTCACTGGTTTGAAGGCATTGGGAGAGTTCCGGTAAGCATTGACTCTGAAGTCCCAGGCGGGACTGTTAAGTATCAAGTTCAAAGTGCCCGTTGTTCACTCTTGTCCCTTTCCTTCCTTAAATTGCAACTGAGTTTGTGAGAAGAAGGCCTCGAAGCTGCTGCTGGCGTTCAGGTAAGGGTCTGTGTTACCCAACGCTGTCTGGCAACTATTGCATGCGTTAACGTGTTGTTTTTCTCCCTCTATACAGATGCGGCATATGAAGATATGGAGATTAATACCACCGGTGGTAAATCAGGTAAGCTATGGTGGTAAGAGGTATTTGTTGATTCCCTTGGCTCACCTTGTTATTCTTGTGCCCCTAGGTGCCGGAGTATGGCGAAGAAATGATGGAGACAGTGCTGGATCGAAATATGCTGTGAGAACTGGTGAGTATAGCGCCGTGCTGGAGCTGGCGAAGCGATGCGTGCAGGACTGATGTACTTTCCAGGTCGGGAGATGAAATGGATGCGGAATCAGGTGAGGAATTTGAAATAAGTTTGTTTTCTAACCTTGTCCTTTTCTTCCTCTTTATTCTAGGAGCTCCGGAATCGAGGCGGGCGTGGCAGAAGACTGGATGCTGGCTGCAGGCACGTGGGGGTGGCAGAAGACTGGATGCTGGCTGCAGGCACGGTGAGAGTCACGCTGCTGGATGCAGAATAACACGAAGCATGTGCTGCTGTTCGGGCGTGGTTTAAATAGCCTCCAAAGTAGTCCCAGGAAAGAAGTTCCCCAGGACCACACCCGAGTAAAAAATAATCCTTGTAGTAAAATAGTCCCATCCAGGCCTCACGTTGGCTTGGATTTATTTGCATCATGGTCTGCATGAGGTAAGCAATGTCTATGAGCCTGGCGCCTATGGCGCCAGGACTGATTTTTATTATGAACCTGGTGCCTACGGCGCCAGGACTGAACCCAGACAGCCCCTAGCTGGGGCTGCTGTTTTTTTTGTAAATGTCTGGATGCCTGCTCCCGGGGCTGATGGGCTTGATCCGGATGCCCGGGGGTAGGCATCATGACACTTGATGATCTCTTGTACCAATGAAGTGAGCTTTGTCTGGGAAGACACATCAGAGAAGGTTAGTACCCTGCAGCTGATGATCTCCCCATGTCTGCAACATGCAAAACCCCCTTGGATCCTTCATCAGACACAGAGTGCAGACAATGTATGCCACACATTCATGTCTGCATAGGCAGTGTAATGGGGGGAGTACATGTCCACAAGCCAACTTGGTTTCCATTTAATATACTCATGTCTGTCCATCTTGCAATCAGCATCCCAGACGGTCTTGAGAGTCACTGGCAGATGGTGGAGTTTTGAACGCTCAATCACGCATCCACAAAATGTTGTCATGTTCCCTGACACCCTTCAAATGTAGCATGCTTCTTCAGATATATGACACATGCATGGTAACAGAAAGGGACAATAACATGTCTAGCTGTCGTGTACAGTTCAAGTAACATATTGGGAGCCCTGCAGTGTATTTATTTGTAGGTTAACCAACTCTCCAGTCACATGCACCTTCTGCACACCGTCATGACATACATCTCTCAAAGGTGGCCATAATGCAGCAGAAGAGGGATGGGACCGCTGCACAAGACCTTACCTTGCACCCTTAACTTGTTAAAGCATCCAAACACCTCATGAGAAAATATATGATGAACAAGAAATGTACACAGATGGTGTTAATATTGACATGCTGGTAGAGGTTGCATCCAATAATTGGTCCGATGGATTTGAGGCCTGAGTGGATCACAAGTCCTATGTTACCCATTGTCCTTGCCTTGTTGGTGAGTCTATCCACCTGACATGCTTGTTGGACACATCCCCATGAGTGGAAGGCACACTCATCCCTTCTAAGACATTCATGTCATCTCATTCATGCCATTTGACCATTCAATGGCCTGGCTGCCTTTGTGTACCTACTAGCACCTTGGATCCAGTATTGCAGGGCAATGACCTGGGCATGAAGTGCTAGGTTCACCTTTTCGAGGACCCAGACCTGTCACAAGGACACCTAATGGCAGCCACAAGAATGGTCCTCAAGGCTGTATCATGACTCCAAGGCCGTCCATGCCTTTTTATGTCTCTGGATTCTCATATCATCGAAGTGCTTCAAGCTCTTAGTGCTACTGATTGCCGCCAACTCTGCCTTTAGATAATCTCTAATGTACTCAAAATTCTTACATTGACACCAAGCCTCTGAACTGTGCTTAAAGGGCCCTCATATTTCTTCATTACTTCATCACCAAGGATATCAACTTCAGTGTCTGCGAAGTTGACAACCCTCAGGCTCATCACCTTGACAGTGTCTGGAGATGATTCAGTAGATGGTAGGATGGTAGGCATGACAGTGGTCCCTGGAAGTTCATGGACAGAAAGATGTGATAGACAGATGCTGGGGACCAGATCAGAAAGACAAGTTGGGCTGCGAGAGTTGAAGTAACACTGATGCTGAGTTTTTTTAGCAGGTGCAGATAGGCTATGGTGGGCAAACAGTTACTCCAGACAGTGCTAGTGGTCAGCCACAAAAGACTGACAACAAGGCAGCAGGAGTTGTCATGCAGAAGGAGGTCTCTTGCAGAACGTTTTAAGGGAAATGGCTATGTTAAGGGAGGAGGAACTTTCCAAATACATGTGCCTTAATGGACGAAGCTCCAAGGCAGCAGGTAGAAGAAAGGCCCGCATGTTCTTTGCATGAGCCATTGGTTAATCCATCTGTGATGGATCATAGCATCACATGCTCTTGTTACGCATACTCGCAGGATGTTGAAAAGGGATTCACTTTTGGCATGGCTTATTGGCAGTGGACGTGGATGCTCCTTTTCACCATGCAATCCCCAGTAGTGAAGCACTATGAGTGAGAGGGGAACCTCTTAGAAAATGAAAGGACCCCACCTAGGAAGAAGTGGGTAATGGGCGATGAGCCGGTCAGCCTTAAAACTTTGTTGGGGGCACATCCTGTGACTGCTATACTTCGGCTGGCAGTACCCTCTATATAACAGAGCATCAACATCTTCCGCAGGTGAATGATAAGTCAAAATGCCTGTGGAGTGGAACATCGTACCACCAAGTTGGTACTTACATGCATATGAGATCTCAGTATAAGAAACAATGAGAAGTTGTGGATGAATGTGTGTTGGCCCCAGGCATCTGGTGGAGGAACCACCACATAGAGGTGCTAACTCCAATCACAGAGCTAGTCAGTGACCTCATTTAGAGTAAGCAGGTCAACAGCTTGGGAGGCAGGGACACATATGCGTCCAAATCTGGTAATTGACATGTCTGCATGATGAGCTTGTTGTTATCCATTTCTACAAATCTTGAGTGACCTGCTGGATATGTCACAGGTGTATGTAAAGTGCTTTTCATCTATGCGTGCCATAGGATTTTTACTCACTTCAACTGTAAAAGGGTGAAGTGTACAATGTAATGTAAGTATGTAAGTGGTCTTGTAGAGTGCCTGCCTGCCACTAGTGGTGACCTGAATGTATGTAGTACTCTAAGAGAAAATAGGGGTTGGGCATATTAGAGAGACAGTAGGAATGGCAGATGTGAAATCTGTGGTGTTGTTGGGTGCAGGTCAGAAGAACCTTTTTACTGAGTGTCAATCTGCTTTCTGTGGGATTGGCAGCAGAGACTTGGGAGTATGTTACCCAATGGAAACATCCCATGATCTGATAGACTGCAGAGCTTTGGGTCTGGTTAGCCACTGATATGCGAGTGTTCGATAGGGCAAAAGAGAAGAGCTTAGTTGTGGCTAGGTTAGTGTTGATATGCTAAAGGTTATGCCTGAGTTGGCCTTCTGTTGGGGGTTTGCGTGTGTTCAGTGGAAGGTGGGAGGAGATGCTAAAGGGGAGTTAGTTAGTTGTAAGAAGGCAGGAATAATCACCCTACAACCCTACACTACTCCCCCAGCCGTATTCAGACAAGTCTCTTTTCTATAGCTATCAATGCCATATCTGCCCAGTCTCTCTCTCCCTCTCTCTCTCGCTAACTCTATCTCTCTCTTTCTCTCTCTCTTTCTCTGTATCTCAAATAGATACATTGTACCCCATAAGAAACAAAACAATCATCTGCAAGTTGTCAGAAGAGGGAAAGAGTTGGGAAACGTCAGACATTACCATAGAACTACTTAACGTTCAATGGAAGGGCAGCTTAAAATTTGAGGACCGCAGTCCAGCATTTCACCTTCTTTAGTATGTTAGTTAGTAGGTTGAGCGGTGCCTCAAACATTACTTTAACATACTCAAATACTATGCTTAGTGGGCTGCTGGGACCTTTTCCCATTGAGGGGAGGGCCTGTCGAGGCAGGGCAACCATTTGTCAGGTGTTTCATCACGGGATGGAACGGGCAGGAGCAAGAATGCCTCCTCATTTCACCCAGAGGTCTACCCAGCTGTCTCCCACAAGCCGCAAGCTCTTCTCACACATTTCAAAATCAACCCTCTCTTACACTGCCAACAGCCACACCTCACCAGGTTTTGACACCAAACCATGTCTTCAATATCAGAGTGATGCTGCAACCTCGAAGGCAATTCTTTACGATGAAACGAGGAACAGAACGTATTGAAGGTGGAGAAAAAAATATTCAGCACCTTGTCTTTAAAAAGGGCACAGGGAAATAAGACAGCTGCAGGACGGGACGGTGAAGAGCAATGTGTTTTCATTGACAGACAGGGGTTTTGGGGGTGAGGAATATGATGGCCTTTTCAATAAGGATGCAATATCGAATTTGCAGTCTCTCACTCAAGGCCCTTGTTAGTTAAGGATCCCAGGGGAAAATGTTTCTTGTGCCATAACTAAAAGATGCAACCAGGGTAAAAGAGACAGTCTTTATTCATCCATAATTGAAGGGATGTTCTTCCAAGCGTAGGGAGAGCTTGTCTTGGGCTAGCATATTCACAAGCTGTGGGCTGTTCCCCATAAGAGGTCTCCAGGAGTCAGGAATACTACCCTCCACCCATTCACAGCTGTGTACACTACAGAAGAGAGAGGAGGCAAGAGATTTTCCAGCTATCTCTCTGAAGTAAGTGAGGGTGTTGAATGAAAATGCGCTCTTAAATTTACAACTATACAAAAGCTTGTAAGATATCTTAGCAAATTGTTCGAGAAGACAACAAAGAGTACCCCACATTCACTCTTAAACTGGGCAGCTGTTATGTGTGCCCTACGTAACTGGAAAGGCAATAGTGCATTGCCATTCCTCCGTCTCATGCTAGGCCAGCTGAGAAATCTAATGTGTAACACAAACAAGAAGCTTGTAGCTCCCTGAATAGTAAGCATACAGCAATGTGTAAGGATACCACTGGGCACTTTGTAAATGTCTGTGCTACTCTGTAACCTGGGTCTAGGGCTGTAGAATGCTGCATGTAATTTCTCTTTGTGTCTTTCATAGCCAGCATAGAGATGTATAGACACTTACAGATATGCACAGCAAAGAAAAAGCCTGACAACCGATTGTTGTATGTGACTTATGAGACAGTGCAAAGTACTGTGGCATCCTCCTATCTCTCACAGTGCATCGATATCCCCACTTGCAGCATGTAATAAAATACAGATAATGAGGCACCGTTAAGGCTCTCACAATACACTTCTGTCATATTTATATCATGTACTAGTATGTCCATACAGTATTGAGACACACTCAGAGGAATTGCACTACAACTCTAGCTAAAGCAACATCTGTTTGTACACGCACACAGTACAAGTCGGTGACCGAGCCCTCACAATGCACCTCTCTCTACACCTACCGCACTCTACAATTGCACGCCCATACTAAGTCACCCTCAGATTTCTCACAATGTGCCTCCATTAATTAGAATCCTGTATTGCTATGCCCATGCAGTAATGAGATACTCTCAGAGTGAATGCCTATTTAATACGGACAGACATGTCTCTAACTTGTTCTAAAGTGCACACTGGTCTGGCTCAAGTGTCACGCCGTGTATGGGGCACGGCTCCTATTCAAAGAGCCTCTAGAGTGTTAGCGTTTCCGAAGATGGGGTTCCGGGACATATACGATTGCATTAGGCCTTTTCTTGTAGATCTGTAAAGTGTCTGATTGGATAATAGTTTGGTCATTACTCTGAGCCCTTCTCTTCTTCTGCACATTCCTCGTGCCCTGTGAACACGCCCTGTTGTATCTCATAAGATCCAGCACACATGATAAAGGTATCATCCCAGAGACAGTGCTACAAAGCAGTCCTTTGATTGCGATTGGTTCAAGAGAAATGTGACATCCAACCAAATTGCTCTTAAAATGCAAAACAACACACCCATTGCAGTGTCTGAGGAGGCAAAGTGGCAGCACCACTGATGACTCTATATGGGATACACTTTAATGAAAACATATCTCAAGAGTCTGTGGCAGCCACTGTCTGTGAATGGGGGTACCGTTGATGATTCATATGCCATCTAGCATTTTGTGCTTACCCACCAGCCAGAGAATGCAGCGACGTAATGTAATTTCGCTATGCCCTGGCCAGACTGTGAGTGACAACCACAAATACGGTCTAGTGTCATCCAGTCTGACCATGTGCATCTTTGGCTCACAATAAACATGTAGTGGGTGCAGTGAAGCATGGGCAGGATGTCCGCTTAACACATGTACATAATGAGGAACACGGTGCCAATGAGGATGTAGATCCCGAATAGGCATTAATCCAATTGGGAGTGGTACGACATGACAGTTGGCCTTCTGGGAAAGTACCTGGGTATGCCTGATATGCATTTATGAAACCCAGTTTTGCACAAGCATGACTTGAATCCTCCTCTGGGGGGTCGGGGGGTGGGGGGTGTATTGCCTTAGCTCTATTTAGTTGGAAGAGTGTACATGATGCTCAGTACATGTACTCACAGGCCCAACTTCTTACCTGCCATTTCATTTGTTTTCCCTGCAACACTGGGATAAAGGGACCAATTCATCCTCTTCAAACAGCCTCGGCCATTCATTCTGGTTGCCTATGGGCCTAAGGCACAATATAAATAAATAAACATAAACATATACATCCTTCCTGATGTTCATGCGCCCATTGAAGAGGGGACAGTAAGGCACACTACACAATGGGTCCAAGCAAGCAGTGTTGCTGACAAGGGCGTGCAGGGATCATGTTACCTGTCATCTGATCAAGCCAAGGCTGATTGGAGAGAGAGGGCCCTACAGACAAATCAGAAATCCCTGCATTTCCAACTATTGTCATTAAAAGGGGCACACAGGCAGCATTGGGCAAAATGCATAGATTGTGTAAAGTGACCATTTGGGTTATAAGCACAGTTTGGACTTTGTACAGGGTAATGACATATTGGGGTGCGTAATGGGGTGCTGTGTGTCTTGTGAGACAGGTGGAGGTCATGGATCAGGACTAAGACAACGAAGAGTGACAATGTGGAAAAAGGGGCCATGCATGTTGTGACCAAAGTAGCATAGGTTGTGTTTTTGCCATGTGAGATTTAGATGTGTCAGAGCATAAACGCAGCCCACATAGCACATGTGCACTGGCACCCACGTTTAGTTTTAGTTTCGTTTTTTAGTTTATTATTTTTATATAGCGCGCCGCTTGGCCCTGGGGCATCCAGGCGCTTGACATGGTTACACAATAATGAAAGTGTTACAGGCAAGTGTTACAGGCATGGTAGGCAAGTGTTACAGGTATGGTACAGGCAAGTGTTACAGGCATGGTAGGAGTAGGTAAGCATTGCATGAGTAGGTAAACATTGCATGAGGTGAAGGCATTGTGATACAGTTGCTGATAAAATACACAGTGTGCGCAGTTACTGACAATATACAGATTATGACGTATTTGCACGGTTTGAGCTTGTGCAGGTTATAAAGTATATACAATGGTGTTGTAATAAGTCGGTGATTTAAACTTCTTTGGCCAGAAGCCAGGTTTTGGTGCTATGTCTGAAGCGGTGGAAGGATGGTTCGGCTCTCAAGTCGGTTGGTAGTGAGTTCCAAAATTTTGCGGCAAGCACTGGGAAGCTTGCGCCGCCTGCTTTTTGGAGCTTAAATCTAGGGATATTTAAGCAGTGGGTTTGGGCTGATCTGGGTAGGCGGGATGGTGTATGGTATGTGAGGTTGTCCGAGAGGTATCTAGGTGCTTGGTTGGATAAGCATTTGTGTGTGAGAGTGTTTTATTCTCTGAGGTATAGATAGCCAATGACAGTCACGTCTGGTAACAGAGATGTGCTCGTGTTTGGGTATGTTCATGGCTGCTCTTAGTGCGTTATTTTGTATAACTTGAAGCTTGTTGATGTTCTTTTGGTTGGTGCCCAGGTAGAGAGCTTTACATAGTCGACTTTGGAAAGTACTAATGCTCTGGCTATGGTGGTGCAGTTGGAGGTTGAGAGTT